>NC_138724.1:3739488-4994488 GCF_965113295.1 Leuciscus leuciscus | reverse complement strand
CACCAGTGCACAATTCAGTCACTTCAAATGATCACACGTGTTCACTTCACATTAAACACTGCAACTCACATCAACTCACAGTGAATAAGGTCTCTTATCGTGGTCCCAGTCGACTCGTGGTCCCAGTCGACTCCCTTCGCTCAACGGACAAACTGTACATCCAAGCTGTATAGATGGTTGACTATGGAAACACAACTGACATTGAAAAGCTTCAGAACAGAACTCACCGGGCGCCGGGGCGGTTTCACCACATCATGGCGAGTAGCGGGCACTACAGGCATTAACTTCCTAATAGAACTGGCAGATAACACTCGTCTGTTCGGTGAAATAACACAGTTCAATCATACCACTGCTTTCCAGCTTTTCCTTCTTTACTTGCAGTTTTCTCCGTCCTTTAACGATCTGCCCTCTCGTATACTGCCCGATGTGATCAGTAGATCAACAACAACAGATTTCCTCCAGTCTGCGTCCGCCCAAAAGAATTCTTGCCCCAAAACTTCGACGTCCAAACTTCTGCGTACAAACTCCCAACACAAAACTTCCTCTCTTCACTGCACACCAACCGGATCCTTTTATAATCCCCCTCGTGGCCCAATCTCTACTCCTCGCCCAGCTGCCACTCATTTCCTCATCAGCGAGCTCCGTCGGACTGTTTACCCAGGAAAACCCGGAACCGCTCCGGTGTTACATCAAACTCGCTCCCCCCGAAAACAAGTATAGAGCGGGACAGTTCCACTTATTCGTCACCCCGTGACATCCTCCCCCACCAATCCGTTCTAGTCCCTAGAACGAGGGTCAGAGACCCAGTCTCCATTCCTTGCAGGGGGCCGCCCTCTGTTGTCCCGTTGGGAACGTCTTGGTGGCGAGGCGGGGTCTTCCTCTCTTGGCTCGACGTTCAGGCCCCTTGGAACCACCGCCCAACCTACTAAGGGCAGCCTAGGTGCCACCGGGGCAGTTGGAGCTTCTACCATAGGCTTTGGATAATTCGGACAGGGGCGGATTAAATTCCGATGTATCACCCGCTCTGGGCCTGACTTTCCCTCAGGGCGGATAGTATAAACCGGCTGGTCGGGACGTTGTTGGCTTTGTACTACATAAGGCAGGACCTCCCACCGATCACTCAGTTTGCCCTTTCCCCGGCGTCGATTGTCCCATACCAAAACTCTCTCCCCGGGCAATAACGGAGCCTCTCGGGCCGTCCGGTCATACAGCCGCTTGTTCTTAGTAGAGGCTATGTTGATTCGATCAGTGACCCGTTCGTACGCCGAGTGAAGTCGCTGATGATGCCTGCCTACCCAATCCGTCAGACTCACCTCCTCTCCAACTCCAGCCGTTCCAAGTAGTAGATCTGTGGGAAGTCGCACATGTCTCCCAAACATCAAGTACGTTGGAGCATACCCCGTGGTGCTGTGCACGCTATTGTTGTAGGCCTGTACCAGCGCGGGGAGACTATCCACCCAATTACTCTGCTGTTCCGCATCCAGCGTCCCCAATAGGCCCAGCAACGTCTGGTTGAACCGCTCACACCCTCCGTTCCCCTGGGGGTGATATGGCGTGGTATGAGTCTTCTTACACCCATAGAGCCGACACAACTCCTGTACCACCTTAGATTCAAAGTTTGGCCCTTGATCTGAGTGAAGAGTCTCTGGACACCCAAATGGCTGGAATACGAACTTCCACAAGGCATTTGCAGTAGTGGTGGCAGTCTGGTCTAAGGTAGGAATGGCCCAAGCATATTTTGTGAACAGGTCAGTTACCACCAGAATGTTCTGGAAGCGATCCGTCGGTCGACCCAACGTCAAGTAGTCCATGGCCACAATATGCAAAGGGGCCCTAGCTCGTATGGGGACCAATGGGGCTCTCATCTCCTTCCTCGTTTTAAAGAGCGTGCAACGTGGGCATTTCTGGATGAACAAGTTCACCGACGCCTCCATCCCTGGCCAATAGAAATTTCTCCGCAACAAAGACACCGTCCTCTCTTTCCCTTGGTGTCCTAACTGGGTATGGTAGGCCTGTAACAGGGCTGGAATCTGACCTTCAGGTACCACCACCTGACACACAGCTTCACCCAGCACTGGGTCTCGGATGGACCGACAAACCACTCCCTCTCGCAGATAGAGTCTCTCCCACTGTCCAAGAAGTTTCTTCACTACCCACGCCTGAGTCCGACGCTCCGCCACCTCCGGCCACGATCCCTGCATCAACCAAGACCGTATCCTCATCAATCCAGCATCTCCCTCCTGCCTTTCCTTCCACCGATGTGGATCCTAGCCCCAACTAGCGGGGACTGTCTCTTGCTGGAGCCCAGGCGCTTCCACACGTCCCACCATAAGCCCTTCTTCACTCTCTTCCAAAGGCCCCAATGGACAACCTTCGGCCTCGGGGAGTCTGGACAACACATCAGCATTAATGTGCTCCCGGCCCGGTCGGTACTGGAGTTGGTAATCGTAATTAGCCAGTTGCGCTACCCACCGTTGTTCAACTGCTCCCAGCTTAGCTGTGCGTAAGTGGACTAGAGGATTGTTCGTTCGGCGGGGTGGAGACTTCGGCTTGCGTAGGCGATGACCCGCTCCACTCCCTGCTGACGCTGGGCCAATACTGCTCCCAGGCCCAGGTTACTAGCATCGGTATACAGAACAAAGGGCTGGGTAAAGTCTGCATAGGCCAAAATCGGAGCTTGTATTAGCTCTTGCTTAAGCCTCTGGAAGGCCACGTCACATGTGGAATCCCAAGCAACAGGAGGAGACCCACGACCGCGGGGACGGCCTGAACCCACCAGAAGCTGATTTAATGGTTTGGCGATCTTCGAGAAGTCTTTAATAAACCGCCGATAATACCCTACGAAGCCCAGGAAAGATCTCACTTGCCGCACGGTCTTAGGCGCACTCCACCCTTGGACAGCTGACACTTTTTCGGGGTCCACGGAGACTCCAGCGGCACTCACGCAGTGGCCTAGGAATTTCACTTCCTTACAAAACAGTTGGCACTTGTCTGGTTGCAGCTTCAATCCATACTTCTCCATTGCTCGAAACACCTGCTCCAAATGTTGGAGATGGGATTCAAAGTTCGGAGAGTAAACAATAACATCGTCTAGGTATACTAATGTAGTATCCACCAACTGGCCACCCAGACACCGCTGCATCAGTCGTTGGAAAGTGGCTGGGGCGTTGCAAAGGCCAAAGGGCATCCGGTCCCACTCAAAGAGCCCAAAGGGGGTCGTAAACGCAGTCTTTTCCCTATCCCCTTCTTCCACCTGCACCTGCCAATACCCGCTGGCCAGATCTAGGGTGGAGTACCAAGCGGCTTGAGTCAGGCTGGTGAGGGAGTCCTCAATCCGTGGCATTGGGAAGGCATCCTTCTTGGTCACTTGATTCAACCTACGATAGTCTACACAGAACCTCCAAGCTCCGGTCTTCTTTCGCACCAGGACGATAGGGGCCGCCCAAGGGCTACTACTCTCACGGATGATCCCCTTCTCCAGCATACCTTGTAACAGGGTACGAACCTCGGAGTAGAGAGTTGGTGGCACTGGACGATATCTTTCTCTGCTTGGTGTAGCATCACCGGTAGGGATACGATGTTTCACAGCATCAGTACAACCATAGTCTTCATCGTGTATGGAGAATAGGTGCTGCCACTTCGCCAAGAATGCCTGGAGCTGTTGTGTCTGACTCTCCTCTAGCTCCTCCCCTCGCAGGGATTTCCCCAAAAGATGGGCCGGCATACCCCCCCTCAAGGGACCCACGGGCTGTTCCACTCGCGTCAGGGCCACTTCAACCACTGTAGGGCTCACTTGACAGAAATTAACTCCTCCACCATCCCTCACTTGTTGTAAACCCACGAGGTAACTCGGGCCAATCGTTGATGGCGGTACAAGTTGACTGGATAAGGATGTACATTCCGTATTCGTACGACGACTCGGCCACGCCGAACAACGGCTAAACCTCGAGCCACCTCCACCACTTGACAGTCTAAATGGGGCTCCACGAGCACCCAATCTTCTGGTCCAAACGTCCGAGCGGGCAACCGAGCCCAAACCACAGCCTCGCTCCGGGCCGGTACAGAAAGAGCATATCGACAAGTGACCCGGCCCGTGCCTTCACGATCTTCTTGGGAACTGGCCGTATGAACCCGGCGACAATCCGCAACAATGCGTTCCCACTCCCGTTTCTCGGCCGGCGGGGCAGTTCGAGTTGGCCTGGTTTGGAACAGTTCTTCCCAACACTCTGAAATAACATTCATGCCCAAAAGGGCTCGATGCGTCCCCAAACAAGGGTCCCGGACGACCACAACTCCTTTCTGTGGTACCGTAACTCCATAAATCTCCAAGTCCGTGACCAAATATCCAACATAAGGAATGTCTAGACCGTTTGCTCCTCGCAAGGTAAGCCAAGGGGCCTCTGCCTCCTGTAAACATTGAGCATTGAACAGTTCTTTGGACAGACTCTCGGAGAATAAGGTAACTTGGGACCCGGTATCCACTAGACATCGGACCTTGACACCGTTCACCTGAATTTCCACGGTGGGGCAGCGTCCAACTAAGTGGTCTCTGGGGGCAGCAGGAAAAGAAGGGTCCATCAAAGGGGCCCCGACCACTTGACCCACAGTGGCCGGTAACTCTAAGTAATGACACGGACACTGACAGGGGTTTCGCACAGCAGTTCCTCTTCGACTGGAGGTAAGTAATGACACAGGCACTGGCAGGGGTTTCACACAGCAGTTCCTCTTCGGCTGGAGATAAATAATGACCCAGGCGCTGGAAAGAGTTTCGCACGGCAGCTCCTCTTCAGCCGGAACGTGAGTACTGGAGCAAGCGCTGGTAGGGAATTGACAACAAAGGAAGGGGTTACTCTTCGCACAGGACAGCATCAATCATTTGAGTGTCACCTCTCTTGGGATAGGGGAAAGGGTCGGGCAGGGAATCATCAGTAGTACTCCAATATTCCGTCACGGAGGGCCAGCAGGGAACTCTCTCATTCCTTCCACAGGCCAGTAGCAACAGTGTTCGATGACGGGGGACAATTTCTCTATGTGCACAGAACAATCACGATGAATAGAAGACTTGACAATCAGCAACTGAATCTTCTTACCACAAAGCAGCGATGGCAGTATTTAATGGCAGAGGACGGTTTCTCTATATTCACAGAACCACAGAGGTGGGTACAGGTTTCAATAGTCCTCAGCTGAGCCTTCTCCCCAACAGCAACAGCATTCAATGGCAGAGGACAGTTTCTCTATGTTCATAGAACAATCATTGGTGAATAGAAGACGTAACGCTGAATCTTCTTACCACAAGGGACGGCGGTGACAGTATTCAATGGCAGGGGGGCGGTTTCTCTATGTTCACAGAACAGAAATGGTAAGTGCAGGTTTCAACAGTCCTCAGCTGAGCCTTCTCCCCAGCAGCAACAGCATCCAATGGCAGAGGACAGTTTCTCTATGTTCACAGAACAATCATTGGTGAATAGAAGACGTAACACTGAATCTTCTTACCACAGGGAGCGGCGATGACGGTATTCAATGGCAGGGGGCGGTTTCTCTATGTCCACAGAACAGAAATGGTGAGTGCAGGTTTCAACGGCCAGCAGCTGAGCCTTCGCCCCACCGGACAGTGGTAACAGCATTCAATGGCAGAGGGCAGTTTCTCACAAAACAGTGATAACAGCGTTCAATGGCAGGGGACAGTTTCTCTATGTTCACAGAACAATCATGGTGGGTAGAAGATTCAACACTCAACAACTAGATCTTCTTACCAAAGAGCAATGATGGCAGCGTTCGATGGCAGGGGGACAGTTTCTCTGTGTTCACAGAACAACAGTGGGGAGTACAGGTTTCAACGATCCACAGCTGGCCTTCTTTCCATAGAACAGCGATGCATAGATCTCTCATAAATCCTCTTCAGTGGTGAGTACAGGGTAGACCTGCATTCCTGCACAGCATATGCTCAAGACACAACAGTTAATTAGTTTCAGTTTGACCTTCAAAACCCATGAGTAGACGACTGGGGAACGGGCAGACATAAACTTCAGTTTCCACACCAGTGCACAATTCAGTCACTTCAAATGATCACACGTGTTCACTTCACATTAAACACTGCAACTCACATCAACTCACAGTGAATAAGGTCTCTTATCGTGGTCCCAGTCGACTCCCTTCGCTCAACGGACAAACTGTACATCCAAGCTGTATAGATGGTTGACTATGGAAACACAACTGACATTGAAAAGCTTCAGAACAGAACTCACCGGGCGCCGGGGCGGTTTCACCACATCATGGCGAGTAGCGGGCACTACAGGCATTAACTTCCTAATAGAACTAGCAGATAACACTCGTCTGTTCGATGAAATAACACAGTTCAATCATACCACTGCTTTCCAGCTTTTCCTTCTTTACTTGCAGTTTTCTCCGTCCTTTAACGATCTGCCCTCTCGTATACTGCCCGATGTGATCATTTAGGCAAGGCAAGGCAAGGCAAGGCAAGTTTATTTATATAGCACATTTCATACACAGTGGCAATTCAAAGTGCTTTACATAGAAGAAATAAAAATAATAAAAAGAAATAAGAATAATTAAAACAGTTTAGAAAAATAAAATGAAATACAGTACAGTACAGTCGGACGAACAGTGGCACAGTGCTCATTCAGTAAATGCATAGCTAAACAAAAGTGTTTTGAGTCTGGATTTGAATGTGACCACTGTAGGAGCACATCTGATCTCTTCTGGAAGCTGGTTCCAGCTGTGGCTGGCATAATAGCTAAAAGCAGACTCACCATGTTTAGAGTGAACCCTTGGTATTTCTAGCTGATATGATCCTAATGATCTGAGTGATCTGTTGGGTTTATATTCAGTGAGCATATCTGCAATGTATTGAGGTCCTAGGCCATTGAATGATTTATATACCAGTAATAATACTTTAAAATCAATCCTAAATCTAACTGGGAGCCAGTGTAAAGACCTGAGGACTGGTGTGATATGTTCATATTTTCTGGTTCTGCTCAGAATCCTGGCGGCAGCGTTCTGTATGAGCTGCAACTGTCTTATGGTCTTTTTGGGAAGGCCAGTGAGGAGTCCATTACAATAATCCACCCTGCTGGTGATGAAAGCATGCACAAGTTTCTCTAAGTCTTGTCTGGAAACAAAGCATCTAATTCTTGCAATATTTTTCAGATGATAGTATGCTGATTTAGTTATTGCTTTGACATGACTACTGAAACTAAGGTCTGACTCTAGTGTCACACCAAGATTCCTGACTTGATTTTTAGTTGTTTGACCCCTGGAGTGAAGGTATGCGTTCACCTTGAGAACTTCATCTTTGTTTCCAAATGCAATGACTTCAGTTTTATCTTTGTTTAACTGAAGAAAGTTTTGGCACATCCAACTGTTGACTTCATCAATGCATTGGCACAGGGAGTCAATTGGGCTGTAATCGTTAGGCGATAGGGCTGAGTACAGCTGTGTGTCGTCTGCATAGCTGTGGTAAGCAATTTGGTTCTTTCTCATTATTTGGCTCATTGGGAGCATATACAGGTTGAACAGGAGTGGCGCAAGAATTGAGCCTTGAGGGACTCCGCATGTCATGGATGTCCACTCAGACTTATGGTCTCCTATACTCACATAATAACCTCTCTCATCTAAGTATGACCTGAACCATTTTAGGACTATCCCAGAAAGCCCCACCCAGTTTTCCAGCCTGTCAAGAAGTATGTTATGATCGACAGTGTCAAATGCAGCACTGAGGTCGAGTAGTACCAGCACTGATAATTTTCCTGAATCAGTATTTAAGCGAATATCGTTTATTATCTTTATGAGCGCTGTCTCTGTGCTGTGGTGCGGTCGGAAACCAGATTGAAAATTGTCAAAGTATCCATTCGAGCTTAAGAATTTGTTCAGCTGATTGAAGACAACTTTTTCTATGATCTTGCCTATGAAAGGAAGATTTGAGATCGGTCTATAGTTGCTTAATATGGTCTTATCCAGATTGTTCTTTTTCAGGAGGGGCTTGACAACTGCAGTTTTCAGGGAGTTTGGAAAACTCCCAGAGAGAAGTGAGGCATTTACCACTTCTAGAAGATCTGCTTCTAAACTGTTTAGCACACTTTTAAAAAAAGATGTGGGAAGTGTGTCAAGAGCGCATGTTGATGTTTTAAGGTGCTGTACGGTTTCTACCAAAATTTTGCCATCAATTTTATTGAAATCAGACAAAGTTACTACTTTTTCAGGTGGTCTGATCTGTCTGACCCCAGCGCAACTCAATGATGTGCTGATCACCTTTCTGATATTATTGATTTTGTCAGAGAAGAAGGAAGCAAACTCACTGCACTTGCTGTTTGAGAGCATTTCACTGGGAATCTGGCTTGGGGGGTTTGTCAGTCTCTCTACAGTAGCAAAAAGAGTGCGTGTGTTGTTTAAATTGCAGTTTATAATATTTGAGAAGAAAGTCTGTCTAGCTTTGCCTAGTTCCATATTGAAAGCATGAAGGCTGTCTTTGTAGATGTTATAATGGACTACAAGTTTTGTCTTCCGCCACATGCGCTCTGCTTTTCTGCATTGTCTTTTCATATTTTGCACTGCTGTTGAGTTTCTCCAAGGTGCTTTTTGTCTGCCACTCTTCTTCCTGACTTTCACAGGAGCAATATCATCAATTGCACTTTTAACTTTTGAGTTAAAAGAATCAAGGAGAAAATCAACAGAGTCAGCAGATATGCTTGGTGTTAAGGAAATAGCCTTCATAAATAGTACACTAGTGTTCTCATTTAAGCATCTCTTCTTGACAGACACAGATCTAGCTTCAGTGGCAGGAGAGATCAATATATCAAAGAAAATACAGAAATGATCAGACAGTGCTACATCCTTAATAACAATCGATGAAATGTTTAGACCCTTACTGATAAGTAAATCTAGAGTGTGTCCATGATTGTGTGTGGGTCCATGTACATGCTGAGTCAGATCAAAAGTTTTTAAAACAGTTTTGATTTCTTTTGCCATATTGTTTTCTGCATTATCTATGTGAATGTTAAAATCTCCAGCAATGGCAAAACAGTCAAGCTCTGAGGTAATTGTTGATAACAGTTCTGTAAATTCCTCAGCAAAGGCTGGAGAATATTTTGGAGGCCTGTAAATAATGATGAGTAAAATGCGTGGAGCACCTTTTAATACAATACCCAGATATTCGAAAGACGAGTAGTTCCCAAATGATATTTGCTTACATTGATAAATATCTTTAAAAAGAGCAGCTAGACCCCCACCTCTCTTAACAGCTCTGCAGACACTCATAAAAGTAAAGTTAGGAGGGGCTGTTTCATTGAGGATTGTTGCACTGCAGCTGTCTTCTAGCCATGTTTCATTTAGAAGCATAAAATCCAGGTTGTTTGTGGTTATTAAGTCATTGACTAGAAGTGATTTATTTTTAAGTGAGCGGATGTTTAAAATTGCTAACTTAACAGTCTTACTTTTTTTCCCTACACCAATCTTAGTTAGACGTGCAATAGGCACCAGATTAGTTGAGTTTGCTGTACGGCTATTGAAGGCCTTAGACTTTCTATCTTGTAATAGAACAGCAATAGAGAAAGATACAGGCACACTGGGTTCCCGCTTGTTCTGTAAACATTTGAGAAAGTTACTGTTATCAAAACGGGGACCCGACATACATCACTGAGAGCTGGTATCAGTTGTTTTTGGTTCACCTCGAGCAGATGGAGGAGGGTGTGGGCCCTGGCGTTGTGGCAGAGGCCGAAGAGCTCTCACAGAGGCAGGGGGAGGGTGAGCTGGGCCTGCAGGCTTTGGTGGGAGCGGTGCCCTACGTTTTTTGGTTGATATCTGGGGGCTTGCAGCAAAAGAGTGTGATAGTCTGGTTCCAGCATGCACTAGTTCTTCCATTTTCTGTGAGAAGCACAGGAGTGGAGTTGCTGGCGAGAGGGTGAAAGTGTCTGGTGAAAGGGGCTGTTGCTCTGGTGTTATAGGAGGCTGTGATATGCTGTCCTGGCTTCCCTGGCTGTTTTCCAGGAAGTCGTCCTTGGGTGCTGAATCTTGGAGCAGTTCTAATATGTCTGTCTGTGATGAGCTCTGTGGGCAGGGCTCAGCTGAGATTGTGTCCGTGAGCAGAGGTTGTTGTGGCTCAGTGGTGTTATCATTGTCCTTGTGTGATATGTCAACATCATGTCCAATCTGAAGTGAAGTCCTGTGGTCATTCATACTGTGTCCAGGTGTGTGTGTGCCGTTCTGATTGAGTGGATTGGCACACACTGCAGAAGGATGATTGAGGGAGAAGTAGATATTGTCCTTTAACACTCTTGAACCAAGTTTGTTTGGGTGATGGCCATCCCGATGAAATAGTTGTCTCTGACTCCAGAAGAGATTGAAGTTGTCAATGAAGTTTACTCCTTTTATATTGCAGGTTTTTTGCAGCCATGTATTAATCCCAAGCAACCGTGAAAACCTGTTTGTTCCTCTTGCTGGGAGTGGTCCACTGATGAATGTCTGAACTTTCAGTTTTTTAAGTGTTTCAAAAAGTTCATTGAAATCCTTCTTAAGGAGTTCTGACTGCTCTTTATGAATGTCATTCTTCCCCACATGAATTATGAGTCGATTTGCAGTCTTATGTTTCATCAGAATGTTTTGAAGTTCCCTGTTTATATCAGAAGTTGTTGCTTGTGGAAGGCAGCATGTAGTTGTATCCCTGCTGCTAATGTTTCTGATTATGGAGTCCCCCACTATCAGAGTCCTGGGCTCGGCTGTACTCTGAGCTGAGTGCCGCTGTCTGCTCGACCTTGAGCGCCAGTTAGCATCAGTGTTAGCTACTGGCTGATACAGTCTGTGTTCGATCACATTCATCACGTTTGGGGGTTCCTCATTTACATTCATTAGTACTTCAAATCTGTTCTCAAGATCTATAGGTGTTGGTAGGAGACCAATCTTTGCAATCTTTGTCAGAGCTGTATCTGGGGTAGAGGATGCTACTGCGGTAATATGTGAGGCTCGTGACAATCTGATGTCTCGAGTGCCTTTGGGTCTCGCTCCCTGTTTGTGCCATCGATTTGTAAGTCGATCGGCTTGTTTCTCTACCTGTCGAGGAGCACTAGTTTCATGGGACTCACCGGCTATATGCTGAGGGTGTCCCTGACGAAGCTCTGTTGTGTGTTCCGTCTGGTTTGGTGGTCCCGTAAATAACTTTGTTTCAAGAACTGCAATCCTTTGTAAAAGTCTGTGGCAGTTAGTGCAGCAAGTAGATTCCAGAAGAGGCATTTTCTCTCTTATCCTTGTAGGCAGTTGTGTTTTCCTTTCCCCGGAATGTAAGCTGGTCGGGTAGAAGAATTCTGCGTTTTTGTAGTAATCCAAACTTTGTCGTTTGAGCACTGTGCTGATTTGAAGTTAAAGTTAGGTGATAAAAGGAGCTAAAATTATAAAAGTATAGAAGATAAAATATAAAAGCGATAGAGCAAAGCGCGGGGCTGTAAGCAAGAGCGTCCGAACAGTAGCCGAGCAGGAAGTACCATCCATTTAGATCAACAACAACAGATTTCCTCCAGTCTGCGTCCGCCCAAAAGAATTCTTGCCCCAAAACTTCGACGTCCGAACTTCTGCGTACAAACTCCCAACACAAAATTCCTCTCTTCACTGCACACCAACCGGATCCTTTTATAATCCCCCTCGTGGCCCAATCTCTACTCCTCGCCCAGCTGCCACTCATTTCCTCATCAGCGAGCTCCGTCGGACTGTTTACCCAGGAAAACCCGGAACCGTTCCGGTGTTATATCAAACTCGCTCCCCCCGAAAACAAGTATAGAGCGGGACAGTTCCACTTATTCGTCACCCCGTGACACTAATATTGTGTGTCCATCTTTAGGTCATCCACCGAAAGGACAGTATGTTAATGCAAGAGATTAACAGCATGGAGAGTCAAGCTGGAGAGAATTCAAGCCGAGAAACTCAACTTGAGAGAGAAATTCTTAAATTAAAAAAAGAAAATGAGAATCTAAGAGCACTTAATATAGCTCTGCAACAAGGTATTCTTTTTTTCTTCATGTATTTCTGTCTATCCATCTATATATTAATTTATCAGTCAGTGTGGTTGTCTGTTAGTAATCATTTATTTTGTATTTTTTAAGAAATTCTTCCAATGATCAAGTGCAGCATGAACCAGGACACTCTTGTTGCTCAACAACCACAAGATTCAAGCCAGAAGAATCCCCCTGAAAAGGTGAATACAAATATATTAGTTTGTTTATATAGCCTATATTCACGTAAAGTGTTGTGCAGAAGTCGTAGAAGGCATGTTAACTTCTTCATGTTTCATTTTACTTTTGTAACAAAATACACATTTGGTATGTGTGATGAGGTTCAGTTCAGAAATAATAAGGAAGGAAGAAGACAGGTGTCGGCTTGAGCGGGGACGCTCGCTTTATTCACGTTTCTCACAAACAAAACAAAAGGTGCGCACAAAGCGCGTTCACCGTGCATAAGCACAGCCACAAAACACAATAACTCAGAATATTCTCTCGATGACTCTTTCAGGTTCTCAGCAGCACACACGAGGTCCCAGCTCGTCTCTCTCTCTCTCACTCTCTCTCTTTCTCACTCTCCCTGGGGGGTGGCAGATCTGGCAGTGGCAGTGTTTGGGAGAGAGACACTTGCCACACATGGGCTGTCTGGAAGGGCTGGCAATGCTAACAAAGACGCTATGGCAAAGCCAGCTCTTGACCAGGACAAAGTTGTGCTGATCAGGTGAGAAAAATTTCCTGCTTTTTTTCTTCACGCAAACATGATGTTGCAGTTATAGTGCAAAATTGTAATAATGTTATCACATATGGTAAGTGAAATTGCATTTACAGACACAGTACAAAAAAAGTTCCCTGATGTTCCAAAAAAGTTCATCAGGGCAGCACTAAGAGAAAAGTTAAGAAAGGCATGGTCTCTTTTGAGCCTTTGCCAGTGATTCTTGATTTCTTTCCAGACAACATACTCTTCTGTCATTTGTTTCAAGAGCTTCACATGGTCAAAAACCAAGTGATAACCTGTACAGTGTAAAATTGTCAACATAAAAATTGTGTACTACATATTACAGCATTGTTTCAATACAAGACATACCAATGGACTCGCGCAGCTTTCTGTCTTTGGGCACCAGATGTTCCTTCCTCACCCGAAACAAAGGACTTCTTCGATTAGCTTGTGTTGATATAAGGACTGGTCTTCCTTCTCTGCTGTAAAACAAGAAAGTCTCGACTTACTGTATGTGCAATTACTATTGTTTTTGAAACATATAAATTAAGACGTTTATAATTAAGTTAATTTACCATACATTTCCGAATTCGTCCATAGAGTGACGCCGGGGCTTCAGTTTAAGACGCCTTGGGAGTGAGAATGGGTTGAATATCAGCACTAACTCTTATTTCATATCAAATAAATTACTATCGATAAATGTATATTTTTAAAGACTTTAGAAACTTTGAACTAAACATTGATATTGTGTAGTTTGTGATCCTCCATCAGCAGCTGCAGTTTCTCTCAGCTGTATCAGTGCAGTCACTGTGACGTCTGACTGACAGAGGTTTTTGTACGACTCTTTATCACTGTGTGAACACATACTGACTGTTGATATAGTTTCTACTCTCACAGTAATAATCTCCTGTATCTTCAGTCTGGACTCCACTGATGGTCAGAGTAAAATCACTGCCAGATTCACTGCCACTGAATCTAGATGGAGTTCCAGTATAACGGGTTGATGCATGATATATGAGGAGTTTAGGAGCTTCTCCAGGTTTCTGTGAGTACCAGGCTAAACAATTAGTCCACCCTCCTCTACTGCTGGTTTTACAGTTTATTCTGACTTCTTCTCCTGGTTGAACTGCTGTTATTGTTGGACTCTGAGTTACAGTATACTGTCCTCTACACTCTGGAAGAAAACACAAACAAAAATGAAAATGACGTATATTTGACATTTTAAGAGAAATAATAATCATTATAAAAACTGTATTACACAAACCTTGAATAAACAGTGCAATGGTCCAGATGAAGATGTTGATTGTGTTCATTGCTGTAGTTTAGTCTTGTGTGATGATGAAGATTGTGTTCTGCTCTCAGTCATGAAGTGTTAAACTCACAGCACTATAAACACTCTCAGAGCACTGAAGCATGTGCTGACAATGCAAAGAAGTGGGCAGGATTTACAACAGCTTGTGCTGATAACAAACTCAGAAACTCGACATAGAAGATTTTTCTTTCAGAATAATGTTATTGAACCATTTAGTGATTAATTGCACATATTTATTAATTGTGAAATATTTGTGTTTATGTTTGCCAGGCTGATAAGACACTAGGTTTTGTCTGGAGAATCATGAATGTAGATCATTTTAAACATATGTCATACGCAGCAGTTTCTCTGAGTACAGTTCTGTGCTACACCTTTACAAGCATGTTAACAATGACAAATCAAGAACTAAATAAATCAGTTTTACTATATTTAGAGGAATAATAAAAAAGTCCATTATGGTCTTTGGAGTCAATGTTGACATGTTGCTCTCTGGGAAATATTTTCATGATGTCTATTTATTCCCCACATTTTCCACATGCATGAAGTTCATCAGGACTCATAATCAGGTCATTATATATTAAACAATGTGCATCTGAAATGTTCAGAATTATTGATTCATTTATTTGAAGCTGCAGGTTTTTCTGTGAATCATGATGATTGATCTGCATATGAAGAACAGAAGCATCATTATGAGAAACTCCACAACATCATCCATGATCAAAGAGGTCAAAGGTCACCTCAGAGGTCACAGCTCATCAAATATATTTCTTTAAACAGTGTTATATCAGAAAGCATTTAGTCAAATCTGAATGAGTGAGTGTTGAGAAGAGCTGAGGATCTTCTAATATCAGTGTGTTGAAGTGTTGTTTCTCTCTCTCTGCTGGAGTGTGTGTTCACTCGAGTGGAATAGAGGTTTTTGTACGAGCGTTTCATTAGATTGTATCACTGTGGTACATATTCGGTGGAGGAACTAAACTGGTGATCGGTAAGTCTGTCTATTTAATCACCTAATAAAAAAATACAATTTAGATTTCAGAAAGTGTTTTACAGTGGAAACAAGAACAACATTTATTAATTATAATGATTATTAGATATTGTGGTAAAACTTTACTTGAAGCCTTTATGTATAATGCATTATAAAGGTATCAATAACGTATGTTATAATGTCATATATGTTTTCATAAATAACTGAAACCAAAGTTAAATGTTTTATAATATTTGCTAATCTCTTTGTTACATCTAAAATTGGTTGTTTGTCATGAGTTTTGGTGTATTATAATTTTTTGAAGGTGTAACAATGAATAGATAATATTATAATGTGTTATAACTGCAGTTATAATTAGTGCTCAGTAAGTCTGTCTATTTAATTCTTATAATATTCCTAAACATACAATTTAAAACAAGTTGAAACAAGAACAACATTTATTAATGATAATTATTATTACATATTGTGTTGAAACTTCACTTAAAGCCTTTAATGCATTATAAAGTGTTTCATAATGTACGTTACAATGCCTAATATCTTATCATAAATAACTGTAACCAAATCTAAAATGCATTATAATATTTTCTATTTCATTGTTTCATCTCAAAAGGGTTGTTCTTCATAAAGGTGGATCAATGAATAGATAATATGTGTTATAACTGCTGTTACACTTATTGATTAGATCATACATGCATGTTAATGTATATAGCAGTGCATAATTAATACATTAAAATACTTTTATAATGCAATATGTATGAAAGCTTTAAATAAAGTGTTACTGATATTGTTTTATAATGATTGAATCTAAAACTAGAGCAGCATTATTCCTATGCTGTGAATGTGCAGTGCAGTTGTGTGTGTGTGTGTGTGTGTGTGTGTGTGTGAATGTGTTGTGTTTGTCTCCTGCAGCTGGTCCCACAGTGAAGCCCTCAGTGTCTCTGCTGCCGCCCTCTTCTCTGCAGATCTCTGGAGACTCAGCCGCACTGCTCTGCCTGCTCAGCTCTTACTCTCCACAGGGGGCGCTGGTGAGCTGGACACTGGACGGGTCAGAGGTCACCGAGGGGGTTCTGACCAGCGCAGAGAGCCAGCAGGACGGCCGCTACAGCCGCAGTAGCATCCTGACCCTCAGCAAAGCACGCTGGGAAGCGGGAGAGCTGTACGTCTGCAGAGTAACACATGATGGAGCTCCTCATGAGGTCTCATTCCACAAGAGCTCTGAGTGCTGATGTTTCTCTCCTGAAGATGAGCCGTATCTGAGTGTCCTGTGTCAGGCAGGATTCACATGAGTCTAGTGCTGCAGCTGTAGTGATTTACAACTCAATACTGAAAGAGTGTGTGTGTGTGTGTGTGTGTGTGTGTGTGTGTGTGTGTGTGTGTGTGTGTGTGTGTGTGTGTGTGTGTGTGTGTGTGTGTGTGTGTGTGTGTGATCTTTCAATCTGCTGTGTTTGCTGCAACATTCAATAAAGCTTCTCAACAAGTTCACTTTGTGTCTGACAACATCATTCAACTAACAGATGAAGATGCAGGTGCTTTTCAGAAGGTTGATGTAGCAGTAAATGTCAAATAAAGCTCTTGGGGTTTGAACATGGTCTCTGGAGACAGAGCTGCTCTATTCTGAGAGGATCACAATCACTCCACCCTGACAATGCAAATGGGGTTTTCAGTCTCACTCTTTGATTGGTTACATGATCTGGACTGGAACACTTTCACTTCTGCTTTAGTGAAGCAGCGCAGACAAACTGATCATTTATAGGAGATTAAAAAGTTTAGAATATAAAAATAGCATAAAAAAAAATAAATAATAATAATCAAGAATCAGCACTTCTGACACTAACTGTTACATAATTATTACATTTATAGACAATGGTGTAAATATATATGAAAATGTTATGAAAATCATAACTAATACATGATCACAAATGAAGAATCAGTGTGTTGTTAATAAATGTTAATATCATAGTGTATTTGTTCATTGTTCATACATGTTTATATTAAAGTGTATTTGTTAATTTTATAATAAAAACCCTTGGTTGAGTTTGTGTTTCACTGCCAGTTTCTGCCCAGCCGACTCTCAGCCAGATCTGTCTTACAGTGCCTGGGCCAGACCTGGGCCATATCAGTCAATAAGAGTCACTTTACAGGGTGTGGGCCACATCTGGGCCAGAGGAAGCTCTGTGTGTCCATGTTCAGTGTGTTGGGCCAGTTTTGGGCCGGGGACCCAGCCAGAAGTGGAGGTGGGCCAGGCAAAGTTTGCTCTCTGTCCTGCTGTTATCAACTCAAGAGTGAACCAAAATCATGTTGCTCTAGTGATGGAAAAACAAAGCTTTTAGAAACCATTGAACCGATTGCTTTGCATAATGATTCACTGTATTGAAGCTCTGGAAACGCCACACGCTGGTCAGAACAGCGGAAACTCAGCATAAAAACACCTTTTACACACCAAATGCAAATGTTTTTATTTAAAGTCTAATCTATTTAATGCAATTACCAAATCATCTAATACCAGTAAATATGAAATGTCTTTATAATATGTGTTAGTTTATTAAATTGAAGGGCTTGTTTTGTTAGTTTTATGGAGAGCTTGGTAATCAGACCAATTAGACACTTTTAACTACAACTCCTTTTTTATTATAAAAATGTGTCAATAAACATTAATATTTAAAAAACTGATCTGAGATCAGGTAAAATGAAATAGACAGTGGTTCATGGGTTCACAGAGATCATCGCCCCCTAGTGACGAACCAGTGACATTTGGAAACAGTGATGACATGAAGCCAGTGCTGCCAGATTTGGGCAGTTTTGAGTTTGATTGTTCTGGTAAAAATTGGTTTGGCGGTTTTCAAACACCTACATTTTATAGACTAATTGGTTAATAAACAAAACTCAAGTGTGCATGTAGTCCATAAAATCAGTCATCATGATGTGTAAATACACCGGCCCACTGCAGATCTGATTCAGCCAATCAGAGATCAGCAATCAGACGTGATCATTCATGACTGACGGGTTTTTAGTGAGATAATTTGTAGCTGTATATTCGAGTGATCACTATGTCAAAGTGGCATAAATATACAGTTGTATCTACAGTAAAGAGTGGGAGAGTGACCCAACTCTCTAAACGTGGATTACACCTGGTGGGACTCGAAGGCTCTTTATGAATATAACTGTAACTCTGAGAGCACAGTTGAATGACTTCATTGAAATGGAGTATGGGACTATGACTCCTGTCCATCATCATGTGCACACTGGCCTGATCAGGACATCTGCAACTTCTAAACCATCCAGACTGTGCTCTACTCGTCCCGACCGCTGCTGGAAGAGGTTTCAATCATTCATCAGTTTTGGGTGTGCTAATTTCTGTTATGATCTACAATGTGCACTTCAAGAAAGACGTACTCGTTCTGTTTAAATGTATGGCTCATTTCCACTGAGCGGTACGGTACGATACGGTACGCAATTATTTCTGTTTCCACTGTCAAAAGTTGTGAATGGTACCAAAATGCCGAACCGTACCGTACCACTTTTCCAGTACCCTTCCGTTGTGGTTCCTAGCACAGTGGTACGGCACTAAAGGGTGGAGCTAGACTCACTGCAGAACGTTGATTGGTTGACAGAGGATCGTCAACAAGGGGAATGACAACATAAGAAGTGCCATTTTTTATATACAGTTGAAATATAATACTACTTTTATAGTGTCACGAAATGTAGTTTTAAGAGTTTTTCAGGCGAGAATGTGGTTGTTTAAAGCTCAAATCTGTGGTTTATTTATAAAGATTTATGAAAATTTGATCCAGGTTGTGAGATCCAGGCGATCACCGGGCGCTCGGCGTTCATGTACCTCGGCTGGTCCTTCTGACGTTTGCCGCAGACTCTGGTGTCTCTGTAGTGGTTAAACATGAGATATAATTCGTCTTGTGTATATCTAACAGGCGATATTTGGTCTCGTGAATCTATCATTTGTTCCCTGGCCAATCGTTTTGGCTGAGGGCCAGGCATGTACTGGCCATCGGGACTACCGGGAGATTCCCGGTGGGCCGCGGTCTGTGTGGGCCGGTGCGTGATGTATTTTGTTTTTAAATCAGTATTAATCGTCAATATATTCGTAAGTATATTGTTGTATAGTCCAATTCTGGGCTTATGTGCCTCTCTCATTGGCCGCATGAAGCTGATGCGAGCTGCGAGACTGACAGGTAGGTTAAACGTGCGATGAGCACATGTGACATGTTCACTGAGCATTGGCCAATAAGAATCAAGTTACAGACTTGCAAAGCGGCCGCTTTACAACTTGAGCGAATTCATGTGATGATGTGCAACGATATAAAATATCTAAACGTAAAGGAGGGGCCGAGAAGTTGAGAGAGAAAAAACGACAAGCAATTGAGACAAATTCCACCAAATAAATGAAAATAAATTATTTGCTGGAAGGCCGGCAAAAAACATTGTTTTTTTTTCAAAGTTAAGAAATTGCAGCTGTAATAGGCCACCTCTCAGTGATCTATATAAATTACATTTATATACATCAGATCAGTGCTGCCACTGTATAATCTCACTGCTATTAAAGCCCACCGGCAACTATAGTTGCCGCAGTGCATAGTTGTCATTTTCCTTTTGTAAAAAAATTTCTAGATGTTGTCCATGTTTTATTTCTCAATGACATGCAAGCAAACAACCAAATAAAGGATTTAAAAAAAAAAAAAAAGGTATTCACTTCCTCCCTGTCACATGAGGCTGTCAACTTCCTACCCCTACTTCCAGGAAGCATGGCGAAGGCAAACCCTCCCAAAGAAAGGTCATTTTCATGTTACTAATAAGTATTTTTTGTTGACATATATATATCTACATAATCATGAAGGTCTCTAGAATCATCCAAACAAAACAAATCTTACAAGAGATCTATAGTTTTTTGTATACTTAGTCAAAAGTCCAAGCGGCAACTATAGTTGCCGGTGGGCAAATGCCTTGTAAGTACATATATCATGGGAAAATGGGGTATACTGTGTTAATAGGTTAATAAATCAAGTTTATTGGTCTTGTTTAGTGCATAAACATAACTTAACCCTTTAAATGACATCTCTATATAGATATCTTTTTTTTCTTCATTCTATTTATTTGTATTTATTTATTTTCATTTAACTTTTTGATACACAATGCCCTGTTATGGCTGCACTTTGTTCTGCACTATGTTCCACAACTTAACCCTTGTGCGCTGTTCGTTTGTGGTTTACAGTCAGGCTGTTTGGGGTCTGAGAGACCCCAGGCAACAAAATGTAATTTTGTAACAATATATATATTTTAAAACAAATGTAATTTTACTCAGTTTATTTATGTTTTTACTCTACATTTGGACATTTTTACTCCACAAAAATTCTCCAAAAAGAAAAAAAAAATGAATAAAACATTTGCCTTATAAAATACCCACATTTCTAACTTTCATTCATGGGGATAACATGGATAATTTGACATGGTTTAGTGTAAGATTTTTGGCCAAATCTTGGAAAATGCAGTTTTAAAAGTAAAAAAAAAAAAAAAAAACAGTAGATGGCTGCAGAGCTCTAAAAGTACTAAAAGTTTCAAACTAAAAGACATCTTTTCACAAGTTTTTCCAGTTAGATTTATATCTACATATAATGAAATCACAATTATAACAATAAAAGTTACTTTTTGTCAAAGTTTGGCAGTTTTTGTACTGAAAAAAAAAATCAGTTTTCAATAATGTTACATTATGATTAGAATCAAACCTGATCAGGATGTTACAAAGAGAAAAGTTGGAGTTTTTAGAGTTTATCATTTATTTCAAACATCTGTTTTTCATATAATTCTACAAATTTAAAGTGTGCCACTTCATTTCTGTCTCTGTGTTCTGTGTTGTTTCTGATTTTGAGGATGAATTTTGTTCATTGATCAAATTCATTTGATTCTAATCATAATATAACATTACTGAAAAACAGATTTTTTTTTCAGTACAAAGAGTGCCTAAACTTTGACAAAAAGTAACTTTTATTATTATAATTGTGATTTCATTATATGTAGATATGAGTACAACTGGAAAAACTTGTGAAAAGATGTCTTTCAGTTAGTCAAAAAGCAAATAGCAAATAGTGGTGCTCTGCAGCCATCTACTGGTTAAAGTGATAATTTGTTACTTTTAAAACAGCATTTTCCAAAAGATGGGCAAAAATCTTACACTAAACCATGTCAAATTATCTATGTTATCCCCATGAATGAAAGTCAGAAATGTGGGTCAAAAAGACCCTGAACAGCGCACAATGGTTAAGGCAAATGGATTTGTTGTTTGTTGTGTTTTCATATTCAAGAGATTATAAGCTAGATGCCATTTTTTTGGGTCTGCATCAAATGTTCTTCGACTTTTATACATAATAAATTTGTTTATGAATAAAGATTGATCTGTTGAAAGCAGTTATTTTGAGATAAATGCCAAATGTTCTCCTCCTATTCATATTTTACATTGAAGGGGTGCATACAACATATTTGCCCACCGGCAACTATAGTTGCCACACATTCAAATATGATTTTCAAGAAAGAAAAAAAAAACCTGGGGAAAATAAATGCAGAACATGTTCACATAGGACACTATTAACAGGATTATATGCATGAAACCATTCAGAAAAATTTGGGCACAAATGGGTTAAAGGTCCCGTATTATGCCCCTTTTCACAAGATGTAAAATAAGTCTCTGATGTCCCCAGAGTGTGTATGTGAAGTTTCAGCTCAAAATACCCAACAGATAATTTTTTACAGCATGTTTAAATTGTCATTTTTGGGGGCTCAGAAAAACGTGCTGTTTTAGTGTGTGCCCTTTAAATGCAAATAAGCTGCTGCTGGACGACACAGGGGGCGGAGCTTCATGAGCTCGCGCTCAGTCTCTCAGGACAAATTCATCTCACAGAATGATGATAATATCAGAAACTCTCAGTAACGTTGTTCATTTCGAGTCGGACAATAATGCCTACAGAGTCAGAGTGCTGTATAGAGATGAAACAGGTATAGTTTAGTAGTTTAATTACAGTTATTATTACGTATTTGTCATCTGCTTGTATGTATCCATTATTTATTAATAGCCTACAAGTCTGCTGTCTGAATGATGATCAAACATATACTGATGAGTTTAATAAAGTTTATTGTACATCACACAAAAGATGAAGCGTCAGTTTTACTTCAGAAAATCACCGTAAGAGCTGAGTAAACACAGTAAGTTATTAAAAGTGCGCAAGTACATAAACAAATTTCGGTAGAGTTGAGGGAGCATTCCTGTGGGCGGAGGTTAGTCAAAAAACGGTTTTACTGACGTCATTAAAGGGACTATGTGTAGCTTTTTAGGTATTTTATTATCTAAAATCAATATTTTTATTCATAAATATGCCCTCAATGGTGTACAAATACCTATGCCAATGATCAGACTAATCCTCGTAAACGAAGAATTTATTATCTTTATATACATGGGACGGGTAGGTCGACGGAGGCTTCCATGTAGATCCGCCATCTTGAAAAACTATAATAGCAGAGAGGGACAAAAAGTACTAGACCAACGCATTTCCACAACGCGTTTCGTTCAGAACCAGCGTCACGTGACTAACCAGCAGAAACGGAGGAGCAGAGCAGTGAGAGGCGCTTGTCACTGCCGCGGCAAGTTTAAAATCCTGCACTGCACGGTTATTTATACACCGTTCATTCATACATAGGCTGAGTCACAGGATGAGTCCTCGTCGTCGAAAAAGTCCAAAATAGACCGTAAAAGGAAACGTGACTGGAGATTACAAAAACAAGGGTTAATGTCGGGATAGCTAATGCAGGAGAAAGCTTTCAAAAGAGATGCTGAAGTTGCCTGCTTTCTTCTCGACAGGTAAGTCAATGTTACGGTCTTAATTACAAGCTTTTTTTTCATTGCTTGGTTGTGTACTTTATTATACAGACAGAAGAACATTTATAGTTAAAAGTTAAACAGGCTCTTTGATGAATAGCAGCTACTGAGTAAAGTAACGTCAGAGCCCGTCTACGGAGAGCCTTGGCACTTCCTATTAGCCCCATTGTATCGATCTTGGTTGCAGTTCCATTAGAATTCCACTGGAGGTGATCGCGGGCGAGTGCAGACTGAATGGGAGTCTATGGGGCTAGACGGCTAAATTTGTCTCTTTCACCCGATTGCCGTTGAGAAATCTCAGATTTTATTGTAGGTTTTGCAAGTTCAACATGGGTTATAGGTCGAAAATTGAATGAACGAGTACTTATGTCCTTTCGATTTCTTACAGGTTGAGTTATTGTTGCCCATAACACGCTAGCATTCTGCTAATGAACGCTGATTGGTCAGTGAAGGACTGATTACGACCAGAGATACCGCTTGATGGCATCGTGGCATCCGAAGCGGGACCAGAAACAAACAAAACAAAAACTCTTCTAGCACGTGTATTTACCTGTGTCAGCTGTGTTGTCGATGCCTCGAGAGAAAAGAAAGTGCCGAGCGCGAAAGCACCAAAGTGACTGAAGGATTGCCGTAAAGCAGTATCTCTGGTCGTACGATGTGTATGACGTCATTGACATTTTAAAAGACTTCTTAAAGCAAATAAGTGACTCTAAAAAATCTAACACCCAGCAATGTGTAATTTCTTTGCATCTCCTTTCGAAAACAACATTCAAATTACTAGACAAAAAATTATATCCTGAGAAAAGTGGATTTTGATGGTTTAGCGTCATAGACCTCCATTCATTCTGCACTCGCCTGCGAGCGCCCCCGCATGGACAGAGATGTGTTACTGCAGCCAGTCCAGAAACCGGACGTAACCAGAGAGTGCCAATTCTCTTCCTATTAGACATTCTCTGGTAACGTTAGAGAAGGCGCTGATGATGATGATATCTAACAATGCACGTACTTCAAAAAATATAACGAGTAAAGAAGGCATTACTACTAATTACCATAGTTAATGTTTTTCACAGTCAGTAATTCATACTGTAACATTCTTTTTTTCGTTTTTTCAAGTTTCAGTTTGTTTTAAATAACAAACCTGTTCACCCGAAGAAAAACTCGAAGTGCTATTATAAGACATCCTGTCATAGCTTTTTGGTACATAACGGCTACCGTAGATGCAACGCGCATTTGAAAAAGCGATACGCTGGAGAGCACTATTCGTTTGAATGCAAAATACAATTTCACCACTAGATGGGAGTAATTCCTACACATAGTCCCTTTAAAGAAGGAAGTAGAGGGATGTAGTCCAAATGCAGCAGCATTATACCTACCGCCTAAACGATTACCGAATTTTACTAGAATTGTAATGAGACGCGTTTGTATACCAAAAATCTATTTTGATTTTGTTCCGCCAAAATAAAAGCTCGATGCAGTTTCCATCAAAATAAAAGTACAAAACTAATTATGAAAGTTTCCTTTATTTATCAGTGCATTTGTTTTACAATATATGGCTATTACTGCCATGGGATTAATATTATAAATGTTGTAGTGCAATGTAGACAGACATTGTAGTACAATGTACAGATGTAGTACCAGGGGCGATTCTAGGATTTTCATTTTAGGGGGGCTCAGCCCCCAATGAGGGTATGATGTAAAAAAAAAAAAAAAAAGATAGTTTATGGTCTAATGCTCATTATTAACTAGTTTCATTCATTCATCCAATAACATGCATATGGCACGGTTTTATAATCACTGAGGTACCGAATGTGAGGTATTTAGGGGTGTTCGGGGGCATGCTCCCCCGAGAAAATTTTGATTTCTCTGATCTACATATGTGCATTTTAAGATGTTTTGAAGGCCAAAAAAATTGGATGACAATAGCTTTAAAACCATGTGCGGGCAGCTGTTTTTTTTTCTCACCTCATCAGCATCACACTCTTTTTCTCTTTGTTTTTATCTTGCTCTGTCTTTTTCCCTCCTAAAGCTGAGCTTTGACTGATATAGGCTTTTTATTTTTGTCTGTCAGTAACGAAAGTAAACATAGGGTCAACTGATAGGTTGATTTATGAATCATTTTCTCAGACAAAGCTACCAGGAAAGCTAGGTAACTAAGTCCATCTACAATGAAATATAAATTATTTTATTTTCTAAGCTTTTTAGCCTTTGTAATCAACAATACGGTTGGTTATTCATCAAGTCACCCCGTGAAAATCTATTTAATTTCAAATCATTTAACTAACCAGCTAAACGTGTATTAATGTAACTGTCTATTGGCAATATGATTAATCTGTTCTATATTTATTTCTATTTATTAAAAATAACAACATGAATTATCAATTTGCCACTTCTATAAATCAAGTACTTAAAAGAAAATCACAAATCCCTTTACTCTACTCTTACTCTAATATATGTATGTACACTCCTCCTGATTCATTATTACTTAATACAAAACTATATTTATTAATACAAAACAAAAAAACTCCAAAATAATAATGATGTTTCTCTCTCTGGGCCATCTAGTGCTTTCAGACAATGATGTGTGTCTTTAAATCATTTCTGTGCATGGCAGCATAATGTAATGCCGAAATACAAAATAATATGTTTTAAAGTTTAAAAAGTAAATTAAAATAAATCATGATCGTTTTCTAAAGTATGTTTTCATGGGTGTTAATCGCTTCATTTTTGTAGGAATAAAAAACAACTATCACACTGTGATAAGGGCTGAAGGTGAACGCAGCGAAACGTATTGGTATTGGATGAGAAACCGAACCGTCTCGTGTTGCTCCCAATGCTCCAGTAACATTACATTATGTAAACTGCAATGCATTTATGACAAAGAACTGCACCGATGCAGATGTAATATCATAGCAATCTATCAATAAATGCACTCACGACACACCTTGTACTCTCTGATGTTCGCTCTGCTCGGCGCCACTGCAGATTGAAAAATGCGCTGAAAATCCAAGCAGACTCAGATAAGGGGAGGAGCCGAAACTTGACGCAGCTTGCCGCCGTTTCATATGAGTTTTTTTAAAGGGGACTGAAGCGATCAAAAATTTATTAATCAAATATTTTTTAGGGGGGCTGGGCAGAAGCCCCCCTAAAAAGGGCCTAGTGACGCCCCTGTGTAGTACAGTGCAATGTAGACAGACACTAACTAAAAGAGGATTGAGTTTTTCTTTGTTCAATTTGCACACTGAATATGGGTTAGAGCTTTTCATTTTGAACTCTCAAAGTGCACCAGATTGATGCAGATTGCCCCCGAACCCCCCTAGAGGACCTGAGGACCATCCACTACAGTTTTACAAAAAATCCTGTGAGAAACACTGGTATTGCTATGCCAATGCAGCTTATAGCTTGTTTTAGGATTCATCACTCTGGAGTATAGTTTTTTTTTATAGTAAATTGTTTTAATAAATGACATTTTTTTTTGTTATTTCATCTGTTAACTCTTGCTCGTTCCTACTCACTCATTACATAGCATTAGTGGTTTTAAGGAAAAGGAGTTGGTATACATATACATGATGTTTATGATCATATGTAGAGGCCGTGGGCCAGTATGGGCCAAAATGCCAGGGCCGATTTTTTGTCCCAGTCCAGCCCTGCTGAGGGCTAAGTGAAGTTACATAACTTTATATGTTTAAGCTATTTAACTTTACCATTGTAAGGTTAGACTAGAGCGCTGACTTTGTATGTTTGACTGAATTGTTTGCTTTATTTCTTATTGTATAACTTCTTGTACCTTTTACTTATACTTTTATAATGGCTAATATTGATAAAACTGAAATTTAACAAAAAGAGACTGGGTTGAGTTTTGTCATTTTTAATTTTATTACAGTGAATATGATCTGTAATGTTGTTCACTGCAACATCTGTTGTTTAGTACAAATGCACATATTGCCTGGACCATATTCAAATGTTTAATATTTTTATATTATATTTAAACGAAAAGAGGCAGGGTTGTGTTTTATATTTCGTTTTGTTATAACCGCCTAACTCATCTGCAAACTCGGCCGTAAGAAAGCGTCTTTTAGAGGAAATGTTCTCTTTTATAGAGATATTATCTTGCTAGAGAATATTCTCCTTTGGAAATAAAGGAAGTGTTGAAGTGCCCAGAGAAACTCTCTTGCTGACAGATAGGGAACTCAGTAATATTAAAGATCTGTCCTCTAGTGGTGAAGGATGGAAGTGCAGTTAAAGAGATTGACTTTCCTACAGTTCGATTACATTGTAGTGTCAAGTTTTACAGGAACAAGCACCACTCACATTTTCTCCACATTTGTGTCTGGTTTAGTAAGGGATATAAGATTGTGTTACATGTTTACTTACATCATAATAAAAGAATAAAGTGTGTGAAAGGTTTGATATTGTGTAGTTTGTGATCCTCCATCAGCAGCTGCAGTTTCTCTCAGCTGTATCAGTGCAGTCACTGTGACGTCTGACTGACAGAGGTTTTTGTACGACTCTTTATCACTGTGTGAACACTGGACCACTGTGTAAACTCTGACAGTAATAATCTCCTGTATCTTCAGTCTGGACTCCACTGATGGTCAGAGTAAAATCACTGCCAGATCCACTGCCACTGAATCTAGATGGAGTTCCAGTATTACGGGTTGTTGCTCTATATATGAGGAGTTTAGGAGCTTCTCCAGGTTTCTGTGAGTACCAGGACAGACAGGGTGGAGTACAGCCTGTTAAAGGAGTGCTGGCGCTGCATCTCATCACAACATTCTCTCCTGATGAAACTGTATGAACTACAGGAGTTTGAGTTACTGTGATCTGTCCACTGGAGCCTGGGAGAGAAATGCATAAAGACAATATAAAAACAAAATATGTATAAAATATGAACCAGCTTTATTAATGTAGTTATAAGCATGTCAGTGTCTTATTGTATACCTGATATACAGAGCAATATCCAGATGAAGATGTTGATTGTGTTCATTGCTGTAGTTTAGTCTTGTGTGATGATGAAGATTGTGTTCTGCTCTCAGTCATGAAGTGTTAAACTCACAGCACTATAAACACTCTCAGAGCACTGAAGCATGTGCTGACAATGCAAAGTGACTCTCTCTATTTAAATCATTATCCTGAAGACTGTAGATCAGTCACAAACACATTATCAAACAACTTCCTCATGTTGAGAAATGCTAAGCTATAATACACACATTTCTGAAGAGTCTATTGGCAGAATCATACATTATTGATTCAGTCATTATTAATATTTAAATTGCACTTATTTAACAACTGACGAGGAGACTATTGATTTGAAGACATTCATATATATTAACCCTCTGCAAACATTTTGATGGCACATGATAAATTATTCCACATCATTTCTTGGCTCATTTGGGAACGACCCCGACCCCCCGGTTGAAGATCAGCTGCTTTGCACACACATTAAATCTAGCCGTACAAAAAATTAACAAATGCAGCACCGTTTGCAATTGGTCTGCAAGAGTACGCACTATAGTTGTTTGGATGAAGAGGTCCCACATGGCAAAGGTCATTCTGAAGGAAAAGCAGCAATTACTGAGTAAGTGCACATGAATTTCTGTTTTTATTAGACTTTTATACTACAGTTATATAATGTTTTGTTACATTTTATTCTAACAAAAATGTGAATTTTTTCACAGACCTCGCTCAGCACTCACTAATTGTTGATGTAAAGACACGATGGAATTCTCTTTATCCGATGATTGAGAGGTTCTATGAGCAGTTCCCTGCTATTCAAGCTGTAATAATGATAATAAAAAATAATAATTTTAATAATAATAAAAAAAAAAAACAATCTGAGAAGGAAAAGTAAGTTCTGTGATGATTACCACTACTACTAAATTAGTGTAGGGTGCAAGAGAGAACCACTTATTATCCTACCTTGCTTAACCCTCTGGGGTCTGGGCTGTTTTTGGGGCCCTTGAGATGTTCTGACATGCCCTGACATTTGTGCTTTTTTCAGTTGCATATAAACATATTAATGGCAAAGGTGTAAATTCACTCTATATAGCACAAACAGGGCTACCATAATATGTGAGCCACGTGCATGTACATGTTTTCATTTTTGAGAGAATAATGTTTATGCGTGGTTATTGAAAAAACTAAAAACTAAAATTTCTGAAATAAGGCCACAAAACACATAGTAAATATGTGTCAATAAGACTTTTGACTAATGGATGTCCTCGCCTAGAGTTTTTTCTTCAAAATTATGTGAAAATAGTCTTGCTTTATCGTTCACATAAAACCATACATTGATTTAAATTGATGTAAAACAGGTTTAGCTTGGAAAGCCAATATGCGAGGGGGGCGTGAACAAGGAGTGGTTTACACCTGAGAATACAGTGTCCCACCCACTCTGCATAATGATGAGCCATTCACTCAGGTGTGACACTGACTGAGCCACAATGCAAGGACAAAAGATATATATTTAGAAGAAGACTTATATTGACCATTTAAGATTTTGCTTACATCTATCTTGTAAATATGTTTTGCTATTTTATTAAAAAGGTTACAATTACAACAATAATTACAATTTCAACAATATTTCAAGTGTACTCTTTCTTTGTAAAAAAAAAAATGATTATAGGCCTACATTTTATCTATGTATTCATTAGTTTGAATATAGTCAACATTGGAACAGCTAACATCTTAGTTGATGACTTTATTTTTGACAAAAATAGATTTAGAAATTGCTAAACAAAAGCTTATTTGACGTGGCAGTATATTCTACAGTAAAAACTGTACCCAAATCTAGTCAACAAGATGTTGTCTTTCATATTTTGCCTGACTGTAACGTTGTTTTCATGAAATATTAGGGCATATTGTTAATTTGCAGTTTAATACGTTGCTTATACAAATAGCCTACATTTTATTTCAACATATTTCAACATTTTTACTCATCTCAGTATAGCAATACAGTTTGCTAAAACATCATCATTCATTCACACACGCAATTTAAATTTAACTTCTGGCAAAGATGAAGTTGATGATAGGCTATTGACTCGCGATCTTCGCAGTAGGCTAGTGAACGCACCGGAGAAATGCACATTTATTAGGCTACATAGTTTTTTGTTTTGGATGGTTTTGTTTAGAACCAGCTTTCTGTAAATATATTTCAAATTTTTTAGACATGTGAGGCGAGTAGGCTACGGTCTGGTTAATGATGATCTCCAGTTCAAGCACCTTATGTTGTGATTGCTAGCCTATATTTACTTTAAATCCAGGAAATTTGTTAATGAAAAAATTATTAAAATTAAGATACAATTGATACAAAACGAAATTTGTTTTAAAGAAAGGATTTGTACTTTCTGTTTTGAGGTCTCTGTGAAAGTCTTTTAGTGCGCTTTCAGAGCGCTCGCGTCCATAATGGAGAACTGTCACGTAATATTGTTTTTTCCTCATAAATGCGAACACGAAAAATAAAAGACAAAAGACTTTTAAGTAAAACTTACTCCGAAATTGTGTCCTCGGCGGAATTCGCTCTTCAAAATGCTGCCGTTCGTAGTCTGAGTTACAATCTTCCTCTGAGGAAACAACCCGGTATCATGCATTCTTCCTCGCTGTCCAGAATCATCTGAAGGGCGTCTTTACTGGAGAAGCGTGCCATACTCAAAACGCGATAAACTATCAGTAAGTCTGATGAAGAAACTTATCTTATGAATAGCGCGCTCTGCGAGTGGGTGTGAACTCATTTCAGGGGGCGTTTACCTTATTTTGCATAGATCACCTCAGCACATTATCTTATGAATAGCGCGCTCTGCGAGAGGGCGTGAACTAATTACAGATAATTAGATGAGACGGGAGAAACTGTACTTCTCTTTAGTTTCATACAGATTACATTGCAGGAGAATATTTGTTTTGAATGTGAACTGTTTTATTTAAAAGTAGAAATTTAAAGCTTTCTTTAGACGCATGTTTCATGGTTGTGTGATAAGTATTCGCTGAGTTTTCCAGACTTGTTTCAGAAAGATTTTTGCGGAGACAGAGTGAGCTGAAAGCGCACCCTGTTTATTTTATTTATTTAAAAATAAAAACAAGGTTTTGATGTTAATGTGAGTGTACACAAAAAAAAGAAGACCCTCTATAGTTTATAATCATGTATTTATTTTATTTATATGACCATAAATGACGGATTTTTTTAAGTTTATGTTGCGCGTGGGCGCGTTTCTCGACCTCAGAGGGTTAAAGCTCCACTATGTGATATTTTTTGACCACAAGAGGGCGCAGTTTCCAACAATAACAAAGGCGAAGCTTGATGACGCTATGAAGGAGGTGACGATGGGAGATGTCGTTTTTAATGCGTTTTCACCATCTAGCGATGTATCTAAATGGAATTAATGAATCATGATCACGAATGAGGTAATTTATTCGTTTTTTAACTGCAAGGAACGTGAAATGTTATGCTATATTATCCCGTTACAACTTACAGCTATTTGTCAAATGATTTGTTGGGTTAATGTAGTGCAGTTTTACGTGTTTATGGTTAATGCCGTGTTGTTTAACGTGTTCAAACCAATCGTTCTAAAAGTAAATTTGAACGAACATTTGCAAGTAATGACTAAATATATTTTTTTTAACAACACATATCCGATTGTATTTAATTGTACTGCCATAATCTCGGTCACCACACGTGATAAAAAGCCTTACCGAAGTACAAAGAGCAATATAACTTTGTTTATAAGTGCTATTATTGACAGTTGCATGTCTTACCTGTCTATCAATACACTCGCGAGAGCAGAGTCTCTGTCAAGTCCAAGATTGTTGCGCATCTCTCTCCATCTCGAAAACGCCTGGCCAATATTTATCCGGGTTTTATTCCTCCGTTTGTCACACAGTCTGCGTGTATCCGAATATGGACGCTTTCGTTTTGTTGGCACTTCAATACTCGCCAAAGAGTAATCATGATCCATAACAGCTATAACCATACAGTCTATGGATAACGCTATAACCACTTCCGCATTTGACCATGTGATATTCCGGTGTGGTGGGTCATATTTTTGATGATATTTTGATATTTCTTCTTTGTCAGACGTCTTTATTGTTTATTGTGATAAGAAAAAAAACTCAATAAAGTTGTTGTAAAAAAAAAAAAAGGATAGAGCGGACATTGCGTCACTGAGAGGCGACATTTCTTTTCCGGGACGGACAGTTATTTAAAATCGGAATTTCTCTGAAATAAAAAATCTTTGGAGACTTTTGAGATATTGTAAGTACACAACTGGAGGAAATATATCACACTGCAAGTTATTTTCGGAAATTTTATTACAAAATTGTTACATATTACATATTGGAGGACTTCAGGAAGGCAAAGGAGTTCATGGAGTTGATGTCTGTACTCTACACGTCGACACTCAGTGTTTCTAGTGAAAAAAGCCCTACATGTGGCCAAATCATTCCAATTTTAAAAAAGTTGGAGTGCCACTATGCAGTCCAGGTCGAAGACTCTGAATTTGCAAGAAACATTAAGGAGAAAATCTGGACTTACCAGGTTCCTTGACAGATACTCATTAATTTCCAGTCTTCATGTAAATGATTCATTGTTCTTTCTTTCTTTTTTTTTTATTAAGAATGAAAATGTCCAGAACTTCCTGGAAGAAGCAACGGTGACGGACCCAAGGTTCAAGTTGAAAGTAGACAGTGATGCCATTTGGGACAGGCTGAGGTCTGCAGCAATTGTAGCGGCCACACCCAGAGAGACAGAAAAGGTATTTGATTCACAGTTTGTGGCTTATTTCTGTTGTGATGCTCAACTCTGGTTCCATTCGTAGGGCTGACATGTTCTTTTTTTCTTTTAAGCAGTCACAGCAGGAAGACAAGAGTCTAGGAGGTGAAAGAGAAGCAACAGGAGGGGGTAGAAAACTATGTAAGTCCTTTTAATCATAGTAAACATGTGGCATAGATGAAGATATAATAAACTAATCAAATCATTGATCTACACATTTTGGTGGTAAAGTAACAGTTCTACTACCAGTGGCACTAGCTTTAATAATAGAAGTAGTACATAAGTATATTTGTTTTTTGGACATCCGATTTACTTGATATACCTTTCAGACACCACATGTAAAACACTGATGGAAGACAGCCTTGGAGAAGCTGTTTGCGGAGGAGGAGCATGATTTACAAACAGCCCCACAACAGACTCAGACATTTTTTGAACGACTGGACCGAGAAATACTGATGTACAAAGGCATACCTTCCATCTCTGTATCAGCGGATGCTACTCTGGTGGTGGCAGAAGAGGGCACGATGCCTCTTTTGGCTGATCTTGCCCAAACATATCTGTGTGTTCAGGCATCTTCTACCCCTTCTGAGAGGGTGTTCTCCACTGCTGGAGACACTGTTAATCGAGAGAGCGCTAGGATTCTCCCAGAAAAAGCAGATATGCTTATTTTTCTTCATAAGAATTGTTAAATGAATCAAATTTGGTTCAAACATATTTCATTGCAAGCCAGTTTGTCACCGTTAGGCTTCCATCCCTATTTTTATAGAGAATAGTTAATTCTATATTAGGAGGAAGAGTTTATGACCTGTATGCTTATGTCCACATATTTTTATTTTGTAAATCTTATTTATTATTCAGTTTGCTTACTCAAGTGTAAACTTTAAAACAAATAAAACCATTTGTTTTGCACGAAAAAGCAATTGACTACTTTTTTCCAAAACCTATTAGGAATTGTTAAGAGAATCGTTAAAGAATCGTATCGATAAGCAGAATCGTCAGTGGCATTGATATTGATCAAATCTTATCAATTCCCATCCCTAGTGCTCAGTGACTCCAAAATACTCTTTATGAGGGGTCGGCATGTAATGAAACCCTCTTCTGCAGTGGGCTTCATGCTCTCATCCAACAGGTCATTCATATGACATTGCAGCTGCACAATGGTTGGAGCCAGGTTGTCAAGAAATATTTTCTTCTCTGCTTGGAGGATGTTTAGTGCAAGTGTTAAAGGCCTCATCACATCCACAAACTTGTGTATGAAGTTAACTTCCTGTGGAGAGAATCGGCGAAAGCCAAACTCATTTTGCAACAGTGTGCAAAATCAGCTCTTCATGTAGGGGAGTGGCATCATTTTCAGGGGTAACCTCAGCCACGTTCATTTCTGCCTTGGTAGTTATAGTGTTGCTATGCGAGACAGTCGCTCCATGGCAAGAAATACTGAATGCCATCTTGTGTCATTTGGCACAACAAAGCCAATCCCAAGCTTTTCCTCCACAGCATCAGAAGCCTTTGTACTTCGCTTAACCAGGTTCCACAGTGCAGATGCTTTTACAAAAACAGCCCTCGACATTGTTTTGTAACATTTTTCAGTTACCTTTTCCGTATCTTTGGCCACTAGATTCAAGGTGTGAGCCATGCACCTTCTATGAGGGGGGAGAGAGGGATGATCCAGACCTGAGAGAGGCTCAGGCTCCATCTGGTCATCTTCATCTGAGCTCTCACTGGCGGCAGCAAAGGCTGACACTGGTTCATTGTCATCTTCACTTTCAGTTTCATCAAAGTGGACCACTGTCTCTGGCATTTCAGTATCAATAGCAACAACATCCATCCCATCCGTCTGTTACTGTACACACAACCTTATTGTGGATTTTTAATTCTTTGTGTGGCGTACAGTAGGTTTATTACAGAAAGAGATTTACGGAAGAGTCGACTACGCCACCCTGGTCACTAAACCAGAGAAGTATCCTAATAAGGACACACAGGTTCGATGTTTCCCTTACACAGAAAATTGGAGACGTGGGTATAAGAAAATACAAAAATATTCTTTATTGGACAAATGTAAAATATTAAAATATGCGGCAATTGGAATCAATCATCACTCCACACACACGCACAGACACACAATAACAATACAGACTTATCAGGACTTGTGATTACCGGAAGCAGGATGAGCTAGCGCCAAACTTCTCCACATCAGCAATGGTCGAGAAGCACAAACACGTGCACTACACTGCACCCTCACATCAACCAAGATCAATCCCTATAGGTTATAGACCACACACGGTGCATCAGGCCCCACCACCAAAATAGAGCAACTAGCTCTCCTGCTCCGGACTCACAGTGCCTGAAAGACAAGAAAAACGAATTACAACACAAGAAATAGTTTACAAGAATACTAATTTACAAGGCACAACCACAATACCCAATATCACAAAACAAAATATATGATCCACTCAAACCTGTAGTTGTGGGTTTCAGTAAGGTTTTCAGTGCATTGGTTTACAGTCACCAGCCTGTCCCAGCTTCACAGGCCGGCCAACACCCACAACCCTCTTTCCTCTAACAGGCTGAGGATCACTCACAAAATTATTAAGTAATGCAAATATTATTCACAAAAGAAATACAGGGCGAACCCATAAAAGATCAAAAACAAACAAAATAAATGAAGTTAAATTGTCCCAATAATAAAGCAAACTAACTCAAAAATACATTGAATGCTGGGCGTGCTCACATGAGAGCCACTACTGGCCAGCAGGTTATTGAAATAAAACAAACAAAAGAAAGAGATATTGGGAACAAAACAGCAGCAATGAAAGTCCCAATCCGAGCAGCAGTCTTCACGTACTTTTACAACGGCAGATTCATTCACCAACATGCGGCGATTGCGTCATTCGTCCGGCAGCAACAGAGTGAGAACCAAATAATACCAAGGCGAGCAGAAAGCCAAACAGCAATACACCAGCGGGGATTATTGCAGTAGTATGACGTGCGTTTGTATACGGCAAACGGCGCGCGTTCACCAACCACTGTAAACACTCAGCTTGAACACGCGCCTCTCCACAAGCCGCACCGCACCTCCAGCCAGAATGAAAACACAACGACTGCAAACACTCAGCACCACATGTGCTTATCCACAAACCGCACGGCAACTCCAGCCAGGATGAACGCAGAGAAATGACGTGCCAGCGAAACAGTCACACATCAACGCCATGTCCGGTGGCCAAACAGCCACCTTGATATACCCGTATGAATGAGACGCTAATTACCTGCGGGCCTCTAGGGCGGAGTCAACACATGCAAACGAGGTGCTACCCAACAGCAGCACTTCACTACATTTGTTTACATCTGACAATAATTTTGTCAACATATCATGTGTATGTGCTCCTTTAATCTGCCGGCATGCCAGTACTGCAGAGTTTCTCTTAGAAACATCAGTTTTAGCCAGTGGACAGTGATGCCCATAAATGCCTTGTTCACAGCTGACCAGCAATCTGCTGTTGTGCACACAGTATCGATCTCAGACACTTCAGTCTTAAGTTCACATATGTTTTCTTTAAATTTCTTGTACTTTTTTTCTTGATGGCACCTTTAATGGCTGCAACCCCTTAATTAAGTTTATGAAAGCTGGGCTTTCCACTTTACTCAAAGGCTGCAGGTCTCCGACAATATTCTGCACCACCAGGTTCAGCTGCGACTGGGAGATGACAATGGAGCCGCTACAGTACGCAGTTCATGGGATTTGGGTCTAGGATCTGTCTTGACTGTCTTTTGATTTTTTTTATTTGCTTTCACATACCTTGAAAGGCTAGCCGGGTGCTTCAGTTCAATGTGCCGTTTCAGGTTTGCTGTTGATGTGACTGAAGTGCGGATTTTCTCTTTGAAAGCTGGCGGGCAAAGTTTGCACATTAAAGTAAGATTTCGCCCATCCTCACTGACCTTGTCATAAAACTCATAAAACTCGTTTAAATGATCATACGCCTCCTTGCTACATGCTGCTGTCGCCTCCATGCTATTTTTGTTTTGATGACGCATGCGGCGGTGCGACACTGGTGGCTGGTGTTGCCAGATTGGGTGTTTTTTTCCGCTACGTATTAAGGCCCGTTTACGGTGTGTTTTAGCCAGGTTTTCGCCTGGAAGGCTCTATAGAAATCTGGCACTGTATTGAACGAAGTTAAACTGAGAGAGCGTGGTGTTCACAGACACCACAATGAACGAGTTCACAGTAACGTTCATTCGACAGTAATACAGTACGTTCAGTTCACGTTCGCCCAAAATATGAATGAGTTCATGAACTATCATTCAATGAATGCGTTCAGGCACAACACTGCAAGTAACATACCCAGAGATGACGCACACACAGCACATCTGATAAACAGAAGCTCTGAGGTGCGAGCTCATTATCATAACAACCAATCACAGAGATATTGATTCTGACTCTGGAACCAATCAGCTCTGGAACCAATCAGCTTTAGTCGTGTGTTACATGTGTTGTTTGAATTTAAACAAGTAAAAACTTTTTTAAGCATCTGTGGAAAATGTATTAATGATGCATTTCTGGAGGACCTTTGATTTGATGGACTGGGTAAGCTCAGTGTCCTCTTCATCTCGAGTCAGAGCTTGGAGGACTGGCTTTACAGAATGTAAGCTCACGCTCAATCTGCCCAAAGCCGGCATCCAACCAGCGCGGAAGGTCTTTACTGTGCTACTGTCTTTTTCTCGAGGCAAAGTGTTTTTTGATTAAATGCAATACATCTGAATATGTATTCTCTCGTTATTTCATCTGACTATATCTGTGCATCATTAAATGTGGGCTAATTCAAAGTCAGTTAGAATAATCAAATGTAACAATTTATTATGTCAGGTAAATGTATCATGCTAATTTCATAATCAATTCAAAGATAATCAATACAAAACATCAAATGCTCTGGAATAAAGAGAAGAGATGCAAACCCAACATTAAGAAATACATGAGGCTGAGAGTCTCGGCCGCTCTCAGCCTCACGGGCTGATCTGAAGTACAGAAAGGACCCGAATCACCGGCTGCATTTCATTATATAGACAAACCTCTTTCACATGGAAACATCTGCTAACAATGGGAATTTACATTCAGAGTTGACACCTTTTGGGGGTATGAGACCATTTATCTAAAGACCACCTACCTTTTTTTTTTTTTTCAGTTATCTGTAAACTCTTAAAGGGGTCCTATAATGGTACATGCACTTTTACAAGTTGATTGTACTGAAATGTTTAGGGGTGACCCCGAATAGTCGAAGATTCGATGCTTCGATAGGAGGAGCCTGATTCGACTACCGATCTCACGGTCGAATCTTCGCAGAGGTGTTATGAAACGAGGATCATGCCACTTTGGCTATATGAGGGCGCTCAATGTCTCATTTCACATAGAACTAGCTTTTATGTCAATACGTTAATATTCAGCCTATTATGATAATGCTGTAGGCCTATATAAAAATGTGCAAAGAAAAAAAGCTTTTAATAAATATTTTTTAACGTGCGTGAATAAATCCAAACACCCCGTGACAGATTTAAGTTTCACTTTCAAACCGTGACCGACAGAGGAGCGTCTTCGGACAAGGATTTAAATCTTTAACAATGTCTCTGGGATAAGAAAATCTAAAGTGTGGATGTACACCATCAGAAAGGATATTCTCCAAGGTTGGATTTAGCATCAGGAAAACCATGATCGCACTTCTGCCGGCCAACGTTAACACGTTTCACGCATAGACTGGGTTTCGCGTTAGAATGTATTTTATCCGCGCGCACAATTTGAAAAGACTCCAACGGACATACAGAGTGAAAGACTTTCAGGATTTGTTCTCTCGATCAGGTACAAGTGATTTCAAAACTTTTCAGCCGGTTCTAATTTGATTTTTGGATGCTGTGAACATTTTTAGCTAAAAAGACTGCCACTCCAGTTTAGCATTTATTGTTGTTTCTGCAGTTAAAAAGACAAAGTTGAAAATTCTGGCTACTATCGTTATTTTAATAATTTCTTTATTTTTATTTTATTTATTAATCTGTCAGGGTATCTAATCTAACTATTTGTGGATTGTGTTTTGAATATATGTTCCCCTGCACTTTAGGCATTTTGCACACATTTGCTCCTCATCCTGTGACTTGATTCTGATTTATTTCGTTTTGTATTTTTATTTATTAGAAAGGTATATTCTGTTCTAATTTAATTTAGTAAATTAATTGTTTATTTTTTCGGTGCATCGATGTTGTGCTGTAGGCTGGCCTGCTCGCACAGGTAATTTAGCCGATTTAATTTGATTTGCATGTGAAATGCAAATATGCAGTGTGGCCTTTCTGGAGTTATTTATGTTATTTCTTAGTTTTATTGATCAAAAATGTTTTTATACATTTTCTTCTATATCTTTGTGTGATTTTCTGTACATCGCGGCTTTGAAACGTTAAAGCCCCGCCCCCAGCCCCGCCCCCATACACATGATTCGACTATTAGTCGACTATAGAGCCCTTTTGCGCCGACGTCACAGTTACGTCACGGCGCTAGCTGGAGGCAAAACAAACGGAAAACTGGAGGCGGCCAATACAAACCAACACAGATTCGGCTACATAATAAGGAGCTTCAATTATTATTTTTATTATTAAATGTCATCTTGTTGTGTTGTTGGGTGCAAGAATCGATGAAAAATGAGTATGCTGTATCTGGAATTTTTATTTCTAGAAAATATTCACATCATTAAATTGCACCGTAATGTCACTCTTTACATTGTCGTCTTCTTGACGCTGGCTAGGCAGAACTGCGGATCGTACCACACAAGTCTTTACATGACCATTCAGCACATAGTTATAGGCATCTAAATATATATATATATATGCCCTCAGTTTCTCTTTACCCTCGGTTTCTCTGTCGGGTAGGTGTAGAAGTCAGGTCACTCAACCGGAGGTAGCGTTAACGTTAATCCTGTCAGATCGTCCATTGACTGAGCGTGTACGGTCATCTGGTTCCGTCCGTTAAAATTAACTTTTGCAAATAACAATCGCGGTCCTGGACAGTGAGTGACCTTGCACATTAAGACAAAATTGGATTTTCTCCAGTCATTGTTAAAAAACAAGCTAACAAAACTTGCAAACTAGCGTTAGTGAAGCAGCCAGAGGGATCTTTCTGCCTCCAGCTAAGCCCCGCCCACACAAATACGTCACCATGTTTACCAACTGTAAAAGGGTCTATAGGCAAGACATGACGATTCTGATTCGACTATGAAAATCCATAGTCGGGGACAGCCCTAGAAATGTTGTTGGCAGTGCCTGTACGCAACCATCATATAATGGATACAAATCCATCCAGTGTTTTTTTTTTTTTTCTCCTTATATGTTTTCCACCGTCTCAAATCGAGCTGTCGGACAGTGTGACGTCACACGGTCGGACGCCCCTCCCACGATTGTTAATTGACAGCAGCGTTTCAACACAGAACCGCCCTGAGCGAGCTGTCACCATAGTCCACACAGACATTGCTGATACGCTGGAGCAGAATGGCGTCTAAAAGTGGTGTTCTGTTGTTGAGTGTAATAACAAACACAGCATCATTTTGATTCCTAAATCCGAACCGCTGAAGACGCAGCGGCTGAGTTTTGTTTTCGAAGGGAATATTCCCCACGATCAACGTCAATGCTTTCATGTTTGCGCGAATCATTTCACACACCAGACTGCTTTACAGACGAGGGGCAGTATAAAGCTGGTTTTCTATGTACAACGTTCTCAATATAATTCATAATCCCAAGTTTATTATGAACAATGCGTTATGGTTATTGTGTCATTACAAACGGTGTATGCACAGAACAGAGGGGCGGGGTGAGCAAAGCTCATTATCATTTAAAGAGACATTCACTTAAACGGCGTGCTGAAAACAGAGCGGTTTTTGACCAGGTAAAATTTGTGTTTTCTTACAAGTCAAGTCAAGTCACCTTTATTTATATAGCGCTTTTTACAATACAGATTGTATCAAAGCAGCTTCACATTGATAACACGAATATAATACAACAAAGTTTGTTTCTAGAAGAAAATTGCATCATTGTCCACCCATAATAAGGCAGATCAGTAATATTGTTGAATATTAAATGTCCCCAACTAAGCAAGCCAAAATCCAAGGCAACAGTGGCAAGGAACCAAAACTCCATCAGTGACAGAATGGAGAAAAAAACCTTAGGAGAACCCAGGCTCAATCGGGGGCCAGTTCTCCTCTGGCCAACGAGCGAACAGTGTATGATTATGATCCAGGCAGCATTACAGGTCAGAAGTCAGATTGGTCGTGTCGATGAGGCCTTCACAGGGCTGATTGCTCTTTTTTCAGAGAATTCAGTCTGGATTGCTCCTGTCTGCCTCGCTGCCTGCTGTGAGTGTGTTTGCTTCGGTGCTGTAAGCTCCGTCTTAGCCTCGTATTTCCTTGTTTTGAACCATCATTTACTACAATTTCTAGTTGTTTATACTACTACTAAATACAGCTTACCCAACATCGCTAGCTTCCGTTACTACTAGCACAACACGCTAGTAATTCGCTAGCCTGTTAACGCGCCACCCGTGCGCTCAGCTATTTTTATTTATTTATTTTCTCTCGCGCGCTCGCGCCTTTGAGTTCATAAAAGCTCAGGTGAGTAAGAAACACTCAACAAACGGTGAGTAATGTCTTGTCCTGTTATTATCATGCGTCGCGTCTGAATGCGTTGTTGTTTTTGGAGCTCTATCGATTTGATTTATAATTCTTGATTTTTCTCGCTGCCTGCTGTGAGTGTGTTTGCTTCGGTGCTGTAAGCTCCGTCTTAGCCTCATATTTCCTTGTTTTGAACCATCATTTACTACAATTTCTAGTTGTTTATATTACTACTAAATACAGCTTACCCAACCCTGACATCGCTAGCTTCCGTTACTACTAGCACAACACGCTAGTAATTCGCCAGCCTGTTAACGCGCCACCCGTGCGCTCAGCTATTTTTATTTATTTATTTTCTCTCGCGCGCTCGCGCCTTTGAGTTCATAAAAGCTCAGGTGAGTAAGAAACACTCAACAAACGGTGAGTAACGTCTTGTCCTGTTATTATCATGCGTTGCGTCTGAATGCGTTGTTGTTTTTGGAGCTCTATCGATTTGATTTATAATTCTTGATTTTTCTCTTTAAACTCGCTTACAACGAACATTTTCTACTTTTCCTCACTGAGAAGCACTACTGCTCAAACCTCATAGTTACAACGCGGACTGTTGAGCAGACGCGTCTCAAGCCTATTAGTGATCCAACGCTGCATACTCTTAAAGGTTACGTCCGTGGATCACGGCTGAACGCGTCTTCTCCACACTCACTTACAAACAAACATTTTTGTTTTGCAAAGATTATATCCAAGACTTCAGTTATAAATTAGTATTAATATTGATAGCATCACTGGTAGCTTCGTTGCTAACTCACTGTCCATCTGTTAAAATGGCGAATATATCAGATGTAAGTAGTCTACCGTTTGGTGCAGGTGAGGACACATTTGAGCTGCACGCACTGCAGTCTGAGCTGGAAGCTGTTGAGAAACAGATCCACGACCTTTTATTGAGACAGGCCGAGCTGAGAGACCGGTGTTCAGCTCTTGAAACATCACGCGCCGATGCACACAAATCAGTGTTTAACGTTACTAACCCGCTGACTCCGACCGCGTCTACTCCATGCGTTCCTCAGCATCGGTCGCAATCAGCCATGGTCTCGTTCACTCCGGCTCCAACACGCCACCACGAAGCCTGGGTGGTTCCGCAGCGGAAGACGCGAGTCAGGTTTAGACCAAGACTTTCTCCGACCCTCCCGGTTTTCGAGTTATCCACACAAAACCGCTTCTCCCCTCTACGCGAAACAGAACGCGATGCTGTAATCATCGGCGATTCCATCGTTCGGCACGTACACGCTACGTTAGGTAAAAGTAAGGTGCAAAGTCACTGCTTTCCTGGTGCTCGTGTTTCTGAAATCGCTGCTCGCGTTCCCGAGATCCTGAACGGTGACGAGCGCGTCGGAACTGTGGTCCTGCACGCGGGAGTGAACGACATCAGGCTGCGCCAGACGGAGATTCTGAAGAAAGACTTCAGGAATCTAATCGATACGGTACGCAGCACATCGCCTGAAACAACGATCATTGTGTCAGGACCGCTTCCCACGTACCGACTAGGGCATGAAAAGTTCAGCAGATTATTTGCGCTAAATGAATGGTTAATGTCATGGTGCAATGAGCAGAAACTGCTCTTTGTAAATAATTGGAATCTGTTTTGGGAGCGTCCTAGGCTTTTCCGTGCTGATGGATTACACCCAAGCAGATTCGGAGCGGATCTTCTGTCAGATAACATCTCCAAAATGTTAAATACCCTTTGACTAGTGTAATGGGAATTTTTTATTTTCTCTTATACACAGGGTTAATTCTTAGGTGTGCTGCTGTGTCCTGCTGATTCTACAATATAATGATTGATGTGAACTGCTGTGGGACAAGTAGAGAGGGGGAGACATGGGTTTGGAAGGGACCTTTGACCCCTAAGGTCAGAGGGGATCCAATTTGGGAACTAGGAGAGCTAAACCTAAAGCTCAGCCCTAAATGAGAGCATTGAGCTAGGTTCTTATCCATTTATGGGTGAGGAGACCTTGAGAGAATAACAGTATAAGTAGAGTGATCTACCCCTCCCTTCTTGTCGCACTTGCTTCACAGACTGTACTGACTACCTCTGTGGGGCAATTGGGCCTCTTGCAAGATAATAAATTACTTTTTAATGATCATTTGATTTCAGACTGTCTTTTATGCAGAGATGATTGTTTAATGAAAAATTGCCACAACAATTTTGGTGTCAGATTATTGGGATGAGTTTTCCTTGAGGGCTCCGGGACCTGGCAGCGGACGGTGGAAGAGCTCGCCCTGACGCAACAGGCTTCAGTCTCACCTCGTAGAAATTGAGAGAAGGAGAACCAGCCGCTTCAGGCCCTGGAGGACTTCTAGAGGGAACTCAAAAAAGAACCCGAGTGGCGACAGAAAAATCTCTGGTAAGAGACAGTAAATTTATTTACTTTTGGGGATTTGAAAAGAATTTTTGTTTTTAAGAATTTATTTTGAAAAGAATTTTTTTGAAAAGAAAATGTTGTGATGGACCATAATGGCTGTATTTGAAAACTGAAACTAAAGCTGTGGTACGAGGGAAAGGGAGGCTTTTAAAGAGGGGACGGAAATTGAGACCACGAAAGGTCAAGATATTGTCCAGACCGAAGCCAAGTACTCGTTATAGAAATTAATTCAAAAAGCTGAAATAATTGATCGAGGAACGAAGTTTTTCGAAACTGAATTCCAGAGAAAGATATTGAAAGTAAGCAGAAGTTAATTTCAACCCTTCTGACTTTGGGTGAAAAGTTGGTTAAAGCGCGCTGAGAAAGCCACAGGCAGTAGTGAAAGAAAGAAAACAGCCATCATGGGAGCATCTAACAGTAAATATCGCACACCGGTGTACTGTGCAATGAAGAAACATATGGGCAAAATGCATGCAAGTCAAATTAAGTGAACAAAGGTTTATTAAGCAGAATGGGGAACAATTATATATTTTATTGGTAAAATAATGATGTCTTGAGAATTTTCGTAACAAGAGTTGAAGGAGGAGGCAGCTATAATGGCTGTCTGTGCATTTTAGGGATTGAGAAATGAGAAAATAATGATAACATTAATTTGGATTTGTTTTAATTAAATTGATGGCATATAGTACAAATTTTATACTTTATGAAGAGAAAATTAATGCTGCCAATAATAATGATGAAGATTATGATTCGGCTATGTGATTGAATCTGCCACTGATGACTGAAAAGAATACAGAGAACGTACTCGGTTACTAACGTAACCTCGGTTCTCTCTAGAAGAGGGAACGAGTACTGCGTAAGATATCTTACGCTAGGGGAAAATCCTTTTCCGCGAGATATTGAAGCCAAAAATTATCCTTAATTTTGTAATAATGCAAAACGCGTTGCAGCAGCAATGCAGACATAGGCGAGACAGCTCGCGCGCCTATTGGCTGCTCTGCGGCAACTGCAGCAGCCTATCGAGCGAGGCCTGGCGTGACGTCAGACCCAATCAGGGCACTTCGCGCCCGCTGCGTCACGTCCCGCCGAAATGGGCGTGGTCTAGGCCTATAAATATCGCTCGCAGGCAGCTATTATCTGATTTTTCATCCTTCAAGCGAAGCACACGCATCGCTGGAGCTGGATAAGAAGCCGCGCCGTCTGAAAGAGAGCACCTTCAGCGGGACGAGTCACTGAAGTCGCTGGCCGCGCCGCCTTCCTTGCCTTCCTGCTGCGCTTTCCGGCATTATATCCTTTCTCTGCTACTGTGTTTATGTATGTGTGTGTGCTCGCCGCCGCGACACACACTCCCATTGCACTAAAAGAGCTGGGCGTCTTTTTCAAGACGCCCCTTTTCCTGATCACGCAGCTCTCGCACTCGCTGACGGCGACTGCCCTCACTGCGAGTTAGGTACTGCCTATGGTGACTCTGAGGACTCACCTGGCATCCTTCTCCGAGACTGCTCCTCCGCCCCCCCCCCCCAACCCGCAAAGCTTGCCGGTTCGCCCGCTTGCCTTGCCTGCTTGGGGGACGATACCTGTTCTCCCTCTGTTCGAGCCGCGCACACCGCGCCGCTCACAGAGGATGTCAGGAGCGGGCGGTCACGGGGCTAGCTTTCTCTCTCCCTCTGTTCAAGCCGCGCAAACTGCGCCGCTCACAAGGGAGGCTGGAAGCGGACGGTCGGGGTTAGTTTTTCTTTACGTTATAAGAAAGCTACCCTGCCTTCTGCGCCCCATTCATGCATCACTCACCGGCGAAAGGAGAAAGATGTGTTTTTTAGTCCCTCCGAGGATGGACTGACCTTCAATTTCTCATACATATTCCCAGTTCCCTGATCATGCGACTGGAAATATCAATATTGCAGCAGGCGAGCCTGTTTTAATACAAGCGCGCCTGCAAGCATACGCCGAAGAAAGCATGTGACGCTCTTATATGCTCGTGCATCCGAAAACCTTTGCGTTCCCCCCTGTGGCTCAGTGGCGGAATCATTGGTTTTTCTCACGAGAGACCGGAGTTCGAATCCCGGTCTAGCGGCAGTTAAAGTTATGCCGCCAATGCTTCGCTCTGTCAGTTCCCTGAAAAGCGACTGCAGACGTGCATTTTGCAGCCAACGAGCGCGTTGCACAACCCGCTCGCCTGCACCCCAAACACCGTTTCTATGGTTTCCGTGCGTCACTGGCGAAAGGAGAAAAGAGCGTTTTCTGGTCCCCCCGCGGACGGACCGACCTCCTCTTTCTCGTACATTTCTCATTCCCCTCTGAAGTTCGGGCGACTGGAAATGTCTGTATTGCAGTGAGCAAGCCTGTTGTAATACACGCATGCCTGCAAACAAACGCCAGCACGTTGACGCTCTTATAATACTCGCGCTAACTGAGTTACAATGTGTCTCCCCCTGTGGCCCAGTGGCAGACTCTCAGGTTTTTGCACGCGAGAGACCCGCGTTCGATCCCCGGGTCTACCGGCAGATAAAATTATGCCGTCAATGCTCGCTCTGTCAGTTCCCTGAAAAGGCGACTGCAGATGTGTATTTTGCAGCCAACGAGCGCGTTGTACAACCCGCTCGCCTGCACCCAAACACCGTTTCTATGGTGTTCCGTGCGTCACTGGCGTAAGGAAAAAAGGGAGTTTTTCTGGTCCCGCTGCGGACGGACCAACCTCCTTTTTCCTATACATTTCCCATTCCCCTCTGGAATTCAGGCGACTGGAAATGTCAATATTGCAGTGAACAAGCCTGTTGTAATGCACGCAGGCCTGCAATAAACGCCAGCATGTTGACGCTCTCTGTTTCTATGGCAACTTCTCGCTCGTTCAGTTCCAGTAAATGTGACTGTTCCAGTGTATCCTGCAGTGAACAAGTCGGTTCTGTCACCCGCTTGCCTGCACACAAACGCCGTTTTTACGGCTACCCAGATAAATCCCATAAGTGTGAATTTTTCTGGTGTCCCGGCCACGGCCGATGGTGCTTTATGTGTAAGAAGAATGCCCACTGCCCAGTGCCCATCTCTACACACAAGCACAGCCCGTCACACAGGGCTCGCGCACATGAATCGGCTCAGACCGATTGCGCTTCAAACATGGTGAATGTGCCCACTAACACCACGTTATGCATGTCTCACGGTTTCTGTAAAAACGAAACCAACGTGCACTCGCTTCACGCAAGCGAACGATGCTTTCGGTGTGATAAATGTGCCCGCTGTCCCGCGCCCACATCCACACATAGACATGACAGTTCTCACGGGAACCGCCCAGCCCTCCCCCTCGCGGTTAACCACCGCAGAGGAGTCGAGCGCGGGCAATCTGCCCGCTGTCATCAGCGCGCCCCATGCCTCAAATGTCACGAGCGACACGCTTGTGTTACAGCACATCGAAGCTTCTCCATCGCTGAGCGAGCGGAGCGCGCTTCGTATTCGACCCCTAGCTATCCATGCAGACGCATGGGCAAAGCTACCCGGGGTTTTCGAAGTGGGTGCTGAACATTATAGAAAGAGGCTATTCGCTGCAGTTTCGCCGACGCCCTCGTCGCTATGTGGCGCGCGTCGAGACCACGGTAAAAACAGAAGTAGCACATCTACTTCGAGCCGAAGTGACGAAACTATTGAGCAAAGGGGCCATAGAACCTCTCTCTCAAGATCAGAGCGAGGGAGGGCTATACAGCAGATACTTCCTGGTACCGAAAAAAGACGGGGGTCTCAGACCCATACTAGATCTAAGGCAACTGAACAAAGTGCTTGTGAAGCGACAGTTCAGGATGCTCACGACCAGGCAAATCCTTGTGCAGATTCGCCAAGGAGATTGGTTTGTGTCAATAGATCTGAAAGACGTGTATTTTCAAATACAGATAGCGTCACGTCACAGGCGATATTTGAGATTCGCCTTCGAGGGCCAGGCATATCAGTACACAGTCCTGCCGTTCGGTTTGTCCCTAGCACCCCGTACATTTACGAAGTGCATGGATGCGGCGCTCGCACCCCTCAGAATGAGAGGCATGCGAGTGCTGAACTATTTGGACGATTGGCTGATTCTAGCGCAATCTCGCGCAGTGCTCATAGAACACACGACCATTTTACTCGATCACCTCGAGGATTTGGGTCTGAGTGTCAATTGGGCAAAGAGCTCCCTGTCACCCAGTCAGAAAATATCTTTCCTGGGCACAGAACTGGACTCACTATCCATGATAGCGCGACTATCACAACAGCGCGCGGTAGACATTCGACGCACAGCGAACTCTTTTCGCTGCGGCGCGTCTGTCCCGCTCAAGAAATTTCAGAAGATGCTAGGTCTCATGGCCTCAGCATCGTCAGTGCTCCAGCTGGGTCTGCTCCGCATGCGCCCGCTGCAGTTTTGGCTGAAAGCACGAGTCCCACGCGAAGCGTGGGCACCCGGTTTGCTTCGCCTCAGGGTCAATCAGAAATGCGTTACAGCTCTGAAACCCTGGAAAGCGAACGACTGGTACCAATCAGGTGTAAGCCTGGGGACTTCCTCGAGGGTGAAAGTGGTGTCCACAGGACGCGTCCACCTCGGGATGGGGAGCGCTGCTCGAGGGCAGACCGTTCTTCGGCCAGTGGTCAGAACGGGAGAAGCTCCTGCACATAAACTGCCTCGAAATGCTGGCAGTAGACAACGCGCTGACGCGTTTTTGTCCCCAAATAAAAGGTCACCACATCTTGGTCCGTTCGGACAACATGTCTGTGGTGTCCTACATAAATCGCCAGGGCGGCATCAGATCCGAGAAACTGTACAGGCTGGCAGAACGCCTCCTGGTATGGGCTCAGTGCAACCTGCGCTCGCTCAGAGCAGCGCACGTGCCAGGGATCTTGAATTTAGGACCGGACAGACTGTCCAGGAACAATGTTCCGGCAGGCGAATGGTCTCTACACCCACAGACAGTCCAACTGCTGTGGAAGAAATTCGGCAGAGCGGAAGTGGACCTGTTTACGTCTCAAGAAAACGCTCACTGTCAAGAATTTTTCTCCAAGAGCAGGAGCGCGCTGGCCCATGTGTGGCCCCGCCGCCCGCTCTATGCTTTTCCCCCCGTCTCCTGCCTCAGGTGATAGAACGGATCAGGGAAGAAGGATGCTCAGTACTGCTGGTAGCACCGTTCTGGAAAAAACAACCTTGGTTCCCAGCCGTGATGCAGTTAGCAAGTACTGCCCCGTGGCCAGTACCAGTGAGGAGAGATCTCCTCTCACAGGCCCGCGGCTCGATCTGGCATCCTCACCCGGAACTATGGTCCCTTCATGTCTGGGCCATCAACGGGTACATGTTGGACTCCCTAAAGGAGTATTAAACACGATCACGCAGGCTAGAGCTCCGTCTACAAGACGACTCTATTCTTCGAAATGGTCAGTGTTTTCGGGCTGGTGCACAGCCCGTGGTGTGTCACCCACAAACTGTGATGTGACGGAGGTGCTTTCATTCCTACAAGAGCTGTTGGATGGGGGCAGGGCCCCCTCCACGCTCAAAATTTATGTGGCGGCTATAGCAGCGTTCTCAGAAACAACGCTTGGTCAGTCAATAGGAAGGAACGATTTAGTCATCCGCTTCCTTAGAGGGGCTAAGAGACTGAATCCTCCCAGACCTCCCTCAGTCCCCGTATGGGACCTTTCTACGGTTCTGGAAGCCATGAAAGGTGCGCCATTTGAGCCTTTACAGTCAATCGATTTGAAACACCTGTCTTTCAAAACGGTGTTTTTGCTGGCTCTCGCTTCAGTGAAGCGCATAGGGGATCTGCACGCGCTCTCTGTGAGCGCGGCGTGCATGGAGTTTGGGCCCAATGACTCAAAAGTTATACTCAAACCTAAGCACGGTTATGTTCCAAAATCCCTCAACACACCGTTTAGGGCGCAGATTATCTCTCTGTCAGCCCTACCGGTCCCTGATGAGGAAAGAGACGCGAGCCTCCTTTGCCCAGTCAGGGCATTACGAGCTTATGTGTCTCGCTCGTCTGTTTTCAGACACACGGAACAGCTCTTTGTTTCGTTTAGCGGACGTTCTAAGGGACTAGCCGCGTCGAAACAGAGCCTATCCAGATGGATAGTTGATGCTATAGCGCTGGCATATGCCTCCAAGGGCATGCAGTGCCCTTTGGGTGTCAGAGCGCACTCCACAAGAGGCATGGCCTCTTCGTGGGCCTGGTCAAGTGGGATTGCCTTGCAAGATATTTGTAGGGCGGCAGGCTGGGCCTCCCCGTCTACATTTATAAGGTTTTATAACCTAGAGGTTCCCGCCCTGCAGGCCAGGCTGCTGTCGGTCTAAACTACCAGTATTATCTGACCTGATGCGTTCAGCTCAGAATGCTGCGTTTGCTGAGCACAGCTCAATGTTCGACAGTATAAAGCTGGGCAAACTGTGTAAGACCCACATTTTTCCCCATCAGCTCAGGCCGTACCCCGCCCTGTCTGTATGATGAAATTCGCGTCCCATCGACGCTACTTTATGTGGAAAAGTGAGGCTGCACCCCTCCTTCTTCCCGGACTCCCTGTGAGTTCACTGAGTGATTGTGCACTATATGTACCCTGGGCTTTCGCCCTTGGGTCTTTGGTGTCAGATCTCAGCATGCACGGCGTTTTACATTGGGTCCCCTAGCGTAAGATATCTTACGCAGTACGAGAGACCTCTCGTAAGAGAACGTACTCGGTTACTAACGTAACCTCGGTTCTCTCTAGAAGAGGGAACGAGTACTGCGTATCTTGCCGTGCATGCACACGCTCTGGTTGCTTCGATGATGAAAAACCAGATAATAGCTGCCTGCGAGCGATATTTATAGGCCTAGACCACGCCCATTTCGGCGGGACGTGACGCAGCGGGCGCGAAGTGCCCTGATTGGGTCTGACGTCACGCCAGGCCTCGCTCGATAGGCTGCTGCAGTTGCCGCAGAGCAGCCAATAGGCGCGCGAGCTGTCTCGCCTATGTCTGCATTGCTGCTGCAACGCGTTTTGCATTATTACAAAATTAAGGATAATTTTTGGCTTCAATATCTCGCGGAAAAGGATTTTCCCCTAGCGTAAGATATCTTACGCAGTACTCGTTCCCTCTTCTAGAGAGAACCGAGGTTACGTTAGTAACCGAGTACGATTTCCACTGGACCAGCAACTACACAATCACTGCCTTTTAAATAAAGCAACAAGCAGCGTATCATCAATGTTTGTAGATCTTCTCCTGGACTGAAGCACAGGCTCTACTCTTCTGCACAACAGTGACCCAAAAAACAAGATTTTACAGTAAAATACTGGCAACAGTGTTACCAGTATATATACTGTTTTATAACTTACAGTTTATTACTGTTAAAATACATTTTGTGGGTGTGACTTTTTTATCTTACACTGTTAACCCTTTCAACCCCACAGGGAAATCCACACTACAGAGAGTAAAAAGTAACATTGATGCAGTGTTGCAGTGAGATAATTAAGAGAATATGTAAGTGATTGTTGAGCATTAGTGATGAACACCTGCTGTTGGAACAGAATATAGAGAAACACAAGAACTACAACTGATTTCCAGCCATTACACATTATTATACTTATTATTAACCAGTATGACTTTATTTCTGTCATACATCTACAGAAGTTGTTATTAAGATGTTTAATTGAAAATGTTTGGTTTGAAGTTACCATTATAGAGATCAGTGCTTGCTTTAGTTGGGATGCTGATGCTAAAACATAAGGGTTTCTTTTGCTGCTTGAGCTGGTTTTGTGCAAGTCACACTTGTACACACACACAGTTTATGAATGATTGTGGTTATAATGATTATGATGACAAAATCATCATATTGCCTGTTCATTCACTAAGGAATTCATTCTCACTCATTCAGAGTTTAATCCTCAATCAAAAGTGTCCCATTACCACCACTGTGAAACCACAGCAAAAAATTACAATGACTCATTTGTTTAACACATCACGCTCAAACCAAAAAAAAACAAAAAACAGATCTACTCCGTCTTTTAGAAACACAGAGATATCACAATTTAGCACATGAATCTCAACAATGGTGGCAATATTTTTTTTATTCATGCAGCAGTGCATGCTGGGAGTTTTATATTATCCTGGAACCCAGCATGCATTGCGACATGAATCTTTTGATTGTCACCATTGTTGAGATTCATATGCTGATTGTTGATGTCTGTGTGTGTCTGAGTTAAGTAGGTGTTAAAAATGTTTTGGTAACACTTTACAATACGGGTGCACTAATAACTAATGCACAGATAATACTGAATTAATGTGTAACTCATGATTATCTAAGCTATTCATTAATGATTACCACATTAGGAATTAATTAAGAGTATGTCTGGTTAATATATTAGTTCATACATTAATTGTTATTAATTAAATATGTCATTGTGGATTAATTCCCTAATAACTCATTTTTTTAACTAATAGTGTTAATTAATATGTTAATTACCACAATGAGCCAAAGCCTTGTATTTCATCTTCCAGACAATAGGTAAACTAATATGCATTAATACATGATTAATTACTGCATTATTAGTGCAAATTCATGTGTAAATTACTACAATTACTAAATGACTAGTTAATAATAATGTGCCTCAACAAGTAAAGTCACAACATAATTATATATTTGCAAACCATTAGCTAATGATTCATTTATCATTAATGACCATCACTTGAGTTTATAAAAGCTGTTTATTAAACACTTTCCAAAAACACATTTCCATAACACATTACATTGTAATGTAACACCTTTAATTTTTTAACAGCAACTGTAAAGCAAGCAGCAGATTTATAAAAACACCAAGTCATAAATTTTTTTTTAAAAAACGTGTGTTTTGTGGTAAACTCCTACACTGGATAGTGATGACGAATGTCTTTTAACAGTCTACCAAGGGGACCCTGGCTATGTTTGACAGCCAGCCAGTGAGTCCATTCAATGACCGAGAGGTGTTGCTTCAGGATTTTTTCTGTTCTGTTTCCTCTAAGTCTCCAAATAGTAGACTTGTACTTTAGCCATGCTCTCTCGAGATGCTGGGTGTGGGCTCCACTATGGGGATCCACGAACCACTGTCTGTGATTTACTCTAAAGTGAGTGTAGCCCATGACAGCTAATGCACCTCTATAAGCTCTCCATTCATCACTTATAATGGTGGTGCCAGGTCGCACATGCTTGACCACGATTGGTACAAGATTCTGCCTTCCTCTTCTCTTTACAAGTCGTAAGACTGGATGCCGTCACTCATCCTTTACTCCTAGTATGCCGAAGACCCATTTTTTTCGCTGCAAAAGATGCTTTCCAACAGGTTTTATCGTAGTTTTTACTCCAATACAAGTCAATGGAGTTGGACAAAAACTACGATAAAACCTGTTGGAAAGCATCTTTTGCAGCGATTTTTGTGTGAGCATATCAGTGAACACCCCTGACCACTCGGTGAGTTTCACGTCTTTGTAAATGAAAGTTTAATGCGTTTTAGGAAGGATTATTCCAGTGCACCTATGCAACCATTGTGGGGGTGGGGGTGGGGGGCTGCTACCACAGAAACCGAAAATTCTCGGGCCAGCAGCATTTGTCCAAATTTCAATCTTAACCATTGTATTTCATCAGAAACGATCTGAAAACAGGGCTTTAAGTGTAAAATACCGAACTTGTCCTTTAAACAATTTTTTTTTAAATGGTTGTAATTGGGTTAACTTAATACACAAAAGTGATTATTAAAATACAGTGGAGATCAATATTAGAGAACAACCTACAATGTCTTAAATTTCGAGGTAATTTGAAGTTATCTGAACAGGAGTGAAAGTGTAGTTTTTTAAGCATATTTCATATATTCTGAAGCGCAGTATAAAAACTTAAATGAGATACTTGAAAAGAACACTGATTAAAATTAGACAGCACTGTCAGATACCTCCCAGTTATTTGTGTTAATCTGGCATCCAGTTTCTTAATTATCTGACAAACCCTATGTGGCATTGAGAGTATTTTTCTTAAAGATCTTCTAGTGTAATGACTACGCCACCTGGGAGTTCTTAACCCAGGAATACCAACCTAATAAATAGGCTGCACAGATTTAATTCCCTCTTATAAGACAAAAGACGTGGATGAATAAATAATTGTTTTATTTTTCTAGTCACAGTAATAATAATTAATTCAAGACAAAGACGATACAAGGAAAATGTTCAAAATAATACTTCAACACTGAGACTTCACAACATCAATACACAATAAATACACAGAGAGACAATCTCAACTTTTTCAGATGATAGGACCGAGTGTGACCAGCAGGGGGGGACTCAGTGAGCACCAAAACACTCAGTAAATAGCACAATAAATGCAAAAGAAAACCAAACACACAATTAATATCACCTTCACACACTGGTGCTCATACACAGCACAAAAGTAATCAGCAAATCAAGCCCCACCCCTTTGCTTTTGAACACTCAACCCAAAATGAAATCAAAGAAAGGAATCACATAGATTGATCAAATACAGTTCACAATAAACGGATACAAAATAACAAGTTAATTAAACAGTAAACATTTGAAAGAAAACAATACAATTAGCAAACACACAACACTCTCCTTGTAAACATACACACTCACACGTAGCCCCACACACACACGCTTACACACACACGCTCGCACGCACACACACACTTACACACGCGCCCACACACACACTAAAACTACAGGAAGGCGATATTCCTCTCCTTGCCAACCTGCATACGGTTTTAAGCACTAGCAGTTTCGATTTGGCTATAGCCAGAGTTGAATGAAGTTGACATAACTCCGTTGGTTTAAATCCAGTTGAAACAACAGCAAAACAGCAGCGCTCCGTGATTAACAAGCGAACGACAGGTTACCCCAGCAACTGAATCCTCCCCGCCACTCGGCAGAATACACTGCCCCTTTGGGGTACGAGGAATCCCAGTCACGGCAGTCCAAAGTGCCCATAAATCAATGTGCATGCTGTGAAGAGGCTGCAAACACATCAACCATGGGAGACAGTACTCGTTCTCCTATATGGCATGGGACCACACAAACAATTTTCCCGCATGCCTCTTCACAGCATGCGGAACCGGAAAAGCAAGGAAGCTTTGTGACGTGGTTCACTACAGAGCAGATATATATGCGCCGCCCTTAGCTGGGATAGGCTCAAATAAATAAACCTGAAGCAACCAATAGTAGCCTGAAGTCAAACACCTATACTGCCACACCTATTTAACTAGCAGCCTAATTTTACACTGACTTAGCAAGATGGTGATCTATCCTAAAGTGACTGAAACCCTCCGACAGCAGGTTGTCCAGATGAAGGCCAAAGGGATGACCCTTTTCTGCCATAGCAAGAGAAGTCGTAGTTCCAAGTCTGTGATTTCTAGAATATTGCATCTTTACAATGTCTCTAACTCATTCAAGTCCCCCAAAAGGCTGGTCATCCACAAAAGACAAATGCATGAGAGGACAGGATAATGACAATCGGTTCAACACTGCAGCTGGAATCGCTTGTCAGTTCAGCGCTGAACAGGATAAGGATCTGTCTCGACATACAGTTTCTCAACATTCAAGAGAATTTGGACTTAAAAGCCCGCTCTGCAGCGACTTTTAGTGGACAGAGGAGAACCGGTTCTGAGCTGAAAGCATTGAAATAATTAAATGGCCAGCCCAAAGACCTGATCTAAACCCGATTGAGAATTTCTGGAAAATCCTTTGTGACAAAGTTATGGCTAAGAAACCCACTACAGTTACCGAACTGTGGAAGAGAATGGAAGAGGAGAGGTCTCAAGATTACAGCATAGCAGTGTGAGAGACCGGTGATGTCCTATGGCCGCAGATGTGCTGAAGTCATTCAAAGAAAGGGCCTGTATACTTCCTACTAATATTTGACTGCTGTAATTGTCAGAAAATTTTGTTGTAATCTTTATTCGTGCTACAATCATTGCGGTTATCTAATTTTGATCAAAATAATTTTTTTTGTTGAAGTTCCTTTATTTAGCTTGTAAAACACTGTTCTACTAGAAAAAAATCAAGTGTTCATAAATTGTTCACTAGTTTTGATCTCCACTGTAGGTTAATCCTTTGTGACTTCAGCATGTGAATATTCTGTGGTAATGGAGAGAACACTGAGCTGTCACCCTTTAACTCACCTTACGTTTATGACGGAAGCTGCTTTCGTCAATAACAGCAAATTCTCTGGGATGTCCTATAATTTGCCCACTTCTTCTTGTATAACGCCTCATAGCACACTTGCAGACCTTTCTTAGCGTTGCAGCCATCTTGGACATAGTTCGGGAACTTCTTGCAATCCCATCTTGCATCATGTCGATTTGTCTGAGGTGCAAGCCCTGAGAAAACCTGGTAGTGAAGAGAAGTGCATAGCTTAGTTATTTTTCATATTACAGACTGCTTCATTTAACATGCCCGTAAGTTATGGGGTGTTTTAGGTGTGATGACAGAAGAGACTGCTCATTTAAAAATAACACAATTAGTAACAAATGCATTGAATTAAACAAACTTAAACATAATGTGGTACATTTAATCCAGTATGGATAGCCATCTGTATATTATATTCAGTACATATCTAGCTGTAAATTCTGTTCACAGTAATAGTTATCTGTATATTATATTCATAGGACAAATCTATCTGTAAAATTCTGTTTATAATAGTATTTAACTCTATATTTATTCAGTACATATCCATGTTCTGCACTTATGGAACCACTGTATATCCTGCACTTGCTGCTATTGCACTTCTGGTTAGACCTAAACTGCATTTCGTTGCCTTGTACCTGTACTTGTGTAATGACAATAAAGTTGAATCTAATCTAATCTAATCTAATATTCCAGGAAGTGACTCACATGAGTCATGATGACAGGTAAAAGAAAATCAGAACTATAAGGTACAGTAACTCTTACCTCATGCACACATCTACATTGCATTATGTCAAAAGATGAATTTGTTTTGTTGTAATTGGAAAAATGCAATAATAAATGCATTCCTTTTTTTTTGTCAAAGTGTGCCAATAATCTTAATAGTTTTTGTTTTTATGTAACTGTAAATTATTAAAGTTCCAATTATTTGTATCCTGATTGCGAAGTTACTCCCTAAGCCAGGTCAAACATGCAGCCTACTGAAGTCCACATGGGTTGGGGAAACAATGCTGACTTACCGGTAAATAAATGTCATCCATGAAGACAGGGATCTTTTTGAATTCTGAAAGAGTGATTTTGCTCTGACAGTCCTACTGCATTTTCTGTCTCTGTGGCTTTTATGTCTGCATTCCCTGGATAAACCGTAAGGTAATATTAAATCAATGTTAAATACAATATCTAGATACATCATCTGTACTTTAAATGTAATTAAAAGTATGTATTGCTCTGTGACCGACCATTTCTATTATGTAATAGCCAAAAAGAAATTTAGTTGTAAAATAGTTCACTAACAAAAGCATATAGACTACTACAGTCTAACTAGGCTGCCAATGACAGATTGCCACAGTAGCGTTACACCGTGTCTACACCAGACACAATAAATGGACCATTGCAAAGCACTTGGACTATGTCAGAATTTAGAAATAGAAAGGGGAATCAGTTTACTGTAAGGAATGTGTTGTGTCACATTGCGTTGCGCCGCATCAAGTGTAGACAATACTGATTATAATGGGTTATTAGCTATATTGTATTTGACGCATCGCGTTACGCCGCTCGCGCCCGGTGTAGACACGGTGTTAGGTGGGGAAAGTTACCATGTATATTGACATAAAATAGCATTTTAGAGGTCAAATAAAATCGCACCAAGGGAAATTTACAAATCTAATAGAACACATAACTTACCAGTGAAAGCCGTCTGATGTATCATGTCGTCTTTTCATCTTCATGCGACGGCCACATATCCGACACAACATCTTCCTTGCTAGAAGTCTCTTTTTCTGAAGCCATTTTACGAGTCGAGCAGTAGTCCTCTTAGTTGGCTTATCGATGAGCAGAAGTAAAAGCTCTGTCGTTAGATTCATGTTCTTTTTTGCTTTTGCTTTTAAGCAGTAATAAAATAAAAAAATACAGTACATAAAAACACCCAAGCCTCAACCTCAACACTGATGACTTCTTGAACTCATGACCCTGAATTTAGCCGCGAAAATGCGGACTCTTAAGTTACCATTTCCGGGGTTTTCAGTATCGGAAGTATTAATAATAAATGCACGACACTGTTTCTACGACTTTTGGAAACCTCGCAATAGCGTTAACTCGTTTTTATATCAAGGTAGTGGTATAATTAAACATTTAAAAATGAAAAGATTACAATCTTTGTTATGGGTGGCACTAGAGGTTGCCTGATTCTTTTTTCAGTCAGAAAATCTGCCAATTAACTTTCACACCATACTAACTGTGAACATTTATAATTTTAAATAGACATAAGGGGTTACGTTTTTTTAATATTTTATTGGTGACAAATTAACTTTAAATAGATAACATATGCCAGAAAATACATGATTTTTAACTTCTTTTTTAACGAAATAGTAGATAATCTAAAATAGTGAAGACAATAAATGTTTTGTGTAAAATACTGTTTATATTATTCATTCAGCCACGTTTTTTAAATCTTACGTACGAAGTAACTGTTACAAGAAAAGCAAGCCATGCCACCATCTGGTCACCTACACGAACTGCATAGCAAACCGAACAGAATAGAACATGAAGGGGGGTGTAAATATTTTGCGAATTTTAAACAAAGTTCAGATATATGGAACAGCACCCACTCTGACATTAGTTACATCATTTGACAACTGCAAAGATGTACAAGATCCACCTGAGCTCCACGTTGTGTTTAGGGGGAGCGTCAGGCCTCTGTGATTAAAGTGGAACCAATGGTTGCTGATGAGGATGACGAACAGCATCATTTGACAGAGCACACGCAGCAAGAAGCGTGCGAGCACCTGGAGGCAGACAGCAGCGCTGTAACTGTGACAGAAATGGCAAGCCAAAGCACTAAAAGTAAGCGGATAAATCGCAAAATACCATCTAAATATAATTCTGATGTGTATGGTGAGTATTAAAGCTTTAACAGTTACGTTCGACATGTTTGCCTAAAGTAACATGCATTACTAAAGCTAACGTGCACGTGGTAGAGGCCGTATTGCTAGCATGTTATACATAAAAATAATAAAAAGGTCATTGCGAGTATTTATCTTTTTATTATTTTTCTTTTTTTCTCTGTCAATTGCAAGTTTGCATCTCATAATTCTGACAATTTTCTAATAACTGTAAGATGGCAGAATTGTGAGAAATAAACTCGCAATTCTGACTTTTTGTCTTGCAATCGCGTTTTTATCACGCAATTCTGACTTTTACTCTAAATTCTGACTTTTTTCTCAGAATTGCGGGATATAAAAATTACCTTATTTATAGTAAAAAAAAATATATATATATATATATATTCCTCTTTTTTTTTATTCCACGTGCTTTTTTTTAATGGCGGAAATAAGCTTCCATAAAAACGTGTATATATATATATATATACAGGGTGGGCCATTTATATGGATACACCGCAACAACATGGGAATGGCTGGTGACACCAAAGTCCCGTTTGTGGCACACCAGTACATGTGAGGGGGCAAACTCCTCAAGATGGGTGGTGACCATGACATATACTAATGTGCCACAAACAGGACCTCAATATCACCAACCACTCCCATGCCACCACGGTGTATCCATATAAATGGCCCACCCTGTATATATATATATATATATATATATATATCAAGTACAAGTATCACAAACTGGAGGAAGCCAATTGGATGGAAATTGTTTTCATGTCAGAATATGTCTACTTGGCCACCCCCTTACTCTACTCTCCCTACTCCTCAGAGATGCCAGTCCGCAGACCTGCTCAGTTGGAGGAGGTGGAGAATGATGTGCAAGGTAGGTGTCTAAGAGTAATGATTTGACAAAACATTGATTGCACCAGTTGAGCCAGACTTCTTCTGAGAAAAAACCCTACAGTACTTTTTTAACCTTAGGAAATAGTTCAACGAAAAATGAAAATTCTCTCACAATTTACTTTCCCATATCATCCAAGACATCTGATTTTCTTTATTCTGTTGGATTTAAATGAAGATATTTAGGAAAACAGTTATTTAAGGTCATTTCAGTACAAGTGAGTGGTCACCAAAACTTCAGGTGACTTCAATCTTTTCTGAAGCAATCCAAATGGTTGTAGGTGAGAACAGCCCACAACATAACTCATTTTCACTGTAAATATTTGTATTAACAGCCATCAGCATTCTTCATCAAAAAGCATGTGGATGACTGAAGATTTTTGTTGCAAAATTATATTTTAAATTGGGGAATTAAACAGTGAGCAAAAACAGTGGGGGGAAAACTAGCTTTCTAGGAAAATTAGCTTTCCTGTAGCTCAGTGGTAAGAGCATTGCGTTAACAACGCAAGGTTGTGGGTTCAATCCCAGGGGATTGCACATACCTATGTATAAATGTATAGGATAATGCAATGTAAGTCGCTTTGGATAAAAGCGTCTGCCAAATGCGTAAATGTAAAATGTAAATGTAAAACTGATTTAAAAAATGTAATTGTTCTGTCATTAATCTTTAAACGCATACCAATTTGGATCATTTTGCCCTTGTTTAAATAATCTATCCATCAAACATTTATACCATCCCCAAGTTTCAGCTTGTCATTTTTGATAAATTATGGATATTTGTCTTGCACAAACCCATCAGTCGAGACCCCCCGGAGCTGTTTGTACAAATTGCTACACATTCATTCAATTTAGAATTTTGCACACGCAAGTTGAAAGGCATGGATAAAACATTTCTGCAACATGTATCAAGTTCATTGATAACTGTGCTTGCACGTGTTAATCATTTTGATACTATATTCATCCCATATTCTCTGGATTCCCTGAATCTTCTCACAATATTATGAATGGTAGATGGTTAAACACCTAAATTGTTTGCAATTTTGCATTGAGAAATGTTTTTTTTTTTTTTTTTTTTTTTGTCTGACAATTCTGTCATGAAATTTAACACAAAGTAATATGCCTTGATCCAGTTTTCCTGGCAAAGATGCACATTTTACATCCAATCACAGTTTTAAAACCTTTTAACTGGGATAGTCTTTCATCTTTTCACTTTTATTATGACTCTGTTGCAGCCATAAAATTAAAAATGTGTGTGTGTGTGTATATATATATATATATATATATATATATATATATATATATATATATATATATATATATATATATATATATATATATATATACAAAATACATTTAAGTTGGTCCGTGAAAACATTGGAAATCTTTAGTACTTTTGTAATTTAAATAAATGTTAAAAATAATGAACCAATCACAGATTCTTGATTTTATTGCATTTTTCAAAACGTCCCAACTTTTCTGGAATTATTGGGTTGTATCTATCTACCTATAAAGATAGTTTAGTTCTTATTGTGATGATAAATGTCTGTGTAAATGTCTCAACAGGATAGCCTGTTGTGATAAATGTTGAATGTTGGAAATACTACCATTTTAGAAATTACAAATTAAAGAAAGGATATTACAACTTTCCTATGAATGAGACAAGGGGCTGCATAAAACTTTTATATTTCTGATACTATGCAAATATTTCCTTGTCACCTGCACACTTCGTTCATGCCTACATATTTTTCTTTGATTTGTCTTTTAGAAGAGGCTCCAACTGCCCATATAACTCTTTCCAAAACAAAACAGACAGTAGAGATGCTGAAGACGAAGATCCAAGCTCTGGAGGAAAAAGTGGAGTCTTTGACTGAAGAGAGAAACTTTCTCAGAGAGAGACTGGAAGATGGTAAGTTCCCCATCCCTTCCTGTGGCACAAATTGGGAATTACTGATTATTGTGCCACAAAGAAAAAAGGTTACTCAAACACGTAAAAAAAAAAAAAAAAAAAAATATTAACTCATACTGTTCACTTTGTTATTTAAAAACAGTTGCATTTGGTAATTTTCATGAGAGTACATGTACTTCCTGTATATGTTACAACACAGAAGGGGCAGACACACGGATAAGGTAATGTGAGTTTATTGATAACAACCAGATGAGTGATCGGAGTGCAGATGAAGGTGAGTAGATCTGAATATAGTCCCGATGATGATGACTTGAATGATACAGTATGTCCTTCTTGCAGATGGAGAGCGGAGAGGGATTACCGGAACCGGAGAAGACACAGGAGACGAAGACCCACGAGGAAGACTGGTAGACGGGGAGAGGAAGCCACGGAACAGGTAAGTAGTATGAGGAGTCCTGGAGGTAAGCATACAGAGAAGCATCTAGATGCGAACAATACCGGACAATGAGTGAGAGTGAGAGCGGGGTTTAAGTGCTGGAGGTGATTGATGAATAGATGACGTGCAGGTGTGTGTGATCAGTATTCAGGAGAGGAGGTGCGCTGTGAGTGAGTGTGGGTGGAGTCTGGCGTGATTGTAACAGTATATATATATATATGTATATGTATAATAAAATATACAGGGCTTTCCATTAACTTTTTTTGCTCACCAGCCACTGTGGCTAGTGGTTTTCCAAAGTTACTAGCCAGTCAGCATTTTCACTGACCACAATTTTGACATCGATACCATGGGGGAAAACTGATATTGATATTTTTAATATTATCATGATTCCAATATCTCCATAATTTGGCAGCCGGTATTAGGCTGCTGTCTTTTTAAGACCTGACGCACAACCCATTATACTGAGTAATTATACAAAATCTGCAGGAACAAGTCAAATTAAGCGCAATACGCGCAGTCACACACTGAAATTCAAGCCCTGTAACAGCAACAATATTCATTCGGAGCAAATGAAATGAGTGGATAAAGGGATGGTTTGTTTGTCAACTCACTATTGGAGAGATCACGAGAGAACGATAAAGTGTAGATGGTATAGTTTCTGTTCTGCGGGAAATGAGTATTGGAAGTGCTTCAGATATTTCAGTATCGATAGACTACTAATATATTTATTATTATTGTTATTTTTTTCTGTATTTCAAGACTCAAAGAAGATATAACTATCTGTACATCTGTACATCCTGTACATCTGTACATCCAGTCCCAGAACCCTACAGTATCCCAGCTGGAGTCATCTGAAGATACAACATCTTCAGATGACTCAAGCTCAGATTCATCAGAGCCTTCACGAAAGAAAAAGAAGGATAAAAAAAAAAGAAGAAGAAGAAATCAAAGAGAGCACAGGCCGGTGATTTCAAAAGAGGTACTACAGTACAGGTTACCATTGTGTCTTAATGTATTCACAGAGACCTATGTTGTTATAATAATTTTTAACCAGAAAACACTCATTGTCTATTAGGGCTGGGTAGTTTGACCCAAAATCTTTATCACGTTTTTTTTCTGGCGGTTTCGCGGTATATCACGTTTTTTTCACTGGACCTTTATTATGGCTAATTTTGCTTTAAAGGGATACTCCACCGTTTTTTTCATATTAAACTATGTTATTCCCTTAACTAAGACGAGTTGATACACACCTCTCTCATCTCAGTGTGTGCACTCAATCGCTCTGGCGCGCGGCGACACTTTGATAGCACTTAGCCTAGCCCAGTATATTCAATGGTATCTAACAGCAATGAATTTAGAAGTGACCAAACACATCAACGTTTTCCCTACTTAAAAACAGTTACAAAATAAAACGTGGCGCTTTTCTAAGCAGGTTAAAAAGGATAACTATAATCTATGGCGGAATAGTACTTTTGGGAGTAATTCGACTCGGCGCAGTAAAAAGTCACGCCTGATCCTCTTCCTCTCACTTCTGTCAATAGTGGGAAGAGGATCAGGCGTGACTTTTTACAGGCGTGACTTTATTATTACTATTAATCGGAGTACACTCTACTGTACAATAGTAATAGCCTCTATTTTTGTTATTTCAAATCAAATGGCTCTACATGGTATGTGCAGTATTAAAGAGAGTTGGTTTTGTGAGTTACTGTTGTGTTAAAGTTGTTACTATTGGTGTAAGAAGGGTATGCAGTTAATAGAGGTCCGCCCTCGACACACTCTACATAGCGCTCTTCATAGCCATTGAATAGATACTGCAGCAGTTTCAGCGGTATGGCGGTTTTTGAAAAATACATGTTGGTCTCGAAATTGAAACATGGTTTACTGCCAGCACTACTATCTATATATTTAATAAATGCACCTTACTTCTTTTTAAGTCTCTCCATCATTGTGTAACTCTTTTAAAATTTGTTATAATTAGTGCTGTCAATCGATAAAAAAAAACAAAAACAACTATGATTAAACTATAAAACTGTAATTAAGCGCGATTAAAAACATCTACGTTTTTAATATTTTAAATATTGTAATAATTTCACAGTTACTCTCCAAATTAATGTAGAAACAACTTAAATACGGTATATTTGAAATATTTGTTGTAATGGCATCTTTTTATGAAGCCTAGTATCACTGATATTAAAACTGCTACTGATGTCTCTGAAATTATATATATTTTTTTAAACATTAATGATATAGACATTCAGCATTACAGTATAATTAGAAGCTATATAAATTTCAAGTGAACGTAAAACAATCTTCACATAAACCTATTATAATTAACGTAAACAAAAAAAATTAATCGCCTGCGTTAATGCACTAATTTTGACAGCACTAGTTATAATAGATCAGCTTTAATTAAAGCTACATGATTGAATAGTTTGGGTTAGATTGATTAAGCCAGTGCTATGGCCTTAAAAGTACCTTATTTGCATATATTTGTGTGAGTAGTGGCAGCATGCTTTGTCTATGGAATGATTTCTCCTCATTTGCTTTTCTGTTCTTTCATGCATTTATTCCAGTACGAACTCCTGAGGAGTCTGTTTTGCGATACCACAAAGTCCTCCGACTTGTCAAAAGTGGCTCAACAAAGACAGATGCCTATAACAGCGTGGGAGTGGACCGAAACACAATTGTGAACCAAGCACCAATTGCAGAGCTGGCTGCAGTTAGCCCTGACATGTTCAAGCTCCTGAGGGCTGGTTTCCAAAAAGGAGACAGTCTGCAAAAATTTGCGGACAAATGTTTGGCTCAGTGTATTTTAGAGCCAAATGCAGGTCTCATATGTGCTATGAAACAGGCCAATGACCTGTTAGACATTCTGAAAAAGTAGTTACTGAAAAGTAGTTAAGTACATTTTAAGCAGCATTGTTTCTTATGACTGCTTGTGTTCTAGTGGTACTAATCATCCCACCCCTTTAGTACAGCTCAGCCCATGAGCTAGTTTTTTGTGTGTGTGTGTGTGTGTGTGTGTGTGTGTCTGTTTAGCAGAGATGGGGGACTCGAGTCATATGACTTGACTCGAGTCAGACTTAAGTCGCAAATTTTAGGACTTGAGACTTGCTTGACAAATATTAATAAAAGACTTGACTTGACTTTGACTTGATATTCATGACTTGAGACTTGACTCGGACTTGAGGTAAATGACTCGAAATAACTTGTCTTTTTAAAAATAAATATCTGTATTTGAACGCACCGCAACAATCACGTGACGCAGCAGGAACGCGCGCTGTGTGGACAAAAGCCGTAATAATGCTGTGTCGTAGTGATGACGCTGAAGCGCGGGATCGTTCGCCAGCTGTGAAACGGTACGTAATGCGCAAGTTTATGATGAATCAGAGAAAAAAATTAAAAATGCACAAGCGTGGTTTCTCCAGAGAGAGAGAGAGAGAGAGAGAGAGAGAGATCGCAGCTCATAAGCAAACTTAAGACATTACATGTCTTTAGGGGTTGTGTGTGAACGCAATCTCTGATTCCGGGAAATCACTGGCACTGCCAGACTCAGACTGGCAGTGTGAATGAACCTAAATCAAACGAACCCGGGTCAAATCTTGGGTCACTTTATCCGTGTATTTTCTGGAATCTCTGTGTGAAAGGGGCTTTGGTCACACACCCTGACAAAGGCTCATTAGCCACAACGCATAGTTGTGCAAGTACTTGTCACCCATTTTTTTAAAATATTAAAGCCATGATGAAATAAAGGCTTTCTATATATTTTTAATAATATTCGAGTGCCTTGGATTAATGATTTTTTTTTATGATCTGAATAATCCCTTACATACATTCAAATTTTCTTGAAAATGAAAATCAGGTTAAAATATGTTAAAATATGCCATATTCCAGTTTTTTCTATACCTGCATGCATCCCTTTGTACTGTCTAGTTATATGCTACCAATTTTGTCTGCTATCCCAGGGTTGCCTTGAATGTTAAAAGAAATATAAAAAAAATCTAACTGTAATTTAATAATAATTAATAATGCATAGGTACAGTCTACCGTTGTCTGGGATTTGTTTTCATGATAATTGAATGTAAAGAGTTTTATCTCTAAAAACTGTTTAGCTTATACCGCTAGTATATAGGGCATAGAGTAAGTAAAAAGAAATCGCTAGTTAATACCACTAAAAGATTGTAAAAAGACACCTACACACAAAGAAAAAAAACATACAGACTTTCGAACCGAACCATGCATACACAAATACACAAAACAAAAATTCAAACTTGAAAGCACAACCATGCACACATGCAAACAAACAATACACTCTATTGGGATATTTTGGGGATATTTAATTTAATTTTATCAATCAATAAATTCCTCTTGAAACAAACTTTGTTGTATTATTTAAATTTAATACTGTGAAGCTGCTTTGATGCAATCTGTATTGTGAAAAGCGCTATACAAATAAACTTGACTTGACTTGACTTGACTCTTCACTCATACACACGCACACACATTCACTCACAAATATTAATGAATCAATCACACTCAATCAAATCACCTCTCTCTCTCTCTCTCTCTCTCTCTCTCTCTCACACACACACACACACACACACACACACACACACACACACACACACAGTCAAACACAACCATGGACATGCAAACAATACACTTTTCACACATACACATGCACACACATTCATTCACAAATATTAATAAATCACTCACTCACACAGATTAATAATGTACAATAGTCAATCCACCTGATTGACAGGTGCAAGTTTTGTGTCAATTCAATTATTACTGTTTTTTTCTTGTTATTCTTTTGTTAAAAAGGAAAGATCTAACTTGTTGGGATGTGTTCATGTTCCATAAAGGGGATGCCAGTTTGAAGAATGCCATTTGGTGGCATAGGAACCATTATACTTGAATTGTAAATTGTTTAATACCTTTTAATGGTCTTCTGCAATGTTTGAGGCATATTTATTTTTCATGCTTTAATGTTGGCCTAATTTCAGTTACATTTACATTTTAGGCTATGTAGTTTGAAATGTTTATTTATTTTTTATTGTAGTAACCACTCAGCTGTATGTGGAAATGCATATTTAAAAAAAAAATGTTGCAAATAAAACCATAGTCCACAGCTTATGTAGTTTTAAATTATTTTAATATATAAATTCAGTGAAATCATCAAACGTTTGTATGACTTGCCAGTGACTTGTGACCCAAGCTACGACTTGACTTGACTTGCTTGACATAAAGCAGTGACTTGACTTGACTTGACTTGCTTTTCACAAAATTGACTCGGACTTGCTTGAGACTTGAAGGTTAAGACTTGAGACTTACTTGTGACTTGCACATGTGTGACTTACTCCCACCTCTGCTGTTTAGGCAGTTCAGTACAGTTGTCATAGAAAGGGGAGTATATATTATTTAATTTTATATTTTGTTTTAATGTTTTGTTTTAATGTAATGTGTTATGGAAATGTGTTTTTGGAAAGTGTTTAATAAACAGCTTTTATAAACTCAAGTGATGGTCATTAATGATAAATGAATCATTAGCTAATGGTTTGCAAATATATAATTATGTTGTGACTTTACTTGTTGAGGCACATTATTATTAACTAATCATTTAGTAATTGTAGTAATTTACACATGAATTTGCACTAATAATGCAGTAATTAATCATGTATTAATGCATATTAGTTTACCTGTATTGTCTGGAAGATGAAATACAAGGCTTTGGCTCATTGTGGTAATTAACATATTAATTAATACTATTAGTTAAAAAAATGAGTTATTAGGGAATTAATCCACAATGACATATGTAATTAATAACAATTCATGTATGAACTAATATATTAACCAGACATACTCTTAATTAGTTCCTAATGTGGTAATCATGAATGAATAGCTTAGATAATCATGAGTTACACATTAATTCAGTATTATCTGTGCATTAGTTAAGCATGAATTAATGCTTATTAGTGCACCCGTATTGTAAAGTGTTACCACTGTTTTAATGCACAATATGATTATGATATTCTTCATAAGCCCTGATTACAGAAATATTGATTTCATATTGTAGATTCACAGATATATGCTAAATATGAAACACCCATAAATTCAAAGAATAAATACAGGAAAGATCAGAGAATCAGACATGTCTAGGATGATTGTTACATCACCTCAAAAGCCCAAAACACCTGATCATCTTCCTCTTGGCTCTTTCTTGCCATAACAAATGTGTTTTATAAACTCACTGTTACAGCAGCCAGAGAGAGATGAATGGTAAGAAGACAAGGGACAAGAGACCAACTAAAGAAAATACTGATCTCCATCATGGTGACAACAAACTTTATTATTAACTAAATCTCTGTTAATTCTCAACAAGAACTTTTGTACATGTATGAAAGAAATAATCGTAAACTGGTTTGTAAACTGGTTTCACACTCAGTGTTGCTGGAAGTCAGTTGTAGTTTTTGTGTTTCTCTTTTTTCTGTTCTTGTTTGTCTGTCCTTCAGTGATTCTGCTTATCAGGTGTTCATCAGTGTCTCAATTCACTCACTTCTTTTCATTCACTCTGTCAAGTGGACTATATTAGTGAACTGATGTAGGGAATAGTGAATGAGGATATAGGGTGTGATTGTGAAAACAGCCACTGAGAGTCGATTTTGAGCATTGTTAATTCACAGTATATTCCTGTAGGCTAGTTTTGTTTTATACGGTATATTACTGTTTTAATGGAAACTGGTATGATATTGTCAGAATTTGGCCTTTTTTTACAGCAAGGGTTAACAGTGTAGTCTCCATTTTCATGCTACTAGTACTTAGTTTTTAGACACTAGTATCTATTCCATTAAGTTCTAGTGCTTATTCTTTAGATACTAGTACCTTTTTAAAAGATACTAGTAGTTATTCATTAGATTCTAGTGTCTATTAAATTGATACTAGTACTTATTCATTAGATACTAGTACTTATTTCAATAGTGACTAGTAACTATTCTTTTGTTACTAGTAACAAATTCAGTTTTTTGCCATTGACTTCTATGGGGATCTGTCATTCAGTTATCAACTATTCAGTTCTGACTAGTGTGTATTCCAACTGTGACTAGTACATATATATTAGATACTAGTAGTTATTCATTAGGTACTAGTACTTATTTTTAGATACTAGTACCTATTACTAGATACTAGTATTTATTCAATAAATACTAGTACTAATTCATTAGATACTAGTACCTATTAAATATTATACTAGTACTTATTCATTAATTACTAGTACTTATTCATTAGATACCAGTACCTATTATATATTAGTACTTATTAATTAGCTAGTACTTATTCAATAGATACTAGTACCTATTTATTAGATACTAGTATTTATTCCAAATATTACTAGTAAGATTTTTTTATTTTACTAAGATTTTTAACTGAACTCTACCGTGGCCGTTCTGACTAGTCATAACATAAGACGAGTAAAAAAGCAGCTGTGACTAGTAAAATAAGAATAGTTACTAGTAACAATTACAAAAGATACTAGTGTCTAATAAATAAGTACTAGTATCTAATAATAAATAATAGTAACTAATGAATAAGTACTAGTACCAATTTAATAGGCACTAGAATCTAATGAATAAGTACTAGTGTATTTTAAATAGGTACTAGTATCTAATGAATAAGTGCTAGTATCTAATAATACATACTAGTAACTAATAATAAATACTAGTATCTAATGAATAAGTACTAGTACCAATTTAATAGGCACTATAATCTAATGAATAAGTGTATTTTAAATAGGTAGTATCTAATGAATAAGCACTAATGGCTAATGAATAAGCACTAGTAATGAATAAGTACTAGTACTTAATGGAAAATATACTAGTACCTAAAAAATAAGTACTAGTAGCATGAAAATAGATACTAGTATGTTTTAAGGATTAAATGTTAAAACGGCTTGCCATACAATTTCTAGTATGCTTTATAGTGTCATTACTATAAATGTGGGAAAGGGATGAGATGAGAGTGTATGGATACAGTTGAATGCATAAAAGCCACTAGAAGACAAGCCTGCAACCTTCAGCCAAATAAAGGAAAGGAGACCAGAGTCTGTCTGTTTTTTTAATGGATATCAATAGAGATGGAGAAGAGGCTTCACAGAACCGTTTTTGTGAGGAAATAACTTAATAATAATAATTCATTACATTTATATAGCACTTTTTCTGAGACCTCAAAGCGCTTTACATAGAAGTGGGGAATCTCCTCAACCACCACCAATGTGCAGCATCCACTTGGATGATGCGACGGCAGCCATATTGCGCCAGAACGCCCACCACACACCAGCTTACTGGTGGAGAGGAGACAGTGATGAAGCCAATCAGTATATGAGGATGATTAGGAGGCCATGATGGACAGAGGCCAAGGGGCAAATTTGGCCAGGATGCCGGGGTTACACCCCTACTCTTTTTCAAAGGACATCCTGGGATTTTTAATGACCACAGAGAGTCAGGACCTCAGTTTAACGTCTCATCCGAAGGACGGTGCTCTTTTGGCAGTATAGTGTCCTCGTCACTACACTGGGGCATTAGGACCCACACAGACCACAGGGTGAGCGCCCCCTGCTGGCCTCACTAACACCTCTTCCAGCAGCAACCTGGTTTTCTCAGGAGGTCTCCCATCCAGACACTGACCAGGCTCAGCCCTGCTTAGCTTCAGTGGGCAACCAGTCTTGGGCTACAGGGTGATATGACTGCTGACACAACTTATTTAATGAATCGACTGTCCACTAATCTTCAACACGTTTTGCGCTAAACAATACTTTTGTTGGGAATGATAGGCTATGTAGATTTTACTATGATAAAAAAGTTATTTTATGAGAGAATGCAAATAAGAGAATGTCGCCACAGGTATAGGATCCATTTGTGACATTACCATAGTATTTAATAGTAATATTGAGTGATATTGTATATGGTCTAAAGAAAGTATAAAATACAGATGTTTTCTTTCTTTGGCTTTCAGGTTTTACCAGTTATGATAAGACTTGAATTGTAACTGATGTATGCATATGACGCTGATATTATGCATTTTAATGAATAAAGACAACATGAATTTAATTATAAATATTTGTATGTTGTTTAATTAAAATAAAACATTAAGTGTTTTGTCAACTGCTGTGTGCTTAATGATGATAATATAATGCTTTGTCATGAATGATGGTATAAAAATATTTGTAATAAATATGTATTAAATTGCATTGTAATGAACTAAATTAAATTACATTACTACATTGTAAGTACATGTAAGTTCACATACTGTAAAATAAAGTGCAACTGCATAGTCTGCTGTTATCAATTTAAAAATGAACCAAAATCATATTGCTGTAGTGATTCTGATTTGAATTGTTGTGATGGGACCTTAATTATAGGGACACCATAGGACGAAACATTGCAAAGGTAGTTTTTCTCTCAATTTGTATCATAATCACTGCATTTATGGTTTTAAAACATTGTTAAGGGTTTCTGTCATAATGTGCATCAGTGTGATTAGTAGATTTTCCTTAAAAATTGTGCTTTTAACCATTTTAATTTTAGTGTCTCTTTCTTACGTGTGTCTTTCTATGTGTGAAATTGTAATGGAGTGGCTTTACAAGAACAAGAAGTTTTACAAGAACAAGCACCACTCACATTTTCTACACATTTTAGTCCAGTTTAGTAAGAGATATAAGATTATATGTTTACTTAGTACATCATAATAAATGAATAAAGTGTGTGAAAGGTTTGATATTGTGTAGTTTGTGATCCTCCATCAGCAGCTGCAGTTTCTCTCAGCTGTATCAGTGCAGCCCCTGTGACGTCTGACTGACAGAGGTTTTTGTACGACTCTTTATCACTGTGTGAACACATCTTTACTGTTGATCCAGTGATAACTCTGACAGTAATAATCTCCTGTATCTTCAGTCTGGACTCCACTGATGGTCAGAGTAAAATCACTGCCAGATCCACTGCCACTGAATCTAGATGGAGTATTACGGGTTGTTGCTCTATATATGAGGAGTTTAGGAGCTTCTCCAGGTTTCTGTGAGTACCAGGCTAAACATTGATAACCACTAGCCACATACACATCACTGCTGGTTTTACAGTTTATTCTGACTTCTTCTCCTGGTTGAACTGCTGTTATTGATGGACTCTGAGTTACAGTGATCTGTCCTCTACACTCTGAAAGAAAACAGAAACAAAAATGATTAATATATATTTCACATTTTAAGATAATTAATAATCATTATAAAAGCTGTATTACACAAACCTTGAATAAACAGTGCAATGGTCCAGATGAAGATGTTGATTGTGTTCATTGCTGTAGTTTAGTCTTGTGTGATGATGAAGATTGTGTTCTGCTCTCAGTCATGAAGTGTTAAACTCACAGCACTATAAACACTCTCAGAGCACTGAAGCATGTGCTGACAATGCAAAGTGACTCTCTCTATTTAACCCTCTGAGGTCTGAGCTGTTTTCTGGGCCCTGGAGGTGTTCTAACATGCTCTGACATTTGTGTTTTTTTCTGTTACTAGTGACATTTTCATGGCTAAAGTCTAATTACACTGTATTCAGCACAAACTCTGCTACAATAATATATCAGCAGCATGTATGTAAAAGTTTGTAGTTTTGAGATAATGACATTTATGCGTGGTTTGTGAAAATACAAAAAAAAAATTGTCACTGAAATAAGGCCATGAAACCCATACTGATTATTTCTTCACAAGACTTTTGAAAATTGTATGACATAGCCTAGAATATTTGCTCCAAAACTATGTGAAAATCACCCTGACTGCTCATTCAGATAAGACAATATATTGATTTAAAATTTCTAAGACGTGTTTTGTGTGACAAAGCCATATTCGAAGAGGCGTGATCATCTCATGAATATGTAAGCTTTTCACACCTGAGAAAGACAAAGACACTCCCCTAACGGCCCTATTAGGAGCGATCAGGCCCTGTCATTCAGAGCAACCTTGCACAAAGAATGAGGAGATTTAAAAAAGAATGGCTTTTAGATTGTTTGGATTTATTTACAACACAACACAATCCAAAAATACAAATGACAAAAGAGCACATTGAAAACAATGATCCAAAGACAGAGACCTTTGTGCCATTCCTAAAAACATTGTACATACCTTTCATTTCCAAGGTGTTTGATTTTCACTTTAACATGTTCATATACAGAGACTCATGTGAATGTTGAAGTCAGCAGGACTCAGTTGCATCTGGTCCCTGAAAGAAAAGAAAAAAGTGAACATACTGGTATCAAGAGAAACTAGGCCTGCACGATTTTGGGAATACATTTTAGATTTTTCTGGTTAAAATTGCTTTTTAAAATTCACAGAATACACACACACACACACACACACACACAAATGTTTCCAACAATATATAATATAAAGAACACCATATTTGTTGTGCCTTGTAGGCATAAGCTATGTGCAGTACTGCATAAAATAATTTTATTTTACAAAGCAGCCTATAAATCTTCCAAAAGATTTCAGTAACAATGCTAGAGAAAAATATATTGATTATCTTATGTTACTTCAAATGTTTCCATTCGTTATGATGATATGAAATGAGATAATAGTAAAAACATAAAGCCTAATGTTTGGTGCATTTTTCCTTTCAAACGCAATCGCGCTCCAAAATATGATACATTCAAACCCACAGCTCGCTCCAAAATATGATACATTCAAACCCACAGCGCGCTCCAAAATATGATACATTCAAACGCCATCGCGCTCCAAAATATTGAACATTATGGTTATACATATCTATGCTTGAGCAGATATCCACAAACAGTATTTAACAGTAAACACGGGTCTAAATAGTATAATATTCACCATATATCTAGCAACAGTTCAACTGCAATGTGAAGTTTATGCAACAATACCATAAACTAATAAGTAAGAATTTCTTACCTTACATCTTTCTTGTCTTCAAATCGCGTTCTTCTTCTTCTGGGGGTAAATCCAATGTAAGCTCAGACGTGTCTTCCAAACTCGATGAAAAGCAGAGACTTGTGAAGTGTTTTGGTGTTTTGTGTTTGAGGTAACGAGGGCGTTCGCGTTCCATGTGGAGATTTGCATGTGAATCACTTTTGCGCGAGTGGGCGTGGCCGAATTAAAAGTAATTAGCAAGCGTTTGAGAAGCTGGACATCCTGTTGGTTTTATACAAATTACTTAAACAGAGAATATTTGTTTTCAGTTTGAATCCGATCATTTAAAAGTACACACTTAAATGTGTATAAAGGTGTATGGCTCATAAATGTGTGAGAAGGATTCGCTGAGTTTTGTTTCAGTTTATAGACGTGCTCAAGAAAAAAAAGTTCACCGCGACGGAGAGGCAGAACGCACACCCTGTTTATTTTCTTTATTTTACAAAAGCACAATGTTTTGATTTGATTGTAAGTGGACACATACAAAAGTAGAAATATCACAGATTCTTTTTTTATATTTCTTTTTTCTGTATAACCATAAATGATGGAGTAATTTAAGTTTATTGTACTACAATGTGAAGAAAATCCAGCAAAACGCGGGGGCGCGTTTGCCGACCTCAGAGGGTTAAATCATTATCCTGAAGACTGTAAATCAGTCACAAACACATTATCAAACAACTTCCTCATGCTGAGAAATGATAAGCTATACACACATTATATTGACAGAATCATACATATTATTGATTCAGTCATTATTACAGTTTTTCTCAATTGCTAAAACACAATTTCTGAAACCTTGCTCCATCTTCTGAAAACATTAAACACAAAACCTCATCTTCAAGTAATATTCACAAACCCTCTGACTCCTCTTGCAAAATGAAACTTTCGCCTCAAAACAGTTTTAGCTGTGTTCATCAAACACTGCTCTCAAATCATAAACAAAGTGATCAAAATGATATACACTATCCGGCAGTCAGTAAACAATACACCAAAAAACAGAAAACACATTGTTCGAAACATATAGTTCTCGAAAGATACCTATGGACTGCTATTCTGTTTAGACTTACCCGTGACGCCTTACTGTACCATCAGAAAGTTCAGGGAGAAGTACATTTTTAATCTCAAATCAAATTTCATGTTTCCGTCATTGTCTTTTGATGAACGAAAACATGTTCTATCATAGTACCTCAAAATTTATCAGAAATTACTACTCTGCTTTGCTTTTTTGTGTTCTTCCTCCTCCTTGTACCCCTATTTTTACAGTACTGTACCCTGCATCTCACACACTTGTCCTGTGTCTCTGTGATACTGTAATTCTTGTTCTTTGTTGATATGAACCTGCAACCAGTCAAAATCTATTGAGCAGTCAGTGCTGTTAACAAATGGTACTGTTGACAATGTTCAGGGCCATACAATTTGTTCATCCCATACACAAAAGAAATATTTTTGAAATATATTTTCAAAATATATTTTTGGAATATATGCAAATATTTGAAATTGGCCCAATAAATATATTTTAGTTAAATATATGTAAATATATTTTCATATATGTTTACATATATGTTCATAATATATGTTTAAACTTTTGCAAATTGTTTCATTTGAAATATATTTTGAAATATAAAAAGTTAACATTTTCACAAACAAACCACATTTTCAGTTTATTTTTTTAGATAGACCACTTCAGCCGTGGATGTGGGCATGGGAGAACAGCGCTCTACCACTTCCCCCGCCCACATTTTTCCTACTGGTCGGGGATCGAACTGGCAACCCTTCGATTACAAGCCCGAAGCCCTAACCAGTAGACCACGGCTGCCCCTTTACTGACTTTATTGGCCTAAAATGACAATTTTATGTAGGAAATAACACACAGAATGTTTTTTCCCCTATTTTTACAGAATTGAATACAGTTATTTAATAGTGTGTGTATGCAGTGTTAGACACTGAGTTCTATCTATTGTTTAAGTGCACTTCACTGTTGGAGTATCATTGTTATACTTGCATCATAAATATTGTGCATATTTTCAATATTTAAATGACTTCAGGAAAGATGTCAATAAAACACAACAATAAATCTAATAATTGCACTTAGTGTTAGGTATGTGCCACCTAATATGGCCTAATAGTCCTAGGAAAGCAACTATCTGTCATTTTACATTGCAGTCATTTAAATAAGTACAGTATTTATTATAGCTGTGTGTCATAATACAGTAGTGAAATATGGTAGCCTACTGTTGTGTATAGGGGGAAAGGTAGAGGAATTACTATGATCAAAATACATTTTAGACCCTTCTTTACCAAGCTAAACATTTTATGACCATATATTTTGTCATATATTTTACATTACATGTTATAAATGTAAATATATTTCACACTTACAGTAACATAATATATATTTGTTATATTTCAGAATATATTTCAAAATGATAAATATAAGTGAACAACAATGCAAATATATTTCAATGTATTTGGAATACATGCCACATATATATTTTTTTTTTTTCTGTATGGGCTTGTACAGTATACAGCCTACAATGCACTGTACTACAGTATACAATAACAGGGACAAAAATCGAAGGAGTAAACGTGTGATCAATGTGCTTCTTCTTTAGTGCAGCTGATTAATGGCATATTTCAAGAGAATCGTTCAAATTGGTATAAAAGCATGAAATTTGCCACAGATACTCTCTAAGGGTCACTTTTTGGGAAAAAGGCGTTGGCCACCCAAAAATTCAAAATGGTGGCCATTTTTTCAAGATGGCCGCTATTTCTGTCAAATGCTCATTATGTCAATTGTTCAAACAGTGATGTAGGCATAACATTTTGTGAAAATACTCTCTTCAGAATGTTTTTTTGGAAAACGGTGCTTGTCCCTCAAAAATTCAAGATGGCTACCATTTTTCAAGATGGCCGCCATTTCTCTTGAATCCTTACATCTTTTTTTCAAATGGTGATGCTATCATGAAATTTGGTACACATATTCTTCAAGGAACATTATCATGGAAAAAGGTGTGTGCCGCTCAAATTCAAGATGGCAACCATTTTCAAGATGGCCACCATTTCTGTCAGAGCTCAATTTAATGTGTTAAGGAAGGTTTTGTTTAATAGAGTGAACGTCATTACACAACCAGGGCACACTGGTGACTTCACTGCTGTGGAACTCAGCATGGGGTTCAGTGTCAGCTGATCTAGTTTTACTTACACTGTAGTTCTTGACTAGTAGTAATAGTATAGCTAAGTTTAGTGTCCCAAATGCTGCCTAACAGCCCCTCATCAATTAGCTAGTAATAGACGTAGTTAGATAGCCGCACCTGAATTGACAGGTTGTGCCAGCGCGGGAGAGCCTTGTTCATGTATGCTTACCTGGAAGGTGTACAGATCACACGGGACTTAAATGGCACTGGATGAATGATCGGGCTAGGTGTAGGTGACCTGTACCTAGTTGTATCCCATACCTGAATGTGTACTATGTCTATGATTGAGGTGGTAAAAGGATAACCCCTCGGCCTTAATCAGACAACAAACCCCCAAAATGGCAAATGAAAATCCCATGTCAGCCAAGAGGCCAACTGATTGGATGAAATGTTGTCTTTGTCAGACAGACAAAAAGGAACCCCTCCAATCACCACCTACCCATCATGTTTCTCAACATGATGGCTATAAAATGATTGCCACCAACATTCCACTCTTTCACAAGATGAACAAAATGCCAATGACCCTGGACCTGGAACGACTGGATGAAGGTGGGGGTATAGAAGCTACTTTGAGAAGGAACCAAGCGAAGTATCACTACAATTGTCGACTTCGGTTCAACAACACAAAGTTACTTCGTGCCCAGAAGCAACAATCCGATGCTCAATGTAGTGAGACAGATGAAGGCCAAACAAAGCATTGCAGAACCATGATGCAGAAAAGTCTAGATGATCAGGTTTGCTTTCTTTGTGATAACATATCTCCTGAATCTGACCTACGTCAGGTAATGACACTGCAACTGAGTGACAGACTACATGAATGTGCACAAACACTGAATGATGCTAAATTATTGTCTCAACTAAGTGGTGCTGATGCCATTGCACAGGAGCTGAAATACCATAATTTGTGTCTCATTCATCTTTACAACAGAGAGAAACTCCACCTCAGAAGGCTTGAGAAAGAGTCACAGAGTGAAACGATTCAACCAGCCATCTTTCCTATGGCTCTTTCTGAACTGGTCACCTATATTGTTGAAACCAGTCTCAATTCTGATGGTCCTTCCGCCTTCCGTCTCGCAGATACAGTGGGGAGAACAAGTATTTGATACACTGCTGATTTTGCAGGTTTTCCCACTTACAAAGCATGTAGAAGTCTGTAATTTTTATCATAGATACTCTTCAACTGTGAGTGACGGAATCTAAAACAAAAATCCAGAAAATCACATTAAATGATTTTTAAGTAATTAATTTACATTTTATTGCAAGACATAAGTATTTGATACATCAGAAAAGCAGAACTTAATATTTGGTACAGAAACCTTTGTTTGCAATTACAGAGATCATACGTTTCCTGTAGTTCTTGACCAGGTTTGCACACACTGCAGGGATTCTGGCCCACTCCTCCATACAGACCTTCTCCAGATCCTTCAGGTTTCGGGGCTGTCGCTGGGCAATACGGACTTTCAGCTCCCTCCAAAGATTTTCTATTGGGTTCAGGTCTGGAGACTGGCTAGGCCACTCCAGGACCTTGAGATGCTTCCTACGGAGCCACTCCTTAGTTGCCCTGGCTGTGTGTTTCGGGTCGTTGTCATGCTGGAAGACCCAGCCACGACCCATCTTACTGAGGGAAGGAGGTTGTTGGCCAAGATCTCGCGATACATGGCCCCATCCATCCTCCCCTCAATACGGTGCAGTCATCCTGTCCCCTTTGCAGAAAAGCAACCCCAAAGAATGATGTTTCCACCTCCATGCTTCACGGTTGGGATGGTGTTCTTGGGGTTGTACTCATCCTTCTTCTTCCTCCAAACACGGCGAGTGGAGTTTAGACCAAAAAGCTCTATTTTTGTCTCATCAGACCACATGACCTTCTCCCATTCCTCCTCTGGATCATCCAGATGGTCATTGGCAAACTTCAAACGGGCCTGGACATGCACTGGCTTGAGCAGGGGGACCTTGCGTGCGCTGCAGGATTTTAATCCATGACGGCGTAGTGTGTTACTAATAGTTTTCTTTGAGACTGTGGTCCCAGCTCTCTTCAGGTCATTGACCAGGTCCTGCCGTGTAGTTCTGGGCTGATCCCTCACCTTACTCATGATCATTGATGCCCCACGAGGTGAGATCTTCCATGGTGCCCCAGACCGAGGGAGATTGACCGTCATCTTGAACTTCTTCCATTTTCTAATAATTGCGCCAACAGTTGTTGCCTTCTCACCAAAGCTGCTTGCCTATTGTCCTGTAGCCCATCCCAGCCTTGTGCAGGTCTACAATTTTATCCCTGATGTCCTTACACAGCTCTCTGGTCTTGGCCATTGTGGAGAGGTTGGAGTCTGTTTGATTGAGTGTGTGGACAGGTGTCTTTTATACAGGTAACAAGTTCAAACAGGTGCAGTTAATACAGGTAATGAGTGGAGAACAGGAGGGCTTCTAAAAGAAAAACTAACAGGTCTGTGAGAGCCGGAATTCTTACTGGTTGGTAGGTGATCAAATACTTATGTCATGCAATAAAATGCAAATGAATTATTTAAAAATCATACAATGTAATTTTCTGGATTTTTGTTTTAGATTCCGTCTCTCACAGTTGAAATGTACCTATGATAAAAATTACAGACCTCTACATGCTTTGTAAGTAGGAAAACCTTCAAAATCAGCAGTGTATCAAATACTTGTTCTCCCCACTGTATGTGCAACCTGTACCAGCAGCGTATCCTTTTTCTAACAGTGGCACTTCCTCTCTGTGGACTACACCTTGCCGTGGTGGAGAGGCTTGTGTACTCCAATGAACCTGAGACCTATGCCGGCGGGGATTTTATATCCCTGGCAAGTTTAACTAAGCTGGACAGGTCAAAGGAGAGGAGGCAGACAAAGCAGACATTATGACTATTTGACAGAAATTATGGCCATCTTGAAAAGGGTGGCCATCCTGAATTTTTGAGTGGCACATACCTTTTTCCAAAAGAGTGTTCCTTGAAGAGTATTTTAGCCTAATTTTATGCTTGCATCACCATTTGAACACTTGAAATAATTAATATTCGACAGGAATGGTGGCCATCTTTAAAAATGGCGGCCATCTTGAATTTTTGAGGGACAAGCATCTTTTTCTAATAACACGTCCTTTAGAGAGTATTTGTATCAAATTTTATGCTTGGATCACTGTTTGAATAATTGATATAATAAGCATTGAATAGCAATGGCGGCCATTTTGAAAAATGGCCGCCATATTGAATTTTTGAGTGGCCAACGCCTTTTTCCAAAATAGTGGCCCTTAGAGAGTATCTGTGCCAAATTTCATGCTTCTATACCAAAATGAACGATTTTTTTACTAATCTGCTGCACTACTTGTCTTTGGGCTGGGTCAGGCCCGGCTAGAGCACTTCGTCGACATCACCTCCCCCTCTTCCTCTTTCTTGCCCTCTTCCCCCTCTTCCTCTTTCTTGCCCTCCTCCCCCTCTTCCTCTTTCTTGCCCTCCTCCCCCTCTTCCTCTTTCTTGCCCTCTTCCCCCTCTTCCTCTTTCTTGCCCTCCTCCCCCTCTTCCTCTTTCTTGCCCTCTTCCCCCTCTTCCTCTTTCTTGCCCTCCTCCTCCCCCTCTTCCTCTTTCTTGCCCTCCTCCTCCTCCTCTTCATCTTTCTTGCCCTCTTCCTCCTCGTCGCCCACCTCGCATACGGTCTCGTCCTCGTACATTGTTTCTTCTATCCATTCTCAGACTTTCTCCTTCCCACCTTCAACAACCTGTTTGCTCTCTGAACTGGCTTATATTGGTTGTGTCACATCTTTTAAAACAGGTTAAATAAATTTTGAGTGGTTGTGTTCAATCAATGACGCGTGTTCTCTATTTGTATTTGATCGTTGCCACTTGTGTTTACCAGTGTGGATGACGTGTGCATTACAGTGCAGAATGTGTTTTGAGAATGAGAATGTGTTTAGAGTTTTGCTGAAAAGTCTAAGTGAGATCTGCAAATTGTGTTTTACCATGTGAAATGGTTTAAGGTATTGACAACAGACTGCACAATTAGCTAAATGAGTTCAGGCAACTGAGATCTTTGTTCAGCCAATGGGTTTTAGTGTTTTAGCAATTGAGAAAAACTGTATTAAGATGTCTGAGGCTTACCTGTAGCGGGGTAGGCTTGCTAGGTATTGAATCCAAAAGCCACACGCACACGCATGCACACACACACACACACACACACAGTGAGGTGTAAGCGGTTATAAGCGACAAACCACACTCAGTGCTTGAAATACCACCACCAGAAGGCAAGAAAAGCTAGCCTCCCAGCCTGGGGTCCATCAGCCTAAAATAAACAAAAAAAAGGTTCATGAATACACCGAACAAATGATACTAGACACAAATAATAACAAAATTCTGATTGGTTGGTGATGCAAAACCCTCACCACAAAGGGAGCACTGACTTGTAGACAAAACAAAATAACAAATCACAGAGCAACAAGGTTGCAACTTAATAAATTACAAAATAATTAACATCAAACTAAAACAAAAACAAAGTAAAGAAAAATACAAATTAGCACACACGCAGCCAATAGTAATATGACTGAAGAGTGAGCCCACATACACAACTTCGGCACATGCAGCGGTGAACGGATCAATTGGTTGTAGCGTGGAAAACATACAACAAAACACAATGAAACAGCAGCGCCGTCTAAATGGCCTATATGCAGAAACCGATCAGCCCAACGCCCCAAATTAAGACAGAGCATCCTCAAAGGAATCAATATCAGTGGGGCGTTTTCAAACCACAATGGGCATTTTCAACCGCTTTACCTGATTTGCTCTAATCCACTGGGGGCTTGGTTTAGGGGTGGGGTGGTTTAGCAAGTCTGTTGAAAAATATTTATTGTAGTTTGAGGCCCTGTTTACACGAGAACGCTCGCGGGTGAAAACGTAAAAATATTTTATCAGATGTGCCTTTCGTTTAGACGGTGTTTTTGGGGCTTAAAAACGCAAAAAAGTGAAACCACCCTCCAGAGTGGAAATCTTAAAAACGCTCCACCGTTGCGTTCCTGTCGGTAAAAATGCAAAAATCTGCTAGACAGTGAAGGCACCGATCTGCTCACGGTGGATCTCTCACATTGCCACCTAGCCGCCTGGAGTGCATACTACAGGGAACGACAACTGGCGGCCCGCGGGCCAAAACTGGCCTGCCAGCAATATTTTCTGGCCCGCCGGATTATTTTGGTAGTCCTAAATGCTGCACAAAACTCTTTCACTACTTGAGAAAAGCCGTAGTCGATTTCACCGCCGCATACTGTGTGAAACACCCATAGGGAATCATGCGGCGCGGGATTACATTTTAAAGTATAACTGTGCGTTCACACCGGACGCGAATAGCGCGTCAAATTCGCGCCTGCCGCGTCTAGTTATACGCTTGACCACTTTGTGTCCATTCGCGTGTCAAAAGACGGTAGCGGTCAGAACTCTGGTGTACTTTGGACGGAGCGGGCGGTCTGACTGACAATAGCCCACTCGCACTCCCGACATCTTTTGACAGCGTATCCGCACTTCACTCTGACCGCCTGTACACCTATCTCTGAGGAGCTGTTTGGTACTGAAACCATTGTCAGTCAACAACATTCTTTTTTTGCAAGGATGTTTGAAATAGTTCGGCAGAAAATAGCCTACTTCATTTGTCAGTAGGGCAATATGATTTTCGTTTATGTTGCTTAGAAATTTGAGTGATAGGCTTTGTCCTATTTAATTTATGTTATTTATATTTAAATTATTTTTTTTTCTGTGGCATTTTTTTTCTCTGCTGACAGTACAATGTTAAAATAGCCTAATATTTATATTAACACGAACACAATTTTTGTATAGCATTTATAATTATTATAGGCTACTTAATCTCCTTCTTTCCGTTAGAGACATTTGAATGTGAGATTATGGAAACGAGATCTAAATTTTGCAGACCCGTCAGGTCGGGAAATAAAGCGGGTGAACACCGAGTGTATTTTAAGCGGTTGCTGAATAGAACCTTGTGGGAGCGGGACTGAAAAAAAAACAGTCCCGTGCAGAACTCCTTAAACCTTAGGTGTGTATGTGTGTGTCCCCGAATAAATAATAATAAAAAAAAAAGGAATAAAGTTCAAAAGTCGGACTGTAAGCGAATGAGTATGATTGCTATTCACACCTTTATTAAAATGGCTGTAATCTGTTACCACAATAGTACTTGATCTGTTTAAAATGATTTCCTTGATATATGCATAAGGTGTTAAATTAAAAATTAAAAATTCATTTTTTCTATTTTTGATCTGAGCACAATCAGAAAATCAGAAAACCCGTCCTTATTCGTTTTTCATCTTTTTATTTTTGGTTTTAATTTGAAAAAAAAAAGATTGAATGAATGATCCACGGACGGTGACGGACACATCATATTCCACAATTATAGGCCTATATAAGAGTATTTAATTTGTATCCATAGGCCTACTCCGTGTAGCTGGCCCGCCATCTACTGGCTAAAAAAAATATTGGCCCGCGGCTAAAGTTACTTGCCGACCCCTGGCATACTACATCGAATTTCACACACTTTTGCGTCACCATATGCACGCAGATTTCCCCCCCATAACGCTCGTCTAAACGCAGAATAAAAAGTGATAACGCAACGCCACTTTTGCGTTTTCTCTTCAGATCGTTTCCGTGTAAACATAGCCTTAAATTGGCCACTGATTGGTAAACGCCCAATTTGGTTTTGTATGCACACTTCTCAGTAGTCTAATGCTTCCTCATTAGAGAGAAAACATAGGTGCATCCTATACAGAAGTCTTGTTTGTTGAAGCACCTGACATACTTACATGACTTCTCTAGCACAATTTAAAAAAATGGTGCATCTACATTCTTAAAAAAAAAGCACATTGCTTTAGTAAAGTTTATTACAAATTTCCTGAATAAAGTTCTAACGTCATTTAACACATTTCTTGAAGTGCAGGAGACATGAACATGAGCAAGAAAGTTACACTGCAAACATAGCCCATGTCTTGCATCCGTCAGTGCTTGCATGTAGAGCACATTGCTCCTTTAGTAGGAATGAAGGCCGACAAAGATGGACAATAAAAAAAAAAAAAAAGAAGCACCCTCCTGATAATGCTGACATTGATTATACACCGAGTTGTTGTCGACAGCATAATCACCTGACCTGGGACTTGATGATATCCTGTGCCTTATCACTACTTAATCAGGTAATCATTCATAGTCCTGAATCTGTATTGAATTTGAGAAATGTAACTGATTTCCATTCAGTTTAGCTTGTTTCCACTGAAACACAATAACAAAAAACATCTTCTGTTCAACAGAAGAAAGAAACTCATACAGGTTTGGAACAACTTGAGGGTGAATAAATGATGACAGAATTTTCATTTCGGGCTGAACCATCCTTTTAAAGAAATTTTCATTGAAAAAACCTAAGCTCTTTTATTCTACAAGATAAACTTGTTACTTGAATGCTATGTAGTTTCACAGAAAATGAACTGAGATATAGTTAATGGCTATAGCTCATAGGTGTTTGTTCCTCTTCATGAAGAGTTTAGCTCCAACACCTGCCTGGAAGTGTTCATTGATCCTAATGACCTTGATTAGCTTGATGACCTTGATTAGCTTGATTAGCTGCCTCAGGTGTGTTTAATTAGGGCTGGAGATAAAACCGGACACCCCTGCTATAGTGCTTTCTTTTGATATTGAAGCATTAATAGATTTTAGAAAGATAAATGAAATAAACAGAATTTAACGATACTTTAATCGTAGTTAGAATATCTTGTGTTCAACAACTTTTTTTAAAAATGAATCATATTGTGTTTAGTAGGGATGGGGAAATGAAGCCTCATGAATCACTGAGGCTTTCTCCTGACTGTTCCGGGAAAAGATTCAAAGCTTCGAGAGTGTCGAGAACTGGTCGAGAACAGCGCCATCTGGTGGTTATTTAAAATAAAGCAGCCAGAAGCCTGTGTTAGAAGCTCTGGCAGATGAAGCAACCACAACACACTCCATAGTTTCAATGTTATGTGTACAAATAAAAGCCTTACATGTTTGTGTTTGATTTGTTCATTAAATAACTTCATTTTCCCATTAAAGTGTGACAATAAAATATAATATAAGCTTATATGATTCAACAAGATTTAATGTAGGCCTACTCTCTCTCTCTCTCTCTCTCTCCACACACACACACACACACACACACACACACACACACACACACACACACAAAATGAATAAGGACATTGTCTGATAGGATCATCTGTTATTAAATGTGCTTATGACACTTGTTATTGATAGTGCTTAACTGAAGGAATGACAGAAAGGTGATAAAGTTTTTAATTATATTTATTATTTTTGGCTGTTGCCATTGCTCTAAATACAAACCCTTCACCAAACACCAACACCCTATCCCTTCCCCCCTAAACCCACCCTAAACCCAAATACCAACACCAAATTACCTAAAATCACCAAAAAGTGCAAAGATTTTACAAAAACAAAAAGACACAAAAACAACGAAAAAATTATAGCCTAAGTAGTGAAAAATAAATGTTGGTTATTTAAATGTAATATATTGATTAACTTTCAAAGTACAGCACTCTCCTCACAAACACATCAACCAGACTGAGGCAACAATGACTCGTTAAATACGATCTGGAGTTCGAGCCTTCTGACACCCAAAGCGAAACGTGCACGTGATTGGACAGAAAGTGAGGCTTCGTTTGTCATCGATCACGTGACTCTAGTAAACCGATACACACTCCGATACGGGGCTTCACTAGAAATTGTGTCGCTTGTGTGATACGCGCATAGAAGCTTCAGTGTCATACGTAACATCACTAGTGTTTAGTATATTAACATTCTTGAATGTGGCAACTGAATTGACTTGTTCTTGAGTAACATCATGCTTTCTTTTTTCAGATTTCAGAGAACCCAAAGGAAGAGAGGCAGTAGTGTATCCTGATGTAAGACAGATTTCAGAGAACCCAAAGGAAGAGAGACAGTAGTGTATCCTGATGTAAGACAGATTTCAGAGAACCCAAAGGAAGAGAGGCAGTAGTGTATCCTGATGTAAGACAGATTTCAGAGAACCCAAAGGAAGAGAGGCAGTAGTGTATCCTGATGTAAGACAGATTTCAGAGAACCCAAAGGAAAAGAGGCAGTAGTGTATCCTGATGTAAGACAGATTTCAGAGAACCCAAAGGAAGAGAGACAGTAGTGTATCCTGATGTAAGACAGATTTCAGAGAACCCAAAGGAAGAGAGACAGTAGTGTATCCTGATGTAAGACAGATTTCAGAGAACCCAAAGGAAGAGAGACAGTAGTGTATCCTGATGTAAGACAGATTTCAGAGAACCCAAAGGAAGAGAGGCAGTAGTGTATCCTGATGTAAGACAGATTTCAGAGAACCCAAAGGAAGAGAGGCAGTAGTGTATCCTGATGTAAGACAGATTTCAGAGAACCCAAAGGAAGAGAGGCAGTAGTGTATCCTGATGTAAGACAGATTTCAGAGAACCCAAAGGAAGAGAGGCAGTAGTGTATCCTGATGTAAGACAGATTTCAGAGAACCCAAAGGAAGAGAGGCAGTAGTGTATCCTGATGTAAGACAGATTTCAGAGAACCCAAAGGAAGAGAGACAGTAGTGTATCCTGATGTAAGACAGATTTCAGAGAACCCAAAGGAAGAGAGACAGTAGTGTATCCTGATGTAAGACAGATTTCAGAGAACCCAAAGGAAGAGAGGCAGTAGTGTATCCTGATGTAAGACAGATTTCAGAGAACCCAAAGGAAGAGAGGCAGTAGTGTATCCTGATGTAAGACAGATTTCAGAGAACCCAAGGAAAAGAGGCAGTAGTGTATCCTGATGTAAGACAGATTTCAGAGAACCCAAAGGAAGAGAGGCAGTAGTGTATCCTGATGTAAGACAGATTTCAGAGAACCCAAAGGAAGAGAGACAGTAGTGTATCCTGATGTAAGACAGATTTCAGAGAACCCAAAGGAAGAGAGGCAGTAGTGTATCCTGATGTAAGACAGATTTCAGAGAACCCAAAGGAAGAGAGGCAGTAGTGTATCCTGATGTAAGACAGATTTCAGAGAACCCAAAGGAAGAGAGACAGTAGTGTATCCTGATGTAAGACAGATTTCAGAGAACCCAAAGGAAGAGAGGCAGTAGTGTATCCTGATGTAAGACAGATTTCAGAGAACCCAAAGGAAGAGAGGCAGTAGTGTATCCTGATGTAAGACAGATTTCAGAGAACCCAAAGGAAGAGACAGTAGTGTATCCTGATGTAAGACAGATTTCAGAGAACCCAAAGGAAGAGAGGCAGTAGTGTATCCTGATGTAAGACAGATTTCAGAGAACCCAAAGGAAGAGACAGTAGTGTATCCTGATGTAAGACAGATTTCAGAGAACCCAAAGGAAGAGAGGCAGTAGTGTATCCTGATGTAAGACTGATTTCAGAGAACCCAAAGGAAGAGAGGCAGTAGTGTATCCTGATGTAAGACAGATTTCAGAGAACCCAAAGGAAGAGAGGCAGTAGTGTATCCTGATGTAAGACTGATTTCAGAGAACCCAAGGGAAGAGAGACAGTAGTGTATCCTGATGTAAGACAGATTTTTAAAAACCTGAACTGTTGGACCACCTGTAGTGATGACATCAGACCTCTGAAGCCAGTTTTATTTTTAAAGGTTGAAATGCTTTTGTCCTATTTCTCCCCCTTTCTTTTTTAAATAATGATCTTTTAATATATTTTTGTCATTGATTGATTGAATAAAATAAATTGACTCAACTGCTGGAAATGTGTCATTTTATATTTTAAAAGGGTTTTTGCCAAATTTTTAAACGGTCAGGAATTTGTTGATGCATCATTGAAAGTGTAGTTGAAATATTAATGTTGTTTCAACATTAACTTGGTACATCAGATGGCAACATTGTTTGACATTCCTTTTCATTTGTATTTTCAGTGTTTCAACAAAATGTATTTAGATTCAACATCACATTGTAACATTGATCAAACCATATTACCAAAGATTATTTCTGTTAATTTCAGTGTTAATACAACAGCAGTGAAATAGATTCAACATCAGAGTGTAACGTTGATTCAATATTACCATTGATTATTTTTAGTTAATTTCAGTGTAGATTCAACATCTTAGTGTAACGTTGATTCAATATTACCATTGATTATTTTTGTTAATTTCAGTGTTAATACAACAGCAGTGATGTAGAATCAATCATAGTGTAATGTTGATTCAGGAGCATTACTATTGATTTTTTGTTCAACAGTTTCAACATTAACTGAGGGTGCAAAAGTGATATTGATAAAATATCACTTTGTAATGTTGAATCAATACTTTTACCGTTGATTTTTGGTTGAAATCTCAACATAGCTTCACCATTAACTGAGGGTGCAAGAGTGATGCAAAAACAACATCGCTTTGTAATGTTGAAGCAATATTAACACCATTGATTTGTGGTTGAAATCTGAACATTATTTCAATATTAACCGAGGGTGCAAAAGTGACATTGAAACAACATCGCTTTGTAATGTTGAAGCAATATTAACACCATTGATTTGTGGTTGAAATCTGAACATTATTTCAATATTAACCGAGGGTGCAAGAGTGACGCTAAAGCAACATCACTTTCTAACGTCATTTCAATGTAATCAGCGTTGACACATCAACACTGACTCAACATTGTTTCAATGGTTACATGCTATCTGGGGCATGACCAGGTGGTATAAACACAGTCTTTCAATAGGCCAGGGACAGCGGCCAATAGGCTGTCACATCTATCACTCATGTGACAACCACCAATAATAGAGCGAGATCTAACCCGCTCTGCCACAGATGGCATGTACATTAGAGTGCAGAATGTGTTTTGAGAATGAGAATGTGTTTAGAGTTTTGCTGAAAAGTCTAAGTGAGATCTGCAAATTGTGTTTTACCATGTGAAATGGTTTAAGGTATTGACAACAGATGGCACAATTAGCTAAATGAGTTCAGGCAACTGAGAACTTTGTTCAGCCAATGGGTTTTAGTGTTTTAGCAACTGAGAAAAACCCTTCATTTCTCATTGCCTACACCATGTTGTCATGTATAAAGCACTAGCATTCAATATTGTTCACTCAAGTTAGCACAGCTTTAGCTCAGTTAGCATACAATTACCCAGGTGGAAACACTAAGAGTCAAAATTGATCACACACCAATCAGAGCCTTCAAAAGAGAGATAAAAGGGCCAAATCAGTTTATTGAGTTTGGGAACAATGGATTCAGAAAGACATGAAGCAAGAGATTGAGGAGGGATAAGAAGGAGGAGGAAGACGAAGGGCAAGAAGACAAGCAGTCTCAGATGAAATTCAAGCCACTCTAGTTGCCCATGTCTTAGTCAATGGTTTGACTATGAGGGAGGCTGGGCTACGAGTAAGGCCACATCTGAGTCGCTTTACCGTCGCCTCTTGAACCTTCAGGGAGGAGTGCTGGCAAACACAATTCTATCACTCAATAAGAGACAAACATTTCCAATAGTCTTTGATGAGGTTTATTGTCTTGCAAGAAAAGGCCAGCAGTCGAACAGTCACACAGAGTGACACAGAGTGTGAGAGTGAAGGGAAGGCATCCTTTCTCCTTTATAGTCTTGACTCCCAGAATGTTATCTTTCTAGGCCAATGATGGTATTTCAACCATATGTGGAACATTCTTAGACGTGTTCATCATATTGTAACCTTGAGTGGAGACCCTCCTGTCACGACCAACACTCTTTACCATTCTAGTACAATTCCATATTAGAATTAGGTTTGTGTGCTCTTTTACTGTCATATGATGGCCACACATCTTACTGTAAGTAAATATACAATTTAAAAAAATAAAAATAAATAAACAAAAATGATATTGATAAATAAAAATAAAAAAACAGGGAATTTTTAGTTTTTTTGTTTTGTGTGTGTGTTGTACTGTGTAGTACATGAATGAATAAAAATGTTCCAATGTATCCATTGGTTGTGTCTTTTGTGTTCATCATGTGAAAAGGTTTGTGAGGGGGGAACCACAAGCAACATAACTTACCAGTTTTGGAAATGTTGTTTTGAATGTATTGCACCAGTGTGTAAGACTATGTTGTAGTGTGTGTGATTGTGAGGGCTTGTGTGTGATGTCTGAGGGCAAGGTCTGGTTTTTCAGCAAGAGTGAATGGTTTTGAGTGTAGAGCTTCATTTTGACCTGAATATATGGTGTTTGAGGAACTGGGTGAGACGTTGTGGATTTGTGTTTACAGTTTTGAGAATATGAGGCATAGTTTCAAGAAATGTGTTTAAGCAATCGAGAAAAACTGTAATAACATTAGTAAATAAGGAAGGGCACAACTCAATGTAGTTTGTATGACTGTTCATTAGTTACTTCTTAGTTATTTTTCTTGAACCTTAATTAGTAGATAATTAATAGTAGTTCTTCAGCAGATATGACAGAATTCATTAGTTATTGATTAACTAACTGATACTTAACACAATCATAAAATTATATTACATACAGATTAGTTAACACATATTCCTTAGTAGTTAACAGCAGTGAAGAAGTAATGAATAATTACCCATTAGTTCTTCAGTAATTCATTATTAGTTATGAAGTAAGAAACAGTATTCTGAAGTGTTACCACATTTTCTACACATTTTAGTCCAGTTTAATAACTTTTTCCTTCCCCTGGTTACATATGTTTACTTAGTACATCATAATAAATGAATAAAGTCAGTGACAGGTTTGATATTGTGTAGTTTGTGATCCTCCATCAGCAGCTGCAGTTTCTCTCAGCTGTATCAGTGCAGTCACTGTGACGTCTGACTGACAGAGGTTTTTGTACGACTCTTTATCACTGTGTGAACACATTACCACTGCTGTGATAACTCTGACAGTAATAATCTCCTGTATCTTCAGTCTGGACTCCACTGATGGTCAGAGTAAAATCACTGCCAGATCCACTGCCACTGAATCTAGATGGAGTTCCAGAATAACGGGTTGTTGCTGTATATATGAGGAGTTTAGGAGCTTCTCCAGGTTTCTGTGAGTACCAGGCTAAGAAATGATAACCACTCCACACATACACATCACTGCTGGTTTTACAGTTTATTCTGACTTCTTCTCCTGGTTGAACTGCTGGTATTGATGGACTCTGAGTTACAGTGATCTGTCCTCTACACTCTGAAAGAAAACACAAACAAAAATGAAAAATGTATATATGATATACAGTTATATGACAAATACATACATTTCACATTTTAAGAGAATTAATAATCATTATAAAAACTGTATTACACAAACCTTGAATAAACAGTGCAATGGTCCAGATGAAGATGTTGATTGTGTTCATTGCTGTAGTTTAGTCTTGTGTGATGATGAAGATTGTGTTCTGCTCTCAGTCATGAAGTGTTAAACTCACAGCACTATAAACACTCTCAGAGCACTGAAGCATGTGCTGACAATGCAAAGAAGTGGGCAGGATTTACAACAGCTTGTGCTGATAACAAACTAATATACACTAGAGTTACAGAATCATGACTTTATTTAGTATTTTTATTGTGACTCCTGAGACACTGAGGATGTGCAGATGAACGTCCATCTCTGTGTCCATATTCAGTCATGTGACCATCATCACTGCTACACTTCCACTAGAGGAACCGCCATCACTAAAGTAAGATCATGAATCATGAGTCTGTTCAGAAAGTATCAGGACTGATTGTGAATCTCTAATCAGAGTTCATGGTGTCACTCCATCTATCATGAAGCCTCATGTGTGTCTGAAATCATCAAATGGAGAAGAAACAGGCTGTTAAAGATGGAGACATATTAGAGCTTGTTCACGTTTCATGATCTTGTGTGGAGATTCATAACCAGTCCAGATACTTTTAGAACAGACCTTGAATATGAAAACATGCTTGACTGTGTAGAACATGCAAAATACCTTTTATATTTTATACTTTTATTATACTATTATACTTTCTATTGACTTTGGCTCTAATATTCAATAAACTCATTATTTGAAGAGATTTTCACTGAAGATTGAAGTCTGAAGCTGCAGGTTTTTCTGTGAATCATGATGATTGATCTGCATATGAAGAACAGAAGCATCATTATGAGAAACTCCACAACATCATCCATGATCAAAGAGGTCAAAGGTCACCTCAGAGGTCACAGCTCATCAAATATATTTCTTTAAACAGTGTTATATCAGAAAGCATTTAGTCAAATCTGAATGAGTGAGTGTTGAGAAGAGCTGAGGATCTTCTAATATCAGTGTGTTGAAGTGTTGTTTCTCTCTCTCTGCTGGAGTGTGTGTTCACTCGAGTGGAATAGAGGTTTTTGTACGAGCGTTTCATTAGATTGTATCACTGTGGTACACTTTCGGTGGAGGAACTAAACTGGTGATCGGTAAGTCTGTCTATTTAATCATCTAATAAAAAAATTATTATTCAATTTTAAAATAACATTTTAATTTCAGAAAGTGTTTTATAGTGAAAAAAAACACAACATTTATTAATAATAATGAAAATAAGATATTGTGGTGACACTTTACTTAAAGCCTTTATGTATAATGCATTATAAAGGTATCAATAGCGTATGTTATAATGTCATATATGTTTTCATAAATAACTGTAAACAAAGTTAAAATGTTTTATAATATTAGCAAATTCCTTGTTACGTCTAAAATTGATTGTTTGTCATGAGTTTTAGTGTATTATAATTTTTTGGAGGTGTAACAATGAAGAGATAATATTATAATGTGTTAAAACCTTGGTTTCAATTATTGATGAGATTATACATGCATTATAATGTGTAAAACAATATATAATTAATGCATTAAAAATACTTTTTATAATGCAATATCTATAAAGGCTTTAAATAAAGTGTTACTGATATTGTTGTATAATCATTTAATCTAAAACAATGATATATAACGATTGTTATAAGAATTGCATTATTCCTTTCAACAAAAAAATTTATTCTAAACATATTTCCACACTGTGTCTCACTATGAGTTTAATCAGTTTATTACAGGTTTGTCTTTCCTTCATTTATTTCTACACTGAGTTCATATTTAGTTCATCTTTTATTGTCCTAAACAAGAACAACATTTATTAATAATAATGATTATTAGATATTGTGGCAAACTTTACTTATAACTGTAACTGTAACCAAAGTGTGTGTGTGAATGTGTTGTGTTTGTCTCCTGCAGCTGGTCCCACAGTGAAGCCCTCAGTGTCTCTGCTGCCGCCCTCTTCTCTGCAGATCTCTGGAGACTCAGCCGCACTGCTCTGCCTGCTCAGCTCTTACTCTCCACAGGGGGCGCTGGTGAGCTGGACACTGGACGGGTCAGAGGTCACCGAGGGGGTTCTGACCAGCGGAGAGAGCCAGCAGGACGGCCGCTACAGCCGCAGTAGCGTCCTGACCCTCAGCAAAGCACGCTGGGAAGAGGGAGAGCTGTACGTCTGCAGAGTAACACATGATGGAGCTCCTCATGAGGTCTCGTTCCACAAGAGCTCTGAGTGCTGATGTTTCTCTCCTGAAGATGAGCCGTATCTGAGTGTCCTGTGTCAGGCAGGATTCACATGAGTCTAGTGCTGCAGCTGTAGTGATTTACAACTCAATACTGAAACTGAGTGTGTGTGTGTGTGTGTGTGTGATCTTTCAATCTGCTGTGTTTGCTGCAACATTCAATAAAGCTTCTTAACAAGTTCACTTTGTGTCTGACAACATCATTCAACTAACAGATGAAGATGCAGGTGCTTTTCAGAAGGTTGATGTAGCAGTAAATGTCAAATAAAGCTCTTGGGGTTTGAACATGGTCTCTGGAGACAGAGCTGCTCTATTCTGAGAGGATCACAATCACTCCACCCTGACAATGCAAATGGGGTTTTCAGTCTCACTCTCTGATTGGTTACATGATCTGGACTGGAACACTTTCACTTCTGCTTTAGTGAAGCAGGTGATGGCATTTTAAATATAAAAATATAATAACAATAATTTAAAACACATGATCACAACTCACGAATCACAGTATTTGTGCAAGAATGTAAAAGTTTCTGAGGCTCAAATGGAAAGCATCACGTCCAGACAGCAGAAGTGACTGAATGCAGTCTGTTCAGTTTGATTGACAGGATCATATATTACACCTAAAACATGATGATCATATTGAAACACTGACTCATTCTCTTCATAAACACAAGAGTGATGTTGATTGTAATGATATAGTGTTATTAGTGTTTGAAAATACAATCATAAATCATTATTCAAACCTGAACTAAACACTGCCAGAGTCAAGAGGAAGATGATGCTGAAAGTCATGTTTGTTGGTTGATGAAGAAGAGCTCTTGATCATGTCATGTTCAGTTCATAGAGCTATAAACACATGCAGAGTGAAGCATGTGCTGATCATATAAAACACCCTCTGAATGCAAAAGCTGCTGTAGACTGTGAGCTCACGACGAGACCGAAGAGAGATCAGGACGAGATACAGACTCACCTCAGACTCATCAGAGTCAAACAGCTTTACTGACAGGGTTAAAAGAACGGCTTTAAATGGCCGAAGCACAGTAACATTAAATATACTGACACACACATTTACACCCAAATACACACAGTTAAAAAAATTATAAATGATGGTGAATAACACTGATGTAGAAGCCTAACCCTGTTGTCTAAAGCCTAAACTTGACATCAACTGTAAGCCTGACCCTCAGAGTTGCTACTGTGTGTCACTGTGTTCATGATTTCTGCTCATCTGTTGAGGCTTTAAATGGCCGAAGCACAGTAACATTAAATATACTGACATGCACATTTACTGTCACGAATCTGGTCACTGCACTTCCGGTTGGTCACCACCAGAGGTCGCCCACTCACAGCATGGACTCTTGCACTTCACTACAATCCCCATCACTCATTGCATTGACGACACACACAGCTGATTCCAATAATCACGCTTACACCTGAGAACTATCACACACTATCTCGCACTCTTTATAAGCCTTGGACTTTCTTTCCCTGTTGCCGAGTATTGAATTGTGTTTAGCACTCCCCTAGTGTTAGCTACTCTACAGAGCCCTTCCAATGATCTTAGTCTTGCCTTGTCCTTTGCGTTTTCCTGTGTTCTGATTCTTGCCCGTGTTTCCTGGATTCACCCTTAGCCTAGCCCTTTGGACTCTGTTTGCACCTCGTTTGGATCATTGCTGTTTACCTGGATTATCTCTCTTTGCCTTGCCCCTGTTGGATATTGTTCGCCGATCGTCTACCCACGCTTGCCCTAAGGTTTATTCTGTGTCATTCCTCTGCCATACCTGTTTGCTGTTTATTGACCCTGCTTGTATTATGACCATGTTTTGGAATAAAGCCTTGCATATGGATCCGCACATCTCTCGTCTTGTTTGCCCCGTTACATTTACACTCAAATACACACAGTTAAAAATAAATATCGAGTTCAGACATGAAACTCTAGATCAGTGGTTCCCCAACAATGTCTCTGTGCAAATGTAATGCACATAATTCAGTACTATTTTTTTCCTGTATAGTTTGATATTGTTTGTGCATCTGTATAGATAGATATCATTCATCCATCCCTCATCCAATCATCCTTCTATTATGGATCAATATCATGGATGGAGATAAAGGAAAGGGCTGCACAGTTTTGCAATAAATAAATAAAATCATCAAATATTGTAATTGCAATTGAATTATATTTGTGTGTGGCAGCTGCATGCAAAATTATTATTAATAATAACAGTAATAATAATAAAGTCAAGCTTAAAATCACATTTTAAAGGAGACATATCATGCTTTTAAATCGTTCCTTTTTACATATAAATCATACATTTGTGGTCTATATAAAGCGGAACTGCAATGCTTGGGTCTGAATTCCTCATTATTATAGCTCCACAGGCCCCTTTTCTACCCCTTTTCTGATGTGCATCTGAGCAACTCATTTTGGTGCGGTCTCTTTAAATGCAAATGAGACACTTCATACCCCGCCCCTTCTCCAGGTTGCAGAGGTGACACTCGGTTCAACTCCACCCCGTTCGGCCATTTTTGTAGTTTGATAGCAGGTATACGATTATCTAGTGGCACAGAAACTTTTGAACATCCAAGATTTGTGTCAACACAGAAAACATTTCATTATTGGATAGTTTTTTCGTTTTATTAAAGTGTTGTTTTATGTCAGCTTAATGCCCGGAACGCTTTTCAGAAAAGATAAGGCGACTTATTTAGCACAATTCACACGGTAATTCAGGAAAAAAATATCTCCGAATGCTCCACATGAAACTTGGTCTTCTGACCTTTTACCACCGACACGGTGGTTTTTGATTAATATGTGCGAGGGAGAGAGAGCAAGACAGCGCCTAGTTTGGAGACGGTGAAGTCTTGTTTACACTTTCGCCTGGCTCCGAAGAGAGAGAGAGAGAGAGAGAGAGCGCGCGCTCTCTTCTCTCTCTCTCTCTCTGCTCGTTCTTTCAGTTAAACATGCGCCCTGTCACAAGCGCAGCAGTTCATCTACATTACTCACGATCAAATAAGACTTTGGCGGGACAAAAAAAATCGCTTTGGCGGGCGCTAAAACAAGTTCAATGCAGGAAAAACCCTGTTGTTGCTGAAGTAGTTGTCCTTGAAGTGCTTCGCGTTCGCGCACACAAAAATGACTTTATGGGTACATTTCCGTTAAAAATAAAACTCAACCAGGCACTTGGAAGAGGTTCTGATGCTGGGAGACGGTGTAATGAAGCGTGTGGGTTACTACATCCAACAACCGAACATTTTGACTTACCCTCTCGTAACTTCTGCATCTTTGAGCTTGGACTACAAAATCGTAGCGAGAAATAAAACTGGCGGATTGCTCCAAGTGTTGAGCCGGTACTCGATGTCCTTATTTGGCAGTTCTGCTGCAAATACTGTGACGTAATTGTTCACAAAATGTCATAGAGAATAGAAAAATCGGAACAGGTTGAAAAATAAGGCCAAAACAGAATATAAAGATATCAACGAAACACCTGAAGAGACTAATTTCAAATTTTCTATACTTCTAAACACTAAAACTATACAACAAAATGCATTTAAGGGGTAAAAAAGTGGATTTAGCATGATATGTCCCCTTTAAAGGGTTTATTGCATGAAAAACAGGCTATATTCTTAATAAATAAATAAATGATCAATGCATAGTAAACAAATGTGGGGGAAAAATCATACTTTGACATTTAAATTCCAACATTGTTTGTGAAAGTCCAACAAAGTTAAATGTGGCAAAATAAATATATAAATAAATACTCAAACCTGAAAAGTTGTGTGGCTCCCTGTTTTCATTTCATTATCGTTGTACACTTGGTGGATTAGTTATAGTTATCTAACCCTGCTGTGTAAAATAAATTTTAAGCCTAGCTAACAGTTGCTAGAATTTGCTGACATGTTTCAAAATGCTGCTGTTTTAGCCATCAAGACAGTGATTAAGGTAATATAAAGTTAGATTTGGTGACGTACACACCCAACTCAGAAAATGAAAAAAAAAAACATATAATGAAAAAATTGACTACATAGTAAACCACATTGTCGCTGTTATCAATTTAAAAATGAACCAAAATCATATTGCTGTAGTGTTTCTGATTTGAATTGTTGTGATGGGACTTTAATTATAGGGACACCATAGGAAGAAACATTGCAAAGGTCTCTCAATTTGTATAATAATCACTGCATTTATGGTTTTAAAATATTGTTTAGGGTTTCTGTCATAATGTGCATCAGTGTGATTAGTACATTTTCCTTAAAAATGGTGCTTTTAACCATTTTAATTTTACTGTCTCATTCGTACGTGTGTCTTTCTATGCAGGGATGAGAGAGTCGGCCTTCTGATGTGAAGTGAGACATTTCTCTTTCTAGATGCTCGTGGAAGTGCAGGAAAACGCCTCGGTTACGACTGTAACCTCGGTTCCCTGAAGAGGGAACGAGCGTTGCGTCGAAACTGACGCTATGGGGAACGCTTTGCGTGATGACGTCTTGAAGCACATGTAAAATCAGTCCAATGGTGTGGCGGAACGTCAGAGGCGGGTGACGTCACGTACCAGGAAACTATAAAAGCCGGCCCGAAACAGAAAATGAAAGCTTCGTAAAAGTCTGAAGTCGAGCTGACAGGCATGAAGGAGATATGGCAAGGCGACGCAACGCTCGTTCCCTCTTCAGGGAACCGAGGTTACAGTCGTAACCGAGGCGTTCCCTTTCAAGGGAACTCCCGTTGCGTCGAAACTGACGCTATGGGGAACGTCTATACCAACGCCTCCATAGCTACAAATGTCTGTCCTGTGTGAAATCCGTAGAGCAGCACTAGGAAGACAAAACATGAGACCCTGGAGAAGAGTCTAGATCCAGAGAGTAAAACCTGACGAAAGTGTGCGGTGAGGACCAGCCTGCCGCATCACAGACGTCCTGTAAAGAAACTCCTGAAATAAGGGCCTTAGAGGCCGCCATACTCCTCGTCGAGTGCGACCGGACAGCCAAAGGAGAAGGCTGCCCAACCGCCTCATAAGCAAGTGAGATAGCCTCGACCACCCACTTGCTCATCCTTTGCTTAGACACCGGGCCCCCTTTGTTAGGGGACCCAAAGCACACAAATAATTGATCACTTTTACGCCACAGGGCAGCTCTGTGGACGTAAGCGTCTAACGCCCGCACAGGGCAAAGCAAATTATTAGCCTCCTGGTCAGCATTTTGAAAGGGAGGAGGACAGAAGGCCTGCAGAACAACAGGTCTGACCACATTAGTGGGGACCTTGGGGATATAACCCGGTCTCGGATGAAGGAACGCTTTAACCATACCCGGAGCAAACTCTAAGCATGACGGAGCAACCGACAATGCTTGAAGATCCCCTATTCTCTTGAGAGAAGAAATAGCCAGAAGGAAAAGAGCTTTCAGAGTAAGAAACTTCTCAGGAACCTCCTCAATGGGCTCAAAGGGGGCCCGGGATAAGCCTTGTAGCACAAAGGACAAATCCCAAGGTGGCACCCTAGAGCGAACTGCAGGCCTCAGCCTCCAAGCGCCACGAAGGAAACGAGATACCAAGGGGTCTTTCCCCACAGACATTCCACCCAAAGGAATGTGGTAAGCACCTATGGCCGCCACATAGACCTTTAAAGTGGACGGGGTCAGACCTGCAGTGAACCGTTCCTGCAGGAACTCCAGCACTGTACCAATTGGGCAGTGGACTGGGTCCAACCGACGGTCACTACACCAAGAAGTGAATACTCTCCACTTCAGGGCATAAAGTTTCCTCGTGGAGGGAGCTCTGGACTGTAGAATGGTCTCAACAACCTCAGTTGAGAGACCTGACTCTATGAGCTGGGCCCCCTCAGAGGCCAAGCCCACGGGTTCCACAGTTCTGGCCGAGGGTGAAATATCGAGCCCTCTGCCTGGGACAGAAGGTCCCTCCTGACGGGAAGCTCCAGAGGAGGCCCGTCGAGGAGCGACACAAGATCGGGAAACCATACTCTGCCCGGCCAGCGCGGGGCTACAAGAAGCAGGCAAACCCGGTCCCTGCGAACTCTTTCCAGAACTCCCGGGAGCAGAGCAACTGGGGGAAAAGCGTACAGACGTAGCCTCGGCCACGTCTGCACCATAGCATCCAGTCCCAGAGGAGCTGGATGCGTGAGAGAGAACCAAAGTGGACAGTGAGACGTCTCTCGAGACGCAAACAGATCCACTTGTGCTTGGCCAAACTCCCTCCATATCAGCTCCACCACCTCGGTGTGGAGCCTCCATTCCCCGGGCCTCAGCCCCTGCCTCGACAGAGTGTCTGCTCCTATATTCTGGACCCCGGGGATGTAAGCTGCCCTGAGTGACAGTAACTTCCCCTGGGACCACAAGAGGATATGGCATGCCAAGTTGGATAACGGGCGCGAGCGCAAACCCCCTTGGTGGTTGATATAGGCGACTACCGATGTGTTGTCCGTATGTACTAGCACATGGTGCCCCCTGAGATCTGTGATAAAGCTCCTCAGAGCCCGGAAGACAGCTAACATCTCTAGGCGATTGATATGCCAGGAACGATGATGGTCTTCCCACAGACCTTGAGACGAGCGACCCTCCAGGATCGCTCCCCAGCCCGTGAGGGAAGCATCCGTCGTTAGCAGTTTGCGACGACAAGGAGCTCCCAACACTGGGCCCTGGGACAGGAACCAGGGTTTCTTCCACATAACCAAGGCACGTAGGCATCGCCGCGTGACCTTGATCGTGCGAAATGGGTTGCCCCTCGGGGAAAACCCTCTGGTCCTGAGCCACCACTGCAGGGGCCTCATGTGCAGTAGTCCAAAAGGTATCACGTTGGAAGCTGCTGCCATGAGACCCAACAGTCTCTGGAACTGTTTGACAGTGAGTAGCTGGCCTAGCTTTACACTTTTCACAGCTGCAAGGATGGAATCTATCCGTGGCGGTGACAGGCGCGCCTGCATCGACACAGAATCCCAAACCACGCCTAGAAAAGTGGTCCTCTGGAGTGGAGAAAGCACACTCTTCTTGGCGTTCAGCCGTAACCCCAACTCTTTCATGTGGGCGAGAACAACATCTCGATGTTGAACCGCCATCTGATGCGAATGAGCTAAAATCAACCAATCGTCGATGTAGTTCATAATGCGAATACCCTGGAGGCGCAGTGGCGCCAGAGCTGCATCCATGCATTTGGTGAAAGTACGGGGTGATAACGCTAGGCCGAATGGAAGAACTCGATATTCTTTATATTTCTGAATAGAAGAATAGTGGGATGTTTGTGGTGCATACACTCTGTATGAAACCGGTTTTCCCCACGATCTCGACACCTCGGTGTGGAGATCGGGGAAAAACGGAAGGCTTCTTCGCTGAGGCTGTGTACTCAATAGACAGTCTGTCAACAGCTCTAGTAATCACATCGAGCAGTTCCTCAAACGCATGAGACTGAGGTGGCGAATCCTCAGACTCAGCTACAATACTCACAACATCCAACTCCTCAGAGCTGGATAGTTGCAGTACTGGTGCCTCTATCGGGGGGGAAGTAACCGCAGCGCGTGCTTCCACACCCCGATGAGAGGCACTGGATCTGTCAGATTGAGGCTGAGATAAGGCAGAGCCCGTCTCAACATCCACTGACAGATCCATTTGGGAACCCCAGGTCTGAGATCGCCGCCGAGCCTCAGCCGCGGCGGGACCCGAGCCCTCGGGAACGCGGTCGGGATTAAACCGAGCCAAACGGGATCGGAGCGTACGCAACGGAAGCGCACAGCAATGCACACAGTCACCACCCTCGAGTGCTGACTGGGCATGCTCCTCTCCCAAACAAACAACACAAAGAGTGTGTGTGTCACCTCCCGTTAAATAACGCGGGCAGGGATGGACACACACTCTAAACTGCTGCTTGCTCGCCATACTGAATATATATATGTGATATAGACAGACAACACCAAATAACAAGGACAGATTCAACACAGAGCGCAACTGAAGACTCAGAAAGCTTTCGTTTTCTGTTTCGGGCCGGCTTTTATAGTTTCCTGGTACGTGACGTCACCCGCCTCTGACGTTCCGCCACACCATTGGACTGATTTTACATGTGCTTCAAGACGTCATCACGCAAAGCGTTCCCCATAGCGTCAGTTTCGACGCAACGGGAGTTCCCTTGAAAGGGAACTCTCTCGCTGACAGAAAGAACTCAGTAATATAAAAATGTGAAGGATGGAAGTGCAATTATTACATTGTAGTGGCTTTACAAGAACAAGAAGTTTTACAGGAACAAGCACCACTCATATTTTAGTCCACTTTAGTAAGAGATATAAGATTATATGTTTACTTACTACATCATAATAAATGAATAAAGTGTGTGAAAGGTTTGATATTGTGTAGTTTGTGATCCTCCATCAGCAGCTGCAGTTTCTCTCAGCTGTATCAGTGCAGTCACTGTGACGTCTGACTGACAGAGGTTTTTGTACGACTCTTTATCACTGTGTGAACACTGGACCACTGTGTAAACTCTGACAGTAATAATCTCCTGTATCTTCAGTCTGGACTCCACTGATGGTCAGAGTAAAATCACTGCCAGATCCACTGCCACTGAATCTAGATGGAGTTCCAGTATTACGGCTTGTTGCATAATATATGAGGAGTTTAGGAGCTTCTCCAGGTTTCTGCTGATACCAGGCTAAGAAATGATAACCATTATACTCAAATACATCACTGCTGGTTTTACAGTTTATTCTGACTTCTTCTCCTGGTTGAACTGCTGGTATTGATGGACTCTGAGTTACAGTATATTGTCCTCTACACTCTGAAAGAAAACAGGAAAAAAATTTAAATGATGTATATTTCACATTTTAAGATAATTAATCATTATTGTAAAAACGGTATTACACAAACCTTGAATAAACAGTGCAATGGTCCAGATGAAGATGTTGATTGTGTTCATTGCTGTAGTTTAGTCTTGTGTGATGATGAAGATTGTGTTCTGTTCTGCTCTCAGTCATGAAGTGTTAAACTCACAGCACTATAAACACTCTCAGAGCACTGAAGCATGTGCTGACAATGCAAAGTGACTCTCTCTATTTAAATCATTATCCTGAAGACTGTAGATCAGTCACAAACACATTATCAAACAACTTCCTCATGTTGAGAAATGCCAAGCTATTATACACACATTTCTGAAGAGTCTATTGACAGAATCATACATATTATTGATTCAGTCATTATTAATATTTACATTGCACTTATTTAACAACTGACGAGGAAACTATTGATTTGAAGACATTAATATATATTAACCCTCTACTGCAAAACATTTTGATGGCACATGATAAAAATTATTCCACATCATTTCTTGGCTCATTTGGAAACATTTTATTGATAATTTACCCCCCCACCCCCCAAAAAAATTTTTTTCTGCAACAATGGTACAGAATGATAGAGAAAATCATCATGATACAATACTCAGAGAGCAATAAAAAAATCACAAATCTTTTTCAGAAATGTCAAGAAGTCATTGAGTGAAAAGGGGAAAACACTTGAAACATATTAATATATTTGATTTGAAACAAGCATAGGTTTGTATCATGACTGATATATTTTGATTTGATACAGGCATAGGTTTGTATCATGTCGTATCATGTACTTGATGTAATGAGATTTCACTCGGAGTGAAGCAGTTCTTCTCTGCTGTGAAACACAGGTGTACGTTACACTTTTTGCACATCACTTTGGGTGTTCCTGTGCACCCAGAACCCTGAATCTTCCCTTCTTGTCACACATTATTTGCCATTGTGAGGTATTGTCCAAGACATCCTTGAAAAGTACTCCTTATCGCACAACGTTGCCCTGAGGCAACAATAAGAAAAACAGAATTTCTGAACATGCAAAATAAGAAAAACTTCAAAAATCCTACCAAAAGGCTTCTCTACACCTTCATACACACACATATTTGTAATGTACAGTTCATGTCATTTTATATAAGACTATTAAAGCAAATAATCTTGCCTTCTTCTCACACCATGTGCTCCTGTGACCATGTGTCAGAAAAGGACTGTGCTTGATAGCGACTCCCAAACCTTATTGGCCTGTTCTTTGATACTCTTTTAACCCTTCTAATTGGTTGCAGTTATTTAAAGAAACATGTACTGAACATGATGTACTGAGGGCTTAAAGGGTTAGTTCACCCAAAAATGAAAATTCTGTCAGTAATTACTCACCCTCATGTTGTTCCAACCCCGTAAGACCTTCGTTCATCTTCGGAACACAAATTAAGATATTTTTTATTAAATCTGAGAGCTGGATCACTCCTCATAGGCTTATGGACACTATAACTTGCTGGCCCAGAAAATGTATTAAAGACATCATTAATATAGTCCAAGTGACTCCAGTGGCTCAATCTTAAGTTTATAAAGTGGTTTATAAAGTGACGAGAATACTTTTTGTTGAACATCACCACGTATCACACACATGACCAGCGTCGCCCAATAGTGAGCCTGTGTGTGACGTATAACACAGACGCGCTACGCTATTACACTACGTGAAAAGACTCAAGGCCCAGAGAGAAGGAAATGAATAGTGGAATAAAGTCAATATTTTTGTTTGTTTTTGCGCACAAAAAGTATTCTCGTCGCTTTATAAACTTAAGATTGAGCCACTGTAGTCACTTGGACTATATTAACGATGTCTTTAATACATGTTCTGGGCCAGCAAGTTATAATGTCTTAGAAGCGTATGGAGAAGTGATCCAGCTCTCAGATTTAATCAAAAATATCTTAATTTGTGTTCTGAAGATGAACGAAGGTCTTACGGGGTTGAACAACATGAGGGTGAGTAATTACTGACAGAATTTTCATTTTTGGGTGAACTAACCCTTTAAGAAAACTTTATATAAAATATATATTTTATGAAACATGTTGAACTCTAAAACTGGTATAAATTCAAAGCCATAAATCTAAACAAGTTGTTTTCCAAATGTGAGGTTGATATCTCAAAAAATCTGCTTTCAGTGAGAGTTAGTTCGGGCGCAGTCCTGGATATGTGATTTGCAGTAGAGTTTTTCTCTCTCAGATATTACAAGCGCACACACACACACACACACACACACACACACACACACACACACACACACACACACACTCACTCACTCACTCACTCACTCACTCACTCACTCATTCACTCACACACACACACACACACATTTTATTACACACATACAAACCTCACTCTGACAACCATACCAACACACCCACACAATTATCGCTGCATAATTTATCTAATTGGCTCAATAATATGCCGAAGCAGAAAACAGGAATAAAGTGAGTATTTGCTTTATAGGCCAAACCTGAAGAAATGGCACCATCTGGTAAAAAAGCCTTTGGTTTGAAGCCTCGCCAACAGAATGAAAGCCTGTTAACAAAGATTGCATCATTTTATAGTTAAATGGCCCTGGGATTCATTTTTTTGCAATGCGGACATTTGTGTCCAAGTCGTTCAGTGCTATTGTCCATATAACTTAATTTTAAAAACTATATTTATTCCGCTAATCTTTAAACCCCCTTAAATAACAGTCAAACATTCGCTGTCCTACAGGTGAACGAGGAGTTCTGGAGATGTACTGCGGTTCCCCTGGAAGAAGCGTTTATGTCACAGCTGGACAAGCACAGCCCAAAGCTCCTAGAGCTCTTCAGTGCCAAGAGGAGCAACTGGTCAACGCATCAATAACTTGTTGATGGAGCTGATACAGGCGGGGCTAAATTGGTTACAAAGTTAAAAGGTACAATATTACAGTTTTTCTCATTTGCTAAGACACACTAAATGAAACTGGGATCCGCTTGATCTTCATCATCACATTATTAGCACAGCAGAAGTCTTCTTTTGCAAATGTTTTAACACTTTTTCATTTGTTTCACACATTTTTCACACCCTTTGTCAAAACAGTTACCACAGATCTCATTGAAAGACCCCGAACTCTATTGGATTCACTGTGTTGAACAAAAGGAAAACATCTATTCACAGCTGATAGAAAGTACTTGCATAATTTTAAATCTCTATGCACCTGTTTGAAACTCATTTGCACAACTCTTCAATCAGCAATCAGTCCTCATCCATCTATAAAAGATGCCACCTCTGTATTTCTGTGTATTTCAGCTTTACTGTATTGCCCTGTTAGCAGAACAAACTGTGTCTACAGTAATGCAGATGTTTTATCAATCCCATTTATGTGACTGTCATACAGTAATGTCAGTTTTGACATGCTTTTTGCAGAATCCACACATTATCACATACTGGTGGCAGAGGAAAGATATTTAGTATTGAACAGGAGTCTGCCATTGTAGATATGGTAGTAGATATGGTAGTGGCAAACAATGCAATCAGACTGCATGAAATCCAGGCAGCAGTAATTGCAGATCAGGGAGCATTTAGACACATAAACAGTGTGAGTTTGGCAACTATAGATCGAGTCCTTAAACAAAACCATGTCAGAATGAAGCAGCTGTACAGAGGTCCGTTTCAAAGAAACTCTGACATCGTAAAGGAGGCACGATTCCAGTATGTGCAGGTACAGATTTTTTATTGTAATACCTTGTTTACCATAGTTGCATGCGACTGGAATAATTTGCTTTATGAATTTGCTCTTTTTCCTAGAGAATAATGGAGCTTGAAGCTGAAGGGGCACATCACAACTTCATTTTTGTGTGTGTATATATATATTTATTGTAAAAAAAAAATTTTTTTAAAGGTATTTCCACCCATAAGTTTCCTTTGGTAGTGTGGTAGGAAAGCCCTTTACCTTCCCTTATAATTATATGTGGATCGTAAATCAATTGGCTGTCACCATGGGGATATAAAGTGCGATAGACCTGTGCTTGAGGTCAACGTCATTTGTCGACGTCACTGACGCGCCGCAAACAGTACTGTGGCTGCTTCCGGCATCAGGTGTGGACATTAGAGAGGTAGGAACGCTTGGTGACTTTGAGATTGTTTCTAAATTTAATAACCAATTTTCCCTGGTTGCGTGTGTTTTTCTTGCACCTTAGTAAGCTCTTGATTGCTTGATTGCCATTTCCTCTCGTAAAGTGCGAGTCAGCTGTTCCGTTTCCTCGTGCGGGTCTCGCACTATTGCTGTGACGGCCGTTGTTGGGTGTGTGCGCTCCTGAGTATGCACGCATCATATTCGTCATTGGTATGTCTAACAGGCGTTTACTAAGTTCGGGTGAGACTCTATAATAGTAATATTAAATGGTGACATTCTATTTTATTCCAGGTGCTCTCCCTAAAACGTTGGAGAGCGTAAGCTGATTGCTTGATCGCCATTCCCTCTCGTATGGTTCAAATCAACGGATTTGTTTCTCATGCAGATCTCGCACTGCTGGTGGGACTGCTAGTTGGGCGCGTTTCACGTCCTGCCCACGGATAACATTGCTGTTTTGTTTTGTGTTGATTTTGCTTTACATTTTCTATTTTCTTTTGTTTTGTTTAAGTCGTCTTTATTTATATTTGAATAGCAGTGATACTCTCTGCTCTTTGCCTTTGCATATTCTAATATAGTTTGTTTTCTATTTTGTAAAGAGCTTTATCTTTTTTTGGGTTTGTTTTGCAGTGCATTTATTTTGTGTGGCTTATTTGGTTTATCCTATTAAATGCAACCTTATTATTTTTCTTTTGATTTTTCTAGTTTGTATTTTGTTTTGCTGCTTATTGTAAACTGATTGAGATCGGTTTGGTTTATTTTTCTGTAAACTGTTAAAACCAGTTTAGTGTATTTTCCTGTAAACTGTTGAGATCAGTTTGGTTTATTTTTCTGTAAACTAAAATCCATTGTCTTGCTTTTGCATTTCTTTAACTCTTTTTGTTTAATTTATTTGTTTAATTTATGACTTGTAATTTGAGGGCAAATAGGCCTGGTACATTTCTTTTCCAGCTTTGTTAATTCTTACTTTGGGTTTTGTTGTTTAATTTAAATCGACATAGGGCCATTCAGCGCTTTAATTATTCTGTGTGTATTTTAGTGACTCTTATTAAGATTTCTCTGTTCTTGTGCCGCAGGATCTGGGTGCCAAAGGCAGGGAGGCCGGCTCTATTCCCTTCTAAGTGGTGGTGGTGGTGTGTGTGTTCACAGTGTGCCGTGTCCATCCGTGGAGTATGGTGTGAGTGCGTGTGTTTGCGTGCACTGGTGAAAGGAATGATTTCTCTGCTATAGGCAGCCTAATCTCTGATAGCCTGACCCTGCTGGTAAGCCCCAGTTAGCTGGTGTTCCTGTGATCTTCTTAGAGCCAAACCCTTATGATGAGCTGTGCTTGGCTGAAGCCTGATATATCTTAATGATTGTTTTAAAGTGATTGTGTAACTTAATAAAGTCAACCGTTTTGTATTGTTACCCATGTCTCTGAGCGATTATTGGTGAACGAACTTGCGTGTCCTTTTAGAGACACTAAATTCTCTGGGTGTAACTCCCTGAGTGGCGTAGTTGGCTAATTATCCTTCAAATCCACCTCCGGGTTGCCACAGTAGCTTTTTTTTTCAGTATCCATTTGAGTTTGTAAAGTATCATATTTCATATTGATGGCTGTATTTTGTTGTCCATTGTGTAATGATATTGATTGAAAGAATAAATTAATTTGACCCCAAGTTGTTGTGTTTGATGGAAATATTTGCTTATGTTGCATGTTTTGTGAGTGTTAGAGCATTTTGCAAACAAAATGAGTAATTTTGGCCATTGAGCTTCAGTTTTATCCTGTGTGTTAACTGTTTTGAAAATGTGATGTCAGAGTGGGCAAATGTGTTTAAGCAATCGAGAAAAACTGTAATCAATTGAGTAGTTTGATTTTCAGTTATCTTGCTTATCTGGGTGTGTTTTGTTTTGTGTTAATTAGACAGTTTTTTTATTTATTTAAATAGTCTCAATTGTTATTGTTATTACTATTATTATAATGAAATATAAAGATAAACTAATACAGACCTACAGTAATGATGGCATTACAGGGTTGGAGTGAATTTACCAACACAAATAATGTATTCATTATTGTTGTATTAACTAGGACCCAGTGCCAGTGCAGTGAAGAAGAGAGATGTCCCTCTGAGATGAGACGCCTCTGTGAGTGTATGGGAGAGAGTGGACAGGAGCTCATCTCTGATTACTGGCTCGGTCTGGTGAACTGGATTAAATTGTGCTGACTGTTAATGTGAACTGACTGAACCAGCATTTGGCAGGTAGTGGTGGAGGACTTGGTTTTCATCAACAAATGAGATTGTTTGTCTTAAATACTTTATCTTTTATCTCAAAGGGGGCTGCAGAGACCACTGTTCATGAGGACCTGAACATGAAGAATATGAGCATCTATGTCTGCCGTGAGCCAGATGCAGTAGGAATCATCATTGAGGGAATACCAGTCCTTACCAATCTTGGAAATCTGGCCAAAGCATGCTGCTTACTGCTTGGGTTTGACATATGCACATAATCTTGAGTATCCATCCAAGCTTTCCAAAACATTTGAGGTGTTTCAAAGACTTTTCGTGGGACTTGACACACTGCGCCCAAAACCAAGCCCCAAGTTCATGACTCTGAAACACAAGCTCCTGGCCAAGGCACTCAGACATGACTGTCACTCTGCACTTGTTAACAGCTCATTTTGAATATGGCTTGTGAATTGTTATAAAAGTGCCTGTTGACTTAATTTTAAAATGTTGTAAGATTATGTATGTACACAGTGGAAACTGTACCGTGAAGGTGTTCCACTAACCTGCACTTTATTAGCTGAGGGCATGCTTTCTTTAATGCATGAATACAGTTGTTATTGATTGTTTATACTGTCCAGCTCATTGCTACTGTTTGGATATGGCAATGATTTAATAAATGTTGGAAATTGACATAATAGCAACTAATTATTTGAAGCCGTTTACACTTCCAAAACAAAGAAAGGGCAAATTGGTCAAAATTAATGAATCAGAGGACATTAACTAGTTTTTCATTTAAATGTTACCTATTTTAATTATATTTTTGACATTGATTGTACTTAATTTATTGGCTTTTTCTGAAAATGCTACTTAATCTTTTCGCATACATTGAAATGCATATTATTAAGTTGTCCTTACTCAAAATATCAGTTAGTTCACTAAACTTGCAAAAAGTAGTTGGAAAATGTTGTCTTAATTTTATTGAGTTGGATCCAAGTAACAGTTTTAACAGTAGTGCAAAATAGATTGTTTTAAAGGAAATGGGGGTGAAATAGTCAAATTCCAATACAAATACACACATGTGCCAACATGTATGCAGTTGGCATTAACACAGGCAAAATTTTAACAATTCGCCTTACACTAAAACCGCAAGGGGAAAGTACATCATGCACAATATAAGGTAACAGGCGGATCTGATACCTACTGGGGTAATTACAGCCAGTGGCATGGTTACTTTCGTTAAACAACCTCTACATAAACCAGATAAACAATCAATCTGCACCTATATACACTTAAATGAATTATACTAGGGGTGTCCCCGACTATGGATTTTCATAGTCGAAACAGAATCGTCAAATCTTGCCTATAGTCGACTAATAGTCGAATCATGTGTATGGGGGCGGGGCTTTAACATTTCAAAGCCGCGATGTACAGAAAATCACACAAAGATAAAGAAGAAAATGTATAAAAACATTTTGGATCAATAAAACTAAGAAATAACATAAATAACTCCAGAAAGGCCACACTGCAGACAGGATTTACATTTCACATGCAAATCAAATCGGCTAAATTACCTGTGCGAGCAGGCTCTAAGTACAGCACAACATCAATGCACCGAAAAAATAAACAATTAATTTACTAAATTAAATTAGAAGAGAATATACCAAATAAAAATACAAAACGAAATAAATCAGAATCAAGTCACAAGATGAGGAGCAAATGTGTGCAAAATGCCTAAAGTGCAGGAGAACATATATTCAAAACACAAGCCACAAATAGTTAGATTAGATAACCCTGACAGATCAATAAATAAAATTAAAATAAAGAAATTATTAAAATAACGATAATAGCCAGAATTTTCAACTTTATAAATGCTAAACTCAATAAATGCTACACTGGAGTCACAGTCTTTTTAGCTAAAAATGTTCACAGCATCCAAAAATCAAATTAGAACCGGCAGAAAAGTTTTGAAATCAGTTGTACCCTAACGTTACCTGATCGAGAGAACAAATCCAGTCTTTCACTCTGTCTGTGTCCGTTGGAGTCTTTTGTGCGCGCGGATAAAATACATTCTAAAACACTTAACGTGGAAAAACGTTTAACGACTTAATCTCCTAAAATAGTTAAATTAAAATATGAAAACACTTTACTATAGGAGGAACGCATTGCGTTCATATTCTGGGTTCATCTGCTTATCTGCACATAGTATGGTTTCTTAATAAAGTGTGTACTGTGTACATACATTAAGCCACGTTAAAGTGCGTTTTAAAAGCTTTTTTCACGTTAAGCTTTTTAGAATGTCCTGTGGAAAACCAACTTATTAACGTTGGCCGGCAGAAGTGCGATCATGGTTTTCCTGATGCTAAATCCAGCCTTGGAGAATATCCTTTCTGATGGTGTACATCCACACTTTAGATTTTCTTATCCCAGACATTGTTAAAGATTTAAATCCTTGCCGCCAAGACGCTCCTCTGTCAGTCACGGATTGAAAGTGAAACTTAAATCTGTCACGGGGTGTTTGGATTTATTCAAGAACGTTAAAAAATATTTATTAAAAGCTTCTTTCTTTGCACATTTTTATATACAGCATTATCATAATAGGCTGAATATTAACATATTGACAGAAAACCGGTAGTTCTATTTATTAAATCAGACATTGAGCGCCCTCATATAGCCAAAGTGGCATGATCCTCGTTTCATAACACCTCTGCGAAGATTCCACCGTGAGATCGGTAGTCGAATCAGGCTCCTCCAATTGAAGCATCGAATCTTCGACTATTCGGGGTCACCCCTACAAATCTCCATCAACTGCAAGCATAGAAAGTATCTATGAAGAGAGAAAATAAGCGTTAAATAAGAAAAATAATGTTATGAATGATAAAAGGCGTAATATATAATATACTATATAATATACTATATATATATAGTTACATAATGAAGACAGACTTCACTGCCAGTTCACTTCACTGTTCACACACACACACAGCTCCATTGTAGCCAAGTCCCCACTTGTATAGGTAGACATCATTCCGAGAGTCCCCACTCGGCCAGTGTAGAGCGACATTGGTCTGTTAGTAATATAGACATGTATGTGTGTGTGCAATGACACATAACAATGGCAAGTAAATTGTTAGGGACTGCATAACCAAGCATAGAAAGTAAAAACATTATTTTATGAATGATAAGAGGATATTCTCGCCTCTGCTTTTGAACTGTTGCTGCCGGACCGTCTGTATTTTTTACCCCGTTGTAGATTTAAATGGTCTTTCCTCAAGCAATTCAATTCAATTAAGTCTGTCTTTATTTTGTAACTATAGTTACAAAATAAAGACAGACTTAACTGTTCACACACACACAGTTCCATTGCAGGCTATTGCGAGTCCCCACTTGTATAGGTAGAAATCGTTCAGAGTTGATATTCCATCTTGGCATGTTTAAAATATTATTATTATTTGCATATTTGAAGTTATATTATGAAAAAAGACCTTAAAAGAAAATTGTGTATTTCATTTTTGTTTCTTCAAAATGACCAGATGCAACTCAAAAGTTTTGAATTAGATCTTAAAGAAAGGTCCACTGTTGGATGGTAACGAACGACATATGTTTGGTTGCATTTAAATTGAGCAATATTTCAAACACTGAATATCTCTGTACATCAACATCCTAGAAACAAAGGAAACAGAAAAAAATGACATGTCTATTGATTTTTTAGAGTAGAAATTATGTTTTAATTAATAGGCCACAACAGAGAATTAATTTCTTAAAGCAATAACTTTGCTGTAAAATCCACAACATAAAGCTTCTGATGTTTTATAGTGCTTTCATTGAAAGTGTTATGATATTCTGTATTATTTGTTGGTATGGAACTGCTACTGAGGTACAGAAGAAATTATTAAGAAAAGTAATAACAAGTAAATTGTTAGGGACTGCATAACCAAGCATAGAAAGTATCTATGAAGAGAGAGCGTTAAATAAGAAAAAATAATATTATGAATGATAAGAGGATATTCTCGCCTCTGCTTTTGAACTGTTGCCGTCGGGCCGTCTGTATTTTTTACCACGTTGTAGATTTAAATGGTCTTCCCTAAAAAAAAATCATTTTTAACTGATGAGTTTTATATATATATATATATATATATATATATATATATATATATATATATATATATATATATATATATATATATATATATACAGTACCAGTCAAAAGTTTGGAAACATTACTATTTTTAATGTTTTTGAAAGAAGTCTCTTATGCTCATCAAGCCTGCAGTTAAAAAAAAAAAACACACAAAAAAAACAGTAATATTATGAAATATTATTACAATTTAAAATAATGGTTCTCTTTTTTAATATATTTTAAAATGTAATTTATTTTTGTGATGCAAAGCTGAATTTTCATCAGCAAGTACTCCAGTCTTTGGTGTCTTATGATCCTTCAGAAATCATTCTAATATGATGATTTGATACTCAGTTATTATCAATGATGGAAACAGTTGTGCTGTTTAATATATTTTTTTGAAATACTTTTTTCAGGATTCATTGATGAGTAAAACGTTAACAGCATTTATTCATAAAAACAGCATTTATTCAAAATAAAAACATTTCTAACAATATAAATCGTTACCATCACCTTTTATCAATTTAACGCATCCTTGTTGAATTAAAGTACTAATTTCTTTTTAAAAAAAAAGTTATTGTTCCCAAACTTTTGAACGGTAGTGTATATTGTTACAAAAGATTTCTATTCTAAATAAATACAGTTCTTTTTAACTTTTTATTCATCAAATAATCCTGAAAAAAGTATCTCAGGTTATAAAAAAAATATTAAGCAGCACAACTGTTTCCAACATTGATCATAAATCATCATATTAGACTCATTTCTGAAGGATCATAAGACACCAAAGACTGGAGTACTTGCTGATGAAAATTCAACTTTGCATCACAAAAATAAATTACATTTAAAAGTATATTAAAAAAGAGAACCATTATTTTAAATTGTAATAATATTTCATAATATTACTGTTTTTTTTTTGTTTTTTGTTTTTTTAACTGCAGGCTTGATGAGCATAAGAGACTTCTTTCAAAAACATTAACAATAGTAATGTTTCCAAACTTTTGACTGGTACTATATATATATATATATATATATATATATAGTTACATAATGAAGACAGACTTCACTGCCAGTTCACTTCACTGTTCACACACACACAGCTCCATTGCAGGCTATCGAGTCCCCACTTGTATAGATAGAGATCGTTCAGAGTTTCAGGTCCCCACTTGGCATGTTTTTTAAAAAATAAAAAAATGCATATTTGAAGTTAAATTATGAAAAAAGAGCTTAAAAGAAAATTTTGTATGTCATTTTTGTTTCTTCAAAATGACCAGAAACGCTAGTCCCCTCTTGGCCAGTGTAGAGCGATAGTCCCCTGTTAGTAATATAGACGTGTGTATGTGTGTGTGTGTGTGTGTGTGTGTGTGTGTGTGTGTGCGTGTGCGTGTGTGCGTGTGAGCATGATAAATTTTCATTGTGGATGTTTTTTGGAAGTGTGCCACTTTATTGTTGGAAGTGTGCCACTTTATTTCTGTCTATGTGTTCTGCGTCTCCAGGGACCCAAAAGACAACTAACATCACTATTTTTTTCACGCTAACATAATAGCAGATATCTTTTTTATTTTTTTATTTTGTAGATCTAGAAAGTGTTGAGTGCCGTAGAAAGTTTCATACCATTTGGACAAAGAGAACTTCTTTTTTTTTTTTTTTTTAGCAAAAGTCATTTGCGGGTTAAAAAGACCCCGAAGATAACCAGAGGGCTAAACAGTTTGTTCATTTGAAGAACAGAAGAACAGAAGATGTGATCACTGATGTGGTGGAGCTTTTTCTCAACCAGAGGAAGAAGTCTCAACATCCCATTGTCCGGCGTTCTCCAGTCCTGGTCTGAAAGTAAAACAAAAAACACAAACCATTCAAATCCAGACTCCTTACCATCCGAAAATGTGTTGGCTGAGTCATCTTCGCAATTTTTAAATCAAGAAAGCTTAGAGGTTGGATTTAAGTATAGAGTAAACCCGGCAATTGTCAAATTGCGACAAATGAAACTTTTTAAAACTGTAAATCATGCACGGATCTTATGGGACACTGATGCCAAACCAAAAGGACTGTTGGGCGGTCTTTTAAATATTCGCAGTGTTATGGCAAAGTGTGATGAAATGAAACATCTTGTCAGAAATTCGAATTTAGATTTTTTAGTAGTACTTCACCATCAGCAATGTTAGATGTCCCTGGCTATAAAATATATTGGTAGGGGTGGGGGTATTATGTTTTATGTCAGGGATAGTATTAGGTGTACAGAGCTACAAATAGCTTATAATTTTGATATTGAATGTATAGTTTTAGATGATTCCCTTTCACCACAAATGTCTTTTATAATTATAGCTGTTTATCGACCACCATCAACAAATAATGAATTTTATGATAAATTACTTGGGCTTCTTAAAATGTGCGATTTTACTAAAGAAGTTATTTTACTCGGTGACTTAAATGTAAACTGGTTAGATAAAATTGGTAGGAAAAAATTGAAAAACATAACTAGAAGTTTTGATTTGGAACAACTTGTAAATGGACCTACAAGAATAACTAGATCGTCTGAAACACAAATTGATTTAATCTTTACCAATAAATCTGATCATATAGTTAAGTCTTTTAATATGATTACAGGATTGTCTGAGCATAACTTAACACTTATAGTGAGACAATTGACCAAAAAAAAAAGTTTAGTCATCGGGTTTTAAATAAAAAAAACTGATACTTTTAGAATACCAAAAAGTGAATTTAGTCATTTAAAAAAGGCTTTAGAAGACATAAATTGGGAAGAGCATTTCTCTCATAATTGTACTGAAAAAGATTCAAAGGTTTTATCAGATATCATTCAAAATACTGTAGATAGTTTTATGAGACAAGTTAAAAGTAGACAGAGGAAGCAAAATTGTCTGCCGTGGTTAAATGAAAATATTTGGTCACTTATGAAACAGAGAGATTATGCACTGAAGCAGTTTCTTAAATCTAGGATGGAATACGAGAAGCGACATTTTAATAAATTAAGGAATAAAGTAATAAGTGAAAAAAAAAAAAAAAAAAAGCTACATTTTATATTTCTATAATAGAATAAGGAAAGGGTAATACAAAACGCATATGGGAAAATTTGAGAAATTTAACAGGAAAATATAAAAGAGTGCGAAATATAGAACTTGAGTTAGAAGGAAAATGTATTAGTGATCATGGTATGATAACAAATACTTTTAGCAATTACTTTGTGGACACAATAAGTATTCTCTCTAAGTCATTTTGTCCAGAGATTCCTTGTATTACAGTGACGGATACTGCTCTACCCACATTTACTCTTAAGCAGGTGTCCAACACAAATGTTGACAGAATAATAAGCTCTCTTAAAAATTCCAGAGCTAGAGATAAATACGGATTAGATTCCATTTTTTTTTTAACTCATAAAGAATTACTCAGAGGACCACTAACTCAGGTTATTAACTTATCAGTAAAGCAAGGAATATTTCCCTCTGCATGGAAATATGGAGTAATTACACCAATTTATAAATCTGGAAATTGTGTAGAAATAAGTAATTATAGACCAATAAGTATTCTCCCCATAATGTCTAAAGTTGCTCAAAAATGGGTAGCAGAGCAAGTAATTACATATCTCAATAATAGTACGTTTTCTCTTCATCCTATGCAATTTAGTTTTAGAAAAACTGTTTTATGTTGGAAAATTTCAAATCTAAGATGGACAAAGGAGGGGTAGTTGGTGCTGTGTTCTTGGATTTTAAGAAAGCCTTTGAAACTGTAAATCATGACATTCTACTTTTTAGGTTACTAAATTTTAATTTTTCGACTGAAGCCATTATGTGGTTCAAATCCTATCTAAAAAATAGAAAACAGTGTGTAAGAGTTATAAATGCAACATCAGAATATCGAGATTAAAATATTGGAGTTCCACAAGGTTCTATTTTGGGTCCATTGTTGTTTAGTATGTATGTAAATGATTTGCCAAATGTTTGTCCTCCAGATGTTATTTGTGAAATGTATGCTGATGATGTTGTCCTGTATGTACATGCGAAAAGTCAAAAACAGGCGGCACAGAAATTGACTGATACCATGGATCTGGTTTCACAATGGATCGTTCAATCATGTTTACATCTTAATATAAAAAAAAAACTGTTTGTATGTTTTTTACTAAAAGGCCAGATCATGACGCAAAAGCAGAAGTATTCATCCAGGGGCAGAAAATTGAAGTAGTACACGAATTTAAATATTTAGGAATAATAATAGATTCTCAGCTTTCTTTTAAAAAACATGTGAAGAAAGTGATAAACACAGTGAAATTTAATTTAACAAATTTTAGATTTATTAGAAATTGCTTGACTACAGAGGCAGCAGTCTTATTTATGAACTCAATGATTGTTCCACATATTACATACTGTTTGACTACCTGGACAAAAACATTCAAGTCATTTCTTAAGCCCATTGAAAACATATATAAACAAACTCTCAAGGTTCTAGATAAAAAGCAAAATAGTTTTCATCATTGTAGTATTTTAGCAAAGTATTCCCTTTTAAGTTGGGAACATTTGATTCAATATGCTGATTTGATACTTGTTTTTAAAATTCTGAATGGCATTGCTCCTCCGGTTTTTAAGGATTATATTGATCAGCTAACAGGACGGTATACACGAGCTGGTATTAGGGGTGATTGTAAGGTGTCATTAAGAAAAACTACCTTTGGTCAGCTATCTTTGGCTTTTAGAGGAACACATGAATGGAATAGACTTCCAACGCAGTTGAAAGAATTAAAACAAATAACAGGTCATTGTGGTTTCTCAAAAAAGATGAAAAGATGGTTAATGTTAAATCAAAATTGTGAACATAGGTATTCTGGTATGGTAGTTTTTTATTTGTTATTTTTCTGTATTGTGCTGTATATGCCCTTAACATCAACCTGCAGAAGGGACAACGGATGAAAATTAGCCAGTGTTGGCTAAATCTGTCGCATTTTACATATGGTTATGTATTTTTAATGTGTACTGTCCCTGAAAAAAAAAAAAAGAAAAAAAAAAGAAGTTGTTTAATGGACAGTCGGATCAGCTTATGTTCTGCGTTATTTAAAGCAGTGATGGTTTACTCTGGCCCTCAGCGTCCACTGTCCTGTAGATTTAGCTCCGACCTCAAACCCTCCTGCCTATTGTCTAGAAATAAACCTGAAGACTTTGGTTAAATTTCCAGATGTGCTCGATTAGGGTTGGAGGTTAACTCTCCGCCTCAAACAGGAGAACACAAAGGGCCAGAGTTGCCCGTTCCTGATTTAAATTTACAAAGCAGCAGTTAGTACATTATATAATATACACATTGAAGTTCTATATATATATATATATATATATATATATATATATATATATATATATATATATATATATATATATATATATATGTGTGTGTGTGTGTGTGTGTGTGTGTGTATATATATTATTGCAGTACATAATATAAGCTAAGTACAAAAAACAAAACAAAAAAAAAAAACCTTTTACCCATGTTGATAGCAACCTATTTTAAAAGATCTTTAAGAAAGGCATGGACTCTTTTGAGCCTTTGCCAGTGATGCTTGATTTCTTTCCAGACAACATACTCTTCTGTCACTTGTTTCAAGAGCTTCACATGGTCAAAAACCAAGTGATAACCTGTACAATGTAAAATTGTCAACATCAAATTATGTACTACATATTACAGCATTGTTTCAATTCAAGACATACCAATGGACTCGAGCACCTTTCTGTCTTTGGGCACCAGATGTTCCTTCCTCACCCAAAACAAAGGACTTATTCGATTAGCTTCTGTAAAACAAGAAAGTCTCGACTTACTCTATGCACAATTACTATTGTTCTTGAAACATATAAATTAAGATGGTTATAATTAAGTTAATTTACCATACAATTCTGCATTCGTCCATAGAGTGACGCCGGGGCGCTTGACCATGCTTCAGTTTTTGACGCCTTGGGAGTGAGAATGGGTTGAATATCAGCACTAACTCTTATTTCATATCTAATAAATTACTATCAATAAATGTATATTTTTTAAGTTTTTAGAAACTTTGAACTAAACATTGATATTGTGTAGTTTGTGATCCTCCATCAGCAGCTGCAGTTTCTCTCAGCTGTATCAGTGCAGTCACTGTGACGTCTGACTGACAGAGGTTTTTGTACGACTCTTTATCACTGTGTGAACACTCCACCACTGTGATAACTCTGACAGTAATAATCTCCTGTATCTTCAGTCTGGACTCCACTGATGGTCAGAGTAAAATCACTGCCATAGGTAGATCCACTTCCACTGAATCTAGATGGACCAAAAGTAAGGCTATAACTTATCCAGTAAATCAGGAGTTTAGGAGCTTCTCCAGGTTTCTGCTGATACCAGTGTAAGTAGTCGCTGTATATTCCTACATCTATATTACACTCTATTGTTGCTGTTTGACTCTGTTGGACAGTTTTAACTTCAGGTTGAGTCAGAGTCACTCCTCTGGATTCTGTAGAAGAGAAAAGAAAAACTATTAGTGTTTAAAACTATTATCATCATATACTTTTACAAAAACACCAAAACCAGACTCAGTTTTTACATCTTACCTTGAATAAACAGTGCAATGGTCCAGATGAAGATGTTGATTGTGTTCATTGCTGTAGTTTAGTCTTGTGTGATGATGAAGATTGTGTTCTGTTCTGCTCTCAGTCATGAAGTGTTAAACTCACAGCTAGGGGTGTCGCAATATACCGGTGTTGACGATAATCGTGATATTCAAAGCATGAAATATCGACATCGTGTTAATTTGGAGTGTGACAATATACCGGTATTGGCGATAACCACAATGTTTAAAATGAATAGGACTCTTATGATAACATGACACGTAAATACTCCAGCGCCAGTACCTGGTTGACCTCTCAGGTGGCAGTATTGCACCCGCTGACACCTGTCAAAAAAGAAGACGACGCAGCGCTCGTCCGCGCCCGCGCAGCTAGAGTGGAACACTCTGTCCACACCCGAAAAAAGTAAGCTCGCCAGAATTAAGAACAGAGTTCTTCGGCTTCAAAGAAAACAGCACCTTAAAGGTGGTCGCACACCGGACAAGAAGCGCAGCGCCACGTCTTTAAAATTCGAACACATTCTCTATGAGTGTACACACACCGGCGGCCGCGACGCCCAGCAACGGCTCAGGACCATGTTCAAAATCCTGCCGCGACACAGAGCGTCATTTACATCGTTTTATATATTACATTTACATATTTGTCTCAAATCATCGTAAATGATTTCACCCGGTGCTGCAATATACATTTAATTTTACATTAATTTACAGAAATCAGCTGCTTGAATGAAAATTGCTGATGTTATCGGATTTTCAGGTGATATTCTCAATTCATTCAGTTAACGGACGCTCTGAGGTAAAGTGTTCAGATCACAGACTCAGCAACTATTATTTAATTGTACAGTGTAATCATAACATAGTACAGACATTATCTCAATTCCATAATGTCCTTAAACAATGATATTGCTGGCCATAAACTGAGACGCGTGTGCGTGTGAGATACCTCGAGTTGTCATAGACGCGACGCGGCTATTATTTTACTAGTCATGGAATGGGAAACGTGACATTAACTGTTAACAGGGGGTTTCTGTGTTCATATATTTATAAAGGGTGATTATTAAAATTAAGAACCCCGTTTTCTTTACTCATCTTATTTTTGTATTTGTATTTGCACTTGATTTTTTTATTCAAATCTGCTATCTGCATGACTTTATTTGCGCCGTTGCAACAATAGGTTTAAGAGCTTTTCAGTTCTTCAGGAAACCTTCAGACAGTGTTTTGCTTCAGTTTGAAACCAGATAAACTTCACATGCTTGTGTTCCTTCACAAGAATTTGCCATAGATTGAGTATGCAAGAAGTAAAAAATGCATCTGCCTTGTCTATCAGTATCCTTATGTTTGTTGGGTAAAAAAGAAAAACTATATAAACAAAGTAAAAATGAATTTGACTGATAACTACCCGAAATAGATTCTATAGATATCACGATATATCGATATCGTGAATTCTTTTGGCCACAATAACCGTGGTGTGAAAAATCTAACATCGTGACAGCCCTACTCACAGCACTATAAACACTCTCAGAGCACTGAAGCATGTGCTGACAATGCAAAGAAGTGGGCAGGATTTACAACAGCTTGTGCTGATAACAAACTCATAAACTCTACATAGAAGATTTTACTTTCAGAATAATGTTATTGAACCATTTAGTGATTAATTGTACATAATATTTATTAATAGTGAAATATTTTTGTTATGTTTGTCAGGCTGATAAGACACTAGGTTTTGTCTGGAGAATCATGAATGTAGATCATTTTAAACATATGTCATACGCAGCAGTTTCTCTGAGTACAGTTCTGTGCTACACCTTTACAAGCATGTTAACAATGAGAAATCAAGAACTAAATAAATCAGTTTTACTATATTTAGAGTAATAATATTTTTGGAATCAATGTTGACATGTTGCTGTCTGGGAAATATTATCATGATGTCTATTTTTCCCACATTTTCCACATGCATGAAATTCATCAGGACTCATAATCAGGTCATTATATATTAAACAATGTGCATCTGAAATGTTCAGAATTATTGATTCATTTATTTGAAGCTGCAGGTTTTTCTGTGAATCATGATGATTGATCTGCATATGAAGAACAGAAGCATCATTATGAGAAACTCCACAACATCATCCATGATCAAAGAGGTCAAAGGTCACCTCAGAGGTCACAGCTCATCAAATATATTTCTTTAAACAGTGTTATATCAGAAAGCATTTAGTCAAATCTGAATGAGTGAGTGTTGAGAAGAGCTGAGGATCTTCTAATATCAGTGTGTTGAAGTGTTGTTTCTCTCTCTCTGCTGGAGTGTGTGTTCACTCGAGTGGAATAGAGGTTTTTGTACGAGCGTTTCATTAGATTGTATCACTGTGGTACACTTTCGGTGGAGGAACTAAACTGGTGATCAAATGTAAGTCTATTTAATTACATATATATAAAAAAAAAATACAATTTAGATTTCAGAAAGTGTTTTACAGTTGAAACAAGAACAACATTTATTAATAATAATGATTATTAGATATTGTGGCAAACTTTACTTGAAGCCTTTATGTATAATGCATTATAAAGGTATCAATAGCGTATGTCATAATGTCATGTATGTTTTCATGAATAACTGTCACAAAAGTTAAAATGTTTAATAATATTTACAAATTCCTTGTTACATCTAAAATTGGTTGTTTGTCATGTATTTTGGTGTATTATAATTTTTTGAAGGTGTAACAATGAATAGATAATATTATATTATGTTATAACTGTAGTTATAATTAGTGTTCGGTAAGTCTGTCTATTTAATTCTTATAATATTCCTAAACATACAAATTAAAACAAGTTGAAACAAGAACAACATTTATTAATGATAATCATTATTACATATTGTGTTGAAACTTTACTTAAAGCCTTTAATGCATTATAAAGTGTTTCATAATGTACATGTTACAATGCCTTATATCTTATCATAAATAACTGTAACCAAATCTAAAATGCATTATAATATTTGCTATTTCATTGTTTCATCTCGAAAGTGTTGTTCTTCATAAAGGTGGATCAATGAATAGATAATATGTGTTATAACTGCTGTTACACTTATTGATTAGATCATACATGCATTTTAATGTATATAGCAGTGCATAATTAATGCATTAAACATACTTTTATAATGGAATTTGAATAAAAGCTTTAAATAAAGTGTTACTGATATTGTTTTATAATGATTGAATCTAAAACTAGAGCAGCATTATTCCTATGCTGTGAATGTGCAGTGCAGTGTGTTGTGTGTGTGTGTGTGTGTGTGTGAATGTGTTGTGTTTGTCTCCTGCAGCTGGTCCCACAGTGAAGCCCTCAGTGTCTCTGCTGCCGCCCTCTTCTCTGCAGATCTCTGGAGACTCAGCCGCACTGCTCTGCCTGCTCAGCTCTTACTCTCCACAGGGGGCGCTGGTGAGCTGGACACTGGACGGGTCAGAGGTCACCGAGGGGGTTCTGACCAGCGCAGAGAGCCAGCAGGACGGCCGCTACAGCCGCAGTAGCGTCCTGACCCTCAGCAAAGCACGCTGGGAAGAGGGAGAGCTGTACGTCTGCAGAGTAACACATGATGGAGCTCCTCATGAGGTCTCGTTCCACAAGAGCTCTGAGTGCTGATGTTTCTCTCCTGAAGATGAGCCGTATCTGAGTGTCCTGTGTCAGGCAGGATTCACATGAGTCTAGTGCTGCAGCTGTAGTGATTTACAACTCAATACTGAAAGAGTGTGTGTGTGTGTGTGTGTGTGTGTGTGTGTGTGTGTGTGTGTGTGTGTGTGTGTGTGTGTGTGTGTGTGTGTGTGTGTGTGTGTGTGTGTGTGTGTGTGTGTGTGTGTGTGTGTGTGTGTGTGTGTGTGCGTGTGATCTTTCAATCTGCTGTGTTTGCTGCAACATTCAATAAAGCTTCTCAACAAGTTCACTTTGTGTCTGACAACATCATTCAACTAACAGATGAAGATGCAGGTGCTTTTCAGAAGGTTGATGTAGCAGTAAATGTCAAATAAAGCTCTTGGGGTTTGAACATGGTCTCTGGAGACAGAGCTGCTCTATTCTGAGAGGATCACAATCACTCCACCCTGACAATGCAAATGGGGTTTTCAGTCTCACTCTTTGATTGGTTACATGATCTGGACTGGAACACTTTCACTTCTGCTTTAGTGAAGCAGCGCAGACAAACTGATCATTTATAGGAGATTAAAAAGTTTAGAATATAAAAATATCATAAAAAAAGATCAAGAATCAGCCGTTCTGACACTAATTGTTACATAATCATTACATTTATAGGCGATGGTGTAAATATACTGTATATGAAAATGTTATTAAAAATATAATACATGATCATAAATCAAGAATCAGCCGTTGTGACAGTAATTGTGTAAGAATGTAAAAGTTTCTGAGGCTCAAATGGAAAGCATCACGTCCAGACAGCAGAAGTGACTGAATGCAGTCTGTTCAGTTTGATTGACAGGATCATATATTACACCTAAAACATGATGATCATATTGAAACACTGACTCATTCTCTTCATAAACACAAGAGTGATGTTGATTGTAATGATATAGTGTTATTAGTGTTTGGATCAGAGGTTTGACAGTTGATGCTGGAAGGCCAAGAGAGCATTACAATAGTCCAGTCTGGAGAGAACAAGAGTTGTGTAGCTCTGATAGGAAGGGCCTGATCCTCCTAATGTTGTATAAGGCAGATCTGCAGGACCGGGCCGTTCTAGAAATGTGCTCTGTGAAGTTTAACTGATCGTCAATCACAACTAATACTTAGTATACTAATACTATACAGTCTACTAATACTCTAATGAGAGTTAGTGGACATTGTTGTATAGTCACGTAAATCAAGAGATCACATTCAGGTAACTCACATGTCTCTTTGCTAGCATTACATGTACAAAAACAACTTTCTCTCCCTCTTACATGCATACCAGTTCCCCACATAATACAACAACTCAACAACTCAAGACTAAAGCCGGGTGCACACTGTGACTTTATAATAGTCCTTTACGATTGTTGCTATGAACATGATCCTCGCTGTAAGCCATGTCACACTGTAAGATCTCAGTCGTCATTAATGTCAGACTGTACGACAGTCAAGACGCGTTAAAAGCGGATGCACGCATTTTGTCAACAGCTCTTGGGAACAGCACCGTGATGAGAGAAGGGCTTTCCTTTATCATGAGCAGGACCCCAGTGTCCCTCAGACCCCGTTTGATTTGTTTCATCTGCTTCTCTCTACGACCAATAACCTAAAGAATCAGACACCATAATGTAAGAACGGACATATTTAAAAACGTTTATGGCTCATGTTATCCTCCTAGGGAATTTTAACTATTTGTTGATCTCCATTGAAATTACAGAAATTGTAGATAGTAAAAACATACCTATTTTTCTTTTGATTACATTTTAAACTAAATTGTTAGCTTTATGTACTGATTTGATTAAAAAACAAATGTAATACAATGTTAATTGTCCTTACAATTTTTATGTAAGCAATAAGGTACTAGAGGCTGTGCTGTATCGTGAACAAGTCACGGCTGAAAGGGGTTGTTAGGCTAGAATCTTAAAACAACAAAGTGATTCAAAACGGCCCAGCACTAAATTTGAGCTAGGGAAGTTTCTGAAATTTGGTTGATATGACCCTGTAATCAGTGGTTAAAGTGGGATTTGGCAGGTGGGGGAACCCTCAAATTTTGTGCAGGTGCAACAAGGAAAAATGACTCACGTGGGACAACATATTGAGTATTGTGGTATAGCAATATTTTTTGGGACAAGAGTGTCACTGTGGCTCAATACTTATCTAATACTTATTTTAATGTTTTTATTTTGGTCCACCTACATCTACACTGATATGATGAAGATACTATGTTAAAATTGCTGAACACCACGATATGGAACACAACCTTGTTTTTCACAATGTAAATTTAAACATAAAAATGGGAAGTCAAAACTGACTCAAATGTGAGGTAGTTAGGGGGGTTCGGGTGCATGCTCCCCCGAGAAAATTGGGATTTCTCTGACCAACAAATGTGCAATTTAGGGCTTTTGAAGGCCAAAAAATAAATAAATGATAAGAAATAGCTTTAAAACTTTGTCATTAGATTATATGTCAATACCTGCTCTTTCTTCATCTTCATCTTTCTTTTTCTCTCAGTCTTCTTATCCTGCCCTATTTCTTCCCCTCCTAAAGCTGAACTTTGACTGATAGTCTTTTCATTTTCGTCTGTGTCAGTGAAGAAAGTAAACATAGGCTCAACTGATATTTATATGTTTTATGAATCATTTTCTGAGACAAGTTAATGGACTCAAGGCTACCAGGAAAGCTGTAGCCTAAGTCAGTATTGCCAGGAACCTTCTACAAGCTGTGGAATTTGAAAACGTCTGTTTTTAACTGTTAAAAGTAATTTTAAATAATACAAATTATAGTCTACGTTTAACGCAGTTGGTGTAGCTGACAGACGTTCCCTTAGGCATCATGCGCTGTGGAAACACGTCAAAGCATTCTCAGGTATAAATATATAATATAATAATAAATAAAATATATTACAAGGGAAAACAAATGTCCAGCGAATATTGAACCTAAAACTAACTTTACCGTGCTCAACGGCCGTGAGTTCATTCACGCATTAGTAATCGCTGGCGTTCAGCGGGTAGGGGAGACGTGAACCGGTGCAGATGCACTCAAATCAGACAGGAGAATCTTGACTGAGAACGTAACGTCGGGAAGCGTGATTGTGAAGGCGGGCCAGGGGCTGGTATTCAGTTTTGATTTGATTAGATTTGAATCTATTTATTTATTAATTTATCTGAGGTGCCGGAACGCAGTTCTGGACCGTTCCGGCCCACTTTAACTCCTGCCTGTAATACAATCTTTCCTTTATCTTGTCTATTCTGATTTTCACTTCCTGCCCTTCATCAGAATCATGTGACTGCAAACAAGCTATTCCTTCTCATTCAACATTCCGTATCACACAGAAATACATCACAATACTGAATACTGCAATGGTTTCTGCAAGCCACTTCCGGTTTTCTGTAGTTAATGGTGGCAAGTCCCAGCTAAAAGCAAGATCATTCACTTTGTATCGTTCCACATCTGTCAGATTCCTTGGCTCTTCAAGCTATGAAAAAAACAAGCAAATTGTTTACATTAAATATTGTTAATAAATTATTTGTCATTTAAATTGCAAAATAAAAAGCACTGTGATGACTTAAAGTAGAATTAAACTAACCAGAGAAACAATATCTATTATATCTTGGTCTGGGCAGTCTTTCATGTCTATGATGGCTGACTCGTCACTTCCTAGAAGTAGGTTGAACATGGAGGTGCTCAGCCCTGTCAAGAGTGGCCCTCCATGAATGAACGAGTGGCCAATCATTCGACCAATGACCTTAAAAAGATCACTGTCCAGAAGAACTCGTGAGGACGATGGTACCAAGTGATCATCTTCTCCATTGAAGAACAGCATTTTTCCAGTGTTTTCTTAAAAAGTTTTAAAAGCTGGCATTTAGTTCATACAATAATTAAGACAAATATTTCTCAATTACACAAGAAAAGTAAATAAAATACACTTGCCAATGTTTAAAATGAAGCCGTATTGTATTCTGGACATAAGCATCGCAAAGTAATAACATGTTACACCCTCCCCAATTGCAGCATCACCTGACACAATACAAAGCTTTCTTTATACATACAAATAGTATATAAATAATAATCCTATGTTTAATGAAAAAGATTACATTTTAACCATAAGTTTAAGGTTGATTGATAGTGGGGATGCCCAGTCAGTTCAGTTTGACTTGTAGAATGACAGAAACTGTCTATCTCTGTCTTGCATATGCTGGTTAGATCTAGTGTAACCTTTCAGCTCCATGTAATAAGTTTCTTCAAAACCGGTATGCCTCCTGCTGTTCATCACTCTCGATTTTCCAATCTGAAAATATAAGTTAGTATAAGTTATAAGTTATAACTTTAGTAATTACAACTAAAACTTGGTAACCATATATGAATTCCTATTTATCATTAAAATATTAGATATAGGCTATTATTGATGAGCTGCTGGGTTCATGAATATTAATCACGTTGTCAGCGTTCGCTGAAATCAAACACACTGATAGATAGACAGACAGACATAGATGGACAGATATGTCAGACAGACAGTCAGACAGACAGACAGATAGATGTCAGATAGACTTCTAGACAGAGGGTCAGACAGAAAGACTGGCATTGTATGAACTCAGAGCTAAGATAACACGTTCTGCAGAAAAATGGAAAATATACAATGAGAATATTTTTGCCCAATTGCATTTGAAGACATGATTAAAAGGCACATTTAGAATATAGCAGAATGTGCAGACCTTCCACTTCAGCATGAACCTCAGATCCACTGGTCTCTTGATGCTCCTGCTCTCTGCCAGAAGGAATGCTCCCTGCTGTTGCTGCTTTCGGGAATGGAGAAGCTGTTGCTGCTCTGAAGAATGGGAATTCTGTTGCTGCTACCTACTCTGCTCTCATAATGTACATACTTGCTGGTGTATTGCTGCAAGTAAAGCTGCCCTGCATGTTGCTAAAGTGGAGTTGTAAAAGACTTGTGATCAGATTATATTAATATTATGTGTAAATATGGCCTTTGAAGTAAACTGGACACTCCAGAAATAAAATTTAAAGTAAATCCTGAAAAGCCTAAGAAATAAACTTATAGTTCAGCGATCAACATGCCCTTGTATCTCCGGTGATGGAAAAGTCTTGCTGAGATATAAACAGACCACTGGTGGCCCATTTCCAGACACTGGTCCTACAGCAACCTGCCAAAAACATGCCAAACTTACAAAGGCTTAAATACTGCAAAAACTTGGGGTTAAGATTATTTGATACTGGACTGACAACCATATTCTGCCGCTGTGTGTATATGTGGCCTAAATGAATAGTTCCCTATGTCCCCAAAAATAAGAGTATAAATTAGAATATTGCCCACATCACACATTTACTAGTAATCAGTCACAACATGAAACTAATTATCGGTTACAAATTCAATCTCTGTGCACAGTTGCATAACAAGAAGCACTTCACTTGGGTATTCTGCAAAATATCACAAATTTATTAAACGGTTCAAAGCTCATTTTATAGATTTGTGGGTAACACTTTAGAATAAGGTTCCTTCGTTAATGAATAACTACACAGGAACAATTGAGTAACACAATATTAACAATCTAGTAACTAATATTAACTAATATTAACTAACAAGAAACTCTGATTAATGAATTAGTAAGTAATAGCACACAGATGAAAGTGGTAGTTCACTATTAACTAATCAATAACTACTATTTTTTTAATGCTTCCCAGAGAACTACTGAAAAAGTTTCATAATTCATGCAAAACTAATCAATAACTAATGCAGGACAAATGTCTAGCACTACATTAACATTTGAACTGCTATTGTAAATGAAGGTTATTTACATTATCAATATTTAATAGCATAATAGCAGACTTATGATTTAAGAAAGCTGTCAATAATTAGCCTATGCTGTCATATAGCAATAATTAGCTAGCTCATATATATGTGTGTGTGTGTGTGTGTGTGTGTGTGTGTGTGTGTGTGTGTGTGTGTGTGTGTGTGTGTGTGTGTGTGTGTGTGTGTGTGTGTGTGTGTGTGTGTGTGTGTGTGTGTGTGTGTGTGTGTGTGTGTGAATATCTTCTGTATGAATATCTTCTATGTGTGTGTGTGTGTGTGTGTGTGTGTGTGTGTGTGTGTGTGTGTGTGTGTGTGTGTGTGTGAATATCTTTTGAATGATTAGAAGATTCTACACTTTAGGATTGGTTTTTCATTTGTGACTACTGTAAGAATCATGGTAACTAACTATAATGACTCAAGTGTTACTGCATACTTCTGTGGGAATTACTATCTAAAACTTCACCAAAAACCTCAAAAGCTTAAAATGACTTCAGTAACTAGTTAGTCACCATGATCTTCACTTTATAACACGGATCCAAATAATTAGTTATTCCCATAGAAGTATGCAGTAACACTTGAGTCATTACTAGTTAGTTATACCCCTTTTTTTTATTTATTTTTTTATGTACAATAAAACTAAAAGCTGAAGATGTTTGTGGAGTATCAGTCATCAGTGCTTCTTTTTCCACTCCAACGTTCCAGTAATTCCTGCCCACTAAAAGCTGCACGGATAAATTTGCTTACCCCACAAATAGACCAATCAATGTAAACCATTTAGAAAAAGTTCCATCAATTCACACTTAATATCATCGCTATGATATGTAGTGTCATATCACCCAGCCCTAACGTGCAGTAATGCTGCCTTAAACATATTTGACAAGCTAGTTGATAAAAATAAACTATTCTTTCTTTTATTCTTTCATGTTAACTGAAGTGAATAATGCATTATTTTAACTTTAATCAACAAGTAGAATTGATCATGACATTCTGAGCTAGTGAAAGTCTGAACTAGTTGATGCACAAAATCAATACCCTGGTAAAGAGGTTCACTGGCAAAAAGTATTTTATGTATTTTGAAAATACAAAAATACTCAGCTTAAATGTATTTAAATACAAATTACATTTGATTTTTTCCAAAGGCTTTACAATACAAAATAGTATTTTGTATTTCAAATACGTATTTTAAATACGTGTATCTGAAATACCGCCCATCCCTGAGTACATGATGGGCTACTGTAGAAAATAAATAACTTAAGGTCATTAAAAATATATTCTGGGATGAATATATTCTAATCCTGCTTTTTTTTTTTTTTTTTTCATTAAGGGAAATCATCTTGTCTCAGATAAAAATTTGACTGGTAAATGATAAAGAATGATATTTATACATGGTAATTTATGACTTTTGATACTTTGCGGTAAAAGTGTCTCTCCTATTGACTTCGTCCCATCAGTGTGTCTTTTTTAAACACTTACACATTAAAAACAGCTGGTGTTTCTGCTTCACTCCGCATCGCTCTCATACTGTGATCTGAAATACTGACAATAAAACATCCCAGTGCCAATCAATATCAAACTAACTCATTTCATATCAAATTACAGTATATTACTACCGATAAATGTATATTTTTAAATTCTTTAGAAACTTTGAACTAAACATTGATATTGTGTAGTTTGTGATCCTCCATCAGCAGCTGCAGTTTCTCTCAGCTGTATCAGTGCAGTCACTGTGACGTCTGACTGACAGAGGTTTTTGTACGACTCTTTATCACTGTGTGAACACATTACCACTGCTTTGATAACTCTGACAGTAATAATCTCCTGTATCTTCAGTCTGGACTCCACTGATGGTCAGAGTAAAATCACTGCCATATCCACTGCCACTGAATCTAGATGGAGTTCCAGTATTACGGGTTGATGTCAGATATATGAGGAGTTTAGGAGCTTCTCCAGGTTTCTGTGAGTACCAGGACAGACAGGGTCGAGGACTACAGTCTGTTAAAGGAGTGCTGGCGCTGCATCTCATCACAACATTCTCTCCTGATGAAACTGTATGAACTACAGGAGTTTGAGTTACTGTGATCTGTCCACTGGAGCCTAGAAGAGAAATGCATAAAGAAAATATAAAAAACAATGTGTCATATTAGAAATAGAAATAAATGTTTATAAAATATGAACCAACTTTATTAATGTAGTTATAAGCATGTCAGTGTCTTATTACCTGATATACAGAGCAATATCCAGATGAAGATGTTGATTGTGTTCATTGCTGTAGTTTAGTCTTGTGTGATGATGAAGATTGTGTTCTGCTCTCAGTCATGAAGTGTTAAACTCACAGCACTATAAACACTCTCAGAGCACTGAAGCATGTGCTGACAATGCAAAGTGACTCTCTCTATTTAAATCATTATCCTGAAGACTGTAGATCAGTCACAAACACATTATCAAACAACTTCCTCATGTTGAGAAATGCTAAGCTATTATACACACATTTCTGAAGAGTCTATTGACAGAATCATACATATTATTGATTCAGTCATTATTAATATTTACATTGCACTTAAAGGTATAGCGGAGGATTTTCCCGAATTTTAGAAAAGAACCGCCCTCGTGTGAATCGTGTGCATGAGCACGTACGACGGCCTTACGTAAACATATCACTAGAATGATTGACACTTTGGAGGACCAATAGTCTTGATGATCCACCCGGAAAAAGAAAATCCTCCGCTATACCTTTAATTAACAACTGACGAGGAAACTATTGATTTGAAGACATTCATATATATTAACCCTCTGCAAACATTTTGATGACACATGATAAAAATTATTCCACATCATTTCTTCGCTCATTTGGGAACATTTGATTGATTTATTGATCATTTTGATAGCGACTCCCAAACCTTATTGGCCTGTTCTTTGATACTCTTTTAACCTTCTAATTGGTTGCAATCATTTAAAGAAACATGCACTGAACATGATATACTGAGGGCTTAAGAAAACTTTATATCAAATATATATTTTATGAAACATGTTGAACTCTAAAACTGGTAGAAATTCAAAGCCATAAATCTAAGTTGTGTTAGCACACCCACACAATTATCGCTGCATAATTTATCCAACTGTCTCAATAATATGCTGAAGCAGAAAACAGGAATAAAATGAGTATTTGCTTTATAGGCCAAACCTGAAAAAAGCCTTTGGTTTGAAGCCTCGCCAACAGAATGAAAGCCTGTTAACAAAGATTGCATAATTTTACAGTTAATGTACATTTTTGTCCTGAAGGTTCTGAGAGGAAGTATTTTGTGTTACAAGTGCAAAATAGATTTTTTAAAAGGAAATGGGGGTGAAATAGTAAAATTCCAATAAAAAATACACACCTGTGCCAACATGTATGCAGTTGGCATTAACACAGGCAAAATTATTAAAAATAATAATAATAATAATAATGTCATGATTCTGTCCTCTAGTCCTCGAATTCTCTAGTTCTGAGACAGGATCATGGCAGACCCATGTTTGTGTACAACACATGGTCTTTGGTTTGGGCCATGTGCTTGTGTGTCTCGTTACCTTACCCCGCCCCCTTGTTATCCTCGTTTGTCATGATTGTCTAGTTAGCATCACCTGTTCCCCTTATTGGTTCTCCTATTTAGTCTCCTTGTGTTTGCTGTCTTGTGTTGGTTCATTGTGATCTTTACCTTTGTGTGATCATCGTGAGGTTTGAGACTGTGTGATATCCTGTGAAGTTTCCTGTTCCAGAGTATTGTCTAGTTATTGTTAGTTATAGTCTAGTTTAGTCTCTTTGTGTTCTGTCTACGTTTTTCCCCCTCGTGGGTTTTGTTTTCCCTGTTGTTAGTAAATAAACTATTTGTTATACATCCTGTTTGGGTTCATCCGTATTTATCGTGACAAATAATAAACTGAAAAGGACCAAATTGTCCATAAGATGCACAAGGGTTAAACATTGTTTTCTTGACAGCATTGCTTTAACCATCTGAGGTCTGAGCTGTTTTCTGGCCCTGGAGGTGTTCTGACATGCTCTGACATTTCTGGTTATTTCTGTTACTTGTGACATTTTCATGGCTAAAGTCTGATTACACTGTATTCAGCACAAACTCTGCTACAATAATATATCAGCAGCATGTATGTAAAAGTTTGTAGTTTTGAGATAATGACATTTATGCGTGGTTTGTGAAAATACAAAAAAAAATTCTCACTGAAATAAGGCCATGAAACCCATACTGATTATTTCTTCACAAGACTTTTGAAAATTGTATCACGTAGCCTAGAATATTTGCTCTAAAACTATGTTAAAATCACCCTGACTGCTCATTCAGATAAGACAATATATTGATTTAAAAATTTTACGACGTGTTTTGTGTGAGAAAGCTTTATGCGGGAGCTCATTAATATGTAAGCTTTTCACACCTGAGAAAGACAAAGACCCTCCCCTAACGGCCCTATTAGGAGCGATCAGGCCCTGTCATTCTGAGCAACCTTTCACAATACTGTAAATGAGGAGATTTAAAAAAGAATGGCTTTTAAATTGTTTGGATTTATTTACAACACAACATAGTCCAAAGATACACAACAAATGACAAAAAGCACTTATTGAAAACAATTATCCAAAGACAGAGACCTTTGTGCCATTCCTAAAAACATTGTACATACCTTTCATTTCCAAGGTGTTTGATTTTCACTTTACCATGTTCATGTACAGAGACTCATGTGAATGTTGAAGTCCTCAGTGGCATCTGGGCCCTGAAAAAAAAAAGTGAACATACTGATATCAAGAGAAAGGCCTGCAAGATTTTGGGAATAAATTTTAGATTTTTCTGGTTAAAATTGCTTTTTAAAATTCACAGAATACACACACACACACACAAATGTTTCCAACAATATAATATAATGAACACCATTCTGCCACCATGATACATTCAAACGCGATCGCGCTGCAAAATATGATACATTCAAACGCGATCATGATCCAAAATATGATACATTCAAACCCAGATAGCAATGAGTCGGCGGACCACCGGCGGTGCTCCGGCGGCAGTAGAAGCGGCAGAATGGCGACATCGCAAACACGTTGGACGGCGCACCGCCGGCGGCAGCCGCTTTTTAAAAGCGGCAGCCGCCTTCCTACCGCCTTCGTTCCGCGGCCGGCCCGCGGGCCAACCACCGTTCCGCCGCCTTTATATTGAAGGCGACCCTTCCGCGGCCCGCCGGAGGCAAGCGCTATTTTCGAGCGATCTGCCGCCGCTTATTCTGGCTATATATATATATTTAATATTTATAGCATGCAGTTATCAAGAATAATGATTGCTCAAACCAGACAAATATCCATTTGGCATTTTTATTCCACATTTCAAAGTACAGTAACTGTCATTTAAACAAGATGTGTCAGATCACTGAAACATAACAGAAAAATAAATAAATAAATATACTAACATGCAGGTTTCTAATTAAATTTTGGTAAAAAAAAAAAAAAAAAAAAAAAAACAGCCTTACAAGCAAATTACAACTCAAAGGACAGCTCTAGGGTGAAAAAAATTACCAGTAAACATTATGACAAGTAAAGAGAATACTAAAAAATAATGTGCAGGATACCAAATAAAATAAATAAAAGTGGACCAAAAAAAACAAAAAAACACTTACACATTAAAAACATAAATCAAAACACATAAACCAGAAACACATAATCAAAATCAGCTCTAACTCTTATTTCATATCAAATATATTACCATATTTTTAAAGTTTTTAGAAACTTTGCTAAACATTGATATTGTGTAGTTTGTGATCCTCCATCAGCAGCTGCAGTTTCTCTCAGCTGTATCAGTGCAGTCACTGTGACGTCTGACTGACAGAGGTTTTTGTACGACTCTTTATCACTGTGTGAACACATCACCACTGTGATAACTCTGACAGTAATAATCTCCTGTATCTTCAGTCTGGACTCCACTGATGGTCAGAGTAAAATCACTGCCAGATCCACTGCCACTGAATCTAGATGGAGTTCCAGTATAACGGGTTGATGTCAGATATATGAGGAGTTTAGGAGCTTCTCCAGGTTTCTGTGAGTACCAGTGTAAGTAATGACCATATGAACTATGATAATACACATTACTGCTGGTTTTACAGTTTATTCTGACTTCTTCTCCTGGTTGAACTGCTGGTATTGATGGACTCTGAGTTACAGTGATCTGTCCTCTACACTCTGAAAGAAAACAAAAATGATTAATATATATTTCACATTTTAAGATAATTAATAATCATTATAAAAACTGTATTACACAAACCTTGAATAAACAGTGCAATGGTCCAGATGAAGATGTTGATTGTGTTCATTGCTGTAGTTTAGTCTTGTGTGATGATGAAGATTGTGTTCTGCTCTCAGTCATGAAGTGTTAAACTCACAGCACTATAAACACTCTCAGAGCACTGAAGCATGTGCTGACAATGCAAAGAAGTGGGCAGGATTTACAACAGCTTGTGCTGATAACAAACTCATAAACTCTACATAGAAGATTTTACTTTCAGAATAATGTTATTGAACCATTTAGTGATTAATTGCACATATTTATAAATTGTGAAATATTTTTGTTTATGTTTGTCAGGCTGATAAGACACTAGGTTTTGTCTGGAGAATCATGAATGTAGATCATTTTAAACAAATGTCACACGCAGCAGTTTCTCTGAGTACAGTTCTGTGCTACACCTTTACAAGCATGTTAACAATGACAAATCAAGAACTAAATAAATAGTTATTATATTTAGAGTAAGCCAGAAAATAAAGTCCATTATGGTCTTTGGACTCAATGTTGACATGTTGCTCTCTCGGAAATATTTTCATGATATCTATTTCTTCCCACATTTTCCACATGCATGAAGTTCATCAGGACTCATAATCAGGTCATTATATATTAAACAATGTGCATCTGAAATGTTCAGAACTATTGATTCATTTATTTGAAGCTGCAGGTTTTTCTGTGAATCATGATGATTGATCTGCATATGAAGAACAGAAGCATCATTATGAGAAACTCCACAACATCATCCATGATCAAAGAGGTCAAAGGTCACCTCAGAGGTCACAGCTCATCAAATATATTTCTTTAAACAGTGTTATATCAGAAAGCATTTAGTCAAATCTGAATGAGTGAGTGTTGAGAAGAGCTGAGGATCTTCTAATATCAGTGTGTTGAAGTGTTGTTTCTCTCTCTCTGCTGGAGTGTGTGTTCACTCGAGTGGAATAGAGGTTTTTGTACGAGCGTTTCATTAGATTGTATCACTGTGGTGGACTTTCGGTGGAGGAACTAAACTGGTGATCGGTAAGTCTGTCTATTTAATCACCTAATAAAAAAATACAATTTAGATTTCAGAAAGTGTTTTACAGTGGAAACAAGAACAACATTTATTAATAATAATAATAATTAGATATTGTGGTGATACTTTACTTAAAGTCTTTATGTATAATGCATTATAAAGGTATCAATAGCGTATGTTATAATGTCATATATGTTTGCATAAATAACTCCAAAGTTAAAATGTTTTATAATATTTGCACATTCCTTGTTACATCTAGAATTGGTTGTTTGTCATGAGTTTTAGTGTATTATAATTTTTTGGAGGTGTAACAATGAATAGATAATATTATAATGTGTTAAAACTGCGGTTACAATTAATGATGAGATCATACATGCATTATAATTGTTACGAACTGCTCCGAGACACGAAGGTTGAGGATCCAAATGCAGCTTTATTAAGGGGTAATCCAAAGACAAAATCCAATAAACAGGCAAAGGGTCAAAACACAAGTAGACAGTCCAAACAAACAAACAAACAAAACAAAACAAAACAGGCAGGGGTCAGAGGCAAGAGAGTAATCCAGGGAACAGGCAAGAAATCCAAAAACCAAGAGACATGAAAACCAGGGAAAATGCTCAGAAGTGCAGTGCAACAACATACAAGACTTCGCGGTGAGTGAATGAATGAACATGGTATAAATAGACAGACTAACAGGATGAGACAGGTGAATGCAATCAGTGAATGAGGTACAGGTGAATGTGATCAGTGATAAGTGATGAGTCCGGGCAGTGAGTTATGGGAAATGTAGTTTGTGAGTGAAACATGATAGTCTGGTGTGGAGTGCCCTCTGGAGGCTTTCAAGGGCACTCCAGCTGGTTATCGTTACATAGCCCCTCCCCAAAGAGCGGCTTCCAGACGCTCCAAAACTGTCCAGGTGGGAGGTGGCCCGGAGGCGGATCCGGGGGCGGGATGGAGGGCCAGGTCCGTGGAGCGGAAGAGGACCTTGAGACTGCGGTAATACGGGAGGCCAGAATGGAGCAGGCAGAGCAGGCAACCAGGGCAGAGCAGGCTGTGCAGGCGACCAGGGCGGAGACGACCCTTCAGGCGGCCATGGAGGAGACGACCCTTCAGGCGGCCAGGGCGGAGACGACCCTTCAGGCGGCCAGGGCGGAGACGACCCTTCAGGCGGCCAGGGCGGAGACGACCCTTCAGGCGGCCAGGGCGGAGACGACCCTTCAGGCGGCCATGGCACAGGAACAGACACCGGCTCAGGAACAGACACAGGAACAGACACCGGCTCAGGGACAGACACCGTGGCAGCGGCTACTATCTTGTCCGAAGACACTGGCTCGGCGGAGACCATCTTGTCCTGAGACACTGGCTCGGCCGAGACCATCTTGTCCTGAGACACTGGCTCGGCGGTGGCCATCTTGTCCTGAGACACTGGCTCGGCGGTGGCCATCTTGTCCTGAGACACTGGCGTGGAGTCGGCCATCTTGTCCGAAGACACAGGCGTGGAGTCGGCCATCTTGTCCGAAGACACAGGCGTGGAGTCGGCCATCTTGTCCGAAGACACAGGCGTGGAGTCGGCCATCTTGTCCAAAGACACAGGCGTGGAGTCGGCCATCTTGTCCAAAGACACAGGCGTGGAGTCGGCCATCTTGTCCAAAGACACAGGCGTGGAGTCGGCCATCTTGTCCGAAGACACAGGCGTGGAGTCGGCCATCTTGTCCGAAGACACAGGCGTGGAGTCGGCCATCTTGTCCGAAGACACAGGCGCAGAAAGAGGAAGAGGAACAGATTCAGGCTCAGTATCAGGATCAGATTCAGGCTCAGGAACAGATTCAGTCTCGGCGGGACGAGACTCTTGATGGGCGGACGTGATGTGAAGCTCAGTCTCTGGATCGGCTGACGTGACGTGAAGCTCAGTCTCTGGGTCGGCAGAAGTGACGTGAAGCTCAGTCTCTGGGTCGGCAGAAGTGACGTGAAGCTCAGTCTCTGGGTCGGCAGAAGTGACGTGAAGCTCAGTCTCTGGGTCGGCAGAAGTGACGTGAAGCTCAGTCTCTGGATCAGGATCAGCGCGCTCTGAGCTTGACGGGACCAGTGGCGGCGTGGGCTTTGAGCTGGGCAGGACCAGCGGCGAAGAGGACTCTGAGCTGGACAGGACCAGCGATGAAGAGGGCTCTGAGCTGGACAGGACCAGCGGTGAAGAGGGCTCTGAACTGGACAGGACCAGCGGCAATGAAGAAGGCTCTGTGCTGGACGAGACCAGCGGTGAAGAGGGCTCTGAGCTGGACAGGACCAGCGATGAAGAGGGCTCTGTGCTAGACGAGACCAGCGGTGAAGAGGGCTCTGTGCTGGACGGGACCAGCGGTGAAGGGGGCTCTGTGCTGGACGGGATCAGCGGTGAAGGCTCTAGCTTGGCGGGCATGTCGCTTGCTGTCTCAGGCGCGGCGGGCATGACGCTCTCAGTCTCAGGGGCGGCGGGCATGACGCATACTGCCTTGGCTTCGGCAGATTTGGCGTGAAGTGCGGGCTCGGCTGGACTGGCGTGAAGTGCGGGCTCGGCTGGACTGGCGTGAAGTGCGGGCTCGGCTGGACTGGCGTGAAGTGCGGGCTCAGCTGGACTGGCGTGAAGTGCGGGCTCGACTGGACTGGCGTGAAGTGCAGGCTCGGCTGGACTGACGTGGAGCGCGGTCTGAGGGGGCACTGCGGGTTCAGGGAGCTTCTTCTCCTCCTCGCCCACAGTAAACAAGGAACCGCTCCACAACAGGGCCAGGTCAACGTACCTTTCTAAAGACCCGTGCGGATCAGGTTCGGGCATCAGAGACCGGAGTGGTTCCGATAATCCCCCGCGGAAGAAGATCATCAAGCACTGGGTGCTCATTTGTGCAAGATGTGCCAGCTCGAGGAATTCTGCGACATAATCCTCGATGGCGCAATTCTCTTGGCGAAGACGGATGATCTGGACATCAGGACTCCAGGTAGGCATGGCTGCTGGATCTAGGTGTGGCGAAGTCTTCTGTTACGAACTGCTCCGAGACACGAAGGTTGAGGATCCAAATGCAGCTTTATTAAGGGGTAATCCAAAGACAAAATCCAATAAACAGGCAAAGGGTCAAAACACAAGTAGACAGTCCAAACAAACAAACAAACAAAACAAAACAAAACAGGCAGGGGTCAGAGGCAAGAGAGTAATCCAGGGAACAGGCAAGAAATCCAAAAACCAAGAGACATGAAAACCAGGGAAAATGCTCAGAAGTGCAGTGCAACAACATACAAGACTTCGCGGTGAGTGAATGAATGAACATGGTATAAATAGACAGACTAACAGGATGAGACAGGTGAATGCAATCAGTGAATGAGGTACAGGTGAATGTGATCAGTGATAAGTGATGAGTCCGGGCAGTGAGTTATGGGAAATGTAGTTTGTGAGTGAAACATGATAGTCTGGTGTGGAGTGCCCTCTGGAGGCTTTCAAGGGCACTCCAGCTGGTTATCGTTACAATAATGTGTATAACAATATATAATTGATGCATTAAAAATACTTTTTACAATGCAATATGTATAAAGGCTTTAAAGTGTCACTGATATTTTTGTATAATGATTTAATCTAAAACTATGATATTATTATAAGAATAGCATTATTCCTTTCAACAACAAATAATAATAATAATAAAATGAAATAAAATTCTAAACATATTTCCACACTGTGTCTCACTATGAGTTTATTCATTTTATTACAGGTTTGTTTTTCCTTCATTTATTTCTACACTGAGTTCATATTTAGTTCATCTTTTATTGTAGAAATCATACATGAAAAAAGAGATTTGACATCAGAATGTAAATGTTGCTGCTTTCTGTAGTTCAGTCAATGATACTGAATCTCTTTTGCTCATGTTGTGCTTATAATTCAGTGTTTTGTTCATTCTGTGTGATTCAATTGTGTTTTAACTCTGTTTGAAATTGAGTTACATTTTCAGTTCAGGTGAATATCTCAAAATGTAAGATATTAATGTTCAGAGTGAATAATTGCTGGAATTAAAGCAGTCAGATCGGCCTGATAATAGATAATATGTGTTATAACTGCTGTTACACTTATTGATGAGATCATACATGCATTTTAATGTATATAGCAGTGCATAATTAATGCATTAAAAATACTTTTATAATGCAATATGCATGAAAGCTTTAAATAAAGTGTCACTGATATTGTTTTTATAATGATTGAATCTAAAACTAGAGCAGCATTATTCCTATGCAGTGAATGTGCAGTGCAGTGTGTTGTGTGTGTGTGTGTGTGTGTGTGTGTGTGTGTGTGTGTGTGTGTGTGTGTGTGTGTGTGTGTGTGTGTGTGTGTGTGTGTGTGTGTGTGTGTGTGTGTGTGTGTGTGTGTGTGAATGTGTGTGTGATCTTTCAATCTGCTGTGTTTGCTGCAACATTCAATAAAGTATATATCTATGCACCAATCTGCGTACACGTCACACACCAGGATGCGCGAGCGCCCTCAGATCACTTGGACGTGGCTGTGTATAAGAGCTAAAAACGATATAAATACTGTTCGTTTTCTCACACAAACCGCTCGTTTCGTGTCTTAGGGCATCAATGTGTACTTACGATGGGGAATTGTTTAATTTGGACGACGGGGAATTGTTTTAATTTGGACTCTGTGCATGCTCTTTGAGATAATGACCATAGACCTGCATTATATGACTGACAGACAAGAACGGTTTGACCTAAAAATATCAAAATTGAAACCACTGCGGAAAAAAATACACCTACATCTTGGATGCCCTTGAGATAAGCTAAAACATACCAAAATTTAATTTCAAAGTAAACTATCCCTTTAACCTTTCTCCACTGACCAGAAATATTTGTCACCCCAGAGATCTATTAATGTAATAAAGTATGAATAAAAGTGCTGCACTTGTTTTCACTGATAATTGTTAGTGTTCTATGAAAAGGAGATGAATGTCAGTAATTCTGTAGTCTTCTACAGCAACATTAGACTTTATTTGATGGTTTGTAACCCCAGTATATCTCCAGAAACTAGAGAAGTAGTGTATTCCAGTAACATGAAGCTCCTGTGAGGACGCTGAACATCTGCTGATGGAGCTGCTCTATTCTGAGAGGAACACAATCACCCTGATGATGCAAATATGAGTTTCTCTGTCCGACACTTTATTCTCTGAAATGAGTCAGAAGAGTTGGACTAATGGAGAGATGAGGTTTGTTCATATTCATCAGTTTATAATGAAACACTGTCAGGGTCTGAAGCCTCTGGACTGCTGATATCGTCTTTGACTCGGTTAGAGAGTAAGAGCTCGAAGAGTTCAATCCACAAAACTATTAATGATACGCTGGATTCATAAAACAGGTCACGTCTGTGAGCAGTTGTGTTTGTATGAATGTATGAGTCTGAAACTATGCTAAATTATGCAAATTAGACATAAATATGAACAATCCTTTTGTTATATTGCTAGAGGTAATAAACATTTCCCATCCTAAACATAAATGAATAATAAACAATCAACGATCATGTGAAATTCACTGGCACTTCCACAAATATCATGTAGTGTGTCAAAATAATCTTAATCTGGTAACAGAAAAAGACATTAATATAACAATAAATGCATAATAGATTTCCATCAAAGCTTGATAAAAGTTCAAATACAAACTTAAAACAGTCAAAATGATTAACGTGTGTATCTCTACTTGAAAATCAGAGACATAAGCTTGAACACACACAGCTTTTATGATTCGAGGCTCACAGTAACTCTAGGACTAAGTCTGAAATCACATACTCTCTTGAGTAGGTACTTATTCTGAATAAGTAATTACTTCGCAACCGCTAAAAAAGTATTTTCTTCATAGTATGAGTGTGTGTAGTATGAATGTAATCTGGACGTACTACATTCGCCATAATGTCATTATCATGTGATCTACTATCGTCAGTTGCGTCGCTTCACTGTCATTCATAAATCCTCTCCTGTGGCCTCATGGGATAGTAAAGTGTCCATCATACACACACTTCAGAATCTCACTGGAAGTAGTAGATCATCCGGGGACTTTTTACCTGTTCTTTTATGAGTGAATTCAGACATACTACTTTAGTCACAAACTATATTTCATCTACTATATAGTGGTGAAGTGTGTGATTTCAGATGCAGCCGTGGTCTTAGAGGAAAGGTGAACAGAACTCAGTTATGAAAAAAACATGTGACCCTCTAGTGGTGAAGTATGGAAGTGCAATTAAAGGATTGACTATACCTGGGGATATTTTGGGGATATTTAATTTAATTTTATCAATCAATAAATTCCTCTTGAAACAAACTTTGTTGTATTATTTTAATTTAATACTGTGAAGCTGCTTTGATACAATCTGTATTGTGAAAAGCGCTATATAAATAAACTTGACTTGACTTTACTACAGTAAATTATATAGATAATATTGTAGTGGCAAGTTCTCTTACGAGAGGTACTCTCGTACTGCGTAAATCTTACGCTAGGGGAAAATCTCTTTTCCGCGAGATACTGAAGCCAAAAAATTATCCTTAATTTTGAAATAATGTAAAACGCGTTGCGGCAGCATGCAGACACAGGCGAGACGGCTTGTGCGCCTATTGGCTGCCCTGCGGCAACTGCAGCAGCCTATCGATAAGGCCCACTCGTTACGTCAGCTCCAATGGGGGCGCTTCGCGCCCAATACGTCAGGTCCCGCCAGAATGGGCGTGGTCTAGGGCTATAAACATAGCTTCGAGAGGCTAGCTCACTGATTTTTCATCTCTTCAGCGAAGCTCTCGCATCGCTGGATCCGGAGAGAAGCCGCGCCGTCTGAAAAAGCCTTTCAGCGGGACGAGTCGACACTCTGAAGCCGCTGGCCGCGCCGCCTTCAGTCGCCTTCCTGCTGCGCTATCCGGCGTTATATCCTTTCTCTGCTACTGTGTTTTGTGTATGTGTGTGTGCTCGCCGCCGCGACACACACTCTCATTGCACTAAAAGAGCCGGGCGTCTTTTTCAAGACGCCCCTTTCCTGAGGATCACGCAGCTCTCGCGCTCGCGCTCGCGCTCGCGCTCGCTGACGGCGACCGCCCTCACTGCGAGCCAGTTACTGCCTATGGTGACTCTGAGGACTCACCTGGCATCCTTCTCCGAGACTGCTCCTCCGCCCCCCCCAACCCGCAAAGCTCGCCGGTGCGCCCGCTTGCCTTGCCTGCTTGGGGGATGATACCTGCTCTCCCTCTGTTCGAGCCGCGCAAACCGCGCCGTTCACAGGGGATGTCAGGAGCGGACGGTCACGGGGCTAGCTTTCTCTCTCCCTCTGTTCGAGCCGCGCAAACTGCGCCGTTCACAAGGGAGGCTGGAAGCGGACGATCGGGGTTAGTTTTTCTTTACGTTACAAGAAAGCTACCCTGCCCTTGCGCCCCATTCACGCGTCACTCACCGGCGAAAAGACAACTCAGTTCCCTGATTAGGCGACTGGAAATATCAATATTGCAGCAAACGAGCCTGTTGTAACACGCACGCTTGCAAGCAAACGCCGAAGAAAACATGTTGACGCTCTGTTATATGCTCATGCATCTATACACCTTTGTGTTCCCCCCCTGTGGCTCAGTGGCGGAATCTTAGGTTTTTCGCACGAGAGACCGGGGTTCGAATCCCGGTCTAACGGCAGATATATTATGCCGCCAATGCTTCGCTCTGTCAGTTCCCTGAAAGGCGACTGCAGATGTGCATTTTGCAGCCAACGAGCGCGCTGTACAACCCGCTCGCCTGCACCCAAACACCGTTTCTATGGTTCCCGTGCGTCACTGGCGAAAGGAGAAAAGGGTGTTTTTAGCCGCGCTGCGGCCGGGCCGACCTCCACTCCTGACACATTTCTCATTCCCCTCTTAAGTTCAGGTGACTGGAAATGTCAATATTGCAGTGAGCGAGCCTGTTGTTTTGCACGCACGCCTGCAAACAAACGCCAGCATGTTGACGCTTTTTGATAATACTCGCGCTACTGAATGTCTATGTGTCTTCCTCTGTGGTCCAGTGGTAGATCGTCAGATTTTCACGCGAGAGACCCGCGATCGAATCCCGGGTCTACCGGCAAAACACACTTTTTGCCGTCAATTCTCGCTCTGGCAGTTCCCTGAAAAGGCGACTGCAGATGTGTATTTTGCAGCCAACGAGCGCGTGGTACAACCCGTTCGCCTGCACCCAAACTCTGTTTCTATGGTTTCCGCCTCTGAAGTTCAGACGACTGGAAAGGTCAATATTGCAGTGAACAAGCCTGCTGTAATACACGCACGCCTGCAAACAAACGCCAGCATGTTGACGCTCTCTGTTTCTATGGCAACTTCTCGCTCGTTCAGTTCCAGTAAATGCGACTGTTCCAGTGTATTCTGCAGTAAACAAGTCGGCGAAACAGCCCGCTTGCCTGCACACAGACGCCGCTTTTACGGCTACCCAGATAAATCCCATAAGAGTGTATTTTCTGGTGTCCCGGCCACGGCCGATGGTGTTACGAATGTAGACGAAATTCCTACACACAAACACAGCCCGTCACACAGGGCTCGCGCACATGAAATCGGCCCAGGTCGATTGCGCACTAAACGTGGTAAATGTGCCCACTGCCCAGTGCCCACAAACACTACGTTCCGCATATCTCAAGGTTTCTGTAAAAACAAAACCAACGTGCATTCGCTCTGCTCAGGCGGACAATGCTCTCAGTGTTGTAAATGTGCCCGCTATCCTGCGCCCACATTCACACATAGACATGACAGGTCCTACGGGACTCGCCCAGCCCTCCCCTCTCGGTTGACCACCGCAAAGGAGTCGAGCGCGGGCAATCTGCCCGCTGTTATCAGCGCGCCCCCTGCCTCGAAGCGCGACGCTTATGTTACAGCACACCGAAGCCCCTCTGTCGCTGAGCGACCAGAGCGCGCTCCGCATTCAGCCCCTAGCCATTCGTGCAGATGCATGGGCAAGGCTACCCGGGGGTTTTGAAGTGGGTGCTAGACATTATAGAAAGAGGCTATTCGCTACAGTTTCGCCGACGCCCTCGTCGCTATGTGACGCGCGTCGAAGCTACGGTAAAAACAGAAGTAGCACCACCTACTTCGAGCCGAAATTTTGAAACTGTTGAGCAAAGGGGCCATAGAGCCTTTATCTCAAGCTCAGAGTGAAGGAGGGCTATACAGCAGATACTTCCTGGTACTGAAAAAAGACGGGGGTCTCAGACCCATACTAGATCTAAGGCAACTGAACAGAATGCTTGCGAAGCAACAGTTCAGAATGCTCACGACCAGAAAAACCCTCACGCACATTCGCCGAGGAGATTGGTTTGTGTCAATAGATCTGAAAGACGCATATTTTCAAATACAAATAGCGTCACGTCACAGGCGACGTTTGAGATTCGCCTTCGAGGGCCAGGCATATCAGTGCTCAGTCCTACCGTTCGGCTTGTCTCTAGCCGCTCGCACCCCTCAGACTACAGGGCATGCGAGTATTGAACTACTTGGACGATTGGCTGATTCTAGCTCAATCTCACTCGGTGCTCATAGAGCACAGGACCATTTTGCTCGATCACCTCGAGAATCTGGGTCAATTGGGCGAAGAGTTCTCTGTCTCCCAGACAGATAATATCTTTTCTGGGCACAGAACTGGACTCGCTGTCTATGATAGCGCGACTGTCACCAGAGCGCGTACTAGACATTCAGCGCGCAGCGAGCTCTTTCCGCTGCGGCGCATCTGTCCCGCTCAAGAAATTTCAGAGGATGCTAGGTCTCATGGCCTCAGCATCATCAGTACTTCAGCTGGGCTTGCTTCGCATGCGCCCGCTACAGTTCTGGCTGAAAGCGCGAGTACCGCGCCGAGCGTGGGCTTCCGGTCTGCTTCGTCTCAAGGTCAATCAGAAATGCATCGCAGCTCTGAAACCTGGGAAAGCAAACGACTTGTACCAATCAGGTGTTAGCCTGGGGACTTCCTCGAGTGTGAAGGTAGTGTCTACGGACGCCTCCACCTTGGGATGGGGAGCACTGCTCAAGGGCAGACCGTTCTTCGGCCAATGGTCAGAACGGGAGAAGCTTCTACACATAAACTGCCTCGAAATGTTGGCAGTAGACAACGCACTGACGCGTTTTTGTCCCTAAATACGAGGACACCACGTCCTGGTCCGCTCGGACAACATGTCAGTGGTGTCCTACATAAATCGCCAGGGCGGCCTCAGGTCCCGAAACCTGCACAGGCTGACAGAACGCCTCCTGGTGTGGGCTCAGCGCAACCTGCTCTCGCCGAGAGCAGCGCATGTGCCAGGGCTCCTGAACGTAGGACCGGACAGACTGTCCAGAAACAATGTTCCGACAGGCGAATGGCCTCTACACCCACAGACAGTCCAGCTTCTGTGGAAGAAATTCGGCAGAGCGGAAGTAGACCTGTTCGCGTCTCAAGAAAACGCTCACTGTCTGGAATTTTTCTCCAAGAGCAGGGACGCGCTGGCTCACGTATGGCCCCGCCGCCCGCTCTATGCCTTTCCTCCCGTCTTTCTCCTGCCTCAGGTGATAGAACGGATCAGAGAAGGATGCTCAGTGCTACTCGTAGCGCCGTTCTGGAAAAACCAACCCTGGTTCCCAGTTCTGATGCAGCTAGCAAGCACTGCCCCATGGCCAGTGCCAGTGAGGAGGGACCTCCTCTCTCAGGCCAAGGGCTCGTTTTGGCATCCGCGCCCAGAGCTGTGGTCCCTTCATGTTTGGGCCATCAACGGGTACCCGCTGACCTCCCCAAGCGGAGTGTTAAACACGATCACGCAGGCTAGAGCTCCGTCTATGCGACGTCTCTATTCCTCGAAATGGTCAGTGTTCTCCAGCTGGTGCACAGCTCGTGGCGTGTCGCCCCTAGACTGTGGGGTGACGGAGGTTCTCTCCTTCCTACAAGAGCTGTTGGACAAGGGCAGGACCCCTTCCACGCTCAAAGTGTATGTGGCGGCCATAGCAGCGTTCTCAAAAACAACGCTGGGTCAGTCAGTAGGAAGGAACGATTTAGTCATCGTCTTCCTTAGAGGAGCTAAGAGACTGAATCCTCCCAGACCTCCCTCAGTCCCTGTATGGAACCTTTCTACAGTGCTGGAAGCCATGAAAGGTGACCCATTCGAGCCTTTACAGACGATTGATCTTAAACACCTGTCTTTCAAGACAGTGTTTCTTCTGGCTCTCGCTTCAGTGAAGCGCACAGGGGACTTACACGCGCTCTCAGTAAGCGCGACGTGTATGGAGTTTGGGCCTAATGACTCAAGAGTTATACTCAAACCTAAGCACGGTTATGTTCCAAAATCCCTCAACACACCGTTTAGGGCGCAGGTCATTCCCTGTCAGCCTTACCGGTCTCTGACGAGGAAGGAGACGCAAGCTTCCTTTGCCCAGTCAGAGCATTAAGAGCTTATGTGTCTCGCACGTCTGTTTTCAGACAGACAGAGCAGCTCTTTGTTTTCACTCTACGGACGTTCTAAGGGACTTGCCGTGTCGAAACAGAGCCTATCCAGTTGGATAGTTGATGCTATAGCGCTGGCTTATACCTCTAAGGGCTTACAGTGCCCATTTGGAGTCAGAGCACACTCCACGAGAGGCGTGGCCTCGTCGTGGGCTTGGTCTAGTGGGATTGCCTTGCAAGATATCTGTATGGCGGCAGGCTGGGCCTCCCAGTCTACATTTATAAGGTTTTATAACATAGAGGTTCCCGCCTTGCAGGCAAAGCTGCTTTCGGTCTAAAATCGGTACTGTCTGCCCTGATGTGTTCGGGCCAGAATACTGAAACTGCTTGAGCAAATGCTCGCTGTTGGATCGCGCAGCTCTATGGGCAGTGTGTAAGACCCACTATATTCGTCAGTCCAGGCTGGGGGTCGCCCTGACTGTACGACACATCATCAGTATAACTGCTCCTTATAAGATGTTATATTATTACAGGAATGATGCTATTCTAGCCACTCTTTCCTGGGCTCTCTGTGAGTCCCTTATGATCATGTACTATATGAGCCCGGGCACTTGCCCTTGGGACTTTGGTGCTGGATCTTAGCATGCACGGCGTTTTACACTGTTTCCCCTAGCGTAAGATTTACGCAGTACGAGAGTACCTCTCGTAAGAGAACGTACTCGGTTACTAACGTAACCTCGGTTCTCTCTAGAGAGGAAACGAGTACTGCGTATCTTGCCGTGCCTGCACACGCTCTGGTTCGCTTCGGCGATGAAAAACCAGTGAGCTAGCCTCTCGAAGCTATGTTTATAGCCCTAGACCACGCCCATTCTGGCGGGACGTGACGTATTGGGCGCGAAGCGCCCCCATTGGAGCTGACGTCACGAGTGGGCCTTATCGATAGGCTGCTGCAGTTGCCGCAGGGCAGCCAATAGGCGCACAAGCCGTCTTGCCTGTGTCTGCATGCTGCCGCAACGCGTTTTACATTATTTCAAAATTAAGGATAATTTTTTGGCTTCAGTATCTCGCGGAAAAGAGATTTTCCCCTAGCGTAAGATTTACGCAGTACTCGTTTCCTCTCTAGAGAGAACCGAGGTTACGTTAGTAACCGAGTACGTTTTACAGCAACAAGCACTACTCACATTTTTAGTAACACTTCAGAATACTGTTTCTTACTGCATAACTAATAAGGAATTACTGAAGAACTAAATCTTCATTAACTACTTCACTACTGTTAACTACTAAGGAAGATGTTACAGTTTTTCTTGATTGTTTACACACATTTTCTGAAAGCATGCCTCATATTCTCAGAACTCTACACACAAATCAAAAAACACACACACAATGGGCAAAACCCCTCAATTCTCCTGCAAAATGAAACTTTACATTCAAAACAAAGTTATTTCTTCTCAAAATGGTATTTTGTTTTCAAATGACACACACAAAACCATCATATAGACACTTATAAGAACCAGTTGAATCATAATGACTTAGTCCTTTTTATTTTGTTCATTGTTACACTTACTACAGACAGTACATACATAAGTGTATTTGAGGATATTGTTTTTATACTCAGAACACACAAATACACGGTAACAAATATATTAAATTTTTCCCACAAAAACATTGTACACAGTGTACATCCCAACCAACACAAAGTTGTACATACAGTGGTCTACATACAAAACAACAGAAGAATTTACTGTATACAGTTACAGTAAAAAAAAAAATTTAAAAAAAATTCCAATGTTGGCATCCATTGCTCCATTGAAGAGCTGACCTGTGGCCCTTTTATGCTAAAGCTCTGATTGCTAATTGTAAAACTGTGTCCACGGGTGTTTGCCCGTGTGATGAGTCAGTGTGTATATTTGAATGGCAGTGTGTTCCTTGTGAAAACAAGAGATTTTCTGCATGAAAATTGTGCCAAAAGCAGAGAATTGTGTGTAGTGTTTTGAAAAAAGTGTGTCTTAGAACTGCAATTTAAACGTAAAGCAGGAATTGTGCTTGTAGTTTAGCAGAACTGGTTCAGGGGGTTGGTGAATGAGTTACATGTTGTGGTCATTGTGTCTCAAGTACCAGAATTTGTGTGTAAACAATTGAGAAAACTGTAAGATAGTAGATGGGACAGGAGGAAGAGGTGAAGGAAGATGAAGAGGAGGAGGAAGAGGTGAAGGAAGAGGTTGAGGACACTGGAGTGGAGGAGGAGGAGGAGGAGGAAGGTGAAGGTGAAGGGCAAGGTCATCAGATGAAGTTCGTGCCACTCTAGTTGCCCATGTCTTTGTCCATGGTTTGACTATGAGGGAGGCTGGGCAACAAGTTCAGCCAAACTCTAGTCGCTTCACCGTCGCCTCGATCATAAGAACCTTCATGGAGAAGAACAGGTACAGTAGATGTGCTTCAGACTGCTCTCTACTGTAACTGTTGAGTGCTGTACACTGTGCTGTTACAACACATACATGACCTGTAGCTGTTGCCCTACACTACTGTAATAAAAAGAGTTTTCTGAATGCTTCCATTTTGTAAAAAGGGTGTGCTACAGTTACAGTAATCTGTACTTCTATTCTTCTAGGACACAGAGATGATGAAATGGAAGAAGCCTGCTAGATATTTCAGTCGATGCGTGCCAGCGGGGATCAGGCATACTAGAGGATGTAAGACGCACCAGTGTGTAAGACTATGTTGTAGTGTGTGTGTTTGTGAGGGCTTGTGTGTGATGTCTGAGGGCAAAGTTTGGTTTTTCAGCAAGAGTGAATGGTTTTGAGTGTAGAGCTTCATTTTGACCTGAAAATATGATGTTTGGGGAACTGGGTGAGACGTTGTGGATTTGTGTTTACAGTTTTGAGAATACGAGACATAGTTTCAAGAAATGAGTTTAATCAATCGAGAAAAACTGTAAGAACATTAGTAAACAAGGAAGGGCACAACTTAATGTACTTTTGTATGACTGTTCATTAGTAGTTACTTCTTAGTTATTTTTCTTGAACCTTAATTAGTAGATCATTAATAGTAGTTCTTCAGGAGGTATGACAGAATTAATTATTTAATGATTAACTAACTGATACTAAACACAATCATAAAATTATATTACATACTGATTTGTTAACACATCTTCCTCAGTAGTTAACAGTAGTGAAGAAGTAGTTAATGAAGAATTACCCATTAGTTCTTCAGTAATTCCTTATTAGTTATGCAGTAAGAAACAGTATTCTGAAGTGTTACCACATTTTCTACACATTTTAGTCCAGTTTAGTAAGGGATATTAGATTGTATGTTACATGTTTACTTACATCATAATAATTAATTCATATATTAAATAAAGTGTGTGAAAGGTCTGATATTGTGTAGTTTGTGATCCTCCATCAGCAGCTGCAGTTTCTCTCAGCTGTATCAGTGCAGTCACTGTGACGTCTGACTGACAGAGGTTTTTGTACGACTCTTTATCACTGTGTGAACACTCCACCACTGTGATAACTCTGACAGTAATAATCTCCTGTATCTTCAGTCTGGACTCCACTGATGGTCAGAGTAAAATCACTGCCAGATCCACTGCCACTGAATCTAGATGGAGTTCCAGTATAACGGGTTGTTGCTCTATATATGAGGAGTTTAGGAGCTTCTCCAGGTTTCTGTGAGTACCAGGCTAATATATGATAGCCACTCCACACATACACATTACTGCTGGTTTTACAGTTTATTCTGACTTCTTCTCCTGGTTGAACTGCTGTTATTGATGGACTCTGAGTTAAAGTATATTGTCCTCTACTCTCTGAAAGAAAACAGGAAAAATAAATAAATGATGTATATTTCACATTTTAAGATAATTAATAATTATTGTAAACTGTATTACACAAACCTTGAATAAACAGTGCAATGGTCCAGATGAAGATGTTGATTGTGTTCATTGCTGTAGTTTAGTCTTGTGTGATGATGAAGATTGTGTTCTGCTCTCAGTCATGAAGTGTTAAACTCACAGCACTATAAACACTCTCAGAGCACTGAAGCATGTGCTGACAATGCAAAGAAGTGGGCAGGATTTACAACAGCTTGTGCTGATAACAAACTAATATACACTAGAGTTACAGAATCATGACTTTATTTAGTATTTTTATTGTGACTCCTGAGACACTGAGGATGTGCAGATGAACGTCCATCTCTGTGTCCATATTCAGTCATGTGACCATCATCACTGCTACACTTCCACTAGATGAACCGCCATCACTAAAGTAAGATCATGAATCATGAGTCTGTTCAGAAAGTATCAGGACTGATTGTGAATCTCTAATCAGAGTTCATGGTGTCACTCCATCTATCATGAAGCCTCATGTGTGTCTGAAATCATCAAATGGAGAAGAAACAGGCTGTTAAAGATGGAGACATATTAGAGCTTGTTCACGTTTCATGATCTTGTGTGGAGATTCATAACCAGTCCAGATACTTTTAGAACAGACCTTGAATATGAAAACATGCTTGACTGTGTAGAACATGCAAAATACCTTTAATATTTTCATTGTTGACACTTTCTATTGACTTTGGCTCTAATATTCAATAAACTCATTATTTGAAGAGATTTTGACTGAAGATTGAAGTCTGAAGCTGCAGGTTTTTCTGTGAATCATGATGATTGATCTGCATATGAAGAACAGAAGCATCATTATGAGAAACTCCACAACATCATCCATGATCAAAGAGGTCAAAGGTCACCTCAGAGGTCACAGCTCATCAAATATATGTCTTTAAACAGTGTTATATCAGAAAGCATTTAGTCAAATCTGAATGAGTGAGTGTTGAGAAGAGCTGAGGATCTTCTTATATCAGTGTGTTGAAGTGTTGTTTCTCTCTCTCTGCTGGAGTGTGTGTTCACTCGAGTGGAATAGAGGTTTTTGTACGAGCGTTTCATTAGATTGTATCACTGTGGTGGACTTTCGGTGGAGGAACTAAACTGGTGATCGGTAAGTCTGTCTATTTAATCACCTAATAAAAAAAAACAATTTATATTTCAGAAAGTGTTTTACAGTTGAAACAAGAACAACATTTATTAATAATAATGATTATTAGATATTGTGGTGAAACTTTACTTGAAGCCTTTATGTATAATGCATTATAAAGCTATCAATAATGTAGATTTTAATGCCATATATATCTTTTCATAAATTATTGTAACCAAAGTTAAAAGTTAAAATGCTAAAAGTTAAAGGTATCAATAGCGTATGTTATAATGTCATATATGTTTTCATAAATTACTGTAACCAAAGTTAAAATGTTTTATAATATTTGCAAATTCCTTGTTACATCTAGAATTGGTTGTTTGTCATGAGTTTTAGTGTATTATAATTTTTTGGAGGTGTAACAATGAATAGATAATATTATAATGTGTTAAAACCTTGGTTACAATTATTGATGAGATTATACATGCATTATAATGTGTAAAACAATATATAATGAATGCATTAAAAATACTTTTTATAATGCAATATGTATATAGGCTTTAATTAAAGTGTTACTGATATTGTTTTATAATGATTGAATCTAAAACAGCAGCATTATTCCTAAATAACTTAAATCCTTTAATGCATTATAAAGTGTTTCATAATGTGTTACAATGCCTTATATCTTATCATAAATAACTGTAACAAAATCTAAAATGCATTATAATATTTGCTATTTCATAAAGGTGGATCAATGAATAGATAATATGTATTATAACTGCTGTTACTCTTATTGATGAGATCATACATGCATTTTAATGTATATAGCAGTGCATAATTAATGCATTAAAATACTTTTATAATGCAATATGTATGAAAGCTTTAAATAAAATGTTGTGTGTGTGTGTGTGTGTGTGTGTGTGTGTGTGTGTGTGTGTGTGTGTGTGTGTGTGTGTGTGTGTGTGTGTGTGTGAATGTGTTGTGTTTGTCTCCTGCAGCTGGTCCCACAGTGAAGCCCTCAGTGTCTCTGCTGCCGCCCTCTTCTCTGCAGATCTCTGGAGACTCAGCCGCACTGCTCTGCCTGCTCAGCTCTTACTCTCCACAGGGGGCGCTGGTGAGCTGGACACTGGACGGGTCAGAGGTCACCGAGGGGGTTCTGACCAGCGCAGAGAGCCAGCAGGACGGCCGCTACAGCCGCAGTAGCGTCCTGACCCTCAGCAAAGCACGCTGGGAAGCGGGAGAGCTGTACGTCTGCAGAGTAACACATGATGGAGCTCCTCATGAGGTCTCGTTCCACAAGAGCTCTGAGTGCTGATGTTTCTCTCCTGAAGATGAGCCGTATCTGAGTGTCCTGTGTCAGGCAGGATTCACATGAGTCTAGTGCTGCAGCTGTAGTGATTTACAACTCAATACTGAAACTGAGTGTGTGTGTGTGTGTGTGTGTGTGTGTGTGTGTGTGTGTGTGTGTGTGTGTGTGTGTGTGTGTGTGTGTGTGTGTGTGTGTGTGTGTGTGTGTGATCTTTCAATCTGCTGTGTTTGCTGCAACATTCAATAAAGCTTCTCAACAAGTTCACTTTGTGTCTGACAACATCATTCAACTAACAGATGAAGATGCAGGTGCTTTTCAGAAGGTTGATGTAGCAGTAAATGTCAAATAAAGCTCTTGGGGTTTGAACATGGTCTCTGGAGACAGAGCTGCTCTATTCTGAGAGGATCACAATCACTCCACCCTGACAATGCAAATGGGGTTTTCAGTCTCACTCTTTGATTGGTTACATGATCTGGACTGGGACACTTTCACTTCTGCAAAAGCAGGTGATGGTATTTTAAATATTAAAATATAATACAAATAATTTTAAAAACATGATCACAAATCATCCGTTGTGACAGTATTTGTGTAAGAATGTAAAAGTTTGTGTGTCTCAAATGGAAAGCATCACGTCCAGACAGCAGAAGTGACTGAATGCAGTCTGTTCAGTTTGATTGACAGGATCATATATTACACCTAAAACATGATGATCATATTGAAGCACTGACTCATTCTCTTCATAAACACAAGAAGGGTTGTTTCTCTCTCTCTGGACTGATGATGATGATGGAGATCACTGTTGCACATCCAAAGTCTGCTGTAGGTGTTTGGTGCCTCATTTTTAGCTGTATAGAATTCACTTCAGTCTACTGTGTATATGGACAAGCTCAGTATGTGCATACACACACACACACACACACACACACACACACACACACACACACACACACACACACACACATCAAAATACATGGCTGTAACAATTCACGTCCTATGCTGGTTTCTGTTAATAAATGATAATCAACTCAAAATATGGTGTAACATAGCAAGCTTTCATATTCTGTGGAGAGCGTGGATTTCTGTCATCATAATCAGTTTCTTATTTCTCAGTTTGTTTATATGTGTTTATACATTTATAAATTAGGCCCCTGATGATCATACAAACCCCTATTCCACTGAAGTTCCTATTTTCAATGAATATACAACGAAGACAAGATGTTTAATGTTCAAACTGAAAAGCTTTATTGGGTAACACTTTATAATAACTGCATGCTATTAATCATTAGTTAAGCATTACTAAACCATTAATTCATCATTTATAAAGCATTAATAGACATTAATAAGCAGTTTATAAATACAGCTATAAATGCTTTATTTTTGTTCACATTATCATATCTATAATGTGTTTAATAATTGTATTTTCATACTTTATTAATGATCAGTTTATCATTTCTAAATGAAGTATAGCATTATTTACAAACCAGTTACATTATTTACCATTATTTACAAACTAGGTGTTGTCATTGATTAATAAGATCACTTAGAAAGTGTAAGTAAATGTAGTAGATTCAGGTAGTTATAGAGCATTTAGTAGTGGTCAGTTAACTATTTTGTGAGCTCATCTAAAGTGAGGACTAGTTATGCCTTGTAAAGCATTTACAAAGGAGATTTAAAGGCTCATTGATCTTCTAAACAGAAAAAGGAAACAAATACAACACAGTGATACAGAACATAAAAATATTGAACAGCCTTTAAATCTCCTTTGTAAATGCTTTACAGGGCATAAATAGTCCTCACTTTAGATGAGCTCACAAAAATAGTGAACTGACCACTACTAAATGCTTTATAACTACCTGAATTAACCATTACAGTAGAAATACATGTTAATAAAGCATTTATTAACACATCAATTAACTATTACTATATGTCTGAATAATAATATGTATTTAAGCAGTTTATTAATCATTTACTTACACTTTTCTAAGTGATCTTATGAACCACTGACAACTCCTAAATAACCGGTTTGTAAATAATGCAATACTTCATTTAGAAATGATAAATTGATCATTAATAAAGTATGAAAATACAATTATTAAACACATTTATACAAAATCAAGAACAAAGCATTTATAACTGTATTTATAAACTTCTTATTAATGTCTTTTAATGCTTTATAAATGACTAATTAACTGTTTACTAATGCTTAACTAATGATTAATAGCGTGCAGTTATTATAAAGTGTTACCCTTTATTGTTTGTTTGCAAAGATACACTCATTTTGAATGTCATGGAGCATGGGTACGCCATGGACACTAACACACCCTCATGGCTTTTGAACTTAGCACTGATAACAATCTGGGAGGTCCTTTTCCTCTTTATCCCGAGGAACACGACGTCCATGATTTCCAAAAACTATTTTAAATGTGGACAGCACTCATAGCACTTGTAGTAGCGACAAACTGTGTTAACTGACAATTGTTTTCCAAGGTGTTCCTGAGCCCACGTTAATATCCTTTACAGTAGTGATTCCCACAGTCACATAGCATCCCCAGAAGCCTCAGTCATTCACAACCAAGGATGACTTGCTAGTGAATGAATTCCGGGAATGCCCCTTTTATGCCCAATCATGACACTCACGTGTTTTCAATGAACCTGTTCACCTGTGGAATGTTCCAAACATTCCCAGTCTTGATCCTGTCCCAGGTTTTTAGGAGTATATGTTGCAGGCCTAAAATTCAAAATGAGTTAATATTAGCTAAAAAACAATAAAGTTTTTCAGTTTTGAAGATTAAATGTCTTGTCTTTGTATAGTATTCAATTTAATATAGGTTGAAAATTATTTGCCAATCGTTGTATTATATTTTTATTTTCGTTTTACAGTTGACCCAGCTTCATTGGAAGTGGGGTTTGTAAAACCCATTGAATCAGATTGACAGAATCTTCATACTTAGTAAATCATTCTGTGAGACCCTGTGCCCTGTGAATTGAAGCATTATCAGTCTGGAAGACATCTCCCATCAATATTGAGATTATAGGATAAAGGTAATATGTGTAGGAGGAACTACATTCATTGTTTCCCCCTCATCTTCCAGGCTTTTCCTTCAATTGGTCACCTGTTTGTACATCTTGTAGTCTATAACACTTGGTAGAGCGAAGAAGTGACTATACAGCATGTGGTTAAACAATTTCCATGTATTTCGATGAGTGCCCTGCAAAAGATTACAATCTATATATTTCCAATTGTAATGTGACATTATATATTTGTTATTGGAATAAAGGTATTTAGTAGGGGTGGGAATCTTTAGTCACCTCACGATCCGACCCGATTCCGATTCTGGGAGTCACGATCCGATTCCAGAATGATTCTTTATCTAATTGAAAGCACCTTCTGTTAGTGAGGTTCATATTTTAAATATACAAGTCCACTGCATTCCAAACCACATAAATGATGACTTCGTAGAGCATTTGTAAGGAAAATACCGACAGGTGAGACAGCACGCTTCAAGTGTAACGTAACATCAAATAAAGCGCTCGTCTCTCACAGCGCATCCTGTGCAATGAAGCCTGTGAATGACCTTGTAATTCGCTTCAACCTTTCCGAACTTTATGAAAGATTATTTTACGTAAAGTTTGATTGGTGTATGTGTGTGAGGAATTGGAAGAAAGCAGATTACGAGTGTTTCTAAAGCAAACTCAGCGTCATCGCACATCTGGTTAAAAACTAAGCTCAGAATCAATCCAGAATCGTTGGAAAGAGAATCGCGATGCATTGATGGATCGATTTTTTCTCTCACCCCTAGTATTTAGACCAGTATTCATTGTAATAACAGCTCTTCACAGATACATTTCCTTAACCTCAACAGATACTGTATGTCTGCAAACAATAAAAAGAAGCAGAAGAATTCTGCAGCCTCAGACATGTCTACAAGGAAGAAACTGAGAGGGATACAATCACCCAAAGGTTATTAAGCTTTCCTAGATTTACATTTCACCATTTCAAATCATACTTCAAATACAGTTATTCTTTTGCCTTAGCCAGATATACTTAAGTCATAAATATATAATGTGTTGCCTGTCAAAATCATTTTTTAATACATTGATGAAGATGTATGAGGTCAAACTCATGTACTTTTTTTGCTCTTTCAGAATGTAACCATGAGATCCTAAAAGGGGAACTTATTACTACCCAGTGAAGAGAGTGATCCGCTGCAAAATGCAGAAGATTAGCTTTACAATACTTAAAAGTCTTAGATGTACTCAGTGGAATTGCAGCACCCCAACTGGAAACCCCTTATCCCCCCAACTTTGATGTTCTTTCAGGGGATCCAAATGAAGTTGGTGGAATGGGAGCCCTGTTCACTCTGGTATGTACAATTTATCAGAGTTTTGTTTGGAATATCCTAATTCTTAGTTCTTCAAAACTTAAAGTAATAGCCTTGGCTTGTATTTGTGGGTGGCTGTGGCTCAGTGTGTCGAAGTGTCCTTGGGCAAGACACTGAACCCACACTTTCCCCCCAGTTTGTCATTGGGTGTGTGAATACGTGGGAATCCAATCTCCAACGCCTGTCTGCAAACAGTGCTGTATGAATGTGTGTGTAAAAGGGTGGTAGTGATGAACATTGTAAAAGTACTTTGAGTCCCAGAAAGTATAAAAGTGCTATATAAGTGCAAGTCCATTCAACATCCATAATTGCTTCAGCCACTTAACTGAACGGGTTGTATTTGGGATAGCCATCTATATGTGCTTTTAAATCTATATGTGCTATCAATGCACTTGCTCAAATCTAAATCAATTATAATTTGGTGCATGTGGGTACCATGAGATTAACTGGATGGATTAATTGTTTAGAATCAAAACTAAATAATGATATATCGCATGCTGCCTAAAGTTTAAACACACATGTTAAGCAGCGCAAGGGAACGGAGATCTACTATGCAAAGCAACTAACTGAGGCTGAGTTTCACTTATCAAATGTGCTATCACATCAGGCCCGTAAGAGGGAAGACAATTTTTGGCACTGAGCTTTTAGTTCAAGTTTTACAGTGTTTGTGTAATTTATCAGTTATGTGGTGCTTAAGGCAGATAAACCTGACTGCCATAATGGAGAGACATATGTTGGACATAATCACCAATTTATTCAGAGGTATATGATTTCAAATAAATGGCTACACCGTAGGTAATGCATATTCAAACCTTAACCAAAATATTACCATAGGGCAGGTAATTTACTGTTATCAGGTTACTGTAAGTTTATAAACCTACTGAATGAAGGGGTGGCTTGCTGTTCCTCATTGCCCTTAACCTTGTCATGTTTGTTTTGAATTTAATTCATGGTTCCGTTTGAGTCAGGACAGCACTGTCATTGCGGAGCTTCTGAAAGCCGAGAGAGAGCAGGTAGAGAAGAACAGAAGGATCCTACACTGGCTGGTGGACACCACGCTCTTTTTAGCCAGACAGGGGCCACAGAGAACATGCTGGGCTGGGAGACCCTGACTTTAACGAGGGGAATTTCTTAGAGCTCCTGAAGTTGCTGGCTCACTACGACTCCATCATCGAGCAGCACATGAATAACCCGGTCAGCAGAGTGACATACCTCAGTCACCAGTTCCAAAACGAGCTCATTGCAGCTCTTTCCAAAGAGACACTGAGCACAATAATCGATGAGATAAAGTCAGCTAAGTTTTTCTCAGTTATCGTAGATTCCACCATAGACATAACGAGAATGGATCAGTTTTCTCTTTCACTCAGATATGTCACCAAAACAGGCAGCAGCATTGAGCGCTTTATTAAATTTGAGGAGTTAACAGATGGCAGTGTGGTGTCATTTTATGGTCTTCTGCATAATTCGCTGACAAAGGACCTTGGTCTTAATGTAAATGATCTGAGGGGACAAGCATATGACGGTGCCAGAACCATGTCAGGGCAGTTAACGGGGCTGCAAGCCAGGGTCAAGCAAAATTTCTCAGACAAGGCATTTTATGTCCACTGCTGCACACACAACCTCAATCTGATTCTTATGGATGCTGTGTGTTGTTTGTGTAGCGCAAACGTTTTTTTTGGTACACTTGAGCCCTTTTACTGCTTTTTAACTTCAAGCCTTCCGAGATTTAAAATACTGGAGGAGGAGCAGGAAAACATGCAACTGGAAAGAACCATTCTTACGCTGAAAAGCCTTTCTGACACAAGGTGGGCCTCCAGGAAACAGGCCACAGAAGCGGTGATACAAAGCCCTCACAGCGATTCTCAAAGCTCTGAACCGTATCCAACAGCACCAGATCGAGGACAGCAGACCCCGCTTCAAAGCGGATAATTATGTGGTTTAGGTTTTTGTGGGGCAGTTTGAAAGTCAATTTTCAGACTTAAAAAAAATGGCCAAACTGCACTGAAAAAATGGCAATGGGCAGATTGTTGAATTTGCACAAATGCATTTCGTATTTCCTACATGATTATTTTATGTTTCTCATCTAAACATATTTTAGTCTTGTGCCATTAATTTAATGCTGAACGATGTTCAACCTTTTAGAAATAATCATGTTTAAATGAAAGAAATTAGTTATGTTTTCTCTGGAAACTCCGCCCCCTGCGAACACGAAAAAAAAAAAAAAAAAAACAGTTAACTGCTCTGCTGCGTGCTGCAGTCCGCCATTTTCTCTCTCGCTTTGGAAGGTGGAAGCTGCAAGCTGCAAGTTATCGTGGTGGAACGCTGAAGCCTGAAGGTAATTAACATTTTGAACTAAAATGTCATTGAGAAACAGTTAGTAGTCCGTTTGAACGTATTTTCACTGAGGTAACGTTCTTATGTAAGTTACCTTACTGATTTTATGGAAAGGCAAAAGTTAGTGCGAATGTTTAACGGTGGTTAATGGTCACAGTAACTTGTTAACCCCTGTTTAATAGCATGACTTGTATTAACGTTTTTCAAATTGTGTGTAACGTTACAGTCCTTAAGGCATGTATTCGTATTTTATTCTGTGTATGACAACTAATTCGCGTCAGGGATTGATGGCGCCAAATACTCTTGGGTGGGGGAGGGGATATTTGTAAAAGGCCGTCTAGCTGAACTGTAAGTAATGTATATTTTTTAAACTTGATTACAAAGAAAATACTTGTTATTCTCTGTTTATTGTGAATTCTTTCAAAGAAAATCATTTCACTTGGCGCCTTAAGGGTGACTTGAGCCAACGGGGTGGGGGAGGGGATGTTACAGTAATCGACTTAAATTGGGAAATACTGAAATCTCATAAGATGCATGCCACACTCAAATTTACTTTAATATTTCAAATCTTACAAAATTGCCTTAAAATTGTGTTTTATGCTGTAAAAAAAAAAGCTTCAGGTTGGCCCAGCCAATATGCGCGACTCAAGACACTGTTTCTATGGCCTGTAACTTTAGCTCCAGTTGCAGTGACATGCTTGGCTCTCTAATGCTGCCTTCACGTGCTATCGGAATTAAAATAAATGATAATAATCATAATTTTGTGTGTATGTATCATCCGTGCATGGAGACGTGAAAGAGGAATCAAGTTGGAGTTCACGGAAACGGCAGCGTCTTCTTTGAAAAGCCCCTGGCTGCAGCTTTCCCGCGGATAAATTCAAGTTAGTGAACATGTTTAACATTAACATTATAATGGAAAGTAAGCTTGTCATCTACTCAGCTAACGTAAGATCAGCATCGAAAGATCAGCTGATGCAATAGAATACCTATTGACATTTTCGTCAACGAATAAAAACTAGACGAAAATGTTAGATAGTGACGATTTGGGAAGCGATCCATTCAGAACTGATATTAGATGCGCACATTTGTACTGTAACGTGTTGATGTACCCAGCGGACACGAGTTGGCATGCGCTGCATGTCTCATCTTTCTGTGCGCACGCACACACCCGACCCGATCTGGACTGGAACACTTTCACTTCTGCTTTAGTGAAGCAGCGCAGACAAACTGATAATTTATAGGAGATTATAAAGTTTAGAATATAAAAAAGATCATAAAAAAGATCAAGATCAAGAATCAGCCGTTCTGACACTAATTGTTACATAATCATTACATTTATAGACAATGGTGTAAATATATATGAAAATGTTATGAAAATCATAACTAATACATGATCACAAATGAAGAATCAGTGTGTTGTTAATAAATGTTAATATCATAGTGTATTTGTTCATTGTTCATACATGTTTATATTAAAGTGTATTTGTTAGTTTTATAATAAAAACTCTTGGTTGAGTTTGTGTTTCACTGCCAGTTTCTGCCCAGCCGACTCTCAGCCAGATCTGTCTTACAGTGCCTGGGCCAGACCTGGGCCATATCAGTCAATAAGAGTCACTTTACAGGGTGTGGGCCACATCTGGGCCAGAGGAAGCTCTGTGTGTCCATGTTCAGTGTGTTGGGCCAGTTTTGGGCCCAGGACCCAGACAGAAGTGGAGGTGGGACAGGCAAAGTTTGCTATCTGGCCTGCTGTTATCAACTCATGAGTGAACCAGAATCATGTTGCTCTAGTGATGGAGAAACAAAGCTTTTAGAAACCATTGAACCGATTGATTTGCATAATGATTCACTGTATTGAAGCTCTGGAAACGCCATACGCTGGTCAGAACAGCAGAAACTCAGCATAAAAACACCTTTTACACACCAAATGCAAATGTTTTAATGTAAAGTCTAATCTATTCAATGCAATTACCAAATCATCTAATACCAGTGAATATGAAATGTGTTTAATATGTGTTAGTTTATTAAATTAGGGCTTGTTTTTGTTTTGTTTTATGGAGAGCTTGCACACTAAAAACAGCTGGGTTATTTCATCTACCCAACCGCTGGGTTAAATGTTTTTATGGGTTATTTATATGGAATTTGGGTTATTTTGTTCAACTCATGCGTTGAGTCAAAATCCACCAACCCAACATACATCGGTTGACCCAGCACGTGGGTTGTTTATCAGCAGAGTCCACACACCGAGCGCTCGTCACAGCAGAGAACCTGACTGGTCATCCAGCGAGGCAAATAAATAATAAAAGGTTGGTGTACACTACATGTCTAATTCACACTGTCTGTGTTGCGTTACCTATTAAAGTAGTATCTTTATATTGTCACGGCTAGTTGGTTGGTTTGGCTAACAACGTAGCTAATGTTAGCCATTTATGGCCATTCAACATTTAATTTAACCACTGCCCTGGTTACAACCTCCAGCAACTCCTCAATAACGGGAATATGGGGTGGCGAATCTCCATATCCACGTGATTCGGTGTTGAGAATATCTAACTCCTCGGAGCCAGATAAATCAAAGGCCGGGTCTTTAACACGGTCGGAAGAAGCCGCAGCGCGAGACCAGTGGAGCTGGTTAATAAACACTGAGAAAGGGTCGCAACCATCTCAGTATTATATGCCAGCCCCACGTGCGAATCCCATGCATACAAGCGGAGCGATGCCTCGACAGACGCGGGACCTGATGCACTGGGAACGCGAGCCTGATCTAATTGATCGAACAGACTCAAACGGGAGCGGAGCTTTTTCATAGGTAACTGAAAACAGTTTGCATAGACAGCGCCCTCGAGCACTGCCCGTGCATGCTCCACTCCCAGACAAACAACACAGAACGAGTGCGTGTCATCCTCGCTCAAATAGCTTGGGCAAGGGGACGCACACCGTCTGAGTCGTTTCTCTATATTCGCCATATATATTGAGATAGACAAACAACACCAAATAAGACAATACAGTCACACAGAACGCTTGCTGAAGACAGAAAGCTGACGCGGCTATGTGCCAGTGTCCTTTTATAGCTTCCGGATCACCGTCACATGCAACGTCACGAATGACGAAAGACACAGGACCAATCAAGATTGGAGTAGTTCCATTACAGACTTCAGACGCGTCATGCCGAAGGCATTCCCCAAAGGGTCGAGTATCAATGCAGCGTCTCAATAGTACAGTAGTACAGTAGTACAGCGTCTTACAATAGTAACCTGAGACGTTTTCTTCTTTTAGACCAGTTGATCCCAAGAGCTGGCCCTAGGCTGAAGTTCCTCAAACATTTAGAGGACTTGTAAGATCAGTGTAGACATGAGAGGCTCAATTCTTCAGTTTTCCACACACTGTATTTATTTCTGAGTATTTAATAGAGCTAATGGCTCTTAATAGCAGCTTTTTAATAGGAATTTGAATTTCATGAATTTGTTCACTATAGACCTGTTGACTGTTGGCCTGTTGAATGTTCAGCCAGTTCATTCGCAATTGTTGTTTTGCTCTGAATGTTTTCCTACTTGAGTGAAATGAACTGCACCAGTTCCACTATATTGTTGATATTAATTAATGCAATATAATACATTTTTTCAAAGATTCCATTATGTTGTTTTGTTTTTGTATTGTTTAAGTGTTTATTGCATAATATATGCATAAATCTAGCATGTATTCTGTTCTAGGTTTGTAGTTTAACAGTTGTATAGCTATGGGTATTCTATTGCAATTTATTTTCTTAAATTGTACTGTAATGTGTTAGAATTACTCTGGCATATGGGTTAATTTTACCCAGCATTTGGGTACACTATATAACAAATATGTAGTTGAATCAACCCAGAATTGTATTTAATTTGACCCAGCATTTGGGTAGAATATTTAACTCATCTGTTGGGTTAAAAATGAGCAACCCATCTTGCTGGGTCAAATTAACTACTGCTGGTCTGGTGCAATATTGATCCAGCGGTTGGGTTATAAAACAACCCAAGTTGGGTTATTTTTAACCCATCAGACCAATTAGACACTTTTAAGTACAACTCATTTTTTATTATAAAAATGTGTCAATAAATATTAATATTTAAAAAACTGATCTGAGATCAGGTAAAATGAAATAGACAGTGGTTCATGGGTTCACAGAGATCATCGCCCCCTAGTGACGAACCAGTGACATTTGGAAACAGTAACGACATGAAGCCAGTGCTGCCAGATTTGGCCAGTTTTGAGTTTGATTGTGCTGGTAAAAATTGGTTTGGCGGTTTTCAAACACCTACATTTTATAGACTAATTGGTTAATAAATAAAACTCAAGTGTGCATGTAGTTCATAAAATCAGTCATCAGCCGTCTACCAGGACATTTCCAGAGAACTTCATGCTTCCTTCAGCAGACAAGCTTTATGGAGATGCTTCCTTCATTTTCCAGCAGGATTTGCACTGGCCCACACTGCCAAAATAACCAAAACCTGGTTCAATGACCACTGTGTAATTACTGTGTGATTTCATGTAATATTCTAATTTTTTGAAATCCTGTTTTCGTGGGTTTTATGAGCTGGAAGCCCAAATTATGTACAAATAAAAAACTAAATACTTGAAATCGTTTAAGTTGTGGGCCCTGAATCTATAATCTATGGAAGTTTAACGTTTTGAATGGAATTATGGAAATAAATAAACTTTTCCATGATATTCAATTTTTTTGGAAAGGGTCTGTATAATATTATGTTACATGTTTACTTGCATCATAATAATTGAATAAAGTGTGTGAAAGGTTTGATATTGTGTAGTTTGTGATCCTCCATCAGCAGCTGCAGTTTCTCTCAGCTGTATCAGTGCAGTCACTGTGACGTCTGACTGACAGAGGTTTTTGTACGACTCTTTATCACTGTGTGAACACATCACCACTGTGATAACTCTGACAGTAATAATCTCCTGTATCTTCAGTCTGGACTCCACTGATGGTCAGAGTAAAATCTCGTCCAGTACTTGCTGTTCCACTGCCACTGAATCTAGATGGAGTTCCAGTATAACGGGTGTTTATGCCATAAATCAGGAGTTTAGGAGCTTCTCCAGGTTTCTGCTGATACCAGGCTAAGTAGCTGCTGTATATTCCTACATCTATATTACACTCTATTGTTGCTGTTTGACTCTGTTGGACAGTTTTAACTTCAGGTTGAGTCAGAGTCACTCCTCTGGATTCTGAAGAAGAGAAAATAAAGTCAATTAGTTTGTTAATCACCTTTTAAGAAAACAATGTTTGTATATTAAAATGATCAAAACAACATATTATATTTATATAAAAAAGTAACAACCTTGAATAAACAGTGCAATGGTCCAGATGAAGATGTTGATTGTGTTCATTGCTGTAGTTTAGTCTTGTGTGATGATGAAGATTGTGTTCTGCTCTCAGTCATGAAGTGTTAAACTCACAGCACTATAAACACTCTCAGAGCACTGAAGCATGTGCTGACAATGCAAAGAAGTGGGCAGGATTTACAACAGCTTGTGCTGATAACAAACTCATAAACTCTACATAGAAGATTTTACTTTCAGAATAATGTTATTGAACCATTTAGTGATTAATTGCACATATTTATTAATTGTGAAATATTTGTGTTTATGTGTGTCAGGCTGATAAGACACTAGGTTTTGTCTGGAGAATCATGAATGTAGATCATTTTAAACATATGTCATACGCAGCAGTTTCTCTGAGTTCAGTTCTGTGCTACACCTTTACAAGCATGTTAACAATGAGAAATCAAGAACTAAATAAATCAGTTTTACTATATTTAGAGTAATAATAAAAAAGTCCATTATGGTCTTTGGAATCAATGTTGACATGTTCCTCTCTGGGAAATATTTTCATGATGTCTATTTTTCCCACATTTTCCACATGCATGAAGTTCATCAGGACTCATAATCAGGTCATTATATATTAAACAATGTGCATCTGAAATGTTCAGAATTATTGATTCATTTATTTGAAGCTGCAGGTTTTTCTGTGAATCATGATGATTGATCTGCATATGAAGAACAGAAGCATCATTATGAGAAACTCCACAACATCATCCATGATCAAAGAGGTCAAAGGTCACCTCAGAGGTCACAGCTCATCAAATATATTTCTTTAAACAGTGTTATATCAGAAAGCATTTAGTCAAATCTGAATGAGTGAGTGTTGAGAAGAGCTGAGGATCTTCTAATATCAGTGTGTTGAAGTGTTGTTTCTCTCTCTCTGCTGGAGTGTGTGTTCACTCGAGTGGAATAGAGGTTTTTGTACGAGCGTTTCATTAGATTGTATCACTGTGGTGGACTTTCGGTGGAGGAACTAAACTGGTGATCAAATGTAAGTCTATTTAATTACATATTTAAAAAAATAACATTTAGATTTCAGAAAGTGTTTTACAGTGGAAACAAGAACAACATTTATTAATAATAATGATTATTATATATTGTGGCGATACTTTTATGTATAATGCATTATAAAGGTTTTCATAATGAATGTTATAATGCAGTATATATTTTCGTAAATAACTGCAACCAAAGTTAAAATGTCTTATAATACTTAAAAATTCCTTATTTCCTCTGAAATTGGTTGTTTGTCATGAGTTTTAAAGTATTACAATTTCTTAAGGTGTAACAATGAATAGATAATATTATAATGTGTTATAACTGCGGTTACAATTATTGATGAGATCATACATGCATTATAATGTGTAAAACAATATATAATTAATACATTAACAATACTTTTATAATGCAATATGTATAACGTCTTTAATTAAAGTGTTACTGATATTTTTGTATAATTATTTAATCTAAAACAATGATATTATTATAAGAATAGCATTATTCCTTAAAAAAAAAAAATATATATATAGAGAGAGAGAGAGATAGATTTAGTTAATCTTTTATTGTAGAAATCATACATGGAAAAAAGAGATTTGACATCAGAATGTAAATGTTGCTGCTTTCTGTAGTTCAGTCAATGATACTGAATCTCTTTTGCTCATGTTGTGCTTATAATTCAGTGTTTTGTTCATTCTGTATGATTCAATTGTGTTTTAACTCTGTTTGAAATCGAGTTACATTTTCAGTTCAGGTGAATATCTCAAAATTTAAGATATTTATGTTCAGAGTGAATAATTGCTGGAATAATAGATAATATGTGTTATAACTGCTGTTACACTTATTGATTAGATCATACATGCATTTTAATGTATATAGCAGTGCATAATTAATGCATTGAAAATGTAATTGTGTGTGTGTGTGTGTGTGTGTGTGTGTGTGTGTGTGTGTGTGTTGTGTGTGTGTGAATGTGTTGTGTTTGTCTCCTGCAGCTGGTCCCACAGTGAAGCCCTCAGTGTCTCTGCTGCCGCCCTCTTCTCTGCAGATCTCTGGAGACTCAGCCGCACTGCTCTGCCTGCTCAGCTCTTACTCTCCACAGGGGGCGCTGGTGAGCTGGACACTGGACGGGTCAGAGGTCACCGAGGGGGTTCTGACCAGCGCAGAGAGCCAGCAGGACGGCCGCTACAGCCGCAGTAGCGTCCTGACCCTCAGCAAAGCACGCTGGGAAGCGGGAGAGCTGTACGTCTGCAGAGTAACACATGATGGAGCTCCTCATGAGGTCTCGTTCCACAAGAGCTCTGAGTGCTGATGTTTCTCTCCTGAAGATGAGCCGTATCTGAGTGTCCTGTGTCAGGCAGGATTCACATGAGTCTAGTGCTGCAGCTGTAGTGATTTACAACTCAATACTGAAACTGAGTGTGTGTGTGTGTGTGTGTGTGTGTGTGTGTGTGTGTGTGTGTGTGTGTGTGTGTGTGTGTGTGTGTGTGTGTGTGATCTTTCAATCTGCTGTGTTTGCTGCAACATTCAATAAAGCTTCTCAACAAGTTCACTTTGTGTCTGACAACATCATTCAACTAACAGATGAAGATGCAGGTGCTTTTCAGAAGGTTGATGTAGCAGTAAATGTCAAATAAAGCTCTTGGGGTTTGAACATGGTCTCTGGAGACAGAGCTGCTCTATTCTGAGAGGATCACAATCACTCCACCCTGACAATGCAAATGGGGTTTTCAGTCTCACTCTCTGATTGGTTACATGATCTGGACTGGAACACTTTCACTTCTGCTTTAGTGAAGCAGCGCAGACAAACTGATCATTTCATTTATAGGAAATTAAAAAGTTTATTATATAAAAATATCATAAAAAAGATCAAGATCAAGAATCAGCTGTTCTGACACTAATTGTTACATAATCATTACATTTATAGGCAATGGTGTAAATATACTGCAGGTCCTTCTCAATAAATTAGCATATTGTGATGAAATTCATTATTTTCCATAATGTAATGATAAAAATTAAACTTTCATATATTTTAGATTCATTGCACACCAACTGAAATATTTCAGGTCTTTTATTGTTTTAATGCTGATGATTTTGGCATACAGCTCATGAAAACCCAAAATTCCTATCTCAATAAATTAGCATATTTCATCCGACCAATAAAAGAAAAGTGTTTTTAATACAAAAAAAAGTCAACCTTCAAATAAATATGTTCAGTTATGCACTCAATACTTGGTCGGGAATCCTTTTGCAGAAATGACTGCTTCAATGCGGCGTGGCATGGCCGTAATCAGCCTGTGGCACTGCTGAGGTGTTATGGAGGCCCAGGATGCTTCGATAGCGGCCTTAAGCTCATCCAGAGTGTTGGGTCTTGCGTCTCTCAACTTTCTCTTCACAATATCCCACAGATTCTCTATGGGGTTCAGGTCAGGAGAGTTGGCAGGCCAATTGAGCACAGTGATACCATGGTCAGTAAACCATTTACCAGTGGTTTTGGCACTGTGAGCAGGTGCCAGGTCATGCTGAAGAATGAAATCTTCATCTCCATAAAGCTTTTCAGCAGATGGAAGCATGAAGTGCTCCAAAATCTCCTGATAGCTAGCTGCATTGACCCTGCCCTTGATAAAACACAGTGGACCAACACCAGCAGCTGACATGGCACCCCAGACCATCACTGACTGTGAGTACTTGACACTGGACTTCAGTCATTTTGGCATTTCCTTCTCCCCACTCTTCCTCCAGACTCTGGCACCTTGATTTCCGAATGACACGCAAAATTTGTCCAAAAGTCCAGTGCTGCTTCTCTGTAGCCCAGGTCAGGCGCTTCTGCCGCTGTTTCTGGTTCAAAAGTGGCTTGACCTGGGGAATGCGGCACCTGTAGCCCATTTCCTGCACACGCCTGTGCACGGTGGCTCTGGATGTTTCTACTCCAGACTCAGTCCACTGCTTCCGCAGGTCCCCCAAGGTCTGGAATCGGTCCTTCTCCACAATCTTCCTCAGGGTCCGGTCACCTCTTCTCGTTGTGCAGCATTTTTTTGCCACACTTTTTCCTTCCCACAGACTTCCCACTGAGGTGCCTTGATACAGCACTCTGGGAACAGCCTATTCGTTCAGAAATTTCTTTCTGTGTCTTACCCTCTTGCTTGAGGGTGTCAATGATGGCCTTCTGGACAGCAGTCTTACCCATGATTGTGGTTTTGAGTAATGAACCAGGTTGGGAGTTTTTAAAAGCCTCAGGAATCTTTTGCAGGTGTTTAGAGTTAATTAGTTGATTAATTAGTTGATTCAGATGATTAGGTTAATAGCTCGTTTAGAGAACCTTTTCATGATATGCTAATTTTTTGAGACAGGAATTTTGGGTTCCCTTTCAAGGGAACTCGAGCTGCGTCGAGACGCGGTGGGAACGCCCTGCGTGATGGCGGCGGGTGACGTCATCGACCAGGAAGCTATAAAGCAGCGCTGAAAACAGACCGCGACAGCTTCTGTGCCTTCAGCAAGCGATCTGTGTATTCTGTCCTTGTCATATTTATTGTTGTTACAAGCTCTCCCAGTCTAGGGTTGAGAGAGGGTAACAGGATTAAATTAAATCAAAACGTAAACATAAACGAAAACGTGGAGAGTTCCCTTCAGTCCTCTGCCCCAGAAATGTGAGCCAACACTTAATGCAATAAATTAAATTAATTTATTTTGCTTAGACAAAGAAAATGGAAGCATTCAATTTTCAGGAGAAGGTTATGCCAAAACAACAAACAAAAGATGAAACTTACTATTGGGAGGAAAACTAAATGACCTACGCAGGTAAAAGAAAATAAATAAACAACATATGCTTCCCTCCACTCCCTGACTAACCAAAAACAGGGATTAATGTTTTACAAAAAGAAAAAGGTGGCACCAACTCCCTACAGCTTCCAATAACAAAATAAACAAAAAAGATTGATATAATAATGTTACAATACCTTTTAATACCGAAACAGAGTTAAACAAAAACAAGAAGAGATAAAAGAAAAATCACTACCTGATATCAAAACTATAATGCTGTAATGCTGACACCCAAGCACACACAAACGATGCACTGCAATACACCAGGACAACACACCAGTTTCACACTTGATTATAGTAACACACAAGTCTGGTGCAGGGGAGAAGTGAACCTCTCTCAAGCAGTGTTCACTCTGCTCTCTTATAGTGTAGCTCTTCAACAGTCCTTATGAGCTGCAGGTGTGGCTAATTAGCTGCAAGGCAAGCAGAGTGAGGGAGAGACAGAGCGCATGACAAAAACAACAACATTCAACAAAGTAAAATACAGCTCACAAACACTTTACATAATACGTCCTCAGGACGTAACATTGTTGTCTGTCAAGTTGCAATTCATATATATTATGGCAAAAAAGGAGAGCAAGCAAGCGTTGTGTTGTTCCCTGCCCACGTTATATCACAGGTGGGGACACACACTCCAGAGTAAAAAGCTTTGTGTTGCTTGTTTGGGAGTGGAGCATGCCAACAGTCAGTTCTCGAGGGGGCTGACTGTGAGCATTGCGAGAAGCTGTCCGTGAGGACGCTCCGCTCCCGCCGGTCGTTCTTCGAGGAGGACGGTTCGGTGCGCGCGCCCCGAGGCGCGGGTCCCGCTGCTGCCGAGGCACGGCGTCGACGCGCATCTTGGGGATCGCAAATGGTTCTAACAAACACCTATTGGATCCAGTGCTTTATCTCGGGGAGAAGCACGCTCTGCGGTTTCTCCTCCCCGGGATGAGGCATTCATCCTGCGATTTCCAGTTCCGAGGAATTGGTATCGTTAGTGTTTTTGTTTAAAAAATAAATAAATAAATAAATAAAAGAGAAATAAAGCAGATGTTTATGAGTTTTCAATAAATAAATAAAGTCAGCTCATAACTCTGTTGAATAAAGAGGAGCTTATAATAACATATAATGTGGCGCAATGGATAAGACACATGCCTTTGGTGTGAGAGACCCGGGTTCGAATCCACTGTGAGACACCAATGTGTCCCTGAGCAAGACACTTAACCCCTAGTTGCTCCAGAGGCGTGCGACCTCTGACATATATAGCAATTGTAAGTCGCTTTGGATAAAAGCGTCAGCTAAATGAATATAAATGTAAATAATAGGAGGTTTTATCTAGTGCTGTTGCCAAGTTAAATATTACTGGCCAGCCGAACATATATGAGAGTGAAAATATAAGGAAAACTCTATATTTCAAGCCTCCTCGTCGGGGAGTGCCGTTTTTCCCTAGCTCCACACTGAGGTGTCGAGATCGTGGAATAAACCGGTTTCTATTTATGTGTTTAATCCCTAAACTTTTACTATTGTAATGCTATGGGTATTAAGTATTTTTGTATGACAGTGCCTCGGGTTAAAGAGACGCTTGCGAGCTATCTCTCCCGGGTCGGCGTCATCATAACCCCGACGTTACCCACCAGCCATCATAAAATAATAGATAAATATTATTAGGCAGCACTGGTGGGTAAAGTATATAAGAACATGGATGAATGTGAGGATGTCAGAACTGATGCTATTCGAGAATTGCGTTGCGCAACAGATAAACTATACCGGGGAGGGACGGTTTCGAGAAATCGTTTTCTCCTCGGCGTCCTCTGGGGGGCGACTCTCTGAGGAGGGTCGCAGCGCTGCCAGTTCGGTTGTTTCCTGCTGGTGGCCACGGAGTGATATATATTTATATATATGTATATATATATATATAGTTTTTTCTGATGTAAAGAAAAATAAAGATAATAAAATATGTCTGTTCTTCTGGACGCTCCGCTTTCAAGAGACGAAGAAATAAACTCTTCAGGGGCGTTCCAGAGGTTTCTTCCTCACCGATCTAATGTTCCTGAGACTGCTGGGCGGGAGCAGTCTCAGCCTACTAAGCTCCTCGCAGCATAGAGTGCGGCAAAACAGAGATTCGCCATTCAGGCTCATCCACAATCGGACCTGGGTGGCGGTCGCAGTCTAGCCAGTTAGGGATATGCAAGATCTGAGGACTGTTTTATCTCTAAAATAGCAAAGTATCTTCTGTAAGAAGCCCTGACGCTGAGGCGAGGAGGCCCTCCAAGGAGGGTCGTAGGAACAAAGCTAGTTAGAGGTAGGCAAGATCTGAGGACTGTCGTTATCTCTAATAAAACTTAAATAAGAAGTCCTGACGCTGAGGCTATCAGGCTTCTGAAGGTTCCTCCGGGGCAGGGACGGTTTTGAGAAATCGTTTCTCCTCGGCACCCTCTGGGGTGCGACTCTCTGAGGAGGGTCGCAGCGCTGCCAGTTCGGTTGTTCCCTGCCGGTTCTCCGTTCAGGGCACCGAGGTGTCAGCGTCCCCATACGATCCTCCGAGGAGGGGCGTAGAACGGTCAGTTCGGTTGTTCCCTGCCGGTTCGCCGTTTCAGGGCACCTAAGTGACTGTTCAACCAAATCCAGAGGCCAGTCTCGAGAGACTGGTTCCCTTAGTAGAATTTCTGGCAGCGTGGAAACTACTGCCACATATTTCTCAGTGGGTCCTGCACACTTTAGAAAAGGGTTTCAGAATTCAGTTCGGTTCTCGTCCGCCCAGATTTCTATGGGTCCTCCCCACAGTACTGACACTTCTGCAAAAGGAGCTATAGAAGGGGTTCCTCCTCCCAGCAGACAGTCAGGGTTTTACAGCCGTTACTTCATTGTTCCGAAAGGGGATGAGGGGTTGCGTCCTATTCTAGACCTGCGTCAATTAAACAGCAGGTTTCAGAATCTCAAGTTCAAAGTATGCTTAAGCTAATATGATTGTGTCACAGATTCAGTCCGAGGACTGGTTTGTCACAATAGACTTGAAGGACGCTTACTTATCTTTCCATCCTCATCACAGGAGGTTCCTGAGGTTTGCTTTTGGGGGCAAAGCATACCAGTTTCGGGTTCTTCCATTCGGCCTTTTTATCACCCCGCACCTTTAAAATATGCGTGGATGCAGCTCTGGCTCCTCTGAGACTCCAGGGTATTCACGTATTATACTTTATCGATTATTGGTTGATCCTAGCTCAATCTGAGCAGATGGCAGTTCGGCATCGAGATGTCGTTCTGTCTCATTTAAAGTTGTTAAAGTTAAAGTTAAAGTAATGTTGGGGTTGCGGCTTCGCCGTAACTGGGGTAAAACTAGGCCAGTCACTCACTGTGGAACAGTTTCAGACTGTTGGGGCTCATGGCAGCTGCGTCCAACGTAATTACTTTTGGCCTTCTGTACATGAGACCTCTGCAGTGGTGGCTCAGGACCAAGGGGTTTTCTCCGAGGGGAAATCCATTTCGCACGATCAAGGTCACGCGGCGATGCCTTCGTGCCTTGGTCATGTGGAAGAAACCTTGGTTCCTCACCCAGGGCCCAGTGCTGGGGGCTTCTTGTCGACGCGTAACGCTTTCGACGGATGCTTCCCTCACGGGATGGCGGGCGGTCATGAGTGGCCGCTCGGCGAAAGGTCTTTGGCAGGACCATTAACGTTCTGGCATATAAATCGGCTAGAAATTATGGCGGTATTTCGAGCTCTCAAATACTTCCTTCCAGACCTGAGAGGTCACCATGCGCTTGTCCTTCCGGACAACACACTGATGGTCTTGTATATCAGAGCAGATATCCTGTTGAGGCAGGGGCTGAGGCCTGGGGAATGGAGATTTCACCCCGAGGTGGTGGAGCTCCTTTGGGAGATCTTCGGTCAAGACTCAAGTCTATCTTTCGCATCGTTTATTCAACACATTGCCCTATGTGATTCTCCCTGACGCATCCAGCTCTGCTTGAACTGGATGCAACGTATTAGGTATGGTTGAGGCTACACCTGTACGCATTTCCCGATATTTTTGCTCCCGGGAGTTACTCTCATCCGGAGTTATGGATACTGTGGGCTCGGCCTCTAAGGGGGCCCAGCTCATAGATTCAGGTCTCTCGACTGAGGTCGTGGAGACCATACTCCAGTCTAGAGCTCCCTCCACGAGAAGACTGAATATGCATTGAAATGGAAACTGTTCTCTGCCTGGTGTGGAGAACGCCTTCTGAATCTTGCTATCTGCCCTATGGTACAGTACTTGATTTCTGCAATGAATGTTTCTTTGCTGGGTTATCTCTTAGGAGAGATCCTTATTTCGTCTTCTCCGTGGTACATGAGGCTGAGGCCTGCACGTACTTGGATTTGCACCTGGTATGGTGATAGTCTTTCTTCACCCCCTGCCGGGTTGTATTCCTAGGTCCCTACTAAATTTGCGGGTCATTTGTGCTGCAGGCCTTCTGTCCTCCACCTTTATACCCCAGATCAGGAAGAACTTAATCTGTTATGCCCTGTCCGGGCTTTGGGTGCTTATGTCCACAGAGCTGCCAAAGAAGAAGCTGTGGCGTATATATAAAAGCAATTATTCGTCTGCTTCGGGTTACCTACATGTAAGATAGGTTGCCCTGCATCTAAACAGATAATGAGCAAGTGAGTAGTTGAGGCTATCTCACTTGCTTATGGAGCGGCCGGACAGCCTTCACCTTTGGCTGTCCCGGCCCATTCTACCAGGAGTATGGCTGCCTCTAAGGCTTTATTATCAGGAGTTTCACTCTATGACATCTGTAATGCGGCAGGCTGGTCCTCACCGTATACATTTGTTAGATTTTATGACTTGGTCCTAGGCTCCACTCCAGGGTCTACGGTGCTTGTTCCTAGTGTGCACGTGGTCTTCATACAGAACAGGCATTTGTAATATGGCGTCGTGGGTATAGGGTTCCCACCGCGTCTCGACGCAGCTCGAGTTCCCTTGAAAGGGAACGTCTCAGGTTACGTATGTAACCCTGGTTCCCTGAAAGGGAACGAGACGCTGCGTCGCCCTGCCATACTCCCTGCATGCCTGTGATCGACTTGCTTCGGCTTTTCAGAAGCTGTCGCGGTCTGTTTTCAGCGCTGCTTTATAGCTTCCTGGTCGATGACGTCACCCGCCTATGACGTCTCGTCTTTCCATTGGACTGATTATACACGTGCTTCACGACGCAATCACGCAGGGCGTTCCCACCGCGTCTCGACGCAGCGTCTCGTTCCCTCTCATACGTAACCTGAGAAGTTTTCATGAGCTGTATGCCAAAATCATCAGTATTAAAACAATAAAAGACCTGAAATATTTCAGTTGGTGTGCAATGAATCTAAAATATATGAAAGTTAAATTTTTATCATTACATTATGGAAAATAATGAACTTTATCACAATATGCTAATTTATTGAGAAGGACCTGTATGTATGTATATATATATATATATATATATATATATATATATATATATATATATATATATATACATATATGTGTGTATATATATGTATATATATATATATATATATATATTCTACCAAATTGGTTCACAGTTGGAACCATCTCAATTTTTATTTAATTTTTTTCACAAATTGTGCTTTCAAATTGTATAATATCCAAGGAAAACATGTCTAGTAATTGTGCAGTTAATTCTCATACTTTATTTTCAGTTTTGGAATATGTATCCTCTCCCCAAATTTGTCAATAATAAAACACAATAAAAATTATTTAAAGAAAAGGCTTATATTGACCTTTTAAAATTTGTTTACATCTACCTTGTAAATATATATATATATATTTTATTAAAAAGGTTACAATTACAACAACAATTCAAGTGTAATCTTTCTTTGTAAAAACTAAAGTATACATTTTATCATACATATTTCAAAGTTAAGGATTCATTACTTTGAATATAGACTACATTGACAAAACATACTATATTAGCAAAAATTGGCAAACAAAAGCTTATTTGAGGTGGTAGATATTTTACAGTAAAAATGTGTAATCTATCCAAAACTAATCAACGAAATGTTGTCTTTCATATGTCTGTAACATAGGTCTTTCATTTTTATTATAAGGAATATAAATGTTAATTTGCAGTTTAATACGTTGCTTATACAAATACATTTTATTTCAACATATTTCAGTCGATTTTTACTCATCTCAGTATAGCAATACAGTTTGCTAAAAGCGGATCATTCATTCACACACAGAAACGCAATTCAAATTTAAACCGTCTTTTTGCGAGTTGTGGTAAACAGCGCATCTCTGCCATTCACTCATTCACACAGAAACGCGATTTACTTGAGAATGAAAAAAACTTACTACAGTATTCCATCCGTTGCTCCTCGAAATACCAGCACTTCTGAGTTACATTTTCCATTATTATTATTCCTCACAGCGCTGCGAGACAGTGTAAACAAGTACAATGATCTGAATAAACTTGATGTAATTTCTCGAGCTGATATGGTTCACAGTTTGCATGGATTGCCTCAGTCATTTGCGTTTGAATAGGGCGCGCTCTCTGTGGGCGGGGCAGATTAAAACGTAATGAGCTAAGATGAGAACGACTGAAATCTCTCTCTTTTCATAAAGATTACATAAACAGAGAATATTTTTTTATAATAAAAGAAGAGAATTCAAGCTTCATGCCTGTGTGTCTGTATGCCTGTTTGACTGAGTATTCGCTGAGTTATGGTTCATTTTCGGACGCGTTTCAGAATGGACTACACTGACAGAGAGAAGGCAGAACTCGCATCATGTTTATTTTTCTTTATTTGGCGAAAAGCACAACACTTTGTTTTTATTGTGAGTATACACAAAAATAATACACATTTAACAGGATCAATTGATGTATAACACAAGCACATTTTTTTTTCACTGTTAAGGAATCGCCGCGATAGCCGACCTCAGGGGGTTAAAAGAACCCCAAACCTTTGAACAATAGTGTACACACACACACACACACACGTGTGTGTTTTTTATTTTTATTTTATTTTATTGAAATACAACATATCATGGCTATATGTTGTCTGTGTTGTTGGAAAAGCTTAGTTACAATAGTTGACATGCAATACTATGGAAGGACAGATCACTAACAGACACTGCAATGGATTGTCGTTTTTATGCCTTCTACATAGTTTTAATTATATATTTTAAATTATATTAGAATACAGTTGTAAATGCAACTAAAGCAAGACTAATGTGTTTGTCAAACTAGAAAAAATAGAGAGAGAAAACAAACAGACAAACAATCTTTCCACTTATCTTGTTGTTTTCAACATCTTGTTGCCGACCTGACCGGCAGTCTCAACTGTACCTTTTGGACAATGGCCATCACACTTCTTACATTTCCGAACTCCACCCTCATCCACCTCATAGGTGCCAGGGCTGCATGTTCTCACACATGCCCCATGGTCTGTCACGGCATAGTTACCTGAGAAAAACATCAAACCATCAGTCATTCCAGAGTTGTTAACCACAACCAACCAGCAACACAATCCTAATGCGTCAAATCATTCTGTCATAGTTATCCTGCTTTCTGAGATGTTATTCAGAAACCAGAGTTTGAGTTGCAGGCTCACGATCCACACCAGAGTGATTCTCTTTACCTGGATTGTGTTGTTTAGATTTTAACCCTGAACACCTAAAACATTAATCTCCAGAATGCAAGAATTCAAGACCTAACAGCTTTGAATTTGCATGAAAGATATAATTAGAATCTGATTGTGTGTTTCAAGTGAAAAAAAATTAAAATAAATAAATAGCAGGTTTCGAAGATTCGTGTCTCAGCCTGGCCTTACGTGGGCATTTCTTGATACAAGTTGCCCCAAAGCTGTACTTCCCGTCGGGGTTGAGAGCGAGCTGGTGGGTGTTAGGGTCGTAAAGCATGAGCGGTGGACATGCGTCCTTGCATGTCCCTTCATCCTGGAAGTCCTTACAGGCCTGCAGAAAACAAACAGCATTTCCCATGAGGCAACTAGTCCGAAATCATCTTCATTGCCCTTGAGGTTACATTTACTGCAGCTGTGCACTTCATTGGTAATGAATGTTTCACTGTAACAAATGTTTCCAGCCGCTAGATAACTTCTAAAAGGTTTCTTGTCAAACCTTTTTTTCAAAGGCTTATATGCTATAGTTCAAAAGTTTTTAACAGCAAAAAAGGAATATTTTGATTATTCAGCAAGGATGCTTTTTATCAAAAGTGATAGTAACAAGATTTAAAATGTTACAAAAGATGTGGTTGCACTATATTTTACAGTATGTGTACTATAGTGTACTGGCAGTGTACTTCCCCAAGAAAGTACTGGTAATTTAAGGTAACTACATGGGTTAAGGTTAGGTTTAGGGGAAGGTTCAAGGTTAGAACCTATAGTTAAACCCAGTTATAGTTATTGCTATAAGAAGTACATAGTATGTACATGCGAAACAGGACTGTACCAAAGATTTCTTTAGATTTCTATTTAAAAAAAAATGCTGCTCCTTTAAATATCTATTCATCAAAAATATCACGGTTTCAAAAAAAAAAAAATATATATAGCAGCAGTATAGCAACTGTTTTCAACATTGATAATAACAAGAAATGTTTCTTGAGCAGCAAATCATCATATTTGAATGACTTCTGAAGGATCATGTGACTCTGAAGACTGAAGAAATGATGCCGAAAAGTCAGCTTTGATCACAGGAATAAAATGTATTTTAATATATATTCAAATAGAAAACAGTTATTTTAGTTTTTATTAACACATTCAAGTGGCTGTGAATTTCTCACATGTTGAGTCATACTGCTATTGTTATTCACACTAGTTCAGTTCATAAATACCTAACCTAATTAACTAACTGTATTTACGCTCACATATAGCATACAGTATGTGGTAAATGATAAATGAGCAAACAATGAATGGTTGGGAAATGAATCTAACGTATCTGCACATGTGTTTCTCACCAGGCAGTCGGTTGGTTTGGGTCCAGTGCAGCCAGCAGCACAATGTTCATTGCAGCAGTCCATAGGTGTGAGTCCCTTACACCTGCCCGAGCACTGCTCCGCACAGATCACCTTAGTCACTAGATTCAGAGAGAGAAGAAACTTCAGAGATGCTAACAGACAAGTAGGGGTCAAGTAGTGTTCTTCAGCAGTCATGAAATATAAGTCAAGGATCAACTAAACAAACTAAAGAGGAGCATTTAAAAAAAAAAAAAAAAACTACTCAAAAAAGCAGAAATCCTTACAGAAATCCAAAAACTGTCAATTCACTGTATTTTGTGCATTACTAACCAGTACAGCATGAAACAAGATAACCCAAGTTTAAGATAACCGATAACCATAACCTCTTATTACTGAAAACATCCATAAATGTATCAGTTTTAGCCATATTCTCACAATAATTACAATTACAAAAAAAAAAAAAAAAAAAGTTTCTGACATGAGCTGTAAGTGACCAATCACAACAGACTGGGCCATCTGACCAATCAGAGCAGAGTAGACCAATCACAAGTAGGGTGACCACCTGCTAATAAGCCCAAGGGGGGACAAGGGGTATGTTTCTGAGGGACAATGGGGGACACTGCCTGGCACGGCGGTGCCCCCACCCCACGGGCAGACTCACTGATAGTGGTTTACCCATTTCTAGCACATACCACCTTACATGGTATATTAATAATGCCCTATTCCCCTAAACATGTGTAATTGCTGATGTATGCTCATGAATAGGCCAACCAATGTGTATTTTTTTTCTAAATAAAGATTCATAATATTTTGAACATTCAATGAATTGACAGATGCACTTCCACTTAAGATTTACTATAATTTTATTTATTTTTCATTACAATTTATTCACTTTAAATAAATTATAATATAAAATTATAGGATTAACAGGAATTGTAGTTAAACACCACAGGAACAGTTTTTAAAAAAAGTATTTAAAAAAAAATACGATTGACATCGTAGCCTATTCCCCTCCATGTCCCAAAAAGCCCTCTCGGTATCCCCCTCAACACCTTTCAGCCACAAATATTCATTTTCCCAGTCTTTCTTGTACCCACACCTTCTCTTTATAATTAATGATGGCGGTGCCTCTCAGACTCAGTCTCTTTCTCCATTTTTCGAATTGGAAAGCGCGCATCTAAAAGTTTCTTCCCAGTGTGTCTGGTATGCGCGTGCGTGCGCTGTCATGACAACAACGAAAAAGTTGATGACAACCTAGTTAGCAGTTCAACTGAGGGGTTTGTGTGGCAACAGTAGCGTGCTGAACTGTCAAGTAATGTTCGTTTGGCTGCCTGGGGCTCGAGGATATAGAGCGACCAACCTTTTTTTTAGCAAGCACAGATTATGCGTGACACGGTCTCAATTTGCGGGACGCATGAATTGGGTTTCAAACGCTGTGCGCGCACGCGCTACGCGGGACGGGTGGTCACCCTAATTACAACAGACTGAGCTATCTGACCAATCAGAGGAGAGTAGACCAATCACAACAGACTGAGCTATCTGACCAGTCAGAGCAGAGTAGACCAATCACAGCAGACTGAGCTGTCTGGCCAATCAGAGCAGAGTAGACCAATCACAACAGACTGAGCTATCTGACCAATCAGAGGAGAGTAGACCAATCACAACAGACTGAGCTATCTGACCAGTCAGAGCAGAGTAGACCAATCACAGCAGACTGAGCTGTCTGGCCAATCAGAGGAGAGTAGACCAATCACAGCAGACTGAGCTGTCTGGCCAATCAGAGCAGAGTAGACCGATCACAACAGACTGAGTCAACTGACCAATCAGAGCAGAGTAGGCTATCAGAAAGGCAGTGTTTATAGAGACTGAATCTTCAAATAAACTGTTTTCAGAGCCAAACTTTTGAATAGTAGTGTAAAGTATCTGTGTTCCCAGTCTCTAGCTTTAAAAAGGTTTCTGTGTTTTTGTTGTTGTTGTTGTTGTGTTTTTTTAAACACTTCTACATAGAATGTTTTCACAAATTTACTAAAAAGCCTGAAAGTAGGAAAAACATTCAGATTCAGTTACTCGAGTAGTTTTTAGGACCACTTACTTGTTTGGCAGTTTTGAGGGCCAGGGCCCCAACAGGAACCATTGGGACAGCTCAGGTCACACTTCTCACCTGCGGGAGGTAGAGTAGAACATTCTTAATCAACGTGCAAAATTAATTAGTACCATTTAATATGCGTGTATATTTAAAAAAAAAAAAAAAAAATCTTGAGGGACTTACAGTCTCTAGCCAAGTTTGGTGCCGGCTCTCTGATTGTAGGCTGGGTCTCCATGTTCAGAATATCAGTCCACTGGATGGTCTCCACATTACATAAATAACGGTTACTGGTAAATTTTATTCCACCCTTCAGTATTTCTAGGAGGGAAAATGACAGTGTTTGAACAATGCATTTATGTACTGTATGACGAACTTCACTTAGTGACAGTTGAAATTTAGGTCTATTATTGTTTTCCAAATATAACTTTCAGCACTAGGCATGGAGATTAATGAATGTTATTCCCTCTACAAAACAAATGTGCGAAAGACACACAGGTCAGTTAGAAGCGTTAAAGTTAAAGTGTTATTCTCATTTGGAAGAAAAAAAACACTAGGACAAAGAACACTTTTATATAACCACATACCAGTTAAGCTAGTCAGTGGTAACTGGTTCACGCCTTGTCCGATGCTGTCGCCTTTTCCGATGCTGATGTCGGAGTTTAGTAGGACGACCAAGGCAAATCTGTCATCATAAAGGGAGTGGCCACGAATGATGCGCAGATTCTCAAGGGGAATGCTGGGAGCTGAGTTGAGCCCAATAAGAACATACCCACCAACTTCTTGGATGCTCTAAAAATCAGAAACATTACACATAAAGCTCACTAACATCCATCACTAATACTATATAAAGAGTTGTTATACTGCATAATTCAAATATTGTTGAGGCATCTGTCATGAAATACAAAATATAATAAAACATTGGTATATAGATGACTTACAATAACCAAACAGTAAGATAACAGTAAAATAGCACTGAACGTAGTGTTTGTAAACAGATATATATATATATATACCATACCCTGAGAAAAGACAAGTCGTGTTTTTCAGTCAGATATGCGATTTCCAGGTTTTCCAGAACCACGGTGCAGTTGCTGTACATTTTTACCAGGATCTGATAATGTTCATCCACTGTTCCCAGAAGGGCCAGTTTGATGTTCGTTCCCCGACACACTTAAACACACACAGAGAAAGAAAGAACAATTCAATCCACTGGGGCCTTCATGGAAAAAAGCAGAATAAAACTCAAATTCCAGTAGAAGCAAAAATGCTTTTGGTTTCTTTGTGCAATTTGTTTAAAACCTCCCAACCAAATTATTTTTGAACATATTTTCAAACACATTGGAATCAGTTTTATTCATTCAATAATACAGTAAGACATGGGGTCAGTAAGATATTTTAAATTAAATTAAAATAATTTTATTGAGCAAAGATGCATTAAATTGATCATAAGTGACTTTTATTAGGCTATGTTACAAAATATTTATATTTCAAAATAAATGCTGTTTTTTTTTTTACTTTCTATTTATCAAAGAATTCTTTAGGGACCGTTCGGTATTTATGGAAGGGGCCACCGGAGGAAAATAGGGGAGGGTCTTTTTATTCTTTGTTGAGGGGAGGGTCATCCAACTTTTTTTAGTCTAGGGGGAGGGTCACCCAACTTTTGTGAAAACAGCAACATTTCAAAGTGGCTTGTTTGGTGCATATTTTTTTTACATGTAGCTCCATGTTGCTCTGGCGGTATCAGCCCCCCATCGCTATCAGATGGGTCTGACCCAACAAAAATCCAGTTTGGCGCTGTTTGACAGTGCGCGCGCACTAAAGTACGCGCCGCTCAGAAAAAGTGCATCATGTCAGAACAGAACGCCAATGAAATGTTTACCCGGCAAAGCTTTAAAGCACGAGCAAATAATTAACTTTTGTGATTGCGAATAATAAGTGCAGTGTCCTGTGAGTGTAAATCTACCGCTGCATTAACATGTGGATGTGATGTGAATGTACGTCGAGTTTTACAGTATTGGGACTGAGGCGCCAGAACTGCAGCTGATAGAATGTGCGCTGTAGCGCGATACTACCATATTTTAGTTTCCATTCTTATTTTGTTTCCACAATAATGTTAGTGAGTAAATTTACTGAAATTGCCACCATAACAGTGGAGTGTGATGTGTAAGATGTAGGGCTACCACATCTTTAAATTACTAAGGTAGGAATAAAATACGTAGACCTAGACCAAAAAACTAGTTGAGGATAAATTCGTTAAAATTGGGCAATTCCAGCGTTATATGGACGTGACATTTGCAGTCAAAACTTGAAATAATTCTCAGAAAATGCATTTAATACCAACATATTGAAACGTCTGTTTATATCATACTCCCTTAATAAAGGAGACAAGACATTAGAAAAATATCAGTCTACACATGCGTTTTATATTTAATATGAGGGAAATACACATGTGAGGTGACAAAAAATCTTTAACTTTTAGGTGGCAAAATATTCTTTAGTAGTTCTATGAGTTGCACTGCGCAAACCAAAAGTAATATACCCACCGGATGAAGAAGGGTCGGCCTCCACAGAACATAAAATATTATTTTTATTTTATTTTTCGTGTTCGCTTTTATAAGGAAAAAAAACAATGTTATGGACGTGACAGTTCTCCGTTACGGACATGACTGCTCTGAGAGCGACTTTAAAACTTTCACAGAGACCTCAAACAGAAAGCACAAAGCCTTTCATTAAAGTGAATTTCGTTTTTTTTATTAATTGTATCTTAATTTTAATCAATGTTTCATCATCCAAATGGCCTGGATTTAATAAATAAGAATTAAATATAGAAAATAGATAATCATGATGACACAGAGGCGCCGGCGAGTGAACTGGAGCTCGTCTCATAAATGAACCGAAACTCAGCGTATGGTATAGCCTACTTGCCTCACAGACCTGAGAAATATATAGAAAGCTTGAAATGTCTACTTTCAAACAGAACAATTCAAATGGCACTTTAGTCCCGCTCAAAAGTTTCAGAAGATGCTGGGTCTCATGGCTTCAGCATCTTCAGTGCTTCAGCTGGGTCTGCTTCGCATGCACCGCTGCAGTACTGGTTGAAAGTGCACGTACCGCGCCGAGCGTGGACCTCCGGTCTCTTGCGCCTCAAGGTCGATCAGAAATGCATCTCAGCTCTGAAACCTTGGACAGCGACCAATTGGTACCGGTCAGGTGTAAACCTTGGGACTTCCTCGAGTGTGAAGGTAGTGTCTACCGACGCCTCAACCTCGGGATGGGGAGCGCTGCTCGAGGGCAGACCGTTCTTCGGCCAGTGGTCAGAACGGAAAAAGCTTCTACACATAAACTGCCTGGAAATGATGGCAGTCGACAACGCGCTGAGGCGCTTTTGTCCCCAGATAAAAGGACACCACGTCTTGGTCCGTTCGGACAACATGTCGGTGGTGGCTCATATAAAATCACCAAGGAGGTATCAGATCCAGAACCCTTCACAGGCTGACGGAACGCCTCCTGGTCTGGGCTCAGCACAATCTGCGCTCGCTGAGAGCAGCGCATGTGCCCGGCCACCTGAATGTGGGACCAGACAGACTGTCCAGGAACAATCTTCCGGCAGGAGAATGGTCTTTACACCCACAGACAGTCAAACTGCTATGGGAAACATTCGGCAGAGTGAAAATAGATTTGCGTCTCAAGAGAATGCTCACTGTCAGGAGTTTTTCTCCAAGAGCAGGGATGCGCTGGCCCACGTCTGGCCCCGCTGCCCACCCTATGCGTTTCCCCCTGTCATGCTCCTACCCCAGGTGTTAGAGCGAATCAGGGAAAATGGATGCTCAGTGCTACTTGTGGCCCCATTATGGACGAACCAAGCCTTGTTTCCAGTCCTGATGCAGCTGATGAGTACCGCCCCGTGGCCGATACCGGTGAGGAGGGATCTCCTCTCGCAGGCCAACGGCTCGATCTGGCATCCTCGCACGGAGCTTTGGTCCCTACATGTGTGGGCCATCAACGGGTACCCATTAACCTCCCAGCGGGAGTGTTAAACACGATCACGCAGGCTAGAGCCCCATCTACTAGACGGCTCTATTCCTCAAAATGGTCTGTGTTCACTAGCTGGTGTACAGGTCGTGGTACTTCACCCTCAGACTGTGGGATGTCGGAGGTTCTTTTCTTTCTACAAGAGCTTCTGGATAAGGGCAGAGCCCCATCCACGCTCAAAGTTTATGTGGCGGCCATAGCAGCGTTCGCTGAACCAACGCTTGGTCAGTCACTAGGTAGGAACGATCTGGTCATTTGCTTCCTTAGAGGAGCTAAGAGGCTGAATCCTCTCAGACCTCCCTCAGTTCCCGTTTGGGACCTTTCCACGGTTCTGGAAGCCATGAAAGTCATACTCAAACCAAAGCACGGATATGTTCCTAAATCCCTCAATACACCGTTTAGGGCACAGGTGATCTCCCTGTCGGCCCTGCTGAATCTGAAGAGGAAGGGGACGCAGGGTTTCGCAGGGGTCAGGGCTTTAAGAGCCTATGTGTCTTGCTCATCTGTTTTTAGACAAGACGGAGCAGCTCTTTGTTTTGTTCAGCGGCCGTTCTAAGGGACTAGCTGCGTCAAAACAGAGTTTATCCAGATGGATAGTTGATGCTATAGCGCTAGCTTATACATCTAAGGGCCTGCAATGCCCGTTAGGTGTCAAAGCGCACTCCACGAGAGGCATGGCCTCGTCGTGGGCTTGGTCTAGTGGGATTGCCTTGCAAGATATCTGTATGGCGGCAGGCTGGGCCTCCCCGTCTACATTTATAAGGTTTTATAACCTCGAGGTTCCTGCTTTACAAGCTAAGTTGCTCTCGGTCTAATTTTTCAGTATTGCCTGCCCGATGCTATCGGCTCAGGATGCTGAAACTGCTAGAGCGTCGATCACTGATCGTCTGTATACTTCTGTGGGCAGTGCGTAAGTCCCCCATATTTATCAGTCCAGGCCCAGTTCGCCCTGGCTGTGTGGAACACTTGATATAACATGCTCTTATCAGAGCTCCATATTACAGGAATGATGCTATTCTAGCCCCTCTTCCCGGATTCTCTGTGAGTCCCTTGTGATTAGGCACTGTATGAGCCCCGGGCACCTGCCCTTGGGATCTTAGTGTTGAATCTCAGCACGCACAGCGTTTTACACTGTGTTCCCCTAGCGTAAGATATTACGCAAGTACGAGAGAACCTCTCGTAAGAGAACGTACTCGGTTACTAATGTAACCTCGGTTCTCTCTAGAGAGGGAACGAGTACTTGCGTATCTTGCCGTGCATGCATCACGCTCTGGTTCGCTTCGGCGATGAAAAACTGACCAAACCAGCCTCTCGGGGCTGTATTTTTAGCCCAAGCCCCACCCGCTTTCGGCGAGACATGACGTAGTGGGTGCGAAGCACCCTCATTGGTTTTGACGTCATGAGGGGCCTCTCTCGATAGGCTGGTGCAGTTGCCGCAGAGCAGCCAATGGGCGCGCGAGCTGTCTCGCCCATGTCTGCATGCTGCTGCAATGCGTTTTACATTATTGCAAAATTAAGGATAATTTTTTGGCTTCAATATCTCGTGGAAAAGAGGTTTTCCCCTAGCGTAAGATATTACGCAAGTACTCGTTCCCTCTCTAGAGAGAACCGAGGTTACGTTAGTAACCGAGTACGTTTTTATGCCTTCTACATAGTTTTAATTATATCTTTTAAATTATATTAGAATACAGTTGTAAATGCAACTAAAACAAGACTAATGTGTTTGTCAAACTAGAAAAAATAGAGAGAGAAAACAAACAGACAAACAATCTTTCCACTAAAAAAAAAAAAACATCTTGTTGCCGACCTGACCGGCAGTCTCAACTGTACCTTTTGGACACAGGCCATCACACTTCTTACATTTCCAAACTCCACCCTCATCCACCTCATAGGTGCCAGGGCTGCATGTTCTCACACATGCCCCATGGTCTGTCGCGACATAGTTACCTGAGAAAAACATCAAACCATCAGTCATTCCAGAGTCGTTAACCACAACCAACCAGCAACACAATCCTAATGCGTCAAATCATTCTGTCATAGTTATCCTGCTTTCTGAGATGTTATTCAGAAACCAGAGTTTGAGTTGCAGGCTCACGATCCACACCAGAGTGATTCTCTTTACCTGGATTGTGTTGTTTAGATTTTAACCCTGAACACCTAAAACATTAATCTGCAGAATGCAAGAATTCAAGACCTAACAGCTTTGAATTTGCATGAAAGATATAATTAGAATCTGATTGTGTGTTTCAAGTGAAAAAAAATGTATAAATAAATAGCAGGTTTCGAAGATTGGTGTCTCAGCCTGGCCTTACGTGGGCATTTCTTGATACAAGTTGCCCCAAAGCTGTACTTCCCGTCGGGGTTGAGAGCGAGCTGGTGGGTGTTAGGGTCGTAAAGCATGAGCGGTGGACATGCGTCCTTGCATGTCCCTTCATCCTGGAAGTCCTTACAGGCCTGCAGAAAACAAACAGCATTTCCCATGAGGCAACTAGTCCGAAATCATCTTCATTGCCCTTGAGGTTACATTTACTGCAGCTGTGCACTTCATTGGTAATGAATGTTTCACTGTAACAAATGTTTCCAGCCGCTAGATAACTTCTAAAAGGTTTTTTGTCAAACCTTTTTTTCAAAGGCTTATATGCTATATAGTACACTATAGTGCAAAAGTTTCTAACAAAAAAATGAATATTTTGATTATTCAGCAAGGATGCTTTTTATCAAAAGTGATAGTAACAAGATTTAAATGTTACAAAATATGTGGTTACACTATATTTTACAGTATGTGTACTATAGTGTACTGGCAGTGTACTTCCCCAAAAAAAGTACTGGTAATTTAAGGTAACTACATGGGTTAAGGTTAGGTTTAGGGGAAGGTTCAAGGTTAGAACCTATAGTTAAACCCAGTTATAGTTATTGCTATAAGAAGTACATAGTATGTACATGCGAAACAGGGCTGTACCAAAGATTTCTATAGATTTCTATTTAAAAAAAAATGCTGCTCCTTTAAATATCTATTCATCAAAAATATCACGGTTTCAAAAAAAAAAAAATAGCAGCAGTATAGCAACTGTTTTCAACATTGATAATAACAAGAAATGTTTCTTGAGCAGCAAATCATCATATTTGAATGACTTCTGAAGGATCATGTGACACTGAAGACTGAAGAAATTATGCCGAAAAGTCAGCTTTGATCACAGGAATAAACTGCATTTTAATATATATTCAAATAGAAAACAGTTATTTTAGTTTTTATTAACACATTCAAGTGGCTGTGAATTTCTCACATGTTGAGTCATACTGCTATTGTTATTCACACTAGTTCAGTTCATAAATACCTAACCTAATTAACTAACTGTATTTACGCTCACATATAACATACAGTATGTGGTAAATGATAAATGAGCAAACAATGAATGGTTGGAAAATGAATCTAACGTGTGCACATGTGTTTCTCACCAGGCAGTCGGTTGGTTTGGGTCCAGTGCAGCCAGCAGCACAATGTTCATTGCAGCAGTCCATAGGTGTGAGTCCCTTACACCTGCCCGAGCACTGCTCCGCACAGATCACCTTAGTCACTAGATTCAGAGAGAGAAGAAACTTCAGAGATGCTAACAGACAAGTAGGGGTCAAGTAGTGTTCTTCGGCAGTCGTGAAATATAAGTCAAGGATCAACTAAACAAACTAAAGAGGAGCATTTAAAAAAAAAAAAACTACTCAAAAAGCAGAAATCCTTACAGAAATCCAAAAACTGTCAATTCACTGTATTTTGCAGTGATATTGTGCATTACTAACCAGTACAGCATGAAACAAGATAACCCAAGTTTAAGATAACCGATAACCATAACCTCTTATTACTGAAAACATCCATAAATGTATCAGTTTTAGCCATATTCTCACAATAATTACAATTACCACAAAAAAAAACAAAAAAAAGTTTCTGACATGAGCTGTAAGTGACCAATCACAACAGACTGGGTCATCTGACCAATCAGAGCAGAGTGGACAAATCACAACAGACTGAGTCAACTGACCAATCAGAGCAGAGTTGACCAATCACAACAGACTGGGCCATCTGACCAATCAGAGCAGAGTAGACCAATCACAACAGACTGAGTCAACTGACCAATCAGAGGAGAGTAGACCAATCACAACAGACTGAGCCATCTGACCAATCAGAGCAGAGTTGACCAATCACAACAGACTGGGCCATCTGACCAATCAGAGGAGAGTAGACCAATCACAACAGACTGAGCTATCTGACCAATCAAAGGAGAGTAGACCAATCACAACATACTGAGCCATCTGACCAATCAGAGCAGAGTAGACCAATCACAACAGACTGAGCTATCTGACCAATCAGAGGAGAGTAGACCAATCACAACAGACTGAGCTGTCTGGCCAATCAGAGCAGAGTAGACCAATCACAACAGACTGAGTCAACTGACCAATCAGAGGAGAGTAGACCAATCACAACAGACTGAGCTATCTGACCAATCAGAGGAGAGTAGACCAATCACAACAGACTGAGTCAACTGACCAATCAGAGCAGAGTAGACCAATCACAACAGACTGAGCTATCTGACCAATCAGAGGAGAGTAGACCAATCACAACAGACTGAGCTATCTGACCAATCAGAGCAGAGTAGACCAATCACAACAGACTGAGTCAACTGACCAATCAGAGGAGAGTAGACCAATCACAACAGACTGGGCCATCTGACCAATCAGAGCAGAATAGACCAATCACAACAGACTGAGCTATCTGACCAATCAGATGAGAGTAGACCAATCACAATAGACTGAGCCATCTGGCCAATCAGAGCAGAGTAGACCAATCACAACATACTGAGCTATCTGACCAATCAGAGGAGAGTAGACCAATCACAACAGACTGAGCCATCTGGCCAATCAGAGCAGAGTAGACCAATCACAACAGACTGAGCTATCTGACCAATCAGAGGAGAGTAGACCAATCACAACAGACTGAGCTATCTGACCAATCAGAGCAGAGTAGACCAATCAGAGGAGAGTAGACCAATCACAACAGACTGAGTCAACTGACCAATCAGAGCAGAGTAGACCAATCAGAGGAGAGTAGACCAATCACAACAGACTGAGCCATCTGGCCAATCAGAGCAGAGTAGACCAATCACAACAGACTGAGCTATCTGACCAATCAGAGGAGAGTAGACCAATCACAACAGACTGAGCCATCTGGCCAATCAGAGCAGAGTAGACCAATCACAACAGACTGAGCCATCTGGCCAATCAGAGCAGAGTAGACCAATCACAACAGACTGAGCTATCTGACCAATCAGAGGAGAGTAGACCAATCACAACAGACTGAGCCATCTGGCCAATCAGAGCAGAGTAGACCAATCACAACAGACTGAGCTATCTGACCAATCAGAGGAGAGTAGACCAATCACAACAGACTGAGCCATCTGGCTAATCAGAGCAGAGTAGACCAATCACAACAGACTGAGCTATCTGACCAATCAGAGGAGAGTAGACCAATCACAACAGACTGAGTCAACTGACCAATCAGAGGAGAGTAGACCAATCACAACAGACTGAGCCATCTGGCCAATCAGAGGAGAGTAGACCAATCACAACAGACTGAGTCAACTGACCAATCAGAGGAGAGTAGACCAATCACAACAGACTGAGCCATCTGGCCAATCAGAGGAGAGCAGACCAATCACAACAGACTGAGTCAACTGACCAATCAGAGCAGAGTAGGCTATCAGAAAGGCAGTGTTTATAGAGACTGAATCTTCAAATAAACTGTTTTCAGAACCAAACTTGAATAGTAGTGTAAAGTATCTGTGTTCCCAGTCTCTAGCTTTTAAAGTCCGCGTGAACCGGAAGTTGCAAACGACTTTTCTCCAGTGTTGTGATGTACTTCCAAGTGAAAGGGAATATTGAACAGAGGGCAGGGTTTTAGTGTCAGCGCTCCTCCTCTCCATCTCTCGCTCATAGCAGACTAACGGTTTGAGGGGAGTGGTTAAGCGTTTTTCAACCCAAGCCGTCAAGTCTACGTCATCAGAAAAAGACGGTATTTCAGACCGGAGGTAACTTTTCAGACTTTGATTAAAGATTACCACGGCAAACAATTTTTTTCTGTGTATTAACTTGCACGGATTAATTCTGTGTTTTTTTTTTTTGTTGTTGTGTTTTTTTAAAAAGTCACTTCTAAAAAGCCTGAAAGTAGGAAAAACATTCAGATTCAGTTACTCGAGTAGTTTTTAGGACCACTTACTTGTTTGGCAGTTTTGAGGGCCAGGGCCCCAACAGGAACCATTGGGACAGCTCAGGTCACACTCCTCACCTGCGGGAGGTAGAGTAGAACATTCTTAATCAACGTGCAAAATTAATTAGTACCATTTAATATGCGTGTATATTTAAAAAAAATAAAAATAATCTTGAGAGACTTACAGTCTCTAGCCAAGTTTGGTAGCGGCTCTATGATTGTAGGCTGGGTCTCCATGTTCAGAATATCAGTCCACTGGATGGTCTCCACATTACATAAATAATGGTTACTGGTAAATTTTATTCCACCCTTCAGTATTTCTAGGAGGGAAAATGACAGTGTTTGAACAATGCATTTATGTACTGTATGACGAACTTCACTTAGTGACAGTTGAAATTTAGGTCTATTATAGTTTTCCAAATATAACTTTCAGCACTAGGCATGGAGATTAATAATTGTGATTCCCTCTACAAAACAAATGTGCGAAAGACACACAGGTTAGCTAGAGAAGCATGTGTTATTCTCATTTGGAAGAAAAAAAACACTTTTATATAAGCACATACCAGTTAAGCTAGTCAGTGGTAACTGGTTCACGCCTTGTCCGATGCTGATGTCGGAGTTTAGTAGGACGACCAAGGCAAATCTGTCTTCATAAAGGGAGTGGCCACGAATGATGCGCAGATTCTCAAGGGGAATGCTGGGAGCTGAGTTGATCCCAATAAGAACATACCCACCAACTTCTTGGATGCTCTAAAAATCAGAAACATTACACATAAAGCTCACTAACATCCATCACTAATACTATATAAAGAGTTGTTATACTGCATAATTTAAATATTGTTGAGGCATCTGTCATGAAATACAAAATATAATAAAACATTGGTATATAGATGACTTACAATAACCAAACAGTAAGATAACAGTAAAATAGCACTGAACGTAGTGTTTGTAAACAGATATATATATATATATACCATACCCTGAGAAAAGACAAGTCGTGTTTTTCAGTCAGATATGTGATTTCCAGGTTTTCCAGAACCACGGTGCAGTTGCTGTACATTTTTACCAGGATCTGATAATGTTCATCCACTGTTCCCAGAAGGGCCAGTTTGATGTTCGTTCCCCGACACACTTAAACACACAGAGAGAAAGAAAGAATTCAATCCACTGGGGCCTTCATGGAAAAAAGCATAATAAAACTCAAATTCCAGTAGAAGCAAAAATGCTTTTGGTTTCTTTTTGCAATTTGTTTAAAACCTCCCAACCAAATTATTTTTGAACATATTTTCAAACACATTGGAATCAGTTTTATTCATTCAATAATACAGTAAGACATGGGGTCAGTAAGATATTTTAAATTAAATTAAAATAATTTTATTGAGCAAAGATGCATTAAATTGATCATAAGTGACTTTTATTAGGCTATGTTACAAAATATTTATATTTCAAAATAAATGCTGTTTTTTTTTTTACTTTCTATTTATCAAAGAATTCTTTAAACACATCTATCACAGTTTCCTCAAATATATAAAAGTTTTTAATGTTGTTTATATGTCTGTGACATTTTTAAACCATGTGCAAATTCATAAGTCAACACCATTGCTGAGTATAAAGACTGTCTCAAAAATGAGGTTTGAAATCTCCAGTTTTTCTTATGTCGCAAAAAACTATGACCGCTCTGAAGCAGAGGAGTTTCAAGAGAAGCCATACTGGTATATTTGTCTGTTTATATGAAAAATAAGGTACATTTAGCAATATAGTGGGTGAATTATGTATATGATATTCTTGAGCACCAAATTGGCATCAGCTTTGCCATCAAAGGAATTAAGTATATATATATATTTTTTGAAAACATTAACTGTCAAAAACAGTTATTTTATTTGTAATAATATTTCACAATATTACTGTTTTTTCCTGTATTTTTTGGATCAAATACAGTCTTGGTTGAGCATAAAAAGCTTTATACACAGCCCTTTAACATCAATCACAGTCTTGAGCCTTCTTGTTTATTTCACATTTGTGGAATTTTAGCCCATTTTGCAATGCAAATTTGTTCCAATTACACAAATTAGATGGAGTGTGTCTGTAGACTGCAATTTGCAGGTCAAACCACAGGTTTTCACTTGAATTTAAGTCTAGGCTCTGGCCAAGCCATTTCCAAAATCTTTATTAAAAACAAATAAAAGACTAAAATGATTGTAATAAATCATCTGTGAATGCAAATGCTAGAGCCGGAGCCAATCTGAGGCATGTAGGTGTCTTTTACAGCTAATGAACCAATCAGAATTCAGTGTAGGTGGGCGTTTGTTTTAAGTGCTCTGAGCGGCAAAGGAAAGACTGCGGTGGGCCAAGATAAATAGTGCTTGTGGCAAAGAGAGAGCTCGTATGAATGCTACGAGAACTTACTCTTTCTCACACACTCATCTGGGAAAAAATAACTACTACATTTACTCATTCTGGTCTATATTGCTGCAGAGACACCATTATGAAAAAAGTAGCAATCAAAACAGATAAAACTGTGAGGCGTCAATTATTAATGACAAAATTTGTATCAACAACCCCTATTTTGCACCACAAGATATCCCCAATGAGACCAACATCTTATAGATGCATCAGACTGTAAAATTGTGAATAATTGCATTACTGCATAAGTAATAATTAAGTTATTGTGCAACAGAAGAAAGATCCAGTCATTTCAAAAGTGACTTCCTAAGACATCACTTGATTAGCTGGAAAGGGTGATGGGAATTCCCACTCATTTGAAAGAAATTAGCATTCAAACGTTAGATAAGACAAATATGACAGAAAAAAGTAACCTCAATACAAATACAAAACAATGAATCAACAGTGATGTGTTCATGCCTTCTGGTCTGTTCTGCTACAGTCCTTTCTCTTCTTCCTCCGTAATTCTTTCATTACTTCATCCTCAATATTTCCATCACTATACAATACTAAATTGCAGTGGTCTTCAACTGTGGTGGTGGGGACGTAAAAATGGGTCGCAAGCCTAGTTTACCAAAAAAAATTCTGTCATCTTTTGGGAAATAAAAGAAGATCTATTGAGGTTGAGTAAATGAAATGAAATTTAAATGAAATTTTGTGTTTAAAAATGAAAATTATGTAATACTCACCAAGCATAAACTACTTTCTTCTGCTGAACACAAAAGAAGATATTTTGAAGAATGTTGATAACCTGACAGTTGATGTACACCATTGACTTCCATAGAATGGAAATAAAATACTATGGGGCCAGTCAACAGTCTGGTTACCAACATTCTTCAAAATATCTTCTTTTGTGTTCAGCAGAAGAAAGAAATTCATAATTGAGGGTGAGTAAATGACTTTCAGAATGACTTTCTGGGTGAACTATCCCTTTAAGGTAACAAACTGCAGGGTAAAACAATGTTAAACAATTGTGCAAAGCAAAATAAACTGTATTAATATCAAATAAACAGCAAACTGTATGGTATTTTAGAGCAAACTCATCTATTATTTGGTAGCTTAGACCATGGCTTCATGATTTGATGGAGAGAAAAAAAACTAATTAATATTGTGATTCAAAATGTGATTAAAACATATTATTATTCACATTATAATGTGAAGTTCATGGTGATTTTAATACTTTCAATGTGGATTTTAAAGACCTTTTGGTGCTGTGCTGGGTCACCACATGATGTTCAAGGTCAACTCTGGGTCCTGAACCAAAACCAGTTGAGAACCACTGCATTAGTTAGGCATATATGGTGCAATGTCAGTGGTAGAAAGGGTTGTTGTGTGGGTGGCAATTCAGTTCTTTAATAGGCTTAGATAACAGAGAGGCCAAACAACTCAACTAGCCTCAGGTCAAAGTTGTTTCTAGTTTTAGGATAAGCTAGAATCCACTTTCAAGATAAAAGTATGTTGAGACAGTTTATAGGAGCCAGCTTGAGACCAGGAGCTGAATAATGGAGCTTTATAGTCACACAAGTGCAAAAAGTGCTCTCTATAAACACTGAATGGATGAACTGCACAACACATTTACAGAAACCCCTCCTTCAAGTCTTCTTAGCAAAACTAGTATTGTACCGTGAGATGAGGTGTTGACGTAGCAGGTGAGATTTATCATGGAGGATACTCGCTATTGTTGGGTTGTTGGGTTGCATTCTTTAACGTGTCTGTTCTTGAAGGAAAAGCTAAAGCTTGTAAACAACTGAACGACAAAAGTCTCACATTTCATCTTGCTTAAAAAGGATTTAAAAGTGAAAGTTCACCCAAGCATAAAAATTCTGTTGTAATTTACTCAACCTCATGTCATTCTTTCTTCTGCAGAACACAGACAGAAGAAATGTTTTTAAAAGAATGTTTGACCCTACAATGAAAGTAAGTGGGGTCCAAAACAACATTGTGAACCCTTTGACTTTCATGGTATGTACAAACAAAATTCTGAGGGTGCTCCAAAGAGGATTTTTGGAGCCAATAACGATCACAGGAAGCAGTATCGGCTGATACCAATCACAAGAAGCAGTATCGGCTGATACCAATCACAAGAAGCAGTATCGGCTGATACCGATAAGAACCAGTATCGGCTGATACCAATCACAAGAAGCAGTATCGGCTGATACCGATAAGAACCAGTATCGGCTGATACCAATCACAAGAAGCAGTATCGGCTGATACCGATAAGAACCAGTATCGGCTGATACCAATCACAGGAAGCAGTATCGGCTGATATCGATAGGAACCAGTATCGGCTGATACCAATCACAAAAAGTAGAATCGACTGATACCGATAAGAACCAGAATCGGCTGATACCAATCACAAGAAGCAGTATCGGGTGATACCAATCACAAGAAGCAGAATAGACTGATACCGATAAGAACCAGTATCGGCTGATACCAATCACAAAAAGCAGAATCGACTGATACCGATAAGAACCAGAATCGGCTGATACCAATCACAAGAAGCAGTATCGGCTGATACCGATAAGAACCAGTATCGGCTGATACCAATCACAAAAAGCAGAATCGACTGATACCGATAAGAACCTGATACCGATAAGAAGCAGAATAGACTGATACCGATAAGAAGCAGTATCGGCTGATACCGATAAGAAGCAGAATAGACTGATACCGATAAGAAGCAGTATCGGCTGATACCGATAAGAAGCAGAATAGACTGATACCGATAAGAAGCAGTATCGGCTGATACCGATAAGAAGCAGAATAGACTGATACCGATAAGAAGCAGTATCGGCTGATACCAATCACAGGAAACAGTATCGGCTGATACCGATAAGGTGTCTTTTATTCAGAGAACACATTGGCCTTTTTTAGTGCGGCATTCAACTGAACATTGCAACATTGAACATGCAGTCGGTATAAGTCGTTTTTTTTATTTTTTGTTTTGTTTATATGATATGCCAATTTATTAATAAAACGAATTACAATTAATCACACGAAGGTGAGAAAACAAAAATTAAAAATATGATCATTGTTTTATAATAAAATGTATTCATTTTTAAAATATATTTTTATTGTATATATATATTTTTTTTATAAACATTTACACCAAAAATAACAGGTTAAATTAGGAACTCCCTGTATAAAATAACATATTAAGATAACATTCATTTAGATGATTATTTTCCAAATTTCATTACGTGACCCCAAGTTTATCCCCACTTTGGTTGAAAGTTTCATTTGTCCGTCTGGAAGATGGATAGCACAAAAATGAACACATGCATTTTTTTTTTTTCTTGCAAGAATAAAGGCAGATGTTTTTTGTAAAGTAATTTTGAAGTCTCTGAATAATCCTTCTTGGATCTAGAGCTCAAGGCTTTAGGTTTCAAGAGCAGTTTAAACCTCTCAGGACCACTTCCAGTTTTAATGATGAAAATAAAGCATTTCCTCAGGTCTTCCTGTGCATTAAGCCCACACTTCCCTCTCCTGCTAGGACAGAATTGTTTGAGGCTGAGGAGAGGAGGTGTATTCCGCTACATATGGCGCAATGTAAACAAAGATAGCATCAAAACACAATGAAAGATTCTCAGGGTGTAGATGACAATAATGTATTCTGTGTCTTTGAAGCTAAATTCTGGATTCCATCCGGGAGTGGATCCAATGAGTGGGATATAGACTCAAAACTGTGGAGATTTGGGGGTGTTCCAGATCAGGGACTTGAAGAACACACAGGAAGAAGATGGAACAAACAGAGACACACTCACACACTCAAAAAACCAACACCACTACCATTTGAAAAAAGTGGATGGCAATAAAGCAGAGAAACCAAAAAAAAAAGGCCCTTCTGACATTTCAGGAAGTTCCTTGTATGGGGTCGGTTATTGCGTTACTCCAAACCCAGATGCTATAGTGGCCTCTGGGGAGGGCTGAGGGAGCAAGAAAGAGGGATGGAAAGGGCGGAATTGAGAGAACTGGGAAGAAAGTGTTGAACCGAGCCAGATGCAAAACACCCACAGAAGAGCCATGTATTTTATTTCACAGAGTGTACTTCAAATGCATTATTGGCTTTATTACCAGAAAGTGATACTGTGTTGATTTCATTTCACTCGCTGTAAAGCTTCTTCCTCTGTTGCACACAAGTTCGTAGGTTTCAGTGTTGGGAGTAACAAACGTAACAAATCTAGTTAGACTTACTTAAAAAAAAGCATGCAAACCAATTGTAAATTGACGTAAAAAACGAAGTAAAGTGAAATAGGAATGGTATTTTGTACTGACAAACGCGTAGTTACAGTACTTACACGAGAGTTCTAGTGACTAAAAAAGAACCGTAGAGAGTACTTGATCATTTACTTTAGATTTACTCTTGATTTAGTATAGCTACCATTGTTGTGTTTGGCATGCTGAATGTTGAAGTCTGTTTGTGACTCAAGCATGGTCAATTGCAAGATCATTATTTGACATGAAAATAGACTAGTTATTGATTATCAGATTTTTTTTTTTTTTTTAAGCAACCTATTTATTACTTTCCTTCCTTTAAAACCAAATAACTGTGATTTCTTGTTGCATCGCTGCATCAGTAGGAGGAAACTTACAATAATATAATTGAAGTTCCAAGTGCCCAACCATAGGGAACACTCATCACCATAATGGTGAGTTCAAACAAAAACATTTTAGCAAAACATTTTAGCAAAATGTCTCCATTAGAAAATAACATTTTGCCCACTCTTTTTCATCTACACAGGAGATATAAATTGAATCTGATGGACACTGTGTTCTTAGATATTGGTTTTGGATTGTTGTTGTTGTTTTGTTTTTTTAAGAACTGTATGGATAATCAATTTAAGGTCATTCATCTCGCAAAGCATCACACTTTTTTCTATAAAAACTCCTGAGAGAGACAAATAAGGACCTAAACTGAGGCAAATGTTTATCTCTCTTGGAAAGTGCTCCCTAACAACTCGGTGTACATCTCCAGTTACACTTTGCAAATCTTTGACTTTGTTTATCCTGAGGCTCAGGGCTGGAATGCTGGAGAAAGGGACTTTTGAGCACCTAGTTGTAACATTAGCGAAACATTAGCACGCTAGCATTTCACATCTTCCTTGTGGACTTGTGATCAAGTTGCAGTGAGATCACGTCTGCGGGATTTCATGCAACTATAGGTCATTCCTAACTTGGTGGCTTTTGGGCTTAATCAGTAGAACATTATAACTTGTAGCTGTTAGGAACCTAAATGGCACCAAATTGTCAGAATGACCCAAATTAATCTATTGGAAAGCTACAAAACTGGAGAACATTCATCTTATGTTGACCGTGTGAACAAAACGTGCCCATTCATGATACTCAGATCCGTTACCCATTGAGTTGCTAATGGGATCACTGGTGCTTACACAGTCGTGGGCTTTATTAATCATTTTGGAAGAACCAGAGGGAGCCAAGAGCTGATTCATTGGTTGTCTTCTTTTTGTCCACAGATTTGATTTGTGTCTCTTTCTTCTCAAGAAGTAAACACTGCATCTGTGTTTTTATAGTAACAAAGATGCACTGTTCTCATCAGCATCAAGTTAAGAGCACTTAAGCCCCTTTCACACAGAGATTCCGGAAAATACACAGATAAAGTGACCCGGGATTTGACCAGGGTTCGTTTGATTTTGGTTCATTCACACTGCCAGTGATTTTCCGGAATCAGAGAGTGCGTTCACACACAACCCGTAAAAATCCCGTAAAGACACGTGACATCGATGTGACTTTAATGTCTCAGCAGCGTCTTAAGTTTGCTTATGAGCTGCGATCTCTCTCTCGAGAAACCACGCTTGTGCATTTTTTTCTCTGATTCGATCATAAACTTGCGCATTACGTACCGTTTCACAGCTGGCGAACGATCCCGGCTTCAGCGTCATCACTACGACACGGCATTATTACGGCTTTTGTTCACACAGCGCGCGTTCCGGGACTGAACACGGCAATGTTACTAGGTCCCCAACACGGCATCGATCCCGGCATCAATCCCGGGTCGTGTTTGCGTTCACACAGCAATTTGCCGGAAATTTCCCGGGTTCAAAGCGCTGTGTGAAAGGGGCTTTACTGACTTACAACATTATGTACAACCTCTTTTGTTGCTGTGTATGGCTGGATATGAGTTGAAACAATGTTCCATCCCAAATCCAGCCAGTTCATTCCCAATGGTGTATGAAACCCAACATTAGTGTCCGCAGGGCTGTAATTATGCCATCAAGTCTGTCATAACCCTAGAACATCAGATGACTAGGCAAAGTTGAGAAGGACATTATATTTTAATACAGCAACCAGGGAGCCAGTGAGGTCAGTAGGGTTTTGAAAACTTCAAAGTGAACTTCCAGAAAATGTGTCATGTCAAGTAAGTGAAGAAAACTGTTTTATGAGTCAAAATCCCTGGCTAGCTTTTGTCCTTATTTCTTGAGTGTGAGGCAATGCTGGCTAATGAATGTGCTAAAACTTAAGCTTACAAGTTTACTTATTATTCCAACTCACTCTGTGCAAGTGAAAAGAAGAGCACAGTCCTGTTGAGTTCTTGGGCCCTATCTTGCACCCAGCGCAATTGACTTTGTACACCGACGCATGTATCATTCCTATTTTGCACCCGCGCACAGCGGACTTTTCCCTCCACAGACGCACGTCGGTTAACTAAGAAATACACTTGCGCTCCTTGGGGCGGTTCAGCGCAAAGAGGAGGCTTGTTCCGGCGCAAACGTTCCCTCGTGCTATTTTGCAGGTTTAGAAAACAATTCCGCCACTGACCGAAAAAAACTAGTTTAAAGTCAGTGGCGTGTTGCGCATGTTATTCATTTGCTATTTTAAGGGTGCATGCTTGGCCATAATCAATGTAGCGTGTGCACAACGCGCATACACTTTGATTCTCTCATCTACACAGAAGCAGCAGTTTTCATTTTTGCAAATCATAGCCTACATTATTATGATAGATAGATAGATAGATAGATAGATAGATAAACAGTTTATTATAAAAGCATACATCTAGCTTACACATTTACCCAAATTATCATACGCCTGTTTAACCAAAGTTAATTTGGGTGTGTTTCTCCATCCTCAACGTCCCTGACGAGAACGTCGGTCTCCTCGGCTGTGAACCGCTCCTGGCGTGCGCCTGGCAAATCCGCCGTTATAATAGCAATCCGCCATGGAACAAGCACGCCTGCTCTTAAAGGGAATGTGAGATGTCGCTCTGATTGGTTTATTTCACGTTACGCCCAAACCACACCTATGAATAATGAAGCTACTTCAGACCAACCCCTTTTAGATTTGCGTCGGGCACAAGAGTCATTTATCCCGCCGGTATAATAGCAACAGCGCCCAAGACCCGCCCACAAAGTTACTTGCATTTTGCGCTTGATACTTGCGTTTCAGATCGTTAAAATAGGGCCCCTTAAGTTATTGTGGTATTATTAGACCTTCAATTGTCTGTGCCATTGAGCAAAATGTGCTATTATTCCAGTAGCTAACTATAAACAGAGCAACAGTTTCAAACATTTGCTCTGGTTCTACATTTGCTCAGGCTTTTACATTTGCATTCACATTGTTGAGTTGAGTAGAATGTTTTTGTGTCCTAATGACCTTAAATGTGCAGTAAGAGATGTCTGAGAAACGCTGTTGATATTTGAAATCACTAAAGTAAACACGCCCCTACCCAAAAGGATCACACCCAATCTTGATAGCTCCACCACCAAATTCATGAACACGCTATGCAACACAGGCACCTCCCTCCTAATGAGTGTGTCCGCCCCTTACTGCTGATTGGCTACAAGTTTGTTTTTGGTGCTTGGTCCGATTCCCTTTCAATGTAAGCTGCGTAACACGTCTTCGCTCATTCAATAGTATTCATGAGGCAAAAGTGAAAGTGATGTCGAAGTGTGGTGAAATAAGAGGCGAGGGTCTCAACGAAATCTGAACATAATTGAAACAATCTTTAATCGTCATTGATTATACGAGGTAAAATGGTAAAGTGTTTTGGCTGGCCACTTGTGATCGGATCATCGAAAACGCGTTATAATACCATGTGTAAACAGGGCGTCTCGCTCGATTTCCAGGATATTGTATATAATTTGCGGCCGTCAGGGATCCGCTATCAATATGCAGTAGACTCTCGACTCTTCCGGGAAATGTGGAATATCTGCTATTACATCAGCTCTAAGCCCTCAGCAATATTCACACACATACCTTTTACACTACAATACATTTTATCATTACAGGAAAGAAGGTTACGAGAGCAGAGAGAAAATGTGTGGGCAACATGGGCAAAATTGTGGTCACTTTCCCATTTTCCCCTAGCCCTACTCTGCAATAAAAGAGTCTACTACACCATTTGCTGGATAACCCACACATTTCACACATCATTCCAACCGGAAAGAGGCAGCTGCATTTCGGGAATCCCCTGTTGCCCTGAACCTTTTCCACAAGCTACAGAGCAGCACACAATGAATCTGAGAGGTGACAGCTAACCACAAACTACAGATGTATCTTTAGGACAAAAACATGAAACAACACCCTTATCAGGCATATTTATGAACATCAATATGTAATGTATGAATATGTTTATTCAGCCGCCCTAACAACCTAGATTTTTGTATCATTATAACAGATGTTCAGGCATGCAGAACAAGATGTGATGTTTTTGATTAGGAGTGTGTGAGTGACCGGGGGGACGGAGCTCTGATTTAAAGAGTGAGAGTGGAGAGCACAGGGATGAGCTTCCTGTGTGCTGCTCCCAACCGTTACTCATCATTTACTCATTGTAGCATTCTGCATTTCACATTATGGCACACATGGTTTTGTTCATGCTGATTAAGAATGACTCTCTTCAAGAGAATGACGCAGAAGATGGACTACTCGCACTAATCGTAAAGATTCCCGAGGTACACATCATGTTTCGCAATAGCAAAAAGGGTCTTAGTGTATTTTTGGCAAGCCTCTGAAACTGTGACCAATCAGCTTTTTCGCTCCAAAATCCAAAGAGGTTTGGATGACACATTAAGGAGTCATGTTTAAAATGCAGATCATGTGCCAAAAACTGTGATCGACAGGAGTTAATCTAAGGAAATATTGTGTGGAAATGAGTAAGACTCAAAGTTGAAATGCCATATATTTCACATATTGCAGTTTCAGTGTTGAATCTCATCTGGAGTTCACCAATGTCTTTGCAATAGTCATCTTTTCCATTGAAAACAAGGTACTGGCCAAGGCAGAGCTCTCAAAACAATGGCACTATTTGTTTAAAACTACAATCACATCCTCAAGTCAGTTGTTTTAAGCCCACCCCCTCACTCTAAACTCGAAAGGGTCGAGCGGCCTGCCCTGTATCACTCAACTGGGCATAGAAGTTGGCTTGAAATAAACTTTTTTCAAGATAAATTCTACTTTGAAATGGCCAGACTTCCACTGGTCCAATGAAACATGAGATGATGTGTTGGGAGATGCAGCCAATACTGTGACAGCCTGAGACTGAAGAGCAGTCACATTGCCAAAAGCTTTGTGGTTTGAAGAACGTTCCACTGTGTGATCAAATCTAAGATCACGCACCAATGTCTGATGACGAATATGACTAAAAGATATTAATTTGTGAGTTTGTTAAAGGAATGTTCTGGGTTCAATACAAGATATTCAACATCTGTAGAATGAAGAACACATTTATAAAAAACAATTGCGTGTATAAGCACTTTCATATGTCAGGAATTGCACATATAAGCTTTTAAACTAGAACAAAATATTTTTTTTATGACCAGTATTTATTATATTTAAGACCAAGTGTCCAATTACCAATAAGAACTGATTTGTATAGTTTTGTTTGTTTGTTTTTTTACTTACTAATAATCAGTGTTGGGAAAGTTATAAAAAAAAAATGCATTACAATATTGCATAACTCATTAAAAAAGAAACTAATTGAGTTACTTTTTAAGGAAAGTAATGCATTATGTTACTTTTGCATTACTTTTTCTCACCTGAACTGGGCTTGCTTGTTTGTTTTTTAATAACAAAAAAGGTATATTTTTGACAAATGTAAAGGACAGAAGTGAAATGAAAAAGCCTCAGATTGAAGTAAATGCAGATTCATGCCCTGTACAGTAGAGGGCGCAGCACAAAAAAACTGTTCAGTTGTTCTGCCATTCTGAATTGCAGAAGAATAGGGGAGGGGGGAATGAAACACAAATAGGATGTTTATTTAAAGTGATTTATGCTTATAGGTATGGGTTATTTGAATGATTGAAAGTCAGCAGTAAAGACAATGGTTAATAAAGTGAGATTAAATACATATTGGGCCCTATCTTGCACCCAGCGCAAGTGACTTTGTACACCGACGCATGTATCATTCCTATTTTGCACCCGCGCAAAGCGGACTTTTCCCTCCACAGAAGCACGTCGGTTAACTAAGAAATACACTTGCGCTCCCGGGGGCGGTTCAGCGCAAAGAGGAGGCGTGTTCCGGCGCAAACGTTGCTTCTTGCTATTTTGCAGGTTTAGAAAACAATTGCGCCACTAACCAGGAAAAAATAGTTTAAAGTCAGTGGCGCGTTGCGCATGTTATTCATAGGCTATTTTAAGGGCGCATGCTTGGCCATAATCAATGTAGCGTGTGCACAACGCGCACTTTGATTCTCTCATCTACACAGAAGCAGCAGTTTTCATTTTTGCAAATCATACATTATTACGATAGATAGATAGATAGATAGATAGATAGATAGATAGATAGATAGATAGATAGATAGATAAACAATTTATTATAAAAGCATACATCTAGCTTACACATTTACCCAAATTAACCGAAGTTAATTTGGGTGGATTTCTCCATTTCAATGTAACTTCTCTCTTTTACGGCCGTGACGAGAGCGTTGCTCTCCTTGGCTGTGAACCGCTGCTGGCGCGCGCCTGGCAAATCCGCCGTTACAATAGCAATCCGCTATGGAAAAAGCGCATCTGCTCTTAAAGGGAATGTGAGATGACGCTCTGATTGGTTTATTTCACGTTACGCCCAAACCACACCTATGAATAATGAAGCTACTTCAGACCAACCCCTTTTAGATTTGCGCCTGGCGCAAGAGTCATTTATCCCGCCGGGAAAATAGCAACAGCGCCGAGACCCGCCCACAAAGTTACTTGCGCTTTGCGCTTTGACACTTGCGTTTCAGATCGTTAAAATAGGGCCCAAAGTGTATTTGTGTAATTTAACATATTTAATTATTGCAGGTTTGCGTAATATTCTGTTTGCAATTCATTCCTTTCATTCATTTTGAGGAGTACTGAATCTGTTTTTGTGCAAGAGAGATGAGTAAATGCCTCACATTAAGTCTAGAACTACAATAAAATTCTGATTTTTAATTTATTTATATTTTATACAATGAATATGTCAAACCTTTTTGTAGCACATCTCACTTTTGGTTTAATTTGGTTTAATTGTCACTCGCAATGCCAGTGTTGGGTGCTATTATTTAGAGACCCTCCAAATGGAATTTCACCTTATTGAAAGGAGTAAAGCAACATACAGTGAAACCATGAAAGTTACATTCTTTAAGTCTATTAGGGGTGTAACAATATATCGTGTCACAATATATCGCAATACAAAAATGCAACAATATTTATCGTGGATAGTGACAATATGTATCACCCAAATAGTTACAATAGTTCACCCAAAATGAAAATTACTGTGCATGAAAAAATTCACAGTTTACAGTTTTTTTAAAGTTTATAGAGTTTTAGTGTTAGTACTACATTAAACTACCATATGTAATGTTGAATATAATGTATAATAATGCAATGGGGAAATATTTGTGGGTCCTGATAATGCCAAATGTCTGTAAAAAGTGGCTTGCATTATTTTAAATATATCCAGTCAGTGACAGACTGCAAGCATATTCGTCCTAAAATAAATCTGGATTTTCAGCCTCAGAATCATAATTATATTTTATTTATTATTTATTTTTATTTAGTTACCATTGTCCTGTGCACTGGGTTATCAGCACCAAGTCCAAGCTTATTGATTTCCACACCCAATGCAATACCAAAATATAAAATTTTAATCAACAGTTAATTTTTTGTTAACCTTTTTCCAAATGTCTTGGAGTATCGCAATAATATCGTATTGTGAGTTCAGTATCGTGATATCTATCGAATCGTGACATGAGGGTATCGTTACACCCCTAAAGTCTATATATTAAGTCTTAAACCAATTATCGGTCAATTTATAAACCCTTCAGAATGACTTGCCCCATACACTTTCATTGGAAGCACATAAATGCACACATGATTCTCTTGTTTGTTTTTGCAAACTGAGGGATGAGTTCACTTTCTGCTATAATCAATAGCATACCACAGATCCAGAGCATTCCTCTTCTGGTTACTTTAAAAAGTCTCCAAAATATCATTTAGACTTGAAAGAGAAAACAAACTGTTTATTATTAATTACAAAATGTTTTTATTATTTCTATAAATATAATTAAAGACCCACTCCGATGAAAATCATGTTTTTCTAGGTGTTAACATGTTCTTGTGGTATTTTTCTGATGTTAGAGGACATATCTTGAGAAAAATAAGCTCAAAGTTGTATTTCTGAGTATTTCTGCATTCAAATGGCTGTGAATCAGTAGCAGACGCTAAAATGCCGGCTAAAATAGACTGGAGTTGTGACGTAGTAACTCCACTGGGCGGGGCCACAAGCTCATACTCCCCTCCGCCCCGCCCGCTCAGGTTCTGTAGAGAAGACAATGGCGGATCAATACCTATGTGCGGTAGCGGGTTGCAATGCTAAGAGGAGAGATAATTGGTATTAGCTTTCATGCTTTACCAAAACATGTTGCTGTGAGAGATGAATGGATTACGTTCCAGGGTTCCAGACTGCGACCATTTTTTGAGAATGTGCGAGTTAAAATTTTATGTGGTCGCATTTGTGCAAGTGCATGGTCATGTACTACTCAGTTAAATTCACGCATGAATTTTCCTGCATTGAACTTGTTTTAGCGCCCGCCAAAGTGAATTTTTGTCCCGCCAAAGTCTTATTTGATCGGTGAGTAATGTAGATGAACTGCTGCGCTTGTTTAAATGAAAGAACGAGCAGAGAGAGAGACCCGGACGCGCGCGCGCGCACTCTCTGTCTTCGGAGCCAGGCGAAAATGTAAACAAGACCTCACCGTCTCCAAACTAAGCGCTGTCTTGCTCTCTCTCCCTCGCACATATTAATCAAAATAAATCGACACGGCGGTAAAAGGTCGGAAGACCAAAGTTTCATGTGGAGCATTCTGAGATTTTTTTTTTTCTTTTTCTGAATTGCCGCTGGGTGTGAATTGTGCTAAATAAGTTGCCTTATCTTCTCTGAAAAGCGTTCCGGACATTCAGCTGACATAAAACAACACTTTAATTAAACGAAAAAAACTATCCAGTGATGAAATGTTTTCTGTGTTGACAGAAAGAAAGAAAGACAGAAAGAGGCTGTTGCTGCCTATGTATCTCGCTTCAGCCAACGGCTCCGCCCACAACGCAGAGGCGAATTGCTAATGAGCTACTGCCGCTCTGCTGAAGCGAAGTCCCAGAAAACGGCACAGGTTTTGTGATTTTGGCTAAAAACGGCATAATCATCATTTAAAGACCACTGAGAATGTTTAAAAATAGCTCAAAATATGATCGGAGTGGGACTTTAATCTCCAATTGAACGTCTAAGTCTGTAGTCACAACTAGAATTCAGTTGAATAATTTTCCTTGTTTGTTTATATGGATGGTTTTCAGCAGCATAAGTGAAGAATGCTCACGTGCAGTAACTGGATTACATCAGTCAGAACAGATGTTCGCCCGGCTGCAGATGTGCTGATGCTTCCTGGGAAGAATGCTGCATGTTGCACCAGCATGGACCATGTAACTTGGCTGGATGATTTGTTTTCAGATGTGCTTGAGGTTAGCAAATAGTCAGGTGTGAAACAGCACCTTGCGGGTTTTAAATCAAAGAACATTACCATTTGTTTCATGCTTCGCATTTTTCAGCCTTTGGACACTGGCAAATCTTTGCATAACAAGAAATTGCACTTATGACTAAACCTAATTTGCACCTTGAAAATTCTTCAAGCCTTTCTTCTGAACAAAGGATATTTTATGGAAGTTGTAACTGTGAAGTTTGTATACAAAATGTAGGGGGAAATTAAAGGGAAAAGGGGAAAGTTCACGAGGGTCTTAACTTTGCCTAAATTTCATAAACAACTAAAAATATATTCATTGCACATTATGGGTCAATGCAGTGGTGTCCAAAAGTCTGAGACCACATTTGGTGATTTAACATTTAGAAGTTGTAGAAATGTTGAAATTTTTAAATCAAGAAAAGTTATGACAAAAAAATCAAGATAAAATATTTTAAATAGCAATTATCTATATCTGATCTATAGTAGAACTATAGATAAATATGTAAATTTGTAATATTGAGCTTGTGTATCATTCTCAAACCACGCAGGATAACAAATGTGTGGATTCATGCAGCATGCGAATAGAATAGAATAGAATAGAATAGAATAGAATAGAACACTTAGTCCACTTTAGACATTCAACTAACTATAAGTAACTTTGCAACTACGTCAACTAACTCTCATTAGAGTATTAGTAGACTGTCTGCTTAATATCTACTAACACTTTATTTTGATGGTTCCCAAACAGACATTCTACTGACTATAAGTAACTTTGCAACTACTAACTCTAACCCTAAACTAACAGTCTACTACAGTCTACTTATACTCTAATGAGAGTTAGTTGACATGTAGTTGCAAAGTTACTTATAGTTCGTATAGAATGTCTAAAGTGGACTATCGAAATAAAGTGGAATAGAATAGAATAGAATAGAATAGAATAGAATAATGGGTAATAACAAATTTTACATTAAAAAAATGCAAAACAGAAGCATTATCTCTATGGTGTCAGACCTGAATGCATTTTGGTAAACTGGCTTTAAACTCCTGATGCAGCTCAGTGTTCGGCTGGCATTGTAAGAGTGGAAAACTGTGGAATACGCTCATCGGCTGCCTCAAATTCCTCTCATAGCTTTGGCTAGCCACTACGAAAACAGCCTCTCACATTCATGCCCCCTTGACCCTTTAACCATTATGAATCCTCTAATCGGAAGAGTTATGAGCACACGGTTAGATTAGATTAGATTAGGCAATGGATAAATATGGTTGTAAAACCAAAACAAGTTCTTTCCTTTTCAGAATCAGTCTGATGAGAGAAATTAAAAACAGAAAACAATGTCCCTGGACCAGTCAGGGAGTTAATCTGCGCCTGGACCCATTCCAAGCTTATCTCTATAGGGAGATGTTATCAGTGTCCCGAAGAGACTCTACACCTATCACTAGAAATGATACAGATGAATTGCTTTGCTCTGACGCATGAAACATCCTTCTGAGCTGCTTTCATGTCTGCAACTATCTCTTCTGAAAGCAGTTTGACAAATGCGGTAGACGTTAAATGTTGATGTTTAATCCACTATTGTTTTATTTAGAATTGTTCTATAGTCAACGCAGTATATAATGCAACATCAGAAGTAACTATAATTAAATTACAGAAAAATTAAGAGTAATCCATTACTTTTTCCAGGGAAAAGTAATTAAATTACAGTTACACTACAATTACTTGGTAATAAATCAAACCCAACACTAAAAGTAGAGGACAATTTCAGACCAAAATCTTTGGTATATCGTTGTTAGCTTAGCAACATGCTAACAATAAAAATGATTGCAATCAATTTTGAGTTATATCTTCTGTACGCTTCACATGAGGAGAGTTTGTGTCCCATTGGTACCTTTAAAGATGGCTCCAAATCAGCCAGTTACGGGTCTCTATTTCAGTTAAGATACTGCCTTAGAAGGCAGCTGCCTATGTAGGGAACAGACAGCAAGACAGTTTGAAACAGAGCTCAAGTGTGAGCGATATTGTTCTTATTTGCCGCTCATGGGCTTCCTGCATTCTTTCACAGCATACTTGAAACATGACTTAGGAGGAAACGTAGTAAAATTCCTCACCAACAGCATGTCACCTGACGGTTTTGTACAATATACAACATACAGTACAATATAGTGTTCTTATGCCCTCGTCTCAACTCTCAGCAACAGAAATGCCTCTTTCTTTTTTGTGAAATTTCACAAAATGTGACTTCCATTACTATTGCTTTAGTTTGGACGTCAACTGTCAAGAAAAAGTCTGTTAACAGGTTCTGTCTTGTTTAGCTTGGCTAACACACCTGCAGTCTAAATACTATAAAGGCTAGTTTATTGTCAGAAAGGAAATACACAAGGAGGCCTGGACATTTGCACATAACTGAAAATACAGGGTCCATTTTACTTCTGAAAGGCGAACCAGATCTTTTTCTTGGCAGTTTGCCACTATTCAATTGTTAACCTGCATTTTTCTGAACACTCAAGTCTTTGATTCACTGTGAGCCACCTTACTTTTCTAAAGCCAAATCATAAAATACTAAGGAATAGCAGCCAAAAACACTCCCACAGCAAAGGAACTTTTTTTTTAAAACTTTTTTTTAATAAGTTTATAGGAAGCTTAGTGATGCTGTAGTTTGTTTATAGCCTACGTCTAGCTTTTTACTTCAGCCAATCATAAACTTTGATGGTCACAGAGCTTATTTTCTGCAACAATCTAAAAGCCAATGGAAAAATACTATTGCGTTTTTGTCGTGGGAACCAGGGTGATACAAAAATATCAATTCAATCACAATAAATTATCGGAAGAAGATCATTTTATGACCACAGATGTGTCCGTTATCAACATACACTGCCAGTGTAAAATGAAATTAACTCAGTTAATTCAACTAATGATGAAGAATTGCACAAACTCAAATCTTTTCATTATTAGAGCTTCTGAGCAGGACCTGTGCTATCATAATCACCCATGTATCTCTGTAAAAGACAGAAAATCCACAGAATGATTCAACTTCCTGCTGGAGGAGATCTCATCAACACGGCATTAGGTGACTTATTCTGACTCTCAGCATGACTCTTATTGCTTAACGCTAAGGTTTGTTCATTTTGTGGATTACTTAGTTTCAAAGGGGTTAGTAAGATAGGATAATAATCTTCCTTTACCGCAGTCTTTGCTGTAAAAGGGAGTAATATTGTAAGCAAAGTCATGTGTATACAAAGCATTATGCTGCCAACAATGGCGGTAAATCCTGTTTCAAAATCTTGATTATTGAGCATGATGGTTGTCAATTTATTGCACTTTTACCTATAAGCACAAACCCATATTCTCTCCATTATGAAAACTGGTAAAACTCAAAAGTTTATCTCCAAAGCTAAAAACTTCCCAAATTCCTAATAGTAATACCAAACGTTAATGTTTTTATATTAAAAGATATAAAAGAGGTCGCATTTATTCCGCAATCACAATCGCAAACAATATGATTGAGATCTATGCTTGGATTTATTACAGTTTATCACTGAGAAGTAGAGCTGTACAATTAACCATTTAAATAAAATCACGATCTCGATTCAAACACCCATGCAATATTATTCTTAAATGACAGTGATTCGGCTATATGTCTATTAAACCTTTTCCAAGTACAATTGCAGCGAAAATTCATATCTGTGTTTGCGCTGCAGTTGAGCCAGGGAGAGCAGTTGTCATGTATAAGTATGAAAAAGCTTCACAAACAGTCTTTTCAATCACACAGAATCATCATTTCTGTGTTACAAAATATGCATATTATCTACAGTATAGATCAAAGTAGAGGAAATCACCTTTTGAAAGTAATCTCAAAGCAATTCAAATAACGATTTTATCAATTACATCGTTACACCAGTAGGTGGCGACAAGTGACTGTTAGAAAATGTATTTGTCATTAAATTATTATTTAAAGAGAATCGTTCAAAAATGCTGAATAAGTGTTTACGAGTCATTGAATCATTCATTCAAACCGATTTTTTTAAATCATTAATTTAGATTAAATATATTGAAAAGACTGCAGCAATTAACATTTTGTCAGAGCCTTTAGTAAATTACATGTTTTTTTGTTTAGTTATCTGTTCAAATTCATGAGAGAATCGTGATCTCTGTTTGAAACAAAAACAAAAAAATTGTGATTCTCCATTTATCCAGAGTCGTGCAGCTCTTCTGAGAATGTTTGATGGCCGATTTAGTTGCAGCAAACAGCACAAATGACTCGTGAACGACCACAGACTGGCTGTGATGTCGTTGTCATCTCATCGTTTTGTTTTAGTCATGGTCAAAAGGTAATCAACGAAAAATTTTCGTCATATTTTTTTCATTAATGAAATTAACACTAAGGACATGTGTTGTTTTGCCACTAAAAAGACTTTTAACACAAAAGATTCAAATTTTTCAGCCCTGAAGTGGTACTTCACAAGAATCTCATCTCATGTAATGGTTCTGTGATTACATTTGCAGGCACTAATGTTTCCCCAAACACTATGGCATGCATTGCCTCATTCATTATGAGGAGTTGCTGTTCTGCTTGGAGGATATTGGTCAAATTAACCGAAGAATTATCTAAAGAATAGTGGGACGTCTTGGATTAGATCCACTTTGCAAATCAACACTTGCTGCGAGACCTTGCAGGCGAGACATGCAGTCTCGCTTTTGGGACTACCATAACGCACCTCTAGACCAAACAAACACAGTCTGACTAAAAAGACACTGGTCCGTGCGATATAAAAGAAATCAAGAGATACGGTTTGCAGAAACCAAGGCTAAATCATCAGGCTATCATAACATGAGTCAAAAACGTCCAAGAGTAGAGCAGGATGGATATGAAGCAAGACAACAGATCCCAGTAAACTCTAAATGAGCCATACACTTGCTTTTATTGCAATCACACCTGAATTTCTTCAGTTTCAAAAGCATTCATGTGAAAACATGCCTGTGGAGGTTTCCATTACCCCTTTTCCACCAAGGCAGAGCTGGTGCTGGTTCGGAGCCAGAGCCTAGTTTCAAATCGGTTCTTTGTTTTTCCACCGCCAAAGCACCAGCTCCGAACCAGTAAAACTGGTTCTTAAGTAGCACCAAATCATTGCAGGGTCTAGAACGGAGCCAAGAAAGAACCGCTTGCGTCAGAGGCTGGGGGCGGGGTTACCGTGGCCAACAAGACTGAAGAGAAACTTGTGACCGCCATTTTTAAATAGCAGCTAGTCGAGCTAATAGCAGCTCGATTATAATATCCGTCTATGTAAGTTACGGCGAGCTGCACGAACGCGTTGGATTCGCCGTGTTTGGATGCCGATTTATTTTCGCAAACCCATGAGCATCCATAGTAACGCAACGTCTATTATTGTTGATGCCTTGTTCGAGATGCATCGGAGCAGCGTGGACCGATCAGAGCTGCGGGAGTGTTTGGAGATCATACGACTCCTTGTGCTTTTTGATCGCTTTCGCAGTGCTTTGATTTCATGTGCTGATCGTTCTGCGAGAAGCCGATGCATCTCGAACAAGTCTGGTGTGTTTGTGTTTGGCGCTGCCGCGCTAGCGTTGCTGGGCAACATGATACGTATGCAGTGACGTAAGATATAGCTCTGTTGTGGCTCTCTGGCCGGTGGAAACGCAAACCGGTTCGTCAGTCGAACCAACTCCGAACTGGCAATAGCTCTAGCTCTGAACCAGCACCCGGTTCTTGTTGGTGGAAAAGGGGTACATGTCAGTTTTGTCAGAGCATCTAATATCCCTAATGCACATCTGAAGAGGTTTAGCCAAAAATGCCTTCAGCAAAGTGAGCAAATAACACAGCGATCGCAGAAATGAATATGTCAACATGAGGATGTGCTGCACGGTGATGAATTGGTTCCGTTGCACTGAACAGTAGAAGACTTTGGTGAATTAAAAGGGAGTAGGAAAGAATGAAAGAGAGAAAAAAGTTGAGCTGTTCTCACAAGGCAGAGAGCCTAGGGCTGGGAAAACCACATCCAGCAGGGCCTGCATCCGAGATGTATATCACTGAAGTGCAAGTTTACTGAGATAGGATGCATTTGACTCAAGAAGATTGTCTAATTCTTGATGTTTGCCAAGATAAATGACACTTAATTATGATTGGGATGCAAAATCCATCTATTTATTTATTAGCATAGACATTTTTACCATTGTTAGTTGGAAATGCATCGATTATAAAGGAATTTTCCATGTTAAATACAAGTCAACATTATAAATACAAAAACATTCGTGGAATACTATCGATTACCGCAGAAAATGATTTTAACCAATTTTAATATTGTGACTCCCATTAGTGCAATTTGTTTTTTGTTTGTTTTTACAACGTGAATCTAAATAATTTTCTATAAAATGTCTGCAAATGTTATCAGTCAAGCTTAAAATGTTTGGTAACTCTTTATTAGAAAAAGTTAATAAATGATGCATAGTTACAAGAAGCTTAACACTAATCCAAACCCTACTGTATAGTAAAGTCCGAATATTACACTGCAATGAAAACATAAATATATCATTTTAAAGAAGAAAAAAGTACTTTAAGGGTGTGTTCACACTGGTTGTTCGGTTTTCTTGGTTCTTTTGATGAGGACCAAAAAAGAAAATTATACATTTAGTTCTTAGTTCGCTTAGCGTTCACACTGTCATTTTTAAGACTGAATCTAAAGAACAAACAAACAGCTTTTATTAAGTATATTTTGTGACGGTACTTGCCGAACATCTAAACCAATGCTGTACTGGGTTTAACTCGCTCGTTGTATGTGTATATCACAGTATTTGTACTAGCTGAGATCTCATGAAGAGTTTATGAAATGTGTAAAGGACTTTATAGACAAATGAAGATCTGCAGCAAGAAGATGCGGTTCTGATGCCTGAACCGAACTGTAATGGGCAATGTTGTGAAAAAACAGGTTTGCTTGAGCATTCTGTCCTCTTTAGGGTCACATCTTGTAACATCACATCCTGTTTTTGGTTAGTTTACATGTCTTTGTTCGGTGTTGTGTTCATATTTCATCCGAACCACACCAGAGTTGGTTTAGAAGTGGACCGAGACCCATCCGCTTGTTTGATGCCACTAGGGTTCAGATGGCAGCGTTCACACTTATTCAAATGAACCGCACTAACAGAGCAATCACACCAGGGTTCGTTTTTATCGAACCAAACCTGACAATTGTAAACACACCCTAAAAGACCTAAAAACAGACTTAAACGCTCAACCAGTTTGTATCGCAGTGGGATCCTGAGTTCAACTTTGGCCTGGGTTATGTCCTGACCCCATTCTTCCTCCACTTTCCTTTCAGTTTTCCACTGTCCTATAAAATAAAGGCAAAATGGCAATAAATAAAATAAAGCAAAGTTTTTGTGTCCGAAGGTGTTTGTATTCTGCCTCGGTGGCCATTCACCCGAAAGCAACAATACACTAAACAAAGCAGGTAAACAAAGAGATCCATTACAATTCACTTCGTACACGTCTACTATATTTTCACACCATGTCCTATACTGTGTTCTCACAATAGAAGTGTGTAGAGGGAGTGTCACTGATAGCCATATCACCTATCCCAGGGCATCTGCTGCCTGTTCGGATCAAGTGTTATTTTGAAACCTGATCATCCAAGAAGACACAGGAGGTTATTGAGAGCTGAATGTTTCACTTTGGCTGAGGGAGATTTCCTTACAAGCTCTGCCTCAAATAAAAATTTTTATGAACATAAGTTATAAATTATGGTTTGAAAGGCCGGTCAGATGTGGTCAGGTTTGGGAAGAGGTGAATCAAAATGGTTGCCTTTGCTTAAAGGAGTAATGAACTGGATTGTTTTATTATTTTATAATGTTGCCTGGGGTGCCCTTATAATGTTAGTATGATTTTTACATTAAAAATTGTCATAATTTATAAATAAAAGCCATTTTTCCAAGCCTGATTTCAGCTTCAGATTTGAACACTCTGTTTTAAGGGGCGTGTCTGCTGTGAGACTGCAGTGCAAACGCCCACTGCTGTGATTGGCTGACATGCTTGCATATGAAATAGCTAGTATTACATGAACTCTCTCGAAAACTTTTACTACGTTTTTACTATTACAGCTATCGAGATTAACAAATCGTGAAAAGTATCGTTTAAAGCATTATATTTAAATCTATTCCATCACATGAAAGGTTGCAGCATGATGAGCACTGACTGAGCAGATGACAGACAGTCTGTTGATCGCGTGAATAAAGATCTTATCATTGCAACGCAATTTTTGTAAAATGTTTAGCACAGACACCTAAGTCAGTGGGAAGGGTTGTAGGAACCGCGTCATTAAAAATGAATTTAATCCACTGGTCCCTGATAGCTTGGTCCGTTCTTGGGAGAGAAAAAACATTTCCATGATTCTGATTCTGGCAGTCAACAACAGAGCAACTCACGTGTGCACCACGTTTCTGCATCTTTCACAGTCGAGTGCGTACTTCGAATCGGAATTCAGTAATGGCGGCGCTCGACTGAATATGAGGGGGAGAGGGGCAGGGAGGGCTTCCTGCAGCATAGGTCTGCGGTGTCCATATATGGGATATCCTGCCCCGTCTTGACGTCAAGTCGGCGCAGAAATTAACATCACGTATTTGAGTGCGCGTGCACGTGAGCTGGTTGACGGACCCAGGGGGTAAACAAACACTTCACTTTTAAATATCAGCTTCCCGGCCAGTGTATAATCGTTAGGCAATCATAACATACATTTTTTCTTGTGGAAAAGTGAAAATTACAGGTCATGACTCCTTTAAAAAAATAAAAAAAACCATCTTTCTTGACATCTTTGTTTAGTCAGCAATTCACTGACTATGCAGACAGTACAGCTGACATGCTGAGATTTCAATTGGCTTTTTTGAAAAACATTTTAGGATAAAAGACTGTTCAAGACTTCAAAATGGGCCACTGTCAACCACGAATATGTTACAGGCTCAATAAACAGCAGGGGTTTTTTTCTGCGCGGTCTTGCATTAGTGTGCATTTCAGCGTATGTGTGTCAGGAGCTCTTGGCCTAAAACTGTCATCCTGTTTCTCAATGTTTTCCTTTACCGTTTTCTTTTTTGTTTTCCTTTAAGATTTGCTCAATATACACCTCATGGAATAATAAATGGAAACAGCACTTTTCAATTCAAAGGGTCTGAGAACAAGCACCTGAACGTCTAAGAATAATTCTAAAAACAACAACTGTTCTGCATCCTCCCAGATTGTCCGTCTAATACACATACACGAGACACTAGATATCAGAAGCGAAGGGTTCATAAGCAGTGTTATATTGCTATAGGACAACTGGCACTGTTTGATCAAATATTTGAGTAAATGTTTGACGCTTTACACAGTACAGGCTCTGTTTGCTGTGTTATTGCTTCTGTCAAAATCCTGGACAATGTGTTCCCTCCAATATCACACCTCAGTGATTTCCAATAGTGAATGAAATATAACCGCAAATGAATGCCAGTGTGATGCACCACACAGTCAATGCTGTGATGCTGTAATTTTGACCAGCTCGATTCATTAAATCAATACAGTGGCATGAATACACCTATTATAAGCATTGTTTTATTTTTTATCATTTTGATATCAATTTCGATATTTCATTTTGATCAATATGGACAAATTTCCTTATATCCAAAATAAATAAATAAATATATATAATAAAATATATAAATAATAAAATAATATAAAATACATTTATAATGTTTTTCTTAATTTTCTTAATTTTGTTCAAATATTATTAATATTTAAAAAATTGTCACCAAATCCAAGTTGTCTCTTGAAATATCAGACAAGTTTACCTATTTAGGATAGTTAAATGTTTGTTTTTTTGTGTGTGTTTTTTTTCATTAATTAAAAAATAATTAATCGTTTGTTTGGTAATAAATAAATCCTATACAGGTGAAACTCGAAAAATTTGAAAATCGTGCAAAAGTTTGTGTATTTCAGTAATTAAAATTAAAAGGTGAAACTAATATATTTAGTATATATAACTATATACATATGCATGATTATACTTTTCAGAGGGCCGACATTTCTGTATTTAAAATCCTTTTTCTTATTGATTTCAGGTAATATTCAAATTTTCTGAGATTTTGAATTTGGGGTTTTCATAAGCTGTAAGCCATAATCATCAAAATTATCACTTCAAATTTTTCGAGTTTCACCTCTGTGTGATAGTTATATACATATGAGATAATATATATATACACACACACACACACACACACACACACACATACACACACACACATATATATATACCATTTCTAAGAACTTGGCACTTGGCAATTAGTTTTAAACAAGATTCTGTTCCCTTTCCCTACCTTGGAATAAATAAAAGGAATTACACAGTGGTCTTTTCTATTGGTCAATTAAATGTGATGAGGAATGATGTGGGATTTGCAGAAACGGCAGCTTCTCACATGAAGCCACACCCTACTGAGATGTCAAGAACGACAAGGAACGTTTATTTTTTCCAGCCTGGATTCCAAGGTCTCTTTCCATCACAGTGGCTCACTCAATAATGGAAATACTACAAACTCCATGACGTGCAGGTTCAATGTTTCCAAACATAGACTTCCCGTGAGCTGGCAAACGTCACAAAATTTGCTTGAGAATTAGCATGTGTGATAACATGCAGAGACGATAAGAGAGATAAGAAAGAAATAAAGAAAGAAAGAAAGAAAGAAAGACTGTCACAGGTAATCACAGCGTTTATCTCTAAATAGATTCTGGCCATTTCAAGCTCAGTCGCTGTCATCGCAATCATCTCACAATCAAACTGTAAGAGCCGCCACACGACTGTGAACGACAAAGGAACTCAAAAACATGACACTTCTGTCACACAGCTCTTTCCTTTATAGCGGTCGTATGGAGAAACATTCAAAAACTGCTTGAAGAAAACCCTCATTGTTCTCTGCCAAAGAGAGAGAGTCACTCCAGCAAAATCTTCGCCAGTTTTAGGAAACTGCTCAACAGTTTATCAAAGCAGGAGGTCTGCTTTTTTCCCGACAAACTCGTTTGACTTTCTCCGCAGCTCTTGAAACTCCAACCGCTTCAGCAGATGTGATTCTGGGAAAAGCCAATCACCGGGGAGAGGCATCAAGACCCAGAAACAACCAGCCTTCACATGCCGAAGGCCCCTTAGTAACGGACAGTTTTTTACAATCGCCCTCCAGGGAACTCAATATGGAGCCGTGAGTGAGCTCTGGTAACTCTTGAAAGAGCGTTCAGGACGGATGATGAAAACTTAGCAGAGGTGGAGGGGGAAGTATGCAGATATTAAAGACAGGAAATTGACGCTGGGCATTAGGATTTGCTGAGAGAAATTACAGCCGGCCGTCTGCAAAACCGATCACTGGGTCATGCAAAGCGTGTGCAAACAGTGTGGGAGATCGGTGACAGATGAGGACAATCGGACAGCAAATCAGGATGGTGAAGAGACTGTGAGGTTTCAAGGCATTCTGCAACTCATTTTATAGTCTAAACAATAATGCTGAAATAGAATAAACATTATTGAGACAAAAAGTCATGGTGTCAGGCACGTGGAGTGAGTGGCCTATCAGTAGGTGGAGGCTTGTGTCAATGGATTTGCAAAAATAAGCATTTATAGGCAGCAAGCAAAGCTTTTGCAAATGAATCGAGAAATCAGATTGTCACTGAGAAAAAAAAAACTGTCCATTTGACACTATATTTATGTAGAGATGTATAATCATTTAAAAAGTAAAAATTATCCCATGGAATCTGTTTTTTTTTTTTTTTTTTTGGGTGATTTAAAAACCTTAAAGGGATAGTTCACCCAAAACTGAAAATTGTCATCATTTACTCACTCTCATGTTGTTCCAAACTTGACTTCCGTCAATCTTCAGAACACAAATTAAGATTTTTTTTAATGAAATCTGAGAGATTCCTGTCCCTCCATTGACATGCTATCACTTTGACACTTCAATAAGTTCATAAAGAGATCGTAAAACTAATCCATATGAAAAAGTGCTGTTGTCTAGCCGTCTGAGATTGTTAGACAATGGGACTAATTGAGTGCTCATGATGATGAAAACTGTAAAATGAAAAGTTTAAACGTTTTCCCTTGTTCTTTTCTCAAAATTATGGAAAGCATTTTGAATTCGCCAAAACTACAGTTAACTCAACCTTTGGTGTCGCTAGCGCCACCAACCTGTTGACCTACAGAAAGGCTGCGGGCTCAAAGCATTCCTTTGCAGTGATTTTTTATTTGCTGAGAAATTGTTAGAGTCAGAGACAGAGAGAAAGAGCTGTTAAAGTCGCATGAGACCAACAATCCAGTGCCAAACACTGTTCCCATGATGTCAATTAACGGGACCAAGATGTTCCAGCATGACAACGCGATGAAATGATGCCTGACGGGCGGTTTAACGCAACGGTCCTCCATCTTGGAACGTCCTGAGGCGGGGGAGGAGGGTAATGGGAGAAGGATATGTGACTGCGATAGAGGACAATCGGATTATCATGCTTTTGTTATCGGCTACATGACAAATCAAAAAGACCATTTATCATAATAAGCTGAATTGGCAGACCTGAGGAACATGGAGTTATGTACAATCTGTGTTTTGAACATTAGGCGAGTCTATAATTATGCAAATGGTCTTTTTCTTTGTTAAATTTGATAAGATCTCAGCATTGGCAAGGATATCAGGGTGTTTTCCAGAGAAATCTGAATGGTTTGATGCCTGGGGCACAAGAGCGCAAAACAAATCCAGGTTTGACCTTCATGTTTAACAGTTCCAGGAGAAAAATCTGAATTTTCAGTAAATGAGAGAGACCTGAGATGAACAAATGGAGAGTTACGTAAAATGAGAGAGACCTGAGATGAACAAATGGAGAGTAACGTAAAATAATTGATGAAATCTTGATGAAAAAACACATCTTTATCTCTCTGTTTTGAACTTTCATCCACATAGTTTCTGTCCACGAAGACGGAGCTCTCCCACGTGGATGCATTTACAAGCGACGTTTACGCGTTGCAGTGTTGACTGTGAAAACGGCGGTATTTGAAAACGATGACACGTTTAGTCATGTGACGCATATCGTACACAGATATATGGTTATACTGGCATTGTAATTGCTTGCTATATACTTTCATAGTGTTGATAAAGAGAAATGCTCCTTTGTACAGTCTTCATATTGCATTCCTGCAAAGATGACTGAAAATTTACTCACAATTGCTGTCCTTCTGGCAAAACATGATGACAATTGTGTTTTAGACCATGTGATTTTAAGTGCAACCATGGACGTAACAGTGAGGGGTGGGATATTTTGCTAAAGTGATTGTGCCAGAAGAATAATGGGTAACACTTTACAATAAGTTTCATTTGTTAACATTAATTAATGTATAAAGCCATGAGCAATACATTTGATACTGTATTTGTTCATCTTTTTTAATGTTAGTTAATGTCTAGCCCAGAAATAGATGTAGAGGCTACATTTGTAGAAGTAGGCCTATACTATGAGTATAACTATAAGATTTTAAACGATGCAATAGACAAAAAGCATAAATGTATCAATACAAGAATGATGTTTGAAAGGATTAATCATTGAAATAACCTTAAAGAATAATTATACGCATATTTTTTTTCCTTTTTCTTATACACCACGTTTAAGAAAATTTGATTTTTAATATGAATGAGTATGAATGAATAATTTTTACTTTTTAGTTGCATTTGTTTGGTTCTTTGTTCATCCTCAAACAACTGTTTTATTTTTAGCCAAAACGAAATATATAAAAACTAAAATATATGTGTTCACGAAATAAAAACTAAACTAAAACTAACAAAACCATTAATGAAACTAACTAAAACTAAACTGAAATTTATAGGAAATTTGAAAATGATGCTAAAAAATAAAAACTCAATTAAAAATGCAAAACTATAAACTTATTTTCTGATATTTTTATGGCATTGTTGCATCTTGTTTGAATTTCGAAAACTCCTCATTCATTATGAGTGAATGGAAAGAATGACCTCCTGACGTCTACAAAAGAAAGAAAGGCATACAGGTTTGGAATGGCATGAGGATGAGTAGATGACGATAGACGTTTCATCTTTGAGTGAACTATCCCTTTAATGGACACTCTTGATGATCATGCTCTTATTCACTGATACTCTGGACAGTTCCTGAGCACGCCTTACGCAACATGCCAGCGACTGCATAAGGAAGGGTACAGCACACAAGGACTGTTTTGTTTAGCTGTTTTGAAATATTTAGGAGATCTGTCTTTTGGCTCACAAACACAAGCAACTTGCAAATGATTAGATGAGGCCTGACTCAACAAGCTGACTCTTCGATGAAGACACACAATCGGACCGTCTCGTACATGTAATCGACACACTAAAAGTGTCAATCAAAAGATGCATTGCATGTTTTTGTGATTATATACTGTAAAACATTTATCCTGCAGACTTTTTAAATTCTGAATGTTTTTACAAGGAAGTGAAAAAAGGACAGATCACACGAAAAAGAAATGTAAATGAAGTCACTTTTATATAGCGCTTTATTCAAAGCACCTTCATATTTTTTTCACATTTTCAAAGCTTCACAGCTTCATATTAATAAACAGGAAATTTGTGTTAAAGTTGTTCAATTTCAGCTATAAAGCAGCGGAAGAAAATTGTGTCATTATTCTGCTTAATATAGTTCAGTGTTGTTTCAATACAGTTCAATAACTGTCAGTGTTGCAAAGTTCATCAATTATGAAATTAGTTCAACTCAGCAATGATAGTGTCATTATTCAGCTCAAGTCTGTTCAAAGTTGATTCAATAACAGTGCTGTGTTGTGTTCAGACTTTAGGAATCAGATTGTTTCTCGAATCAGATCTGATCAGGCAGAAAGTCCACACTATAATTTGCAAGTGATCAAATAAGATTCACGAGTCCAGATATAACCAATCTACCGGTATCCGCATGGGTTGCTTTGGTCATGGCGTAGACATTCACACCTATGTGGCGAGGCTTTCAGAAAGAATACAGGACAAATGGAGATGCATCATCTCGCTCCTCAAACCCTGTTGAGTTGTGGTGCAAAACTAAGACTAAGACTGAAGTATACTCTGATGTAGTCACGGCTGAAATCTTTGGACATACTGTTTGAATACCGTGTATGAATACCGTGTTCCTCACCAGTTTTGACGACATCATTGTGTGTATGTTAAGAGTGATGCAAAAACTATTTAAAATCAGATTTGAGCAGCCAGAGCATTCAGACTCAGACGCATCTGTAAAAATTGCATTGCAATCACATTTCAAACCACCTAAAAATTGTTTTCATTTGTTTTTTGTTTTGTTTTGGTTTTTTTGCTGTACGGACCTTCAAAACCCATCTGGATCTGGATTTTTGCTGGCAGTCTGAACATAGCCTAAGCAATTTTGAAGAATGTTTCAACTGTTTTTGTCCGAACAATGAAAATCATTGGGGTCCAATGTTGTTTTGGACCCCATTGACTTTCACTGTATATCTTTCTTTGTGTTCCCACAGAAGAAATAAAATCATGCAGGTTTGGAACAACATAAGGGTGAATATGGTTTTCTGCAGCAGTTCTGCAGAATTAAAATGCTTTAAGAAACTATATTATGGTGGAAAAAGAGGGTGAAATACTAATGTAACTTGTACCTTTGGACTGTTAAACAGAGAAGGATCACAAGAGATTTTATCTTAACTTCGTGAGAAGAGCAGCATTTTACTAAAAAGTATAATAAGACTTTGACTTTTCCAGACATACTGTACAGTATAAACATGCAGACAAACCTCATTCCTACACCTTTACTACTAAACCAGTCAAAGCCCCAGACCCGGCAAACACAACTAAAGCTCATCTCACACGTATTTGTATGCTTTAACTTTGAGTCACCTCTGAGCCGTCTGGATGTGTCTGAAGAAGACCTGTGAGAGCAACTCTCTCAGATGGACTAGATTAAATCTCAGTGCCTGTAGACAAACCCACTTAAAACATGCAATGAGGGCAAGTTATTAGGGACTTTCTCATTTTGGAATAAATTGGGTCCAATGAAATTGGAACAAAACTCCAAAAACTTGAGTTTAAAGAATACAAGCTTATCCACTTTGATGTGACAAGCTTTGCTTTATAGCCCATCCCTTTTTCAGAAGAAATTAGGAGTTCTGTCTGTACTATTGGGGATGTATGCTTCAAAGCTACTTTAATTAGGTGGCAAAGTACAATAAAAAAAAAATGTCCAGCATCCGTACCCACATATGGCTCTAACTGCACTGCATTGAGGTGACCACCTGAGAGACATTGTTCTAGGTCACAATGAGGCTGGAGGGCATCCAGAGGTCAATGCCAAACTAAATGAAAGAGACATTTGAAAGTCTATGTTGCATGTGGCTGGACTGATGACCAAATGTGGGACATTTTACTGAAAATTCAAATATAGCTCAACACGGTGCACCTTGGGATCAGGGCCAGTGAACGCATTTTTATCTGGTATTCAGATGGATAGTCTATGAAGACTAAACAGCTGTTTCGCTCTTAAACATAACAGATAGCAGCAGCATTTCTCTGACCTTGACCTTGAGCGAGGCACAACAGGGAGCCCGAAGACATTATGGGACGTCACGACTGTCCTCATTGACACTATAATACCCGTCCTCTAAACCAATATGGGGTCTGGAAAACTGGCAATCAGTGCATTTCACAATGATAATGAGTGACCACGTAAACTTGTTCAATAGACTCCCACTATATAAATTGCAAATGTAGTAGAAAGCAATTCAAACAAACCAAAATCTGCATGAAAAGGTAACGTCACTGACGACTGTCAAAACAGAACTTATAATAAAGGGAGGAGATTCCTCTCTTGGCACCGTGACTGTAAACCTGAATGAGTCCTAATGAGGAAGCAGACTGTAATAAAGTGATTTGTGTCCCATCTGTCAGTATTGGCAGAGCCATGTGTTTACACACAGGACACCCCTGAGACCGTCTAAATAATATGCAGAGTGACATATAAACACACTTTAAACAAATCGAATAAATGTGACAAACTCTAACACTAACATCATAGATTAAATAAATGGCTTTAGTTAATTGGATTCACATCAAAGAAAATGTGGTGGACCAGCACATTAGCACGCATTTTAGATAACCTAATGAAGCTTCATGTAATATGAAGTCAAATATAATGTTTATTATGACTGAACTTACCTGACTACATTTTGTTAAACCGACAAAAGTCATTTTCAGGGTTGGATCAGGTAGAAATCCTTCAGGTAACAACTGGCATTCAATAAAAAAAAAAAAAAATGTCAACACACTAAAATTAAAAACTAAATTTCATTCAAAATTCATAACCTGCTGCTGTTCACTGGAGTTTTTCAGCCACTTTGAATACATTTTTTTTTTTTTTAAAGATGGAAAAGAAATAATGTAGTAAATGTTGAGATCAACATGAACTAATATTAATAAATTAGTCACTGTAGTTAACTAATGTTAACAACCGAAACCTTATTGTAAGCGTCACCATATGTCATAACCGTCACCTTATGTTCATTTTTTTTCATAAAAGTAATATTTTGACTTGAATAAAAACTGTCAAATTGCCACATGAAGCACATTTTAGAGTATTATTACAGCTGTTTAATCTATAGTGAAGAAGTAGTTCAAGGCAATATCCTCTTCTCTTCGCCTCAACTACCGTATATAAATCATGCCAGTTCACTAATGAACGCAAAGAAATCACAACCTTATTAAAAGTATGGGGTGGGGTTATAGAGCCTTAAAATTTGGGCTGATCCCTGTGTGAACTATAGACTCAACCTCAGGTTCCTCCAGAAGGAGTATTATTGTCTGTAAATGTAACGTTCAATAAAAACGTAATTTAAAAGACTAATCGAGTCCAAGAGTAAGTTCTCTGTGGGACAGTGAACACAAACTTCCACTGTTCCCACGCTGACTGACTGAGGTTCCTCTAAGCGCACGCACATCTCTGAAGGTATGTGCGACGATCCCATCTAGATCTACCGGAGAGCATTCAAAGATGAAGGTTTAATCTTACACAACAAGCCGTTTCATAATACTGAGTGTCTCCTACCTTTCTTTTCCGGCGTCACACAGAGGCTCCATGAGAGCAGAAAGGTAAAAATCAATCCCAGCTCAGTTGGTCCTGCCATTTCTTATGTTTCAAACCTCTCAGACTTCACTCCATAGTTTGAAGAGCTCTTCTTTCGGGGGGTTCTAAATGTCCAGAGATCTTGCCTTCTCGTCTTCTTGAGAAAACTTGCTCGACTTGGCTGTAAACTTTGACAGCTCCTCCTCCGTGCTCGCGAGCCTCGGCAGTGATAGAGTCGCGCGCTGCTGGACAGAGCTCGTGCCCGTCAGCAGCGGGGAGGATCGTGCGCGTGCAGTTCAGACGGTGTGATTCAGGTAGAGAGGCTACAGTAGGCTATTATTGATCTGGGAGTTTGTGACATCAGCATTCATATTCCGAATAAAAAATCTTTAACCCGTTGTTAATTAATGCAGGAGGTCACAAATGAACACGGGAACAGAATCTGTAGCCTACCTGTGTGTGTTGTAGTATCACTAAATGCCAAGTGCTGTTGAGCTCACTGCACTGAATTACTTGTAAAAGTGCTGTGCAATGATTAATCGTGATTAATAGCATCCAAAATAAAAGTTTGTGTTTCTATAATATTTGTGTGTGTACTGTGTATAATTATACACTAGACAAAATTATAAACGCAACACTTTTGTTTTTGGCCCCATTTTTTATGAGCTGAACTCAAAGATCTAAGACTTTTTCTATGTACACAAAAGGCCTATTTCTCTGAAATATTGTTCACAAATCTGTCTAAATCTGTGTTAGTGAGCACTTCTCCTTTGCCGAGATAATCCATCCACCTCACAGGTGTGGCATATCAAGATGCTGATTAACCCGTTAATTACGTTAAAGTTAAATACGTTAATTACGTCGTTAATTACCATTAACGTCACACTAACGGACCATTGGCTGAACGTCTGATGCATAAGACACACTTAAGGATTTTTGAAGTCATCATCTGGTTGGTTGAATTATACAGGATGTCCGGGAGATGAGTGTGTCGCGTTCTTTAATGGTCCGCCTGGAAACAAATGCCGTGACGCCAAACCCCCTCATGGAAGAAGAAACATGTTTACAACTGTGACAATGACCACTTTCCAGGATTAACCAAACAATGGATTTTCAAGTTCACGGGACCATTGTTGCAGTAAACTTGCACAGCGTTCTTGAATTCTTGATGAGTCTTCAGCAAGCCAACGCGCAAACTGCCGCAAATGAAACTGAAAGTCACAGCCGCTCAAAACTCAATCATCTTCATTAAAATGAGTTAGACTAAATGATCTTACTGGTGCTGATGCCAATCTCTCTCCTATAGTGATTTTTGATCTTGAAATTAGCTGATGATAAGCTTTTGTTGACGTGGACGTAGCAAATTTGCATATAGCGTGGGAATTGAGGTTTGAAGTTATATCCGTTTTGGAAACGTTATAACAAAACAGATAGATATCCGATCAGTAAAAACGAATGAAGTTAAAACAACAAGCGGAAAGAAAAAAAACTGCAAGCTCTTGCGTTATTTCAACGCTATCTCACGGCCAGTTCGTACATATTTTACGAGTTGGCTAATTCGTATGACCTCACTTGTACGAATGTGTACGATTTGTCTAAACCCCAGTGACGGGTAGGTTTAGGGGCGGGGTCAGGGGCAAGTCATTTGTATGAATTCATACGAATTGGGCAACTCGTAAAATACGTACGATTGAGCAAAAATCACACAAATTCGTACGTTTTTTGCTCAGTCGTATGTATTTTAGGTATCTCGTAAATGGTCAAACACATCCATCTAGCACGTATTTACCTATAAAAACATTGAAAAAGTAACGCAGTAGAGTGCTCTGTGTGTATGACCTTTAATATATGTATTAATATGTATTAATTAGTATATGTATGACCCTTAATGTAATTCAGTTGTGTGAAGTATGAATCTCACATTTTAAATAGAGCATAATCAATGCATCTGAATAGATTTTATGAGCTGTGTTAATACTGAATTTGGTTTGTTCTGTTCACGTCACATATTTTGCATAAACAACACTACCTGGGAAACAACCATGGCTGACATTTATTCATAAGAGTTTCAAAGTGGTCATTTCAGCAAATTGAGAAGGCCACAAATCTTAATAATGTCCCTATAGCTAGACTGAATGGGGACAGATGTGAAAGACCTCATATGTCTCCAGTCATTTTTAATGAGCTAATATTGCATTATAGTAAGCTAATGCCTCGTTAAGTGGTTTTCACGCAGGATATGAGGGGTGTGGTTGAGTTTTGACTGATTATGGATGACAACGACAGGTCATTAAAATAAAAAAGAGCCCCATTATTACCAACAGGTGGGCTGGGGATGGATCGAGGTCTATATTCTGAGTTAATGATAGCCACCAACCTGAAATCCTTTTGCAGCATGAAAGTGAGCCAGTCTGTTTAAAGGAAAGTCTCTCTTTATACCATCAACACAACCATTAATGGCTTCATCGAACAATCTTGGTGTTCTCAAGGTAAAAACCCCACTTCTGACATCATACTGCTGAAGAAAGACTCAGACCCGAACCCGAACTCGAGACTCGAAAGATGAACTAATCTTTTCTCTATCCGGTACTGACAGCATAGCCTCTATGGGACTGACAGGAAGAACGAAAGACTCGGACCCGAACCCGAAGACTCGAGAGATGAACTAATTATTCTGTTTCCAGTACAGATTCAGAACCCATATGGTGCGTATTGCACATGCGCGGTCAACACAAAATGAACGAATCACTCTCTGAGACAACTCGGTAGTCCCGAGTCATATTTAAGATATGAACGAATCGTTTATGAACGACACATCACTAGAAAAGTGATTCAGAGTTTATTCAGATCATTACTTGTTTACACAGTCTCACAGTGCTGTGAGGAATAATAATAATGGAAAATGTACCTCAGTCTACTTATGGTTCAGAGTATTTATTTTTTTCCCACATTAATTTCCCACATGTCTACTACAATTATGTGGTTTTGTTTTATTAATACAGTATATACTTTTTTCTTGACACACCCCGAAAGAATGGAAGTGAAATGTGACAACATGCCCCATAGGTGGGGCACATTGTAACATAACATATGACAGCTTAAAATGTTATCTGATCTAATACAAAAAAATACAAAACAAACTAAAATATTTTCTAAATAAAATACAATTAAAAAACTTTTTCATATAAAATAATGGCAATTTTTAATAATTAAATATAAACTCATTTTTGAGTTTTGACTACGAACACATGAAAACACAGCTATACAACATAGTTCAAAACAAATAAATAATTAGTCATTTCTGAACATTGACTCTCAGGGCCCTATCTTGCACCCAGCGCAATTGACTTTGTACACCGACGCATGTTTCATTCCTATTTTGCACCCGCGCAAAGCGCGCTTTTCCCTCCACAGAAGCACGTCGCTAAACTAGGGAATGAACTTGCGCTCCCTGGGCGGTTCAGCGCAAAAAAGGAGGCGTGTTCCGGCGCAAACAATCCCTGGTGCTATTTTACTGTTCCATAAAACAATTGCGCCACTGGCCAGAAAAAACCTAGTCTAAAGTCAGTGGCGCGTTGCGCGTTGTTCAAATGTTATTTTAAGGGCGCATGCTTGACCATAATGTATAGCGTGCACAACACGCATACACTTTGATTCTCTAATCTACACAGAAGCAGCAGTTTTCATTTTTGCAAATCATATTATTACGATAGATAGATAGATAGATAGATAGATAGATAGATAGATAGATAGATAGATAGACAGACAGACAGACAGACAGACAGACAATTTATTATAAAAGCATACATCTAGCTTACACATTTACCCACATTATTATATGTTTAACCGAAGCTAATTTGGGTGTGTTTCTCCATCCCCAATGTCACTTCTCTCTCTTTTACAGCCGTGACGAGAACGTCGGTCTCCTCGGCTGTGAACTGCTCCTGGCGCGCGCCTGCAAATCCGCCGTTATAATAGCAATCCGCTATGGAAAAATCGTGTCTGCTCTTAAAGGGAATGTGAGATGATGCTCTGATTGGTTTATTTCACGTTACGCCTAAACCACACCTATAAATAATGAAGCTAACCCCTTTTAGATTTGCGTCGGGTGCAAGAGTCATTTATCCCGCCGGGAAAATAGCAACAGCGCCGAGACCCGCCCAACAAAGTTACTTGTGCTTTGCGCTTTGACACTTGCGTTTCAGATCGTTAAAATAGGGCCCTCAGTCTTTATTCACCTTTTTCTCACGTTTTCTCAATAAAATTAATAAAAGTATAGAATATAATAGCATATTTCTAATAGGGGCACATTGTAACGCAGTGTTACAACATGCCCCCGCCTGCACAACTGGGATTTAAACCCTGCTAGTGTCTTCTGCTAGTTAGCGAAGCATTAAATAACTCTCAACTGTTAAATAACATCTTGGAGATTAACCCTCTGAGGTCTGAGGGGTTTTTGGGGTCCTTGAGATGTTCTGTCATGCCCTGACATTGGTGCTTTTTTCAGTTGCTTATAAACATATGAATGGCAAAGGTATAATTACACTCTATTTAGCACAAACAGGGCTACCATAATATGTGAGCAACATGCATGTACATGTTTGTATTTTTGAGAGAATAATGTTTATGCATGGTTATTGAAAAAACTAAAAACTAAAGTTTCTGAAATAAGGCCACAAAACACATACTAAATATGTGACAATAAGACTTTTGACAAATGGATGTCGTTGCCTAGAGTTTTTTCTTCAAAATGATGTGAAAATCATCCTGCCCTTAACATTCACATAACACAATACATTGATTTAAATCTTGTAAAACACTTTTTGTTTGTAAAGGCAATATGCGCAAGGGGCGTCAACCATTCAACAGCATCATGCATATGTAGTGGTTCACACCTGAGGAGCCAATGGGGCCCGCATACTTAATGAGCCATTCATTCAGGTGTGTCACCTATAGCCACAAGAAAGAATGCAAGAGCAATATATATATATATATATATATATATATATATATATATATATATATATATATATATATTCATTCTACCAAATTGGTTCACAGTTGGAAGCATGTCAATTTTTTATTTTATTTTTTTTTCACAAATTTTGCTTGCAAATTGTATAATATCCAAGGAAAACATGTCTAGTAATTGTGCAGTTAATTCTCATACTGTATTTTCAGTTTTGGAATATGTATCCTCTCCCCAAATTTGTCAATAATAAAACACAATAAAAATTATTTAAAGAAAAGGCTTATATTTACCTTTTAAAATTTGTTTACATCTACCTTGTAAATATATATATATTTTTATTAAAAAGGTTACAATTACAACAACAATTGAAGTGTAATCTTTCTTTGTAAAAACTAAAGTATACATTTTATCATACATATTTCAAAGTTAAGGATTCATTACTTCGAATATAGCCTACATTGACAAAACATACTATATTTAACATATTAGCAAAAATTGGCAAACAAAAGCTTATTTGAGGTGGCAGATATTTTACAGTAAAAATGTGTAATCTATCCAAAACTAATCAACGAAATGTTGTCTTTCATATGTCTCTAACATAGGTCTTTCGTTTTGTATTAATTGTATCTTAATTTTAATAGTTGTTTCATCAACCAATTGCCTGTAATTAATACATAATAATTAAAAATAGCAGGAACTGGAGGCCTCATAAATGAACCCAAACTCATAAGCTTTGCCTAAAATACCAGAGAAATATATAGAAAGCTCGAAATGTGTTATTTTAAACAAAACTATTAAAAACGAAAGAAAACAGACTGCATGAAGCCTCTCTCCTACTTTATAAAGCATAGCCTAGACCATTTAAATATAATTACTCTGAATGACAAGTATGGAAATGGTCCAACCAGTAAAATATGTAGCCTACGTTTATACAAAATAGCTTGTCAACTAATGCAAGTAAATTTAAAAAGACTTACTCATCCGAAATATTATCCACGGCTGGATCAAGTCGCTCTTCAAAATACAAACGTTCATTGTCAGAGTCCTGTTCTTCTTCTGAGGAAAAAGTGAACTCTTCATCGCTATCCAGGACTAGTGTGTCATCTTCCAACGGCGCAGGAAAGTGAATGAATGAAACTTGCTGGTTTTAAAGCATTTCAGGGGGCTTTTTACCTTATTTTGCATAGATCACCTCAGTACATTATCTCATGAATAGCGCGCTCTGCGAGTGGGTGTGAACTCATTTCAGGGGGCGTTTACCTTATTTTGCATATCACCTCAGCACATTATCTTATGAATAGCGCGCTCTGCAAGAGGGCGTGAACTCATTACAGCTAATTAGATGAGACGGGAGAAACTGTACTTCTCTTTAGTTTCATACAGATTACATTGCAGGAGAATATTTGTTTTGAATGTGAACTGTTTTAATTAAAAGTAGAAATTTAAAGCTTTCTTTAGACGCATGTTTCATGGTTGTGTGATAAGTATTAGCTGAGTTTCAGTTCATTTTCCAGACTTGTTTCAGAAAGATTTTTGCGGAGACAGAGTGAGCTGAAAGCGCACCCTGTTTATTTTATTTATTTAAAAATAAAAACAAGGTTTTGATGTTAATGTGAGTGTACACAAAAAAAAGAAGACCCTCTATAGTTTATAATCATGTATTTATTTTATTTATATGACCATAAATGACTGATTTTTTTACGTTTATGTTGCTGCTATGTGAAAAAAATCCAGCAAAACGCGTCGGCGCGTTTCTCGACCTCAGAGGGTTAAAATAATATCAGATTTGTCTTATTTTAAATAAACACAAAAAATAGAGATGGAAAATTAACTTAAGTAAGAAATTTACTTTTGCTATGGTTTAATAAATGTCTATGGATATCTTCCAAAAAAATTATAATTTTGGCAGAATTTTTTTTTTCTATATAGTGTTGATATTTACATTTACATTTAGTCATTTAGCAGACGCCCTTATCCAAAGCGACTTACAAATTAGGACTAAGTTCAGCGAGTCATCATAAAGAGGCAAAAGCAACAACAACGCAGGAAGTGCTCAAAATACGAAGTTCTGGTATTATTCAGAGTAGCATAAGCCTGATAAGTGATGTTTCAAAGGGAAAGGATTTTTTTTTATTTTATTTTTTTTTTTTATTTTTTTTTTATAAGGTTAAGTGCTCACGGAAGAGATTGGTTTTCAGCTGTTTTTTGAATGTTGTCAGGGATTCTGCATTCCGGATGAGGGTGGGGAGAGCGTTCCACCAGCATGGAACTGTAAATGAGAATGTTCTGGAAAGTGATTTTGTGGCTTTCTGTGATGGAACCACGAGACGTCGCTCGTTGACCGATCGTAGGTGTCTGGTAGGGATGTAGACTCGTAGGAGTGAGTGAAAGTAGGAGGGAGCTGAGCCTGTGATAGTTCTGTAAGCAAGCGTCAGTGCCTTGAACTTGATGCGAGCAGCTAGAGGTAGCCAGTGCAGAGAGATGAACAGAGGAGTGACGTGGGCCCTCTTGGGCTCGTTGAAGACAAGACGAGCTGCAGCATTCTGGATCATCTGTAGGGGTTTGGTCGCACATGCTGGGAGTCCAGCCAGAAGGGCATTGCAGTAGTCAAGCCTAGAGATGACCAGGGCCTGGACGATAAGTTGTGTTGCATGCTCAGTTAGGAAAGGCCTGATCTTCCTGATGTTGTGCAGTGCAAACCTGCATGATCGAGCTGTCTTTGAAATGTGATCTGTGAAGGTCAGCTGGTCATCAAACGTTACTCCAAGATTTCTGACTGATCTTGATGGGGTGATTAATGATGACTCTAGCTGGATGGTGAAGTCGTGCTGTAGAGACGGATTGGCAGGGAGGACGAGAAGCTCAGTCTTTGCCAGGTTGAGCTGCAGGTGGTGTTCCTTCATCCATGTGGAGATGTCCGCCAGACAGCTTGAGACCCGTGCAGCTACTGTGGGATCATCTGGTTGAAAGGAGAGGAAGAGCTGTGTGTCATCAGCATAGCAGTGGTAGGAAAAACCGTGTGCCTGTATGATGTGTCCCAGTGATGTGGTGTAGATGGAGAAGAGGAGGGGACCAAGAACTGAACCCTGGGGAACCCCTGTGGTCAGCTGATGTGCTCTGGATACCTCGCCTCTCCATGCGACCTTGAAGGACCTACCTGTGAGATAGGACTCAAACCAGTGGAGTGAAGTTCCTGTGATGCCCAGTGATGAGAGGGTGGACAGAAGGATCTGATGATTCACCGTGTCGAAGGCAGCAGACAGATCCAGGAGAATGAGGACTGAAGATTTGGAAGCAGCTTTTGCGATCCGTAGGGCTTCTGTGACTGACAGTAATGCAGTCTCAGTTGAATGTCCTTTCTTGAAGCCAGATTGGTTGACATCCAGCTGGTTGTTTAGAGACAAGAAGGATGTTAGTTGGTTGAAGACAGCTCTTTCAAGTGTCTTCGCAATGAATGGTAGGAGAGAGATAGGTCTGTAATTCTCTACCAATGATGTGTTTAGCGTTGGTTTTTTGAGCAGTGGAGTAACCCGAGCCTGCTTGAATGCTGTAGGGAAGGTGCCAGTGTGGAGGGATGAGTTGATGATGTGTGTGAGTGATGGTAGAAGTGTGGGAGAGATGGCTTGTAGAAGGTGTGAGGGGATGGGGTCAAGCGTGCAGGTGGTAGGGTGACTGGAGAGGAGAAGTGTAGATACTTCTTCCTCGGTTAGCGAAGAAAAGGAGGACAGAGGGGTATTGGCTGTGGAAGGGGTCGGTCTGGGTTGCTGTGTGTGTGGAGCTGAGAACTGACTGCTGATAGCTGTTGTTTTGTTGGTGAAGAAGGTCGCAAAATCGTCAGCAGTTAAGGAGGAGGCGGGAGGTGGTGGAGGTGGACAGAGGAGAGAGTTGAATGTCTTGAAGAGTAATCGTGTGTTGGAGGAGCTGTTGATCTTGTTGTGGAAGTATGAAGATTTTGCAGCATGAACATCAACAGAAAAGGAGGAGAGGAGAGATTGATACATACTCAGGTCAGATGCGTCTTTTGATTTGTGCCATTTCCTCTCCGCTGCCCTGAGTTTGGTCCGGTGTTCCCGAAGAACCTCAGATAACCAGGGGTTAGAGGGAGTAGTGCGTGCTGGCCTGGAGGAGAGAGGGCAGATAATGTCTAGAGAAGAGATTAGAGTGGAGCATAAGGTGTCCGTTGCGGTATTCACATCCAGAGATGAGAATTGTGAGGGTGGGGGAAGAGAGGATGACACGGCAGAGGAGAGATGGGAGGGGGAAAGTGAGCGCAGGTTTCGTCTGAAAGTGACTGGTGGTGGGGGTGGGGGTGCAGGGGTAGAGAGTTGTAGACTGAAAGTAATGAGGAAATGATCTGAAACGTGGAGAGGTGTCACCAGGATGTTTTCTGTGGTGCAGTTGCGTGTGTAAACCAGGTCCAGTTGGTTGCCTGATTTGTGAGTAGCTGTGGTGATGAGTCGTTTGAGATCGAAAGAGGCTAGGAGAGAGGTGAAGTCTGTTGCATGTGGCTTTTCGAGATGAATGTTGAAGTCACCGAAGACTAGAAGTGGGGTGCCGTCCTCAGGGAAAGTGGACAGCAGCACATCCAGCTCATCTACAAAGTTACCCAGCTGACCTGGGGGGCGATAAATGACTACAATATGGATTTTGATGGGGGTTGTAAGTGTAATAGCATGATATTCAAATGAGTTGTTGTTGCATAGAGAAGAGAGCGTGGAGTATTTGCAATTGTTAGAAACGAGAAGCCCTGTACCCCCACCTCTCCCAGACTGGCGAGGGGAGTGGGAGAAGGAGAAATTGCTAGAGAGAGCAGCAGGGGTTGCTGAGTCTTCTGGACGAATCCAGGTCTCAGTCAGCCCCAAGATACTAAGAGTAGAATGAGATGCAAAGGCTGGAATGAAGTCAGCTTTATTGACTGCTGACTGACAATTCCATAGACCCACGGAAAGAGAGAGAGGAGTATGTGAGGATGTGGGGATGGGACGCAGATTGGCAGTATTGCGCTGCCTATTGCGCGTGATGAAAGGACGGTGCCGAGAGATAACAGGAATGTATTGAAAGCACATGTTGATTAAGGTGAACAATAAGGTAAGTAGAGGGAAGAGAAAGGGAAGAGGAGATACGTAAGTGCCTTTCTGGTGTCCTTGCTCGGTGGAGTCGCGCAGGTAGAGTCGCTGGTCTTTTCCCGAGTCGGTCTTCACACGAGGAGGCTGAACACGAGAGCTGAACGCTTCCGCTGACGCTTCCGCGACAGCGCGCAAATTACAAAGATATAGGATAATGCTTTCACCGCTTGAGTGAGTACAGCTGTTTCGGTCGGGCAATTAAGTGTAAATAACGCGAAAATGTGGCAATTCCAACCTGCTAGGAGCAAAGGCTTAAGTGCAAATGTAACAATAATTTTAATTTTCACTCGCGGCTGTTGTTAATTGTGCCAACGCGTCTCTCTAAAATACAGGATTATGTGAAGTTAAAAATACAAAGTAACAATAGAATCGAAGATAGGCTTACCTTGACTAAAAACAACAATGAAATAACAGGGTGAACAGAGTATTCTGGCAAAAACACTTGCGCGTTCTAGCTGTGCCTCTAGTATGCCTGTCGCTGATATGGCAACTAGTAAATACACAAAGTTTCATCATCCAAGCATGTGCGGAAGTATTTAAAACAAGCGTGTTACAACTAGCCCCGCGTTAGGTTGTGCCCCGCGCTCCCCTATATATATATTTATATTTATTTCATTTTTGAGAGAATAATGTTTATGCATGGTTATTGAAAAAACTAAAAATGAAAGTTTCTGAAATAAGGCCACAAAACACATACTAAATATGTGTCAATAAGACTTTTGACTAATGGATGTCGTCGCCTAGAGTTTTTTCTTCAAAATGATGTGAAAATCATCCTGCCTAATCATTCACATAACACAATACATTGATTTAAGTTTTGTGAAACACTTTTAGTTTGGAAAGCCAATATGCGGATGTGTAACAGGGCGAACAAGACGTGAGTCGTGCGGATCCATGTGCAAGCTTTTATTTATAAACATGGTAAACAGGCAAGGGTCAGACAACGGTAAACAGGTATGGTACGGGCAAGACACAAGAGAGATCCTAGGGCAAGCGTGGGTCTACGATCGGTGAACAATATCCAACAGGGCAAGGCAGAGAGATAATCCAGGCACACAAGCAATGATCCAAATGAGGGGCAAACAGAGTCCGAAGGGCAAGGCAAAGGGTTAATCCAGGAAACACAGGCAGATATCAAAACAGGCAAGGCAAGATTTAAAACAACTGAGTGGGCTTCGTAGAGTAGCTGTCGCTAGGATATGCGCTATACAATACTCGACGATCACAGAGAGAATGTCCAAGGCTTATAAAGAGTGTGTGATTGGGTGATAGTGATTGTGAGATAGTTCTCAGCTGGGAGCATGATTAGTGTAATCAGCTGTGTGTGTTGTCTGTGCAATGGATGATGGGAAATGCAGTCCAGTGTGCTGTGTGGTGTGAGATTTAATATGATGGAGAAGCGACCTCTGGTGGCTATCGGGCGGAAGGCCACAGACCAGATTCGTGACAGGATGGGGCGTAAACGCTCCAACAGCATCATGCATATTTAGTAGTTCACACCTGATGAGACAATGCCCCTGCATACTTAATGAGACATTCATTCAGGTGTGTCACCTATAGCTAACTTAAATATACAAGCTTCATAAAAATGATCATTCTTGAAGAAAATTTCAGATGGCATTTAGAGGCTTTTGCATCTGAACTCTTCATATATACACATAGATATATATATGCACACACACACACATATATATATGCATACACATACAACAATTCAACTGTAATCTTTCTTTGTAAAAACTAAAGTATACAAAACGTATTATTTGATGACTTTATTTTTGACAAAAAATACTATATTTAACATATGAGCAAAATTGGCAAACAAAAGCTTATTTGATGTGGCAGTCTATTGTACAGTAAAAACTTTATAATCTATTCAAAACTAGTCAACGTCTTTCAAAACTAAAGTATACTTTTTATCATACGTATTTCAAAGTAAAGGATTCATTAGTTAGTTGATGACTTTATTTTTGACAAAACACATACAGTATATATTCCTCATCTCAGTATAGCAATAGAGTTTGCTAAAAGCTGTTCATTCAATACAGCAGTATTTGAAAATCGATAATATTTTGTAAAATTACATTTATATTTGCATTTATGTCAAAACCTAGACACTTTTAAACATCAAAATGACATTTATTAATATGTACTCGTGTCAAAATGACATATAAACAGATTTTCCTATTCAATTTTGCATGGAAACACTTCCAAGACGCTTGCGTGTCGCGTGAAAAATAGGCGTCGGTTCTATTTCTAGCATGCACGCGTTTTCCACGCGGCTCGTGCTGCGCCTGAGACGCGCGTCTCACGCAGGCAGTGTGCAAACTCTAAACTGTTAACATGGGAGCCGAAATAAAAACGGACACGCCACGCAGCTGAGACGCTTACGCCACGCATCCAGTGTGTCACCGGCCTTATCCAGCGGATGTGGGCGTTTCACAGGTTTGTATGGATCGCCTCACATTTGCGTTTGTATAGCGCGGTCTCCATGGGCGGAGTCACATTAAAACTTAATTAGCTGAGATGAGAACGACTGACATCTCTCTCTTTACATACATATTACATAAACTGTGAATATTTGTTTTTTATAAAAAATACTTCATTTAAAAGAAGAGAATTCAAGCTTCATGCCTGTGTGCCTGTATGCCTGTTTGACTGAGTATTCGCTGAGTTACAGTTCATTTTCGGACGCGTTTCAGAATTGACTTCACTGACGGAGAGTAGGCAGAACTCCCATCATGTTTATTTTGCTTTATTTGGCGAAAAGCACAACACTTTGTTTTTATTATGAGTATGTGGCGACCGAGTTCTTAAAACAGGGACACAAAATAAATAAACCAACTACGCCACCCTGGGGGCTTTTTACCAGGGAATCGCCCTTGACATACTAGGAGCACACAAGGCTCACAGGCTCGTATCGGCTGGATTCAGGCATGAGACATGGGTGAGGTACAAACAGTAAAATCACTTTTATTAATTAAAATGATCCAAACAATCACAGAGAAGGAAAACCACTATCAACAAAAAGGATATACAAAATTGGACGCTCCTGGCGACGGAAATTGGGGACGGCAGCCAAGTCCCTTAACCCAAGGGGCCTCTCTATTCTCCTAAAAAGAAAGAAACAAAGAAAACCACAAACACACGTGCACTCACACTGCACTCAGTCAAACACCTCCGGGTGGCACAGCAATCACTCCAAAATACCACCACCAAGATGAGGAGGGCTGCCGCCCTTAGTTTCCTTGCCGCCCAGGCCTACAATAAAGAACACACATCAGACTCATACACCACAAAATGAAGAAAACCAAAGGAGAAAACAAGAAATACACAAAAACAATTGTTTGACCCAAATGCACAATGTTCATCTCAAACCAGTATGATAACAAGCATTCTCATCATAGACAGATACGTTCCAGATGATCGTCACCTCACAACATTGTTGAATTTTACACGTTCACCACTTAAATCCAGGGTACTCTTATGAGAAAGGTTGGATAACCGGATATCCTAGACAGCATCAGGAAAATACAGACCAGGTGTTTGTTTAACTCGTACCGGGCCACAAAGACCGCACTTGAGCCAAAAAGAAAGAATTAAACAAAACACACATTCACAAATGATAAATAGACCAAAAAAAAAGGAAAACTTAAATCAAAACAACAATGAACAGTGATGACTAAGAATAATGAGCATCAAAAGCCACTTTAAATACAGCTCCTTACATTCCGAGTACCCAATATCAAATCCCGGGCAATGAAAACATCCACACCAGTTCTCATGGAATGAAAGAGAAAAGTTAACGTTATTGGTGCCGTTGAGGTCGGAGATGTCGCAGTGACGCTAGTCAATAAGGCTACACAGCAGAGCAGCACGTAGTAAGTTTGTGGTCGCTCAGCAGTCGTATATCCGTGAAATCAAGCCAAACAGCAGCACGCAGTAAGTTTGTGGTCGCTCAGCAGTTTATGTTGAACCGGACTTCTGATTAAAGCGTCCAGTGAACGACAATGACGACGAAACAACCCACCATAACCTTAAACAGGCATATGAAACACACCTGGACTAAAACAAAGAGGAAACTCACTAAGCGGACTTAAGTCGGACAAAGGCATTAAATATAAAAGGTTGAAAACATACCTGAACAGCACGTCATTAAAGAACCACAAAACTCATCCGCTTCTCTAGAAGTTCGCACGACAACGAGCGCCGCCGAGTGTATGCCGATTAGTTCCCCTGTCCACTACAACAAAGAAGTCCACATCACCCAGTGCCACAGGAATCATTTGCAACAGAGTCGCTAACCAGCAGCTCTTACCTCTCCAGCTCTTGCACACCGCGCCGGAACAACAACAATGACATGACGTCACGTGTAATGCCCTCACAGGTAATATATATATATATATATATATTTTTTTTTTTTTTTTTGCACTGATACGGAAAAAAACGTGCGGCGCGATAGCCGACCCCAGGGGGTTAACAACCGACATGTGGACTGCAAGAACCACCGAAGCTTATTTGACTCTGTCAGGACATTTTATTGACAAGGACGGGCAGATGCAGTCTTGCAATCTTACAACAATCCATGTAGCTGTGCAGCACACAGCAGACAACATATCTGAACTCCTCACAAAAATAACTGATGAATGGGGCATCACCAGTAAGGTTCATGCATTTGTTACAGACAATGGAGCCAATATGGTCTCTGCTGTGCGTAAAACTGGTTGGAAACATATTCCTTGTTTCTCTCACACACTCAACCCTCATTGTGAAGGACTCAATTAAGGCTGACACAAGTCTTAAGTCCAGCTTGGAGAAATGCAGTGCTATTGTTCGGTTCTTCCACCACAGCACCAGAGCGACTGACAAACTAACAGAAGTACAAAATCAGTTGAACTTGCCACAGCATAAACTAATCCAAGCAGTGGATACTAGATGGAACTCGGTGTTGTACATGATTGACAGACTGTATGAACAACATCAAGCCATCACAACTGCACTTTGTCTTCTTGGAAGAAACAACATGTGCCTAAGTGATGGAGAATGGTCCCACATCAGTCAGGCCATTGACGACCTCAGGCCTTTTGAAGAGGCCACTAAGGAGATTTCAGCAGAGCAGTATGTGACAATTTCCAAAGTCATACCTCTGGTCTCTCTTCTCCAGCAAGCAACCGCATCTGCTGGGCAGAGTAACAGTCTGGCTTCACAACTTGAAGCACAATGCAAGTGACGGTTCCAAAACATTGAACGCAACCACATTCTTGCAGTCAGCACCTTTTTGGACATTCGCTTCAGAAACATTGTGTTCTGTGATTCTGCAAATGTGGAAATGATTAAATCACGGATCATCACAGAGATGCAAGCTCTGGCTTACGCTGAAACACAGTCAACCAGACATGAAGCCGCTGCGACTGCATCAACTGTGACACAAGTGACACAAGGGTCACCTGCTGAGTGTTCATCATCCAAGGGATTATGGCGGGAGTTTGACAGTCGGGTTGTGGCTTTTCAGAGCAAACGCACAGTAAACACGGATACATATATTGAAATGAGAAGATACATGGAGGAAAAGGTGATCCCAAGGAGTGAGGACCCTTTGATTAGGTGGAAAAAAAATGAAACCACATTTCCACTGCTGAACAAAGTTGCGAAAAAATACTTCAGAACTGTTGCAACGTCTGTTCCAGCAGAGAGACTCTTCTCTAAGGCCGGAGAAATAATCAGCCAGAGGCGTAATCGTCTTAAAGCAAAAAATGTGAATATGCTACTTTTTCTGAACAGCAATCTGAAACTTCAGTAAAGTGTGATGACATATCTCGAGTGCACTAAAGGCGTGATGGTGTCAGACAGTTTTCTAGTTCATTTTTCCAAGTTCATTTTCTCAGGGAACAACTGTCTTTGTTATGCAGGTTTATAGGATAAGTAAATCCTAGTTTATTATGATCTTTATGACATCTTGTTTTTGCTTCAGTGAAGTGTTACATGTTTACTTCTACAAAGAGGCTCGAAACATAACATTGTTATGATGTATTAGTTTTTTTTTGTTTTAGTTTTATTTTTCCTTTTAGCTTTTTCTACCAAGATTGGTCTTTTTTCTTTTTGTGAGAAATAAGAAAAGTGAAAATGTGTATGTTTTTGTTCATATTTAATTGATTTCATTCATATTTATGTTATTTATTTTAATTTTATTATGTATTGACCATAATAAATTTTGTATAAATGGTCTGTATTTGTCTGTATTTGTCTTGTGATTTGTCTTAAATGTAATAATATTTTTACTGACAAAAAGTGGCAATAAGAAATGAACGGTATCGATATCGATGAAAATGCAAGAAAAAGTACCGGTATTGTATCGAATCCTAAAAGTGTGGTATCGCCCATCCCTATTTATAAGTACTTCTCATATCACATGTATAAGTGTATTTAGTCTTTGATTTAAATACTTGGTCCAAACTGTTCTTTTTTTTTACCCAACCAGATGAAGTAGGCAGGAGTGATGATGATTCCAGTGAAGAAACCATTGCTGACCTACATCAACATGAAGGTATGAAGGTGCCGCATAATTAAGGATTTTTGCCCGCAACAATCACAAAAATACTCTGCATTTTCCTGGAAGGACTGATCAGAGTAAATGAAACTAAAAACTCAACAATGTATTGTTTCTATCAAACAAAACTTCATCCAGTTTGTTGGAGTAAACCAGGGTTTGTGTAAAATGTAAAACAGCCTATTTAACCTGAGACTTAAAAACTACCTTTTTCATGATAGGAGAATTTCCCTTCCTCATGCTACTGAACAAAAGTGGATGGCGGCAGGTGTCTGAAGAACCCCTCCACCATGGATGCTCTGTTATGAAGCTCCAGGGCCTCATGTGTGGAAAGGTCACAGGCTGTGCAGTAGCGTGATCGTGGTAAACAGTCCCTACACATCACTACTGCAGCCTTGTGTCCACAATGATGGCAAACCCCCTCCTTGGGCTTCTCAGATTACAACATATTGTTCACCATGAAGGGCCTCATTACTGTCCAATTCTCCAGACAGGAAGTTTGCCTGTTCCTCCAGTGTGAGGGGAGAGGTTGTTCAGCACCACTTCCCAAGAGCTCTCGGACATCTTGAATGAGGGAGTCTGAAAATGAAAAGTGACCCTCCTTTAGTGTGTCCATGCTGATCCACCTAAATAAACAATTGAGCCACAGAATAAACCACCACCCACCAAGGTTATCGTCAGCTACAAACATCTCATTATAAAACCAATGTTATAATATTACATTGTAAAAATCCAGTCTAACGGGTGTGGTCCTGAACTGTACTGACAGATCTAGAAAAGATCTAGAAACACTACTTATTAGTGTTTGGATCAGTGGCAGAGGTTTGACAGTTGATGCTGGAAGGCCAAGAGAGCATTACAATAGTCCAGTCTGGAGAGAACAAGAGTTGTGTAGCTCTGATATCACAACTAATACTTAGTATACTAATACTATACAGTCTACTAATACTCTAATGAGAGTTAGTGGACATTGTTGTATAGTCACGTAAATCAAGAGATCACATTCAGGTAACTCACATGTCTCTTTGCTAGCATTGCATGTACAAAAACAACTTTCTGTCCCTCTTACATGCATACCAGTTCCCCACATAATACAACAACTCAACAACTCAAGACTAAAGCCGGACGCACACTGTGCCATTTATAATAGTCCTTTACGATTGTTGCTACGAACATGATCCTCGCTGTAAGCCATGTCACACTGTAAGATCTCAGTCGTCATTAATGTCAGACTGTACGACAGTCAAGACGCGTGTAAAGCGGACGCACGCAAGAAAGCTTGTCCAGTCACCGTAGGTTTTCCACAGTCTGCTCGGGAACCGATGCTCTCGGGACAGATATAGTTATTTCAGTGAGTAAACGGCTCAACGGCAGGAAGGAATAAACCAAACCATTTTTAAACGTTTTTTTTTTCAATAATGAAAGGTAGTGTGTCGATTCAATTAAAAATCCACATATCACATATTTTAAAATATTACATAATTCACTGAAGCCTGTTTGTCATGTATAATACACCGACCAATCATCATCTGGCACAACAAGTTCAAATTTCATTGGACAATGTGAAGTGGAGCGGTAATTTTCCAGTCATTCATAAATGGTTTGAAAATTAGATGGACAGACAAATTTACATTTATGAAGCGATCTGAATCTGCGCCATTTAAACAATGGATGCTAATTGACTACAGAGCACTGCACAAAACCAGCACCGAAAGTTGCATTAATGGTAAGAAGTATTAAAGTCACTTTTTATTTAGTCTATGTATATTGATACACCGTTTACCATCTGATCAAACTATCATAGTTGGTTAAATGAAGCCCAGGCCTACACTCTAAAAAATGCTGGGTTAAAAACAACCCAATTTGGGTTATTTGGCAACCCAGCGCTGGGTAAATATTGGACAGAACACATGCTGGGTTATTTTGACCCAGCAGGTTGGGTTTTTATACATTAACCCATCTGCTGGGTTGTTTTTAATCAGTGCTGGGTCAAACAACCCCCATGCTACAGGTTATTCATTTTAGATAATAATAATAAAAATACGAATAAAAAAAAATGTGCTAAAATGTTGGTATGTTAAAAGATTATAAAATGGTAAGATTCTCAAAATTCAAAACTCTACTCTTATAAACTGTAAAATGGCCTATAGCTAAAGATTCTCTTCACAAAGAATACAATAAAAAACACATAAGTACATACATTGCAATTCACTTAAATAAGCAATCATTTAGTCCTGTGCAGCAAAAATGTGAAGCACATAAAAACCCTGCATATAAACAGTAAGTACATACATTGCAATTCATTTTAAATAAGCAATAATTTAGTCCGGTGTAGCAAAATAAAAACATGAAACTCTATACCTATAAAAATTATCTTCACAAAAAAAAAAAGAACAAAAAAAAGAAACTGAGTCAACTGTTCCAGAGTTCCCTTTCGAGGGAACTCGCACTGCGTCGTTGAAAACGACTCTTTGGGGACGCTCCCTTAGCGTGCGCCTCTGAAGTATGAATGAAACTAATCCAATCCTGATTGGTGTTGCGTCATGACGTAACATGTGACGGCATAACCGGATGCATAAAAGTGACGCTGGCACACACACACATTAGCTTTCGCTCTTCAGCAAGCGCTCTCTGTGAAACTGTCTGTCTTATTTGATGTTGTTTGTCAGTGAAATCCTCTATATTATGGCGAGTGAAAGATACACTAAGTGTGTGCACCCCTGCCCTATATTTCTCACGGGTGGAGACACGCATCAGTTGTGTGTACACTGTTAGGAGGGCAGCACGCACAGGCAGTTCTCGAGGGGGCTGCCTGTGAACACTGTGAAAGTACTATAGAGTGCTGCGCTCCCACTTGGCTCGCGATCCCCGCGGTTCGGGTCCCGCGTCCGTTGAGGCGGCGCGGTGGCTTGGATCGTGGGGATCGCAGAAGGATCTCGCGGATGAGAACGAGACTGCCGAGGCACTTTCATGTTCATCATCCGCAGATTCTATAACGCTCGCTCACGACGCAGAAGCCCGCGATGTGCCTTCTTCTGCCCGTGACGAGTGCCCGATGCTCGAGCTATCTGCTTCTGAGGAAGTGGATGTGCTCAGCATCGGGGACGAGGAACATGAGTCACACTCGCCGGTGTTGTTGTAACCCATAATAAAGAGTTGTCCCACTACATTGCAATACAGAATCTATAGCTCGGATCTCGCGTTTGTCGAGGCAGCGCGTAGATGACGGCTACTCTGCAATAAAGATTCTGAGTGGGTGCGAGGCATGCACTGTCAGCTCCTGAGGGTGCTGGCTGTGGTTTTTAAGAAATATCTCGACGCACACAGCCGTGCGTTTCGGGTGTTTCAGCCTCGAGCCCGTTGACTTTCTTTTCGAAGAGATGAAAGCCAAATATATTGTGAACGACTCGAATCTCGCGTTTGTTGAGGCAGCGCTTAGATTACGAGTCTGCAATAAAAGGGACACACGCGATCTGTGAAATAATACTGTTTGGGTGCGAGGCATTCACAATCAGCTCCTGAGGGTGCTGGCAGTGTTCACTTCATTGAGAAATATATCGGCGCGAGTGCAATCCGTGCGCTGTCGGATGTTTCAACCTCGCACCTGATGACTTTCTTCTCGAGGGATGAAAGCCAAATATATTGTAACGGCTCGAATCTCGCGTTTGCCGAGGCAGCGTGTAGATTACGAGACCGTATAAATAAATATTAAAACAGTATTGTCTGGTGATTATGGCTGCATTAAATTCTATGAATTAATATGATGGAATTGAAATGATGGAATATATTATCTGACTTTAAGAAGTTAGATATTTTAATTCAACCTACCATCCAGACCGTGTTTCACTTATCGAGTGTTTTTGGCTGCATTTAATTCTGAAGAATTAAAATGATGAGCAGCGAACATCAAAAATCGTTTAAGATTTTTCCCTGCCGGTCCTCCGCTTCAGGGTATCGAAAACGAGACGAAGATGGCTGTCCCCCCCCCCCCCCGTGGAGGTATGAGCGAGAATCGCTCCTCCGCGGAGCTCTCAGGAAATCGATGTTTGTATCCAGCTTCAAGTGCGCTTTGGGACACATCGGTTTTCAGCGAATGCACGCTGTAAAAGGCGCCCAAAAGGCTTGCGGCCAGTGTTCGCGTTCGCCAATCGGAACTGTTTTCGATTTATTCCCTGCCGGTCCTCCGCTTCAGGGTGTCGAGAACGAAACCCAAAAAGTCTCCCCTCTGGGGGAGCCCTCAGGAAATCGATATCTGTATCCCGCCGTAAAGTGCGCTTCGGGCCACAATGATTTCCAGCGAACGCACACCGTGGCGTTCTCCCCAAAAGCTTGCAATAGGGCACCGTCTATGGTCACAAAATCTTTCTCGACTTTTTCCTGCCGGTCCTCCGCTTCAGGAGGTCGAGAATAGTGCTCGAAAAACACCCGAGGTCAGTCTCGAGGGGCTGGTTCCCTTAGTAGATTTTGTAGAAGAATGGCAACGCCTTCCGAATATATCTATATGGGTCCTGAATATTATAAAATATGGCTAAAGACTGCAGTTCGGTCACCGACCTCCCAAGTTTGCTGGGGTGGTACTGACTGCAGTGGTTCCAGAACAGGCTCGGGTTATGGAACAAGAGGTACAGAACTCTACTGGTCAAAGGGGCCATATAAATTGTTCCCCTACCAGAGAAAGAGTCCGGGTTTTACAGCCGGTACTTTATAGTTCCAAAGGAGGATGGCGGGCTGAGGCCGATTTTAGATTTGAGGCAGTTGAATAGTTTTCTCTGAGGAGATTCAGGTTCAAGATGCTCACTGTTCCCATCATCGTGAATCAAATCAGATCCGAGGATTGGTTTGTCACGATCGATCTAAAAGACGCCTATTTTTATGTCTCCATCCTTCCATGTCACAGGAGGTTCCTGAGGTTTGCTTTCGGGGGCAAAGCGTACCAATATCGGGTTCTTCCGTGCGGCCTAGCACTCTCTCCCCGCACGTTCACTAAGTGTATGGATGCAGCTCTGGCTCCACTGAGGCTTCAGGGCATCCATATTCTGAATTATATCGATGACTGGCTCATATTGGCCCAGTCTCGAGAAATGGCAATTCGGCATCGAGATGTCGTTCTTGGCCACATTCAGAAATTGGGGTTGAGACTCAACACTAGGAAAAGTGTGTTAGAACCAGCTCAGAAAACTACTTTTCTGGGCATAGTATGGAATTCGGTTACGATGCAGGCACCTATGTCTCCCGCACGTATCGAAATCCATCCTGACCATGGTGTCAGGGATAAAGCTAGGCCAGGCCATCACTGTAAAGCAATTTCAAAGACTGCTGGGCCTCATGGCAGCGGCATCCAACATAATTCCTTTGGGCCTTCTTCACATGAGGCCCCTTCAGTGGTGGCTCAAAGCCAAGGGGTTTTTCCCCCAAGGGGAATCCGTTCCGTATAATAAAGGTTACGCGCAGATGCCTTCGTTCCTTATTAATATGGAAGAAATCTTGGTTCTTGTCCCAAGGGCCAGTATTAGGGGCGTCATGTCGCCGGAAAACCATTTCAACAGACGCTTCCCTCACTGGCTGGGGCGCGGTTATCGGCGCTTTGCCAGGGGTCTGTGGCAGGACCTTCATCATTCTTGGCATATAAATTGCCTAGAAATGTTGGCTGTGTTCAGGGCTCTGAGGAGTTTCCTCCCAGACATCAAAGGTTACCACGTCTTGATACGTTCGGACAATACATCAGTGGTAGCGTATCTGAACCGACAAGGGGGACTCAGATCGCGCCCTCTATCCAGATTGGCGCATCAGATTATTTTATGGTCCCAAGGGAAAATATTATCTATAAGAGCAATATATGTCCCGGGGGTTCAGAATCAGGGAGCAGACATCCTGTCAAGGCAGGGGCTGAGGCCCGGGGAATAGAGACTCCATCCAGAGGTGGTGGAGCTGATATGGCAGAGGTTTGGACCAATGGAAGTGGATCTGTTGCGTCTCAAGGGACGTCCCACTGTCCACTTTGGTTCTCCCTCACTCATCCAGCCCCGTTGGGGTTGGATGCCATGGTACAGGCCTGGCCGAGGCTTCGCCTGTACGCTTTTCCCCCGATCACTCTGCTCCCGGGAGTCCTGGAGAGGGTCCGTCAGTAGGGCATCAGTCTTCTTCTGGTAGCCCCGTTTTGGCCGGCCCGAGTATGGTTTTCGGATTTAATTTCACTCCGGATAGCTCCGCCATGGCAGATTCCTCTGAGGAGGGATCTGTTATCTCAGGCGGAGGGTACTATATTCCATCCTCGCCCAGAGCTGTGGAAATTGTGGGTCTGGCCTCTGAGGGGGCTCAGTACCTAAATGCTGTTCTATCATTTGGGGTGCACGGAACCATACTTATCTCTGGGTTCCGTCTACTAGGAGATTATATGGCCTTAAGTGGAATGTTCTTCCACTTGGTATAGAGAACATGAGTTAGGCCCAGTTAACTGCCCAGTGGCTTCAGTTCTGGATTTTCTTCAAGATCGTTCTCTGCGAATCTCTCCCCGTCCACATGGATGGTGCACATGGATGCCATTGCGGCGTTCCATGCACCACTGAATATTGGGCCTTTGGGGAGGCACCATCTGGTCATACTATTTCTCCTTGGTACATAGAGGATGAGACTGACAGTCAGGTCCAGGGTTCCTTCCTGGTACCTGGCGGTGGTTCTCGAAGGGCTATCCCTGGCTCCCTTCGAATCCCTTCAGTCGGCTTTGCCTAGGACCTCACGTTCTAGATAGCCTTTCTCTTAGCTACTTCTTATAAAGAGACTGGGAGACCTCCAAGCCCTGGCATTAACGCCAGCTTGCTTGGGGTTTGCCCCGGCGGAGTTAAGGCCATCCTGCATCCGAGACCCAGCTATGTGCCTTAAGTGCAATTTAACATGGCTAGGTCCATGGTCCTGCAAGCATTTCATCCTCCACCACATGTGTCGGCAGAAGAGAAGAGGTTCCTTGCTCTGCCAGTCAGAGTTCCGAGTATTACCTTGAGAGGTCCTCTTCTTGGAGGAGGTCGGACTTACTGTAGTGTGTTTCGGGTCACCTAATGAGGGGCTCCCGGCTAAACAAACCATAAGTAGGCCTACAAGGTGCGCAATTTGCCTTCACCTTTGGCTGTAAGGGCTCATTCTACTAGAGGCATGGTGTCCTCTAGAGCCCTCCTCTTGGGAGTGCCCCTCCAGGAGATCTGTGAGGCAAGCCGGTTGGGCTACCCCACACACTTTTATCAGGTTTTATAGTCTGCACCTCCCTAGTATGCCTGGCGCACATGTGCTCTCGTCCTAGATGGGTGCCTGAGTTCAGTTTCACTCTAGGGCAGGCCTTTTCTCGGTGCGTGGCCTAGTGGGCATTCGTTCCCCAAAGAGTCGTTTTCAACGACGCAGTGCGAGTTCCCTCGAAAGGGAACGTCTCGGGTTATGACTATAACCCTTGTTCCCTGAGAAGGGAACGAGACACTGCGTCGTCCTGCCACGCCCCTCAATGCCTGAGAGCGGCTTGCTTCATCGCGAGGCTAATGTGTGTGTGTGCCAGCGTCACTTTTATGCATCCGGTTATGCCGTCACATGTTACGTCATGACGCAACACCAATCAGGATTGGATTAGTTTCATTCATACTTCAGAGGCGCACGCTAAGGGAGCGTCCCCAAAGAGTCGTTTTCAACGACGCAGTGTCTCGTTCCCTTCTCAGGGAACAAGGGTTATAGTCATAACCCGAGACGTTTCCCCATTCACCAAAAAACTGTCCAGCCATTCCAAGCTCCAAGACAAAGGGGAAGGGTTTTGCTTCTCTCTGCCTTTCCAGGTAAAGCACCATGTTGGTTCCAGACTAAATGAGGGAAAGACAATATCAGACACAGATAATTATTTAAAAGTGTCTTAGGTTTTCATAAGAGCAGTCTTAAATTAGTTATACCGTCTTAAATTAACTTAAAGAATTAGTTCACCCCAAAATATAAATGTCCTAATCATTTACTCACCCCAATGCCATCCAAGATATCAATGTCTTTCTTTCTTCAGTGGAAAAGAAATTAAGTTTTTTTTGAGGAAAACTTAAAAACAGAGGCACAACAGAGAAAACAGAGTGGACTTAAATGGCAACCAACTATCCCAATGTTCAAAGAAGGTTCAAATGTCAGTCTCAATGCAGCTTCAGAGTCTCTACACAATCCCAGTCGAGAAATAAGGGTCTTATCTAGCGAAACGATTGGTCATTTAAAAAACAAAAACAAAAAAACATTTATATACTATTAAACCACAAATGGCCGATGGTTTCGCTAGATAAGACCCTTATTTCTTGACTGGGAGTGTGTAGAGACTCTGAAGCTGCATTGAGACGGACATTTGAACCTTCTTTGAACGTTAGGATAGTTGGTTGTCATTAAAGTCCATTCTGTGTAGAATAATCCTGAAATGTTTTCCTCAAAAAACTTAATTTCTCTTCCACTGAAGAAAGAAAGACATGGATATCTTGGAAGACATTGGGGTGAGTAAATTATTAGGAAATTTTCATTTTGGGGTGAACTAATCCTTTAAAGAGTTGTGAGAAAATGAAATGCATGTCAGATCCAAGCAGCAATAACCATAAACGATTAAAACGATTTATCGTGCAGCCCTACAAACAGGTGTAAAGAAATGAGCCTGCTCTTTTTGTCCCTTGTTGTTTTACTTACCGGTTGTACATCAATGAATGTGGTTCTTGCCTCTTGAACAGTTGGCCGAAAGGTTTTGTGGCCAATCTTGTACACAGGCGGGGGAAGAATGACAGGCAGGATTGTAAGTGCTAGCATGCCTTTGGAATCTAAAAATAGAAACATGGCAAATTAGAACTTGTTCGTTCATCAGCTTTTAAATTAAGCAAAGTGCATTTCTAACTAAGGTCAACTTAGAATAAGTGAAATTAGCTTAAATATATAACAGTTAAATATGTACTCTGGTAATCTGAAAACATTTAGTGTTATTAAAGTTATAGTTCACCTTAAAATGCAAATTTACTCACCCTCATGTCAAATTTACTCGCCTCATTTACTCACCCTCACGTTGTTCCAAACCTGTACAAGTTTCTTTCTTCTGCTGAACACAAAAAGATTTTTTAAAGAATGTCAGTAAGAAGATAGTTGACGGTAGCCACTGACTTCCATAATAGGAAAAAAGTACTATAAAAGTCAATGGCTACTGTTAACTGTTTTGTTACCAACATTTTTTAAAATATCTTCTTTTGTGTTCAGGAGAAGAAAGCCATTCAGGTTTGTAATAACATGAGGGTGAGTAAATGACGACAGAATTTTCCTTTTCAGGTGAACTATCCCTTAAAGCAGTGCTTTTCAAACCCATCCTTTTTTTTTTTTTTTTTTTCTCCATTCTGTCACCTGATGGAGTGTGGGTTCCTTGCCACTGTTGTCTCTGGCTTGCTTAGTTAGGGGCACTTAATTTTCAACAATATTATTGATTTAATTGCACTGACAATATCAGATGAGAGCTGAACTGAACTGAATGACTCTTTAAGCCAGTTTAAGACCAAATTGTACTTCAGTAACTACTTTGATTATCTTTACATAGTTTCTGAACGTAACTGAAGCAACACTGAACTGACTTCAAATGAACAATGACAGTTTTTGATAAGAATTGTACTGAGCTGGACGATGACATCACTGTTTTCTGCAGAAATGCTTAGCCAAATTGAACTAAGGCGCACGCACCCAAACACAGAGAACATACTGCAGCATAATAAAATATTTTATGTAAAGCTACCTTTCGAAAATGACTAACAAAAACAGTTAAATAATAGGTAACGTTAGACTTACAGCTTTTTTAGCATATCCAGCCAGTAGCCAGTGACGTAACACTGCATCCATCCAACACCGCCGAGTCAAGTAACCCGCAACATTTCTGGAGATAAAACAGACACCAACAACTGTACTTAGACATTGTGACCGTGTTATAAGTGGAATAATTGATGACAGACCGTGTAAAAATAATGAATGTTATGTGTAACGTAACGTTAGCATAACGGTCGCTAGTTCGACAGACGCAAAATCTAGACTAAAGCATTTGGTCCGTCGTCAATAATTCATAGTTCATTTCAACATAACTTCTTGTTGACTTTCTGACTTCTTTGACTAAAGTTACTTAACGTTAGGATAGTTTTAATAAAACAGGGTTGCTCACCTCTACGCTCGCTCCTGCTTGAACCTCTCGTCCTCCTGTTGACGTAGTGTACGAACAGTGTGGACAAAAGCGCGCGACTCGCGAGGATGTAAGCGCTGGGCCAAAATTTCCAAAACAAACCCAAATGCTGGGTCATTGTCAGCTGATTACGGAGAAAATAACCCAGCAACATAGTCAAAATGCTCAACCCAGCATTTGGGTTTAAAAAATAACCCAGCATTTTTTAGAGTGTACAGAACTATTATGTGAAGTGTAGGCGGACAACAACACGCCAAATGGAGACGTGAAAGGACTTCAACATTTGTGATAATTATGCAGCAATAGTATAATAGTACAGTACTACTGGTCAAACATTTGGACACATGACTATTTTTATGTTTTTAAATATCATCACAATTTAAAATAATGGTTTTCTATTTAAAAAAATAGAAAAATATAATTTATTTCTGTGATGCAAAGCCGGATTTTCAACAGCCTGTCAGAGTTCTGTCACTTCTGTTTGGGTTACATCTTGGGTTGGTGACAGAGCTCTGGCATTCCCGGTTTGTCACATGTTTGTGTATAGTCTGGTTTGTTGTGAGCACATGGCTTGTCATGTATTTCCTTGTGCCATGTGCTCTCCTGTCAATTGTCTAACTTGTTACCTGATTATGGTTTAATTTGCCCCACCTGCTTTTCTTGTTACCCTCTTTTGTTTGCTTTCCTATTTAGTCTCCCTGTGTTTGCAGTCCTGTGCTGGTTCGTTGTCTAAGTTCCCTTGTGTTTCCTGTTCCTGCCGATGCCTGTCCTGTTTTCCCCCATGGGGAGTTTTTGTTTGTAGTGTTGTTTTATTTCTTTTGTTAATAAATACCCATTTGTTTCTGCACTTGAGTCCTCGCTCCTTTCACCAACCCAGTCCGTGACACAGCCATAACTCCAGTCTTCAGTGTCAAAAGATTTTTCAGAAATCATTCTAATATGCTGATTTATTATCAATGTTAGAAACATTTTTTTTTTTTTTTTTACCTGTGATACTTTTTTCAGGATTCATGGACGAATAAGCTGTAAACAATCACATCATTACCAAATTACACAAGCTGATTGGCCTCTGCTGATCCTGTAGCCAATGAGAATGCTTGACAATTGAACTGTATTTTATTATTCCACACTAAACAATGTTTGATAGTCAGTAGCTTTTTATTTTTCAGTCCTGTTCCCCATGTTCTTACTATGTACTTATTATAGTAATTGAAATAACTGGGTAATAACTAGGTACTAACCCTGAACCCAATGTAGTTAACTTATATTACCCAGTACTTTTCCTAGTACATTGTAAGTACATGTAAGTGCACATACAGTAAAATAAAGTGCAACCGCATAGTCTGCTGTTATGAATTTAAAAATGACCAAAATAGTGTTGCTCTAGTGATGAGAGAAACAAAGCTTTTATAAACCATTGAACCGATTGATTTGCATAATGATTCACTGTATTGAAGCTCTGGAAATGCCACATGCTGGTCAGAACAGCGGAAACTCAGCATAAAAACACCTTTTACACACCAAATGCAAATGTTTTATTGAAGGTGTAATGTAAATGGAATTACCAAATCATCTAATATCATTAAATATGAAATGTTTTTTTTATTATGTGTTACTTTATTAAATTGAAGGGCTTGTTTTGTTTGTTTAATGGAGAGCTTGGTTAATCAGACCAATCAGACACTTTTAACTACAACTCCTTTTTTATTATAAATATTCGCAGAGATCACATCGCCCCCCAGTGACGAACCATTGAAATTTTCTAAACCATTATGACACAAAGTCTAGTGTAGTGCAGTCACGTGACTGAGTTTTAATACACGCTCTGAATCACTGTTTCAAGATAAATTATTTTCAGAGCTTCATGAAGCAGTGTTTGGAAACACCCATCACTAGTTTGCTGTTTTACAAGTTGTAAATGATGCAATGAGTGAATAATTACGCATATAAGCACAGCTTGTGTAGCGTTGTGTGGGAACTAAACCGAGATGACACTATTGAAACAAAATCCTTAATATGAATACAATATAAAGAGCAGACTACGCCACCCCTTTAAGAATAGAACAGGTTCAGTACCACTGAGGGCAAAAAGAGACACAAGTATATTAGAAAAAGTTGATTAATACCACATTATAAAGAGATAAAACAGTAATGTCAGTGTAGTCAGTTGATTTTGGACATCCGAGTTTAATTTATATGTTTTCATGTATAAGGAGAAATGTTCTATAAGTGAGTTAACTTCAGCCAGACTTGAATGAAATGTTCTATTTCTAATGGTTCTGATCTGAGTTCCAGTCAGTTGTTGTGGGTGAATCTTAATTATAGGGAAACCAAAGGAAGATACATTGCAATGGTAGTTTTATTTATTTATTTGTATCATAATCATTTATGGTTTTAGAACATTGTTAAGAGTTTCTGTCATAATGTGCATCAGTGTGATTAGTACATTCTCCTTAAAAATTGTGCTTTTAACCATTTTCATTTTAGCGTCTCATTCGTACGTGTGTCTTTCTATGCAGGGATGAGAGAGTAGGTCTTCTGATGTGAAGTGAGACCTTTCTCTTTCTAGATGCTCGTTGAAGTGCAGGAAAACTCTCTCACTGACAGAGGGAACTCAGTAATATAAAGATGTGTCCTCTAGTGGTGAAGGATGGAAGTGCAATAATTACATTGTAGCGGCTTTACAAGAACAAGAAGTTTTACAAGGACAATCACCACTCACATTTTCTACACATTTTAGTCCAGTTTAGTAAGAGATAAAAGATTATGTGTTTACTTAGTATATCATAATAAATGAATAAAGTGTGTGAAAGGTTTGATATTGTGTAGTTTGTGATCCTCCATCAGCAGCTGCAGTTTCTCTCAGCTGTATCAGTGCAGTCACTGTGACGTCTGACTGACAGAGGTTTTTGTACGACTCTTTATCACTGTGTGAACACATACTGACTGTTGATATAGTGTTCACTCTGACAATAATAATCTCCTGTATCTTCAGTCTGGACTCCACTGATGGTCAGAGTAAAATCACTGCCAGATCCACTGCCACTGAATCTAGATGGAGTTCCAGTATAACGGCTGCTTATATAATAAATCAGGAGTTTAGGAGCTTCTCCAGGTTTCTGCTGATACCAGTATAAGTCATTGCTGTATATTCCTACATCTATATTACACTCTATTGTTGCTGTTTGACTCTGTTGGACAGTTTTAACTTCAGGTTGAGTCAGAGTCACTCCTCTGGATTCTGAAGAAGAGAAAAGAAAAATAATTAGTGTTTAAAACTATTATCATCATATACTTTTACAAAAACACCAAAACCAGAGTCAGTTTTTACATCTTACCTTGAATAAACAGTGCAATGGTCCAGATGAAGATGTAGATTGTGTTCATTGCTGTAGTTTAGTCTTGTGTGATGATGAAGATTGTGTTCTGCTCTCAGTCATGAAGTGTTAAACTCACAGCACTATAAACACTCTCAGAGCACTGAAGCATGTGCTGACAATGCAAAGTGACTCTCTCTATTTAAATCATTATCCTGAAGACTGTAGATCAGTCACAAACACATTTGTTGAATGACGAGCGGCAAGGCAAAGGTTCGTTTAACAACATATAACTTTACTAGAGGAGATGCAGAAGTTCAACATACAAGCATATAACTTCATCACCGTAACACCCCTTACAGAAAAAAAAAACATGAATTTCACGTTATCACATGTTTTCCACATGTGATTACATGTGACCTCATGTGATCACATGTGTTCTCATGTGAACAACATGTCACCACATGTGAACATAATGGCACATGTGGAAAACATGTTACTATAGGTTATAATGTGGAGCTCATGTGAAATATATTTGCACATATTGTAAAATAATTTTTAAAATGTGAATCATGTTACCACGTCACAAATACTGTACATTTTCAGCTTCTTTGTAATGGGAAGTGCAGATATTTTACTGACTCGGATCTTTTGAATCTCGTTTATAAAATGTTATATGTTAATGGACAAATCCCCAAACACAACTTACACGATGTTGATGTTTCATTCATCCCCATAAGCTGAGCTATGCAGTCTAGTGCTGGATACAAAAGTGATAATTAAGTACTGACAAGCACACATTTTTCGCAAAATTGATTAATGTAAATAAAAAGGCAATGTAGATCAATTAAAAGGCAATACATACACCACAAATGTAAAAAATACCAAAGTAAAAATACTGACCAGATGCAGATTCATATACAATATGTATTGAAGAACTATTCACAATTACAGGATGCAACATCCACATCCACATCAAAAAAAGTAATTCAATGGCACTAATATTGAGTAAGATAATATTGTATAATATTGTACTAATATTGTACTCAAATTTGTGCACTGGTGGTAAGTGATTTATATTAGTGATCACATAATTTTGGATTAGAGTTCTTCAATTTGTGAAACACTTTGTATTGTATAGCCCAAGTATATTTTCATTATATGGAGTAAAATTGGTTGCAACTCCGGTTTCATCACAAATTTAAGGAAACAGGCCTAACTAATATAGTTATGTTAAATTATTTTATTTTATTTTATAAGCGTAAAATTATTATTATTTTGTGATCAATTGTACTTTTATTTTTTGTGATCAATTGTACTTTTATTTCTCCATCAGGGTGTAGCCAAAGTGATGCTCTGTCGTCATTGCAAGTTTTCTGACAAAAAGCCAGTCAATTCTCCTACAGCAAGATCTACTGAAACACTGGAACATGACCAGAACACTTCACTGCATTTACATACATTCAAAACCAAAGGTGCGTTAAAGACTCATCTGGCAAGATTTCACTCTGAGAAAAAAGCAAGAGAGTTTTCTACATTTAGTTGTTCAGTTTGTGAGTTCAGTGACATCTGTGTGTCAGGGTTCTGCCCTGGCAGCGTTGTCTGTCTTGTGTCTGTTTAATGTTTCTATGTTTACGTTGTGTTTTAACACATGGTTGTGTCTTTGTTTGTGTTTGCCATGTGCTCCTCTGTCCCTTCCTCCTTGTTTCCTGTTACCACGCCCCATTGTTTAGTTGAGTCCTTGTTTGAGTGTTGGCACCTGTCGTCTCGTTAAGTCCTTGTTTGTCTGAGTGTGCTCACCTGTTCCTCATGTTCCTAGCTCCCTTTATATGTTCGCTCTTTCCCTCTTGTGTTTGCCAGTTTGTTAAATGTTGTACCTCAGAGTACTACTGTGTCTCAGTATCGTATCGCTAAGTCTTTAGTGTTTTGTTGTAAAAGTTTGTTAGTGCTCTGGTTACTGCCATTGGCTCTGTCTTGTTTCCCTGTTCCAGTCCTGTCCAAGTCCTGTCCAGCAAGCAGTCCTGTTCTGAGCCTGAGATACCTGAGCGCCAAGCTGTAAGAAGTTCCTGTCTGGCTTTAGCTGGTTACCTCTGGTCTCACTCTGTTCTGCCATATCTACACTCCAGCTTACGGACACCTCATTACATCTGCTGCTCTGCTGTTGTCATTGTCTCATCTCTACCTATTGTTTGGATTGCTACCTTCTCCCTCCTCGTCGTGTCATCTGTTTTTCAATAAAGCTGTTAACCCTCTGGGGACCAAGCTGTTTTTGGGGCCCTTGAGATGTTCTGACATGCTCTGACATTTGTGCTTTTTTCAGTTATTTATAAACATGTTAATGGCAAAGGTGTAAATTCACTCTATATAGCACAAACAGGCCTACCATAATATGCGAGCAACATGTATGTAGATGTTTGTATTTTTAAGAGAATAATGTTTATGCGTGGTTATTTAAAAAAATAAAAATGAAAGTTGCTGAAATAAGACCACAAAACTCATACAAAATATGTGCCCACAAGACTTTTGACTAATGGATGTTGTCCCTTTCAGTTCTAGCTTCAAAATTATGTGAAAATAGTCTTGCTTTATCGTTCACAAAAAAAAATACATTGATTTAAATGGTGTAAAACAGGTTTTGCTTGGAAAGCCAATATGCGAGGGGGAGGAGTAGTTTACACCTTAGTCCCACCCACTCTGCATAATGACTCTGCATAATTAGCCATTCATTCAGGTGTGACACTGACTGAGCCAATTGCAAGGACAAAATATATATTTTGAAGAAGACTTATATTGACCATTTAAGATTTTGCTTACATCTATCTTGTAAATATGTTTTGCTATTTTATTAAAAAGGTTACAATTACAACAATAACTAGAATGTACATTTCCTGAAGAAAATGTGAAGTGGTGCTTGCAGTGGCAAAACTCGCCACTCGGTTGCAGGGGTGTTGTACATGATTGCATACGAGCCAACAACCATGTCTGTACGATGTTGTGGAGCTGAAATATGGCTTCTATGTGTTGCAATATGGTTGCTAGGTGGCTCTAAATGGTTGCTAGGGTGTGAATACACAGTTACCAGGTTGATATTTACAGACTGTTTTCCAACTGAAACTAATGAGCCAACCCCCATCTCTATACAATATTCTGATGCAGAGATGTAGGTCTTGTAAAATGGTTGCTAGGGTACTCTGTTTGGTTGCTATGGAGTTGCTTGGCAGCTGCTAATGATGAAACTGCAAAGGCTTCTTGTCAGTATGAATGATATAAACCAACTCCCATCTCTATACAATGTTCTGACGCAGAGATATACGTTTTGCTAAACGGTTGCTAGGGTACTCTGTTTGGTTGCTAGGGAGTGGCTTGTCAGCTGTCAATGATGAAATTCCAAAGGCTTCTTGTCACTATGAATGATATAATCCAACTCCCATGTCTCTGTGACATTCAGAATGGAAGATATGCCTCTTTGGATTTTGGTTGCTAGGGTACTCTGTTTGGTTGCTATGGAGTTACTTGGCAGCTGCCAATGATGCAATTCCAAAGGCTTCTTGTCACTATGAATGATATAAACCAACTCCCATGCCTCTGTGACATTCAGAATGGAAGATATCCCTCTTTGGATTTTGGTTGCTAGGGTACTCTGTTTGGTTGCTATGGAGTTGCTTGACAGCTGCCAATGATGAAACTGCAAAGGCTTCTTGTTATTATGAATGATATAAACCGACTCCCATGCTTCTATGACATTCAGAATGGAAGATATCCCTCTTTGGATGTTGGTTGCTAGGGTACTCTGTTTGGTTGCTAGGGAGTGGCTTGGCAGCTGCCAATCATGAAACTCCAAAGGCTGCTTGTCAGTATGAATGATATAAACCAACTCCCAAGTCTCTGTGACATTCAGAATGGAAGATATGCCTCTTTGGATTTTGGTTGCTAGGGTACTCTGTCTGGTTGCTATGGAGTTACTTGGTAGCTGCCAATGATGAAATTCCAATGGTTGCTTGTCAGTATGAATGATATAAACCAACTCCCATGTCTCTGTGACATTCAGAATGGAAGATATGCCTCTTTGGATTTTGGTTGCTAGTGTACTCTGTTTGGTTGCTACGGAGTTGCTTGGCAGCTGCCAGTCATGAAACTCCAAAGGCTGCTTGTCAGTATGAATGATATAAACCAACTCCCATGCCTCTGTGACATTCAGAATGGAAGATATCCCTCTTTGGATTTTGGTTGCTAGGGTACTCTGTTTGGTTGCTAGGGAGTGGCGTTGCAGCTGCCAATCATGAAATTCCAAAGGCTGCTTGTCAGTATGAATTATATAAACCAACTCCCATGCCTCTGTGACATTCAGAATGGAAGATATCCCTCTTTGGATTTTGGTTGCTAGGGTACTCTGTTTGGTTGCTATGGAGTTGCTTGACAACTGCCAATGATGAAACTGCAAAGGCTTCTTGTCACTATGAATGATATAAACCAACTCCCATGCCTCTGTGACATTCAGAATGGAAGATATCCCTCTTTGGATTTTGGTTGCTAGGGTACTCTGTTTGGTTGCTAGGGAGTGGCTTGGCAGCTGCCAGTCATGAAACTCCAAAGGCTGCTTGTCAGTATGAATGATATAAACCAACTCCCATGCCTCTGTGACATTCAGAATGGAAGATATCCCTCTTTGGATTTTGGTTGCTAAGGTGCTCGACAATGGTTGCTAGGGATGGGCTAGGAAGTGTTGAGGTGATTTATGATTGGCTGTTTGCTGCCCCGAGTCAAATGAGACCACCCTCATGTTTCTATGACAAATCAGTCCGGAGATATCCCTTTGATGTCTTTCAATGGAAGTCTATGGAACTTGTTGCTAAGGTGCTCTAAATGGTTGCTAGGGCGTGGCTTGATAGCTTCACAATGATCCTGAGAGACTGATTGGTCATCTGAGTAAAATGAGCCCGCCCCCTTGTCTCTATGACACTGTGATCCAGAGCTATGTTCAATACAAAAACCTTATGTAATTTACCATAGTAGGAAAAACACATGCTATGGTGTAGGACGGCCCATTTCATGGGCCGTCCTACACCATAGTAAGTCAATGGGAAACTTTGGGCAGCTCCTGCCCCCCAGGGGTGCAACTTTTACCCCATTGTGAGGTATGTTCTTACAGAGCCTGTCAGCCTCTTCAAATGTGGCAAATCACACGTTTCTGCGAAATCCTCACTCAGAGCTACGAGTCATCAAAGTTCGTCGCAATGTTAAGTCTATGGGATTTTTTCGGCCGCTTTTTCGCCCCTGGGGCGATCACCGTACCCCCGATCGCTTATAAAAGTCATAGCACACCTCTCCTCAATACGCTGGTCGATTTGACACCTCATTCATGGGTCTGTGACAAACGGTGCGGGACGAGTTACGCGCCAAACTTTTGTGTGGAAGAATAATAATAATAAGAACTAGAATGTACATTTCCTGAAGAAAATGTGAAGTGGTGCTTGCAGTGGCAAAATTCGCCACTCGGTTGCTACGGTGTTGTACATGATTGCATACGAGCCAACAACCATGTCTGTACGATGTTGTGGAGCTGAAATATGGCTTCTATATGTTGCAATATGGTTGCTAGGTAGCTTTAAACGGTTGCTAAGGTGTGGTTACACAGTTACCATGATGATATTTACAGACTGGTTTCCCAACCGAAACAAACAAGCACACCCCCATGTCTATATGATGTTTTGGTGCTGAGATATAGCTCATTCATGTGTTTGTACGGTTGCTAGGGTACGCCAAATGGTTGCTAAGGTTTGTTTATACAGTTTATGGGGTCATATTTAAAGAGTATTTGCAGGTCTGGGTAAAAAAATGCCCAACTCTGTGTTTTTACAATCTTTTGATGCTGAGATATGGCTTGTAAATGTTGTTCAATGGTTGCTAGGGGCCTGTAACTGGTTGCTAGGGCATGGCTATGAAGTTGTTATGTCACTACTTATTGGCTGCTTGATAGGATGAATCAAAAGAGCCCAACCCCAAGGCTCTATGACCTTCTGAGCCAAAGATATGATTTTGCTAAATTTGTGCCTATGTTAAGTCTATGGGACATTTTTCTGCAAATTTTTCCCCCGCCAGACGAACATCGTACACCCGATCACTTATAAAAGTCATAGCACACCTCTCCTCAATAAACCGATCGATTTGACACCTCATTCAGGGGTCTGTGACAAACGCTGTGGGGTGAGTTACGCGCCGAAGTTTTGTCTAGGTGAATAGTAATCACAACACTAGAATGTACATTTCCTGAAGAAAATGTGAAGTGGTGCTTGCAGTGGCAAAACTCGCCACTCGGTTGCTAAGGGTGTTGTACATGATTGCATACGAGACAACAACCATGTCTGTACGATGTTGTGGAGCTATAATATGGCTTCTATATGTTGCAATATGGTTGCTAGGTAGCTTTAAACGGTTGCTAAGGAGTGGTTACACAGTTACCATGATGATATTTACAGACTGGTTTCCCAACCGAAACAAACAAGCACACCCCCATGTCTATACGATGTTCTGGTGCTGAGATATAGCTCATTCATGTGTTTGTACGGTTGCTAGGGTACGCCAAATGGTTGCTAAGGTTTGTTTATACAGTTTATGGGGTAATATTTAAAGAGTATTTGCAGGTCTGGGTCAAAAAATGCCCAACTCTGTGTTTTTACAATGTTTTGATGCTGAGATATGGCTTGTAAATGTTGTTCAATGGTTGCTAGGGGCCTGTAACTGGTTGCTAGGGCGTGGCTATGAAGTTGTTATGTCACTACTTATTGGCTGCTTGATAGGATGAATCAAAAGAGCCCAACCCCAAGGCTCTATGACCTTCTGAGCCAAAGATATGATTTTGCTAATTTCGTGCCTATGTTAAGTCTATGGGACATTTTTCGGCTAATTTTTCGCCCGCCAGACGAACATCTTACACCCGATCGCTTATAAAAGTCATAGCACACCTCTCCTCAATAAACCGGTCGATTTGATACCTCATTCAGGGGTCTGTGACAAACGGTGTGGGGCGAGTTACGCGCCGAAGTTTTGTCTAGGTGAATAGTAATCACAACACTAGAATGTACATTTCCTGAAGAAAATGTGAAGTGGTGCTTGCAGTGGCAAAACTCGCCACTGGGCAGATGCTAACACAATTAACATGTTGTGATACCATGATATACCACGGTTTAGCATTATTTACCACGATTTATCATGTTTCTAAGATGATTTACTACAATTTACCACATTCCAGCATGATTTACTATGATTAACATGTTAAAATGATGCTAGCATGATTAGCATGTTGTTAACATGATTAGCATGTTGGTAGCATGATGCTAGCATGATTAGCATTTTGCTAGCATGTTTTTAGCTAGATGCTAACATGATTAGCATGTTGCTAGCATTATGCTAGCTTGATTAACATGTTGTTAGCATGATGCTAGCTTGAATAGCATTGTGCTAGCTTAATTAGCATATTGGTAGCATGATGCTAGCATGATTAGCATGTTGGTAGCTTGATGTTAGCATGATTAGCATGTTGCTAGCATGTTTTTAGCTAGATGCTAACATGATTAGCATGTTGCTAGCATTATGCTAGCATGATTAGTATGTTTACTAACATGCTTTTAACAAGATGTTAGCATTATTAGCATTTTGCTAGCATGTTTTTAGCTAGATGCTAACATGATTAGCATGTTGCTAGCATTATGCTAGCTTGATTAACATGTTGTTAAGCATGATGCTAGCATGATTAGCATGTTGTTAACATGATTAGCATGTTGGTAGCATGATGCTAGCATGATTAGCATGTTGCTAACATGCTTTTAACAAGATGTTAGCATGATTAGCATTTTGCTAGCATATTTTTAGCTAGATGCTAACATGATTAGCATGTTGCTAGCATTATGCTAGCTTGATTAACATGTTGTTAGCATGATGCTAGCTTGAATAGCATTGTGCTAGCTTAATTAGCATATTGGTAGCATGATGCTAGCATGATTAGCATTATGTTAGCATGATGCTAGCTTGATTAGCATGTTGGTAGCTTGATGTTAGCATTTTGCTAGCATGTTTTTAGCTAGATGCTAACATGATTAGCATGTTGCTAGCATTATGCTAGCTTGATTAGCATGTAGCTAGCATAATGCTAGCTTGATTAGCATGTTACTAATATTATGCTAGCTTGATTAGCATGTTGCTAGCATAATGCTAGCATTATTAGCATGATGCTAGCATGATGCTAGCTTGATTAGCATGTTGCTAGCATGATGCTAGCTTGATTAGTATGTTGCTAGCATGTTTTTAGCAAGATGCTGTTGCGAGGTGGTTGCTAGGGTTTTCTGGGTGGTTGCTATGGTGTTGCTAGGCAGTTGCTAAGGTGTTCTGGGTGGTTGCTAGGGTATTCTTGGTGGTTGCTAGACAGTTGCTAGGGTGGTTGCTAGGTGGTTGCTATGGTGTTGCTAGGCAGTTGCTATGGTATTCTGGGTGGATGCTAGGGCGTTGCTAGGCAGTTGCTAGGGTGTTCTGGGTGGTTGCTAGGCGTTCTGGGTGGTTACTAGGCAGTTGCTAGGTGTTCTGGGTGGTTGCTAGGCAGTTGCTAGGGTGTTCTGGGTGGTTGCTAGAGTTTTTTGGTGGTTACTAGAGCATTTCTAGACGTTGCTAGGGTGTTCAGGGTGGTTGCTAAGGTATTTTTGGTAGTTGCTATGGTGTTACTAGGTGGTTGGTAGTTGTCAAATATGGTTACTATGGAGTTTTTATAGAGTTCTTAAAATCTTTAATGACGAGTTCCTTCAGTACGGCACTCGGCCTGCGGCCTCGTGCCTATGGCCGAATAGGCACAAGCATGGAGCAATATCGCAAGGCTACGAGTGTGATATTGCTTTAAAAAATGTAAAAAAAAATTTTTTATATTATTTATTGGTTTAGGGTGGTTGCTAGGGAGCTCAGAGTGGTTGCTAGGGTGCTGTAACTGGTTGCTAGGGTGTGGCTATGAAGATTTTAGGCCATTACTTATTGGCTGCTTGATAATATAAATCCTCTGAGGGAGAGAGAGAGGGAGAGAAACGCAGGGGTGTCAGGCCCTTTGGAGTGGTGTGTGTGAAAACGGCAGTTGGGATTCAAATGTTTTTAGAATGCCCAATGTTAAGTCAATGGGACTTTTTTGGCCGCTTTTTCGTCCGCTGTGCAAACATCGTACACCCGATCGCTTAGAAAAGTCATAGCACACCTCTCCTCAATGAGCCGGTCGATTTGACACCTCACTCAGGGGTCTGTGACAAACGGTGCGGGGCAAGTTACGCGCCAAACTTGTGGCGGAATAATAAGAAGAAGAAGAAGAAGAACTAGAATGTACATTTCCTGAAGAAAATGTGAAGTGGTGCTTGCAGTGGCAAAATTCGCCACTCGGTTGCTACGGTGTTGTACATGATTGCATACGAGCCAACAACCATGTCTGTACGATGTTGTGGAGCTGAAATATGGCTTCTATATATTGCAATATGTCACTACTTATTGGCTGCTTGATAGGATGAATCAAAAGAGCCCAACCCCAAGGCTCTATGACCTTCTGAGCCAAAGATATGATTTAGCAAATTTTGTGCCTATGTTAAGTCTATGGGACATTTTTCGGCAAATTTTTCGCCTGCCAGACGAACATCGTACACCCGATCACTTATAAAAGTCATAGCACACCTCTCCTCAATAAACCGATCGATTTGACACCTCATTCAGGGGTCTGTGACAAACGGTGTGGGGCGAGTTACGCGCCAAAGTTTTGTCTAGGTGAATAGTAATCACAACACTAGAATGTACATTTCCTGAAGAAAATGTGAAGTGGTGCTTGCAGTGGCAAAACTCGCCTCTCGGTTGCTAGTGTGTGGTACATGATTGCATACGAACCAACAAACATGTCTGTACGATTTTGTGGAGCTGAAATATGGCTTCTATATGTTGCAATTTGGTTGCTAGGTAGCTTTAAACGGTTGCTAAGGTGTGGTTACACAGTTACCATGATGATATTTACAGACTGGTTTCCCAACCGAAACAAACAAGCACACCCCCATGTCTATAAGATGTTCTGGTGCTGAGATATAGCTTATTCATGTGTTTGTACGGTTGCTAGGGTACTCCAAATGGTTGCTAAGGTTTGTTTATAGAGTTTATGGGGTAATATTTAAAGAATATTTGCAGGTCTGGGTCAAAAAAATGCCCAACTCTGTGTTTTTACAATGTTTTGTTACTGTGATATGGCTTATAAAGGTTGTTCAATGGTTGCTAGGGGCCTGTAACTGGTTGCTAGGGCGTGGCAATTAAGTTGTTATGTCACTACTTATTGGCTGCTTGATAGGACGAATCAAAAGAGCCCAACCCCAAGCCTCTATGACCTTCTGAGCCAAAGAAAAGATTTTTCAAATTTTGTGCCTATGTTAAGTCTATGGGACATTTTTCGGCAAATTTTTCACCCGCCAGACGAACATCTTACACCCGATCGCTTATAAAAGTCATAGCACACCTCTCCTCAATAAACCGGTCGATTTGACACCTCATTCAGGGGTCTGTGACAAACGGTGTGGGGCGAGTTACGCGCCAAAGTTTTGTCTAGGTGAATAGTAATCACAACACTAGAATGTACATTTCCTGAAGAAAATGTGAAGTGGTGCTTGCAGTGGCAAAACTCACCACTCGGTTGCTAGGGTGTTGTACATGATTGCATACGAGCCAACAACCATGTCTGTACGATGTTGTGGAGCTGAAATATGGCTTCTATATGTTTCAATATGGTTGCTAGGTGGCTCTAAACGGTTGCTATGGTGTGAATACACAGTAACCGTGGTGATATTTTACAGACTGTTTCCCAAACGAAACAAAAGAGCCAAACCCCATCTCTATACGATGTTCTGATGAAAAGACATGGGTCTTGATAAACGGTTGCTAGGGTACTCTGTTTGGTTGCTATGGAGTTGCTAGGCAGCTGCCAATGATGAAACTCCAAAGGCTTCTTGTCACTATGAATGATATAAACCAACTCCCATGCCTCTGTGACATTCAGAATGGAAGAAATGCCTCTTTGGATTTTGGTTGCTAGGGTACTCTGTTTGGTTGCTATGGAGTTGCTAGGCAGCTGCCAATGATGAAACTCCAAAGGCTTCTTGCCACTATGAATGATATAAACCAACTCCCATGCCTCTGTGACATTCAGAACGGAAGATATCCCTCTTTGGATTTTGGTTGCTAGGGTACTCGGTTTGGTTGCTAGGGAGTGGCGTAGCAGCTGCCAATCATGAAATTCCAAAGGCTGCTTGTCAGTATTAATTATATAAACCAACTCCCATGCCTCTGTGACATTCAGAATGGAAGATATCCCTCTTTGGATTTTGGTTGCTAGGGTACTCTGTTTGGTTGCTATGGAGTTGCTTGACAACTGCCAATGATGAAACTGCAAAGGCTTCTTGTCACTATGAATGATATAAACCAACTCCCATGCCTCTGTGACATTCAGAATGGAAGATATCCTTCTTTGGATTTTGGTTGCTAGGGTACTCTGTTTGGTTGCTAGGGAGTGGCTTGGCAGCTGCCAAACATGAAAGTCCAAAGGCTGCTTGTCAGTATGAATGATATAAACCAACTCCCATGCCTCTGTGACATACAGAATGGAAGATATCCCTCTCTGGATTTTGGTTGCTAGGGTACTCTATTTGGTTGTTAGGGAGTGGCTTGGCAGCTGCCAGTCATGAAACTCCAAAGGCTGCTTGTCAGTATGAATGATATAAACCAACTCCCATGCCTCTGTGACATTCAGAATGGAAGATATCCCTCTTTGGATTTTTGTTGCTAAGGTGCTCGACAATGGTTGCTAGGGATGGGCTAGGAAGTGTTGAGGTGATTCATGATTGGCTGTTTGCTGCCCCGAGTCAAATGAGACCACCCTCATGTTTCTATGACAATTCAGTCCAGAGATATCCCTTTGATCTCTTTCAATGGAAGTCTATGGAACTTGTTGCTAAGGTGCTCTAAATGGTTGCTAGGGCGTGGCTTGATAGCTTCACAATGATCCTGAGAGACTGATTGGTCGTCTGAGTAAAATGAGCCCGCCCCCTTGTCTCTATGACACTGTGATCCAGAGCTACGTTCAATACAAAAACCTTATGTAATTTACCATAGTAGGAAAAACACATGCTATGGTGTAGGACGGCCCCTTTCATGGGCCGTCCTACACCATAGTAAGTCAATGGGAAACTTTGGGCAGCTCCTGCCCCCCAGGGGTGCAACTTTTACCCCATTGTGAGGTATGTTCTTACAGAGCCTGTCAGCCTCTTCAAATGTGGCAAATCACACGTTTCTGCGAAATCCTCACTCAGAGCTACGAGTCATCAAAGTTCGTTGCAATGTTAAGTCTATGGGATTTTTCGGCCGCTTTTTCGCCCCTGGGGCGAACACCGTACCCCCGATCGCTTATAAAAGTCATAGCACACCTCTCCTCAATACGCTGGTCGATTTGACACCTCATTCATGGGTCTGTGACAAACGGTGCGGGACGAGTTACGCGCCAAACTTTTGTCCAGAATAATAAGAATAAGAATAATAATAAGTATGGAGGATAACAATAGTGGTGCTTTTCAAAGCACCACTAATAATAAGTATGAGTGACAATAACACTAGTGGTGCTTTGAAAAAGCACCACTAATAATAAGTATGGAGAATAACAATAGTGTTGCTTTGAAAAGCACCACTAATTACAATTTCAGCAATATTTCTGCAAAAAAGTACTCTTTCTTTGTAAAAAAAAAAAAAAAAAGATTATAGGCCTACATTTTATCATATGTATTCATTAGTTTGAATATAGCCAACATTGGAACATCTTAGTCTATGACTTTATTTTTGACAAATAGTATTTTATATATTTGAGCAGAAAAGCTTATTTGATGTGACAGTATATTCTACAGTAAAAACTGTACCCAAATCTAGTCAACAAAATGTTGTCTTTCATACTTCGCCTGACTGTAACGCAGTAACTGTAACTGTAAAAGCAGTTTATTCTTTCACACACAGACGCGCGATTCATATTTAGGCTAAACACTCTTTACAAATATGTACCCTTCATTCATCTCACAGAAACGCGATTCATTTTAGGCTAAACAGTCTTTACAAATATGTACCCTTCATTCATCTCACAGAAACGCGATTCATATTTAGGCTAAACAGTCTTTACAAATATGTACCCTTCATTCATCTCACAGAAACGCGATTCATATTTAGGCTAAACAGTCTTTACAAATATGTACCCTTCATTCATCTCACAGAAACGCGATTCGTATTATAGAAACGCGATTCATCTTTTTGTTTACATAAGCCTACAACGTTATTCCATAACGTTATTCCACATTAACCCTCTGGAGTCTGAGCGTTTTTTTGGGCCCTGGGGGTGTTCTGACATGCTCTGACATTTGTGCTTTTTTCAGTTGCTTATAAACATATTAATGGCAAAGGTGTAAATTCACTCTATATAGCACAAACAGGACTACAATAATATGTGAGCCACATGTATGTACATGTTTTCATTTTTGAGAGAATAATGTTTATGCGTGGTTATCGAAAAAACTAAAAATTTAAAATTTTGAAATAAGACCACAAAACACATACTAAATATGTGGCAATAAGACTTTTGACTTATGGATGTCGTCGCCTATAGTTTTTTCTTCAAAATTATGTGAAAATAGTCTTGCTTTATCGTTCACATAAAACCATACATTGATTTAAATTGATGTAAAACAGGTTTTGCTTGGAAAGCCAATATGCGAGGGGGCGTGAACGAGGAGTGGTTTACACCTTAGAATACACCCACTCTGCATAATTAGCCATTCACTCAGGTGTGACACTGACTGAGCCACAATGCAAAGACAAAAGATATATTTAGAAGAAGACTTATATTGACCATTTAAGATTTTGCTTACATCTATCTTGTAAATATGTTTTGCTATTTTATTAAAATGGTTACAATTACAACAATAATTACAATTTCAACAATATTTCAAGTGTACTCTTTCTTTGTAAAAAAAAAATGATTATAGGCCCTACATTTTATCTATGTATTCATTAGTTTGAATATAACCAACATTGGAACAGCTAACATCTTAGTTGATGACTTTATTTTTGACAAAAATAGTATTTTATATATAGAAATGGCTAAACAAAAGCTTATTTGATGTGGCAGTATATTCTACAGTAAAAACTGTACCCAAATCTGGTCAACAAAATGTTGTCTTTCATATTTCGTCTGACTGTAACGTTGTTTTCATGAAATATTAGGGCATATTGTTAATTTGCAGTTTAATACGTTGCTTATACAAATAGCCTACATTTTATTTCAACATTCAGTCGATGTTTACTTATCTCAGTATAGCAATACAGTTTGCTAAAACATCATCATTCATTCACACACGCGATTTAAATTTAAACTGTCTTTGCCAGCTGTGGTAAACAGCGCGCATCTCTGCCGTTTATTCATTCATAAACAGAAACCCACGTGAAGAAATTCACGTGAGAAGGAAAAAACTTACTTGTATTCCTCAGCTCGCTCCTCGATATACCCGCACTTCTGAGGGACATTTTCCATTAGTATTATTCCTCACAGCGCTGCAAGACGGTGTAAACAAGTAATGATCTAAATAAACTTGTGTGTTTTCTCGAGCTGATGTGGGCGTTCACAGGATTGCCTCAGCCATTTGCGTTTGAATAGCGCGCGCTCTCCGTGGGCGGGGCCGATTATAACGTAATGAGATGAGATGAGCTCGACTGGAATCGCTCTCTTTTAATACAGATTTCACAAGATGAGAATAATTGTTTTTTTATATAAATGACTTCATTTAAAAGAAGAGAATTCAAGCTTCATGCCTGTCTGTCTGTATGTCTGTTTGACTGAGTATTCGCTGAGTTATTGTTCATTTTCGGACGCGTTTCAGAATGGACTTCACTGGCAGAGAGAAGGCAGAACTCGCTTCGTGTTTATTTTTCTTTATTTGGCAAAAAGCACAACACTTTGTTTTTATTGTGAGTATACACAAAAATAATACACATTTAACAGAATCGATTGATGTATGAAACTCCTATGGAAAATCAAAGTCAACAGAGTATTTATGAGTTTCTTTTACACTAATAAAAAAAAAGCGAGCTGGTATCGCCGGCGATACCGTAGACCTCAGGGGGTTAACACTTGAGAAAGGATAACTTAGCCTACCTCACTCCTCAGCGGGATCTGCTCCTCATATCAGCACGGAAAATTTTCTCCATAAGGTAGGCTATATTATGCCTCTTTGTTTACAGCTGATGTGGGGGCGTTTCACAGACTGAAATGGTTCTCAGAATTTGCGTTTGAATAGCACGCGCTCTCCGGGGCGTGGTCAAATTACTTTTGAATGGCTCGTAATGAGCTCGACTGGAGTCGCTCTCTTTTTATACAGATTACAGAAGCTGATAATATTTGTTTTTTATATAAATTACTTCATTTAAAAGCTGCGATCTCAAGCTTTATGCCCGTGGGTCTGTTTGCCTGTTTGACTGAATTTTCGCAGAGTTATAGATCATTTTCGAACGCGTTTCAAACGGGAGTTCACTGACAGAGAGAAGGCAGAAATCGCATCATGTTAAAGTTTCTTTATTTGTCAAAAAGCAAAACACTTTATTTTTATTGTGAATATACAGAAAAAAAATAGAAACTGAACAGGATCGATTGATGTATTACACGAAAATGAAAGATCCAAATTAACAGAGCATTTAGTGTTTATTTTCATTGCTAAAAAAAAAAAACGAGCAAAACGCGGGGGCACGTTTTTGGTCCCCAGAGGGTTAATTGTCATCCTGCATTTGAGTCCTCCTTCACAGATCCATAACAGAACGAACTGGCCACTACAGGACTCAGCAGGATGAGCATCAAGGTCCTGCCACCTGCCAACATGCAAGAGAGAATGGCCCGTCATCGTAGTCTCACTGCTCTTCGCCAGGATGGCTTAGGAGTTGGGGGTTTTGCCCAGAAGTTTTGGACCTGGTCTAGGGGGCTAGATTATAATGATGCTGCTCTCAAGCATATCTTTAACTCCTGCCTGGATGACCCCTTGCCTGCATGGGAGATGGATTCTCTCCATATTCTGGATTTCTGGGATTTCACTAGTTACCTTAGTAATCGCAGTAAGTGGGGAATGCCACCAAGCCCACCTGCATCTGCCTTCAACTTTCCCCGCCTGTCTCGTCACATTTATGATCCTCCTTTGGCTTCTACGAGGAGACTGAGATCCAGATGGAATAGGGCAGTCCAGTCCACCACATCTACCTCAGAGCCAGTCAAACCAACCCCCACCACTTCTCAGACATCCAGGTCAGTCCCAATCACTTCAAGATCTGAATTACTATCTGCTATTCAAGACACAGCTAAGTCAACTGCTGTCATCTCTCAGTCAACTATGCCAATTACTTCAAGATCTGACTCACTATCTGTTATTCAAGCTACAGCCAAATCAACCGCTGTCGTCTCTCAGACAGATATGCCAGTTCCAGTCACTTCAAGATTTGAGGTACCATCTGTTATTCAAGACACAGTCAAATCTACCGCTATCACCTCTCAGACAATAACGCCAGTCAATTCAAGATCTGACTCATTAACTGTTATTCAAGACTTAGTCAAATTAACCGCTGTCACCTCTCAGACAATAACGCCAGCCCCAGTCACTCCAGGATCGGAGTCACTGTCTGTTATTCAAGACACTGTCAGATCCACCGTAGTCATCTCTCAGAGAATTATGTCACTCCCGGTCACTTCAAGATCTGAGTCTCCATCTGTTCTTCATGATACAGCCAAGTCAACCGCTGTCTTCCCTCAGTCAATTACGCCTGTTCTAGTCATCTCTGAGTCTGTCGACTTAACCTCTGTTTTCCCTGTTACTAACGAGAACTATCCTGTATCTTCAGAGCCTGCTCAATCTGTTTCAGTCAGTGCTGATTCTACGAGGGTTACTGCTTCTCCGCCTGGGTTGGCCGAGTTGGCTACAGATACTACAGAAACAGCCCAGCAAGCAGTATCAGCTCGTCGTAAGAGGAAGAAGAAAAGGGTACGTGCTGAACAGTCTACATTTCTCCATTCCCAAGCCCCAGATCCAGTGGTTTCTGAGGTGTCAAGCCAAGTGAGTTCTATTCCCATACCGTTGATAAGCGATGTCATTCCCGCCGAGACAACCTCTACCAGTCCTGTTATGTTTACTGATCCCAGTCCCAAGATGCCTATTGTCATTGCTGCAGAGGCTTTATCTGAACTTCTAACTAGTCTTGTCAAGATCCTGGAGATGCCTGTCAATCCTGTCTTGTCCATTAGTCCCAAGTCTGCTGTTGAGAGGGCATTCACTGAGCCCGCTGCTGCTACAGAGAGGGCGTTTCCCGAGCCCGCTGCTACAGAGAGGGCGTTTCCCGAGCCCGCTGCTGCTACAGAGAGGGCGTTTCCCGAGCCCGCTGCTGCTACAGAGAGGGCGTTTCCCGAGCCCGCTGCTGCTACAGAGAGGGCGTTTCCCGAGCCCGCTGCTGCAACAGAGAGGGCGTTTCCCGAGCCCGCTGCTGCTACAGAGAGGGCGTTTCCCGAGCCCGCTGCAGCTACAGAGAGGGCGTTGCCCGAGCCCTCTGCTACTGAAAGCGCTGTCCCAGAGCCCGCAGATGCTACTGAAAGCGCTGTCCCAGAGCCCGCAGATGCAACTGAAAGCGCTGTCCCAGAGTCCGCTGATGCAACTGGAAGCGCTGTCCCAGAGTCCGCTGATGCAACTGGAAGCGCTGTCCCAGAGTCCGCTGATGCAACTGAAAGCGCTGTCCCAGAGCCCGCTGATGCAACTGAAAGCGCTGTCCCAGAGCCCGCTGATGCAACTGAAAGCGCTGTCCCAGAGCCCGCAGATGCTACTGAAAGCGCTGTCCCAGAGCCCGCAGATGCTACTGAAAGTGCTGTCCCAGCGCCCGCTGATGCTACTGAAAGTGCTGTCCCAGCGCCCGCTGATGCAACTGAAAGGGCTGTCCCAAAGCCTGCTGATGCTACAGAAGGTGCTGTCCCAGAGCCCGCTGAGGCTATAGAAAGCACTGTTTCCAAGCCTTCTGCTCCAGTCTGCACAGCCCAGGAGGGTGTCCCCGTGCACGTCTGCACAGCCCAGGAGGGTGTCCCCGTGCACGTCTGCACAGCCCAGGAGGGTGTCCCCGTGCACGTCTGCACAGCCCAGGAGGGTGTCCCCGAGTCAGTCCCCGTGCATGTCTGCACAGCCCAGGAGGGCGTCCCTGAGTCAGTCCCCGTGCATGTCTGCACAGCCCAGGAGGGCGTCCCCATGCACGTCTGCACAGCCCAGGAGGGCGTCCATCAGACAGATGCCAAAGGATAGGACCATTTTGCTTTCACTTTTAGGGAATAAGAGCACGTTTACATCCATGTTCTTAATGTTATTATGCTTAATAAGCCGACCATGCATGTGGTCACGTAAACGTGTTAAAACGTTCAAGTCCAGACAGAGCGAGCTTTTCGCGGCCGCAAACTCTGAATCTTTCTTGAAATGTGTTTTCATCTGGTGCAGAAGTACTGTCAAAATCCTATGTAACGGCATGAGAGGATAATGTGTCCGTAAGTTTCCCGCTTACATGTTGGAATACTTTATTATTTACATCACAACTGACATAATAAATGGAATACTCTGAGTCACACAATAATATCGTGTATCGCCGATCGAACAGGCTGACGATAGGACGATATGAAAATTGAGCATATCGCCCAACACAGTAATTTGTACTGCATATCAGGGGTGCCCAATCACGTTTCTGAAGATCTACCTTCCTGCAAAGTTCAGCTCCAGCCCTAATCAAACACAGCTGAACCAACTCCTTAAGATCTTCAGAAATGCTTGATCATTGGGCACAGGATTGGGTACCCTTGCTGTAATGCTAAGATACCGATGACACTAAATCCATTTTAACCCCCTGAGGTCGACGGTATCGCCGGCGATACCAGCTCGCTTTTTTTTTTATTAGTGTAAAAGAAACTCATAAATACTCTGTTGACTTTGATTTTCCATAGGAGTTTCATACATCAATCGATTCTGTTAAATGTGTATTATTTTTGTGTATACTCACAATAAAAACAAAGTGTTGTGCTTTTTGCCAAATAAAGAAAAATAAACATGAAGCGAGTTCTGCCTTCTCTCTGCCAGTGAAGTCAATTCTGAAAAGCGGCCGAAAATGAACAATAACTCAGCGAATACTCAGTCAAACAGGCATACAGACACACAGGCATGAAGCTTGAATTCTCTTCTTTTAAATGAAGTAATTTATATAAAAAACAAATATTCTCATCTTGTGAAATCTGTATTAAAAGAGAGCGATTCCAGTCGAGCTCATTACAGCTCATTCAAATGTAATGTGACTCCGCCCACGGAGAGCGCGCGCTATTCAAACGCAAATGATTGAGGCAATCCACGCAAACCTGTGAACGCCCCCATATCAGCTCGAGAAAACTAATTTATTCAGATCATTACTACACCGTCTCGCAGCGCTGTGAGGAATAATAATAATGGAAAATGTCCCTCAGAAGTGCGGGTATCGAGGAGCAAGGATCCCACTGAGCTGAGGAAAACTGTAGTAAGTTTTTTTCCTTCTCACGTGAATCGCGTCTGCACAGCCCAGGAGGGTGTCCCCGAGTCAGTCCCCGTGCATGTCTGCACAGCCCAGGAGGGCGTCCCTGAGTCAGTCCCCGTGCATGTCTGCACAGCCCAGGAGGGCGTCCCCATGCACGTCTGCACAGCCCAGGAGGGCGTCCCCGTGCACATCTGCACAGCCCAGGAGGGTGTCCCCGAGTCAGTCCCCGTGCATGTCCGCACAGCCCAGGAGGGTGTCCCCGAGTCACACCCCTTACCTGTTCCCAAGACCTTCCCTGACCCTACCAGCCCTGTCTTTGCCCCCAGGTCTATCAAGCCCCCTTGGAAGCCCAGACCAGCTAGGCCAGTTCCTGGTCCCCAAAGTGCCCCATATCAAGTTCCCATTCCACCCTCTGTGTTTCCTGGTTATAAGCCAGTATCCCCTTTGTCAGCTCCTAATCTTTTTCCCAGTTCTGTTCCCACCTGCCATATGCCACCTTTTGTGTTCCCTGGTCAGTTTGGGACTTCCATGTCTTTGCCCTTCCCTCCCCCCCAGTTGTTCTCTCCATGGTCTCTGCCTGTTTTGGACGCCTGGAGGCGTCCTTTAGAGGGGGGGTACTGTCAGGGTTCTGCCCTGGCAGCGTTGTCTGTCTTGTGTCTGTTTAATGTTTCTATGTTTACGTTGTGTTTTAACACATGGTTGTGTCTTTGTTTGTGTTTGCCATGTGCTCCTCTGTCCCTTCCTCCTTGTTTCCTGTTACCACGCCCCATTGTTTAGTTGAGTCCTTGTTTGAGTGTTGGCACCTGTCGTCTCGTTAAGTCCTTGTTTGTCTGAGTGTGCTCACCTGTTCCTCATGTTCCTAGCTCCCTTTATATGTTCGCTCTTTCCCTCTTGTGTTTGCCAGTTCGTTAAATGTTGTACCTCAGAGTACTACTGTGTCTCAGTATCATATCGCTAAGTCTTTAGTGTTTTGTTGTAAAAGTTTGTTAGTGCTCTGGTTACTGCCATTGGCTCTGTCTTGTTTCCCTGTTCCAGTCCTGTCCAAGTCCTGTCCAGCAAGCAGTCCTGTTCTGAGCCTGAGATACCTGAGCGCCAAGCTGTAAGAAGTTCCTGTCTGGCTTTAGCTGGTTACCTCTGGTCTCACTCTGTTCTGCCATATCTACACTCCAGCTTACGGACACCTCATTACATCTGCTGCTCTACTGTTGTCATTGTCTCATCTCTACCTATTGTTTGGATTGCTACCTTCTCCCTCCTCGTCGTGTCATCTGTTTTTCAATAAAGCTGTTAATTGTCATCCTGCATTTGAGTCCTCCTTCACAGATCCATAACACTGTGAGGAAAAGACATTTTAGCCATCTAAAGCAACATGAGACTGTAACATGCCCTTTTGCAAACTGTATATTTGAAACAAATATATTATCAACTTTTAAAACGCACAAAAACAAACTCCACATGATTTAAAATTATCTGTTTTAACGCATTGCGAACAATTTGTAACTGAAGAGGGAGTATGTGGCAAAAGTGTATTTTTCATACATATGTCACCAAATAGGCAGTACATGGTGAGAGAAAACAAAACACAATTCATTAGTTGTCTCTACCTGAGCAACAGATAACAGATAGGCCTATCTTTTCATAATTACAAGATTCTAGAAAGTTCTTAAGCACTTCAAGTGGCTTTCTCTATTTTCTTTCTCTTGTATACTTCTCCTCTTTCTACACTGATAGAGAGACTACAAAAATGATGTAAAGGAGCTTGAGGAGAGGCTGAAAAACCAAGGAAAACGAGATAAGGCGTTTGCGAAAATTAAACTTTCAAATGCAAGAGGGTAAGCATTTCAATTTTACAGTTCCACCTGTACTGCATTTTGCAAAAAAAAAATTTCTCCTAGTGAGTTTTGTGATCAAAATGACTGGTTTTGTGGTGGTAATTTCAAGAAATGTGCACCCAAAATTTCACCCTCAAGTTGATACAAACCTGTATGAGTTTCCTTCTTCTGTTAAACAAAAAAGAGGTTTGAAAAAGCTTGAGGGTGAGTAAGTGATGACAAAATTTAGATTTTTGGGTGAACAATTTTAATTTGATCATTCATACATGTATCGCCTTTGCTTTGTTTCACACTGACCACTCACTGACATAAACATCTTTATCCTCATCGAAATAATATACAACTTTAATTACTGTGTACCACTATGGCTGCGTTTACACTCGCGTCTCGCCTCCCTCAGTGCTACCGCGACAAAGCACGTACGCGACAAATGACGTCAGAAAAGTGTCAGTACATTATAATCCGTTATGGTCTATTACTATACCGATACCGTATCGTCCTCGTTTGCATCGCGATGCATCGTTGAAACGATTAATTTCAACACCCCTAATGTCACGTTGTCACTTCACTGTACATTCGCTCCTTAGTGGTCAGCTGCTGCAGTGTGCCAACATCGAAATCGTTGACACTTTAAATGCAGTTTCGGTATTTTATATTTTGTTCCTGGAGGTCATAAAGTTTGCAAAGTGTTTTGCGCTAAAAATGTCCAATGTTTGTAAATGTGATCATTTTCTAATCTCACCTCTTAAATGTTTAAATATCAAGAATATTTTGAATCCATTTCATGACTCCTTTAGCACACAAAAATGTTCTTTTTCACGTCTCCAATTTAAAGAGGTCATACTCTAATGAAATAATACTTTTGCACTTTTTGATGAATCATTGACATCTGTTTTACACAGTATGGATTATTGGATTATTTACAGGGTGTCCGTGCAGTAGTAAAAGGTAGTAAAAAGAATCTACCAAAATTAAGGCCCTTGAAAGGTAGTAAAAGGTAACAAACGCAATTTGACTTGGAAGTAAATTTTTCATCACCATCTCAATATATGAGTTTCCATATTTGTGTCTCCATGTTTTAACTTCATCTAGCATAGTTTAAAAATATATACGGTGCTAACAGGACCTGAGTCGGAGTTGATAGCAATGACGTAGAAGTAAACTGAGTTCCTGGTTGATAGCCTATCAGCGAGTAGGGCTCGAATTTCGGCGCGGGTATTGCACACAATTTTAATCATTCCCGCAGGTCTGCCATTTATAATGCGGGAAATTCCCGCAAACATTGATTCACTTTAGCATGTAGGTTGTATTAGTAAATTAATCCACACAGATTATAAAATCAAATCAGTCATTTTAAAACTCTGCGAGACGCAATTTCACAAACAGCGTGAGTGATTCAGCGGTGCTGCGTCTTCTATCTCTCGTCTCTCAAAATGGTTTGCACGCTGCAGGCGGCGATAATACACACTCGCGTTTCGGGAGTCGGGATAGACGGAAATGTCACTTGCATAATCGGGCCAGCATTGCATCATGAGTAACTAAAGTTTACCATCTGCACATCTTTTTAAGTCTTACCAGTTTAAACATTCACGTGATTTCTTCGGTAGGCCTACTTGCGCGCTGTCTGAGAGATGTTTCTCTGCACACATACATAGAGTAAAGCCGCCTCAGACACAGCTCGCGGGTAACAAAAGTTATTTTTCGGCGATTATATCGCTTTAACAGTCAAAAACATGCGAAAATTATGTCAATTTCGGTCTTGGTGAGTATCCTCTAAACCAGCGGTTTTCAATAGGTGAGGCGCGCCTCCCCTGGGGGGCGCCAAAGAGCAACACGCAGAGAAAAAATAACTGTATGCAGCTCTATTGATATCGGTAATTGTGTGTGCGAGTATTAGCTTTAAAATGCGTTGTTTCCTTGTCCCAAGTCAACAGAAGTCAGCATTAAGGGAGGATACGGAGCCTGGGAAGTCACCTGTGTGAGTAAAAAAACGATCCGTGGCGACGGTTTTGCAATCCGTCCGCTCAGTTTATAAACAGTACTTTATAAACAGTCACGAATTCTCAAACTGTTCCCTCGGTTTAACAAATCGTGCCCACGAGTTTCTAATCCGCGCTCTCAGAATTGTTAACCGAAAATTTATTTTCGCAATCCGTTCCCACGTAGTATTGCGTGACGAGTTCATCAGTGTTGTATAAAGTACTAGAAAGCAATACTTGAGTAAAAGTACAAGTATCGTACTAGAAAAAGACTTTGGTAGAAGTGAAAGTTACCTTTTAGAATATTACTTAAGTAAAAGTCTTAAAGTATCTGATATATACTGTACTTAAGTATCAAAAGTAATTTTCTGATATTTAATGTACTTAAGTAATTGAAGTAAAAGTAAAAAGTTGTTTTTTTAAAGCAAGTGGTTAGAACTTTGGGTTTGTGAACTTTATTGTGGCTTTCTTATAAAGCATATTCAGGGTTCCAACTTCCTATATCTTCTTAATCTCACTCATCAAATCAAAATCACAGTCTTTTCCAGGACTTTTCAGGCACAATTCTCTTAAGTTCAAAGAACAAACAGCATATTTTTAGAGCTGACATCAAAGAAAAAAAACTGAAACAGAAATTTCACTTTTGTATGAACTTCAGGTAAAAATGAAAATAAATAATAACCTATTTCTTAAAAAAAAAAAAAAAAAAAAAAAAAGACCTGATGGTAAGGAGAATATTTTGGTCATGTGGTATGAGCATTTGTAGGGCTTACTCCCCAGGTCACCATCTCACACACACACACAGCAACATTAGCCCAACATTATCCTATAACCACTGAGTTTTGAGTTAATTAACATAAAAGGAAATCTCAAGTTTGACAAAATGTATGATGCTTTTAAAGACGTGAATAGCCCTTAACACTTTCTTTCTAACCTGCCACTGATTAACGTAGCAGTTCTCAAAAAATATTTCTCAGTCTAACATTAGCCTACCTGAGGAAATATTCGGCCCGGCAGTTATGCTATACCAAAAACAGTTAAGCGTGTTTCAGTATTATGGACATGTCTTTGAGAGTTCTCTGTTTAATTAAATCAAAAGGTAGGTGCGCTCGCATAGATATTGGTGCTCGTGCTTCCATGGCAGTTTCAGTTGTGCTTCCTCCTTCTTTGGCATGGCAACAAACAAGCATTACACTGGAGCGCGCGCCGTGCGGAGCGTGCGTAATGCAATCTAGAAGCAGTGATTCGCCAAACCTGCCTTATTGCAGTCGCACACATTTCTTCTGATTTTATTTTGTAGTAACGAGTAACGAAGATGCTTAGTGGAAATATATCGGAGTAAAAGTATCAATTTTATCTAGGAAATGTAGTGGAGTAAAAGTGAAAGTTGACATAAATTTAAATAGCGAAGTAAAGTACAGATACGTGAAATTTCTACTTAAGTACAGTAACGAAGTATTTGTACTCCGTTACATTACAACACTGGAGTTCATAATGCGGTGAATTCCCGCTCCCATTTACTTCACAATCTCATTATAGAGAGACGCGCGTCACGATCTGTTCTGTGCTCTGCCGCGTCTCGCGCTCGCCATGCAGCCAGCTTCAGTATCAGTGCACCTTATGAACCATGCACTGTAATTCCATGCTATTAAATATGTTACAATTTAAACGCAAATGCACATTGTTCTATAAGGGTGGCATCATCCCTTACATTTTACACGGCTACATTTACTCACATTGTAATGCTGATAATATAATTTGTAAGAAAAATTGTGCATTAAATAGGGAAGTTATATCCGGGAAACTTTTACAAAAGAAACAAACAAACACACACACACAGACACACACACACACAAATGCATGTCTCTTTGTAGTCTCTCGCGAAGCTGTATTATCAGCTGCATCCACACACAAAAAAACAAAAACAGTTGAACATAAATGTTTTTGCGCAAGTGCACTTGCCAAATGAAGACGGAATGTATGAAATGGATAAAAAAAAAAAAACGAGCTGTAGTTTATTAACGAGCTGTAGTCACGCACTGACAGAAATGCAGTTCCAGTTAAATTAGTGTTAGCTCACTATCTTAGCCTTTTTCAGTGCATTAGGTGAGGTAATCTGATAATATTAGTGATTCTCATTTATCAAAACACTAAAACTGGTACCGTTTTGGAGAGAAATTGGGTATTTTTTAATCTCTCTATTTAACCCATCTCATGGTGTGTGATGCTGAACTATCATATGAGTTTCTAAAGGTTTTTGAATTCTTTGCTCAGTTATGAATATTGGTATTTTATGTGCTACAATAGCATGTTCAGGCTCAGTGGCCTTTCGCCTAATTTTAAATGCTTTTTTTTTTTTTTTATACTGTAATATGATTTTAATGGTGATGAGTGTACTGATTTTAAGCATTTTAAAAAGATGGATGATAGATATTCTTCAATCTTTCTGACAAAGAACAAAATATAATGTGAATTACAGTATGTGCAATTTTTAAAAATTTATAAATTGTAGTGCACAGTGTTTATTATAAGGGGGTAGAATCCGCAGCTCAGTACTCACGACTCATGAGTACATTTAAATAAGCTACTTTTTTACTCTTACTCAAGTAGTTTTTTGGACAGGTACTTTGTACTCTACTCACACTACATTTTTTGGAATGTAATGGTACTTTTACTTGAGTATGTTTTTTCAGTACTCTCGATTTTGTTCAAGATGATGTGCATCTCCTTCAAATGTGCGCTTAAAGCCCAGACACACCGTGCCAATTTCAGCCATCAGGTGTCGTCGGTGGTAGCTTTGGCGCCGATTGCACATGTTAAGCATGTTTTGTTGACTTGTGGTTAGGCCTACTGATGTTCAGGGATTTTAAAAGTAGCCTCAATTAGGCCTGCATGAAGTTGGAAATTATTTGCTGTTGCAAAGAATCGTTTATGAATGCACTTTTAAGAAAGTTGTGGAAATAAAATAATATTTACATTTTATCAGTTGTTATTGAAACTCATCATTACCTGGAACACACAAAAGATGGCATTTACTGCAGAGGCGAGAGTGGGTTAGGGCAGGCGGATGGGATTTTGGGGAAGGGGGGGCTCGGCTGTCCTTACCTACTCTAAGGGGAGGCTCACATTCAACCAATTTGAAAACCCCTGCTCTAAACACAGTCGGTTATGTCTTAAATAAGCATTAATCGCATGTGACCGTATAATGAACACAGGATCCGTGCACTAGCTCTTACAGTGACAGCAGACATATGTGTCTGTCATTTGGTTGTCAAAACAACAAAACAGGAATCAGGATTAATAGCCTATGTATTTAATTTAGTCAGGACTAAAATACTACGGTCCAGTGTTATTTTACATTTGATTACTTTATTCAGTCTCTGTAGTATTTCTGAATACTAGTGTTAGACCTAAGCAACAACTTTTCTCTTTATTTCTCTTTATTGGTATCTTTATTCTATTGTATTTATTTGTGCTACTTTTTTTTTACTTTTTTCAGACACACACACTATCTTTCTCTCTCACACGCACACACTCTCACATCTTGCATGCACACACAATCTCTGCATGCCAAACCATCTAAATTGCCTTTGGAGGGCACTGAAGTGTTTATAGTCTAATCATTATCAACAGATAAAAAAAACAAAAAAACTATAATGGAGTTCTAAGCGACAATTATTTATTATTTATTATGATGGGTGTGACAGTGTCACACTTATACCTTATAGTAAGTGGTGCTTTGCATACCCCTCCCACCCCACCCCCCCCCCCCACACCCCCCAAAAAAGGGCTGCTGCTTGATGTTGTGTTGGTAGTCAAAAATATTGTGGAGGTGGTAAAAAAGGTAGTAAATTCATCTCTATGATTCCTGCATATACCCTGATTTAGGCCCACTTTGGCAGCTAATTCCAAACTTGTTTTCAAATTTTAATGTTATCAATCTCATTTCTTACAGACCATGTCAAAAAGACACATCGGAGGCACTGAGATCAAGGTCTGCATGGCACAAAAGTTAAAAGATCTGAGGAGACGAGCAGAAAGGTAATCTTCAGATGATCCAACATCAGTCTATTCCTCAGTCTATTTTGTGATCTATTCACAAATTGTCAATAGTGCTTTTTATAAAAGAGACTCATCACTCTTATACAGTTGTTTAAGTCAAGATGAAAACGACATTGCTGTTCGCCAGCATTTTTTGTTTCCATAGCATATTCACAAAACATTTAATGACTGACTAATAACAATACAATTACAACTAACAGTCTTTAGATACGAACACAGCAAATAAGTCATCTGTGAAAATCAAAAGCAGCTTCAAACACCGCGTTAAAAGAAAACTTATATCATGAAATCAAAATTTACCCTATTTACTTTGTTATCGCACATTACTTTGTCTTGAGGTGAACAATTAATCCGTTTAAGTTAATACACAGAAAACAAATTATTTCTCGTGGTAATCATTAATCAAAATCTGAAAATTTGCTTCCGCCCTGGAATGGCATGGAATGGCGTCCCCTCTCTGATGACGTCTGTTTGACGAGTTGGGTTTGAACATCCTTAACACCCTCCCTTCCAACCGTTAGTCTGCTATGAGCAGAGATGGAGAGGAGGAGCGCTAAAGCAAAAACCCTGCCCTCTGTTCAATATTCCCTTTCACTTGGAAATGCGTCACAACACTGAAATAAAGTCGGTTGCAACTTCCGATTCACGCAGACTTTAATGAAGAGACAGATGCCAAAGGATAGGACCATTTTGCTTTCACTTTTAGGGAATAAGAGCACGTTTACATCCATGTTCTTAATGTTATTATGCTTAATAAGCCGACCATGCATGTGGTCACGTAAACGTGTTAAAACGTTCAAGTCCAGACAGAGCGAGCTTTTCGCGGCCGCAAACTCTGAATCTTTCTTGAAATGTGTTTTCATCTGGTGCAGAAGTACTGTCAAAATCCTATGTAACGGCATGAGAGGATAATGTGTCCGTAAGTTTCCCGCTTACATGTTGGAATACTTTATTATTTACATCACAACTGACATAATAAATGGAATACTCTGAGTCACACAATAATATCGTGTATCGCCGATCGAACAGGCTGACGATAGGACGATATGAAAATTGAGCATATCGCCCAACACAGTAATTTGTACTGCATATCAGGGGTGCCCAATCACGTTTCTGAAGATCTACCTTCCTGCAAAGTTCAGCTCCAGCCCTAATCAAACACAGCTGAACCAACTCCTTAAGATCTTCAGAAATGCTTGATCATTGGGCACAGGATTGGGTACCCTTGCTGTAATGCTAAGATACCGATGACACTAAATCCATTTTAACCCCCTGAGGTCGACGGTATCGCCGGCGATACCAGCTCGCTTTTTTTTTTATTAGTGTAAAAGAAACTCATAAATACTCTGTTGACTTTGATTTTCCATAGGAGTTTCATACATCAATCGATTCTGTTAAATGTGTATTATTTTTGTGTATACTCACAATAAAAACAAAGTGTTGTGCTTTTTGCCAAATAAAGAAAAATAAACATGAAGCGAGTTCTGCCTTCTCTCTGCCAGTGAAGTCAATTCTGAAACGCGGCCGAAAATGAACAATAACTCAGCGAATACTCAGTCAAACAGGCATACAGACACACAGGCATGAAGCTTGAATTCTCTTCTTTTAAATGAAGTAATTTATATAAAAAACAAATATTCTCATCTTGTGAAATCTGTATTAAAAGAGAGCGATTCCAGTCGAGCTCATTACAGCTCATTCAAATGTAATGTGACTCCGCCCACGGAGAGCGCGCGCTATTCAAACGCAAATGATTGAGGCAATCCACGCAAACCTGTGAACGCCCCCATATCAGCTCGAGAAAACTAATTTATTCAGATCATTACTACACCGTCTCGCAGCGCTGTGAGGAATAATAATAATGGAAAATGTCCCTCAGAAGTGCGGGTATCGAGGAGCAAGGATCCCACTGAGCTGAGGAAAACTGTAGTAAGTTTTTTTCCTTCTCACGTGAATCGCGTTTCTGTTTTGTGAATGAATGAACGGCAGAGATGCGCGCTGTTTACCACAGCTCGCAAAAAGACAGTTTAAATTTAAATCGCGTGTGTGAATGAATGATGATGTTTTAGCAAACTGTATTGCTATACTGAGATGAGTAAAAATCGAAATGTAGGCTATTTGTATAAGCAACGTATTAAACTGCAAATTAACATTTATATGCCCTAATATTTCATAAAAACAACGTTACAGTCAGGCGAAATATGAAAGACAACATTTTGTTGACTAGATGTGGGTACAGTTTTTACTGTAGAATATACTGCCACATCAAATAAGCTTTTGTTTAGCAATTTCTATATATAAAATACAATTTTTGTCAAAAATAAAGTCATCAACTAAGATGTTAGCTGTTCCAATGTTGGCTATATTAAAACTAATGAATACATAGATAAAATGTAGGCCTATAATCATTTTTTTTACAAAGAAAGAGTACACTTGAAATATTGTTGAAATTGTAATTATTGTTGTAATTGTAACCTTTTTAATAAAATAGCAAAACATATTTACAAGATAGATGTAAGCAAAATCTTAAATGGTCAATATAAGTCTTCTTCTAAATATATCTTTTGTCCTTGCATTGTGGCTCAGTCACTGTGTCACACCTGAGTGAATGGCTCATCATTATGCAGAGTGGGTGGGACATTGTATTTTCAGGTGTAAACCACTCCTCGTTCACGCCCCCCTCGCATATTGGCTTTCCAAGCAAAACGTACTCGGTTACTAACGTAACCTCGGTTCTCTCTAGAGAGGAAAAGAGTACTGCGTAAATCTTACGCTAGGGGAAAATCTCTTTTCCGCGAGATACTGAAGCCAAAAATTATCCTTAATTTTGAAATAATGTAAAACGCGTTGCGGCAGCATGCAGACACAGGCGAGACGGCTTGTGCGCCTATTGGCTGCCCTGCGGCAACTGCAGCAGCCTATCGATAAGGCCCGCCAGAATGGGCGTGGTCTAGGGCTATAAACATAGCTTCGAGAGGCTAGCTCACTGGTTTTTCATCGCCGAAGCGAACCAGAGCGTGTGCAGGCATGGCAAGATACGCAGTACTCGTTTCCTCTCTAGAGAGAACCGAGGTTACGTTAGTAACCGAGTACGTTCTCTTACGAGAGGTACTCTCGTACTGCGTAAATCTTACGCTAGGGGAAACAGTGTAAAACGCCGTGCATGCTAAGATCCAGCACCAAAGTCCCAAGGGCAAGTGCCCGGGCTCATATAGTACATGATCATAAGGGACTCACAGAGAGCCCAGGAAAGAGTGGCTAGAATAGCATCATTCCTGTAATAATATAACATCTTATAAGGAGCAGTTATACTGATGATGTGTCGTACAGTCAGGGCGACCCCCGGCCTGGACTGACGAATATAGTGGGTCTTACACACTGCCCATAGAGCTGCGCGATCCAACAGCGAGCATTTGCTCAAGCAGTTTCAGTATTCTGGCCCGAACACATCAGGGCAGACAGTACCAATTTTAGACCGAAAGCAGCTTAGCCTGCAAGGCGGGAACCTCTAGGTTATAAAACCTTATAAATGTAGACGGGGAGGCCCAGCCTGCCGCCATACAGATATCTTGCAAGGCAATCCCACTAGACCAAGCCCACGACGAGGCCACGCCTCTCGTGGAGTGTGCTCTGACTCCAAATGGGCACTGTAAGCCCTTAGAGGTATAAGCCAGCGCTATAGCATCAACTATCCAACTGGATAGGCTCTGTTTCGACACGGCAAGTCCCTTAGAACGTCCGTAGAGTGAAAACAAAGAGCTGCTCTGTCTGTCTGAAAACAGACGTGCGAGACACATAAGCTCTTAATGCTCTGACTGGGCAAAGGAAGCTTGCGTCTCCTTCCTCGTCAGAGACCGGTAAGGCTGACAGGGAATGACCTGCGCCCTAAACGGTGTGTTGAGGGATTTTGGAACATAACCGTGCTTAGGTTTGAGTATAACTCTTGAGTCATTAGGCCCAAACTCCATACACGTCGCGCTTACTGAGAGCGCGTGTAAGTCCCCTGTGCGCTTCACTGAAGCGAGAGCCAGAAGAAACACTGTCTTGAAAGACAGGTGTTTAAGATCAATCGTCTGTAAAGGCTCGAATGGGTCACCTTTCATGGCTTCCAGCACTGTAGAAAGGTTCCATACAGGGACTGAGGGAGGTCTGGGAGGATTCAGTCTCTTAGCTCCTCTAAGGAAGACGATGACTAAATCGTTCCTTCCTACTGACTGACCCAGCGTTGTTTTTGAGAACGCTGCTATGGCCGCCACATACACTTTGAGCGTGGAAGGGGTCCTGCCCTTGTCCAACAGCTCTTGTAGGAAGGAGAGAACCTCCGTCACCCCACAGTCTAGGGGCGACACGCCACGAGCTGTGCACCAGCTGGAGAACACTGACCATTTCGAGGAATAGAGACGTCGCATAGACGGAGCTCTAGCCTGCGTGATCGTGTTTAACACTCCGCTTGGGGAGGTCAGCGGGTACCCGTTGATGGCCCAAACATGAAGGGACCACAGCTCTGGGCGCGGATGCCAAAACGAGCCCTTGGCCTGAGAGAGGAGGTCCCTCCTCACTGGCACTGGCCATGGGGCAGTGCTTGCTAGCTGCATCAGAACTGGGAACCAGGGTTGGTTTTTCCAGAACGGCGCTACGAGTAGCACTGAGCACCCTTCTCTGATCCGTTCTATCACCTGAGGCAGGAGAAAGACGGGAGGAAAGGCATAGAGCGGGCGGCGGGGCCATACGTGAGCCAGCGCGTCCCTGCTCTTGGAGAAAAATTCCAGACAGTGAGCGTTTTCTTGAGACGCGAACAGGTCTACTTCCGCTCTGCCGAATTTCTTCCACAGCAGCTGGACTGTCTGTGGGTGTAGAGGCCATTCGCCTGTCGGAACATTGTTTCTGGACAGTCTGTCCGGTCCTACGTTCAGGAGCCCTGGCACATGCGCTGCTCTCGGCGAGAGCAGGTTGCGCTGAGCCCACACCAGGAGGCGTTCTGTCAGCCTGTGCAGGTTTCGGGACCTGAGGCCGCCCTGGCGATTTATGTAGGACACCACTGACATGTTGTCCGAGCGGACCAGGACGTGGTGTCCTTGTATTTAGGGACAAAAACGCGTCAGTGCGTTGTCTACTGCCAACATTTCGAGGCAGTTTATGTGTAGAAGCTTCTCCCGTTCTGACCATTGGCCGAAGAACGGTCTGCCCTTGAGCAGTGCTCCCCATCCCAAGGTGGAGGCGTCCGTAGACACTACCTTCACACTCGAGGAAGTCCCCAGGCTAACACCTGATTGGTACAAGTCGTTTGCTTTCCAAGGTTTCAGAGCTGCGATGCATTTCTGATTGACCTTGAGACGAAGCAGACCGGAAGCCCACGCTCGGCGCGGTACTCGCGCTTTCAGCCAGAACTGTAGCGGGCGCATGCGAAGCAAGCCCAGCTGAAGTACTGATGATGCTGAGGCCATGAGACCTAGCATCCTCTGAAATTTCTTGAGCGGGACAGATGCGCCGCAGCGGAAAGAGCTCGCTGCGCGCTGAATGTCTAGTACGCGCTCTGGTGACAGTCTCGCTATCATAGACAGCGAGTCCAGTTCTGTGCCCAGAAAAGATATTATCTGTCTGGGGGACAGAGAACTCTTCGCCCAATTGACCCAGATTCTCGAGGTGATCGAGCAAAATGGTCCTGTGCTCTATGAGCACCGAGTGAGATTGAGCTAGAATCAGCCAATCGTCCAAGTAGTTCAATACTCGCATGCCCTGTAGTCTGAGGGGTGCGAGCGGCTAGAGACAAGCCGAACGGTAGGACTGAGCACTGATATGCCTGGCCCTCGAAGGCGAATCTCAAACGTCGCCTGTGACGTGACGCTATTTGTATTTGAAAATATGCGTCTTTCAGATCTATTGACACAAACCAATCTCCTCGGCGAATGTGCGTGAGGGTTTTTCTGGTCGTGAGCATTCTGAACTGTTGCTTCGCAAGCACTCTGTTCAGTTGCCTTAGATCTAGTATGGGTCTGAGACCCCCGTCTTTTTTCAGTACCAGGAAGTATCTGCTGTATAGCCCTCCTTCACTCTGAGCTTGAGATAAAGGCTCTATGGCCCCTTTGCTCAACAGTTTCAAAATTTCGGCTCGAAGTAGGTGGTGCTACTTCTGTTTTTACCGTAGCTTCGACGCGCGTCACATAGCGGCGAGGGCGTCGGCGAAACTGTAGCGAATAGCCTCTTTCTATAATGTCTAGCACCCACTTCAAAACCCCCGGGTAGCCCTTGCCCATGCATCTGCACGAATGGCTAGGGGCTGAATGCGGAGCGCGCTCTGGTCGCTCAGCGACAGAGGGGCTTCGGTGTGCTGTAACATAAGCGTCGCGCTTCGAGGCAGATTGCCCGCGCTCGACTCCTCTGCGGTGGTCAACCGAGAGGGGAGGGCTGGGCGAGTCCCGTAGGACCTGTCATGTCTATGTGTGAATGTGGGCGCGGGATAGCGGGCACATTTACAACACTGAGAGCATTGTCCGCCTGAGCAGAGCGAATGCACGTTGGTTTTGTTTTTACAGAAACCTTGAGATATGCGGAACGTAGTGTTTGTGGGCACTGGGGAGTGGGCACATTTACCACGTTTAATGCGCAATCGACCTGGGTCGATTTCATGTGCGCGAGCCCTGTGTGACGGGCTGTGTTTGTGTGTAGGAATTTCGTCTACATTCGTAACACCATCGGCCGTGGCCGGGACACCAGAAAATACACTCTTATGGGATTTATCTGGGTAGCCGTAAAAGCGGCGTTTGTGTGCAGGCAAGCGGGCTGTTTCGCCGACTTGTTTACTGCAGAATACACTGGAACAGTCGCATTTACTGGAACTGAACGAGCGAGAAGTTGCCATAGAAACAGAGAGCGTCAACATGCTGGCGTTTGTTTGCAGGCGTGCGTGTATTACAGCAGGCTTGTTCACTGCAATATTGACATTTCCAGTCGTCTGAACTTCAGAGGCGGAAACCATAGAAACAGAGTTTGGGTGCAGGCGAACGGGTTGTACCACGCGCTCGTTGGCTGCAAAATACACATCTGCAGTCGCCTTTTCAGGGAACTGCCAGAGCGAGAATTGACGGCAAAAAGTGTGTTTTGCCGGTAGACCCGGGATTCGATCGCGGGTCTCTCGCGCGAAAATCTGACGATCTACCACTGGACCACAGAGGAAGACACATAAACATTCAGTAGCGCGAGTATTATCAAAGAGCGTCAACATGCTGGCGTTTGTTTGCAGGCGTGCGTGCAAAACAACAGGCTCGCTCACTGCAATATTGACATTTCCAGTCACCTGAACTTAAGAGGGGAATGAGAAATGTGTCAGGAGTGGAGGTCGGCCCGGCCGCAGCGGGGCTAAAAACACCCTTTTCTCCTTTCGCCAGTGACGCACGGGAACCATAGAAACGGTGTTTGGGTGCAGGCGAGCGGGTTGTACAGCGCGCTCGTTGGCTGCAAAATGCACATCTGCAGTCGCCTTTCAGGGAACTGACAGAGCGAAGCATTGGCGGCATAATATATCTGCCGTTAGACCGGGATTCGAACCCCGGTCTCTCGTGCGAAAAACCTAAGATTCCGCCACTGAGCCACAGGGGGGAACACAAAGGTGTGTAGATGCATGAGCATATAAGAGAGCGTCAACATGTTTTCTTCGGCGTTTGCTTGCAAGCGTGCGTGTTACAACAGGCTCGTTTGCTGCAATATTGATATTTCCAGTCGCCTAATCAGGGAACTGAGTTGTCTTTTCGCCGGTGAGTGACGCGTGAATGGGGCGCAAGGGCAGGGTAGCTTTCTTGTAACGTAAAGAAAAACTAACCCCGATCGTCCGCTTCCAGCCTCCCTTGTGAACGGCGCAGTTTGCGCGGCTCGAACAGAGGGAGAGAGAAAGCTAGCCCCGTGACCGTCCGCTCCTGACATCCCCTGTGAACGGCGCGGTTTGCGCGGCTCGAACAGAGGGAGAGCAGGTATCATCCCCCAAGCAGGCAAGGCAAGCGGGCGAACCGGCGAGCTTTGCGGGTTGGGGGGGGCGGAGGAGCAGTCTCGGAGAAGGATGCCAGGTGAGTCCTCAGAGTCACCATAGGCAGTAACTGGCTCGCAGTGAGGGCGGTCGCCGTCAGCGCGAGCGCGAGAGCTGCGTGATCCTCAGGAAAGGGGCGTCTTGAAAAAGACGCCCGGCTCTTTTAGTGCAATGAGAGTGTGTGTCGCGGCGGCGAGCACACACACATACACAAAACACAGTAGCAGAGAAAGGATATAACGCCGGATAGCACAGCAGGAAGGCGACTGAAGGCAGCGCGGCCAGCGGCTTCAGAGTGTCGACTCGTCCCGCTGAAAGGCTTTTTCAGACGGCGCGGCTTCTCTCCGGATCCAGCGATGCGAGAGCTTCGCTGAAGAGATGAAAAATCAGTGAGCTAGCCTCTCGAAGCTATGTTTATAGCCCTAGACCACGCCCATTCTGGCGGGACGTGACGTATTGGGCGCGAAGCGCCCCCATTGGAGCTGACGTCACGAGTGGGCCTTATCGATAGGCTGCTGCAGTTGCCGCAGGGCAGCCAATAGGCGCACAAGCCGTCTCGCCTGTGTCTGCATGCTGCCACAACGCGTTTTACATTATTTCAAAATTAAGGATAATTTTTGGCTTCAGTATCTCGCGGAAAAGAGATTTTCCCCTAGCGTAAGATTTACGCAGTACGAGAGTACCTCTCGTAAGAGAACCTGTTTTACATCAATTTAACCCTCTGAGGTCTGAGGGGTTTTTGGGGTCCTTGAGATGTTCTGACATGCCCTGACATTTGTGCTTTTTTCAGTTGCTTATAAACATATTAATGGCAAAGGTATAATTACACTCTATTTAGCACAAACAGGGCTACCATAATATGTGAGCAACATGCATGTACATGTTTGTATTTTTGAGAGAATAATGTTTATGCATGGTTATTGAAAAAACTAAAAACTAAAGTTTCTGAAATAAGGCCACAAAACACATACTAAATACGTGTCAATAAGAATTTTGACTAATTGATGTCTTTGCCTAGAGTTTTTTCTTCAAAATGATGTGAAAATCATCCTGCCCTTATCATTCACATAACACAATACATTGATTTAAATCTTGTAAAACACTTTTTGTTTGTAAAGGCAATATGCGCAAGGGGCGTCAACCATTCAACAGCATCATGCATATGTAGTGGTTCACACCTTAGGAGACAATGGGGCCCGCATACTTAATGAGCCATTCATTCAGGTGTGTCACCTATAGCCACAAGAAAGGATTGCAAGAGCAATATATATATATATATATACTGTATATATATATATATATATATATATATATATATATATATATATTCTACCAAATTGGTTCACAGTTGGAAGCATGTCAATTTTTTTTTTTTTTCATAAATTTTGCTTGCAAATTGTATAATATCCAAGGAAAACATGTCTATTAATTGTGCAGTTAATTCTCATACTGTATTTTCAGTTTTGGAATATGTATCCTCTCCCCAAATTTGTCAATAATAAAACACAATAAAAATTATTTAAAGAAAATGCTTATATTTACCTTTTAAAATTTGTTTACATCTACCTTGTAAATATATATTTTTTTATTAAAAAGGTTACAATTACAACAACAATTGAAGTGTAATCTTTCTTTGTAAAAACTAAAGTATACATTTTATCATACATATTTCAAACTTCGAATATAGCCTACATTGACAAAACATACTATATTTAACATATTAGCAAAAATTGGCAAACAAAAGCTTATTTGAGGTGGCAGATATTTTACAGTAAAAATGTGTAATCTATCCAAAACTAATCAACGAAATGTTGTCTTTCATATGTCTGTAACATAGGTCTTTCGTTTTTATTATAAGGATTATAAATGTTAATTTGCAGTTTAATACGTTGCTTATACAAATACATTTTATTTCAACATATTTCAATCGATTTTACTCAGTATAGCAAAATAGTTTGCTAAAAGCAGATCATTCATTCACACACAGAAACGCAATTCAAATTTAAACCGTCTTTTTGCGAGTTGTGGTAAACAGCGCATCTCTGCGTTCATTCATTCACACAGAAACGCGATTTACTTGAGAATGAAAAAAAAAACGTACTACATTATTCCATCCGTTGCTCCTCGAAATACCAGCACTTCTGAGGTAAGTTTTCCATTATTATTATTCCTCACAGCGCTGCGAGACAGTATAGACAACTACACTTATCTGAATAAACTTCATGTGTTTTCTCGAGCTGATATGTGGGCGTTCACAGTTTGTATGGGATCGTCTCAGTCATTTGCGTTTGAATAGCGCGCGCTCTCCGTGGGCGTGGCCGATTATAACGTAATGAGATGAGATGAGCTCGACTAGAATTGCTCTCTTTTAATACAGATTTCACAAGATGAGAATATTTGTTTTTTATATAAATTACTTCATTTAAAAGAAGAGAATTCAAGCTTCATGCCTGTGTGTCTGTATGCCTGTTTGACTGAGTATTCGCTGAGTTATTGTTCATTTTCGGACGCGTTTCAGAATGGACTTCACTGGCAGAGAGAAGGCAGAACTCGCTTCGTGTTTATTTTTCTTTATTTGGCAAAAAGTACAACACTTTGTTTTTATTGTGAGTATACACAAAAATAATACACATTTAACAGAATCGATTGATGTATGAAACTCCTATGGAAAATCAAAGTCAACAGAGTATTTATGAGTTTCTTTTACATTGATAAAAAAAAAGCGAGCTGGTATCGCCGGCGATACCGTAGACCTCAGGGGGTTAAATAAATGTATAGTTTTATGTGAACGATAAAGCAAGACTATTTTCACATAAGTCAGAACTCGAAGGAACAACATCCATTAATCAAAAGTCTTATTGACACATATTTATTATGAGTTTTGTGGTCATATTTCAGCAACTTTCATTTTTATTTTTTTCAATAACCACGCATAAACATTATTCTCTTAAAAATTAAAAAATATACATGCATGGTGATCACATATTTTGGTAGCCCTGTTTGTGCTATATAGAGTGAATTTACACCTTTGCCATTAACATGTTTATAAATAACTGAAAAAAGCACTAATGTCAGAGAATGTCAGAACACCTCCAGGGCCCAGAAAACCGCTCAGACTCCAGAGGGTTAAGGTTTTTATCCAAAGGAAATTTTAGTTTATCAGGATAGACTTGTGTTTGCACTGCCCTAATTTTTGATTGTTTTTCTATCCCAAAACAGGATGCCTGCTGAAGGAGACAGAGGACTGAGACAACACACGTTCACAAACACACAATACACACACACACGCTCTTGTACATCATCGTTTTAGAGGCTTTTTTTAATGTATAATTTTAATTTGTTTTTGCTTTGTTTAATGTTAATTGTTTAATTTTAAATGTTAAAATTACATTTTTCATGTAATGTTTTTTTTTAAACATTCAATTTGTACTGCATATTTTTAAATGAAATAAAAGCTCAATTTGAATTATTTGTTTTAATGTTGGGAAACATGGCTATAGGCCCTACAAAAGAACATGGTAGGCCTGCCATTTTCTGTGGTATATTGCTTAATGATTTTTACATGGGTTTCACATAAAGTTGCAGGTTTACATGGGGTGTAGGTTTAACATAGATTGTTGATGGGTTTCAAATGTTATTCCATGGGTCTCGCATGGGAATTTTACGTTTCTAACGTGATTATAGGTTTCACATGGGAATTTCAGGTTTCACATGTGATCTCATGGGTTTCACATGTGATTATGGGTTTCACATGTGATTATGGGTTTCACATGTGATCTCATGGGTTTCACATGGGAATTTCACATGTTTCACATGTGTTTCACATATGATCACATGTGTTTCACATGTAATCACATTTGTAAATGTTCCAAAAGCACACATTTCCCATGTGCAAAACACGTTTCACATGTGATCCACATATTTCACATGTGCAAATCACATTTTTACATGTTAAATTTCACATGTGCAAAATCACATGTGCATGTGGTCACATGTGATCACATGAGTTTTTGCACATGTGAAGTTCATGTGTTTTTTCTGTAAGGGTAGAAATTTTTGACTTGGGGATGTAATTTTTTTTTTTACAGTGTATGCATTTTTTGTGGAATTTCACCGTTCTGATGAAAATGTGATATGACTGTGAAATTCTACTGGTTTTCTCTGTAAAACTAAAAAAAATTCAACTCTGACCAAAAAATATACAGGAATGTTTTTTTAAGGACATGTCAGGATAACAATAGACAACAATTACTGTTATTTAAAGGAAAATGTCTTTTTTTTTGCAGTAACAAATTTAAATAGTTAAAAAACAGGGAAAATGTACATTAGATGTCAAAGTTAGCATTTTTATGGAATTTCACAGTTCTGATCAAAATGTCATAATACTGTTAAATTCTACCGTTTTTTTTCTGTAAAAATACATTTATTTTTTACAGTGTACTACAGATAAATGTATATTTACTCAATTAATTCATTCTTTTTTTTAAGTCTTCAGAAACTTTGGTAAACATTGATATTGTGTAGTTTGTGATCCTCCATCAGTAGCTGCAGTTTCTCTCAGCTGTATCAGTGCAGTCACTGTGACGTCTGACTGACAGAGGTTTTTGTACGACTCTTTATCACTGTGTGAACACATACTGACTGTTGATAACGTGAAAACTCTGACAGTAATAATCTCCTGTATCTTCAGTCTGGACTCCACTGATGGTCAGAGTAAAATCACTGCCAGATCCACTGCCACTGAATCTAGATGGAGTTCCAGTATTACGGGTTGATGTCAGATATATGAGGAGTTTAGGAGCTTCTCCAGGTTTCTGTGAGTACCAGGACAGACAGGGTGGACTACAGCCTGTTAAAGGAGTGCTGGCGCTGCATCTCATCACAACATTCTCTCCTGATGAAACTGTATGAACTACAGGAGTTTGAGTTACTGTGATCTGTCCACTGGAGCCTGGAAGAGAAATGCATAAAGACAATATAAAAAACAATGTGTCATATTAGAAATAGAAATAAATGTTTATAAAATATGAACCAACTTTATTAATGTAGTTATAAGCATGTCAGTGTCTTATTGTATACCTGATATACAGAGCAATATCCAGATGAAGATGTTGATTGTGTTCATTGCTGTAGTTTAGTCTTGTGTGATGATGAAGATTGTGTTCTGTTCTGCTCTCAGTCATGAAGTGTTAAACTCACAGCACTATAAACACTCAGAGCACTGAAGCATGTGCTGACAATGCAAAGTGACTCTCTCTATTTAAATCATTATCCTGAAGACTGTAGATCAGTCACAAACACATTATCAAACAACTTCCTCATGTTGAGAAATGTCAAGCTATTACACACACATTTCTGAAGAGTCTATTGACAGAATCATACATATTATTGATTCAGTCATTATTAATATTTACATTGCACTTAAAGGTATAGCGGAGGATTTTCCCGAATTTTAGAAAAGAACCGCCCTCGTGTGAATCGTGTGCATGAGCACGTACGACGGCCTTACGTAAACATATCACTAGAATGATTGACACTTTGGAGGACCAATAGTCTTGATGATCCACCCGGAAAAAGAAAATCCTCCGCTATACCTTTAATTAACAACTGACGAGGAAACTATTGATTTGAAGACATTCATATATATTAACCCTCTGCAAACATTTTGATGACACATGATAAAAATTATTCCACATCATTTCTTGGCTCATTTGGGAACATTTGATTGATTTGATCATTTTGATAGCGACTCCCAAACCTTATTGGCCTGTTCTTTGATACTCTTTTAACCTTCTAATTGGTTGCAATCATTTAAAGAAACATGTACTGAACATGATGTACTGAGGGCTTAAGAAAACTTTATATAAAATATATATTTTATGAAACATGTTGAACTCTAAAACTGGTAGAAATTCAAAGCCATAAATCTAAGTTGTGTTAGCACACCCACACAATTATCGCTGCATAATTTATCCAACTGTCTCAATAATATGCTGAAGCAGAAAACAGGAATAACGTGAGTATTTGCTTTATAGGCCAAACCTGAAAAAATGGCACCATCTGGTAAAAAAGCCTTTGGTTTGAAGCCTCGCCAACAGAATGAAAGCCTGTTATCAAAGATTGCATAATTTTACAGTTAAAGCAATGCTGTCAAGAAAACAATGTTTAACCCTTGTGCATCTTATGGACAATTTGGTCCTTTTCAGTTTATTATTTGTCACGATAAATACGGATGAACCCAAACAGGATATATAACAAATAGTTTATTTACTAACAACAGGGAAAACAAAACCCACGAGGGGGCAAAACGTAGACAGAACACAAAGAGACTAAACTAGACTATAACTAACAATAACTAGACAATACTCTGGAACAGGAAACTTCACAGGATATCACACGGTCTCAAACCTCACAATGATCACACAGAGGTAAAGATCACAATGAACCAACACAAGACAGCAAACACAAGGAGACTAAATAGGAGAACCAATAAGGGGAACAGGTGATGCTAACTAGACAATCATGACAAACGAGGATAACAAGGGGGCGGGGTAAGGTAACGAGACACACAAGCACATGGCCCAAACCAAAGACCATGTGTTGTACACAAACATGGGTCTGCCATGATCCTGTCTCAGAACTAGAGAATTCGAGGACTAGAGGACAGAATCATGACATTATTATTATTATTTTTAATAATTTTGCCTGTGTTAATGCCAACTGCATACATGTTGGCACAGGTGTGTATTTTTTATTGGAATTTTACTATTTCACCCCCATTTCCTTTTAAAAAATCTATTTTGCACTTGTAACACAAAATACTTCCTCTCAGAACCTTCAGGACAAAAATGTCCATTAAAGCTTTTATGCACAAGCTATATTCTCTGTATAGTATGTCAAACAAAAATGAGCGTGAACTCAAAGATGCAGCAGCTGATGTAGGCTCACAACTTCTTCGCATTGGCAGAGTCTTGGATGTACGCTGGGTGGCCAGTAGCTTTCGGACTGTTCATGCTGTTTGGACATCACTGGGAGCTCTTGTGCAGAACTTTAAGAATGCTTGTTCTAATGAGAGGAGTTCCAACACAGAGAAGCAAATGTACAGAGGTTTATTGGACCGTGTTCAAAGTCCTGAATTTATTTGTGACCTTGGGCTCATGTATGACACACTCCATGAACTAAGTGTCCTGTCACAGGAGCTTCAGGCTCGTTCTATAACTCTCCTCAGAGCAGAGCATCTGCTGAAACGCACAATCAGAGTGATTCATTCATTTAAAGAGAGTCCAGGTGAGAAATATGGTGAGGCTTCAGAGGCAAAAGAGAGTGGGCTGTATCGATCTATAGCCTTGAAAATAAATACAAAGCTCAAGTCTATCAATCCAGGACAGTTCTTACAAAGCCTTGTGAACTATCTTGAGCAACGCTTGTCTTTCGAAGATGAGACCATCAAAGACCTCAGCATCCTTGATCAGAGTAAATGGCCATCAAACCCCAGCATCCGCCATGGTGAAGAACAAGTTAAGCGACTGTGCAAGCGATTTAACTTGTGCACAGACCAAGCACTGAATGGGATGCGGGACCTACTGGAAGAGCCCAACAGTGAGCCCAATGACCTGAAACCACTCATTAACTGGATGAAAACATTCCCTGTCAGCACAGCAGAGTGTGAGAGGAACTTTAGCCTTATGAACAATATAAGCACAGACAAAAGGGCTGTCCTACTGGTCTCAAACATATCAAACTTAATGATGATTAACATCAACGGACCCCCTACTTCAAAGTTTGATCCTAGAAAGTATACAAGGACCTGGTTGAAGAGCCACCGTACTGCCTCTCTGTGAAAACCCCTGCAGAGAGCAAGTGTGTCTGCAATATACTGGAGTACAGGGGTAGACAGGCTTTTGACAGGTTTAAAAACCTGCACTGACTATACATTCAAAATCAGTTATTTGTTATATCATATTTATGAAATTGCGCTACTTACCTCCTGAAGTTAAGCCCCTTGAGCCAAAAATATAAGCACTTATTTAGAAACCCTGCATGAGTATATCATTGTGGTTTTAATGAAAATGTTGTAAAATGTATATATTTTTGTTATATATATTGTTATGTTTTAACATTGTTTTGAATATATTGTTGAATTCTTTGAATGATGATGATGATGATGATGATATTTTAATGTTAAATAAACTAATCTAATATGATATATTTAAGATGAGGTAAGCATGGTGTTTCAGTCAGAGATTAGTTTATTTTTACTGGCCCACAGACTATAGGAATTGAGACAACTAAATAATTATGAATTTTGAGTGAACTATCTCTTAGAACAGCTGATTTGCAACAGATAGTGTAAATGTATAATGGTGGCACACTCTGGCCTACACTATCTGCTGCAAATCAGCTGTTCTAAGAGATAGTTCACAAAATAAACTACTGGCGCAGACTATTTACAACGTGAGAGACTAGTTGTCCAATTTTCATGTGTGGATGGACTAAGGAATAGTCACTCAAAATACATAATTATTTAGTTGTCTCTTCCTATAGTCTGTGGGCCAGTATTAATTGCAGAAACTGCTCCTCTTCTGTGGCTAATATTAATTTCATAATGATCCTTTCTCCGTGAAGTCAAGCAGCAAAAGTTAAGTGATAATGTGCAAATACTACTGGCCCATTTTGGGGTGAACTAATATGCAAGACTAGTCTTACATGTCACTGTTTATAACACAGAGCGTTCATCCTTTGCTGGGACGCTTAAAAAGATAGTGGGGGCATAAATTAAGAGTATACCCACTTCTCCAGGCACCACTACATCACTGTGAACTGGGTTAACCCCCTGAGGTCTACGGTCTCGCCGGCGATACCAGCTCGCTTTTTTTTTATCAATGTAAAAGAAACTCATAAATACTCTGTTGACTTTGATTTTCCATAGGAGTTTCATACATCAATCGATTCTGTTAAATGTGTATTATTTTTGTGTATACTCACAATAAAAACAAAGTGTTGTGCTTTTTGCCAAATAAAGAAAAATAAACACGAAGCGAGTTCTGCCTTCTCTCTGCCAGTGAAGTCCATTCTGAAACGCGTCCGAAAATTAACAATAACTCAGCGAATACTCAGTCAAACAGGCATACAGACACACAGGCATGAAGCTTGAATTCTCTTCTTTTAAATGAAGTAATTTATATAAAAAACAAATATTCTCATCTTGTGAAATCTGTATTAAAAGAGAGCGATTCCAGTCGAGCTCATCTCATCTCATTACGTTTTAATCGGCCACGCCCACGGAGAGCGCGCGCTATTCAAACGCAAATGACTGAGACGATCCCATACAAACTGTGAACGCCCACATATCAGCTCGAGAAAACACATCAAGTTTATTCAGATAAGTGTAGTTGTCTACACTGTCTCGCAGCGCTGTGAGGAATAATAATAATGGAAAACTTACCTCAGAAGTGCTGGTATTTCGAGGAGCAACGGATGGAATAATGTAGTAAGTTTTTTTTTTCATTCTCAAGTAAATCGCGTTTCTGTGTGAATGAATGAACGCAGAGATGCGCTGTTTACCACAACTTGCAAAAAGACGGTTTAAATTTGAATTGCGTTTCTGTGTGTGAATGAATGATCTGCTTTTAGCAAACTATTTTGCTATACTGAGTAAAATCGATTGAAATATGTTGAAATAAAATGTATTTGTATAAGCAACGTATTAAACTGCAAATTAACATTTATATTCCTTATAATAAAAACGAAAGACCTATTTTACAGACAAATGAAAGACAACATTTCGTTGATTAGTTTTGGATAGATTACACATTTTTACAGTAAAATATCTGCCACCTCAAATAAGCTTTTGTTTGCCAATTTTTGCTAATATGTTAAATATAGTATGTTTTGTCAATGTAGGCTATATTCGAAGTAATGAATCCTTAACTTTGAAATATGTATGATAAAATGTATACTTTAGTTTTTACAAAGAAAGATTACACTTCAATTGTTGTTGTAATTGTAACCTTTTTAATAAAAAAAAATATATTTACAAGGTAGATGTAAACAAATTTTAAAAGGTAAATATAAGCATTTTCTTTAAATAATTTTTATTGTGTTTTATTATTGACAAATTTGGGGAGAGGATACATATTCCAAAACTGAAAATACAGTATGAGAATTAACTGCACAATTAATAGACATGTTTTCCTTGGATATTATACAATTTGCAAGCAAAATTTGTAAAAAAAAAAAAAAAAATTGACATGCTTCCAACTGTGAACCAATTTGGTAGAATATATATATATATATATATATATATATATATATATATATATATATATATATACTGTATATATATTGCTCTTGCATTCTTTCTTGTGGCTATAGGTGACACACCTGAATGAATGGCTCATTAAGTATGCGGGCCCCATTGTCTCCTCAGGTGTGAACCACTACATATGCATGATGCTGTTGAATGGTTGACGCCCCTTGCGCATATTGCCTTTACAAACAAAAAGTGTTTTACAAGATTTAAATCAATGTATTGTGTTATTTGAATGATAAGGGCAGGATGATTTTCACATCATTTTGAAGAAAAAACTCGAGGCAAAGACATCAATTAGTCAAAAGTCTTATTGACACATATTTAGTATGTGTTTTGTGGCCTTATTTCAGAAACTTTAGTTTTTAGTTTTTTCAATAACCATGCATAAACATTATTCTCTCAAAAATACAAATATGTACATGCATGTTGCTCACATATTATGGTAGCCCTGATTGTGCTAAATAGAGTGTAATTATACCTTTGCCATTAATATGTTTATAAGCAACTGAAAAAAGCACAAATGTCAGGGCATGTCAGAACATCTCAAGGACCCCAAAAACACCTCAGACCTCAGAGGGTTAATGTATTTTAGCATTAAGAAAATCTTATATAATATTTACCTTTATATAAGGTCTTTAGAAACTTTGAACTAAACATTGATATTGTGTAGTTTGTGATCCTCCATCAGTAGCTGCAGTTTCTCTCAGCTGTATCAGTGCAGTCACTGTGACTTCTGACTGACAGAGGTTTTTGTACGACTCTTTATCACTGTGTGAACACCCAGCTACTACCACTGATACTGTGTGCACTCTGACAGTAATAATCTCCTGTATCTTCAGTCTGGACTCCACTGATGGTCAGAGTAAAATCACTGCCAGATCCACTGCCACTGAATCTAGATGGAGTTCCAGTATTACGGGTTGTTGCATAATATATGAGGAGTTTAGGAGCTTCTCCAGGTTTCTGTGAGTACCAGGCTAAACGATTATTACCCCACACACTACTGCTGGTTTTACTGTACGGCTATTGAAGGCCTTAGACTTTCTATCTTGTAATAGAACAGCAATAGAGAAAGATACAGGCACACTGGGTTCCCGCTTGTTCTGTAAACATTTGAGAAAGTTACTGTTATCATAGCAGGGACCCGACACATATCACTGAGAGCTGGTATCAGTTGTTTTTGGTTCACCTCGAGCAGATGGAGGAGGGTGTGGGCCCTGGCGTTGTGGCAGAGGCCGAAGAGCTCTCACAGGAGGGGGCGGGCGAGCTCGGCGCGCAGGCTTCGGTGTTTGAGGTGCCTGACGTTTTTTGGTTGGTAACTGGGGGCTTGCAGCAAAAGAGTGGGATAGTCTGGTTCCAGCATGCACCAGTTCTTCCATTTTCTGTGAGAAGCACAGAAGTGGAGTTGCTGGCGAGAGGGAGAGAGTATCTGGTGAAAGGGGCTGTTTCTCAGGTGTTATCGGATGCTGTAATATGCTGTCCTGGCTTCCCTGGCTGTTTTCCAGGAAGTCGTCCTTGGGTGCTGAATCTTGGAGCAGTTCTGATATGTATGTCTGTGGTGAGCTCTGTGGGCAGGGCTCAGCTGAGATTGTGTCCGTGAGCAGAGGTTGTTGTGGCTCAGTGGTGTTATCATTGTCCTTGTGTGATATGTCAACTGCATGTCCATTTTGCTGCTGCAGTGAAGTCCTGTGTTCATTCATACTGTTTCCAGGAGTGTGTGTGTCGTTCAGATTGACACACACTGCAGAAGGATGATTGAGGGAGAAGTCGATATTGTCCTTTAACACTCTTGAACCAAGTTTGTTTGGGTGATGGCCATCTCGATGAAACAGTTGTCTCTGACTCCAGAAAAGATTGAAGTTGTCAATGAAGTTTACTCCTTTTATATTGCAGGTTTTTTGCAGCCATGTATTAATCCCAAGCAGCCGAGAAAACCTGTTTGTTCCTCTTGCTGGGAGTGGTCCACTGATGAATGTTTGAACTTTCAGTCTTTTAAGTGTTTCAAAAAGTTCATTGAAATCCTTCTTAAGGAGTTCTGACTGCTCTTTATGAATATCATTCTTCCCCACATGAATGATGAGTCGATTTGCAGTTTTATGTTTCATCAGAATGTTATAGGCATTCTGGTTGACTACCTATCGTAACCGTATTACAGTAAACATTGTGATTGTATAGTGTTTTTCCATAACCTATTCTTAATTGAATTGACACCTATGGACCAATAAGGTGGGGATAAACTACTGAGAGGGGGAAACCTATGAGGAAGTCTTCACCACAGGGTTGGCCCCCGAGGCCTTGCACTTCGGTTCTTCCCTGGGCTCCTCACTGGTCTGTGTGTCCTATTCTGTCCCTGTAGGTGATTTGCAAACTTTACTGTGCAACATCTCCATCTTCCAATGAAAACATCAGTCATAGCAGACATCATAACCCATAGAGCAGGGGCCAGCAACAGGCGGCCCGCCAGCAATATTTTCTGGCCCGCCGGATTATTTTGGAAGTCTGTTTTTTTTTTTTTTTTTTTTAGCCTATTTTTATTTTACAATAACGGTTTACAAATAGGCCCAGTGTATCATTCGTATCAATCGTTTTTTCAAATCAAAACCAAAAATTACAAAAATGACTTGTTTTTCCATTATTTATTTCCTGAACTAAAATGAAAAAACAAATAACGACTCGTTTTCCGATTTTCTGATGTGCACTCAGATCAAAAATAGAAAAAAATAATAACGGGTTTAGACAAATTTTAATTTTGAATTTTAATTTAACACCTTAGCAGACATATACCAATGAAATCATTTTAAACAGATCAAGTACTATCATGCGGCGCGGGATTACATTTTAAAGTATAAAGACAGTAGCGGTCGGAACTCTGGTGTACCTATACTTTAGACGGAGCGGGCGGTCTGACTGACAATAGCCCACTCCCGACATCTTTTGACAGCGTATCCGCACTTGATTCTGACCACCTGTAGGCTACACCTAGCTCTGAGGAGCTGTTTGGTTCTGAAACCATTGTCAGTCAACAACATTCTTTTTTTGCAAGGATGTTTGAAATAGTTTGGCAGAAAATAGCCTACTTCATTTGTCAGTAGGGCAATATGGTTTTCGTTTATGTTGCTTAGAAATTTGAGTGATAGGCTTTGTCCTATTTATGTTATTTATATTTCATAAATTTTTTCTGTGACATTTTTTTCTCTGCTGATAGTACAAAATTGAATTTATTATTCACAACATTGAAATGGGAGGTGAGACAGAGTTCATTAAGAGTATTTAATTTGTATCCATAGGCCTACTCTGTGTAGCTGGCCCGCCATCTACTGGCTAAAAAAAATATTGGCCCGCGGCCAAAGTTACTTGCCGACCCCTGCCATAGTGGATGGATAAGTGAATGGCTTGTGCTGTAGTATAACATTTAAGGCTGTGAGTGTAGTTAACCAGTGTCCCCCAAAGGAAGGCTGAGACAGTCACTTTCCTTTTGTTCTTAAAAAAAAAAAAAAAAAAAAAGTATTTAATCTTTGTTGTAGGTTACTGGGGAGATTAAGCACTCACAGCCCAAATGGTTAACACTTCATCAAGCTGCCCCACGAGTTTAATGACAAGGGGAGGGGTTGCTTCAGAGTAGCAAGCAGACTGAGTAGAAGCTGAGTAACATTGTTAACTTCTCTAAAGTTCTTTTTTTTTTCCCTACACTCTTTTCTCCAATGTCCATGCTTACCACAGTAATAACAGCTGCCCTCTCTCTTAGGACATTTGCGTTTCTGTTGATTCTCTGTGTTGACCTTAACCCTCTGGGGTTGACAAACGCGCCCGTGCGTTTTGCTGGATTTTCTTCACACAGTAGCACTATAAACTTAAATTTCTCCGTCATTTATGGTCATCCAGAAAAAAGAAATATGAAAAAATAATCTGTGATATTTCGACTTTTGTATGTGTCCACTTACAATCAAATCAAAACATTGTGCTTTTGTAAAATAAAGAAAATAAACAGGGTGTGCGTTCTGCCTCTCCGTCGCGGTGAACTTTTTTTTCTTGAGCACGTCTATAAATTGAAACAAAACTCAGCGAATACTTGTCACACATTTATGAGCCATATACCTTTATAAACATTTAAGTGTGTACTTTTAAATGATCAGATTCAAACTGAAAACAAATATTCTCTGTTTAAGCAAATTTGTATAAAACCAACAAGATGTCCAGTATCTCATTATTTTTTATTTGACCACGCCCACGCGCGCAAAAGAGATTCACATGCAAATCTCCACATGGAACGCGAACGCGAGTTTGAAAGACGTGCCGTGAGCTTACATTGGATTTACCTCAGAAGAAGAAGAACGCGATTTGAAGACAAGAAAGATGTAAGGTAAGAAATTCTTACTTATTAGTTTATGTTATTGTTGCATAAACTTCACATTGCAGTTGAACTGTTGCTAGATATATGGTGAATATTATAATATTTAGACCCGTTTTTACTGTTACTGTGTTTGTGGATATCTGCTCAAACGTAGATATGTATAATATGGTAACCATAATGTTTCATATTTTGGAGCATGCTGTGCGTTTGAATGTATCATATTTTGGATCGCGATCGCGTTTGTAAAGCAAAACGCACCAAACGGCTTCATGTTTTTACTAATATCTAATTTCATATCATCATAACGAATGGAAACATTTGAAGTAACATATTATAATCAATATATTTTTCTCTTAATCTTTTGGAAGATTTATAGGCTGCTATAGGTTATTGTTATTATTATTTTACCCAGCACTGCGCATAGCCTATGCTTACAAGGAACAACAAACCTGGTGTTCATTATATTATATATTGTTGGAAACATTTGTGTGTGTGTGTGTATTCTGTGAATTTTAAAAAGCAATTTTAACCTGAAAAATCTAAAATGTATTCCCAAAATCGTGCAGGCCTATTGAAATCTTGATATCAGTATGTTCACTTTTTTTTTTTTTTTCAGTGACCAGATGCCACTGAGTCCTGCTGACTTCAACATTCACATGAGTCTCTGTACAAGAACATGGTAAAGTGAAAATCAAACACCTTGGAAATGAAAGGTATGTACAATGTTTTTAGGAATGGCACAAAGGTCTCTGTCTTTGGATCATTGTTTTCAATAAGTGCTTTTTTGTCATTTGTTGTGTATCTTTGGATTATGTTGTGTTGTAAATAAATCCAAACAATCAAAAAGCCATTCTTTTTTAAATCTCCTCATTCTTTGTGCAAGGTTGCTCAGAATGACAGGGCCTGATAGCTCCTAATAGGGCCATTAGGGAGGGTCTTTGTCTTTCTCAGGTGTGAAAACAATACATATTAATGATGTGATCACGCCCCTTCACATAAAGCTTTCTCACACAAAACACATCTTACAATTTTTAAATTAATATATTGTCTTCTCTGAATGAGCAGTCAGGATGATTTTCACATAGTTTTGGAGAAAATATTCTAGGCTACGTGATACAATTTTCAAAAGTCTTGTGAAGAAATAATCAGTAGGGGTTTCATGGCCTTATTTCAGTGACATTTTTTTTTTTTTTGTATTTTCACAAACCACGCATAAATGTCATTATCTCAAAACTAAATCCCATCACATAGAATCCCATCACATAATCCCATCACATAGAGCCTCTTTCACCTAGCTATCATCATATAGAGACTGTGTCTGTTCCCCGAATATGGAAATCCAAAAAACGTTTAAACTCATCTAAGGTTAAAAATGTAATTGATGTTCAACAAATAAAAAACAGCTATAATACAGATGAGCAAATGCTAAAGCTTGGGTTGCTGAATATTCGATCGCTTACTTCAAAAGCACTTATTGTTAATGATATGATTTCAGATAATAACCTAGGTGTGCTTGTGTTTGACAGAAACCTGGCTAAAACCAAACGATTACATTACTTTAAATGAGTCCACCCCGCAAGATTACTGTTATAAACATGAACCTCGTCTGAAAGCCAAAGGGGGAGGTGTTGCTGTAATTTATAGTAATATTTTCAAAACCACTAAGAAATCAAGTTTTAAATATAATTCTTTTGAAGTGTTAGTGCTTAATGTAAAAATATATAGTATAAATGATAAATCACGTTTGAGATTTGTGCTGGCTACTGTATACAGGCCACCAGGGCACCATACAGACTTTATCAAAGAATTTGCGGACTTTCTATCAGAGTTAGTATTGGCTGCAGATAAAGTACTAATTGTTGGTGATTTTAATATACACATCGATAATGAAAAAGATGCATTGGGTTTGGCATTTAAAGACATTGTAAACTCAATTGGAGTTAGACAACACGTGTCAGGACCTACTCATCGTCGTAATCATACTCTAGATCTAATATTATCACATGGAATAGATGTTGATGCCATTGAAATTCTGCAGCAGAGCGATGACATCTCAGATCATTATCTAGTCTCGTGTAAATTACATTTAGCCGAGGCTGCAAAGCTGACTCAGTGTTTCAAATATGTTAGACCTATCACTTCTGCCACTAAAGATTGCTTTATTAATAATCTTCCTGATCAGTTTCATCATCTCAGCATCCCGGATAGCTTAGAAGAACTTGATATTGCAACAGAAACTTTTAACTCTCTCTTTTCCAGCACTTTAGACACAGTTGCTCCTTTGCGTTTAAAGAAGATTAAAGAAAATAATCCAACGCCGTGGTACAACGAGCACACTCAGGCCCTTAAGAGAGCAGCCAGAAAAATGGAATGCAACTGGAAGAAAACAAAACTAGAGGTATTTCGCATTTCATGGAAAGAGAGCTCGATTACTTACAGAGAGGCTTTAAAAGCTGCTAGATCTGCTTATTTTTCAACCCTATTAGAAGAAAATAAACATAATCCTAGGTATTTATTTGAAACAGTGGCTAAACTAACGAAAAAGAAAGCTTCAAACACACAAGTTTCCAAGCAGCACAGCAGTAATGACTTTATGAACTTCTTCACTTATAAGATTGATAATATCAGGGACAAAATTATAACTATGCAACCGTCTACTACAGTATCGCATCAGGCAGTGCATTGTAGTCTCCTTGAGGGAAAATTTGATTCATTCGTTGCTATAGGAGAGGAAGAATTTACTAAACTCGTTAAATCATCTAAATCGACAACATGTATGTTAGACCCTATACCGACTAAGCTACTGAAAGAGATGCTTCCAGAGGTCATAGATCCTCTTCTTAATATCATTAATTCGTATTTGACTCTAGGATACGTACCAAAAAACTTTAAGCTGGCTATGATTAAACCGCTTGTTAAAAAAAACGCAACTTGATCCTTCAGAATTAGTCAATTACAGGCCGATCTCGAATCTACCTTTTCTGTCAAAGATACTAGAAAAGGCAGTATCTTCACAACTTTGTTCCTTTTTAGAAAGAAATGATATCTGCGAGGATTTTAATGCATAGCTGATATAAAAAATTGGATGACTTGTAATTTCCTACTTCTAAATTCTGAAAAAACAGATTCTAATTATTGGACAAAAACTTCCTCACGTAATAACCTAGAATACTGTCTAACACTTGATGGCTGCTCTGTTAAGTCTTCGTCGTCGGTTAGGAACCTGGGTGTGCTCTTTGATACCAATCTTTCATTTGAAAGTCACGTGTCTAGTATCTGTAAAACCACATTTTTCCATCTTAAAAATATATCTAAATTACGCCATATGTTCTCATTGACAAATGCGGAACAATTAGTTCATGCTTTCATGACATTAAGGCTAGATTATTGTAATGCTCTACTGGGTGGTTGCCCTCCACGCTTAATAAACAAACTACTGCTAGTTCAAAACGCAGCAGCTCGAGTTCTTACCAGAACCAGGAAGTATGACCATATTAGCCCGGTTCTGTCAAAACTGCACTGGCTCCCTATTAAACATCGCATCAATTTTAAAATATTGCTGATTACTTACAAAGCACTAAATGGTTTAGCTCCGCAGTACTTGAGCGAGCTCTTAACGCATTATAGTCCTTCACGTCTATTGCGATCTCAAAATTCCGGCCAGTTGATAATACCTAGAATATCAAAATCGACTGCTGGCGGTAGATCCTTTTCCTATTTAGCACCAAAACTTTGGAACAATCTTCCTAACATTGTCCGGGAAGCAGACACACTCTGTCAGTTCAAAGCTAGATTAAAGACACATCTCTTTGACATAGCATTTACATAATACATTATAGACTTCTATAATTCAATGTTAGGCTGCATAGATTAGGTCAGCTGGAACCGGGAACACTTCCCATAAATCCTGATGTACTTGTTACATCATGAGAAGAATGGCATCTACGCTAATTTTAGTGTCTTTGTTTATCCCGAGGTCTTCCCGCAGCCTGCCGGATCCAGGCCGTATCCAGATCTGATGAAGGACCTGCGCCTGGACCTGATGACGACGCAGTGCTGAAGTGCCAACTAGTCTCTCCCTATGGAGGATCCCTTTACCACTCTACAGATAAAGCGTCGTCAGGAAAACTCAATTTGCGTATCTACCCCGAATTGATCAAATTAAATTAAATTAAATTCTGAATCAAAACTATAAGGAAACACCAGTACTTTGTTTAGGCTTGGTCTGTTGGTAATTACAAACCTGCGCACATATATTCAAACGCACATAACTATAGAACCAATTCTAAATGCGCATGTGAACGCCATCAGCGTTTCTCACAGGATCGCGTTTAAAGTCTGTGTAGAGAGAATGGTGTCGTCTTGGCGGCCCCTAATTTAATAACAAATGATCGTTGCGACGGAACCGAATCAATCAAAACTAACTTTAGCTGGAAAATAACTTTATTAAAGAACCGCTATAAAGCCAAAACAATCTTACCTTAAATTATACGTTTATCTCTGTAAAGCTGCTTTGAAGCAATCTACATTGTTAAAAGCACTATATAAATGAAGATGACTTGACTTGACTAAAAACTTTTACATACATGCTGCTGATATATTATTGTAGCAGAGTTTGTGCTGAATACAGTGTAATCAGACTTTAGCCATGAAAATGTCACAAGTAACAGAAATAAGCACAAATGTCAGAGCATGTCAGAACACCTCCAGGCCCAGAAAACCCCTCAGACCCCAGAGGGTTAAAGGATGCTGCTGCAATTTTTACTCTTTACTCTTGCCTTCACATCAGAGTCTCTTTCCCAAGTAGCTAATCTGTCCAAGTTGTTTTGTAGGGTTCTAATGGACACTGTGAAGTCTAAGAAAGGCAATGCCTTTCTATGTTCTGATAAAAGACCATCAAACCATGTGCGAACAAGCGGACCATAATCATCTAGCACCTTCTCTGAAGTGTCAGCTATCCCACTGTATGCTGCAGCTGACTGACAAAATCTTTCAGTGTACCCACTTACAGTTTCATCCTTCTGTACACAACTAGTGATCTTTGACCAGTCCATGTTTGGTCCAACAATGTTCTTTAACACTCTGAGAACTCCCTCCCTCAGTTCATCTTTTCTGGCATGTTGTAAATCAGAATTGTTTACAGCACTTTCAAAATCATTGAATTCTGACTCAGTAAAGATCTGTGATATTAGCTGGGTGACTTCAGCTAGAGACATATCATAGAGCATATCATAGGGGTGGCTCCAGCCTGAGAAGGGGCAGGACACCGGACAACCGGACAGAGACGGCAGAGCGGACTCTGCCAAGGGAAAGACACGGGCTCACCGCAGGGAGCTGGTCGTGGAGGAATACGCATATGGGATCGCCGCAGGGATCACCACATATGGAACCCAGCCTAGCACAAGTTACACAAGCATACGAGCACTAGGCCTGGCGTCAGACGCTCTGCAACGTCTCGCTGATCGCGCCGTCACACCAACACTGAAGGCAGAGAGTCTGAAGAGTCTTCAACGTTATTAGAGTCTTGTAGATCTGAAGTTAAACAGAAGCTCGGCTCCGAAGTGAAAGACAATGTGTGCGTGCACCCGCTTCCAAACGTGACGCATTTCACGCACGCCAACATTCATTGGCTCGTTCTGTTGACACTCGAAGATGATAGGGCTCCCTGAAGTGATCCCAATTATGTCGTCACGTCATCGTAACGTCAAACGTGAGGGACTGATAGGGAACTCAGTTATGTAAAAGACGTGACCCTCTAGTGGTGAATTTTGTAAATGCAATTAAAGATATTGACTTTCCTACAGTAATAATATAAGTTTTAATATAATAAGTTTTGCAGCGACAAGCACTCACATTTCTCCACATTAGATTGTGTTAAATGTTTACTTACATCATAATAAATAAATAAAGTCTGTGAAAGGTTTGATATTGTGTAGTTTGTGATCCTCCATCAGCAGCTGCAGTTTCTCTCAGCTGTATCAGTGCAGTCACTGTGACGTCTGACTGACAGAGGTTTTTGTACGACTCTTTATCACTGTGTGAACACTGGCACATTGTGATAACTCTGACAGTAATAATCTCCTGTATCTTCAGTCTGGACTCCACTGATGGTCAGAGTAAAATCACTGCCAGATCCACTGCCACTGAATCTAGATGGAGTTCCAGAATAACGGGTTGTTGCATAATATATGAGGAGTTTAGGAGCTTCTCCAGGTTTCTGTGAGTACCAGTGTAAGTAACTGCCACCATGCACATCACTGCTGGTTTTACAGTTTATTCTGACTTCTTCTCCTGGTTGAACTGTTATTAATGGACTCTGAGTTACAGTATACTGTCCCCTACACTCTGAAAGAAAACACAAACAAAAATTAAAATGATATATATATGTGTATATATATATATATATATATATATATATATATATATATTTTTTTTTTTTTTTTTTTACATTTTAAGATAATTAATAATCATTATAAAGGCTGTATTACACAGACCTTGAACAAACAGTGTGAGAGTCCAGATGAAGATGTTGATTGTGTTCATTGCTGTAGTTTAGTCTTGTGTGATGATGAAGATTGTGTTCTGTTCTGTTCTCAGTCATGAAGTGTTAAACTCACAGCACTATAAACACTATATTGTGTTAAAACTTTACTTAAAGCCTTTAATGCATTATAAAGTGTTTCATAATCTGTTACAATGCCTTATATCTTATCATAAATAACTGTAACCAAATCTAAAACGCATAATTCATTAAAAAGAACTTTTATAATGCAATATGTATGAAAGCTTTAAATAAAGTGTTACTGATATTGTTTTTTGTTGTTTTAATTATTGTTAATTATTGTTTTAATCTAAAACTTGTGTGTGTGTGTGTGTGTGTGTGTGTGTGTGTGTGTGTGTGTGTGTGTGTGTGTGTGTGTGTGTGTGTGTGAATGTGTTGTGTTTGTCTCCTGCAGCTGGTCCCACAGTGAAGCCCTCAGTGTCTCTGCTGCCGCCCTCTTCTCTGCAGATCTCTGGAGACTCAGCCGCACTGCTCTGCCTGCTCAGCTCTTACTCTCCACAGGGGGCGCTGGTGAGCTGGACACTGGACGGGTCAGAGGTCACCGAGGGGGTTCTGACCAGCGCAGAGAGCCAGCAGGACGGCCGCTACAGCCGCAGTAGCGTCCTGACCCTCAGCAAAGCACGCTGGGAAGAGGGAGAGCTGTACGTCTGCAGAGTAACACATGATGGAGCTCCTCATGAGGTCTCGTTCCACAAGAGCTCTGAGTGCTGATGTTTCTCTCCTGAAGATGAGCCGTATCTGAGTGTCCTGTGTCAGGCAGGATTCACATGAGTCTAGTGCTGCAGCTGTAGTGATTTACAACTCAATACTGAAAGAGTGTGTGTGTGTGTGTGTGTGTGTGTGTGTGTGTGTGTGTGTGGGATCTTTCAATCTGCTGTGTTTGCTGCAACATTCAATAAAGCTTCTCAACAAGTTCACTTTGTGTCTGACAACATCATTCAACTAACAGATGAAGATGCAGGTGCTTTTCAGAAGGTTGATGTAGCAGTAAATGTCAAATAAAGCTCTTGGGGTTTGAACATGGTCTCTGGAGACAGAGCTGCTCTATTCTGAGAGGATCACAATCACTCCACCCTGACAATGCAAATGGGGTTTTCAGTCTCACTCTTTGATTGGTTACAGGATCTGGACTGGAACACTTTCACTTCTGCTTTAGTGAAGCAGAACAGACACACTGATCATTATATTTATAGGAGATTAAAAACTTTATTATATAAAAAGATCATAAAAAAAGATCAAGATCAAGAATCAGCCGTTCTGACACTAATTGTTACATAATCATTACATTTATAGACAATGGTGTAAATATATATGAAAATGTTATGAAAATCATAACTAATACATGATCACAAATGAAGAATCGGTGTGTTGTTAATAAATGCTAATATCATAGTGTATTTGTTCATTGTTCATACATGTTTATATTAAAGTGTATTTGTTAATTGTATAATAAAACCCCATACAAAAATTTAATATATGGCCATATATGTACTTATATTTTAAATAGCATGACATATATCTATACATAGATTTGACTTATCTGAGAACACAATATATGCCTGCAACATATATCTATACATATATTTGACTTATCTGAGAACACAATATATGACTGCAACATATATCTATACATATATTTGACTTATCTGAGAACACAATATAGCGCTTGTGTTGTTTGAAGGCGGTGATTGCGCGCGCGCGGCCGCGGCTCTCTCTCTGCTTGTTCTTATGCGCCCTGTCCACTGATCTAAATAATTCGTTGTTACGACGACTTGAACGACGAACTAATTCCCTCCCTCATTTTGATTTAACGAATTACAACGTGGCTACAATATAATAAAACGAGGGAACAAATTAGTAGGCTATAACGTGCTGAGGTATTATTAATTCGTGGCTACGAAACAATATTCACCTGAATATTCACCAATTCACAAAAATATAGGTCTTTAGCAGTCACTATTTAATTAATAGTATCAAACTGTTTTTCTTACCTGTGAATATAGCTTTTCAGTGAAGGCCGACTAGTGTTCTCGTACAGCTTTTTATTCCTTTTGCAAAGAAATTGCCGTTTTTTATTAAGCAGGAAAAATTTCCGACTTTAAACAAATACCCATTTAAATGCTTAGGATGTTTGCGTTGTGAGAATGTACAGGGAGACTTTAGATTTAAAAACTGTGTCTCGTTAGGCAATGTTTTTTTCAGTCAAATCATAAAATTTCCTATTGATTCAATAGAACGCGTGAGCTCAGTAGGGAATACCAATATGGCGGCGCGGTGGCTTCACTGTTTATGACGTCATGAGCTATCCAGTCATTCTATATAGATCAGTGGGAGTGACACAGAGTGGGGAGAGACTGCACATTAGAAGGAAGGAGCCTTAAATCAGTGGTTTTTGATGGATCTGGATTCATAAAGAGAGATAATGCTAACAGAGGAAGAGAGGCAGTGGATCTATGTTACTTCATCAAGCACTTAAGTGTCATCTGTAATTCTTATTAGGAAACCTAATGCCTTTAGTACCCGCTGTATACAACAGTTTGATGAAACTGCCCCGGAGTTTATTGAGATCCGATTTGAAGACTCTAACGCCAGTTGTGTGTTCATAGTACACTTCCCACACAGTTTTGGATGTACAGTATCGTCAATTGAGAGGAGGGAGTTGGCTGGGACCGCGAGTGGAGACCTTATTCACTGTGAGTTGTTGTGAGTTGCAGTGCTTAGTGTGAAGTGAACATGTGTGACCATTTGAAGTGATTGATGCATGCACAGGTGTGGATATTATAATTTTGTGTCTGCTCGTGTCCCCAGTTGGCATACTCGTTGGTCTCGAGTGCCGAATTGAAATTAACTAGCTGCTGTGTGTGAGTGTATGCTGTGCAGGATTGCAGCTCCATCCTGTCTGACAATGAAGAGGATGTGGTGAATATTCATGCATTGCTGTTTGACTCCCTGACTCGAAGAGTACTTGATTACTGTTTGACTTAAAGAGGAATCGTTGCACACTCATGCACTGTTGTTCTGTGAACATAGAGAAACTGCTATCTGCCATTGCATGCTGCCATCGTTGTCCTGTAGAAAGAAGACTCAGTTGTTAACCGCTGGATTCTGTACTCACCACTGTTGTTCTGTGAACATAGAGACCTTGTTATTCGTTATCGAATGCGGTCATCGCTGCTCTGTGGAAAGAAGACTCAGTTGATAACTGCTGGATCCTGTACTCACCACTGTTGTTCTGTGAATATAGAGAAACCGCTATCCGCCATTGCATGCTGCCATCGCTGCCCTGCGAGGGATCCTATTATCCGTCGCTGCACTCCAACTGCCGCTGGCCTGTGAAAGGAAGGTGACACCCAGTTATTTGACGTTGTCCTGTGAAAAGAGAAAGCCCACTGTCTGCTGCTACCCACCTGTAGTCTCCTGTGCCCTGCCCGGCATCTACTGCTGACTACCGCATCCCATCAGATGGTTATTGCCTTCCGCCTACCATATACTGTTTGTTGCTCCGCACCAAGAAGGTCCTGGTTCCGTCCAATCCCCGTCGTCCTGTGAAAGAGAGGTGACACTCAGTTACCTGATGCTGTCCTGTGAGAAGAGAAAATCCACCGTCTGTCGATCCTTACCTGCAGCCTTTTGTGTTCAGTGTCGCTCCATTACTTACCTCTGTCTGCCCGAAGAGGAACCGCTGTGTGAATTCCTTACCATTGTCGGCTCCATTCCTTATCTCTGGTTGGAAGGGGAATCGCTGTATGAATCCCATACTAGTGTCTGCTTCAGTACTCACCTCTGGCGGCCCGAAGTGTTCGCTCCATTACTTGCCTCTGTCTGGCCGAAGAGGAACCGCTGTGTGAATTCCTTACCTCCGGTTGTTCGAAGGGGAATCGCTGTGTGAATCCCATACTAGTGTCTGCTTCAGTACTCGCCTCTGGCTGTCCGAAGTGTTCGCCCCATTACTTACCTCTGGCTGTCCGAAGAGGAATCGCTGTGTGAACTTCCCACGCAGCCTGACGAAGAAGAGAGGCGGACCAGCCTGTGATTTTAGTTTAGGATTTAGCCTATTTTAATTCAATAAAAATACAAAGTTTGAGACTGATTATCTTGTCTGGTCTCGTGGTGTCTCTGGGTAACTCCTCGAGGTGGTACGCTTAATAGGGGGAGGCCACCCCGGCCTGTGACAACTACCTGTTTAAACTCTCCAGCAGCCAAAAAAAAAATGTCTGTCCCTGTGCTCAAAATGTATAATCACTTATCATAATACTTTGATATGTCATGAATAGTGCTAATGTAAATTTGTAAATATGAGGCGATTGATGTTATTCTGAAATGCAGAAATTATTCTGATTGATGAAATCTGAATTTGAATCTGTTATTACAATTCTTTGAGTGATATTAATGTAAATTTGTAGATTTGAAGTACTTGATGTTCTGAAATGCTGATCTGAATTTTAATCTATGTATTCACATTCTTTATGAGTGATATTAATATGAATTTGTAGTTTTGAGGGACTTGATGTTGTTCTAACACTGATGGGAATTTATGATGAATCTGTATATTTGCATTATTTAACTAGTGATAGATTAATGTAATTTTGTACATTTTATGGACTTATTTTGTAATATGTAGATGTAGGTGAAACTCTATTTTCATTATTTATGAGTTTTTTTTTTTAAATGGTTGATGTTTTAATGTTGATTTGTACATTTAAAGCCTTGAATACTTGAAATTACAGTAGCATTCTTTCAGTAATAGTAATTATTTTTGTTAATATAAATACATTACTAGTTCTATGCACTTTGGGTGTGCTTTTTTTCAGTATTCATGGGTGACTTTTTTTATGTGAATTACATTTTTACATTTTAGGGTCTTGATGTTTGTAAATAATATGAAATATTTAATCCGGAAAGGACAAAACAAATGATAATGAATGAACGAACCCCTAAAAGGTTCCATATAGAACCTTTTTCCTGGTTTGATTGAACCCTTAAAAAGGGTTCTGTATAGAAACTTGTAGGGGTTCCAAATACGTAGCACCTGATAGAACCTTTTCTTCTAAGAGTGTACTCGTCCCGACCGCTGCTGGAAGAGGTTTCAATCATTCATCAGTTTTGGCTGTGCTAATTTCTGTTATGATCTACAATGTGCACTTCAAGAAAGAAGTACTCGTTCTGTTTAAAGTTAAAGCGCAACACAAAGGTAAGCTAATTATTATTATTATTGTAGTTATTTTTCTGAACATGAATGACACATTTTCGGCTTTTAATGTGTGTGTGGCTTTTAAAGTCTGTTAATTTCTAGAAATGAAGTTCACCCACTGGGGAACCGCCTAACTCATCTGCAAACTCGACCGGGAAAGACAAGCGTCTTTTAGAGGAAATGTTCTCTTTTATAGAGATATTATCTTGATAGAGAATATTCTCCTTTGGAAATAAAGGAAGTGTTGAAGTGCCCAGAGAAACTCTCTTGCTGACAGATAGGGAACTCAGTAATATTAAAGATTTGTCCTCTAGTGGTGAAGGATGGAAATGCAGTTAAAGAGATTGACTTTCCTACAGTTCAATTACATTGTAGTGGCAAGTTTTACAGGAACAAGCTCCACTCACATTTTCTCCACATTATAGTCCGGTTTAGTAAGGGATATAAGATTGTGTTACATGTTTACTTACATCATAATAAATGAATAAAGTCAGTGAAAGGTTTGATATTGTGTAGTTTGTGATCCTCCATCAGCAGCTGCAGTTTCTCTCAGCTGTATCAGTGCAGTCACTGTGACGTCTGACTGACAGAGGTTTTTGTACGACTCTTTATCACTGTGTGAACACTCCACCTCTGTGTGCACTCTGACAGTAATAATCTCCTGTATCTTCAGTCTGGACTCCACTGATGGTCAGAGTAAAATCACTGCCAGATCCACTGCCACTGAATCTAGATGGAGTTCCAGTATTACGGGTTGTTGCTGCATATATGAGGAGTTTAGGAGCTTCTCCAGGTTTCTGTGAGTACCAGGCTAAGTAATGAATACCATTATACATAAACACATTACTGCTGGTTTTACAGTTTATTCTGACTTCTTCTCCTGGTTGAACTGCTGGTATTGATGGACTCTGAGTTACAGTATACTGTCCTCTACACTCTGAAAGAAAACACAAACAAAAATGAAAATGATATACATGATGATATACAGTATATGATAAATATATATTCACATTTTAAGAGAATTAATAATCATTGTAAAAGCTGTATTACACAAACCTTGAATAAACAGTGAAATGGTCCAGATGAAGATGTTGATTGTGTTCATTGCTGTAGTTTAGTCTTGTGTGATGATGAAGATTGTGTTCTGCTCTCAGTCATGAAGTGTTAAACTCACAGCACTATAAACACTCTCAGAGCACTGAAGCATGTGCTGACAATGCAAAGAAGTGGGCAGGATTTACAACAGCTTGTGCTGATAACAAACTCATATACACATACTCATATTGTTTTTACATTTTATCTCCTATTTTTTTGTATTTTATTTCCTTTATTTTATTTCCTTTTATCACCTAATTTTAACTTCAGCAAATCAGCACAGTGCTCATACGACAAAGTTTGGATTAGTACAAAAACTGAGAATTCTTTTACCCGACCAGCTTACATACCGGGAAAGGAAAACACAACTGCCTACAAGGATAAGAGAAAATGCCTCTTCTGGTTCAAGAATCTACTTGCTGCACTAACTGCCACAGACTTTTACAAAGGATTGCAGTTCTTGAAACAAAGTTACTTACGGGACCACCAAACCAGACAGAGCACACAACAGAGCTTCATCATGGACACCCTCAGCATACCAGTGAGTCCCATGAAACTAGTGCTCCTCGACAGGTAGAGAAACAAGCCGATCGACTTACAAATCGATGGCACAAACAGGGAGCGAGACCCAAAGGCACTCGAGACATCAGATTGTCACGAGCAACACATATTGCCGCAGTAGCATCCTCTACCCCAGATACAGCTCTGATAAGGATTGCAAACACTGGTCTACTACCACCGCCTATACATCTTGAGAACAGATTTGAAGTGCTAATGAATGTAAATGAGGAATCCCCAAACGTGATGAATGTGATCGAACACAGACTGAATAGGCCAGTAGCTAACACTGATGCTAACTGGCGCTCAAGGTCGAGCAGACAGCGGCACTCAGCTCAGAGCACTGCCGAGCCCAGGACTCTGATAGTGGGGGACTCCATAATCAGAAACATTAGCAGCAGGGACACAACTACGTGCTGCCTTCCACAAGCAACAACTTCTGATGTAAACAGGGAACTTCAGAACATTCTGATGAAACATAAAACTGCAAATCGACTCATCATACATGTGGGGAAGAATGATATTCATAAAGAGCAGTCAGAACTCCTTAAGAAGGATTTCCATGAACTTTTTGAAACACTTAAAAGACTGAAAATTCAAACATTCATCAGTGGACCTCTCCCAGCAAGAGGAACAAACCGGTTTTCACGGTTACTTGGGCTTAATACGTGGCTGCAAAAAACCAGCAATATAAAAGCAGTGAACTTTATTGACAATTTCAATCTTTTCTGGAGTCAGAGACAACTGTTTCATCGGGATGGCCATCACCCAAACAAACTTGGTTCAAGAGTGCTAAAGGACAATATCTACTTCTCCCTAAATCATCCTTCTGCAGTTTGTGCCAATCCACTCAATCTGAACGGCACACACACACCTGGACACAGTATGAATGACCACAGGACTTCACTTCAGCAGCAAAATGGACATGATAACACCACTCCGCCACAACAACCTCTGCTCACGGACACAATCTCAGCTGAGCCCTGCACACAGAGCTCACCACAGACATACATATCAGAACTGCTTGAAGATTCAGCACCCAAGGACGACTTCCTGGAAAACAGCCAGGGAAGCCAGGACAGCATATTACAGCCTCCGATAACACCAGAGCAACAGCCCCTTTCACCTGACACTTTTTCCCTCTATCCAGCATCGCCACTTCTGTGCTTCTCACAGAAAATGGAAGAACTGGTGTATGCTGGAACCAGACTATCCCACTCTTTTGCTGCAAGCCCCCAGATACCAACCAAAAAAAGACAGGCACCATTACCACCAAAGCCTGCGGGCCCAGCTCACCCTCCCCCTCCTCCTGTGAGAGCTCTTCGGCCTCTGCCACAACGCCAGGGCCCACACCCTCCTCCATCTGCTCGAGGTGAACCAAAAACAACTGATACCAGCTCTCAGTGATATGTGTCGGGTCCCCGCTATGATAACAGTAACTTTCTCAAATGTTTACAGAACAAGCGGGAACCCAGTGTGCCTGTATCTTTCTCTATTGCTGTTCTATTACAAGATAGAAAGTCTAAGGCCTTCAATAGCCGTACAGCAAACCTAACTAATCTGGTGCCTATTACACGTCAAACTAATATTGCTGTGGGGAAAAGTAAGTCTGTTAAAGGGGTCATGACATGAGAAACCAAATTTGCCTTGATCTTTTGGTATATAAGAGGTCTTTGTACAATTAAAACGTCCTGCAAGTTTCATAGCTTAAGACGTCCTCTCCATTATAAACGAACCATTTATTTAATCAGGCTCTAAATACAGCTCGTTCTGGATCCATGGTGTGAAGTGACGTCACGGTACGAAGTGACGTAGCAGCCGTTTGCATATGACCGCCTCCAGCACAAGACAACTAAGCTTTAAGCGTAAGACAACAACGCTCATTTCGTATCGTTGTCACGCCGCGCGTCTCAAGTGTTCAGTCGACGGACAGCGAGTGGGTCTGTGTACAGGAAAATTACAATGCCACGCAGATGTGCTGTTCCTGGCTGTGGACAAACATCATCTTTGAATTCGCTGCCGAAAGATCCAGACGTCAGGGAAAAATGGATGGACTTTATTTTTTGCGGACGTCCCAGTCACTTGAGTGTTAATTTAAGCGTTTGTTGTATACATTTTAAGGATGACTGTTTCGAAAACAAATCCCAATATGATGCTGGCTTTGCCAGAAAACTGTTGCTCAAAGATAAGGCTGTGCCGACTATTCTGGGCTCAACTGCAACGACGACGCAAACTGTAAGTAATGTATTTAAAACTTTAAACTACTTTTTAAAACGCAATTTCATTCATTATGAATAATCACAGTGTTTTTACTTAGTTTACATGCATATTGTTTTCAGAGACCGCCATGTTCAGGCCCCATTACAAAAGATGTTGGCTGTCAAACTGACCAACCCACTCATAACATTACATCTGTGGGCACACAGCTGTCGTTTCGAACCATGAGACCCAAGTGTCGTGGCAAAGGTATTATTTATGAAATCCTAACTTGTGTTATCCTAATTCTATTTATAAGAAGCTTAAACGCTTTATTGTCTAAAAGGGAGTATTTATAGTCCATATTTTTATAATAATGCAATTACAATTGATAGAATAAAACTTTACATTGTATTTTCCGGCTGGCGCGGCGAAATCACCGCGGCGAAAATAAACCAGCCGCATTTCAAAGTCGTTCCCAAAATGACCTCCAGGTGGCGCAAAGGGACATTGTGCAAAACAGCAGCAATAGCCGTATTTTAAAATGTAAGTGGGTTAAATATAAAACCCTAAGCCTGATAGGCATATTTTTCATATATATATATAAATAGGCCTAATAGGCTACAACAGAATAAAACCAAAGATAGAATCATTTTTAGAACTGAAAAAATAGAATCAAAAGTTAAAAATAGAGACGATATTAAGAGCAATGACGCTGAATATTTTTACTATTCTATTGAGGAATTAGATAAATGAAGAGCTCTCGTGAGCGATACAATTGCATAGTAATTTATAGTGATTTCAAAAGCAGTCCTTAAAAAAAAAATACATGGAGTAGTGTGGTATAATTTTTCAGAGATTACGCAGAACGGGTTTTAGTTAAGATCCTAATTTCAATGCCCTTAATGTATATAGGCTAGGCTACTGCTTTAAAAAAATGTCACAACGCGTTTTGAGATTGTTTTGAATTAAACATTGAAGTTTAAAATGTAGTGTTTTGGCACACCAGGCCGAGTGGCGTTACGCATTGTTCAAAAATCAAGTTTTATTCTGACATGTTGAATTGGCGTTAGAATTTTTTTTTAGATGTATTAGATTTAGATTTTAGATTTCGTTAGATTTATTTTTCTCATAACAGCTAAAATAACTTAATATATGCCTTGTCTTAATATGATCTACTTAATATAGGCAATAGGCATATACTAGCCTATATAATAGCCTAAATTAGCAAAACTTGGCCACTAAATATTTAATTTTCAATTATTTTAATTATCACAATTAAAGTTTTAATTTTATTAAATTGAACAAGCGCAACAATCAGCATTTAATCAAATATTCTAAAAGATGTATTATTAATAATAATGTTATTTCAACATAATATTTCGTTTTTTTGACATAATATGTGTGCGTGCAACAATCAAGATGTGTATTTGTAAATCCGGTGATGCGTGCGTTGATTTTTATCAATAAACTAGTGTTTTCTGACAGTGTCGACTGCAAAGATGAAGTTGACGATCGCCATATTTGTAGTGAACGCACCTAGAGAGAAATGCACATAAAGACATAATCAGAGAGTAGCCTTTTTCTTTTCGTTTTGAATTATTTCGTTTGAAGACATTTCAAGCTTTGTGTATTTGATGTGTTTATCATGTCTGTGTGAGGCATACGCTGAGTTTCGTTAAGTTAGGAGGATGAGATGCGCTCCAGCTGACGTGCAACGCAAGTGACAGCGCGGGCGCCTCCATGATTAGTGTCTGTTATATTTGCTTCTCTTACTTATTAAATACAGGCAATTGGTTGATGAAAAATTTATTCAAATTAAGATACAATTTATAGAAAACGAAATTCACTTTAAAGAAAGGTTTTCTACTAAACAAAACGGTAACACTTTATATTACGACCCACAAACAACTGCGTAAGTAAACCGAAACTACGGTGTACGTTTCTGTAATTATAGTGTACTTCCGTGTAGGTATAAGGGAACAATATGTTAAGTTTTGGGTAATAAAGGGGTAACAAGCAGATATATAACCTGCAAAGAACTTCGTAAGTAAACCGAAATTGCGGTGTACGTTTCTGTAATTATAGTGTACCTCCGTGTAGGTATAAGGGAACAATATGTTAAGTTTTGGGTAATAAAGGGGTACAACCAGATATACAAGCAAATTATTTATAATGTAATTATTTTAAAACTAACAGGTACCTATTCTGTATATATTCCAGGCAAAAATTGTACGTCTGTTGTATATAAAATTTTTATCACATTTCTGGCAAAATATGTTCTTGTGCAATGTAGTTACAGGGTAATTTTGACATCTGTGGGTTGTAAATTAAACTTTTTGGCAATGCTATTTATTGGCTTTTCTTACTAAACTACTTAACGTTAAGCCAAAATTTTTTATTTTTTGCTATGATTTTAATTTAAAACATACCACGTAGTACTTAGTACTTACCTTATCACATTGTATTGCAATGACACTTAAATGTCAGGGCAAATATACTGTGTAATTAAGTTTTTTTGTTTTGTTTTTTTAACCCTCTGAGGTCTGAGGGGTTTTTGGGGTCCTTGAGATGTTCTGACATGCCCTGACATTTGTGCTTTTTTCAGTTGCTTATAAACATATTAATGGCAAAGGTATAATTACACTCTATTTAGCACAAACAGGGCTACCATAATATGTGAGCAACATGCATGTACATGTTTGTATTTTTGAGAGAATAATGTTTATGCATGGTTATTGAAAAAACTAAAAACTAAAGTTTCTGAAATAAGGCCACAAAACACATACTAAATACGTGTCAATAAGACTTTTGACTAATTGATGTCTTTGCCTAGAGTTTTTTCTTCAAAATGATGTGAAAATCATCCTGCCCTTATCATTCACATAACACAATACATTGATTTAAATCTTGTAAAACACTTTTTGTTTGTAAAGGCAATATGCGCAAGGGGCGTCAACCATTCAACAGCATCATGCATATGTAGTGGTTCACACCTTAGGAGACAATGGGGCCCGCATACTTAATGAGCCATTCATTCAGGTGTGTCACCTATAGCCACAAGAAAGAATGCAAGAGCAATATATATACAGTATATATATATATATATATATATATATATATATATATATATTCTACCAAATTGGTTCACAGTTGGAAGCATGTCAATTTTTTTTTTTTTTTTTACAAATTTTGCTTGCAAATTGTATAATATCCAAGGAAAACATGTCTATTAATTGTGCAGTTAATTCTCATACTGTATTTTCAGTTTTGGAATATGTATCCTCTCCCCAAATTTGTCAATAATAAAACACAATAAAAATTATTTAAAGAAAATGCTTATATTTACCTTTTAAAATTTGTTTACATCTACCTTGTAAATATATTTTTTTTTATTAAAAAGGTTACAATTACAACAACAATTGAAGTGTAATCTTTCTTTGTAAAAACTAAAGTATACATTTTATCATACATATTTCAAAGTTAAGGATTCATTACTTCGAATATAGCCTACATTGACAAAACATACTATATTTAACATATTAGCAAAAATTGGCAAACAAAAGCTTATTTGAGGTGGCAGATATTTTACAGTAAAAATGTGTAATCTATCCAAAACTAATCAACGAAATGTTGTCTTTCATTTGTCTGTAACATAGGTCTTTCGTTTTTATTATAAGGAATATAAATGTTAATTTGCAGTTTAATACGTTGCTTATACAAATACATTTTATTTCAACATATTTCAATCGATTTTACTCAGTATAGCAAAATAGTTTGCTAAAAGCAGATCATTCATTCACACACAGAAACGCAATTCAAATTTAAACCGTCTTTTTGCGAGTTGTGGTAAACAGCGCATCTCTGCGTTCATTCATTCACACAGAAACGCGATTTACTTGAGAATGAAAAAAAAAAACTTACTACATTATTCCATCCGTTGCTCCTCGAAATACCAGCACTTCTGAGGTAAGTTTTCCATTATTATTATTCCTCACAGCGCTGCGAGACAGTGTAGACAACTACACTTATCTGAATAAACTTGATGTGTTTTCTCGAGCTGATATGTGGGCGTTCACAGTTTGTATGGGATCGTCTCAGTCATTTGCGTTTGAATAGCGCGCGCTCTCCGTGGGCGTGGCCGATTATAACGTAATGAGATGAGATGAGCTCGACTAGAATTGCTCTCTTTTAATACAGATTTCACAAGATGAGAATATTTGTTTTTTATATAAATTACTTCATTTAAAAGAAGAGAATTCAAGCTTCATGCCTATGTGTCTGTATGCCTGTTTGACTGAGTATTCGCTGAGTTATTGTTCATTTTCGGACGCGTTTCAGAATGGACTTCACTGGCAGAGAGAAGGCAGAACTCGCTTCGTGTTTATTTTTCTTTATTTGGCAAAAAGCACAACACTTTGTTTTTATTGTGAGTATACACAAAAATAATACACATTTAACAGAATCGATTGATGTATGAAACTCCTATGGAAAATCAAAGTCAACAGAGTATTTATGAGTTTCTTTTACATTGATAAAAAAAAGCGAGCTGGTATCGCCGGCGATACCGTAGACCTCAGGGGGTTAATAAGAGTATCTTTCTCTGTTATTACTGTGCAAATAGTGTTGTTTTGTATTGTTACATAGTAAGTAGTGTTTGTTACCCGTTTCAACTGTGTATTTACAGGGTAAGTGTACAGGGTAAGTGTAACTCCTGCGGGCTGTAAATTAAAGTGGAGCTTGTTACCCCCTTGTTCTGTGTAGTTACAGGGTAAGTGCAGTAAATATACAATAAAGGATCCAATTTAATTTCTGACTTTTATTTTACAAAAAAATGTCAAAACACTTTTTCATCTTAATAAAACATTATCTTTTCTACAGTATACTCAAACAACAAAGTAACACATTATACCCCCCCCCTCCCCCCTCCCCCCTTTGCTTTTCTTCTTCTTTCTTTTCTTGCTCTTCTTTTTCTTAACTTCCACTGGGGACTCTGAAGTTGAGGAGTTGATGGAGTCCCATTGGTCTTGCTGCACTGCAAAAATATGAATATAGTTCAATAGTTTGGATTGAGCTGATCAACAAACGGACAGGGAACTACGTCATCACGTTGAAAGGTCACGCCTGCGCCGGCCGAAGTACCGCCCCACTGTTTACAATGCGACCGTACGTAGGAGGATAATTCAAATAGTATTGTTTGCGATTATATCCCCTTAACGCCTGAATTTATATAGCTGTATATATAAAAAAAATTATGTGTGTTTTTGCCTTTAAGTAGATGGTAAATAATGTTGAGATTATCAATTTCACTTTTGCACAACAAATAAATAGAAATTTTGGTATGTTGCAAATTTGCAACAACAGGCATTTAGGGTCATTTTTTTTACAAAATGGTAAAATTAATAAAACACATTTTCCCATCTCAGGTATGTAGATTTTATTCATGGCACAAAGTTGTTAGAACTTATAAACTTTAATTGACAAATTAATGAATCTTGACAACAGCAAGAAACAAAACACTCTCCTACTCCCTAACATTGACAGTAGTTTTTATACATTCCATGTTACACTCTATTTAACTCTTTCCTTGTTTCTCCAGTGCATACATTATATATTCTTATAGTGTTATATCCTAACATGCTATTTTTTGTAAAAAAAAAAAAAAAAAATTTGGGCTGAAACCATCTAAATATAGCATTATTATAATATGTAGCCATTAGCCAAATCCAGCCGTTATGGACCAATGTCGCAAATTTGCTACAAACAGAAATCTACAAAGTACGAAATATTCGTCACATGAAGTCTATATGAATAACATAGCTATAGAAGCAATCAATAAGCTAGTACATATTTTCATCTTAGCACAACTTAACTCATTTTGGGCAATTTCTCCACATTTGCGCCCTTGATATGCGGATTTTGCAAAACAAAATATTAGCTTCGGTGAACCGGATGTAGTTTCCACTCCGACCGCTCCTACGAGAAACCAGTGCGTGCAAAATGTTCCTAGGTGTGTATCGAATGTGCACAAACAGGCATTGGGGGAAAACACACGCTATCTCGCCTGCAGTCTGAATGGAAGGGGTTTGTTGCAAATTCGCGACAGTGGGCGTTAAGGGGATATATATAGAAATAGTATTCAGTGAATATGAATATGAATAGTATATGAATAACATTCTGATGAATATGAATAGTAGTTCAAATAGTATTGCCGGCGCAGGCGTGACCTTTCAACGTGATGACGTAGTTCGCTGTCCGTTTGTTGATCAGCTCAATCCGATATTGAAGGTAAAAAGTCTATAAATTATATATTTCTTTTTTTTAAATGACCTATCGTTTCGCTAGACAACAACCTCTTCTTCAGCTGTGATCGCGTACAGCCCGTTTAAACACTTAAAAGACTTTTGAAACTGCATTGATTTGGACTTAACGATGGTGACCAATGAAGTCCGTTGTAAATTTTCATTTTGGGGTGAACTAATCCTTTAGCAAGTGCATTTATAATGTACAGTACCAGTGATGTTTAGTTCTTCAATTTGATGTTTTAAAAAATAGGAAAGTGGTCACAAGTATAAGCCCTGGAGTAGGGCAGGAGTAAAATTTAAACGTCTAACCTTTCTTTCTTTCTTTCTTTCTTTCTTTCTTTCTTTCTTTCAAAGATAAGATTATCACTCTTAAAACAGAGATCACCTTGCTCAAAGATGAGTGTGATTTTTTTGAAAAAGGAAATTGAAAAGATGAAGTCTGCTGCCCCATCTGCAATGGCACAGAGATATACTGTTCCTATAGTGCCACAGCCACACCATGCTTTTTTGTTTTTTTTGTTGCTGTCAGAACAACTATGCCTTTTTTAAAAACATTTTCTGCTGCACTACAGTCATTTTCACTATAAAATATCACAACCCCCCCATGATCTGACTCAAACTTCACCAAAATGTGTTTTCTTCAAAATTACAGTTACTACAGTAATATCAGGTGGCACAAAATGTTTTAGAGTGGAGGATTGTTCGACAACTTAAAAATGAAGGTGTAGCTTGCTAAGAGCATGTATATACTGTATATTCATATTTTTGCAGTGCAGCAAGACCAATGGGACTCCATCAACTCCTCAACTTCAGAGTCCCCAGTGGAAGTTAAGAAAAAGAAGAGCAAGAAAAGAGAGAAGAAGAAAAGCAAGAGAAGCAAATAAGGGGGTGGTGGGGGGGGGGGGGGGGGGGGGCAATGTTTTATTAAGATGAAAAAGTGTTTTGAAATGTTTTTGTAAAATAAAAGTCAGAAATTAAATTGGATCCTTTATTGTATATTTACTGCACTTACCCTGTAACTACACAGAACAAGGGGGTAACAAGCTCCACTTTAATTTACAGCCCGCAGGAGTTACACTTACCCTGTAACTACACAGAACAAGGGGGTAACAAGCGCTACTTTAATTTACAGCCCGCAGGAGTAACACTTACCCTGTAACTACACAGAACAAGGGGGTAACAAGCGCCACTTTAATTTACAGCCCGCAGGAGTTACACTTACCCTGTAACTACACAGAACAAGGGGGTAACAAGCTCCACTTTAATTTACAGCCCCCAGGAGTTACACTTACCCTGTAACTACACAGAACAAGGGGGTAACAAGCGCCACTTTAATTTACAGCCCGCAGGAGTTACACTTACCCTGTAACTACACAGAACAAGGGGGTAACAAGCGCCACTTTAATTTACAGCCCGCAGGAGTTACACTTACCCTGTAACTACACAGAACAAGGGGGTAACAAGCGCCACTTTAATTTACAGCCCGCAGGAGTTACACTTACCCTGTAACTACACAGAACAAGGGGGTAACAAGCTCCACTTTAATTTACAGCCCGCAGGAGTTACACTTACCCTGTAACTACACAGAACAAGGGGGTAACAAGCTCCACTTTAATTTACAGCCCGCAGGAGTTACACTTACCCTGTAACTACACAGAACAAGGGGGTAACAAGCTCCACTTTAATTTACAGCCCCCAGGAGTTACACTTACCCTGTAACTACACAGAACAAGGGGGTAACAAGCTCCACTAATTTACAGCCCGCAGGAGTTACACTTACCCTGTAACTACACAGAACAAGGGGGTAACAAGCGCCACTTTAATTTACAGCCCGCAGGAGTTACACTTACCCTGTAACTACACAGAACAAGGGGGTAACAAGCGCCACTTTAATTTACAGCCCGCAGGAGTTACACTTACCCTGTAACTACACAGAACAAGGGGGTAACAAGCGCCACTTTAATTTACAGCCCGCAGGAGTTACACTTACCCTGTAACTACACAGAACAAGGGGGTAACAAGCTCCACTTTAATTTACAGCCCGCAGGAGTTACACTTACCCTGTAACTACACAGAACAAGGGGGTAACAAGCTCCACTTTAATTTACAGCCCGCAGGAGTTACACTTACCCTGTAACTACACAGAACAAGGGGGTAACAAGCGCCACTTTAATTTACAGCCCGCAGGAGTTACACTTACCCTGTAACTACACAGAACAAGGGGGTAACAAGCTCCACTTTAATTTACAGCCCGCAAGAGTTACACTTACCCTGTAACTACACAGAACAAGGGGGTAACAAGCGCCACTTTAATTTACAGCCCGCAGGAGTTACACTTACCCTGTAACTACACAGAACAAGGGGGTAACAAGCTCCACTTTAATTTACAGCCCGCAGGAGTTACACTTACCCTGTAACTACACAGAACAAGGGGGTAACAAGCTCCACTTTAATTTACAGCCCGCAGGAGTTACACTTACCTTGTAACTACACAGTTGAAATGGGTAACAAACACTACTTACTATGTAACAATACGAAACAACACTATTTGCACAGTAATTACAGAGAAAGGTAGGCTACTCTTATAAAAAAAAATTACAAAAACTTTTAATTACACAGTATATTTGCCCTGACATTTAAGTGTCATTGCAATACAATGTGATAAGGTAAGTACTAAGTACTACATGGTACGTTCTAAATTTTGGGTTCCAGTGGCAGTAATGCATCCACGGTTTTTCAAAATGTCACAAAGCGTTTTGAGATTGTTTTGAATGAAATATTGAAGTTTATAATTAAGTGTTTTGGCACACCACGACGAGTGGCAAACTCTTTGTTTTGTTTTGCAAACTCAGCTAGCCTGTGGGGGGTTTGGAGAAGGCAATAGTTGCTTTATCGTGGGGGTGCAGGACAGAGGTGTTAATGTTCCGTCTTTCATATGGAGAGTGTCGGAGCCAGCCTGATGAGCAGGCAAAGGCAAAATTCTTTTAAGGATTAATCTCAAAATCTCCAAAAGTCCATAGCCTATGTACAGTAGGCCCTATATCTTATTAAATTATATATTGTAGTTTTATTGATTGTATTTAAAGGTTTTCCACACACAATTTCAATTTAGCCGATACAGAGCTCTTTAATTCGCGACCCACCTCGTTTTATTGTAAGGTGAATTCACCAAGGCATGTTGTATCTTTGAAGGAACAAAAGCTATTTGTTACAGTTTTTTCTTCGTGATTTGTGTGGATGACACACAGCGACATATACAGTATTATCAGCTGTATGGTGTTTTTTTACGCTGAAATGCTTAATTTCGAGAAAGACCCGCCGCGCGCAGTGAGGGAGACCAAACTTACTAAAAAAATATCCAGCGCGAGAGAGGCAAAGAAAAACGCCTGTTCTTAATTTATGCCGTTTAAATTTTTTAATTTAGCTGCAATTTCTTTGACAATATAAATTTAAAATGTTGCAAGAATAAGATTCTGTGTTTCTTATTTTGCATCACAAAGGGAATAAACTCTATCGATGCAACCCTGTTTAAATAAATAAACTGTTCCGACACTTTATTCATACCTTGAAATGTGCGATGGGTTTTCAAACTTAATTAATTTTCTTTTTCTTTTACATTTTCATTGTTTATTTTTTAATTGAAAGCAATACTGTATTGAAAGTATTTTTTCTGATTTGTTCGATCTGTTTTGAAAAATGTCTTCCGTTGCTGTGGCCGGGTATAACTGTCAGTCATCTCAATCTCGTGAATGATTCACACACACACAAAAAATAATTTAGCAGATTAAAGACGAGCTTCATCATCTTCATTTTCTGGTGCAATCGGCTGACGGTCTTCCTTCATCAGATGTGTCGTCTTTGCAGCGGCTCAACTGGAATGTAGCAAATTTGTGTTGTAAATTGATAATTAAACAAGATGATTGACTTTAATAAACAGATGCATATTTAAGCATCAAGAATGGAAAAACATAAACACTGTCGGCTACACTGAGATTCGATCTCAGATCGTTTGAAGCTCCGAGAGGCTATTGTTAATGCATTGACCACAGAGCTATCGTCTGAATAACCTCGGTCTACTATTTTCTCTGTTTTAAAAGTTTGTTATATTCTTTTTTTATTTGCTTATGTTTTTTAACATTGGCAATTTACTGTCTCGAAATTATGTGTCGAAAAAATTATTAAAAAAAGTGTTTTTACAAGACCTTGTGCTGTTTATTTATTTATTATTATTATTATTATTATTATGCAGATGTTAATTCAGCCATTCTGTTGGATAAAAATTGTCCCTAATGTAAAATGGAAATTAATGGTAATTTTATTTTATAAATATAAAATATTTAATATAGGCTATAGGAGAAAAAAACAATATGGTGTAGCAATATTTTAGAACTATCAAATCTCTCTGCATTAATAATAAAAAAGAAGCCCATGTTTGTTCGGGATTAGAACCCGTGTCATCTGAATTATTGAAACGTAAGTTATAGCCTACCGCTCGGCCACAAATTTGTTTTGTTTTAGTTTGTTTGAAATGTATTTTTACATATTTTGCTTTCGTTAATGTTAACCAATTCTGTTGTAGCTTAATAGGCCTATATTTTTTCCCTAAAAGTTTGTTTTATTCTCTGCTTTGTGTGTTTATATTTTTACATATTCAATCAGTCTCATTTTTGTTCAAATAATGAAAAACGTTTTTTTTTGTTTACAAAAAAATCCACATCCTTGATGTGTCATTACAAGTGCACAGAAAATGTGAGTGATTCCTTCTGAGTGAACACGAGTGGATCTGACTGCAGTAGATGTAAAAGTTTGTTCATGTTAATAAATATACAGTTTTTTTTACATTACATAAACAATATTTCTTTTTGGTATTACAATTGATTAGGGTTGTCAAAGAAAATAGAGCAAATTGCCAGAGACAAGGACTGTTCAATAGTGAAAAAGTGGCAGCACAGCATAAGAAACCATCTCTATTGGACTGCAGCATCCTCTACTTCAGGACCAGAGAAGGTAGCCAAGTGGAAGTCCCTCATCAATCACATACAGGATGTTCACATCCATGATGATCCATTATTCCCACAATGTGAACATTCAGATCGAGTGTCAAAGGGCAGCATTAAACACTTCAAACCTGGTGAGTGCATAATATATTTCATATTATTACCATTACCGATCAAAGTGGCTGACTGTTGTTCATCTGTGTGTCCCACAGTGCTAATACTGTTTCCATTATCCTACACACAAATTAATACATACTACTATTCCAGGTTCAAAACCACTTTACAGAGTCGAAAAGGTGCTGACTAACAACAGAGTCCTCAAAGATGTAGCAAAGCTCAGCCCTCACTTCCAGACCTCATCCTTGGAGGCCTTTCACAGTGTTATTTTACGCTTTGCCCCCAAAAGTGTGGTATTTCCTTTTATTGGAATGCTGTGCAGGTATGCAATGTAAAGTTGTAGCCCATGTAGAATCATCTTATTGACATTTAATGAACCATAAAGTCCTATTATTTCATAATTGTATGTAATACAGGAAGCCTAGCATAAGCTATAAAATAATTTGAAAAGCAGTTATAACATTTCGAATGCTTTGTCATTTCGTATTATTTTATATTTTCTTGAAAAAATAATAACACTGTGTCACTCCTACTTTTTAGTAACTACATGTTTTTTTTTTTTTTTTGCTGTTTTAGGTTGTATTTGGCTGGCATGCATTTCAATGAAAATTCAAACCGTCCAAAGGCTACTACATCATCTGGAAAGCCAATGTACAGACTTTTGTTCCCCAAGGCTAAAAAAGGATTGTACACCACAAAACCAGTGACATCCAACCCAATGTACTGTAAGGTTGAATAGATGTTTTGATTAGTAATTTACAAAAAAAAAAAAAAAAAACACTAAATACAATACACACAAAGTGCATAGAACTTAATTTACAGTATTGTCAAAAAACATTCCAGGCTACGTCTACGAACTGATGACACTGCTTTTTGAAAAGGTTCTGCCAGATCCTTTTCCCTACATGGAGGAGCTGCATAAAATGACAGTGCGTGCCTGACAGTCTATGCACACAGTATGACAGACCTTCATTGGAGGAGGCCATTGCTGAGCATGTGTCGAGGTTTAGTCAAGGGGCAGTTTGAATCCGACATAGCTGCTTTCCGCATCTGGGAATTTTTGCCGTATACAAAGGACAACGCATGATAGTATTACAACTCTGATCTTTCTGCCTAGATAGCCCCAGCACCAACTGACAAAGCTTCTGTAAGCCAAATGCCTGTAGCGCCTGATGGAAACAGAGAACAGACATTTCAAATTAAACATTCGAAATGTGTTTTGGAAAGTGTTGTGTGTGTGTATATATATATATATATATGTCAAAACTATTGTTATTTGAATATACATTTTGTTACATTAAATATTTATAATCCATATTAACATAAAACAATTGTGTATGTCAGTTTTCTTACTGGTGTAACCCTCTGAGTCTCAAAGGACCATAGTCTGCCCTGTAAATGTTATGTGCATTCTGTAACGAATACAAATTTAGGCAAACAGGTTCAAGTCCCGGGTGATGCATCATACAGGTAGGTGGTACTGGTGCCTGGTTAATTCTTCTGACAACCTATTGACAAGGCTATTGAGTTTACAATTGTAGTACAACATGTATGACATGTAATACTCAAACATGCAGATAAACATAACTATTATTATTTGTCTTTTATTATGTGCACATACTTCAGGGGTCTCCATTCAGCATTTATGTTCTTGCTCAGTGGGCATTGCACCACAATTGCCACAAGTGCACCTGTGAATGTTTAAAGCAATCATAAATGTATTTGATATGACACCTTTTTTCAGCACAAGACTGAATTGTCATTTTAAGGGTATTTACAATATTACTTTTTATCACTGGTTAATATAAACACATTTGTATAAGAGAATCTTGAAAATATGTCGCCTTTCTAGTAGGCCTACATGTGATAGAAAATTAAAAATGTTGCCTTATCAATGCTGCATCTTCAAATGTGGCAAATATGAAATATATCATTTCATTGAAATTAGATAAATAATGTTAAACTGTTAGCAAATTAAGCTATAAAGGATAATTATGCAACAATAATCCGTTTTCAAGTGTCTCGGGTTACAATTTTATTAATTCAAAACAGTTTCACTTTTCATGTGGACACAGGCTGATCCAGTCTTCGTTGTTGTGGTGATGGTTCATTTTCCTCTGATTCCTCGTCTGATTCCAGCTCAAACATATAAGGTTTTATCACTGCAAGAGCCATCGCTTCGCGAGCATCACCCGCTACTAAACAGTTACGCTAAATCCGCAAATGTTCTGGCTGGGGGCGTTGATAATTGATGCATAGGCACTGACGTTAGCCAATCATAACAGTGGGTGTTAACACTGAACTCTTAAAGGGGAAACAAACCCAAAACAGACTGTTTGAATCAGAGGATGAGAAACAGGTTGGGAAAAGGTCATAAATCAATACATTTTAAAAGTTTTTTGTTAAAAAAACTATAGTAATACTATAATTGCACCTAGGGGACCATAATAATAAAATAAAAAAAACCCATGTCATGACCCCTTAAGTTAGCACTCTTTAACATCCGCTCACTTAAAAATAAATCACTTCTAGTCAACGACTTAATAACCACAAACAATCTGGATTTTATGCTTCTGAATGAAACCTGGCTAGAAGACAGCTGCAGTGCAACAATCCTCAATGAAACAGCTCCTCCTAACTTTACTTTTATGAGTGTCTGCAGAGCTGTTAAGAGAGGTGGGGGTCTAGCTGCTCTTTTTAAAGATATCTATCAATGTAAGCAAATATCATTTGGGAATTACTTGTCTTTCGAATATCTGGGTATTGTGTTGAAAGGTGTTCCACGCATTTTACTTATCATTATTTACAGGCCTCCAAAATACTCTCCAGCCTTTGCTGAGGACTTTACAGAACTGTTATCAATAATTACCTCAGAGTTTGATTGTTTTGCCATTGCTGGAGATTTTAACATCCACATAGATAGTGCAGAGAACAATATGGCAAAAGAAATCAAAAGTGTTGACTCAACATGTACATGGACCCACACACAATCGTGGACACACTCTAGATTTACTTATCAGTAAGGGTCTAAACATTTCACCGATTGTTATTAAGGATGTAGCGCTGTCTGATCATTTCTGTATTTTCTTTGATATATTGATCTCTCCTGCCACTGAAGCTAGATCTGTGTCTGTCAAGAAGAGATGCTTAAATGAGAACACTAGTGTACTATTTATGAAGGCTATATCCTTAACACCAAGCATATCTGCGGACTCTGTTGATTTTCTCCTTGATTCTTTTAACTCAAAAGTTAAAAGTGTAATTGATGATATTGCTCCTGTTAAAGTCAGGAAGAAGAGTGGAAGACAAAAAGCACCTTGAAGAAACTCAACAGCAGTGCAAAATATGAAAAGACAATTGTCACAGGTCGGGGCGGAGCGCCAGCGGGCCGCCCACCCCTCACTTGCGTGCCGCCCCTGAGGGGCCGACCGTGGACACGAAGGGAAAGGCGGACACAGAATTCAAAATAAATATGCTCTTTATTAAATAATAAAACCAATCTTAAAAAGTCTCTTCAGCATTCTCTTCTTTTGGGGAGCAGGTTCTTCACTGGACTCAGACAGAGAGTGGAGGATACGTATATCTCACAGCATTAGCAGGTTCTTCTCACAGCACTAGCAGGTTCTTCACTGGACTCGGAGAGTGGAGGATACGTGTAACTCACAGCATTAGCAGGCTCTTCACTAGACTCGGGCAGAGAGTGGAGGATACGTGTAACTCACAGCATTAGCAGGCTCTTCACTAGCCTCAGGCAGAGAGTGGAGGATACGTGTAACTCACAGCATTAGCAGGCTCTTCACTAGACTCGGGCAGAGAGATGAATGAACATAATTCACAGCTTCCGCGTTCTCTTCTTCAGCGTTCTCTTCGTGTATCTCAGCACCTTCAGACAGAGAGAGGAATGAACATAATTCAGAGCTTCCGCGTTCTCTTCTTCAGCGTTCTCTTCGCGTATCTCAGCACCTTCAGACAGAGAGAGGAATGAACATAATTCACAGCTTCCGCGTTCTCTTCTTCAGCGTTCTCTTCGCGTATCTCAGCACCTTCAGACAGAGAGAGGAATGAACATAATTCACAGCTTCCGCGTTCTCTTCTTCAGCGTTCTCTTCGCGTATCTCAGCACCTTCAGACAGAGAGAGGAATGAACATAATTCAGAGCTTCCGCGTTCTCTTCTTCAGCGAGCTCTTCACGTATCTCAGCACCTTCTGACAGAGAGAGGAATGAACATAATTCACAGCTTCCGCGTTCTCTTCTTCAGCGTTCTCTTCGTGTATCTCAGCACCTTCTGGCAGAGAGAGGAATGAACATAATTCACAGCTTCCGCGTTCTCTTCTTCAGCGTTCTCTTCGTGTATCTCAGCACCTTCTGGCAGAGAGAGGAATGAACATAATTCACAGCTTCACCGTTCTCTTCTTCAGCGTTCTCTTCACGTTTCTCAGCACCTTCAGACAGAGAGAGGAATGAACATAATTCACAGCTTCCGCATTCTCTTCTTCAGCGTTCTCTTCGCATATCTCAGCACCTTCAGACAGAGAGAGGAATGAACATAATTCACAGCTTCCGCATTCTCTTCTTCAGCGAGCTCTTCGCGTATCTCAACACCTTCAGACAGAGAGAGGAATGAACATAATTAACAGCTTCCGCGTTCTCTTCTTCAGCGTTCTCTTCGCGTATCTCAGCACCTTCTGGCAGAGAGAGGAATGAACATAATTCACAGCTTCCGCGTTCTCTTCTTCAGCGTTCTCTTCGCGTATCTCAGCACCTTCAGACAGAGAGAGGAATGAACATAATTCACAGCTTCACCGTTCTCTTCTTCAGCGTTCTCTTCACGTTTCTCAGCACCTTCAGACAGAGAGAGGAATGAACATAATTCACAGCTTCCGTATTCTCTTCTTCAGCGTTCTCTTCGCGTATCTCAGCACCTTCAGACAGAGAGAGGAATGAACATAATTCACAGCTTCCGCATTCTCTTCTTCAGCGAGCTCTTCGCGTATCTCAACACCTTCAGACAGAGAGAGGAATGAACATAATTAACAGCTTCCGCGTTCTCTTCTTCAGCGTTCTCTTCGCGTATCTCAGCACCTTCGGACAGAGAGAGGAATGAACAGAATTCACAGCTTCACCGTTCTCTTCTTCAGCGTTCTCTTCACGTTTCTCAGCACCTTCAGACAGAGAGAGGAATGAACATAATTCACAGCTTCCGCATTCTCTTCTTCAGCGTTCTCTTCGCGTATCTCAGCACCTTCGGACAGAGAGAGGAATGAACAGAATTCACAGCTTCCGCGTTCTCTTCTTCAGCGTTCTCTTCGTGTATCTCAGCAGCTTCGGACAGAGAGAGAGGAATGAACAGAATTCACAGCTTCCGCATTCTCTTCACGTTTCTCAGCACCTTCAGACAGAGAGAGGAATGAACATAATTAACAGCTTCCGCGTTCTCTTCTTCAGCGTTCTCTTCGTGTATCTCAGCACCTTCGGACAGAGAGAGGAATGAACATAATTCACAGCTTCACCGTTCTCTTCTTCAGCGTTCTCTTCACGTTTCTCAGCACCTTCAGACAGAGAGAGGAATGAACATAATTCACAGCTTCCGCGTTCTCTTCTTCAGCGAGCTCTTCGCGTATCTCAACACCTTCAGACAGAGAGAGGAATGAACATAATTCACAGCTTCCGCGTTCTCTTCTTCAGCGTTCTCTTCGTGTATCTCAGCACCTTCGGACAGAGAGAGGAATGAACAGAATTCACAGCTTCCGCGTTCTCTTCTTCAGCGTTCTCTTCACGTTTCTCAGCACCTTCAGACAGAGAGAGGAATGAACATAATTCACAGCTTCCGCATTCTCTTCTTCAGCGAGCTCTTCGCGTATCTCAGCACCTTCAGACAGAGAGAGGAATGAAAATAATTCACAGCTTCCGCGTTCTCTTCTTCAGCGTTCTCTTCGCGTGTCTCAGCACCTTCAGACAGAGAGAGGAATGAACATAATTCACAGCTTCACCGTTCTCTTCTTCAGCGTTCTCTTCGTGTATCTCAGCACCTTCAGACAGAGAGAGGAATGAACATAATTCACAGCTTCACCGTTCTCTTCTTCAGCGTTCTCTTCGCGTGTCTCAGCACCTTCAGACAGAGAGAGGAATGAACATAATTCACAGCTTCACCGTTCTCTTCTTCAGCGTTCTCTTCGTGTATCTCAGCACCTTCAGACAGAGAGAGGAATGAACATAATTCACAGCTTCCGCGTTCTCTTCTTCAGCGTTCTCTTCGTGTATCTCAGCACCTTCAGACAGAGAGAGGAATGAACATAATTCACAGCTTCTGCGTTCTCTTCTTCAGCGAGCTCTTCGCGTATCTCAGCACCTTCAGACAGAGAGAGGAATGAACATAATTCACAGCTTCCGCGTTCTCTTCTTCAGCGTTCTCTTCGCGTATCTCAGCACCTTCAGACAGAGAGAGGAATGAACATAATTCACAGCTTCCGCGTTCTCTTCTTCAGCGTTCTCTTCACGTATCTCAGCACCTTCAGACAGAGAGAGGAATGAACATAATTCACAGCTTCCGCGTTCTCTTCTTCAGCGTTCTCTTCGCGTATCTCAGCACCTTCAGACAGAGAGAGGAATGAACATAATTCACAGCTTCCGCGTTCTCTTCTTCAGCGTTCTCTTCACGTATCTCAGCACCTTCAGACAGAGAGAGGAATGAACATAATTCACAGCTTCCGCGTTCTCTTCTTCAGCGTTCTCTTCGCGTGTCTCAGCACCTTCAGACAGAGAGAGGAATGAACATAATTCACAGCTTCCGCGTTCTCTTCTTCAGCGAGCTCCTCGCGTATCTCAGCACCTTCAGACAGAGAGAGGAATGAACATAATTCACAGCTTCACCGTTCTCTTCTTCAACATTCTCTTCGCGTATCTCAGCACTTTCAGACAGGGAAGAGGTTAATGGCATTTCACCAATGCAGCAGGTTCAGGCAGAGAGGAGGTTAAAGTGGTGTTTCACCAATACCGCGGATTCAGGCAGAGAAGAGGTTAATGAACAGCTGTGACTGCGAGTGAACAGCAGAAACAATTCCCACACTCGCATATCCACCACACACTGCAAGGTTCCACTCGTGCTCATTTCCACAATAAAACTGCAATTCAACAGACTCACGGTGCAACCAAGGCTTCTGCCCGCAATCCAGCCGAAGTTTTCTCTGTGTCTCTCTCTTTCTCTCTCTCTCGCAGCCTCCCTCCGCATCAGCGGCCGCGGCCGCTCACGTGCTGCGCGCCTCACATCTCCTCTGCCCTCCTCCTGTCTCCGCACATCAGCAACACCACCAGAGAGCGACTTCTCTTGGGGGCGACCCACCCAACTGTCTCTTCACTTTCCTTTTTATGTGCTTCATTTGCCTACACAGCCCCATCACAGATCCCAGCGTAATCCCCCGCACCTGATGTTGATCTGTCATTAACCGCTGTTGCTATGGTGACAGATGCAGCTGAAACCGGCCCGGTGTTACAGTGGCACAGTCCCGGGTGGAACACAACTTCAGCGGGACTTAGTTCCGCTTCAACTTTGTCACCTTGTGACACAATGCAGAAAAGCAGAGCGCATGTGGCGGAAGGCAAAACTTGTAGTCCATTATAACATCTACAAAGACAGCCTTCATGCTTTCAATATGGAACTAGGCAAAGCTAGACAGACTTTCTTCTCAAATATTATAAACAGTAATTTAAACAACACACGCACTCTTTTTGCTACTGTAGAGAGACTGACAAACCCCCCAAGCCAGATTCCCAGTGAAATGCTCTCAGACAGCAAGTGCAGTGAGTTTGCTTCTTTCTTCTCTGAGAAAATCAATAATATCAGAAAGGTGATCAGCACATCCTTGAGTTGCGCTGGGGTCAGACAGATCAAACCACCTGAGAAAGTAGTTACTATGTCTGACTTCAAAGAAATTGATGGCAAAATTTTGGAAGAAACCGTACAGCACCTTAAAACATCAACCTGCGCTCTTGACACACTTCCCACATAATTTTTCAAAAGTGTGTTAAACAGTTTAGAAGCAGATTTTCCCTGAAAACTGCAGTTGTCAAGCCCCTCCTGAAAAAGAGCAATCTGGATAAGACCATATTAAGCAACTATAGACCGATCTCAAATCTTCCTTTCATAGGCAAGATCATTGAAAAAGTTGTCTTCAATCAGCTGAACAAATTCTTATGCTCGAATGGATACTTTGACCATTTTCAATCTGGTTTCCGACCGCACCACAGCACAGAGACAGCGCTCATAAAGATAATAAACGATATTCGCTTAAATACTGATTCAGGCAAATTATCAGTGCTGGTACTACTCGACCTCAGTGCTGCATTTGACACTGTCGATCACAACATACTTCTGTACAGGCTGGAAAACTGGGTGGGGCTTTCTGGGATAGTCCTAAAATGGTTCAGGTCATACTTAGATGGGAGAGGTTATTATGTGAGTATAGGAGATCATAAGTCTGAGTGGACATCCATGACATGCGGAGTCCCTCAAGGCTCAATTCTTGCGCCACTCCTGTTCAACCTGTATATGCTCCCAATGAGCCAAATAATGAGAAAGAACCAAATCTCTTACCACAGCTATGCAGACGACAGACAGATCTACTTAGCCCTATCGCCTAACGACTACAGCCCCATTGACTCCCTGTGCCGATGCATTGATGAAGTCAACAGTTGGATGTGTCAAAACTTTCTTCAGTTAAACAAAGACAAAACTGAAGTCATTGCGTTTGGAAACAAAGATGAAGTTCTCAAGGTGAACACATACCTTCACTCCAGGGGTCAAACAACTAAACATCAAGTCAGGAATCTTGGTGTGACACTAGAGTCAGACCTTAGTTTCAGTAGTCATGTCAAAGCAATAACTAAATCAGCATACTATCATCTAAAAAATATTGCAAGAATTAGATGCTTTGTTTCCAGACAAGACTTAGAGAAACTTGTGTATGCTTTCATCACCAGCAGGATTACAGGATTATTGTAATGGACTCCTCACTGGCCTTCCCAAAAAGACCATAAGACAGTTGCAGCTCATACAGAACGCTGCCGCCAGGATTCTGAGCAGAACCAGAAAATATGAACATATCACACCAGTCCTCAGGTCTTTACACTGGCTCCCAGTTAAATTTAGGATTGATTTTAAAGTATTATTACTGGTATATAAATCATTCAATGGCCTAGGACCTCAATATATTGTAGATATGCTCACTGAATATAAACCCAACAGATCACTCAGATCATTAGGATCATATCAGCTAGAAATACCAAGGGTTCACTCTAAGCATGGCGAGTCTGCTTTTAGCTATTATGCCAGCCGCAGCTGGAACAGCTTCCAGAAGAGATCAGATGTGCTCCTACAGTAGTCACATTCAAATCCAGACTCAAAACACTTCTGTTTAACTATGCATTTACTGAATGAGCACTGTGCCAATGTTCGTCCGACTGTACTGTACTGTGTTTTATTATTTTTTATTTTTCTAAACTGTTTTAATTATTCTTATTTCTTTTTATTATTTTAATTTCTTCTATGTAAAGCACTTTGAATTGCCATTGTGTATGAAATGTGCTATATAAATAAACTTGCCTTGCCTTGCCTTGCCTTACAGACTTTTATTTAACAGCATGGATACTCCAAGGTGTTGACTGCAGTGGTTAGGCCTTTAGCGTTGATACAGGATGAATAACTTCTCACTGTGACAGTCTGTAATGTATTTTAGCAAAGAGTGTTTGTATGGATTGTCCCTAATTAAGCTAGAGCTATTGGTGTATTCAAGTCAAGTCATAAAGATCGTATTTACAAGTTGAACGCACATGAACGCCAACACAATGATGAGAATATGAGTAGGAAGCTCAGGATTTTCTTTAAGCCCAATCTTGAAGAGTTAGGGGTGTGTCAGTGAGAAACATTGAGGAATACCACTATACTTAGGTATTCAGCAGTGACAATGAAGTAAGCTAATGCCTGCACAAAATATGATAGCATTATAAAATAACAATATAATATGTGATGATAAAGTTTACAGTGGCTTCATTAATTTAAAACATTAAAAATATTGTAAAACCTCATGAATACAAACTTCCTAGGAGGACTTAAACGCTCCATATGTTCCATCGTGAACCCTGTTGGCCTGCTGTCTGACCAGCAAGCTCAATTTAACAATAATTGTGTAGTTTGATTGCTAAATGTTACATTTAAAATGTTCTAGTTTTGTTAACACGTCACATTACAAGAACGTTTTATAAAAAACTCTCATCATCTCAGGCCTCAGTGATATCCTCAAAACATTTTACGAACGTTGATCTGATAATGTTCCTCCTCTGTTATTATGGAACATTGTGCCAATGTTTTACTGAGAACATTATATAATCTGTTATCTCAACAACATCCTCAAAACATCCTCAAAATGTTGTAGATTGTAGAGCTTCATTTTGACCTGAAAATATGATGTTTGGGAACTGGGTGAGACGTTGTGGATTTGTGTTCACAGTTTTGAGAATATGAGGCAGAGTTTCAAGAAATGTATTTAAGCAATCGAGAAAAACTGTAATAACATTAGTAAATAAGGAAGGGCACAACTCAATGTAGTTTTTATGACTGTTCATTAGTTACTTCTTGGTTATTTTTCCTTGAACCTTAATTAGTAGATAATTAATAGTAGTTATTCAGGAGATATGACAGAATTAATTAGTTATTGATTAACTAACTTAACACTTGATACTTAACACAATCATAAAATTATATTACATACAGATTAACACATCTTCCTTAGTAGTTAACAGTAGTGAAGAAGTAGTAAATGAAGAATTACCCATTAGTTCTTCAGTAATTCCTTATTAGTTATGCAGTAAGAAACAGTATTCTGAAGTGTTACCACATTTTCTACACATTTTAGTCCAGTTTAGTAAGAGATATTAGACTGTATGTTCCATGTTTACTTACATCATAATAATTAATTCATATAATATTGAATAAAGTCTGTGAAAGGTTTGATATTGTGTAGTTTGTGATCCTCCATCAGCAGCTGCAGTTTCTCTCAGCTGTATCAGTGCAGTCACTGTGACGTCTGACTGACAGAGGTTTTTGTACGACTCTTTATCACTGTGTGAACACATACTGACTGTTCGGATAGTGGAAACTCTGACAGTAATAATCTCCTGTATCTTCAGTCTGGACTCCACTGATGGTCAGAGTAAAATCACTGCCAGATCCACTGCCACTGAATCTAGATGGAGTTCCAGTATTACGGGTTGTTGCATAATATATGAGGAGTTTAGGAGCTTCTCCAGGTTTCTGTGAGTACCAGGCTAAACAATTATTATAATACACATCACTGCTGGTTTTACAATTTATTCTGACTTCTTCTCCTGGTTGAACTGCTGGTATTGATGGACTCTGAGTTACAGTATATTGTCCTCTACACTCTGAAAGAAAACACAAACAAAAATTATAATGATATATATGATGATTTACAGTATATGATAAAAATCACATTTTAAGAGAATTAATAATCATTGTAAAAGCTGTATTACACAAACCTTGAATAAACAGTGAAATGGTCCAGATGAAGATGTTGATTGTGTTCATTGCTGTAGTTTAGTCTTGTGTGATGATGAAGATTGTGTTCTGCTCTCAGTCATGAAGTGTTAAACTCACAGCACTATAAACACTCTCAGAGCACTGAAGCATGTGCTGACAATGCAAAGAAGTGGGCAGGATTTACAACAGCTTGTGCTGATAACAAACTCAGAAACTCTACATAGAAGATTTTACTTTCAGAATAATGTTATTGAACCATTTAGTGATTAATTATACATACTGTATTTATTAATTGTGAAATATTTTTGTTTATGTTTGTCTGGAGAATCATGAATGTAGATCATTTTAAACATATGTCATACGCAGCAGTTTCTCTGAGTACAGTTCTGTGCTACACCTTTACAAGCATGTTAACAATGACAAATCAAGAACTAAATAAATCAGTTTTACTATATTTAGAGTCATAATAAATAAAAAAAGTCTATTATGGTCTTTGGAATCAATGTTGACATGTTGCTCTCTGGGAAATATTTTCATGATGTCTATTTATTCCCACATTTTCCACATGCATGAAGTTCATCAGGACTCATAATCAGGTCATTATATATTAAACAATGTGCATCTGAAATGTTCAGAATTATTGATTAATTTATTTGAAGCTGCAGGTTTTTCTGTGAATCATGATGATTGATCTGCATATGAAGAACAGAAGCATCATTATGAGAAACTCCACAACATCATCCATGATCAAAGAGGTCAAAGGTCACCTCAGAGGTCACAGCTCATCAAATATATTTCTTTAAACAGTGTTATATCAGAAAGCATTTAGTCAAATCTGAATGAGTGAGTGTTGAGAAGAGCTGAGGATCTTCTAATATCAGTGTGTTGAAGTGTTGTTTCTCTCTCTCTGCTGGAGTGTGTGTTCACTCGAGTGGAATAGAGGTTTTTGTACGAGCGTTTCATTAGATTGTATCACTGTGGTGGACTTTCGGTGGAGGAACTAAACTGGTGATCAAATGTAAGTCTATTTAATTACATATTTTAAAAAATACACAATTTTCATAGAAAGTGTTTTACAGTTGAAACAATATTTTATTTTTTTAGAATAAAAAGTTTGTGGTGAAACTGTATTTGAAGCCTTTATGTATAATGCATAAATAACTGAAATCAAAGTTAAAATGTTTTATAATATTTGTTAATTCCTTGTTACGTCTAAAATTGGTTGTTTGTCATGAGTTTTGTGGTATTATAAGTTTTTGAAGGTGTAACAATGAATAGATAATATTATAATGTGTTATAACTGCAGTTATAATTAGTGTTCAGTAAGTCTGTCTATTTAATTCTTATAATATTCCTAAACATACAATTTAAAACAATTTGAAACAAGAACAACATTTATTAATGATAAATAGTATTACATATTATTATTGAACTTTACTTAAAGCCTTTAATGCATTATAAAGTGTTTCATAATGTGTTACAATGCCTTATATCTTATCATAAATAATTGTAACCAAATCTAAAATGCATTATAATATTTGCTATTTCATTGAGGGTTGTTCTTCATAAAGGTGGATCAATGAATAGATAATATGTGTTATAACTGCTGTTACACTTATTGATTAGATCATACATGCATTTTAATGTATATAGCAGTGCATAATTAATGCATTAAAAATACTTTTATAATGCAATATGTATGAAAGCTTTAAATAAAGTGTTACTGATATTGTTTTATAATGATTTAATCTAAAACTAGAGCAGCATTATTCCTATGCTGTGAATGTGCAGTGCAGTGTGTGTGTGTGTGTGTGTGTGTGTGTGTGTGTGTGTGTGTGTGTGTGTGAATGTGTTGTGTTTGTCTCCTGCAGCTGGTCCCACAGTGAAGCCCTCAGTGTCTCTGCTGCCGCCCTCTTCTCTGCAGATCTCTGGAGACTCAGCCGCACTGCTCTGCCTGCTCAGCTCTTACTCTCCACAGGGGGCGCTGGTGAGCTGGACACTGGACGGGTCAGAGGTCACCGAGGGGGTTCTGACCAGCGCAGAGAGCCAGCAGGACGGCCGCTACAGCCGCAGTAGCGTCCTGACCCTCAGCAAAGCACGCTGGGAAGAGGGAGAGCTGTACGTCTGCAGAGTAACACATGATGGAGCTCCTCATGAGGTCTCGTTCCACAAGAGCTCTGAGTGCTGATGTTTCTCTCCTGAAGATGAGCCGTATCTGAGTGTCCTGTGTCAGGCAGGATTCACATGAGTCTAGTGCTGCAGCTGTAGTGATTTACAACTCAATACTGAAACTGAGTGTGTGTGTGTGTGTGTGTGTGATCTTTCAATTTGCTGTGTTTGCTGCAACATTCAATAAAGCTTCTCAACAAGTTCACTTTGTGTCTGACAACATCATTCAACTAACAGATGAAGATGCAGGTGCTTTTCAGAAGGTTGATGTAGCAGTAAATGTCAAATAAAGCTCTTGGGGTTTGAACATGGTCTCTGGAGACAGAGCTGCTCTATTCTGAGAGGATCACAATCACTCCACCCTGACAATGCAAATGGGGTTTTCAGTCTCACTCTCTGATTGGTTACATGATCTGGACTGGAACACTTTCACTTCTGCAAAAAAAGGTGATGGTATTTTAAATATACAAATATAATAAAAATAATTTTAAAAACATGATCATAAATCAAGAATCAGCCGTTGTGACAGTAATTGTGTAAGAATGTAAAAGTTTGTGTGTCTCGAATGTAAAGCATCACGTCCAGACAGCAGAAGTGACTGAATGCAGTCTGTTCAGTTTGATTGACAGGATCATATATTACACCTAAAACATGATGATCATATTGAAACACTGACTCATTCTCTTCATAAACACAAGAGTGATGTTGATTGTAATGATATAGTGTTATTAGTGTTTGAAAATACAATCATAAATCATTATTCAAACCTGAACTAAACACTAGGGTTGGATCTAGATCAGGATGATCAGTACTTTACATGCAGTCTGTAAGCAATGACATCATTACCACATGGCACAAGCTGATTGGCTTCTGATGATCCTGCAGGTAGTGATGTGACATTTGAACCGAGGCGTCAGAGCTTGTGTCGAGAAAAAGTGGGCGTGCCAGATGAAGCCGCGATTCGAGGCTTGTGTTGTTAACATGAAAATCACGTGACTGATGACAAACGAGGCCTCGGTTTGTGTGGATACGTCATCGGTTCGGTCCGAGTGTCGCTTCCGGATAAAAGGCGGTTCGAAACTCACGCCTCCTTGTGGGTGGAGGAGTAGTAGAAGCAGTTGTAGTGTCAGAGAGTTAGATAACTATCATTGTCATTGTCGTTATTGTGTCATATATGTGTTAGGGCTGTATATTATTACATTATCAGGTTAGAATAGTTATGGTATATTGTTATTATTAATTATAGTAGCTATATTATAGTCTTGTCATATTAATTAGATAAGATTATTTGGATTGCTCTGGATTTTTGGATCTGGACTGGACTGCTTTTTGATTTGGATTGCCCTTTTGGATTTGTTTGCTTTTTGTGACCTCTTCCTTTTTCCTGGTAATGGAGCAGCAAGAAAGAGGGAATCCTCCCCTGTCTGAGCTCAACAGAAGCATCAGTATCCTCATTTATACCAGCTGGCATGTTTATGTTCCCCTGCATCCTCTGTTCCTTGTGAAAGGATCTTTTCCAAGGATGGAGAGATTTTGTCCGAAAAGAGGAATCGTCTAAACGCCAACACACTTGAAATAATTCTGTTTCTCAATAAAAATCTATTGTAATCCTTCCTTCCAGACTATTCTGATGCAGTTTACTTTATTACACTCCCTCCACCATAAGCACTGCACTCAACACAGTGTCACTGTTGTTGTTCATACTGTCACTATCCAAATAATTTATGAATAATTAATTAACTGTGTGTGTGACTCTGGACAAGTAAATTCCGACAGAGAAAGATACATATTTTATATTATACACAGGTAATGGACAAATGTCTGCTCATGTCTTTTTATTATTGCAAATGAAAGGTTACAGACATTAACAGTGAGTAAAAAAAAAAAAAAATATATATATATATTTATCAAATTATTTTTTATAAAATATACATTTTCTCTGACGAAGAAATCTCAGATTAGCCGCGCGTATAAATGGTACCAGAACTTTAAATCGTACGATAAGAAATTACTGATATTAGCGAAGCAATTCTAATTTCAGTTCTAAATCGAGCGTAAGCCTTCTCTGACGAAGAAACCTCAGATTAGCTGCACGTATAGATGGTACCAGAACAAATTAATCTGAGATGGGCGAAGGAATCCCCATTTTCAGCATTTTTGAAGGTGATTGAGCGATGCTCCTCAGTCACCGATTAAGGCCTTATTATTATTCATTACGTCATTGTATTCATATTAAACCGCTGAACCGCTCATATGAAACAATCACTTCGAATTAGTGGTATAAATGCTAGCCTAGCTAACTAGTAATTTGCCATTGTCTGTAAAGGGACTGTGCTGCTTTGATTTGTGAAAGAGTTGCATCACTTGCATGCAACTTCATGTGTTAAAATTGGAGTTCTCAATGCAAACCTTCATCGCAACCCGAACGCTGCTCCGTTCGATTTGTCATGTTGGTTGGCATGGGTCTCTTAGCAACACATGACACAGCGAAGTGCGAGCAGGCACATCTGATAACAGCACAAAACCTCACAGACCCTTGTGTAAAGCTTGCTCCCTAGCAACCCTACACGCATACAAGTTAAAGCCCTTTACCTCGACGGATAGCTTTTAGCACCGGCTAAAACTTAGACACGTGCGAGCGTAAAGTGTAACCTTTAAACCAAAGACTATAGACTTTGGACCTTGGCCCTTGAAATAAAGGGATAGTGATTTGAACACGAGTAACGAGAGCCAAAGCTCCTCGAGGCTTTGAATCAAAGGAGTCAATTGCGTCACAAATGACTCTTTGTTTTGAAGCGCCCTCGTTGGCGACCCCTGCTGGTCAGAACAGTGTAAGTGTAGAGAAAACTCAACTCAATGAAACACCTTTTCTGCTGGTGCTTGCCTCAGTCAAATGGGTAGGTGACCTACAAGCGCTATCTATGAGCGCTTCCTGCCTGGAATTCGGGCCAAACGACTCCAAAGTCGTCCTTAAACCGAGGCACGGTTATGTCCCTAAAGTGCTCTCCAGTCCATTCAGAGCACAGGTTATTTCCCTGACGGCTCTCTCCTCGCCAGATGATGAGAGTGATGTGTATTTACTCTGCCCTTTAAGGGCTCTCAGGATTTATCTGGAGCGCTCTGTCCCATTTAGGCAGTCAGAACAGCTCCTCATATGCTTTGGCGGCCGCACTAAAGGTTTGGCTGCTACAAAGCAGAGACTGTCGCGCTGGATAGTAGATAAGCTTGCTTATAAGTCCAAAGGCCTTCTTTGCCCTTTGGGCGTCAGAGCTCACTCCACGATAGGCATGGCCTCTTCGTGGGCCTGGTCCAGTGGAATACCCATTGAGGACATTTGTGCGGCGGCTGGCTGGGCCTCGCCGTCCACATTTTTGAAGTTTTATAACTTGGCGGTACCCGCCTTACAGGCCAAGGTTCTCTCAGTGTAAAAGTGTTAAGCACCCCCCACAAAGTCTTAGGGTTCATACACACCTGGCGCTGCTTTAGCTGTCCACTATGTATCCCTTATACCATGAACTAAGGTTCCTAGTTATCCAGTATATAAAGCCCGTTTTAACCGGCTTATATTAGGATCATGCTTCCCTTGTGATTCATACATATGCTTTGGTCACGGTAGAGCGAAGTTAGCACGCACAGCGTTTTGTAGGGGGTTCCCATAGCGTAAGCTAGCCTTACGCAATACTCGTCCCCTCATCTCAGGGAACTGAGGTTACGTTAGTAATCGATTAGATACTTCTTAGTTATTTTTCTTGAACCTTAATTAGTAGATAATTAATAATAGTTCTTCTGGAGGTATGACAGAATTCATTAGTTATTGATTAGCTAACTGTTACTTAACATAATCATAAAATTCTATTACATACAGATTAGTTAAAGATGAACTGAACTGAAAATTTGAGTAAAGGTGATATAACAGATGTATTTTATTTATTCTAATTGGTACAATTATTAAAATGGCAGAATTCGTTAAAAGGGATAAAATGGTACGTTGAAAATGTTGTTGTTGTTAAACGGGCGCCGCCATGTTGGATTTCAGCATTCCACTACGTCACTGGCATGGTAAGCTACTCTGTTGCTAACCAACACAAGCAGAGCAGCCATAGCATGTACATAGTCTGAGGCTAGCTGACATGGCTGAGGAAACAGAAACCAACAGGTCTAGGGGGGGTTCATACTGTATTGCCCCTGGCTGTAGTAATGAATGGTATAGGGCTAAGGCAGCTGGGGTTACGATACATTTTCACAGGCTACCTTTGACAAGGAAACCAGGCTTTATAGACAAAACTGTTCAACAAAACTGAGACTGACACACTCGGCATTCATTGAAATTGAGTCACAAAACCAAGGTAGATACCAAACGATCCAACCTAGGTAAAGGGCTAGCAGCTAAACACGTTGGAAGCACTTTTGTCAAACTCCACAAGCTAGCCACCACTCCGTCCATATAAACTGTATAAATAAATCATGAATCCGACGATATCACAGATCGATAATAATGTGTTTACTAGCAGCTAACTAAACCGCAGAAGGTCTGTAAACAGAATCCAATGTCCCTCTCTACTCACCCTGAAGCTAGCTGATGTTCATCGTGTCAGGAAACATTGTTGATGCAGGGAGTTCAACTCACAGAACTAACGTTAGCTGCTAGGTCCATAGTAAGAGGTATCTGTGTAGTAACCGGCCATACAGTATTTTGATTTTAACATTTTGCGTGCAGCTAACTTAACAAGCGATCCCATTGGATGAATTTGTCCAATCACATTTGCCATTTATCTGCCTCGACTTTCTAAAACGCACAGTACCTCAACCATGTTTTAGTATTTTTCTCTAAATGCACACAACATATATAAGCAGTCTCTATTTAATAAAATGCATTATGTGCTTGTATACAATAAATGAGAGTGCATGACAGCCCTCCAACCTCCCACCACATTTCCCTCTTATAACACCATGAACCACTATTGCTCCATTAATAATTGACTATGTACATTGCATATACAATCTGGATCATACCTGCATTACTTTTATTTCGTGGAATTTACAATGTAACGGCGTTGCATGCTCGTAGTTTCTTTTGCACTTGATCAGTGAGGCGATACAGCGCGCGCCGCTGCATTTGCGCGTGCAATTGAGTGTGTGCTACGAGAACAGGATAACGGCTGACATGACAAGAAAGTCCATTTTTCTGAGGTGAAAAACTTTATTTCAGCGTACACTTATGTCACTGCCTGGTAGTTCCTATTGTGCTGGGTTTTCTGAAGTAGTCATGATTCGCCTCTCATAACATAACATGCTCTAAACACGCACGCAGAGTGCAAAAGGAGGAGCGGGGGCGCGGGGAGCAAGGATCCCAAATTTGAACTATATCGATATATGCGATATGGTATAATTCCATATCGCATTTCAAAAATAAGTGTTCCAGGTTGACCTCTCTGAAACAGATCGATTCCGGTGCAGTGTCCATGCTCCGGCAGCACCCGCACCCACACCAGTCACTTCCCCCCAAACGATCCTGTACTGTAGGTGGAGCCTGAAACTGATCGTCCTCCTTGTGGTGGTAGTCAGGTTCTACTGGCCTGTACCTCACAGGCTCAAACGCGTAACCAAAATGACTCATTTTCGTGTGTATAGGACCTGCAGCTGCAGCTGCCTATATGCCTTCGCAGGTCCTACCATTCCAGTGACGTCATCAGAATTGCCAGCGTTCTTATACTAACAAACGCAATTTTAGTGTAATTTACTTTTAATTGTCATAAACAACACGTTATCAATGTTCATTTTTTCAGTTCAGTTCATCTTTAACACATCTTCCTTAGTAGTTAACAGCAGTGAAGAAGTAGTTAATGAAGAATTACCTATTAGTTCTTCAGCAATTCCTTATTAGTTATGCAGTAAGAAACAGTATTATGAAGTGTTACCACATTTTCTACACATTTTAGTCCAGTTTAATAATGGATATTAGATTGTATGTTACATGTTTACTTACATCATAATAATTAATTCATATCATATTGAATAAAGTCTGTGAAAGGTTTGATATTGTGTAGTTTGTGATCCTCCATCAGCAGCTGCAGTTTCTCTCAGCTGTATCAGTGCAGTCACTGTGACGTCTGACTGACAGAGGTTTTTGTACGACTCTTTATCACTGTGTGAACACCCAGCTACTACCACTGATACTGTGTGCACTCTGACAGTAATAATCTCCTGTATCTTCAGTCTGGACTCCACTGATGGTCAGAGTAAAATCACTGTCAGATCCACTGCCACTGAATCTAGATGGAGTTCCAGTATTACGGGTGTTTATATAATAAATCAGGAGTTTAGGAGCTTTTCCAGGTTTCTGTGAGTACCAGGCTAACTCATCACCACCATACACTCTACTGCTGGCTTTACAGTTTATTCTGACTTCTTCTCCTGGTTGAACTGCTGTGTTACAGTGATCTGTCCTCTACACTCTGAAAGAAAACACAAACAAAAATTAAAATGATATATATATGATGATATACAGTATATAGCAAATATATATTTCACATTTTAAGATAATTAATAATCATTATAAAAACTGTATTACACAAACCTTGAATAAACAGTGCAATGGTCCAGATGAAGATGTTGATTGTGTTCATTGCTGTAGTTTAGTCTTGTGTGATGATGAAGATTGTGTTCTGCTCTCAGTCATGAAGTGTTAAACTCACAGCACTATAAACACTCTCAGAGCACTGAAGCATGTGCTGACAATGCAAAGAAGTGGGCAGGATTTACAACAGATTGTGCTGATAACAAACTCATAAACTCTCTTCAAAGATTTTACTTTCAGAATAATGTTATTGACCCATTTAGTGATTAATTGTACATATTCAGTGTATATAAAAATATTTTTGTTTATGTTTGGCAGGCTGATAACTATGGAAGCTTGTTTCCGCCACTGAATAATAAATAAATAATAATAATTGTGACTTTTTATCTCACAATTCTGAATTTTTTTCTCACAATTGCGATATATCAAGTCAGAATTGTGAGAAATAAAGTCGCAATTCTGAGAAATAAAGTCGCAATTGCGAGATATAAAGTCAGAATTGTGAGATATAAACTATTCTGAGGTAAACAAAAACAAAACAAAAAAAAGTCTGTCTTTTTTTTCCTTAGAATTGGACTTTATATCTCACAATTGTGACTTTATATCTCACAATTCTGAGAAAATATGTCAGAATTGCGAGATATAAACTCGGAATTATGTGTTATAAAGTCAGAATTGCGTGATATAAAGTTGTAATTGCGAGAGAAAAAGTCAGAATTCTGACTTTATAACACGCAATTGGCGACTTTATTTCACGCAATTCTGACTTTATATCTCGCAATTCTGAGAAATAAAGTCAGAATTGCGAGATGTAAACTCACAATTGTGAGATAAAAAGTCGCAATTATCTTTTAAAATGTTTTATTTTGTGGCGGAAACAAGCTTCCATAGATAACTGATGACTCTAGGGTTTGACTGGAGAATCCAACGAAGATATTTCTAGGCCACTGAAATGACTGGATAATCATGTGTCACGGTTCATAAATCCTATGTCTCTTTCTTGTCTCGTGTTTTGTTGTTGTGTGTGTGTGAGTGCTGATTGTGTGGGCGTGCCGGCTCATTAGTGCTCATCAGCGATCCAGCTCATGATTCCAGTCACCAGCTGCAGCTCATCTCATCACCCTATATATACTCACCACTTTCTCATATCCTTTGTCAGATCGTTGTTTGTGGTGTCCCGGTGTGTTTTCCAGTCTGCGGTCGAGTCTTGTGCCTTCCGTGTTCCTGTTCGTGTTCCTGTGGATTTACTTTGGATTTATCTCACCTCTGGACTCTCCTCATCGCGCTGCTGCACATCCATCACCGGGTTCATCTGGCCATCGGGGTCCCTGCGCCGCTAGCCTGTTCTCTGGACTTTTTCATCATTAATATCACAATAAAGGAGTTTACTTGCATCTTGCTTCCTTCCATCATTCAGAACGATCTGACCCGACCATGGAAGCAGCGAGTGGCTCTTCAAGTTCACTGGAAGTATTTGTGAGCAACAGCATACAGAGAATGGACGCTCAAGAGAAAAACCTCAACGAGACAGCTCGCGCTGTTCAGGCTTTAGTGGCGCAGGTGTCCGGGCTCACCCAGCAGATTCAACAGCTTCGCGTTCCCACTGCGCCACCCGCGCCGCCGATTCCCCCAGCACAGCCCTCCCAGTCGGAGCCCCGCCTGCCGGTTCCCGAGTCCTATTCAGGTGAACCTAATTACTGTCGACCTTTCCTAACCAGGTGCTCAATGCATTTCTCTCTTCAGCCCAGGACATTCCATGATGAGCGAACCAAGGTCGTGTTTGTATTGACGCTTCTGACTGGGAGAGCGGCGCTTTGGGGAACGGCGGAGTGGGAAAATCAGGACGAATGCTGCTCCTCGTTCCAGAGGCTCTCCAACGAGATGAGGCGAGTGTTTGATCGCGCTGTTGCGGGCAGAGAGGCTGCTAGAGTGCTGGCAGATTTACAACAAGGTGAGAGATCCATGTTGGATTTTTCGATTGAGTTTCGAACCCTTGCAGCAGAGAGCCAATGGAACGAGGAGGCGCAGTGGGACATGTTCCTGCATGGGCTGGCTGACCGCGTCCAAAAGGAGATCTACGCCATGGACCTTCCCACCAAGCTCAATGACCTCATTGCTCTGGCCCTGAGAGTGGACGCACGTCTTTCCCGTGTAGATCGACGTTGTCAACCTAACCGTCCTTCTGGAGGGATCGAGAGACAGCGTTCCGGAGGTGGGGACGCGGTCAGCCCCGTCCACGATCACGAGCCCAGGCAGGTGGGTCGAGCCCGGCTTTCCCGGGAGGAGAAGGAGAGGCAGAGATCCCTGGGCCTTTGCATGTACTGTGGAGGAACTGGACATTTCGCTTACAGTTGTCCGTTAAAAAGACCCAGCCCGACAGTAAGTATGAGGCTACTGTCGGCTGGGATCTCTGCCGAGAAGACCTCATCAACATCTACTCTCCTTCTGGTAAGACTCCGATGGTCAACTCACCTCCACGACTGTCGAGCACTTCTGGGTAATTTCATGGACCACACTTTTGCACACAAGTTTCAAGTTCCCCTCAGACCCCTCACGCACCAGATTGCAGTGCACGCCCTCAATGGTCAAAAGCTCCCCACCATTTCACTGGCCACCGAAGACATCACCCTCATCACATCAGGCAATCATACTGAGACCATCTCCTTTTACATTCTGGACACTCCTCTTGCACCCATCGTCCTTGGTCACCCCTGGCTCACCCGTCACAACCCCAAAGTGGACTGGCAGTTAAAGTCTGTGTCGGCGTGGAGTAATTTTTGTCATAAGTCTTGTCTGGTGTCTGCTTGTCCGTCTGTTTCTGTCCCAGTGTTTCAGGAGGAGGCAGTGGATTTATCTAACGTGCCCGCGGAGTACCTGGACCTGAAGGAGGTGTTCAGTAAGTCTCGGGCTGCTTCTCTTCCCCCGCATTGTCCCTATGACTGTGCTTTAGAGTTATTGCCAGGTACGTCTCCGCCTAAGGGCAAGTTATATTCACTCTCTGTCCCAGAGAGAGAGGCCATGGAGAAATACATTTCTGATTCTCTAGCAACGGGGTTCATCCGCCCTTCCTCTTCTCCAGCGGGGGCGGGGTTCTTTTTTGTGGGGAAGAAGGATGGATCGTTGCGACCTTGTATTGATTACCGGGGGCCGAAAAGCATCACGATAAAGAATACTAATCCTTTGCCGTTGATGTCTTCAGCCTTCGAGAGGTTGCAGGGAGCATCTATCTTCACGAAATTGGATTTACGGAATGCTTATCATTTGGTCCGCATCAGGGAGGTGGATGAGTGGAAGACCGCTTTTAACACCCCCAGGGGGCACTTTGAATACTTGGTTATGCCTTTCGGCCTTTCCAACTCCCAAGCGGTCTTCCAGGCACTTGTCAATGACGTATTGCGAGACATGGTTGATCAGTTCATATATGTCTACCTGGATGACATATTGATTTTTTTCGTCGTCTCTCCAGGAACACGTGCAGCACGTCCGACAAGTGCTTCAGAGGTTGCTAGAGAATGGGCTTTTTGTCAAGGCGGAGAAATGCGCTTTTCATGCACAGTCTGTTCCTTTTCTAGGCTACATCATCTCGGATGAGGGAATGCGCATGGATCCTGAGAAGATCAAGGCTGTGGTGGATTGGCCAAGTCCAGATTCCCGTAAGGCCCTACTGAGGTTTCTGGGGTTCGCCAATTTCTACCGGCGTTTCATTCGCAATTTCAGCCAACTAGCCACACCTCTGACCGCCTTGACCTCCCCCAGAACGACGTTCAGGTGGTCAGACGCAGCCGAGGCTGCGTTTGCCAAACTGAAGGGTTTCTTCGTTTCAGCCCCCATCCTGATAACCCCTGATCCATCACGTCAGTTCGTGGCGGAGGTCGATGCGTCAGAGGTGGGGGTAGGTGCAGTGCTATCCCAGCGTTCTCCTTCAGACGACAAGATGCATCCTTGCGCGTTTTTGTCTCATCGTTTATCCCCTGCCGAGCGCAATTATGACATTGGCAACAGAGAGTTGTTGGCGGTCAAGTTAGCATTGGAGGAGTGGCGCCACTGGTTAGAAGGGTCGGGGGTACCTTTTATCGTCTGGACCGATCACAAGAACTTGGAATACATTCGGACTGCTAAAAGACTAAACTCCAGGCAGGCTCGGTGGGCTCTTTTTTTCGGTCGTTTTGATTTTACTCTCTCGTACCGCCCGGGTTCCAAAAACATCAAACCCGACTCTTTATCACGTATTTTTGACCGTTCCGAACGCCCGTCTACTCCCGAGTGCATTTTACCAGAGACTCTATTCATCTCTACACTCACATGGGAGATCGAATCGAAGGTCAAGAAGGCCTTAGAAGGGGTAACGCCTCCGGCCCGTTGTCCACCGAATCGTTTATTTGTGCCTGAGGGTTTACGGTCCAGCGTTATTCAGTGGGGACATTGTTCCAATGTGGCTTGCCATCCAGGAGTTAATCGCACTAAATTTTTAGTCAAGCAACGATTCTGGTGGCCTCTCATGGCTCGTGACGTTCACAGTTTTGTCTTGGCTTGCTCAGTTTGCGCCACGGGTAAGACTTCTAATCGACCTCCAGATGGGTTACTTCAACCGCTGCCGGTGCCTTCGAGACCCTGGTCCCATATCGCTCTAGATTTTATCACCACCCTCCCACCCTCCCAGGGTCACACGGTAGTTTTGACCGTGGTGGACCGGTTCTCGAAGGCGGCCCATTTTGTTCCCTTGCCCAAATTACCCTCAGCCAAGGAGACAGCGTTGATTGTCGTTAACCACGTCTTTCGGCTACATGGCCTCCCAACAGACGTGGTTTCTGACAGAGGACCCCAATTTGTGTCCAAATTTTGGCGAGAGTTTTGTAAATTCCTGGGTGCGACTGTCAGTCTGTCCTCTGGGTTCCATCCACAGAGCAATGGTCAAACTGAGCGAGCCAACCAGGATTTGGAGAGAACGTTGCGATGTTTAGTGTCCACGAATCCTTCCTCTTGGAGTCAGCAATTGTCTATGGTGGAGTACGCCCACAACACGTTGCCAGTGACATCCACGGGCCTATCACCGTTGGAGTGTAGTGTAGTGTACCAGCCACCAATTTTTCCTAGTCTGGAATACGAAGTCGCGGTCCCCTCCGCCCACGCCTTCGTCCAGAGGTGTCGCCGTACTTGGACTAGAGCCCGTGAGACTACTCCAAGTGGGGGCGCGCACCAAGGCCAAAGCCGATCGCCACCGGCGTAGGCCTCCCGTATACGTCGTCGGTTCCAAAGTGTGGCTTTTTACCAAGGACATTCCTCTCCGCTCCGTTTCGAATAAGCTTGCACCTAAATTCATTGGCCTGTTCTCTGTCACTAAAATCATTAGTCCGGTGACAGTCAGCCTCAATCTCCCTCCAGTGTACAGGAGAATACATCCCGTTTTTCATGTGTACAAAATTAAGCCCGTTTTCTTTTCTCGCATTAATCCGCCAGTCCCGGTTCCCCCCCCGCCGCGACTCGTAGACGGGGAACCTACTTATTCGGTCAATCGTGTTTCTGGACTCGAGACGGAGGGGACGTGGATTCCAGTACTTGGTGGACTGGGAAGGTTACGGTCCGGAGGAGAGAAGTTGGGTACCAGCTAGAGACATCCTGGATCACTCCCTTATCGATGATTACAATCGGCAGGTAAGAGAGTCTGGGAACGCCAGGAGGCGTTCCTAGGGAGGGGGGTACTGTCACGGTTCATAAATCCTATGTCTCTTTCTTGTCTCGTGTTCTGTTGTTGTGTGTGTGTGAGTGCTGATTGTGTGGGCGTGCCGGCTCATTAGTGCTCATCAGCGATCCAGCTCATCATTCCAGTCACCAGCTGCAGCTCATCTCATCACCCTATATATATACTCACCACTTTCTCATCTCCTCCGTCAGATCGTTGTTTGTGGTGTCCCGGTGTGTTTTCCAGTCTGCGTTCGAGTCTTGTGCCTTCCGTGTTCCTGTTCGTGTTCCTGTGGATTTACTTTGGATTTATCTCACCTCTGGACTCTCCTCATTGCGCTGCTGCACATCCATCACCGGGTTCATCTGGCCATCGGGGTCCCTGCGCCGCTAGTCTGTTCTCTGGACTTTTTCATCATTAATATCACAATAAAGGAGTTTACTTGAATCTTGCTTCCTTCCATCATTTCATGACATCATGAGTGTAGATCATTTTAAATATATTTGTCAAATTCAATAATTATTTCTTTTTGCTTACATTTGGGGTTTGAAAATGGGGTTTTCAGTCTCACTCTTTGATTGGTTACATGATCTGGACTGGAACACTTTCACTTCTGCTTTAGTGAAGCAGCGCAGACAAACTGATAATTTATAGGAGATTAAAAAGTTTAGAATATAAAAATATAAAAAAGATCAAGATCAAGAATCAGCCGTTCTGACACTAATTGTTACATAATCACTACATTTATGGTGTAAATATATATGAACATGTTATGAAAATCATAGCTAATACATGATCACAAATGAAGAATCAGTGTGTTGTTAATAAAGGTTAATATCATAGTGTATTTGTTCATTGTTCATACATGTTAATATTAAAGTGTATTTGTTAATTTTATAATAAAAACCCTTGGTTGAATGTGTGTTTCACTGCCAGTTTCTGCCCAGCCGACTCTCAGCCAGATCTGTCTTACAGTGCCTGGGCCAGACCTGGGCCATATCAGTCAATAAGAGTCACTTTACAGGGTGTGGGCAACATCTGGGCCAGAGGAAGCTCTGTGTGTCCATGTTCAGTGTGTTGGGCCAGTTTTGGGCCGGGGACCCAGCCAGAAGTGGAGGTGGGCCAGGCAAAGTTTGCTCTCTGTCCTGCTGTTATCAACTCAAGAGTGAACCAAAATCATGTTGCTCTAGTGATGGAGAAACAAAGCTTTTAGAAACCATTGAACCGATTGATTTGCATAATGATTCACTGTATTGAAGCTCTGGAAACGCCACACGCTGGTCAGAAACAGCGGAAACTCAGCATAAAAACACCTTTTACACACCAAATGCAAATGTTTTTATTTAAAGTCTAATCTATTCAATGCAATTACCAAATCATCTAATACCAGTAAATATGAAATGTCTTTATAATATGTGTTAGTTTATTAAATTGAAGGGCTTGTTTTGTTTGTTTTATGGAGAGCTTGGTAATCAGACCAATTAGACACTTTTAACTACAACTCCTTTTTTATTATAAAAATGTGTCAATAAACATTAATATTTAACAAACTGATCTGAGATCAGGTAAAATGAAATAGACAGTGGTTCATGGGTTCACAGAGATCATCGCCCCCTAGTGACGAACCAGTGACATTTGGAAACAGTAATGACATGAAGCCAGTGCTGCCAGATTTGGGCAGTTTTGAATGTGATTGTGCTGGTAAACATTGGTTTGGCGGTTTTCAAACACCACTTTTATAGACTAATTGGTTAATAAACAAAACTCAAGTGTGCATGTAGTCCATAAAATCAGTCATCATGATGTGTAAATACACCGGCCCACTGCAGATCTGATTCAGCCAATCAGAGATCAGCAATCAGACGTGATCATTCATGACTGACGGGTTTTTAGTGAGATCATTTGTAGCTGTATATTCGAGTGATCAGTATGTCAAAGTAGCATAAATATACAGTTGTATCTACAATAAAGAGTGGGAGAGTGACCCAGCTCTCTAAACGTGGATTACACCTGGTGGAACTCGAAGGCTCTTTATGAATATAACTGTAACTCTGAGAGCACAGTTGAATGACTTCATTGAAATGGAGTATGGGACTATGACTCCTGTCCATCATCATGTGCACACTGGCCTGATCAGGACATCTGCAACTTCTAAACCATCCAGACTGAGCTCTACTCGTCTCGACCGCTGCTGGAAGAGGTTTCAATCATTCATCAGTTTTGGCTGTGCTAATTTCTGTTATGATCTACAATGTGCACTTCAAGAAAGACGTACTCGTTCTGTTTAAAGTTAAAGCGCAACACAAAAATAACGGCATTGTTATTATTGTAGTTATTTTTCTGAACACGAATGACACATTTTCGGCTTTTAGTGTGTCGCGGCCCCCTCGCATATTGGCTTTCCAAGCAAAACCTGTTTTACATCAATTTAAATCAATGTATGGTTTTATGTGAACGATAAAGCAAGACTATTTTCACATAATTTTGAAGAAAAAACTCTAGGCGAGGACATCCATTAGTCAAAAGTCTTATTGACACAAATTTACTATGTGTTTTGTGGCCTTATTTCAGAAATTTTAGTTTTTAGTTTTTTCAATAACCACGCATAAACATTATTCTCTCAAAAATGAAAACATGTACATACACGTGGCTCACATATTATGGTAGCCCTGTTTGTGCTATATAGAGTGAATTTACACCTTTGCCATTAATATTTTTATGTGCAACTGAAAAAAGCACAAATGTCAGGGCATGTCAGAACATCTCAAGGGCCCCAAAAACAGCCCAGACCCCAGAGGGTTAAAGTCTGTTAATTTCTAGAAATGAAGTTCACCCGCAGGGGAACCGCCTAACTCATCTGCAAACTCCACCGGAAGAAACAAGCGTCTTTTATGGTGCGTTCACACCGGACGCGAATAGCGCGTCAGGCGCGAGTGATTTCAATGTTAAGTCAATGCAAAGACGCGTTACGCGCGTAAAAAAATCCTGCGGCGCGAATGAGGCGTAGAGCGCGGCGCGCTAGACGCGAATACGCCTCATTCGCGCGTCAAGTTCGCGCGAATAGCGCGAATTGAGCGTCTGGCGCGTTAAGCGCTTTATGTCAATTTCGCTCTTGACACGCGAATTAACACAAAGTGGTCAAGCGTCAAACTAGATGCGGCAGGCGCGAATTTGACGCGCTATTCGCGTCCGGTGTGAACGCAACATTAGAGGAAATGTTCTCTTTTATAGAGATATTATCTTGCTAGAGAATATTCTCCTTTGGAAATAAAGGAAGTGTTGAAGTGCCCAGAGAAACTCTCTTGCTGACAGATAGGGAACTCAGTAATATTAAAGATCTGTCCTCTAGTGGTGAAGGATGGAAGTGCAATTAAAGTGATTGACTTTCCTACAATTCCATTACATTGTAGTGGCAAGTTTTACAGGAACAAGCTCCACTCACATTTTCTCCACATTATAGTCCGGTTTAGTAAGGGATATAATATTGTATTACATGTTTACTTACATCATAATAAATGAATAAAGTCTGTGAAAGGTTTGATATTGTGTAGTTTGTGATCCTCCATCAGCAGCTGCAGTTTCTCTCAGCTGTATCAGTGCAGTCACTGTGACGTCTGACTGACAGGTTTTTGTACGACTCTTTATCACTGTGTGAACACATACTGACTGTTCGGATAGTGGAAACTCTGACAGTAATAATCTCCTGTATCTTCAGTCTGGACTCCACTGATGGTCAGAGTAAAATCACTGCCAGATCCACTGCCACTGAATCTAGATGGAGTTCCTGACTGGAGTCTGTTCACTCTATAAATCAGGAGTTTAGGAGCTTCTCCAGGTTTCTGTGAGTACCAGGACAGACAGGGTGGACTACAGCCTGTTAAAGCAGTGCTGGCGCTGCATCTCATCACAACATTCTCTCCTGGTGAAACTGTATGAACTACAGGAGTTTGAGTTACTGTGATCTGTCCACTGGAGCCTGGAAGAGAAATGCATAAAGACAATATAAAAACAATGTATATTCATATTAGAAATAGAAATAGATGTTCAGGAGTACGAGGCATCTTAAAAAAGACGCTCGGCTCTTTTAGAGAGAAAAAAGTGTGAGTCGTGGGGCGAACACACACTAGCAATGAAAGGATATAGTGCACCGGATAGCGCAGCAGGAATGTCAGCAGAAGGCGGCGCGGCCAGCGGCTTCGATGCAGACTCGTCCCGCTGAAAGGCTTCTTCAAACGGCGCGGCTTCTCTCAGGGTCCAGCGATGCGTGAGCTCCGCTGAAGAGATGAAAACCAGTGAACCAGCCTCTCGACGCTATATTTATAGCCCTAGGCCACACCTATTTCGGCGGGACGCTATGCAAATGGGCGCGAAGCACCCCCATTGGTCAAGGCGTCAAGAGGGCCTTCTCGATAGGCTGCTGCAGTTGCCGCAGGGCAGCCAATAGGTGCGCAAGCTGCCTCGCCTATGTCTGTATGCTGCTGCAACGCGTTTTGCATTATATAAAAAATTAAGGATAATTTTTGGCTTCAGTATCTCACGGAAAGAGACTTTCCCCCAAGCGTAAGTTCTTACGCAGTACGAGAGAACCTCTCGTAAGAGAACCAATCATGCTCAAAACAGCTAGGAGAGACAGCATAGTGTGGCAACATTGCAATTACAGGAAAATATGAATATATATATATATATATATAATATATAATGTGCTATTTATTTGGTTGTATTTGTAGGCTGGCTGTTATATTTAATCAATTGGTTAAATTGTTTTTTTCATTGCAGTGCATGATTAAAAATTAAACATTAAAAATTAAAGATTAAAAATACTGTAAGAATTTACAGTAACTGACCATATATAATATTTATTTACCACTGTTCTGATAAAGCGCAATTTAATAGAGCAAACAGTATATTAAACAGAGCAAACACTGCATATATTCATATACAATTCTGTATGTAGATCTATATGAAAATCTAATGAATTGGTATCATGGTGGTGACAGTTACATTCATGTGACCCATAATGACCCTTTTACACTTTCACAAATTCTTGACCTTTCCTTTAGAAACACTCTTATGCCTAATAATGTCAACATCCCTTTTCATCCTGTGTGGCACTGGTACACAACCTGTTGGTTTAGAGTTAATCCTCTGTCCAACGCAACACTTTGGTAACATTGGCATAATTATATACAAGTTACAACATAATTCCCCCGGGTTTCACACTTCACAGGCAAGCCTGTAGTCCCAGACTAAAATGCATGTTTGAGCTGTATTACCTGAAAGCAACTTGTACTGACATATCTTATGTTTATCTTGTTTTGTCTCAAGATGCACGCCAGTAATGTTTGTTTTGTTTTTTTCTAAGGCACATTTTTAAAAGCTATAATTAAATACCCAAATTGAACTAAGGACAAATCCTGGCTTTATCTAAACCCTGTCTGTGAAACCGGGTCTGGGTTAGAAATTAAGGGTTAAGGTTAACCCTAACCCTAACCTTAAGACTTGTCTACAGACTTTTATTTAATAGCATGGTGTTAACTGCAGTGGTTAGGCCTTTAGCATTGATAAAGGACAAAAATCTTCTCACTGTGACAGTCTGTTTAGTAAAGATTGTTTGTATGGATTGTCCCTAAACTAGAGCTATTGATGCATTCAAGACATACCTGTATCATAAAGATCGTATTTACAAATTGAACACACATGAACGCCGCCACAATGATGAAAATATGAGTAGGAAGCTTGGGATTTTCTTTAAGCCCGATCTTTAAGAGTTATGAGTGTGTCAGTCAGAAACATGTAATACCACAATACTTTGGTATTTAGCAGTTACATTGTCAGGCTTTTCTATTTACGATGAAGTAAGCTAATGCCTGCACAAAATATGACAGTCAAGTCAAGTCAAGTCAAGTTTATTTGTATAGCGCTTTTCACAATACAGATTGTATCAAAGCAGCTTCACAGTATTAGTATTCACACTCGGAGATTGTAGAATCTCGCGAATGTGTTAGGTGTCGCCCAGCCTGCAGCTCTGCAGATGTCTGTTAGCGAGGCGCCATGCGCTAGAGCCCAAGAGGATGCCACACTCCGGGTGGAGTGGGCCGTCACACCAAGGGGGCATGGTCGACCTTGCTGCTGGTAAGCCAAAGCAATGGCGTCCACTATCCAGTGAGACAACCTTTGCTTGGAGAGAGCCTTTCCCTTCAGCTTCCCACCATGACAGACAAAGAGCTGGTCAGAGGTCCTGAAACACTGCGTTCTGTCTACGTAAGCACGAAGGGCGCGTACTGGACAGAGCAGTGCCAAGGCTGGGTCTGCCTCCTCCAAAGGCAGCGCTTGCAGGTTCACCACCTGGTCTCGAAAGGGTGTGGTGGGAACCTTGGGCACATATCCAGGCCGGGGTCTCAGGATCACGTGAGAGTTAGCCGGCCCGAACTCCAGGCACGCTTCGTCAACCGAGAATGCCTGCAGGTCCCCTACCCTCTTGATGGAGGCCAATGCAACCAGGAGCGCTGTCTTCATCGACAGGAACTTAAGCTCCACTGATTGCAGAGGCTCGAAGGGAGCACTCTGCAGGGCAGTTAAAACCACTGAGAGGTCCCAAGAGGGAACGAGAGGAGGGCGAGGAGGATTCAGTCTCCTCGCTCCTCTCAGGAACCTGATGATCAGGTCGTGCTTTCCAACGGACTTACCTTCGACTGCGTTGTGATGTGCGGCAATGGCGGCAACATACACTTTCAGGGTGGAGGGAGACAGCCTTCGCTCCAACCCTTCTGCAGGAAGGAAAGCACGACACTGATCGGGCATTTCGTGGGTTCTTGATGTTTAGAAGAACACCAGTTGACGAAGAGGTTCCACTTCAACGAATAGGCATGTCTCGTGGACAATGCTCTAGCGGAAGTGATGGTAGCCACCACCGCTGGTGGTAGGGTACTCAAAACTACCTCGTCCCGTCCAGGAGCCTCACGTGGAGGTTCCAAAGATCGGGATGAGGGTGCCACAGGGTGCCCCGTCCCTGAGAAAGCAGGTCCTTCCTCAGAGGAATAGGCCAGGGAGGTGCTGTCGCGAGGAGTACTAGTTCTGGGAACCAGGTGCGGTTGGGCCAATACGGGGCAACCAATATCACCTGCTCCTCGTCCTCCCTGATCTTGCGCAAAGTCTGCGCAAGAAGGCTCACTGGGGGAAACGCATACTTGCGTAGGCCCCGCGGCCAGCTGTGCGCCAGTGCATCCGTGCCGAGCGTGCCCTCGGTCAGGGAATAAAACAGGTCGCAATGGGACGAGTCGTGGGAGGCAAACAGATCTATCTGAGCGTCCCCGAACTGATCCCAAATCAGCTGGACCGTCTGGGGATGGAGTCTCCATTCTCCAGCGAGAGGCCGAAGCCGAGACAGCTCGTCGGCCGCACGGTTCAGCTCTCCCAGTATATAAATGGCTCGAAGCGACCTCAGATGCTTCTGACTCCATATGAGGAGGTGGCGGGCGAGTTGCGACATACGGCGGGAGCGTAGACCACCTTGACGGTTGATGTACGCTACTGTGGCAGTATTGTCTGATCGGACTAGTACGTGTTGACCCCTGAGCAACGCCCGGAAGCGGTGCAGGGCAAGGCGTACAGCCAGCAACTCGAGGCAATTGACATGCCAAAGGCGTTGGGGACCTGTCCAGGAGCCCGCGGCAGCATGTCCATTGCACATGGCGCCCCAGCCCGTGGTGGAGGCATCCGTTGATACAACAACATGCCTGGAAGCTCGTTCTAAGGGCACTCCGGCCCGTAGAAAACTGAGGTTCGACCACGGGGTGAAAGTCTGACGGCAGGCCGGAGTCACTGGGACTCGGAGCGTGCCGTGTTGCCATGCCCACCTCGGGACTCGATCGCGAAGCCAAAGCTGAAGCGGTCTCATATGAAGCAATCCGAGCGGCGTTACTGCGGCTGCGGATGCCATATGCCCCAGGAGCCTCTGAAAGAGTTTCAGTGGGACCGCACTCTTGCCCTCGAATTGACGAAGGCAAGCCAGCAGTGACTGCGCGCGCTCGCTCGTAAGCTGCGCGCACATGGCGACCGAGTCGATATCCATACCGAGAAAAGAGATCCTCTGCACGGGGCAGAGTTTGCTCTTCTCCCAGTTGACCCGAAGGCCCAGACGAGCTAGGTGCCGGAGCACTAGGTCCCTGTGTTCGCAAACCTGGTCTCGAGAGTGAGCTAGGATCAGCCAGTCGTAGAGATAGTTCAGGATGCGAACCCCGTGTTCCCGAAAGGGAACAAGGGCTGCCTCGACGACCTTCGTAAAGACGCAAGGAGACAAGGCTAGCCCGAAAGGGAGAACCGCGTACTGGTATGCCTGCCCCTCGAAAGCAAACCGAAAGAACGGTCTGTGTCGAGGAAGAATGGAGACATGGAAGTAGGCGTCCTTCAGGTCGATCGCTGCAAACCAATCCTGCGGCCGCACGCATTCGAAAATGCGTTTGGCCGTGAGCATCTTGAACGGCATCCTCGGTTCAAGACGCGCAGGTCCAGGATTGGTCGTATCCCACCGGTTTTCTTCGGGCAGCGCCGCCCTCCTGCGACCTCCTCCTGCTCAGGGCCAGTGAAGGCCCGAGGGGAGGAGCCGCATGGAGGTGGCCTCGGCGGGAAGCAGACTAAGGAGACCGCACGGACGGATGACCGTCGGTGCAGAAGGCCTCAGTCTGCTTCTGGGGGGGGGTCAAAAACTGTAGGGTACAGTCCTCAACCACACCGCCGAGGAGCCCAGCCTGGGACATGAGGGAGCTGAGAAAATGAATTCTCAGACCCCCTCACATCAACCTGGCTGAGCCCATGTCTGGACCACTCTAGTGGACACCACCTGACCCAGGATCACGCAGGTACCGATGTCGCCCAAGAGCGAGGTCAGTAGTGTGCGCGGCGGAACGACCAAGCCGGGCATGGGAGGCATAGCGTCCCAGCAAGGGGGCGTGGTCGAGTTTCCGCGTTCTGTCAGTGTTGGCCAGGGAAGGACTAGCGTTCCATTGCGGCCGGTTCCGACAGAACTCCCGAGTCAGCACTGCCTCGAAGGCGAAGGCGACACACAGCACTGCATGCCTGTGCCACGATAGTGACAGAGAACATACAGCCCATGATCGCCACGCGATCGAGTGCAGCGAAGGCGGAGGACGCCCGCGGGCCGCGAAAAGTCACGTGGACTCCCGCGGGCCGGAAGCGTCCTGATGCACATCCGGGAAGCCTACAGCGCTCAGGGGGAGGGCGGCGCCACTCCAGCCGATGCTTTCAGCTGCCCGGGAAAGCATGGCCATCAGCTCTGGATCTGACTCGACTAACGCTGACACTCCAGAGGGAGGCAACGCAGTCGAATCCTCATTTCCAGAGGAATCAAGCCCGCCTTGTGATGCTGTGAGTGACATGACACCACCTGCTGGAGCCCCGAATGAAAACACTGGGTCCCTAAGAAGAACCAGGTACACACGGAAGCCCCACGGTTTGCGATGTGGAGGGGGGCGTGGCCCGAGGAATGCTCGTCGGTATTATGCCACACTGTAACCCTCAGATCACCCTGGCCACCAGCCAAAGTATCCCCTCTCGAGGAAGAGATAGATTGGGGTGTGGCAGAGGGGACTCTACCCACACGGGGATCATTGAGTCTCGATCTATAAACATCGCGATGGTCACGTTCCCGCAGAGAAAACGTGACTCACCCACGAGCGCTGCCGAGCGTGAATCAGCCCAACACGCGAAACAGCGCTCGTGACCGTTAGGCAGATGAATCACGCGCCCACATCCAGTAAATACACGGGCGAGCCGTCTTGAAAAAGACGTGCCGCGTGCAGCTCTTTTAGAGAGAGGAAAAGCTCAGCAGAGTGCTGAAGCGCCCAGGGAGAAACACACACACTGTCGGCAGATCACTGCACAGATCAGCAGCAGGCAATGCGATCTCGCTGGAACACGCCGTCACACCAACACACTGAAGAGCCGCTCGTCTCGTAGAGTGAAGATGATACAGAATAGCTTGTAGGAGTGAAGAAAACTCTTGGCTCCGAAGCGAAAACATATCTGCATGTTGCCAGCGTACTTCCTTATATACCCCCAGGGTGGGGCGGACTTACGCTATGCAAATTCCGCAGACCCATGGCATTTCATTGCCATTGGCTCGTTTTATATACTCGAAGATGACAGGCTTTCTAAGCGAAACCCCATTCGTCGTCATCCGACGTAACTCGGAGTGACAACGAAAGGGAACTCCATCAGGTGACCTAATGGTGTCCTAAAACTCCATCAAGTGACCTAATGGTGTCCTAAAACTCCATCAGGTGACCCAATGGAGAAAAAAAAACCTTGGGAGAACCCAGGCTCAGTCGGGGGCCAGTTCTCCTCTGGCATAATGAGCTAGAGGCCGGATTGTAGTTTGAACTGTAAGATTAAAAATATTATATGAATGCCTGGCTGAAGAGATGCGACTTTAATCTAGTTTTAAACTGGGAGAGCGAGTCTGAGCAACGAACATTATCAGGAAGACTATTCCAGAGTTTTGGAGCTAAATGTGAAAATGCTCTCCCTCCTTTGGTGGTTCTGGATACCCATACAAAAATGTAATATATGGCCATGTACTTATATTTTAAATAGCATGACATATATCTATACATATATTTGACTTATCTGAGAACACAATATATGCCTGCAACATATATCTATACATATATTTGACTTATCTGAGAACACAATATATGCCTGCAACATATCTATACATATATTTGACTTATCTGAGAACACAATATATGCCTGCAACATATCTATACATATATTTGACTTATCTGAGAACACATTATATGACTGCAACATATATCTATACATATATTTGACTTATCTGAGAACACAATATATGACTGCAACATATATCTATACATATATTTGACTTATCTGAGAACACATTATATGACTGCAACATATATGAACATTTATGTGTCCAAACATGTGAAGAAAATATTTGAGTTCATCCATATATGATACCATATATCTGCATATATTACAGTATTGGTTTCTCGCATATATGGACAACATTAATTATAAATATGTGACATACATATTTGTTTTCCACATATTTAATAAATGTATGTAAACATACACTGTAACCCTTTACTGTAAATTTACAACGAATTTCTTACAGAATTGTACTGTATTTCCATAATACAGTATTAAGCTGTATCTTTTACAGAACAGCTGTAAATATACAGCACATTTCTGTTTTCGTCCTGATAAATTCGTTATATAGGATCATACCATCATACTGACTGAAAAGGCCTTGCATTGTTGGATTGATTTCTTTCGCGCTCAATTCAGTTCAAATGTGACGCGTCATGCGAGCAGACAGTAACGTTAGGCAGCTACAACAGGCAAACTTGTTTTGTCAGCGGGATTCAACGGAACAAATAATCATTCCTGATAAACAATGTCTGCGAATCTGTGAGCAATTTTAAAGCTTTTTTGAGGTTCGGTTCGGTTCGGTTCGTGTTTCAAACATTAGTTGCCTGTGACGCAGCAGAAAATGGACGACGTTAAAGGTAGCAGCTACCTGAAGACGGATGGAAGAATTTGTCATTGAATAATCTGCGCGTGACGATAAGTGGGATTTAGAGTTTGAGAAGATGGAGAATTGTTCAACTGAGTGATACGGTAAGCAAATATATAAGTTATTTTTTTTTAAAAATTTTGCGTTCGCATTTCTACATTGTTTTCACGTAACGTTATTTGGTTTGATTTTGCGAACGCGGTTTACTACCGTGGCCGCGCAAGCAATTCACTGACTCTGTTCACCTGTTTACCAAGTAACGTTAACTTCGACATTTCATATAATAGGCAACCTTTACCATGCTATTTGCATGACGTGCATTTGATATATATTTTTTTCGTTTTAGGCTTTGTAATCTGATGGCCATTGTTAATGTAAGTGCTTTTAAGTAGTGTTACAGTTATAGTCTATGTGGTAAAAAAAAAAAATGCTGTCAAATTCTGTCAGGTCTGTGATCGTGCTTTTGAATCGTTGTTAGAATTTTGCTAGCACATGAAAATCCATGTTCCTAATGCTGTTTTCAAATGTAGTGGGCCTAATCCTGATTGCCATCCCATGGTCCTACAACTACTCCCTAATTCAAAGAAGTTAGACGGTGTTATCCTTCAAGCAGATAAGTAGAGATTATTAAGCAAATCTCATTAATTTGTAATATGTTTTATGTTTTGGTTCTGTTGATCAAGGTTGTACTGTCCTTTTTAAAAATTGTTTCAGGAATTTGCGTCGCTGATGTCCAGCAATCTACATTTGCCAGAAAGTCCACGACTTATTTCCTGGTATGTAAACATTAAAGGGGTAGATGAAACCTAAAATGAAAAGCCATCATTTACTCACCCCACTGCAAAATATGTTTTTCTTAATTAGTGTTTTTATTTTGTTTCCAGTCCAGATATCTACAATTCTTACATGAAGAAGCATTTAATAGACACGTAAAAATTGTCTTGTGTTCTGAAAGAATAAGTCAAAATTAAGTGAGTTTATGCTTAAAACAAACATAATTATATGCCAGTGCATTTTAGCATTCTAACCAATTTAAATTTTTAGTTGAAAAATGTAATTCATAGAACTATGAATAGACAACTACATCGAACCACAGTGGAACCCACAGTAGTTATTTTAATTATTAATATTTTTTTTATTATTTTTTTTATTCCATTACAGGTCAATCTCTAAGCAACCAGTGCTGGATATTAAGTTTGGAAGGTCAAGGTGTGTGTGAAGGATCACAGCCTCTTCATCACTGGCCTGGCAGCGCTGTTTGCCTCCTCCTATGAGTTCAGCTTGCAGTACCAGGAAGAGGCAGCACCTTGAGTTTGTTCAGAGATTAGTCATTGGCATATTTGCCATTCATATATATATATATATATATATATATATATATATATATATATATATTTGCCATTCATATATATATATATATATATATATATATATATATATATATATATATATTAGACTGAATTGTGTCACTAACCTTGACTTGACAGTATTTATTATGTTGACTACTGGTATGAACAATATGGCCCTGGTTTCCATACAGGGCTTAGCTTAAGCCAGGTCTAGGCCTTAATAAAATTAGGGTATTTAAGCAGCTTTTATAATAATGTATCATAAAAAAAAAAAAACATTACTGGTGTGCATCTTGAGATAAAACAGTGGCAGTCATATATTTTAAGATATGTCAGTGCAAGTTGTTTTCAGTTGAAGGATTAGTGAAAATTCTGTCATTAATTACTCACCCTCATGTCATTCCAAACCTGTAAGACCTTCGTTCATCTTCAGAACACAAATTAAGATATTTTTGATGAAATCTGAGAGGTTTCTGAACCACCCATAGACAGCAACGTCTTTGCAACTTTTAAGGCCCAGAAAGCTAGTAAAAACATTGTTTAAATAATCCATGTAACTAGTGCAACCTTAAAGGAGAACTCCGGTCAATTTTAACATTGAGCTCATTTTTTTGTAAATTTGGAGTGCTGTCAATACAGAGAACAACGACAAAAATTGGTGTTGCCTACACCGTGTTATCCTCTTTTTAAAATTTGCACCCTGTTGACTTCAATGGGGCAATGTTTAAACCTGCTTTTAGCCTCTTAATATCCTTGATGTGTCATACAAGTGCCCAGCCATGTGAGTGATTCCTTCAGCGTGAACACGGGTGAATCTGACTGCAGTAGATGTGAAAGATATCTTGTTGAAACATCTACAAATGTCCATATATAGGTGAAAATGCCCCTTGAAATCAATTTAAGGTGGCAAATATTACCCCTTAATAATTTTTTTTAATTTCTGTCACTGCTGTAAACTGACCACTGCATAGAATATGAAAAATATGAATATCTTTGTCAGTCAGCTGTCAACAGGCCTAAACAAGCCATGGCACCAAGCACAGAAACACAATCAGTAAAATGTTATCTAATTATTATCAAGAAAACTTTGAAAATATCAATCGAGACATATTTTGTCAATATTGCGCACCCCTAATGCATGGTATTCATTTTGATTTCTTCGGGTCTTAAAAAGCCTTAAATTTGACTTTAAAAAATGTGCAGAAACCCTGCTTCATAATATTTAGGTTGAACCACTGTAGCTATATATATTTTTACCACTTTTCTGGGCTTTGACAGTTGCAATGATATTGTTATCAATGGAAGGACAAAACTATCGGATTTCATCAAAAATATCTTCATTTGTGTCCCGAAGATGAACAAAAGTCTTGAGGGTGAGTAATAATGACAGAATTTAAATTTTTGGGTGCAAACATGCATTTTAGTCTGGTAAATCATGTTGTCATATATGCAATAAACATTGCAAGGCTTGCAATTAAGTTAAATTATTTCTGTCACAAAGGTTTGGGCTGGATTCTGGCAGTGTGTGCTCTATATAAACGGAGAGTCTAAAGACTGCCTTTCCACTGATACTCTGATGGACCTGATGAGGGGATGATATTGTTAATGAGCTGGGTGATGAGTAGACAAAAGTTGTAGAATAAAACTTTAAATCTGGCAACCCCACTTCCAAAAATGTAGTTAGTTGACAGTGTTGCATGTAAACAGACACATTGAGTTGATGTATTTTACCAGGGCAGAAAAAATATCAGTTATTGATCACAATATCCAACATTGCATTTTTTTTTTTCATGTTGTTCAGTTTTAGACAGCTTTTGTGCTGTCTCTCTTTGTCAAAATATATACACTCAGTTAATAATATTTAATTGTTGCCTTTTAGACGCTTTCTTGACATCAATCCTGAACGTGGATCAAAAACAAAGAAAGGACAAGTAACTTCAAAGAAAACTGGCCAAGTTGTGCAAAACAAGACCACCACTGTAAGCCTACAGGTGTCCTCACTTCTGTGAAAACTTGCAGACTTTGAATGGGATTTCGTTTGCACTTTTATGGACTTCAAAAAAGAAACAGCATTTCACTGTCGTTATAAAGCTTGGAAGAGCCAGGACATTTATTAATAGAACTCTGATTGTATTCGTCTGAAAGCAGAATGTCATATAGACCTAGGATGACTTGAGGGTGAGTAAATCATGTGCTAATTAAAATTTTTGGGTGAACTATTCCTTTAATTAAGTGCTAACTGTTACCTGTTTGTTGTTAAGTGTTAAAATTGCATTTTATGTTTAAAAAGTAATTCAGCCAACATGTTCACAGATGGCATTTTAACTAAATAAATGTTTTAAAACCCAGAAAATGTTGTTTTCTTTTTCCTAGTGTGACTACTCTTATGAAACCTTAAAGTATAATATTTTAATTATGTAATAATAAAAGCAGTATTCCCTGTAAAAATACAATTTATTGCTGTCGACAAGTTTAATAATGTAAAATGTGGTATAATTGGTAATTACAGTGGAGTACTGTAAATGCTGTTTACTGTAGTAGTGTTGTAAAAATACAGTATGTGGATGGCAACCCAGCTGCCAGTATTTTACTGTAAATTTACAGTGAAAAGTTTTACAGTGTACATGCATGTGATACTGATGCATTTTTAAAGCTGTGGCATATAGTTATGGTACTTTGTGGATGTATTTGTCAAAAATGACAGAAAACACTGCATTATTGTATTAAAATACTATATTTGGTATTTACACAATAGACAAAATCTCCAACTATAGGCATTTAATTTCAAGGCATTGAGATATAAGATTTGTATCCCTAACATATGTGAAAGTATGTAGGGGAGAGCCGGGACGATTGAAACGCGGGACGGATGAAACACTGAGATTTCCTTGAAAACCACTCACGTCATGTACGTCAAATTTCGTCAGCACGTACAGCACGTAATGCCTAACATACCCGCGAAAACATTTCTTCTTTACGTCGTGTCGTTTTGGAGTTAAAGCCGCAAAGCTGTTTTTGAGTGCGGTGAGTGAATTCTTTCGTGTGGTACTTTGTTTTGACTGACAAGTTGGATTTATTGTTTCATGTGCCATTGTAATGATAATACGGCAGGTGTATTAGTACTGCAACACACCCTTAAGTGTGCAATATCAGAGTTTTTTAGTTTAAGAGCAAAAGAGGTTTAAATGACAGGAGGCGCTGTCGGGACGGTTGAAACAGTGTTTCAACCGTCCCGCCCGCGCATCCTGCCCGTTAAACCTGGTCATAGCCTATACTGTTCATAGATTCATATACTGTTTCTAGACTTGTGTTTCTTTTAATGCAAATTAATTTTCAATTACGCAACACATGCTATCTCTGTAATAATCATCAATTGTCCAATCTTAAATATTCAATAAATTTCATTTATCGTCGTCTGGTTGACCTCGTTTTCTTCATAATAACAGGCTATTCAACTAGCAAACACTCAATATGACTCAAGGAAGAAATGTAAGAAAATTAATTGTAAACGGATTTGTCTGTCTTCGTCAAAATAGCCTATTAGAAAGATTACAAAATGCGCATAGGCTTATCGCTTATTGTTTATTGGGCGACAGAACAAAAATGGTTAATATGAACCTTTAAATGAAAATAAATGACAAAATATGTTTGTAAAAATATGTACATAAGTTACTTGTCAGGTATTGTTCACAAAAATAAGCATTAGATGAATAGTTGCCATTTAAACTATGTTTCATCCGTCCCGCACAGGCGGGACGGATGATAGATAGAAATAAGTACATATATGCATGTATACATATATACGTCATATATGCATGTATACATATATGCGCCTTACATATATTTCACATTTATGTGCATATACGGGAAAATATATGGCACTTACATGAAAACGGCCATTTTTGCTATATTTTGAAATATATGTTTCATATATGTATATGTGTTTTACATATATGAATTTTGCATATATTCTCATATATGCAGCAGACATACATGGGCACTAACATTATATATGTAATTTACATATATTGACATATATTACATTTCTGTATGGGTATCCTAGGTATGACCAAAAGCCTTGAATTTAGTGATCTTAAAGAGCGCGATGGATTATAGTGCGATAGAAGATCCGTTAAATAGACTGGAGCTAAGCCGTTTAGGGCTTATAGTACAGTATTATATAGTATAACAATATAACATGTAATGATACATTTTACAGTGGCTTCATAAATTCATTTAAAACATAAAAACAAAACAAATAAAAAACCTCATGAATACAAACTTCCCAGGAGGACTTAAAAGTGCCATGTGTGCATCATGAACCCTGTTGGTGTCTAACCAGCAAGATCAATTTAACAGTTAATGATATAGTCCGTAACAGTCAGTTAATTAATTTACAGATATTGTTTGTCATTTTGTTCTGAACTAGTTATGGCTGTCAGTCATTGACTGTTTCTGGATGTCAACGGACGTCCAGATTATAGTCAGAATGAACGTCTTTTCTGAACTAGTTCTGGCTGTCTGTGGACATTTAGATTATGGCCGGATTGGACATCTTTATTCACGTCATTTATGGACTGTTTCTGGATGTCAACGGACGTCCAGATTATAGTCAGAATGAACGTCTTTTCTGAACTAGTTCTGGCTGTCAGTGGACGTTTAGATTATGGCCGGATTGGACATGTTTATTCACGTCATTTATGGACTGTTTCTGGATGTCAATGGACGTCCAGATTATAGCCACTATGAACGTCTTTTCTGAACTAGTTCTGGCTGTCAGTGGACGTTTAGATTATGGCCAGATTGGACATAATTTCTCAGTGTCATTAATCGACTAATTCTGGCTGTCAATGGACGTTTAGATCATGGCCTGGACGGGCGGACTTGATATCAACCTGTTTTGTACGTCCACAGACGTCGCTTGCTCAGTGGGTCATATCTTCAAGCTTGCCCAATAAATAAGTATCCTCAACTCTGTTTTCTCTGTTCTCCACTTTCTCAGCTCTATTTGCTACATACTTTGACGTAATTGTATATTTTGATAAATAGTACAATATGTTTTTCTTTGATTTATGTCAATTAGTGTATGCTTGTTTCCATCTGTTTGTCTGTTATAAGCAGATGGCCTTTGCATCTGTTTGCTTGCTGTTTGTTTGCTATTTGTACTGCATTGTGAAGCGACCTTGGGTTCTTGAAAGGCGCTATAGAAAATAAACATATTATTATTATTATTATTATTATTATTACTACATATTACAGCATTGTTTCAATACAAGACATACCAATGGACTTGCACAGCTTTCTGTCTTTGGGCACCAGATATTCCTTCCTCACCCGAAACAAGATGGTTATAATTAAGTTAATTTACCATACAATTCCGAATTCGTCCATAGAGTGACGCCGGGGCGCTTGACCATGCTTCAGGTTTTGACGCCTTGGGAGTGAGAATGGGTTAAATATCAGCACTAACTCTTATTTCATATCAAATAAATTACTATTGATAAATGTATATTTTTAAAGTCTTTAGAAACTTTGAACTAAACATTGATATTGTGTAGTTTGTGATCCTCCATCAGCAGCTGCAGTTTCTCTCAGCTGTATCAGTGCAGTCACTGTGACGTCTGACTGACAGAGGTTTTTGTACGACTCTTTATCACTGTGTGAACACATTGCTACCACTGATACTGTGTAAACTCTGACAGTAATAATCTCCTGTATCTTCAGTCTGGACTCCACTGATGGTCAGAGTAAAATCACTGCCAGATCCACTGCCACTGAATCTAGATGGAGTTCCAGTATTACGGGTGTTTATATATTTAATCAGGAGTTTAGGAGCTTGTCCAGGTTTCTGCTGATACCAGTGTAAGTAGCTGCCTAATATTCCTACATCTATATGACACTCTATTGTTGCTGTTTGACTCTGTTGGACAGTTTTAACTTCAGGTTGAGTCAGAGTCACTCCTCTGGATTCTGAAGAAGAGAAAAGAAAAAAACTAGTGTTTAAAACTAATATCATCATATACTTTTACAAAAACACCAAAAACAGAGTCAGTTTTTACATCTTACCTTGAATAAACAGTGCAATGGTCCAGATGAAGATGTTGATTGTGTTCATTGCTGTAGTTTAGTCTTGTGTGATGATGAAGATTGTGTTCTGCTCTCAGTCATGAAGTGTTAAACTCACAGCACTATAAACACTCTCAGAGCACTGAAGCATGTGCTGACAATGCAAAGAAGTGGGCAGGATTTACAACAGCTTGTGCTGATAACAAACTAATATACTAGAGTTACAGAATCATGACTTTATTTTGTATTTTTACTGTGACTCCTGAGACACTGAGGATGTGCAGATGAACGTCCATCTCTGTGTCCATATTCAGTCATGTGACCATCATCACTGCTACACTTCCACTAGATGAACCGCCATCACTAAAGTAAGATCATGAATAGTGGTCGACCGATATATCGCCAAGGCCGATATATCGGCCGATATTTGGCATTTTTGAAATATCGGCATCGGCCGATAAGTTTTTCTGATTGGCCGATGTGTTGAAAGCGGGACTTTTATTTTGACGGCGCTCCGGACTTTTATTTCGACGGGCGGCGCTGAGAACACCAGCGCCAGAAGAGAACGGCAACGGTAGCTCCTCAGATCATACAGCGCTCACTCACATTCTCCGTCTTCATTAATTTACGATCTCTGTCAGTCATATCTAATACTTTGTTAGACAGAACTGGTGAACAAAGTAAGTAAATGGTAACTTATGCAAAGTAAGTAGTTAAAGTGAAGCATTTGCTTTTATATTATTTGTAACAGAAAAGGCAAACAATCAGGCTAAAATACTTTCTCATTTGCCGTCAACATTCAGCAAATGCGCATCTACGTCATTTAAACAAATCTCTGAATATCTGATAAACATTTAATTTCACAAACCTTGCAGATTTAATGGAATCCAGCTGTGATATCTTGTGAAGTGTGATTACTGTCTGCAAGTGACGGTCGGTCCGTGCGAACTGCGAAGTGAGTGAGTGCGAACAGAAGATCAGCTTCACAGGAGACGCGATCGAAAAACTTTAAATCCTTCATTTTAAAATATGCTGATATATATCCAGTTGCCACTGTGTCATATTCATATAGTTTTCTCTGTGCTGTATGTAACATTAGCGTTACCTTGTCTTTATTTGAAAAAATATGATTACCAGTGCGCACAATATTACCAGATTACTGAGTGTCCTTTTACAGTGTTTACCTTCTTTTTATTCACATATTCATATATTTCTAAACAATTACTTTGTGAAAAATACTGTAAAAGGATTGCAAATTTAAGAAGTTGCCATCTAAAGTATAAAAGCATGTTTATTTTTAAAATTTGTTTTATGATTTATTAAATATTGATAAAATAAATATAAAAATATCGGCTTTATATCGGCCATCGGCCACCCTGCTCTCCAAGATATCGGCATCGGCATCGGCCATCAAAAAACCAATATCAGTCGACCACTAATCATGAATCATGAGTCTGTTCAGAAAGTATCAGGACTGATTGTGAATCTCTAATCAGAGTTCATGGTGTCACTCCATCTATCATGAAGCCTCATGTGTGTCTGAAATCATCAAATGGAGAAGAAACAGGCTGTTAAAGGGGTGGTTGAGTGTGATTTCACTTTTCTAACTTTAGTTAGTGTGTAATGTTGCTGTTTGAGCATAAACAACATCTGCAAAGTTACAACGCTCAAAGTTCAAAGCAAAGGGAGATATTTGCTTTTAAAGAAAAGGACTACAACAAACGGCTGGTTGGGACTACACGACATTCCGCTCGGGTTAGTGACATCACTAACCCTAGAATTTACATAAACCCCACCCCCGGGAACACGCAGTCCATGTTGAGAAGAGGAAAAGATGTTGTATAAGAGTACATTTGTGAGTCAGCTCAAACTTTAGCATCCATCTTTTCACATGCAATAGAAAGTCACTCTGTGTGCATCTCACAACAGTTCATATATGAGCAATTTATAGATTTATCATGACAGAATATCCTAATTGAAGATAGTTAACTCCACATCAGCAACATAAATTCATCAACTAACCATTCAGAGACGTCCTGTTGCATTCTACATGTTGTCACTTCTTCTTGAGTCTCTCCATCCTTATCTGACTCCGTTTAACATTAAAGGCAGAACAGTTTCTGTCATTTTAGTGTGTCTGCGTGAGGTAATAGCAGCTGCTAACAGACTTGAAACCCCGCCCTCTGCAGCAGCTCATTTGCATTTAAAGGGCCAGGCACAAAATGGTGCGTTTTTGCAAACCCTCAAAAAGTGACAACTTTAACTTGCTATATAAAAATATCTGTGGGGTATTTTGCGCTAAAACTTCACACACACACTCTGGGGACATCATAGATATATTTTACATCTTGTGAAAAGGGTATTATACCACCCCTTTAAAGATGGAGACATATTAGAGCTTGTTCACGTTTCATGATCTTGTGTGGAGATTCATAACCGGTCCAGATACTTTTAGAACAGACCTTGAATATGAAAACATGCTTGACTGTGTAGAACATGCAAAATACCTTTTATATTTTCATTGTTGACACTTTCTATTGACTTTGGCTCTAATATTCAATAAACTCATTATTTGAAGAGATTTTCACTGAAGATTGAAGTCTGAAGCTGCAGGTTTTTCTGTGAATCATGATGATTGATCTGCATATGAAGAACAGAAGCATCATTATGAGAAACTCCACAACATCATCTTTCTTTTCATCATCATGTTTGTCATGAGTTTTGGTGTATTATAATTTTGTGAAGGTGTAACAATGAATAGATAATATTATAATGTGTTATAACTGCAGTTAAAATTAGTGCTCAGTAAGTCTGTCTATTTAATTCTTATAATATTCCTAAACATACAATTTGAAACAAGTTGAAACAAGAACAACATTTATTAATGATAATTATTATTACATATTGTGTTGAAACTTTACTTTAAGCCTTTAATGCATTATAAAGTGTTTCATAATGTGTTACAATGCCTTATATCTTATCATAAATAACTGTAACCAAATCTAAAATGCATTATAATATTTGCTATTTCATTGTTTCATCTCGAAAGGGTTGTTCTTCATAAAGGTGGATCAATGAATAGATAATATGTGTTATAACTGCTGTTACACTTATTGATTAGATCATACACGCATTTTAATGAATATAGCAATGCATAATTAATGCATTAAAAATACTTTTATAATGCAATATTTATGAAAGCTTTAAATAAAGTGTTACTGATATTGTTTTATAATGATTTAATCTAAAACTAGAGCAGCATTATTCCTATGCTGTGAATGTGCAGTGCAGTGAGCCAGCAGGACGGCCGCTACAGCCGCAGTAGCGTCCTGACCCTCAGCAAAGCACGCTGGGAAGAGGGAGAGCTGTACGTCTGCAGAGTAACACATGATGGAGCTCCTCATGAGGTCTCGTTCCACAAGAGCTCTGAGTGCTGATGTTTCTCTCCTGAAGATGAGCCGTATCTGAGTGTCCTGTGTCAGGCAGGATTCACATGAGTCTAGTGCTGCAGCTGTAGTGATTTACAACTCAATACTGAAAGAGTGTGTGTGTGTGTGTGTGTGTGTGTGTGTGTGTGTGTGTGTGTGTGTGTGTGTGTGTGTGTGTGTGTGTGTGTGTGTGTGTGTGTGTGTGTGTGATCTTTCAATCTGCTGTGTTTGCTGCAACATTCAATAAAGCTTCTCAACAAGTTCACTTTGTGTCTGACAACATCATTCAACTAACAGATGAAGATGCAGGTGCTTTTCAGAAGGTTGATGTAGCAGTAAATGTCAAATAAAGCTCTTGGGGTTTGAACATGGTCTCTGGAGACAGAGCTGCTCTATTCTGAGAGGATCACAATCACTCCACCCTGACAATGCAAATGGGGTTTTCAGTCTCACTCTCTGATTGGTTACATGATCTGGACTGGAACACTTTCACTTCTGCTTTAGTGAAGCAGCGCAGACAAACTGATCATTTATAGGAGATTAAAAACTTCAACCAAAAAAATATCAACCAAAATTTTTTTTTAAATAATCAAGAATCAGCCGTTCTGACACTAATTGTTACATAATCATTACATTTATAGAGAATGTTGTAAATACTCTATATATGAAAATTTTATGAAAATCATAACTAATACATGATCACAAATCAAGAATCAGTGTGTTGTTAATAAATGTTAATATCATAGTGTATTTGTTCATTGTTCATACATGTTTATATTAAAGTGTATTTGTTAATAAAAACTCTTGGTTGAATGTGTGTTTCACTGCCAGTTTCTGCCCAGCCGACTCTCAGCCAGATCTGTCTTACAGTGCCTGGGCCAGACCTGGGCCATATCAGTCAATAAGAGTCACTTTACAGGGTGTGGGCCACATCTGGGCCAGAGGAAGCTCTGTGTGTCCATGTTCAGTGTGTTGGGCCAGTTTTGGGCCGGGGACCCAGCCAGAAGTGGAGGTGGGCCAGGCAAAGTTTGCTCTCTGTCCTGCTGTTATCAACTCAAGAGTGAACCAGAATCATGTTGCTCTAGTGATGGGAGAAACAAAGCTTTTAGAAACCATTGAACCGATTGATTTGCATAATGATTCACTGTATTGAAGCTCTGGAAACGCCACACGCTGGTCAGAACAGCGGAAACTCAGCATAAAAACACCTTTTACACACCAAATGCAAATGTTTTTATTTAAAGTCTAATCTATTCAATGCAATAGGTGGTTTGCAGTCACGTGATTGTGATGACGCGTGACATTCAAATGGAGGGCAGGAAGTAAAGAGCGGAATGGACGAGATGGAGGAAAGTCTGTACTGTACTACTTTAGACGCTATTACAAGAGAAAGATATAGACAAAAAATCTAAACATATGTTGGATGTGATCCTTGTGTTATGAAGAGGAGTGATTTTTCAACTGAATTGAAAGATTTGCCTGTCATTGAGGCAGTCATTCTTTTTTTGTCCTGTGGATTAATCCGTAACGTTAACCCTATCAACCATTCAATGCTTCTCAACGTTACTTTTACGGCTGTTTACTTTACGTTATTAGGTTAACCACTCTCAAAGGTCCGCCGAAACACTACTAAAGCACTGAAGGCAGCACCCTCAAAACACTTTGTAGGTAGCTTTGCTAACGTTACGCGTTTGTCTTCAGTTACAGGGGTAACTTACAAACTCAAAGAAAAGAAGAAACAATTACTTTAACTTTACAAAGTTTGGAAAATGGTACGTTACACAAACATAGCCACATAAGTTGTATTAACTCACCTTTGATGAAGTGATCACTGCACACACGGGCATTTTCCGATTCGGCTCCTCCCGACCGCAGACGTAGATTTGCAAGCCATTTTTCTGGCGGTTTTCGGTCAATTTCTTGCATTTTTCTCCCTTATGAACAACAACTTTTGGTACTCCTCGTGGTTTCTCGGCTTGATCGATTTCAGCAACCATAAACGACGCAAAACATAGGTATTTTGAGTTTGTTATAGTGCTTCCTAAATGTAGCAAATCACTTCCTGCCCTCCATCTGCATTTCGCGCCATGGCAACGCAGTGACGTGACGTCATATGCAAACAACCTATTACCAAATCATCTAATACCAGTAAATATGAAATGTCTTTATAATATGAGTTAGTTTAGTAAATTGAAGGGCTTGTTTTGTTTGTTTTATGGAGAGCTTGGTAATCAGACCAATTACACACTTTTAACTCCTTTTTTATTATAAAAATGTGTCAATAAACATTAATATTTAAAAAAACTGATCTGAGATCAGGTAAAATGAAATAGACAGTGGTTCATGGGTTCACAGAGATCATCGCCCCCTAGTGACGAACCAGTGACATTTGGAAACAGTAATGACATGAAGCCAGTGCTGCCAGATTTGGGCAGTTTTGAGTTTGATTGTTCTGGTAAAAATTGGTTTGGCGGTTTTCAAACACCTACATTTTATAGACTAATTGGTTAATAAACAAAACTCAAGTGTGCATGTAGTCCATAAAATCAGTCATCATGATGTGTAAATACACCGGCCCACTGCAGATCTGATTCAGCCAATCAGAGATCAGCAATCAGACGTGATCATTCATGACTGATGGGTTTTTAGTGAGATCATTTGTAGCTGTATATTCGAGTGATCAGTATGTCAAAGTGGCATAAATATACAGTTGTATCTACAGTAAAGAGTGTGAGAGTGACCCAACTCTCTAAACGTGGATTACACCTGGTGGGACTCGAAGGCTCTTTATGAATATAACTGTAACTCTGAGAGCACAGTTGAATGACTTCATTGAAATGGAGTATGGGACTATGACTCCTGTCCATCATCATGTGCACACTGGCCTGATCAGGACATCTGCAACTTCTAAACCGTAGAGACTGTGCTCTACTCGTCCCGACCGCTGCTGGAAGAGGTTTCAATCATTCATCAGTTTTGGCTGAGCTAATTTCTGTTATGATCTACAATGTGCACTTCAAGAAAGATGTACTCGTTCTGTTTAAAGTTATGGCTCGTTTCCACTGAGCAGTACGGGACGCAATTATTTCCGTTTCCACTGTCAAAAGTTGTGAATGGTACCGAATGGTAACTCATCTGCAAACTCGATCGGAAGAAACAAGCGTCTTTTAGAGGAAATGTTCTCTTTTATAGAGATATTATCTTGCTAGAGAATATTCTCCTTTGGAAATAAAGGAAGTGTTGAAGTGCCCAGAGAAACTCTCTTGCTGACAGATAGGGAACTCAGTAATATTAAAGATCTGTCCTCTAGTGGTGAAGGATGGAAGTGCAGTTAAAGTGATTGACTTTCCTACAGTTCGATTACATTGTGGTGGCAAGTTTTACAGGAACAAGCTCCACTCACATTTTCTCCACATTTGTGTCCAGTTTAGTAAGGGATATAAGACTGTGTTACATGTTTACTTACATCATAATAATGAATAAAGTGTGTGAAAGGTTTGATATTGTGTAGTTTGTGATCCTCCATCAGCAGCTGCAGTTTCTCTCAGCTGTATCAGTGCAGTCACTGTGACGTCTGACTGACAGAGGTTTTTGTACGACTCTTTATCACTGTGTGAACACACAGCTACTAGGACAGTGTCTACTCTGACAGTAATAATCTCCTGTATCTTCAGTCTGGACTCCACTGATGGTCAGAGTAAAATCACTGCCAGATCCACTGCCACTGAATCTAGATGGAGTTCCAGACTGGAGGCTGTTCACTCTATAAATCAGGAGTTTAGGAGCTTCTCCAGGTTTCTGTAAGTACCAGGACAGACAGGGTGGACTACAGCCTGTTAAAGGAGTGCTGGCGCTGCATCTCATCACAACATTCTCTCCTGATGAAACTGTATGAACTACAGGAGTTTGAGTTACTGTGATCTGTCCTCTGGAGCCTGGAAGAGAAATGCATAAAGACAATATAAAAACAATGTGTCATATTAGAAATAGAAATAGATGTTCAATATGTATAAAATATGAACCAACTTTATTTATGTAGTTATAAGCATGTCAGTGTCTTATTGTATACCTGATATACAGAGCAATATCCAGATGAAGATGTTGATTGTGTTCATTGCTGTAGTTTAGTCTTGTGTGATGATGAAGATTGTGTTCTGCTCTCAGTCATGAAGTGTTAAACTCACAGCACTATAAACACTCTCAGAGCACTGAAGCATGTGCTGACAATGCAAAGTGACTCTCTCTATGTAAATCATTATCCTGAAGACTGTAGATCAGTCACAAACACATTTCGGTTACACTTTACAACAAGGTGAATTAGTTAACATTAGTTAATTACATTAGGGGAGCGCGGGGCACAACCTAATGCGGGGTTAGTTGTAACACGCTTGTTTTAAATACTTCCGCACATGCTTGGATGATGAAACTTTGTGTATTTACTAGTTGCCATATCAACACTATATAGAAGAAAAAAAAAAAATCCAATCTAATATCTAATATCCATAGACATTTATTAAACCATAGCAAAAGTAAATTTCTTACTTAAGTTAATTTTTCATCTCTATTTTTTGTGTTTATTTAAAATAAGACAAATCTGATATTATTTTAATCTCCAAGATGTTATTTAACAGTTGAGATAGTTCTTTAATGCTTCGCTAACTAGCAGAAGACACTAGCCGGGTTTAAATCCCAGTTGTGCAGGCGAGGGCATGTTGTAACACTGCGTTACAATGTGCCCCTATTAGAAATATGCTATTATATTCTATAATTATATTAATTTTATTGAGAAAACGTGAGAAAAAGGTGAATAAAGACTGAGAGTCAATGTTCAGAAATTACTAATTATTTATTTGTTTTGAACTATGTTGTATAGCTGTGTTTTCATGTGTTCGTAGTCAAAACTCAAAAATGAGTTTATATTTAATTATTAAAAATTGCCATTATTTTATATGAAAAAGTTTTTTAATTGTATTTTATTTAGAAAAAATTTTTTAGTTTGTTTTGTATATTTTTTTATTAGATCAGATAACATTTTAAGCTGTCATATGTCATGTTACAATGTGCCCCACCTATGGGGCATGTTGTCACATTTCACTTCCATTCTTTCGGGGTATATCCAGAAAAAAGTATATACTGTATTAATAAAACAAAAACACATAATTGTACTAGACATGTGGGAAATTAATGTGGGAAAAAATAAATACTCTGAACCATAAGTAGATTTACACAAACTGAGAAAGTCAAAAAGCGTTACTTTGTGCCCCGCTATCCCCTACTTAGCATGAACTGCACTTGTACAGCATTTATTAATCTTTGTTAATGTTAATTTCAACATTAATACTTTATTAAAATCTTAACAACACTGTTGAACAAACAATGAACAGCTGTATTTGTATTAACTAACGTTTACAAAGATGAACACAGTAACAAATGTATTGCTCATTGTTTGTTCATGTTAGTTAATACATACATACCAGTGTTTCCCCTATAATTTTTTCCAGCACCGGTGCACCCCCGGAAGATTTTTTTTTTTTTAATAACCCCTTAAACCATGACTTCTGGCAAGTTTTGTGGATAGAAATGACATTTTGAGACATACAAATTTGACATACCATCAACAGAAGGCATGATTATTGCAGCACGTACATTGGACTCACAAACAGGATTAGGACAGGATTATTCATGTTTTTCTTTTGTGTTAATTTTTAGCTGTAAGGTAGAAACTGATAGTGGAAAAATGAAACTCTTTCCTCCCTCACCTGCACTACTGATCTTTTTTTTCTGTAACACACTTTAGCACTTAGATACATCATCATGTAACCAATACTTTCATTTATTTTATCCTGTAGACATTTTTAACATTAAAATCCAAATGAAACTTTTCATTAGTTTAAAAGGTGACTAGCTTCCATAGCCTATTTTACTTCACTAACCTCCAGGGACGTGCAAAGAGTTCATTTTACGGCTGGGAATCGATAAAAAAAAAAAACTAATTAATCGCACAATTTGCTGTGATTTATCGCAATTAATCGCATTTCCCCCAAACTTGTAATCATCAATATTTAAATGTAGAATCACTAATTCAATTAAACAACACACAAAAAAGGGGAAAAAAAGAAAAATGTCCACACAAATTGGACAGAAAATAGCTCTATATTAAAATATAAAACATCGTATATTATTCTTCATTCAGTTATATGCAACATACTCAGATTTAACAGATTTATTTTTTGACTAATTATCAAAATAAAGTATAGTCATACAAAGCTATTATTACCAGAGCATGTGATCAGAGCAGGTAATTTTACCATTGTTGCCCAGCATGGCTATACCAGCTCAGCAAACATAAGTCTAGTCTACTACTGAGAAATTTCACGTTATTTGAGCAGACTTTGCTTTTCCAGTGCATGATCGGTAGCCTACATGACTGGAGTGTTTGGGCCGTTAACCACAGAGCAGAACGCACAGCGCAAACACGGAGCTGAACATTAAGCAGAGAGTGCAGTGCGCCGACACACACTCACACACGCACACGGAACGGAGAGCGCGGCGCAAACACGGAGTGGAAAAGACCCACACGTGAAGTTAACAAGCTGCGCGAGAATGAAACCTGATCGCCGAACACGGAGGGGCGGGACGGCATATTTTCCATAGACAGACGACCCCATAGACTTCAACGGAGAAAAGTTTGTACCGTTTTCTCCTTTCCACAAGCGCTTGCTCGCTCTCCCGTGGCGTCTGTCGTTGCTATGCAACCATGAACAGAGGCGCGCCTGTGAGAAAACGTGCACGCCGCGTCGCTTCTATGAGTGCATGCCGCGTCGCTTCATTTGAAATATTTGCATGTGAACGTGAATGTGAACGGCCCCTTATAGCAACGTGACATTAGCCTAATCAAAAATATTTCAATTTTTGGCTCTTTCCTCCGTTCTTGTCAACAAGTGGATTCAGAGCCATCACATTAGCAGCGCTGCCGGTCGCCATGTTTCAGTGTTTTTAGGTGTGTAAGTGAATGTCGTGATATTACTGATCATGTGAAGATTTTGGAAAATCCAGCGACGGTGCTGCACCGCTGCTTAATACATTGTAGGGGAAACACTGCATACAATTCATTTGTAATGATTCATGTCTGTGTTCCTCTGTCTTGTCCCGTGTTTAGCAGTTCCCCGTTATGTTGATTAGTCTCCCCAGGTGTTTCTGATTAACCACGCCCCCTTGTTATCTTGTTTAGCTTGTTTACCCTGTTAGTCTCAGCCTTTTTATACCTTGTACACTCATTCTTTCCCTGCGAAGTCTTGTTTTAGTGTCACACTGCAATTCCGAGCATTCTCCCTGGTGTCATGTCTCTTGGTTTTTGGATTTCTTGCCTGTTCCGTGGATTACTCTCTTGCCTCTGCCCCCTGCCTGTTTTGTTTGTTTGTTTGTTTGTTTGTACGGACTGCCTGATGATATTTTTTCGTGGAGGGCTATCCGAGCCGCTCAGCTCCTTTATGCCACTGCATCACCCTAGCTGGACTCTGAAACATTATATTGACTTGGCCCTGCAACTGAGCGGCTCAACTTTTTCTGTGAGTTTCACGTCTGCCGAGCCAGAGACTGGTCACGCCCGCCGAGCCAGTGTCTCCGTACAAGATGGCCGCCGCGAGCCAGTGTCTCCGGACAAGACGGCCACCGCCAAGCCAGTGTCTCCGGACAAGATGGCCGCCGCCGAGCTAGTGTCTCCGGACAAGACGGCCACCGCCGAGCCAGTGCCACTACTCTCTTGCCTCTGCCCCCTGCCTGTTTTGTTTGTTTGTTTGTACGGACTGTCTGCCTGTGTTTGACTTTGCCTGTACTTTGGATTACGCCTTTGGATTGCCCATAATAAAGCTGCATTTGGATCTAACCTTCGTGTCTTGGAGCAGTTCGTGACAACATTAATGTAATACATTACACACAAGGGTAACCAAGGGAACTAATAAGACACACCTGGGGAGACTAACCAACATGAAAAACTACAAAGAACTACAAAATATCACACAAGACAGGAAATAACACACAAGACAGGGGAACACAGGCTTGGAACATAACAAATATTTTGTAATGTTGTTACACTTTCTATTGTTTATTCTGCGCTGTGCTTAACAGCGATGGGACTAAAAAGCATGTCCACTTCTTAGAGGAGTGACTTGCTCTAGTGAATCTGAAACATTTAGTTCAGAAAATGCATGTGCAACTGTCCAAGAAAGTGTGTCTGTTTCAGTTCTTAAGGTGAAGCAACACCGTAATAGCTCAGAGTCATGTACCAGAACGCATGGTGTACAAGGATTAGAGAGACGCGAAAACCCTCAAACTCCAGGAGAACGTAGCAAACATCCCTATGGTAAAGAAAGCAGGTTTTGCAGTTCCTGTCAGACAATAGGCCATACAGAGGAAAAATGCTGGTCTCTGGGAAGGGCCAGACCTCCACCTTATATTCAGAAAAATACAAAACCACTTTCTAAGGGCAAAAATCAGCGATCTGCACATACAAGTAACACTCTTAGGCTGCATTTACACTGCAGGTCTTGATGCCCAATTCCGATTGGCTGACTATATCCGATTTTTTTGACGACCCGCTTACATCATCTTTTAAAAGTGATCCGTATTTGCATTTACACTATACACTGCCAAAACAACCAAATGTAGACGTTCTGGCCCGGAAAATGAAGCAAAACAACTCGATATGCAATGGATGCAGAAGCAGAGAAAATTATTATAGTGATGCGCGGATCGCGGTTATATCCGCGGGGGCTCTGTGGATAATGATAAAAATAACATTCTGATTAATTTCGGTTGGGTCACGGGTGGATAGATAAATCATTATTAACGAAAATATTAACTACATTCTCTAAAATATGAGCATGTTCCATTCCAGTTTAAGTTTCAAGGGAGTAAAGCCTGTTTATGCCATTAAGAAAATGAAATTCTGTCAAATAAATTTTGTTTTAAAGAAATGTTAATTTAAAAGCAGCGCTCATTCATCATTGTATTAGATGCACGCATCAGCCGTCGCCTCGAGTCCGCTGTTGAAGGTAATGATCATCCATTTATCCTCACGCGTAACAACACATAAGAATAATAACTTTGACCATCGGGTGCGGATACTTAAATCAGAGAAAATTATTGGTGCGGGTGAGTGGCGGGTTGATGATTTGTTTTTGGCTGCGGATTCGGGTGATGTTGGAGCTCATCCGCGCATCTCTAATTATCCAGTGTTTTGCTTTCCGCACTATTTTCAAAGGTCAGCAAAACAATGCTCTCGTAAGGTGTAGAAAAAAATTACTCCACTGTGTTGAGCCTTCGTCTTCCATCGCACCATTAATAAGTCATGTGATCGCAGTTGGTATCCACCTGAGTTGATGTCACTTTTTTAATGACGTACGACTCGCATTTACTGGGGAATATCCGTTCCCTTTCGTAAAGGGAACTCCCGCTGCATCGATACTCGATACTTTGGGGAATGCCCTCGGCATGACGCGTCTGAAGTCTGTAATGGAACTATTCCAATCTTGATTGGTGCTCGTCACTCGTGACGTTGCATGTGACGGTGATCCGGAAGCTATAAAAGGGCAACGGAACATAGCCGTATCAGCTTTCTGTCTTCAGCAAGCGTTCTGTGTGACTGTATTGTCTTATTTGGTGTTGTTTGTCTATCTCAATATATATATGGCGAATATAGAGAAACGACTCAGGCGGTGTGCGTCCCCTTGCTCGCGCTATTTGAGCGAGGGTGACACGCACTCGTTTTGTGTTGTTTGTCTGGGAGTGGAGCATGCACGGGCAGTGCTCGAGGGCGCTGTCTGTGCAAACTGTTTTCAGCTATCTATGAGAGAGCTCCGCTCCCGTTTGAGCTTGTTCGATCAATCAGAGCAGGCTCGCGTTTCCAGTGCATCAGGCCCCGCGTCTGTTGAGGCAGCGCGCCGCTTGTATGCATGGGATTCGCACGTGGAGCTGGCAGATAACACTGAGACGGTTGCGACCCTTTCTCAGTGTTTATTAACCAGCTCCACTGGTCTCGCGCACGGTTCGGAAGCCCGCGCTGCGGCTTCTTCCGACCGTGTTAAAGACACAGCGTTTGATTTATCTGGCTCCGAGGGGTTAGATATTATCAACACTGAATCACATAAATATGGGGATTCGCCACCCCATATTCCCGTTATTGAGGAATTGCTGGAGGTTGTGACCAGGGCAGTGGTTAAATTAAACGTTGAATGGCCATATAATAAGCAGGAAGCGACTAAGAAAAATAAAATGGATGAGCGCTTCCTGCAGACCCAGTCACAATCTTTGTGTCAGAGCCTTCCCTTTTTCACTGATCTTCATACTGAGGTATCGAGATCGTGGGAAAATCCATGTTCATCTCAATTATTTTCCCCCCATGTATATATTTACTCATCTATTAGGGAATCTAATGAGAATGGTTATGGGGTGATGCCTCGGGTTGAGGAATATTTTGCGAAATATTTTCTCCCTGACGTTGCGTCACCCCTGATAGCTCAGACACTTCCCTCCAAATCTCGTACATCGAATTTGTTAGGGAAAGCTTATATGGCGGTGGGTCGAGCCGGTGCATGCCTACACACGATGGGGTTATTACAGGCATACCAGGCTGACCTCCTCAAAGAGGTGGATGATAACTGGGAGGTCTCACTCAACGGTATTACTGAATTTCGTAGAGTAGCTGACTTATCTCTCCGTATTATTAAGGAGACGGCTCGTGCTATTGGCCGTTCTATGGCAGCAATAGTCGTCACAGAGAGACATTTATGGCTTAATCGCTTGGGGATCGAGGAGAAGGACAGGGCTTTCCTTCTCGATGCCCCCCTTTCACCTTCTGGCCTCTTTGGCGACGCGGCGAGAACCGTTGTCGAAAGGTTTCAGGAGGCAGAGCGACAATCAGCTATCCCCAGTTGTCAATCTAGGTCTCATGGGGTTGCTGCCAGGGGGCAGCCTCAGGGGACAGCCGCCAGTTCAACATATTTTGAGAAGGTTTCCTCTCGTGCCCCCCCGTATAAGGCTTGGGGCCAGAAGAGACATTCTCGTATGAAGCCCTCTATATCGAGGACAGGTCTGAGGACTGTCTCTCGGGCTAAGATGGCTTCAACTAAGAGGTCTTGTCGTAACACGCAGACCCTTATGGCCGTTCCCCCAGGAGAGCGAGTACAGGAGTCTCGCCCCCTTATACAGCCCTTAGGAAATCGATGTTTACTTCCCGCCGCCGATGGCGCTTCGGGACACATCGGCTTCCAGCGAACACAAATCGCAGTATCTGCCCGGAAACGTTGCGGCCCTGTCGAGTTCGCCGCCTCTCAGGAGGTCTGTAGAGAGCATATTTCGGTTAGTTCCTGCCAGTTAGCTGCTTCAGGTCACCGAAACCATTTGAACATTTTTAGCCAAGGCCAGTCTCGAGGGACTGGTCCCCATAATAGCATATTTAGACACCCCGAGGGGTCTTCAAAATATAGCCTGGAGGGTCCTGCTTACAGCGGAGCTAATATAAAAATATTATCTACTAAGGGTGGTTCACATGTCTGCCAGCCCCGAGCAGGGTTGGTTCTTGGAACAGGAAGTCAAGTCTCTCTTAACAAAGGAAACCTCAAGGTGAGCTCTTCCTCGGTTTCGGGAGCCCGGGTTCTACAGCCGGTACTTCATAGTTCCTGTGAGGGAAGGGGAGTAAGGCCTTGTTTCGGATCTCAGGGTAATGGATCAACCTCCGAGGGGGTTCAGATTCAAGATTCCGACTGTCAGTCAGACCAGCTCCGAGGACTGGTCTGTCGTGATAGATCCACAAGGCCCTTAACTCCTCATTCCCTTCTAACCCCATCACGGGAAGTTTCCGAGATCTGCTTTTGGGGGAAAAGCACATCAGTTCCGGATTCTTCCATTCGACCTAGTATTGTATCCCCGCACCTCCTCGGAATGCATGGTCACTGTCCTAGCTCCATGGAGTCTTCAGGGCATCCTCATTCCTGTCCATTGACTACTAGAGCAGACGGTTCAACACCGAGGTGTTGTTTCGAGTCTCGTGAGGTGCTAGGGAATATGGCTCAGAGTCTAGGAAAAATCACCAGTGCCTCTTCAGAGAAACCGATTCCGGGGGGCGGTGTAGGTTATAGTCATGATGCAGGCACAATTGTCTCCAGCTCAGACACTCATCTTCCTTACCATAGTCATGAATATCAAGCTAGGCCAGGCCACCACTACGTGACCTTATTAAAGAGTGGGCTCGCTGGCAGCAGTGTTCAACATACTATTCTTTGGCCTGCTGTACATGGGGGCCCTGTAGTGGTGGCTCAGGACCAATGGGTTTTCCCCGAGAGGGAACCCACTCCGCATGACCAGAGTTACGCGCACATGCCCTCGTTTTCTGATCATGGGGAGGAAGTTATGGTTCCTGCTCCTAGTACCTGTGTTGGAAACACAGGGTCTGAGGAAACTTCAGAGAGACCATTAGGTTCTATTTTTGACAGACACTATGTCGATGGTCTCTCTGATCAAAGAGGGGGCAGTCATCCTGTCGAGGCAGGGGCTGCAGCCCGGGGATTTCGAACTCCACCCCAAGTTGGCTTTAGCCGGGATGGAGGTCGGTTTGTCAGAGGTGCTCCTGTTTCCCCTTTATGTGGACGGCCACCTTCTGCGCCACCTCTCCCATGCTCTTCCAGCTCTGCTGGGTTTGGATATCATGATACAGACATGGTTGAGGCCATGTCTGTGTATACTTTCCCCGATTGTTCTGCCCCCGGGGGTTCTAGAGTACAAGAGGGTTCAGCAGTACGGGATCAGCTTACTCCGGATCAGGATGGTCCTCCCTCTTCAGCCCAAGGTCATGATATTTCACCCTTGGCGGTAGCCCAGGAAGCTACTGGATTGGCCCCTGAGGGGGACCAATTCATAAATTCTGGTCTCTCAACCGAGGTTGTTGAGACCATTGTAAACTCTAGAGCCCCCTCCACGAGGAAACTTTATGCATTTAAATGGAAAATTTTTATTTTATGGTGCAGAGAACATCAGTTGGACCCAGTTAACTGCCCAGTGGCTTCAGTACTGGAGTTCCTCCAGAATCGTTTCTCTGACGGGCTCTCCCCGTCCACGCTTAAGGTCTACAGATGGTGGACAACCAGAATGAGACTTTTACCGCCGCCGTTCCCGCGGCGGCAAAATTGGGATGTGTATTTGCTGCCTTTTACCGCTGAGTGGCGCTGTAATCACAGACTTTGAAAAGTGTCAGTTTATTCTCTTTATGACGTAATCTGCCGCGGCAGTAATCTGAGCTGAGGTCACAGATAAATTCAAGATAAATATTGTGGTTAAACGAATTCAAATTCATTAAATTTAAACAAAGTAGACACACGTTAACATTATGTGCCCAGTTTTTCTATAATTTAGAAAGGCTATGTCAATAGGTTACTTGTCATTTACTTCGTGTTATTTTAATGTGTTTGTAGATTTATTAACTGAAACATAACAGTGAAATAAATTAAAATAATTTACCGTAAAATTAAAACATTTTCAGGACTTGCAGTTACTAACCGATGTTAGTCGGTTTAAGCATTCCTTGTTATATTCAGAATTAAATAGGCTTACTTGTTGTTATGATTATCAATTGATTTCTTTAATAAATAATCAACCACAATGCCTATTACTGCCGCAGCAAAAATAAACCAGTCGAATTTCAAAGTCGTTCGCGAAATGGCTATACCGGGTGGCGCAAGTGACAGGGCAAAACAGCAGCAACTGCGGCATTTTAAAAGGTAAGTTTCCTATCTGTTTATAAAATATATAGGCTATATATAGGCTATATATATAAATATATATATATATATATATATATATATATATATATATATATATATAGATATAGATATATATATAGATATAGATATATATTTCATTATTTGAACAAAAATGAGACTGATTGAATATGTAAAAATATAAATCTGCTAAATTATTTTTTTGTGTGTGTGTGAATCATTCACGAGATTGAGATGACTGACAGTTATAACCGGCCATAGCAACGGAAGACATTTTTCAAAACAGATCGAACAAATCAGAAAAATACTTTCAATAGCCTACAGTATTGCTTTCAATTAAAAAATAAACAATGAAAATGTAAAAGAAAATTAATTAAGTTTGAAAACCCATCGCACATTTCAAGGTATGAATAAAGTGTCGGGACAGTTTATTTATTTAAAACAGGGTTGCATCGATAGAGTTTATTCCCTTTGTGATGCAAAATAAGAAACACAGAATCTTATTCTTGCAACATTTTAAATTTCTATTGTCAAAGAAATTGCAGCTAAATTAAAAAATTAAAACGGTACAAAACGAAAAAAGTTCAAAGCAACATAAATTAAGAACCGGCGTTTTTCTTTGCCTCTCTCGCGCTGGATATTTTTTTAGTAAGTTTGGTCTCCCTCACTGCGCGCGCGGGTCTCTCTCGAAATTAAGCATTTCAGCGTAAAAAAACACCATACAGCTGATAATACTGTATATGCCGCTGTGTGTCATCCACACAAATCACGAAAGAAAAAACTGTAACAAATAGCTTTTGTTCCTTCAAAGATACAACATGCCTTGCTGAATTCACCTTACAATAAAACGAGGTGGGTCGCGAATTAAAGAGCTGCTAAATTGAAATTGTGTGTGGAAAACCTTTAAATACAATCAATAAAACTACAATATAAAATTTAATAAGATATAGGGTCTACTGTACATAGGCTATGGACTTTTGGAGATTTTGAGATTAATCCTTAGAATTTTGCCTTTGCCTGCTCATCAGGCTGGCTCCGACACTCTCCATATGAAAGACGGAACATTAACACCTCTGTCCTGCACCCCCACGATAAAGCAACTATTGCCTTCTCCAAACCCCCCACAGGCTAGCTGAGTTTGCAAAACAAAACAAAGAGTTTGCCACTCGTCGTGGTGTGCCAAAACACTTAATTATAAACTTCAATATTTCATTCAAAACAATCTCAAAACGCTTTGTGACATTTTGAAAAGCCGTGGATGCATTACTGCCACTGGAACCATGAACGCAACAGAATACTGGTTCTGATTTTATTGTTTGTCGTTTAAACGTCATATAGGCCTATATATTTTTTTTTTAACAGAACTGCTTTTGAAATTACGATTGGAATTATTATAGGCTACAGAAGTAAAGTCATTGTATAATATTTGTTCCTTGGTGTAAAATGGAAATGCATGGTGATTTTATCTTGTAAATAGGCTATAAGCAAAAAACTATGTTTTAGAACTATAGACAAATCTCTCTGCATCAACAATAGACTATAAAATGCATTAATAGGCTAATATAAAAATATCAGTAGTCTAAGTTAGTTCGGGATTCGAACCCGTGTCATCTAAATGATCGTAACGTAAGTTCAACCACTCGGTCACGATTCACTCGTTGCGACATGGCCTAACGTTCCAGTGTGTGTTCGCTCACACGAGCGAGAAGCGCTCTTCATTCAAATGAACGCGCCGCCGCGTTTGTCGAACACTAATTCAACATGCTAGAATAAAACCTGGCTTTAGAACAATGCATAGCGCCACTCGTCGTGGTGTGCCAAAAAAATTACAATAATTTAGTTTCATTTATTTCAGTGTTAATGTTTGAGTTAAAAAAAATCCTCTACAGATTAAATTAACACAAAGTCGGCTATAAGAATCCTTTATAGGCTACGAAAAAAGCAAAGGGCTTACAGTCTTAACATTTAGGCTACTTTGCTTAAATTCGATACATTTATTTTCAGTAGGGCCTAATACTTTTGTAGGGATGTAATTTCAGTATGCTTTACCAACGCTATGTATTCAATTAAAGTTCCAAGAGGTCTGGTCTCTATATTTCCTTCCCAGCTGACACTAATATGCAAGTGCACAGCAAAAATCACAACTTGTGCTTGCTGCGAACGCAAGTTATTTAAGGTGTCTCAACTGTACACAGTCTACCCTACAGTGTGAATTCGTTACAAGGTTTCATTTAATTAAATTAATGTGCAGCAATTTGTACAAATAGAGTCTATAGGCCTACTATACTGTTGTAGCCATTAAATAATCTCATTTAGTATCATATTTGTTAAAATATTATAATGTTATTTTTTTCCATCTATGTTGAATATGAAAAGTGAACAGCACGAGTAAGATAGGATGCATTATATCGAGAGATGGATATGGAGTGGGTCAGACATGATTTTGACCACTTCATTAAGTTTTGTTTAGTAGAAAACCTTTCTTTAAAGTGAATTTCGTTTTCTATAAATTGTATCTTAATTTTATTTTTAATAAGTAAGAAAAGCAAATATAACAGACACTAATCATGGAGGCGCCCGCGCGGTCACTTGCATTGCACGTCAGCTGGAGCGCATCTCATCCTCCTAACTTAACGAAACTCAGCGTATGCCTCACACAGACATGAGAAATACATCAAATACACAAAGCTTGAAATGTCTTCAAACGAAATAATTCAAAACGAAAAGAAAAAGGCTACTCTCTGATTATGTCTTTATGTGCATTTCTCTCTAGGTGCGTTCACTACAAATATGGCGATCGTCAACTTCATCTTTGCAGTCGACACTGTCAGAAAACACTAGTTTATTGATAAAAATCAATGCACGCATCACCGGATTTACAAATACACATCTTGCTTGTTGCACACACATATTATGTCGAAAAAACGAAATATTATGTTGAAATAACATTATTATTAATAATACATCTTTTAGAATATTTGATTAAATGCTGATTGTTGCGCTTGTTCAATTTAATAAAATTAAAACTTTAATTGTGATAATTTAAATAACTGAAAATTAAATATTTAGTGGCCAAGTTTTGCTAATTTATTATTTAGGCTATTATATGCCTATTGCCTATATTAAGTAGGTCATATTAAGACAAGGCATATATTAAGTTATTTTAGCTGTTATGAGAAAAATAAATCTAACGAAATCTAAAATCTAAATCTAATAAATCAAAAAAAAAAAAATAATTCTAACGCCAATTCAACATGCCAGAATAAAACCTGATTTTTGAACAATGCGTAACGCCACTCGACCTGGTGTGCCAAAACACTACATTTTAAACTTCAATGTTTAATTCAAAACAATCTCAAAACGCGTTGTGACATTTTTTTTTAAAGCAGTAGCCTAGCCTATATACATTAAGGGCATTGAAACCAGGATCTTAACTAAAACGCGTTCCGCGTAATCTCTCAAAAATTATGCCACACTACTCCATTTATTTCTTTTTTTAAGGACTGCTTTTAAATCACTATAAATTACTATGCAATTGTATCGCTCACGAGAGCTCTTCATTTATCTAATTCCTCAATAGAATAGTAAAAATATTCAGTGTCATTGCTCCTAATATTGTCTCTATTTTTAACTTTTGATTCTATTTTTTCAGTTCTAAAATTGATTCTATCTTTGGTTCTATTCTGTTGTAGCCTAATAGGCCTATTTATATATATGAAAAATATGCCTATTAGGCTTAGGGTTTTATATTTAACCCACTTACATTTTAAAATACGGCAATTGCTGCTGTTTTGCACAATGTCCCTTTGCGCCACCTGGCGGTCATTTCGGGAACGACTTTGAAATGCGGCTGGTTTATTTTCGCCGCGGTGATTTCGCCGCGGCAGCTGGCGCGGCGGTAATAGGCATTCTGGTTGTCCACCATCTGTATGTGGCGGCTATATCAGCCTTCCACACGCCTTTAGGGGTGGGCACGCTGGGGACACACCCACTCATAATTCGTTTCCTTCGTGGAGCCAGGAGGATGAGGCCTGCTATCCAGCCTAGGGTCCCCACGTGGGACCTGGCAGTGGTCCTCGAAGGTTTATCCCTGGCACCCTTCGAACCCCTGGATAAGGTGTCTGAGAAATTTTTATCCTTTAAGGTAGCCTTCCTGCTCGCTATTACTTCCCTGAAACGAGTTGGCGACCTGCAGGCGCTATCTGTGGCTCCCTCTTGCCTCGAGTTCTCTCCTGGCAGAGTGAGAGCCATTCTCCACCCTAGACCTGGCTACGTGCCTAAGGTGCCCACAAATGTGGCACGGTCTATAATCCTTCCGGCCTTTCATCCTCCACCGCATGTGTCGGCTGATCAAGCTAAGTTACACTTGTTATGCCCGGTCCGAGCTCTTGAGGCCTATGTACATAGGACCTCGGGCTGGAGGAAGTCGGACCAGCTGTTTGTGTGTTTTGGGTTATCCAAGAAGGGCTCCCCGGTCTCCAAGCAGACTATTAGCAAGTGGATAGTAGAGGCTATTTCTTCAGCTTACGAGGTGTGCAATCTGCCTTCACCTCTCCTGATAAAAGCTCACTCAACCAGAGGAGTGGCATCCTCTAGAGCCTTGCTAGCAGGGGTTTCTCTTCAAGAGGTCTGTGATGCCGCTGGCTGGGCCTCCCCACACACCTTCATCAAACATTACAGTCTGGATCTGTCCTCTACACCAGGTTCACAAGTTCTCATGTCTTGAGTGTGCCAGATTGCTTCACACCAGGGCAGGGTCTCTCAGTGTGGCGGCGTGGGTATTCGTTCCCCAAAGTATCGAGTATCGATGCAGCGGGAGTTCCCTTTACGAAAGGGAACGTCTCGGGTTACGTATGTAACCCTCGTTCCCTGAGTAGGGAACGAGACGCTGCATCTCTCGGCCACACTTTTCGTGCTCCTGAGAACGACTTGCTTCGACCCTTTAAAAGCTGATACGGCTATGTTCCGTTGCCCTTTTATAGCTTCCGGATCACCGTCACATGCAACGTCACGAGTGACGAGCACCAATCAAGATTGGAATAGTTCCATTACAGACTTCAGACGCGTCATGCCGAGGGCATTCCCCAAAGTATCGAGTATCGATGCAGCGTCTCGTTCCCTACTCAGGGAACGAGGGTTACATACGTAACCCGAGACGATTTGTCTGCTTTCATGGCACACGCAAATGCACGTATCCGATTCATATCCAATTTATTACCACATATGAGTGAGGCCTGAATCCGATCTGAGAAAATCGGAATCCATGCGGTTTTTTCCTGCTTACACGTTCACCGGTCATATCCGATCTGTGCCACATGAGAGGAAAAAATCGGAATTGGGTCACTTGCACCATGCAGTGTAAATGGGGCCTTAGTGAGTTAACTACATTGTTCATGCAAGGCCTCCAGCTTTTAACTTCACTTGCTAGTGGGTTAGCAGCCCAATAGCAACAAGTTTAATAGTTAAACATCCAAATTGCAATGATCCTGTTTGAATTTTCAAATGTGTAATTGTGCGTAACACATTGTGCTCATAGAACACACTTCATAGTTGTTTGTGCTACTACATGTGCACATAGGCTAATTAAGTTTATTCTTTAAAACACATGATTGCTTTACTGTAAGTGTTGTATGAAACACTTAGGTTAAAGGTTGTAGATGCTATGCATTCTAGGCCATGTATCTTGTGTAAACTGGAATAATTGTACTGGAATTGCATAGCAATTTCAAGTTGCATGTGTGACTATGGTGAATTTGTTTGTCTACTTAGTGGAAAACTCAAAGAATCAAAGAGTTAGTGAGTGAAAGAGCGAACCATCTTCGTCTCCGAATCTCTGTCTCTTTATTACAAATTTCAATTGTGCAAAACAATAAAACATTTCCCTAGTGTAATCATGTTTCAGTGATTACACTGAAAACTGTTCAACTTATTATAGCCTACATTTTTAAACACAGACCAGTCACCTAACTGCTTCTGTATAACTTTTGGAATAACTCCCCTTTAAGTTTTAAACCACATACCCCTCTTCTCTTAACATTAACAATCATTTATAGCCTGTCAGGATACCTTAAAAACCCGAAATAAAGCATTACCAGAGTGTGAGGACACCAGCACCCAGATTCACACATACAGCCACAATACACATCTCTTATGCGGCCGCTAGCGCCATTGTTTACAAAACCTGTTTCCCGCGATTATAAACGCGGCTCTTTAATTCAGCTTCACACGGCAAAAATTCCATAACCAACTCATCACAGTTTCAATGCACGACATACACTTCAGGAGGAAACTCAAACTTGTCATTTTTACAGAATACTAACCTTGAAAACAGAATCAAAGAGTTAGTGAGTGAAAGAGCGAACCGCCATCTTCGCTGTTGACGGTGCGTGTCCACTACAGCGGCAAAAGTCCGCTCAGTGCCGCTGGCAACGCTGTAACGTCTCGCTTTGGGGTGTGTCTGTTGCGAGTGTTTTTAATCTATGTTTTTTACAACACACGGCCAATATAATCATCATAGATGCACGCCATTACATTTGGAAATAGACAAGCTTTGTTTCCAAATGCCCCAAGCAAAAATATCCTGTCAATTTTACAAACTTTTATAAACCCGGCCAGTATAATCACAATGAACACATCCAGAATGAAATATTTAACATATATATAACAACTGCAAAGCCTCTAATTTGTAAACAAAATGATTTACGCACTAAAGCCGCATAAACGCCGGCACGATTTGCATATTCTTAAAGGTCCCGTTCTTCGTGATCCCATGTTTCAAACTTTAGTTAGTGTGTAATGTTGTTGTTAGAGTATAAATAATATCTGTAAAATGATAAAGCTCAAAGTTCAATGCCAAGCGAGATATTTTATTTAACAGAAGTTGACTACATAAAACGGCTCGATTGGACTACACCCCTCTACATCCTGCATTAATGACATCACCAGAACCGTGTTTAGACTAACCTCCGCCCACAGGAACACAGGCGTATTGATGGCGAAATGTCAACAGACGGTTGATGTTTACCTATAATCGGATACCGCAAAAGTTTAATTCGAAGTTGTTAGTTTGCTCTGTCCTTTTCACCACGGACTGTTTTTCTAACCTGGGATAATATCAAGCAGGCTTCTCTCAGCGTTTCATATTGACGAAGGGGGAAATTTCAACTATATTCCAGCAAGCGGTAAGTACAAGTAGTGATTTAATATGGAAGTAGCGATCAACTTCACATCGTTTCTCTTAGTAGGATGAAAATAATCTTACTTAAACTGTGATTAATATACAGAAAGCGATCAAAGAACAACCCCTTTCCAATCGTCCAAGCTGTCAATCACACAGCGCGAGTTTAATATGGACACTTGCCAAAACTCGTTATGAAATCAATGACGCTGTTACACTGCAGAACGAAGCTCTTACTGTATTTATATACCTCATGTTTGCATTGGTGAAATCATTAGTGAGTGCTGAAACTGCGTTGCAATGATAAGATCTTTTTTCACGCGATCAACAGGCTGTCATCTGCTCAATGCTCGTCACTGCAATTTTTTATGTGATTGAAATAGATCTAAATACTTAAAAAACTTCTCACGATTCGTTAATCCCGATAGCTGTAATAGTAAAAACGTATAATAGCTGTAATAGTAAAAGTTTTCCAGATAGTTTCACATGTAATACCAGATATTTCATATGCAAGCATTTCAGCCAATCACAGCAGAGGGCGTTTACGCTGAAGTCTCTCAGCAGACACGCCCCTTCAAACAGAGTGTTCAAACCAGGGAATGAAATCAGGCTAGGAAATATGCCTTTTATTTCTAAATTATAACAATTTTTGATCTAAAAAACATACTAACATTATAAGGGCACCCCTGGAAACATGATAAAATAATAAAAATAATCCATGGAATGGGACCTTTAAACTCTCAAGACAGACGTCACATCCCGAACCTGAAACTGATTTCTGCTTATTTGTATTTTGTCCATTTTACTTGCAACAATGTTTTTGGACATTCATTCAATTGAATCTCTGTGTTTGGTTACACAGAATATTTTGCTGATACTCTTCATGAAATGGTGTTTTAAACCAGCATTTATTGTTTTGTTATAATGCAATTTATTTAAATGTTTCCAGAAACAGTGTAAGAGCTTGTAAGATCTTCTGATGTAACATATTTTATTCTCCCTTGACCATATTTTTAAGTACATCAATTTAAGGGCTTTTTGCAAGAGACAAATTTTAATCTGACCATATCAAACCTCTGACCAATGACAAATGCCACATGTATGCTTTTGCTGTTTGTTGTTCTGCTCTTCACAGGATCCCTGCTACCCAAGTTCATATCCTGTGTCCCGTCTCAGAAAGAGGAACCAGCGTTTGCTCCCAGATTCAGTGCCTGTTCTAGTGGAGATGTGAAGTGTTCGATGGATGATTTGCATATCTATGAACAGTGCAACACACTTGATAGAGCCTCCTCATGCAGGGCTGAAAGGAGAACAAAGACTGAAGACTGACCAACTGATATTGCAACAAGCCTGGACGAAAAGTCTGAAGATGCAACTACACACAACAGAAAGCATGTCTTTATGGACTGTCACCTTTGGACTCCATGTGTGTGGCCAACAGTGCCAAGGGCGGAATTGTAGGATTGAAATAATCCAAGATATTTGAAATGAACAAAGACATTTGCTTTATTGTTTTCCACCCCCCCTTTCCCCCAGTGACCATTTGGAGTTCCTAAAGGCTTCAAGGGTCGATGAATTGTCACAGCTTTAGTACGGTGGCGGAAGTTGTAATTCTCTGATTGGTCAGTTTGAATGTCTCACATTTGGGTTTTAGTCACATGGTCAGGAAAAGGATAAAAGAAGATTGTAACTGTTGCTCTGGCTCTCTTCTTCTCTGGGTCCCTTTCTTGAGGCTCTCTCTCTTTACCTCCTCTTTCCACTTACTCCATATTTTGTCATTAAACCTTTTCAACTACAAATAATGTGCTAAATAGTTTTGATTTGGTATTGACCTTGAAGTGCTGCCGTTGTTGGTAAAAGTAGCAATGGGTGGAATAGACAATAAATGTAAAGTTTTCTGCCATCTTGCTGATAACATTTCTTCAGCAGTCTTGCAGCTTGAACCCCTGCAGGAAATCCACCCTTACAATTAAAAATGGCATATTAAAAGTGCAAAAATAATTTAATATAATTGTTGACACACTTTGAAATCAATAACAGTTTAATATACTATCTTGTGTACTTGCAAAGTAAATACCTAAAGTACATTAAACAAGTACAGCAGCATGTATAATCTTTTGAACAAAATGCATTAATTAGCTATATTTATACATTTCTGCAGAACATTTCTGTTATACTTGTATTACCGAAATGTACACTATGAATATTACATCACTAAATAAATAAGCATCACAAAAGTTACAGAAAAAGCAATATGCAGAAGTGAATAATGCATGATTTACAAACTCAGGCCTACAAACGGCAGAAGCAAAGAAACAGAAGAGTTTGAGTGTCACATCTTCATCTTCAAGTGGACGATCACTTCCTTGAGGACAACAAATTTTCCACATCTGAGGGCTTGTGGTTCAGACACTGTAGTGTTTGAAGACTGCTTTATCACAGGATCTGTGAAAGGGAAGAATGCATATTAAATGAACCAATGATTAACATTTTTGTATCGATGTTTGAATTTGTGTATTATAATTTATATAGATATGCATTAGAATGTTGTTGTTTTCTTAGTTTACCTTTCAAAGCTTTGGCTATATCCTCATCAAGCTGGACATGAGTGTCTTTTATCCTCTTGTCTGTCGTCTATAAAGCACTCTATGAGTTACACTGAACATGAGATTAGAAGAAGCCCAACACAACTTACAGTGAGCAAAGTTCAATCAAAAACTCACTGATATAGTTATTTGCAGCAATAAAGCAACCTGTGAGTATTTGAGGGTATGTTGTATATGTTGTATATTGATAATTGTGGTTTATTTAAACCTATGGTATTTCCTATGAACGTGTCTATTGTGGTCACGGTAACATATTCATCTCTGTTAAAAAGGTTTAAGGACATTAGAAGTTGTGCATAATATAGTATGCCAGGACACTCGCAGGGCTGGACTGGGACAAAACAAAATCAGCCCTGGCATTTTGGCCCAGACCGGCCCACTACATATGATCATAAACACCAACCATCTTTGCACGCCCTTGAATATATATACCAACTCCTATTCTAGTAGGAACGAGCGAGAGTTAACAGATGAAATAACAAAAAAAAAAACCTGTCATTTATTAAACCAATTGAACTACTCCACAGTGATGAATCCTAAAACAAGCTATAAGCGGCTCTGGCAGAGCAGTGCCAGTGTTTCTCACAGGATTTCTAGTAAAACTGTGGTGGGTGACCTCGGGTCCTCCAGGGGGTTCGGGGGCATGCCCTCCTCCGGAAGAAAATATTGTGCATTTTAATGTTAAATTCATCAATCTGGTGCACTTTGAGAGTTCAAAATTAAAAGCTCCAACCCATATTCAGTGTGCAAACTGAACAAAGAAAACTCAAACCGCTTTTAGTTATAGTCTGGATCTACTGAAGGGTTTTTTGGGGAACTAATTAATAGAAAACTACACAGTAGATCCTCAACAACACGACATAATGGACGGCACTTCGTGGAGGTGGAAAAAAGTTATTTATGACCCACAATATTTCTTGTATAAAGATTTAAATGCAAAAGAAAAGGTATGAGAGACGGCTGTTTTTGTCATTTGCATGTTTTAATTTAAAATGTTTGCGATATTAACATAAGTACATGTTTAAATGTTTTGCCACTTGCTTGAGCAACTTAATATATAAATCTATATAGAAGTAGGCTAATGCATTAAATAATACTTTTTTTTTTGTATGTATTCGTTTACACGTGAATAGGCTCTACGTCTGTGAAATAGTGTAGATCTATATAGGCTACTGTGTACAAACAGAATCGCAATGCTGACAAAACTTTTTAGGCGTAATCCATATGAATCGTGTGATTTTCTCCACGATCGCTCTATATAATCTAACGGTTTAAATGTTTACTTCTAAATCTAATCACACTCACGTAACATACGCAGAGATGACGCACGCACAGCACATCTGATCAACAGAAGCTCTGAGGTGCGAGCTCATTATCATAACAACCAATCACAGCCGTTCAACGGCTCTGGAACCAATCAGCTTTAGTCGTGTGTTACACGTGTTGTTTGAATTTAAACAAGTAAAAACTTTTTTAAGCATCTGTGGAAAATGTATTAATGATGCATTCCAAATAATATGATGTTGAAATCCATGTGGGAATTTCAGTAGAACAAACGTATAATGGACAACAGCCTTTTAGATAGCCTTTTACAAGTACAAACAAGTAAAAGTGAACATCATATTAATTTTAAGTATGCACAATAAACGCGCACATTAACCCGATCACTTGTTTAGCGTTCATGTAAACACTATGTCACGGGGTGATGGACAAAGAGGAACTATTATTCCGGGAAAAGTTTCCGGGTGGGAGCAGTTTTAGTGGGATACTAGCCGGTTTTAGCCGGTTCCGGGGTTTCCCCCATGTATTGCGTCCGGGCCATTCTGGCGTGAAGAGCGGTGTATACGGAGTGGGAAGGATTAACGCAGCGTGAAGGCGGAACTTTATTTTCAGCGTCCCAGGGAACTGGAAGAATGGATCTATAAAGTGAAAGTGATAAGGATTGAAGAGTGGCTGAGCATCCACATCATCTATGCAGCAGTTAAGTGCCTCTTTGGTATTCTTCTGTGAAGCCCTTTATCTTCAATATTCATTTGGGTGTATCAGTCAGTGGACAGTGGCTCTAAATTAGTCAAGATATTGACTGAAATCTTTTTGTAGTATACTCCTCACAGCGTTGGATATTCAGATCTATCAATGGGAGAGGACGCCGGCCGGGACCGCGAGTGGGAGCCTTATTCACTGTGAGTTTGTTGTGGACTGCAGTGCTTAGTGTGAAGTGAACACGTGTGACTCTTTGAAGTGATTTACTGCATGCACAAGTGTGGGTGTATAATTCTGCTTCCACCCGTTGGCCCCAGTGGGCAGATCTGTGAGGCTCAAGCTGAAGAGAGCTCTCTGACCGTTGTTATCCAGTGTGTGTTGTATAGGAACTGCTGTAAAGACTTCTTGACCATCATCTATCCTGTCTCTTACAATCGTCTGTCCCATTACCGGCCGCTGTCTGCTCTGAAGAGAAGCCGCTGGGTGAAGATCCTTTTACCACTGTCTGCACGATCACCTGCCGTGCCTGTTCGAAGAGGAACCGTTGTGTGCTCGACCCTTACTATCGCCTGTACGGATGCGTATCATTCACTGCCCTGGAGAGGAACCGCTGTGAGAATCCCTTGCCATTGTCTATGCAGGTATTGACCATCGGCTGTCCTGAAGAGGAATTACTATACCCACCATCGACTGGTCCGGAAACGAACTGCTGAGTGGAGATCTCGTAGCACTATCTGTCCGATCCCTTACCGTCATCTGCTTCGAGGAACACCTACTGAGGGACCACTAACTTTCTAACTTTCCTTTCAGACAAAATCTGATTAGTATGTATATTATTTCCACGACCACTGATGAAAGAAACCACTGAGATCAATCCTGGAGTGAGAGAAAACACATTAAAAACAACTGGTGTTTCTGCTTCACTCCGCATCGCTCTCATACTGTGATCTGAAACACTGACAATAAAACATCCCAGTGCCATAATCAACATCAGCTCTAACTCTTATTTCATATCAAATATATTACTACAAATATGTATATTTACTCAATGAATTCATTATTTTTTTAAGTCTTTAGAAACTTTAGTAAACACTGATATTGTGTAGTTTGTGATCCTCCATCAGCAGCTGCAGTTTCTCTCAGCTGTATCAGTGCAGTCACTGTGACGTCTGACTGACAGAGGTTTTTGTACGACTCTTTATCACTGTGTGAACACTGGACCACTGTGATAACTCTGACAGTAATAATCTCCTGTATCTTCAGTCTGGACTCCACTGATGGTCAGAGTAAAATCACTGCCAGATCCACTGCCACTGAATCTAGTTGGAGTTCCAGTATTACGGCTGTTTATGTCATAAATCAGGAGTTTAGGAGCTTCTCCAGGTTTCTGCTGATACCAGGCTAAGTCATTATAGGATAGTCCTACATCCATATGACACTCTATTGTTGCTGTTTGACTCTGTTGGACAGTTTTAACTTCAGGTTGAGTCAGAGTCACTCCTCTGGATTCTGAAGAAGAGAAAAGAAAAACTATTAGTGTTTAAAACTATTATCATCATATACTTTTACAAAAAACACTAAAACCAAACTCAGTTTTTACGTCTTACCTTGAATAAACAGTGCAATGGTCCAGATGAAGATGTTGATTGTGTTCATTGCTGTAGTTTAGTCTTGTGTGATGATGAAGATTGTGTTCTGCTCTCAGTCATGAAGTGTTAAACTCACAGCACTATAAACACTCTCAGAGCACTGAAGCATGTGCTGACAATGCAAAGAAGTGGGCAGGATTTACAACAGCTTGTGCTGAGAACAAACTAATATACACTAGAGTTACAGAATCATGACTTTATTTTGTATTTTTATTGTGACTCCTGAGACACTGAGGATGTGCAGATGAACGTCCATCTCTGTGTCCATATTCAGTCATGTGACCATCATCACTGCTACACTTCCACTAGATGAACCGCCATCACTAAAGTAAGATCATGAATCATGAGTCTGTTCAGAAAGTATCAGGACTGATTGTGAATCTCTAATCAGAGTTCATGGTGTCACTCCATCTATCATGAAGCCTCATGTGTGTCTGAAATCATCAAATGGAGAAGAAACAGGCTGTTAAAGATGGAGACATATTAGAGCTTGTTCACGTTTCATGATCTTGTGTGGAGATTCATAACCAGTCCAGATACTTTTAGAACAGACCTTGAATATGAAAACATGCTTGACTGTGTAGAACATGCAAAATACCTTTTATATTTTCATTGTTGACACTTTCTATTGGCTTTGGCTCTAATATTCAATAAACTCATTATTTGAAGAGATTTTGACTGAAGATTGAAGTCTGAAGCTGCAGGTTTTTCTGTGAATCATGATGATTGATCTGCATATGAAGAACAGAAGCATCATTATGAGAAACTCCACAACATCATCCATGATCAAAGAGGTCAAAGGTCACCTCAGAGGTCACAGCTCATCAAATATATTTCTTTAAACAGTGTTATATCAGAAAGCATTTAGTCAAATCTGAATGAGTGAGTGTTGAGAAGAGCTGAGGATCTTCTAATATCAGTGTGTTGAAGTGTTGTTTCTCTCTCTCTGCTGGAGTGTGTGTTCACTCGAGTGGAATAGAGGTTTTTGTACGAGCGTTTCATTAGATTGTATCACTGTGGTGGACTTTCGGTGGAGGAACTAAACTGGTGATCGGTAAGTCTGTCTATTTAATCACCTAATAAAGAAAAATAATTAGATTTCAGAAAGTGTTTTACAGTGGAAACAAGAACAACATTTATTAATAATAATGATTATTAGATATTGTGGTGAAACTTTACTTGAAGACTTTATGTATAATGTATTATTAATGTATTCATAATGTAGATTTTAATGTCACATATATATTTTCATAAATTATTGTAACCAAGTTAAAAGTTAAAATGCTAAAAGTTAAAGGTATCAATAGCATATGCTATAATGTCATGTATGTTTTCATAAATAATTGAAACCAAAGTTAAAATGTTTTATAATATTTTCTAATGAGTTAGGCTAGAATAGATAATATTATAATGTGTTATAACTGCAGTTATAATTAGTGTTCAGTAAGTCTGTCTATTTAATTCTTATAATATTCCTAAACATACAAATTAAAACAAGTCGAAACAAGAACAACATTTATTAATGATAATTATTATTACATATTGTGTTGAAACTTTACTTAAAGCCTTTAATGCATTATAACGTGTTTCATAATGTGTTACAATGCCTTATATCTTATCATAAATAACTGTAACCAAATCTAAAATGCATTATAATATTTGCTATTTCATTGTTTCATCTTAAAATGGTTGTTCTTCATAAAGGAGGATCAATGAATAGATAATATGTGTTATAACTGCTGTTACACTTATTGATTAGATCATACATGCATTTTAATGCATATAGCAGCATAATATCATTAAATATACTTTTATAATGCAATATGTATGATAGTTTGTGTGTGAATGTGTTGTGTTTGTCTCCTGCAGCTGGTCCCACAGTGAAGCCCTCAGTGTCTCTGCTGCCGCCCTCTTCTCTGCAGATCTCTGGAGACTCAGCCGCACTGCTCTGCCTGCTCAGCTCTTACTCTCCACAGGGGGCGCTGGTGAGCTGGACACTGGACGGGTCAGAGGTCACCGAGGGGGTTCTGACCAGCGCAGAGAGCCAGCAGGACGGCCGCTACAGCCGCAGTAGCGTCCTGACCCTCAGCAAAGCACGCTGGGAAGAGGGAGAGCTGTACGTCTGCAGAGTAACACATGATGGAGCTCCTCATGAGGTCTCGTTCCACAAGAGCTCTGAGTGCTGATGTTTCTCTCCTGAAGATGAGCCGTATCTGAGTGTCCTGTGTCAGGCAGGATTCACATGAGTCTAGTGCTGCAGCTGTAGTGATTTACAACTCAATACTGAAAGAGTGTGTGTGTGTGTGTGTGTGTGTGTGTGTGTGTGTGTGTGTGTGTGTGTGTGTGTGTGTGTGTGTGTGTGTGTGTGTGTGTGTGTGTGTGTGTGTGTGTGTGTGTGTGTGTGTGTGTGTGTGTGTGATCTTTCAATCTGCTGTGTTTGCTGCAACATTCAATAAAGCTTCTCAACAAGTTCACTTTGTGTCTGACAACATCATTCAACTAACAGATGAAGATGCAGGTGCTTTTCAGAAGGTTGATGTAGCAGTAAATGTCAAATAAAGCTCTTGGGGTTTGAACATGGTCTCTGGAGACAGAGCTGCTCTATTCTGAGAGGATCACAATCACTCCACCCTGACAATGCAAATGGGGTTTTCAGTCTCACTCTCTGATTGGTTACATGATCTGGACTGGAACACTTTCACTTCTGCTTTAGTTAAACTGATGATTATATTTATAGGAGATTAAAAACTTTATTATATAAAAATATCATAAAAAAGATCAAGATCAAGAATCAGCCATTATGACAGTAATTGTTACATGATCCTTACATTTATAGGCGATGGTGTAAATATACTGTATTTGAAAATGTTATTAAAAATATAGTGCATGATCATAAATCAAGAATCAGCCGTTGTGACAGTAATTGTGTAAGAATGTAAAAGTTTGTGTGTCTCAAATGGAAAGCATCACGTCCAGACAGCAGAAGTGACTGAATGCAGTCTGTTCAGTTTGATTGACAGGATCATATATTACACCTAAAACATGATGATCATATTGAAACACTGACTCATTCTCTTCATAAACAGATTTTTGTATGACTCTTTAAAGGGGGGGCTCTGTCATGATTTCTGTCTTGTGTTCCCCTTGTCTTGTGTGGACTTGTTATTTCCTGTTCTGTGCCATGTTTTGTAGTCCTTTGTAGTTTTTATTGTTTATTAGTCTTCCCAGGTAATTCTTATTTACCACGCCCCCTTGATATCTTTTTTAGCTTGTTTGCATTTGTATTTAAACCTCTGTGCTTCAGTAGTTGTTTGTCGGTCGTTGTAGCTGTTTCCTGTCCTGAGTTCCGTGTTCTGCCTGGATTTCCTGATTGTTCTATTAAAGTATGCTTGCATATGGATTCTCTCTCTGCTTCATTCCTGCCTCCTCATAACAATTAACAACTTTTGGTAACTTTTGATTTTAATAATGTATTAGGGTTAGGGTAAGAGATGTATTATGTAAAATGTAAATGTAATAAGTATTTTATAATGTAAATGTAAAATGTTAAAATGTAACTAAATGAAATCAACTGAGAATAATAATAGATTTACAAGTACTTTTTATTGTTAACAACTAAAACTATTGTAAAGTATTACCAATTTGTTTAAGTCATGGTAAGTTATTAGAAAGCGGCACAGATTGGCAAGCATAAGAGTCCATTATATGTAATTAAAATCAATAGCAGAAGACAATATCAGAATAAACACAAAACTATAACAACTGTGTGTTGTGCTTTCCATTAATATTTGCATAGAGTACTTGTCCAAATAGAAAAGTAAAAAGAAGTACCACTAAAACCCAAACAGAAATACATAAGCAAACACTATAAGTAAAATTCCACTAAATACCGATACTCGAAAAGATTTATATAATTTCAGATTTTGAGGGATGACAGGAATGGTTGTTGTGTTTGTCTTTTCTCATGTTTTCAAAAAAGCCAGAGAGATACACAGTTGTTTAAATCCAGTTGTTTAAAAACTATTTTAAAAAAATGAAACTATCACACAAAAAAGGTTGAAATCAAATTAAGGTGAAATGTGACTTTAATATTACAGATTATTAGTTTTAATATTATTTTTTGTTTACATTTTCTTTAGTGAAATTTCTGAATTCATGACACTTTAAAAACACTCCCGATTGAAGAAAAAATGTCAAATCATAGAATTTAATAAAATGACCCATTATTTCTACATGTTAAAGAAAAAAAAAGCTTCAGTCTGAAATATATATTATCATCCGGTGCTTACCAATGTAAAACTACACATTTCTTCAGTATATTCTCTCAGTAGTAGGATGCTTCATCTTCCTCACAGAATCCAGCTTTTACAGCATCTTCCATAATCTTGATTTTCTTTGGAGGACTCTCGATCGATTTGGAGAACTCTCGATTGATCTATTCTAGTCTTGCCGTGCTCTCCTTATCAAACTCCTCTTTATTCTTCAGGACAAGCTTTAAGATGCCTCTCTGTGCCACATCACAGGAGTCCTGGAGCTGATATCGCTCACACTCAAATTCGGGCTTACTCGGATCCATGGCCATCAGTTTGATCAGTGAACTGACACAGCCCATCAGGTACTTGTTGAAAATCTCTGTGTACGTTCCAGAGATCATATGGACGAGACTAGCAATGTTACAGGCTTGGAAGGTTTGAGTGTACAGCAGATCTTTTGCGAAGAGCTTTCCATCATAGGAGAGTGGTTGTGTTTTCTCGGATGTTGAGACAAAGTTTGAGAGAGTTGTGCTCAAGTTTTTCAGAATGTAGGAAACCATCTGAAAGAATTGTGCCATCTTCTCCCACTGCTCCTTCACTCTCCCCATAGCATCCATTCCTTTGAACGGCATTTCTATGGTAGTCTGGAAGTCGATCTCTTTCGGTTTATAATTTCCCATAGTGGGCATGATTTCATCTAGTTCCTTCTGGTTCTTCTCGAGGTTCTCCACGCACTTCTCATAGGTCTCTCTTGCCTTGTTCAACTGAGCTCGGGTCTGCTCAATGGCCAATCGTGCATTCTCTGCTGCTCTCTGAGAAGGACGCATGTTCTCTGACTTGTTTTCTTCTTTTTGCATCATTGGTGGCACACACATTTCTAACAGCTCCTGGATGGTGTTGATTACATCACTAAAACACTTTTCAGTTGAATCAGACAACTGCAGACATTTATCTGCAATGACTTTGATATTTTCCAGCTGATCAGGAAGAAGTGCTTCAATAACTTCATCACCCAGGAACAGAATCTTCACAGCTGTCTTCATGTAACCTGGAACGTTGGCAGTGTGGAGGCGAATCTGATCCATGTTCTTATTGGCCTCATTAAATGCCCCCCAATCAGAGTCACACACTTGCATGAGGCAAGCGTGGAAGGAATCAGGGTGTTTAATGTATTTGTAGCCTCCTTCGGGGGGATTTTTATTGATGGAGAAATCTGATGAGGACGAGATGAACGCCAGCTCTCCCAGGATGGCTATTGAAAGCGGTGCTGGAGTCAGATACTCTTCCCAGTTGGCATAGGGCTGCATCATGAGTTTGGTTTGGTTCCTCATGTCCTCAGCAGTGGTAAGGCTTTGGGTTTTGTTTGCAATGATATTCATTTCCAATCCTACAAAACAAACAAACAAACAAATAAATAAGGGTACAACGGAGCTAAATGTGACTCAGGGTAAAAGGTGCATTTTATTTTATTTTCCTCTTGATCACTAATCTAGGCTGCATTTCCTGAAACCTTCTTAACGCTACGTCGTTCTTAAGTTTTACCTTTACCCTTGTGTGGTGCATATTTTTGTTACTCAGCCAGTGTTCGTGGGTCTGGTGGACCCGCTGCATTTTTGGGGTTTTAATTCAACACAATCAAAAATGTTATGTTAAAATACTCAACAGATGTTTACTTCATCCCAATTACAAGCAATATAAACAGCATATATGGTTAATATTTTCTCTTTACCTTTGTTAGATCACATTTAAGAATTGCAACCTCATGGCAGGAATGGCAGGGGTAGAAACTAAACTCACTTTTGCACTCTCTCACACTTACACACAATCTCTCTCTCACACTTACACACAATCTCTCTCTCACACGCACGCACACACACACACACACACACACACACACACACACACACACACACACACACACACACACACACACACACACACACACACACACACACACACACACACACACACACACAAAACACCCCCCCCACACACACACACATACACAGACTCACTTGGATATGTGGTGTACGGTCACTCTCCATAGGCATAATGGTTTTTCTAATGTACAAACTGTATAATCTATCCCCCTACACTAACCCTACCCCTAAACCTACCAATCACAGACAACTTTTGGCATTTTTTGAATTTCAAAAAACACCATTTAGTATGTTTTAGTATGAGGACACAGATGTCGTCATAAACCATGTTTACGTTGTAATACCCATGTCATTATACACATTTGTGTCCTCATAAACCATATACAAGAACATACACACACTAACAGCAGGCCCTGACAGGAGGAGGACAGAGTAAAGTTACACAGGACCTACAATTTCCACACTTTTATTAGCCCCGGGTCCAGTGGACCCCAACATCCTGTGTGTCAGGGGTCACCAACCTTTTTGAAACTGAGAGCTACTTCATGGGTACTGAGTCATATGAAGGGCTACCAGTTTGATACGCTCTTCTGAAATAACAAATTTGCTCAGTTTGCCTTTAGTTATATATTAATAATAATCATCTTCTATGTGAAGACACTAATCACGTAAATGATTTCTCACAATAATTAGCAACAATAACAATGAGGGAAACAGATATCAATATTCAGCCCTTTAATATCAGTAATTGTTACATTTTTAGATGATCACTTACATCACTACATTTCATAGGAAAAATGTCCCATTTTCACTATCCACTGACAAACCCTTTTAACAAATCATGAACTGTTTTTTTTTTTTAAAGTTATCAATTATGTAATGTTAGAAAAATCAACTTACATATTTTTAAATAAATCTTGTCACATTTTGAACTCATGACCAAATCTGTGGCATTTTTTAAAACACTTTTTAAATTGAACACAATTCTTCAATATTTTAAAAGGGAAAAATGTCCCATTTTCACTATCCACTGACGGTCCGTGTAACGCTTTGCAGTTCTTTGTTCAATTTTAAATTTAATAATCAGAAATGAGAAAACGGCCCCTTTATTCGTTTTTTCAAAAAAACGAAAAAACGAGATTTCGGCTTGATTTTTCGTTTTTTGGTTCACAGGCAAAAAACCGAATAAATTAATTCAAAATTCGTTTTCCACATCTGGGCGCCCTGACACGCCCCCTTCCGCCGATTGGTCAAGCAAATCTGAGCATGTGACGTCATCAGTTGTCGCTCAGGTCTGTTCAACAAAATAATAGTCCTTTACTATGGCTACAGATTCTTAAACTGTACAGGGCAGGTCCTATTGGGCTTTCTTCTGTGCAACTTTACACGTTTCACAGAAATCATTACATCAGAAATATTAATTATTAGTCTGCCACCAGCCTGTTTTATTTAGCTGTGTGTGGTGATGCTGCGCTTGACAGCGCCGAGCGGGAGAGGCTCACTGACTAATGTTCAGTCAGCAGTCAGAACTTTTCTTTTAGACGCTCCGTTTTGACACGGGATGGTGATTGCAAATACTGTAATGCCAATCGGCTGAGGGTGGGTACCGATGATGGTGAAATACAGTTTTACTGAAGCTGTAATCATAGCCGCGACCCGCGAGAATGAGACAGATGATTGACAGGACGATAGCGGAGGCAATTAAAGGCGCAAGAGAACTTATGTTAACAAAAACATAAATAAAAAAAGTGTTTAACCATTTCATGCATGAATTATGATAACCTCAGTCAGGATTTTATGTGTTTTTATTGCTCTTAGGGCATGGAAAACAAGATTTTATTTTTCATTTTTCATTTTACAAAATTTTCAAAGAGATTTTCAGATGTCCACTTGAATGGAGAGCATGCGTTTATGGTTTAAACTGAAGAGATATTGTATTAAATATAATACAATAATCAAACAGATAAAGTATGTGTATTTAAACTAATCAATTAAATTATATCAAATCATCTGAAAACTATAAAATACATACAAAAATATATAAATGCAAAATATTGCAAAGGCAATTGAACTCCATACGTTTTCTGCAGTATCCTGACATTTCATCTCTTTTTGAACGTGCTGTCAATTTCCACCAAGAAGAGTTCCAAAATGCTTTGAAAATGTTAATTGATCCTGTTCATCAAGTTCATGCTTAATAGTTTGCCTTACTATCCTCTGAATTAACACAAAGTAGTTATTAGTAAAAATGGGGGAAACTGGATCAAGTTCCTGTGGAATCAATAAATGTTCTTGATGGCATGCATTGTTTCTCGTTTTTATTGTTTGATTATACAGCCAGAACTGGACTTCTGTTTGGGTTCCACCAGTAAGTGACATACCTTTACACACACACACACACACACACACACACACACACACACACACACACACACACACACACACACACACACACACACACACACACACACACACACACACACACACATATATATAGCCTATATTTTTTTTTTTTCATGGTATAATTATGTAATCTGCTTATTGTGAGCCTAAAATTTGAGTAAATTGGTATTCAATCATTATCAGGCTGACTTGCTTTTTTATATATATTGAAAGTAGAGTTTCATGTTGTCACTTCACATTTAATGGCCGCTTAGAATGAAATTGCTATGCAAATTCACAGTGCCTCCTTTGAGCTGCATTAGACAGTGTGTAATGTACATCTAAAAATGCAGGGTCAGATGCTGCTTCTGTGCCACCTATACTGCAAAGCTGTGTGTTTGTTCATACAGAGTTCATCAGACAGCCTAAAGCCTCTTACGTTGTTGATTTATATTTTAAACAACAATTCGACATTTGCTCGCAATGTTTTTCTTACAAAAAACCTCATCATTCTGCAGGACAATTGTCTATTACAGTATACAACACGCTTTAAGAAAAGTTTATTTCCATCACACTGTAAAGTGTTTTTAAATATTACATATAGATTACAAATACCAAAGATTTTACATGTTAATTATAGGCCTACCATGGGAAGTAGGGGTGCTGAGCGTGGAGCATGAAGAAATGGTTGGGGATGAAAGTTCACACAAACAAAACCAAAAAACTGTGGTGTTTTGCCTATAGGCATACATATTACGTGTGTTTGTTTTTATTTATGCTGTATTATAAAATACCCATATTATAACAAATGAATAAAATATATTTGGAAATTGCCCTTTAAAACGAAGGCTCAGTTTGTGGTTCACAATTATTTGATTAAAAACAACAAAAACAATAAAACAAAGACAAAGTCACTTATATTAAACACTTTTTTTATTTATGTTTTTGTTAACATAAGTTCTCTTGCGCCTTTAATTGCCTCCGCTATCGTCCTGTCAATCATCTGTCTCATTCTCGCGGGTCGCGGCTATGTTTCAGTTTCAGTAAAACTGTATTTCACCATCATCGGTACCCATCCTCAGCCGATTGGCATTACAGTATTTGCAATCACCATCCCGTGTCAAAACGGAGCGTCTAAAAGAAAAGTTCTGACTGCTGACTGAACATTAGTCAGTGAGCCTCTCCCGCTCGGCGCTGTCAAGCGCAGCATCACCACACACAGCTAAATAAAACAGGCTGGTGGCAGACTAATAATTAATATTTCTGATGTAATGATTTCTGTGAAACGTGTAAAGTTGCACAGAAGAAAGCCCAATAGGACCTGCCCTGTACAGTTTAAGAATCTGTAGCCATAGTAAAGGACTATTATTTTGTTGAACAGACCTGAGCGACAACTGATGACGTCACATGCTCAGATTTGCTTGACCAATCGGCGGAAGGGGGCGTGTCATGGCGCCCAGATGTGGAAAACGAATTTTGAAGTCATTTATTCGTTTTTTTGCCTGTGAACTAAAAAACGAAAAATCAAGCCTAAATCTCGTTTTTTCGTTTTTTTGAAAAAACGAAAAAACGAATAAAGGGGCCGTTTTCTCATTTCTGATTATTAAATTTCAAATTGAACAAAGAACTGCAAAGCGTTACACGGACCCACTGACAAACCCTTGTAACAAATCATGAACTATGTTGTTTCAAAAAGTTATCAATTATGTAATGTTAGAAAAATCAACTTACATATTTTTAAATAAATCTTGTCACATTTTGAACTCATGACCAAATCTGTGGCATTTTTTAAAAAACTTTTTAAATTGAACACAATTCTTCAATATTTGAACAGAGAAAAATGTCCCATTTTTACTATCCACTGACAAACCCTTGTAACAAATCATGAACTATGTTGTTTCAAAAAGTTATCAATTATTAATGTTAGAAAAATCAACTTACATATTTTTAAATGAACTGTCACATTTTGAACTAAGGACCAAATCAGCATTTTTAACACACTTTTAAATTGAACAATTCTTCATTATTTTAAACTTTGCCATGGCACTGCTATGTTGCCAATGACAACATCTGGTATCTGTTTCTTTTTTAGTGGGAAGACTGGCATTGCATGCTGTTCACCAGTGTATTGTAATCTGGTGTGTAACTTGACACTGCAACTGTGAGTGAGTCTTTCAGATGTGCATCAGTGAGGCGTGTTCTGTGTTTGTTCTTGATGAAGTTCATGTCAGAAAACGCTGATTCACATAGATAGGTTGAACCAAACAGGCTAGCAACCTTCATAGCTGCTGTGCATACTCCACTGTACTTCTCGTTGTCAACAAGGGACCAAAAGTTTGGGGCAGCCTGGTAGGCTTTGAGGTGGAGGTCATTTTGCAGTGTTATGATTTCAATCTCCACCTGTCCAGCATCCAAGTTGAAAGTTGCACTTAGTTGCTCAGCAAACCATGTTGTGTCCACTTTCATGAAAGGATTGGAAATGAACGACACACATGGCTCAAGCTGATGAAGGTCACAAAACCTATTCTCAAACTCTTGCCCAAGTCTGTTTATGACTTCACAGTAGCCTACTTTTCTGCAACTTTGTCAAATGTTTCAGATGCAGAAGCATTGTCTTTCAGCACCGACTCACAGAGGGAAAGTGCAGCACCTTTTTTCTCTGTAAATCCACAGAAAAAACGTTCATCTTGGCTTTAAATGCATTTAAAGCACTTATCATATCAACAACAGTCTTACCTTTGCCTTGCAGCTGGCAGTTCAAGTCGTTTAGTTTCCCAGTAATGTCCGTCAAAAATGCAAGGTCAAGTGTCCACTCTGTGTCCTCTAGCAGTGAGACGTCTTCGCCTTTGGACTGCTTGAACTCTTTTATTTCACCCAAAAGTGACAAAAAACAAAGTAAAACTCGTCCTCTGCTGAGCCATCGGATTTCTGTGTGTAGAAGCAGGTCACCATATTCAGCTGACATCTCCTCCAATAGCACCTTGAAAATCCTGTGTTGTTTTGCTTTGGAGCGGATGTCGTTTATGATTTTTACAACGGGAGTCATCACGTGTCCAAAGCCGATCACTTTTGCACATAACGCCTGCTGGTGAATGATGCAGTGATAATGCAGAAATGTTGAGAAGTCTGGGTCACTTTTACAGTGAGCGATGAAACCTGCATGTCGGCCGATCATAGCAGGAGCCCCGTCTGTAGTCACCGCTACCAGCTTTTCCAATGGTACCTTTTTCTGCACGAAAAACTCCTTCACTGTGTTATAAATGTCAACTCCCCTCGTAGTTGTCTTTAATGGCAGTAGTGTCAGCAGTTCTTCTCTTGTGGAGAAATCTTCAAACACCATCCGGATAAAAACTAACAGCTGCGCTGTACTGCTGCTGTCCACGGACTCGTCGCACTGGATGCTAAACCAGCTGCACTTTGCCAGATCCCGGTCCAGCTGATCGGCCAAAAAACCAGACATATCTGACACTCGTCTAGCCATCGTAGATGCATCCAGTTGGACGTCAGAGAGAGTGGAGATTAGATCGGTTCCATTTTTCTCGTCTTTAAGTACAGTGTTAGCAATTATCATCATTGCTTCTTTGAAAACTTCTCCGTCTGAAAATGCCTTTTTCTTCTTGATCAGAAAATGTGTAGCTCTAAACGAGGCTTCGGTTGCTTTTTGTGACTTTTTCACCGGCCTCGTGAAAAAAGACTGTTGCTTACCCAAAGCTGCCTTTAGCTCACGGGCTTTTTCTGTCCGTAGTGCACTTCCCGGTGGGTAGTTAGCATGGTAGCTTTTGTGACACGTAGTGAAGTGTCTCTCCACATTGTGCCGCTTTGCCGTCGCCACAGTCGCCCCGCAAATGAGACACACGCAGGTTTCTTTCACAGTCGTAAAAAAGAATTCCTCCTCCCATTCGTTGTGAAAGTGATACGTTTTCTTCCTTTTTTCTGCCATGTTTTTCAGCTACCATCTTCGTCGCGCCCGCGCCCTCTAGCTTACTCTCCACGAGCACTCAGTGCTCAGCAATGGTTTTGTCTCACGCAAAATACTTTTGAACTAGAGTAGGTCAGAGTTCACCTAAACTTATCTAAACTCATGTATAATGAACATATTTTTAAGATATTGTCATTTTTAAATATATATAAATGCAAGTTTGATTAAAAAAAAATAGCAACAGAATAAAATTTAATTTCAGACGCAGCTCCCAAGTGCTATTTTTAGAACAGGCCTGCGGGCGACTCATGTGGTCCTTGGGGGCGACCTGGTGCCCGCGGGCACCGTGTTGGTGACCCTGTGTGTAATATAAATGTGTAGGGGGGGGGTGTACAGTGTGTTTTCATTGAAAATGTGTTCTGATATATATTCCTCACAGAAAATGAGCCAAGGCCAATGAGTCTCAGTTTGAAAAAATAATAAATTGTATCATTTTTCTTTTGATAAAAAATGAAAATGGGTCCAACAGACCCGAACACCATACAAGGGTTAATGGTAAAAATCTTTAAAAAATTTAAATTACATTTTCTTCTTAGTTTTATGTACGTAAGGGTTTATATGTTTTTATTATGTGTTAATGCATTTTACAATGTCATGTGTGTTAGAATGATGGTGTTTAGTGTTTGTTTGAATGACACTGTACAATACTGTACTGACACTGTTCTATATAATATTAACGTTCTCAGCTTGTGGAAAAGCTGCTTGTGATTGGCTTTCATCATGTGACTCATCCCCACTGTGATTGGTGGTTGTCAGTTTATTACAAAAGTATAAAACAGATATTAGTACTTCAGTAGGTTGATAAATTAACTTTATATCAGTTAATGAAATAAGTTTTTTACTGTAAGGTTTAAGTAAAATGTGTAAAACCTAAAATGTTGCTACTGTATTTTTTTCTGCTTTTTTTTATTTATTTACCATTAAATATTTAATATACATTTTAATAAATATATAACCCCGGGTGGAAGAACATTTTATTTTATTTCTCTGAATTCAATAAATTTCACTTCCTGCAATTCCAATTTAACAGTGGTGTGTGGCCATTTCAATTAAAATTCACAACCACAGATGGAAAATATATTTTTTTTAGAAATAATGAGTAAAAATGTATTATTTTATTTATACATTAATATACATTAATGCAGTATAATGCAGATAATATGTAGGATGATATATTTCTTGACATATTTCTGTTGTGGTTGATAAATTGATAAAGAACATGTTCTTTTTACAAATAATGAACAAACATTAATTTTATTCAAATATATATAAAGAACTTAGCTCAAGTCATTGTTTTGAACAAGTATTAACTTGGACATTATTAAATAGATATTATTTTAGCTAACGTAGCTATTTGTATCAATACTGTGTGTCTCTTGCCCAGGCTGTTTTTTCTTGTGTCTGTGGGGTAAAAGACCAACCTCTCCACCTCATACACACCCTCAAAGCAAACATATAGCTTCCCTCTTGTCTCTGACATATGATCTTCACATGGTTCTTTGCTATATATAGTCTCCTCATGCACTCAACACATGCACATGAAAATCTGACTTGACAAAATACATTATGAAATTACTATGAAAATGAATAAAGAAAAAATTATCCAAATACATAACATTAAACAATAATTTTTAGTCTTTACCCCCCAAAATGCAATAAATGCATGACACTTTTTTCCCCCAAAATGCAATTAATCCATTGAATCAATATAAAAATATTTTTCATATTTTAACTGTTGAAATACACAACAAAGTAAGTTGATCCACATATGACAGCCTCTGAACTTGGTCAATACTAATCTTATATAACTTACAGGCACTGGACTAAAAATAGGCGACATTAAATCACCCTCGGTAAGAAATAGCCTACCTCCTGAACCTTTTTTACGGTGATCAGCTGTAAAATGGCTTGGTCCTGCTCGGTTTTCGTTGACTTTGAGTAAAACAATTGAAAGTTTTTCAAAAGATCCCCTGGGGCCAAAGCGTGGTCAGCGTGACAGAAGTTTGATGCTGTCGTCTGAGAACAAGCAACAGTCGAGATTTTTCCTCCTCCCGTGTGCCTCATCTTCTTAATCTCCTCAAGCAGTGGCATAGCCAAGAGGGGTCCTGGGTGGGCCTAGGCCCCCTCATTTACATGTCCGGCCCCCTCAGATTTCTTATTGCTTAAAATAAAATAATAAAAATAAGAAATTGTTGATGTGATTTGTAATGATATAGTGTTATTAGTGTTTGGATCAGAGGTTTGACAGTTGATGCTGGAAGGCCAAGAGAGCATTACAATAGTCCAGTCTGGAGAGAACAAGAGTTGTGTAGCTCTGATAGGAAGGGCCTGATCCTCCTAATGTTGTATAACATTTACATTTACATTTATTCATTTAGCTGACGCTTTTATTCAAAGCGACTTACAATTGCTATATATGTCAGAGGTCGCACGCCTCTGGAGCAACTAGGGGTTAAGTGTCTTGCTCAGGGACACATTGGTGTCTCACAGTGGATTCGAACCCGGGTCTCTCACACCAAAGGCATGTGTCTTATCCATTGCGCCACCACCACCCCCGGTATAAGGCAGATCTGCAGGACCGGGCAGCTCTAGAAATGTGCTCTGTGAAGTTTAACTGATCATCAATCACAACTAATACTTACTATACTAATACTATACAGTCTACTAATACTCTAATTAGAGTTAGTGGACATTGTTGTATAGTCACGTAAATCAAGAGATCACATTCAGGTAACTCACATGTCTCTTTGCTAGCATTGCATGTACAAAAACAACTTTCTCTCCCTCTTACATGCATACCAGTTCCCCACATAATACAACAACTCAACAACTCAAGACTAAAGCCGGCGCACACTGTGCCATTTATAATAGTCCTTTACGATTGTTGCTACGAACATGATCCTCGCTGTAAGCCATGTCACACTGTAAGATCTCAGTCGTCATTAATGTCAGACTGTACGACAGTCAAGACGCGTTAAAAGCGGACGCACGCAAGAAAACTTGTCCAGTCACCGTAGGTTTTCCACAGTCTGCTCGGGAACCGATGCTCTCGGGACAGATATAGTTATTTCAGTGAGTAAACGGCTCGACGGCAGGAAGGAATAAACCAAACAATTTTTAAACTTTTTTTCAATAATAAAGGTAGTGAGTCGATCACATATTTTAAAATATTACATAATTCATTGAAGCCTGTTTGTCATGTATAATACACCGACCAATTGTCATCTGGCACAACAAGTTCAAATTTCATTGGCCAATGTGAAGTGGAGCGGTAATTTTCCAGTTATTCATAAATGGTTTGAAAATTAGATGGACAGACGAGTTTACATTTATGAAGTGATCTGAATCTGCGTTGTTTAAACAATGGATGCTAATTGACTACAGAGCACTGCACAAAACCAGCACCGAAAGTCGCATTAATGGTAAGTAGTATTAAAGTCATTTTTTATTTAGTCTATGTATATTGATACACCGTTTACCATTTGATCAAACTATCATAGTTGGTTAAATGAAGCCCAGGCCTACAGAACTATTATGTGAAGTGTAGGCGGACAACAACACACCCAATGGAGACGTGAAAGGACTTCAACATGTTTGATAATTATGCAGCAATAGTATAATAGTGCAGTACTACTGGTCAAACATTTGCACACATGACTATTTTTATGTTTTTAAAGAAGTCTCTTATGCGCATCAAGCCTGCATTTATTTGATCAAAAATAGAGAAAAATATCATCACAATTTAAAATAATGGTTTTCTATTTTAATATACTTTAAAAATATAATTTATTTCTGTGATGCAAAGCCGGATTTTCAACAGCCATAACGCAGTCTTCAGTGTCACATGATTTTTCAGAAATCATTCTAATATGCTGATTTATTATCAATGTTAGAAACTGTTTTTTTTTTTTTTTTTTTACCTGTGATACTTTTTCAGGATTCATTGACAAATAAAAAGTTAAAAAGAATTAGTATTTAATTAAAATAGAGACAACGTTTTTACTGTCACTTCTGATCAATTTAGCACATCCTCGCTGAATAAAAATAGCCTATAAATTTCTTTTAAAAAAAAAAGAAAGAAAACCCCAAACTTTTGAACGGTAGTGTATCTTGGTACAAAATAGTTCTATTTTAAAAAAAAGCATGTTCTTTTTTTAACTCCGAATCCTGAGAAAAGTATCAAAGGTTATATGTATATCTGTCACAAACTGCTCTGAGACACAAAGGTTGAGGATCCAAATTTAGTTTATCTGTGTAATCCAGAATCGTAACCAAACACAGGCAAAGGGTCACAGGAAGGCAGTCCATACAAACAAACACAACAAGGCAGGGAACACGGGCAAAAGAGTAATCTACAGAACAGGCAAGAAATCCAAAACCAAGAGACATGAAACCAGGGAAAATGCTCAGAATTGCAGTGTAACACTAAACAAGACTTCACAGAGAATGAATGACAACACCAGGCATATATGGGGTGAGCTAAGCAAGATAATGAGACACAGGTGAAGGTCATAATGGATGAAGAGTCCGGGCAGTGAGTTATGGGAAATGTAGTTTGTGAGGGAATGACAATAGTCAGCGGGTGACCATTACAATATCATTATAGAAAACCATTATTTCAAAATGTAGTAATATTTCACAACATAATTTTTTTTAATGGAGGGGTGGAGGTGGGGCTGGGACTGTCTGATCCCGAGCTCAGTGGCGCTGTTCTGAAAGACCACAGAATAAAAACAAATAGTACATTTGGCCCAGTAAATTTGAAATTATATGGAATTTTATATATAATATGCTCATAATTTACTTTCAAAAACATATTTTTTCAAAAACATTTACATTTCTTGCTATTTCCTTCATCTCTGATTGTACCCTGGTCGTGAGAATTGGGACGCGCTCCTCACTGACATATTTGGTTTTGAATCTTGGATCCACAAAGGCTGCCATGTCCAGCAGATCTTCTGTGGCCTGATCCCACTGGCATTCAGGTACTGGAGGACCTTTGATTTGATGGACTGGGTAAGCTCAGTGTCCTCTTCATCTCGAGTCAGAGCTTGAGTGTTCAGAAGATGGAGGACTGGCTTTACAGAAGATACGCTGACGTAGCTCTCCCCCGACACTGCATCAGTGAAGTCCTGCAGGGGAGAAAGGGTCTTGTTTATGGCTTCAAGAACGTCAATGTCCTGCCATGTCGGTACCAAGTGCCTGTGGTTCTTGTCGGCCGAGAGAACCAGAGCCACCGCCTTCTGCTGCTCCAGCACCCTTTCAGTCATGTGCTGCTTAGATCCCCATCTGGTTTGGCATTCTGTAACCAGTGCGTGCTCTGGAAAGTTGAGCTCCTTCTGTGCCTCTGTCAAAGCTCTCCTCTTCTTCCAGCGGTGAGAAAAGTGGCCCACTATCTTTTTGCACAACTTTGTAGCCTTGTCAATGCGAGCATCATCTTTAATTGTGTTTTCTAAAGATAAAATGAAGTAAAGACAAAATCAAAAAGTTAATATAATACTTTTTCCTAAATAAACACTAAGTCAACACCAGTGGTGGAAGAAGTATTGAGATCCTTTACTTAAGTAAATGTACTAATACCACACTATAGAAATACTCTGTTACAAGTAAAAGTCCTGCAAAAGTATGTAAGTATCATCAGGAAAATGTATATAAAGTATTAAAAGTAAAAGTACTCAATGCTGAAAAATCGTCACGTTTTAGAAAGTGTAAAGGATCCAAACAGTTGTGTGTTTAATGGTCTAATCATTTCAGCTGGACTTGTAGGCCATTATATGGCTGTGTAGTTACATCTATAATAAAACATTGTATTTAATAAACTGTTTTGTGTTTTCTGTGCAAAAATCTAAATTTGAAAAGTAACTATAGCTGTCAGATGAATGCTGTGGAGTAAAAAGTACAATATTTCTCTCTGAAATGTAGTAAAGTAGAAAGTGGCATGAAAAGAAAAGACTCAAGTAAAGTACAAGTAGCTCAACATTTGTAAGTACAGTACTTGAGTGAGAGTACTTAGTTACAGTCCACCACTGGTCATCACACAAGACATAATACATGTATTATCTATTAAAACAAGTTATAGCAACAAATAGTGAAACAGAAATAAAGGTTTATTTCAATGGGTCTATCTTTTCAGTTTTATTGAAATATCATATAAAATAAATTTACATTTACATTTACATTTATTCATTTAGCTGACGCTTTTATACAAAGCGACTTACAATTGCTATATATGTCAGAGGTCGCACGCCTCTGGAGCAACTAGGGGTTAAGTGTCTTGCTCAGGGACACATTGGTGTCTCACAGTGGATTCGAACCCGGGTCTCTCACACCAAAGGCATGTGTCTTATCCATTGCGCCACCACCACCCCATCATAAATATATGATTGTGTCAGCTTCGAGATCTATACAATATTATGTCAGTATACACTAATACAAATCCTATCCCTTATACAGTACATGTAATGAAAGTTACAAATAATATAACAATTACCAACAGTATTGTGCAGCAGGAGCCCAGAGCATTGTAGCCTCTGCCATTAGTTGAGTTCCACAGCCGTCTTTATATTGCTCCCGTTGTCAGTCGTTATAGTCACCTGATGCTCTGGACACAACCCCATGAATCCAGGGCATCCCTTAGGCCAGGGGTGTCAAACTCAGTTCCTGGAGGGCCACAGCCCTGTAGAGTTTAGCTTCAACCCTAATTCAACACACCTGATCAGCTAATCAAGTCCTGCAGGCTTATTTGAAAACTGCAGGTGTGTGTTTGTTGAAGCAGGGTTGGAACAAAACTCTATAGGGCTGTGGCCCTCCAGGAACTGAGTGTGACACCTGTGCCTTAGGCCAACGGAGATGTTTTGTCCCGTGTGGTCCTCGGGGAAGTAGGAAGTCTGAAGGCATTTGCTGACGAGTTCGTACTCGGGTGTAATATAGTGCACAGTGAGACTTATGTACGGTTCTGTAGTGCGGCTGGACCACAGGTCGGTCGTGGATGAAACATATTCAATCTTTCCGACTCCAAACTCTGCCTGCACCGCCTTTCTGCACTGTTCATACAGTTGTGGGATAGCTTTATGGAATAGGATGGAAGTGCAATTAAAGAGATTGACTTTCCTACAGTAATAATATAGATTATATTGTAGTGGTAAGTTTTACAGTAACAAGCACCACTCACATTTTCTACACATTATAGTCCAGTTTAGTAAGGGATATAAAGTTATGTTACATGTTTACTTACATCATAATAAATGAATAAAGTCTGTGAAAGGTTTGATATTGTGTAGTTTGTGATCCTCCATCAGCAGCTGCAGTTTCTCTCAGCTGTATCAGTGCAGTCACTGTGACGTCTGACTGACAGAGGTTTTTGTACGACTCTTTATCACTGTGTGAACACCCATTTACTGTTTGGATAGTGTTCACTCTGACAGTAATAATCTCCTGTATCTTCAGTCTGGACTCCACTGATGGTCAGAGTAAAATCACTGCCAGATCCACTGCCACTGAATCTAGATGGAGTTCCAGTATAACGGTTTGTTGCTCCATATATGAGGAGTTTAGGAGCTTCTCCAGGTTTCTGTGAGTACCAGGCTAAGTAATGATAACTAGCCACATACACTCTACTGCTGGTTTTACAGTTTATTCTGACTTCTTCTCCTGGTTGAACTGCTGGTATTGATGGACTCTGAGTTACAGTGATCTGTCCTCTACACTCTGAAAGAAAACACAAACAAAAATGAAAGTTATATATGATGATATACAGTGTATGATAAATATATATACATTTCACATTTTAAGATAACTAATAATTGTTGTAAAATCTGTATTACACAAACCTTGAATAAACAGTGCAATGGTCCAGATGAAGATGTTGATTGTGTTCATTGCTGTAGTTTAGTCTTGTGTGATGATGAAGATTGTGTTCTGCTCTCAGTCATGAAGTGTTAAACTCACAGCACTATAAACACTCTCAGAGCACTGAAGCATGTGCTGACAATGCAAAGAAGTGGGCAGGATTTACAACAGCTTTTTTTACAACAGAAAAAATAATAAAAAATATGCTACGTATACTTGCAGGCAGACTAATTATCAGTATACTTCAAGTGTGTTAATGATTAGTTAACTTGAAGTGTGCTATTTTGAAACAACTAATGTTGTACTAAGTATATTTTAGTAGTACTTAAATTGTGGTAAAGCATAACTTTAAGTGTATTTAGTGTACTTTTGTGTACTAAATTGGGAAAAACTATAAGTATACTTAGTATACTTTAAGTATATGCCTGTGTAGGGACTAATTACATACTTATAGTGATATTAAAGTGTACTTTATTTGTATTACAAGTACATTACAAATTCATTATGAGTGTCTTCGAAACATACAAGCAATATACCCAGGTCAAAAAGAAATATTTTTAAATTGTACAAATGCGTAAATTAAATGTATTAGTTTGAAACAACTTCAAGTATATTAAGTGTATTTCAAGATATGCTTAAGATCAATTTTAAGCTATTTGCACTATATTTTAATATATTAAATTGTGCTAAAATGGAACCACTTCAAGTACATTTAAGTGTATTTCTTTACAGTTAATTTAAAATATACTTTCATATGTCTTAAACTACAGTTATAATATATTTGAAGATTAATTTTAATGTTCTTCAAGAACATTTAAATAGCATTTCAGCTAATTAAAAATGTATTAGCATTACACATAGTTTATTATAAAGCTGTTTTATTCTGTATTCAAAATGGTATCTTGAGTTGGATATGCATTAGAATTCCGTTGACTTCTCAGTTTACCTTTAACCCTCTGGGGTCCAGAGCATATGAGCGGAGTGGAGCGGTGAGAATCTCCGCTCATCGCTCACGGAACTGTTCACCCCTCCGCTCCCCCGCTCAAAGCTACATCAGGCCGCTCCGCTCATTTTCGCTCAGCGCTCAACGCAGTTTGCTTCGCGCTCCACTCAAACCGTCCCCCGCTCGCTCCAAAAAAGGAAAAAAATCTACATGTATATCACTTGTAGCGGTCCCCAACCTTTTTTTGCGCCACGGACCGGTTTAATATCAGACAATATTTTCACGGACCGGCCTTCAAGGTGTGTGGCGGATAAATACAACAAAAATAAAATGATACGACTGGCATAAAAACTGGGGTATTTTTTTTAAATAGCCTATAATAATAAACGTGAATACAATGTGTAGGCCTACTCGCAACTTTATTAACAGCGTCCTCTAACATCGCGCAGGCAAATGAGAAAGTCTGAACACAAACAAAATGTCCCCAAAAGAAAAAAATCTCTTATGTTTTCAGTGCTGATGCGTTCATGTAACATGTAAGGGTGGCGCTGCCAATAAAGCACAAAAGCTGTCACAACGAACCGGCAAAATTAATGATTATGAATATGTAAAATATAGCAGAAGACATTTTAATTTTTTTTATGTCTGTCGGCTGGAAAGATGCTGACTCGTGATCTTCGCAGTAGCTAGTGAACGCGCCTGAGAGAAATGCACATTTCATACGGGAGAGCAGTCTGTTTTCTTTCGTTTTGAATTGTTCTGTTTAAAAGTAGACATTTCAAGCTTTATATATAGCCTATGTGTCGGGTCTGTGAGGCAAGTAGGCTATACGCTGAGTTTCGGTTCATTCAGGAGACAAAATCCAGGTTCACGCCTTCGTATCGTGGTTATCTATTTTCTAATATATTTACTTCTTATTAAATCCAGACAATTGGTTGATGAAACCTTGATTAAAATTAAGATACAATTAATACAAAACGAAATTAAATTTAAAGACAGGCTTTGTGCTTTCTGTTTGAGGTCTCAGTGAAAGTTTTAAAGCAGTCTTAGTGCCGCTTTCAGAGCGCTCACGTCCGTAACGGAGAACTGTCCCGTCATTGTTTTTGTTTTTTTTGGTATAAATTTCTAAATAAATGCGACTTATAGTCCAGTGCGAGGCTAAGCCTATATATGTTTTTTCTTCTTCATGGCGCATTTTTTGACTGATGCGCCTTATACTCCGGAGCGACTTAGGCCTATATAGGCAGAGGTGGACGAAGTACACAACTTCCTTACTTGAGTGAAAGTACAGATACTACTGGTCAAATATTACTCCGTTACAAGTAAAAGTTGTAAAGTCCTATTTTTACTTAAGTAAAAGTGCAAAGTACTCGTTTTTAAAAATACTTAAGTATCAAAAGTAAAAAGTAAATGTCAATGCATTGTTTTATTATTGTTGCATTGTTGTATGTAATACTTAAAGTACCGTATGCCTCTGAATCTAAGCCTGCATACCTACCCTCATATCAATATCACATTTATTTCTAGAACACAGTTCCTGTAGTGGGATTGAATGTGAGATTGAATAAGTGCTCTTAATAACGTCCACAATGGTTTCGGACACCCAAATGGCTGTTCCCTCAAATATTGCCCTATTTAAAGTTTTTTGGCTTTTAGTATGAATATGTTCACCTTACTGTTATCTATAAGCTAGTGTGCAAAAAAGTGACAAAATTCGCATTTAGAAAATCAAACCCAACGTTGAAAATGAAAATCAGGTTTATGTCAGAATCCAATGTCAGATTGACGTTGATCTCCAACATTGGACAGACGTTGTATTGTGGTTGAAAATGAAAATCGGGTTGACGTCAGAAACCAACATCAGTCGGGTTCTGACGTCAACCCTACTATTATTTTCAATCAATATCCAACGTCAATCTGACGTCGGGTTCTGATGTCAATCAGATGCAGGGTTCTGACGTAAACCCGACTTTCATTTCCAACCAAAATGCAACCCCTGCAACCAAAATCATCCACTGACTGATGTTACTTTCTACTCAAGGACCTTGACAGAACTGTAGTGGAGTAAAAAGTACGATATTTGTCTTTCAAATGTAGTGAAGTTAAAGTAAAAAGTTTCCAGAAAAAATAATACTCAAGTAAAGTACAGATACTCAAAAAGTGTACTTAAGTACAGTACTCAAGTAAATGTACTTTGTTACTGTCCACCTCTGTATATAGGCTACACCTGTATGAATTCTCATTTTACTTTTTGAACTCCATTATTGCGCCGAGTTTTGCCTGAAAATAGTCTACCGCTGATGACTGTGCAAGACAAATGGATTCAGGGTAAGGCTTGACTGAGCATGCTTCAGACTCGTGGTGTGAGCGGAGCGAAATTGGAGCGGGAAATGCGATGCTCCGTCCTTTTGAAATTGCCGCTCTGCGCTCTGTCCAAGATCCGCCCGCTCGCGCTCCCCGCTCGCTCCCGCTCCACTCCGCTCACATGCTCTGCTGGGGTCTGAGGTGTTTTCTGGGCCCTGGAGGTGTTCTGACATGCTCTGACATTTGTGGTTATTTCTGTTACTTGTGACATTTTCATGGCTAAAGTCTGATTACACTGTATTCAGCACAAACTCTGCTACAATAATATATCAGCAGCATGTATGTAAAAGTTTGTAGTTCTGAGATAATGACATGTATGCATGGTTTGTGAAAAAAACAACGGTCATGCAACCCATACTGATTATTTCTTCACACGACTTTTGAAAATTGTATCACGTAGCCTAGACTATTTGCTTCAAAACTATGTGAAAATCATCCTGACTTCTCATTCAGATAAGACAATATATTGATTTAAAATATGCAAGACATGTTTTGTGTAAGAAAGCTTTATCATTAATATTGATGTGTTTCACACCTGAGAAAGACAAAGACCCTCCACTAATGGCCCTATCAGGTGCTATCAGGCCCATCATTATATGGTGCTATCATTATGAGCAACCTTGCACAAAGAATGAGGAGATTTAAAAAAGAATGTCTTTTTGATTGTTTGGATTTATTTACAACACAACATAATCCAAAGATTCACAACAAATGACAAAAAACACATTATTTAACACTCTGAAAAAGCAGAGGTGGACGAAGTACACAACTTCCTTACTTGAGTGAAAGTACAGATACTACTGGTCAAATATTACTCCGTTACAAGTAAAAGTTGTAAAGTCCTATTTTTACTTAAGTAAAAGTGCAAAGTACTCGTTTTTAAAAATACTTAAGTATCAAAAGTAAAAAGTAAATGTCAATGCATTGTTTTATTATTGTTGCATTGTTGTATGTAATACTTAAAGTACCGTATGCCTCTGAATCTAAGCCTGCATACCTACCCTCATATCAATATCACATTTATTTCTAGAACACAGTTCCTGTAGTGGGATTGAATGTGAGATTGAATAAGTGCTCTTAATAACGTCCACAATGGTTTCGGACACCCAAATGGCTGTTCCCTCAAATATTGCCCTATTTAAAGTTTTTTGGCTTTTAGTATGAATATGTTCACCTTACTGTTATCTATAAGCTAGTGTGCAAAAAAGTGACAAAATTCGCATTTAGAAAATCAAACCCAACGTTGAAAATGAAAATCAGGTTTATGTCAGAATCCAATGTCAGATTGACGTTGATCTCCAACATTGGACAGACGTTGTATTGTGGTTGAAAATGAAAATCGGGTTGACGTCAGAAACCAACATCAGTCGGGTTCTGACGTCAACCCTACTATTATTTTCAATCAATATCCAACGTCAATCTGACGTCGGGTTCTGATGTCAATCAGATGCAGGGTTCTGACGTAAACCCGACTTTCATTTCCAACCAAAATGCAACCCCTGCAACCAAAATCATCCACTGACTGATGTTACTTTCTACTCAAGGACCTTGACAGAACTGTAGTGGAGTAAAAAGTACGATATTTGTCTTTCAAATGTAGTGAAGTTAAAGTAAAAAGTTTCCAGAAAAAATAATACTCAAGTAAAGTACAGATACTCAAAAAGTGTACTTAAGTACAGTACTCAAGTAAATGTACTTTGTTACTGTCCACCTCTGTGAAAAAGAAACAGAGACTTAACCAGTCACACACCTTTGTGCCATTCCTGAAACATAGTACATACCTGTCATTTCCAAGGTGTTTGATTTTTCACCTCACCATGTTCATTTACAGAGACTCATGTGAATGTTGAAGTCAGCAGGACTCATCAGTGGGGCATCTGGTCCCTGTAAAAACAACAACAACAACAAAAGAAAATAAACACCTGTGAAGGTTGATATCAAGAGAAAATATAGCTGTGAGCAGCGATGACGGGCCCAAGCCTGAAATATTGGAATACACCAGGATCCACGGTCACAGTTTTAATCAAAATATAAAATAAACGAAAATAAAATAAACTGTGTTGTGTATGGTAAAGGTAAGAGTGGATGAGCTTAACCTTTCTCCACTGAGCAGAAATATGTGTTACCTCAGAGATCTATTAATGTAATACAATATGATTAAAAGTGCTGCACTTGTTTTTACTGATAATTGCATGATTCTTATAAACCTGTAATACAAAGACAGGGAATTAGTGAAATGTACTGTCAGTTATTAAAATGGCATATTACATGTGCATCAGAAATCTGTGTGTGTTTACGGGTGTTTCTGCAACATCAGAGTTTTTTACTGAACGATGGCTTTATTTGTCCCTTTTTTTATTTTGTTATAACAAGGTCCAATTCGCTTCTTTTTAAATTATTTTTATGCAGATTTAATTATTTTGCCCTTGTCCCAGAAAAATACTTTTTATTCAGAAAATAATATTTAAATATATAATATTTCCGTCACACCAAACAATTACAAGAATGAGACAACAGTGTCAGTGAAGATGCTCAAGATGAAATATGAGACATCTGATGAAGAAAATAAAGAAAAGTCAAAGTAAATATCAGAATATTTATGAATCATTTACAATTAAGCTGTGTGAAAATGTATGAAAATATGATGCATGAAATGACAGGAATTCGCCTTGGCAAGACTAAGGAGTTGGCATTTTATTCCAAAAATATAAAAAAAATAATTTCCATGACAGAATGCTATTAAACAAAACATTTGAGATTTGATTGAAATGACACTGTGGTGATGACACTGATTTTGCTTCATCAGCAAAATGACATTATTTGTAATGTTCTATGAAAAGGAGATGCATGTCAGTAATTCTGTAGTCTTCTACAGAAACATTAGACTTTATTTGATGGTTTGTAACCCCAGTATATCTCCAGAAACTAAAGAAGTAGTGTATTCCAGAAACATGAAGCTCCTGTGAGGACGCTGAACATCTGCTGATGGAGCTGCTCTATTCTGAGAGGAACACAATCACCCTGATGATGCAAATATGAGTTTCACTGTCTGACACTTTATTCTCTGAAATGAGTCAGAAGAGTTGGACTAATGGAGAGATGAGGTTTGTTCATATTCATCAGTTTATAATGAAACACTGTCAGGGTCTGAAGCCTCTGGACTGCTGAGATCGTCTTTGACTCGGTTAGAGAGTAAGAGCTCGAAGAGTTCAATCCACAAAACTATTAATGATACGCTGGATTCATAAAACAGGTCACGTCTGTGAGCAGTTGTGTTTGTATGAATGTATGAGTCTGAAACTATGCAAAATTATTTAAATTAGACATAAATATGAACAATCCTTCTATTAAAGGGGACCTATTATTCAAAATTCACTTTTATAAGGTGTTTGAACACTGTGTGTAAAAAAAAACAGCCTATAATGGTAAAAATCCACCCAATACTTTTTTATATATATATATATAATCCCCATATATCATTATCAATCTCTCAGAACAAGCTGTTTCAGATTTCCTCCTATACTCCTACGTAAGAGTCGGGAAACCGGCCCACAGCTGATGACGATCTGCACTAGATCTCCTGAGTGAGAAGCGGTCCCACATTATAACCGTAAACTAAACCATTCCTGCTCTCTCTCCATGCAGAATATATGTTCTGGCTCTGTGGGCATCCTAATTCAGTTCACACACAAGCACCTATACAGCAGTTTATAGATTAACATGACGGCACAGGCTAGTCGATGAGATGAATAAACGTAACTCCACAACAATTAAGTTACATAAATGTATCCACTAACCATTCAGAAACATTCATGTGCAGTCTAACAGTTGCAGCCTCTTCCTGATCTCTTCATAGATCATTCCTGATCATTCCGGGAAATTGCTGTAAAATTGCTAGAGTGCCTTCTGTGTGAACACAAACACGTCCCAGGATGGATGCCGGGATGGGGTCCTAGTAACATTGCCGGAATCAGTCTCGGAACGCGCTCTGTGTGAACAAAGCCAGGACCAATGCCGTAAGGGGTATTTTGTTGCTCTTAGAAGAAAGTTTGCGTTCATCATCAACAAAGAAAGAACGAAAAAATTCATGCAAACTAGAGTGAAGCAGAGACCAGGGGCCTCATTTATAAAACTTTGCGTAGGATTTGTGTCAGAAGTGGCGTACGGATGAAACATAGGACGTGCGTACGCACAGAAATATTTGATTGCATCTGACAAGCTACAGATGTGTTATGAGGATGAATTGCATAACATGGCAATATTATTGCAGAACATATTTCACTTTTCTTTTTGCAAATATGTGTTAATTTGCATTTCTGTTGTAATCTTCGTTTGATTTTGTTTGTTTTACACTGCAGATCGATCAAACGGGTGTTCGTGTAGGCTGTTAATTGTAAGACTTGCTTTGTGAAGTCTTTGTGTTATTTACGAGAGGCAGTACTGCCATTTCTTTTACACAACGGTCTACAGTTTCACACACTTTCACGTGTTTCTTCCATCTGCCGACGGTGTCGCCATTTCTCATTTCACCCGTTTTGTGCGTACGCCTGGGTCAGAGTTTGCGTGAAGGACCGCACATTTTCCCGTCAAGTTTGCTTTTTATAAATACCAATTATTGCGTAGAGAGCGGCGTACGCCTTCTTTTGTGTGTACGCAACGTTTATAAATGAGGCCCCTGGAGCTCCTTACTATCCGCGCTGAAGCTGAGATCGTTCGCCAGCTTTGTGGAACGGTACATGATGTGTTAGTGTACAACCGAATCCGGTAAAAAATGAGATCGAGATCGAAAGCGCAGATCATTAGTAAACTTAAGACGCTACGTAAAAAATCCACTAAGTGCACGACTACAATGGAAAGAGCGGTAGCGGAAGATTAGACTGGCCTTTCAACACATCCTGACGTCAAGTGTCTTTACGGGATCTTTACAGGATGTGTGTGAACACACTAACAAATTCCAGAAAATCACTGTCAGTGTGAATGAACCAAAATCAAACGATCCCGGGACACATTATCCATGTATTTTCCGAAATCTTTGTGTGAAAGGGGCTCATCTGTGTCTGACTCCGGCTCAAACATGTGAGTCTGCTCTCGCTACTGGGTGTTATTGACATTTAGCCTGAGAGAAATTCAGCTGTTGTGTTGATCCAGTCTCTGAAGCTCGTGTGAAGGATCGGCCTCTTCTGAACGGAGGCGGAGCAGAAGCTCATTTGCATTTAAAGGGACACACACAAAAACAGAGCGTTTTCCCTCACACCCAAAAAGGGGCAACTTTGACAAGCTATAATAAATGATCTGGATGGTATTTTGAGCTGAAACTTCACAGACACATTCTGAGGACATCAGAGATTTATATTACATCATGTGAAAATGGGCATTATAGTTCACCTTTAAATTGTTACCGATATTAAACATTTCCCATCCTAAACATAAATGAATAATAAACAATCAACGATCATGTGAAATTCACTGGCACTTCCACAAATATCATGTAGTGTGTCAAAATAAATAACCGCAGAGTCGACTGGTGTTGACATCACTGATGAGCAGAACTTTTAGCCAATCAGAGGTCAGCAGACAGATGTGATCATTCATGACTGATGGGTTTTTAGTGAGATAATTTGTAGCTGTATATTCGAGTGATCAGTGTGTCAAAGTGTCATAAATATACAGTTGTATCTACAGTAAAGAGTGTGAGAGTGACCCAACTCTCTAAACGTGGATTACACCTGGTGGGACTCGAAGGCTCTTTATGAATATAACTGTAACTCTGAGAGCACAGTTGAATGACTTCATTGAAATGGAGTATGGGACTATGACTCCTGTCCATCATCATGTGCACACTGGCCTGATCAGGACATCTGCAACTTCTAAACCGTCCAGACTGCGCTCTACTCGTCCCGACCGCTGCTGGAAGAGGTTTCAGTCATTCATCAGTTTTGGCTGTGCTAATTTCTGTTATGATCTACAATGTGCACTTCAAGAAAGATGTTGTCACAGTGTCTGGTGGTTCCCTGGGTTAAACACTAGAGGTCCTCCGTTTTCACGGTGTCTATGCATTCTCACTACAATTCCCATGATCCTATCTGTCACTGATTGTTCATTGCCTTACAGCTGTTTCTCGTCACCTTGTTAGCACTTGTGTATATATACCCTGTCTGTTTCAGTGTTTGTCACAGAGTCCTTGTATATTGTCCCCACACTTCTGTTGTTAGTTCGAGCCTGTTTCTTGTGTTTTTCTTTTATGTTTTTGGATTGCCTTTCGGATTATGACCTTTGCCTGGACTGGTTGTGAGTACGGATTACCCTATTAAAATACTGCATTTGGATCTTACCTTTCCCTGTGTGTGATCGTGACAGATGTACTCGTTCTGTTTAAAGTTAAAGCGCAACACAAAGCTAAGCTCATTATTATTATTGAAGTTATTTTTCTGAACATGAATGACACATTTTCAGCTTTTAATGTGTGTGTGACTTTTAAAGTCTGTTAATTTCTAGAAATGAAGTTCACCCGCAGGGGAACCGCCTAACTCATCTGCAAACTCGACCGGAAGAAACAAGCGTCTTTTAGAGGAAATGTTCTCTTTTATAAAGATATTATCTGTAACACTTTATATTACGACCCGCAAACAACTGCGCAAGTAAACCGAAATTACGGTGTACGTTTCTGTAATTATAGTGTACTTCCGTGTAGGTATAAGGGAACAATATGTTAAGTTTTGGGTAATAAAGGGGTACAACCAGATATACAAGCAAATTATTTATAATGTAATTATTTTAAAACTAACAGGTACCTATTCTGTTAATATATTCCAGGCAAAAATTCCAGGAGTCTGTTGTATATAAAAGTTTTATCACATTTCTAGCAAAATATGTTCTTGTGCAATGTAGTTACAGGGTAATTTTGACATCTGTGGGTTGTAAATTAAACATTTACTTTAAACATTAAATTGGCTTTTCTTACTAAGCCTTTTCTTACCAAAAAATGTTTGTTTCTGCTATGATTTTAATTTAGAACGTACCATGTAGTACTTACTTACCTTATCACATTGTATTGCAATGACACTTAAATGTCAGGGCAAATATACTGTGTAATTAAAATGTTTTTTTTTGTTTTGTTTTCTTAATAAGAGTACCTTTCTCTGTAATTACTGTGCAAATAGTGTTGTTTCGTATTGTTACATAGTAAGTAGTGTTTTTTACCCGTTTCAACTGTGTATTTAAAGGGTAAGTGCAACTCCTGCTGGCTGTAAATTAAAGTGGCGCTTGTTACCCCCTTGTTCTGTGTAGTTACAGGGTAAGTGTAACTCCTGCGGGCTGTAAATTAAAGTGGCGCTTGTTACCCCCTTGTTCTGTGTAGTTACAGGGTAAGTGTTACTCCTGCGGGCTGTAAATTAAAGTGGCGCTTGTTACCCCCTTGTTCTGTGTAGTTACAGGGTAAGTGTAACTCCTGCGGGCTGTAAATTAAAGTGGTGCTTGTTACCCCCTTGTTCTGTGTAGTTACAGGGTAAGTGTTACTCCTGCGGGCTGTAAATTAAAGTGGCGCTTGTTACCCCCTTGTTCTGTGTAGATACAGGGTAAGTGTAACTCTTGCGGGCTGTAAATTAAAGTGGCGCTTGTTACCCCCTTGTTCTGTGTAGTTACAGGGTAAGTGTTACTCCTGTGGGCTGTAAATTAAAGTGGCGCTTGTTACCCCCTTGTTCTGTGTGGTTACAGGGTAAGTAACTCTTGCGGGCTGTAAATTAAAGTGGCGCTTGTTACCCCCTTGTTCTGTGTAGATACAGGGTAAGTGTAACTCTTGCGGGCTGTAAATTAAAGTGGCGCTTGTTACCCCCTTGTTCTGTGTAGTTACAGGGTAAGTGTAACTCTTGCGGGCTGTAAATTAAAGTGGCGCTTGTTACCCCCTTGTTCTGTGTAGATACAGGGTAAGTGTAACTCTTGCGGGCTGTAAATTAAAGTGGCGCTTGTTACCCCCTTGTTCTGTGTAGTTACAGGGTAAGTGTTACTCCTGCGGGCTGTAAATTAAAGTGGCGCTTGTTACCCCCTTGTTCTGTGTAGTTACAGGGTAAGTGTAACTCTTGCGGGCTGTAAATTAAAGTGGCGCTTGTTACCCCCCTTGTTCTGTGTAGTTACAGGGTAAGTGTAACTCCTGCGGGCTGTAAATTAAAGTGGCGCTTGTTACCCCCTTGTTCTGTGTAGATACAGGGTAAGTGTAACTCTTGCGGGCTGTAAATTAAAGTGGCGCTTGTTACCCCCTTGTTCTGTGTAGATACAGGGTAAGTGCAACTCCTGCGGGCTGTAAATTAAAGTGGCGCTTGTTACCCCCTTGTTCTGTGTAGTTACAGGGTAAGTGTAACTCCTGCGGGCTGTAAATTAAAGTGGCGCTTGTTACCCCCTTGTTCTGTGTAGTTACAGGGTAAGTGTAACTCCTGCGGGCTGTAAATTAAAGTGGCGCTTGTTACCCCCTTGTTCTGTGTAGTTACAGGGTAAGTGTAACTCCTGCGGGCTGTAAATTAAAGTGGCGCTTGTTACCCCGTTGTTCTGTGTAGTTACAGGGTAAGTGTAACTCCTGCGGGCTGTTAATTAAAGTGGCGCTTGTTACCCCCTTGTTCTGTGTAGTTACAGGGTAAGTGTAACTCCTGCGGGCTGTAAATTAAAGTGGCGCTTGTTACCCCCTTGTTCTGTGTAGTTACAGGGTAAGTGTTACTCCTGCGGGCTGTAAATTAAAGTGGCGCTTGTTACCCCCTTGTTCTGTGTAGTTACAGGGTAAGTGTAACTCCTGCGGGCTGTAAATTAAAGTGGCGCTTGTTACCCCGTTGTTCTGTGTAGTTACAGGGTAAGTGTAACTCCTGCGGGCTGTAAATTAAAGTGGCGCTTGTTACCCCGTTGTTCTGTGTAGTTACAGGGTAAGTGTAACTCCTGCGGGCTGTAAATTAAAGTGGCGCTTGTTACCCCCTTGTTCTGTGTAGTTACAGGGTAAGTGTAACTCTTGCGGGCTGTAAATTAAAGTGGCGCTTGTTACCCCCTTGTTCTGTGTAGTTACAGGGTAAGTGCAACTCCTGCGGGCTGTAAATTAAAGCGGCGCTTGTTACCCCCTTGTTCTGTGTAGTTACAGGGTAAGTGTAACTCCTGCGGGCTGTAAATTAAAGTGGAGCTTGTTACCCCCTTGTTCTGTGTAGTTACAGGGTAAGTGCAGTAAATATACAATAAGGAATCCCATTTAATTTCTGACTTTTATTTTACAAAAAAAATTCAAAACACTTTTTCATCTTAATAAAACACTGTCTTTTCTACAGTATACTCAAACAACAAAGTAACACATTATATCCCCCCCCTTATTTGCTTCTCTTGCTTTTCTTCTTCTTTCTTTTCTTGCTCTTATTTTTCTTAACTTCCACTGGGGACTCTGAAGTTGAGGAGTTGATGGAGTCCCATTGGTCTTGCTGCACTGCAAAAATATGAATATACAGTATATACATGCTCTTAGCAAGCTACACCTTCAATTTTAAGTTGTCGAACAATCCTCCACTCTAAAACATTTTGTGCCACCTTATATTACTGTAGTAACTGTAAATTTGAAGAAAACACATTTTGGTTAAGTTTGAGGCATAGCAGAAACTAATTGTTTTGGCTTAACGTTAAGTAGTTTAGTAAGAAAAGCCAATAAATTCAATTTTTATCATACTGTGCTTACATATATATATATATAATTTACAACGCACAGATATCAAAATTACCCTGTAACTACATTGCACAAGAACATATTTTGCTAGAAATGTGATAAAAACTTTTATATACAACAGACTCCTGGAAATTTTGCCTGGAATATATTAACAGAATAGGTACCTGTTAGTTTTAAAATAATTACATTATAAATAATTTGCTTGTATATCTGGTTGTACCCCTTTATTACCCAAAACTTAACATATTGTTACCTTATACCTACACGGAGGTACACTATAATTACAGAAACGTACACCGTAATTTCGGTTTACTTACGCAGTTGTTTGCGGGTCGTAATATAAAGTGTTACCATATTATCTTGCTAGAGAATATTCTCCTTTGGAAATAAAGGAAGTGTTGAAGTGCCCAAAGAAACTCTCTTGCTGACAGATAGGGAACTCAGTAATATAAAGATCTGTCCTCTAGTGGTGAAGGATGGAAGTGCAATTAAAGAGATTGACTTTCCTACAGTTAGATTACATTGAGGTTTTTGTACGACTCTTTATCACTGTGTGAACACATACTGACTGTTGATATAGTGATAACTCTGACAGTAATAATCTCCTGTATCTTCAGTCTGGACTCCACTGATGGTCAGAGTAAAATCACTGCCAGATCCACTGCCACTGAATCTAGATGGAGTTCCAGTATAACGGGTTGATGTATAATATATGAGGAGTTTAGGAGCGTCTCCAGGTTTCTGTGAGTACCAGTGTAAGTAACTCAGTCCACTGCTGGTTTTACAGTTTATTCTGACTTCTTCTCCTGGTTGAACTGTCATTAATGGACTCTGAGTTACACTATACTGTCCTCTACACTCTGAAAGAAAACACAAACAAAATGAAAATGATGTACATTTTAAGAGAATTAATAATTATTGTAAAAACTGTATTGCACAAACCTTGAATAAACAGTGCAATGGTCCAGATGAAGATGTTGATTGTGTTCATTGCTGTAGTTTAGTCTTGTGTGATGATGAAGATTGTGTTCTGCTCTCAGTCATGAAGTGTTAAACTCACAGCACTATAAACACTCTCAGAGCACTGAAGCATGTGCTGACAATGCAAAGAAGTGGGCAGGATTTACAACAGCTTGTGCTGATAACAAACTAATATACACTAGAGTTACAGAATCATGACTTTATTTAGTATTTTTATTGTGACTCCTGAGACACTGAGGATGTGCAGATGAACGTCCATCTCTGTGTCCATATTCAGTCATGTGACCATCATCACTGCTACACTTCCACTAGATGAACCGCCTTCACTAAAGTAAGATCATGAATCATGAGTCTGTTCAGAAAGTATCAGGACTGATTGTGAATCTCTAATCAGAGTTCATGGTGTCACTCCATCTATCATGAAGCCTCATGTGTGTCTGAAATCATCAAATGGAGAAGAAACAGGCTGTTAAAGATGGAGACATATTAGAGCTTGTTCACGTTTCATGATCTTGTGTGGAGATTCATAACCAGTCCAGATACTTTTAGAACAGACCTTGAATATGAAAACATGCTTGACTGTGTAGAACATGCAAAATACCTTTTATATTTTCATTGTTGACACTTTCTATTGGCTTTGGCTCTAATATTCAATAAACTCATTATTTGAAGAGATTTTGACTGAAGATTGAAGTCTGAAGCTGCAGGTTTTTCTGTGAATCATGATGATTGATCTGCATATGAAGAACAGAAGCATCATTATGAGAAACTCCACAACATCATCCATGATCAAAGAGGTCAAAGGTCACCTCAGAGGTCACAGCTCATCAAATATATTTCTTTAAACAGTGTTATATCAGAAAGCATTTAGTCAAATCTGAATGAGTGAGTGTTGAGAAGAGCTGAGGATCTTCTAATATCAGTGTGTTGAAGTGTTGTTTCTCTCTCTCTGCTGGAGTGTGTGTTCACTCGAGTGGAATAGAGGTTTTTGTACGAGCGTTTCATTAGATTGTATCACTGTGGTGGACTTTCGGTGGAGGAACTAAACTGGTGATCGGTAAGTCTGTCTATTTAATCACCTAATAAAAAAATACAATTTAGATTTCAGAAAGTGTTTTACAGTGGAAACGAGAACAACATTTATTAATAATAATGATTATTAGATATTGTGGCGACACTTTACTTGAAGCCTTTATGTATAATGCATTGTAAAGGTTTCAATAATGTATGTTATAATGCCATATATGTTTTCATAAATAACTGTAACCAAAGTTACAATGTCTTATAATATTTACAAATCCTCGTTACATCTGAAATTGGTTGTTTGTCATGAGTTTTAATGTATTATAATTTCTAAATGTGCAATGAATAGATAATATTACAATGTATTCATTAGATCATACATGCATAGACTTTTATAATGCAATATGTATAAAGGCTTTTAATAAAGTGTTACTGATATTGTTGTATAATGATTTAATCTAAAACAATGATATTATTATAAGAATAGCATTATTTCTTTCAACAACAAAAAAATTATAATAAAAAAATGTAAATAAAATTCTAAACATATTTCCACACTGTGTCTCACTATGAGTTTAATCAGTTTATTACAGGTTTGTTTTTCCTTCATTTATTTCTACACTGAGTTCATATTTAGTTCATCTTTTATTGTAGAAATCATACATGGAAAAAAGAGATTTGACATCAGAATGTAAATGTTGCTACTTTCTGTAGTTCAGTCAATGATACTGAATCTCTTTTGCTCATGTTGTGCTTATAATTCAGTGTTTTGTTCATTCTGTATGATTCAATTGTGTTTTAACTCTGTTTGAAATTGAGTTACATTTTCAGTTCAGGTCAATATCTCAAAATGTAAGATATTTATGTTCAGAGTGAATAATTGCTGGAATTAAAGCAGTCAGATCGGCCTGATAATAGATAATATGTGTTATAACTGCTGTTACACTTATTGATTAGATCATATATGCATTTTAATGTATATAGCAGTGCATAATTAATGTATTAAAATACTTTTAAAATTCAATATGTATGAAAGCTTTAAATAAAGTGTTACTGATATTGTTTTATAATGATTGAATCTAAAACTAGAGCAGCATTACTCATATGCTGTGAATGTGCAGTGCAGTGTGTTGTGTGTTGTGTGTGTGTGAATGTGTTGTGTTTGTCTCCTGCAGCTGGTCCCACAGTGAAGCCCTCAGTGTCTCTGCTGCCGCCCTCTTCTCTGCAGATCTCTGGAGACTCAGCCGCACTGCTCTGCCTGCTCAGCTCTTACTCTCCACAGGGGGCGCTGGTGAGCTGGACACTGGACGGGTCAGAGGTCACCGAGGGGGTTCTGACCAGCGCAGAGAGCCAGCAGGACGGCCGCTACAGCCGCAGTAGCGTCCTGACCCTCAGCAAAGCATGCTGGGAAGAGGGAGAGCTGTACGTCTGCAGAGTAACACATGATGGAGCTCCTCATGAGGTCTCGTTCCACAAGAGCTCTGAGTGCTGATGTTTCTCTCCTGAAGATGAGCCGTATCTGAGTGTCCTGTGTCAGGCAGGATTCACATGAGTCTAGTGCTGCAGCTGTAGTGATTTACAACTCAATACTGAAAGAGTGTGTGTGTGTGTGTGTGTGTGTGATCTTTCAATCTGCTGTGTTTGCTGCAACATTCAATAAAGCTTCTCAACAAGTTCACTTTGTGTCTGACAACATCATTCAACTAACAGATGAAGATGCAGGTGCTTTTCAGAAGGTTGATGTAGCAGTAAATGTCAAATAAAGCTCTTGGGGTTTGAACATGGTCTCTGGAGACAGAGCTGCTCTATTCTGAGAGGATCACAATCACTCCACCCTGACAATGCAAATGGGGTTTTCAGTCTCACTCTCTGATTGGTTACATGATCTGGACTGGAACACTTTCACTTCTGCTTTAGTGAAGCAGCGCAGACAAACTGATCATTATATTTATATTTATATTTATAGGAGATTAAAAAGTTTAGAATATAAAAATATCATAAATATATCAACCAAAAAAATAAAAAATGATCAAGAATCAGCCGTTCTGACACTAATTGTTACATAATCATTACATTTATAGACAATAGTGTAAATATATATGAAAATGTTATGAAAATCATAACTAATACATGATCACAAATGAAGAATCAGTGTGTTGTTAATAAATGTTAATATCATAGTGTATTTGTTAATTTTATAATAAAAACCCTTGGCTGAATGTGTGTTTCACTGCCAGTTTCTGCCCAGCCGACTCTCAGCCAGATCTGTCTTACAGTGCCTGGGCCAGACCTGGGCCATATCAGTCAATAAGAGTCACTTTACAGGGTGTGGGCCACATCTGGGCCAGAGGAAGCTCTGTGTGTCCATGTTCAGTGTGTTGGGCCAGTTTTGGGCCGGGGACCCAGCCAGAAGTGGAGGTGGGCCAGGCAAAGTTTGCTCTCTGTCCTGCTGTTATCAACTCAAGAGTGAACCAGAATCATGTTGCTCTAGTGATGGGAGAAACAAAGCTTTTAGAAACCATTGAACCGATTGATTTGCATAATGATTCACTGTATTGAAGCTCTGGAAACGCCACACGCTGGTCAGAACAGCGGAAACTCTAATCTATTCAATACAATTACCAAATCATCTAATACCAGTAAATATGAAATGTCTTTATAATATGTGTTAGTTTATTAAATTGAAGGGCTTGTTTTGTTTGTTTTATGGAGAGCTTGGTAATCAGACCAATTAGACACTTTTAACTACAACTCCTTTTTTATTATAAAAATGTGCCAATAAACAATATTTAAAAAACTGATCTGAGATCAGGTAAAATGAAATAGACAGTGGTTCATGGGTTCACAGAGATCATCGCCCCCTAGTGACGAACCAGTGACATTTGGAAACAGTGATGAGATGAAGCCAGTGCTGCCAGATTTGGGCAGTTTTTAATGTGATTGTGCTGGTAAAAATTGGTTTGGCGGTTTTCATACACCTACATTTTATAGACTAATTGGTTAATAAACAAAACTCAAGTGTGCATGTAGTCCATAATATCATTCATCATGATGTGTAAATACACCGGCCCACTGCAGATTTGATTCAGCCAATCAGAGATCAGCAATCAGACGTGATCATTCATGACTGACGGGTTTTTAGTGAGATCATTTGTAGCTGTATATTCGAGTGATCAGTGTGTCAAAGTGGCATAAATATACAGTTGTATCTACAGTAAAGAGTGGGAGAGTGACCCAACTCTCTAAACGTGGATTACACCTGGTGGGACTCGAAGGCTCTTTATGAATATAACTGTATTTCTGAGAGCACAGTTGAATGACTTCATTGAAATGGAGTATGGGACTATGACTCCTGTCCATCATCATGTGCACACTGGCCTGATCAGGACATCTGCAACTTCTAAACCGTCCAGACTGCGCTCTACTCGTCCCGACCGCTGCTGGAAGAGGTTTCAATCATTCATCAGTTTTGGCTGTGCTAATTTCTGTTATGATCTACAATGTGTACTTCAAGAAAGACGTTCTGTTTAAAGTTATGGCTCGTTTCCACTGAGCGGTACTGTAACGATCACCAGCTGGAGTGCCCTTGAGAGCCACCAGAGGGCGCTATAGATCACACAATAGATCGCAATAGACTATGATCACTTCCTCACAAACTACATTTCCCATAACTCACTGCCTGGACTCATCAGCACTCATCATCTCGTACACCTGCAGCTCATTCACATACACCCATATAAACCTCTGTCACTCTTATTGTGTCACTCAATAAGTATTGCATTGCCCTGAGCTCCGTCCCGTCTCAGCAGATCGTCCAGAGCGCCGTCACGTCTCAGCAGATCGTCCAGAGCTCCGTCACGTCTCAGCAGATCGTCCAGAGCTCCGTCACGTCTCAGCAGATCGTCCAGAGCTCCGTCACGTCCCTGTTGATCGTCCAGAGCTCCATCACATCTCAGCAGATCGTCCAGAGCTCCGTCACATCTCAGCAGATCGTCCAGAGCTCCGTCACGTCCCTGTTGATCGTCCAGAGCTCCGTCACGTCTCAGCAGATCGTCCAGAGCTCCGTCACATCTCAGCAGATCGTCCAGAGCTCCGTCACGTCCCTGTTGATCGTCCAGAGCTCCGTCACGTCTCAGCAGATCGTCCAGAGCTCCGTCACGTCTCAGCAGATCGTCCAGAGCTCCGTCACATCTCAGCAGATTGTCCAGAGCTCCATCACGTCTCAGCAGATCGTCCAGAGCTCCGTCACGTCCCTGTTGATCGTCCAGAGCTCCGTCACGTCTCAGCAGATCGTCCAGAGCTCCGTCACATCTCAGCAGATCGTCCAGAGCTCCGTCACGTCTCAGCAGATCGTCCAGAGCTCCGTCACGTCCCTGTTGATCGTCCAGATCGTCCAGATCGTCACGAGTTAAACCAAGTCACGGTTAGTCTTCACAAGTCTCGTCATGTCACCGCTGACCAGCCGGAGTCCTCTCACGTCCTCTCTGCCACACCCAGATATTCAAGGTCAGTGCTCCGATTTCCCAGTCTGGCTTCCAGTGTGAGGGATGCACTGCTGGTGTCTGCACGTGCAGCTGGTATCCCCAAACCTGCTCACTTTAATCATCCTGTTCCTGCACTAATTACCCTATCAGAATCGCTTCCCACGATGGGGATCGCTTTATGTTGCGTTTGGGCTGCATACACCACCTCGGAACTGCCCCAGGCGATGGAACCCGCTGCAGTTTCTCCAGAGGTGGCGGCAGATGCTGCAGAACCTCTCGAAGCGGCGGTACTCGCTTCAGCCTTGTGTATGGTGGTAGCTCCCAGCAATGTCCTCTCAGCCTGTCATTTCACAGTCAAAGGAACCGTAGAGGAGCACTGTACCTGTCCTGTTAGTGAACCTGACCTGGTGGATATTAGGGCCTCACATGCCAAAACCAGGGCTAACATGCCAACGTCTCTCTTGCTGCCCAAGCCAAAGTTGCTCACCAACAAAAACACAATCGCAGAGGCAAAGAAGTCAGACCTTTTATCCATGTTCAAGTGCATGCCTGCCGTTGACAAAGCATACTACAAGGCAGTATTTAGAAAGTCATAATCTAGATAGAAGGTTGGAGGGTTGGAAAGAGTCATGACAACATAAATTACATATAACATGAAGAACATCATACATAACAAAACAGATATACAGAATAATAAATAATAAAAGTGTCTCATAGTGTGTTCTCAAAGTGTCTCATAGTTTAACACTAGCTTATAAAATAAATGAACAATGTGTTTTAAAAAGTGTTTAATGATGTTTAGTAACAGTGTGTGTGTGTGTGTGTAGGGGGGGTAAAAGGGTGGAGAGGAGGGGATGTCAAGGGTGGAGGATTTAAAAAAGAATGAATTACAACAATACATTATTGATTAGAAGTGTGTTTAGAATGTTTTTAATGAAATAAATGAACACTGTTTTTAAAATGTTTCAGAGCACAGAGGGGGTGGGGTGGAAAGGGATGAAAACATAACTTTCATGATGTTACACAATATTTTGTATGTTTTAATCTACTAAATGAACCATTTTTAATGTATGTAAGATGCTTTCTAAATGTTTTTTACAGTAGAGGAGTGCGATGTAGTATGTGAAGAGAATTTTTTTTGTTTAGCTGTAATTTTTCCATGTCCATGTTATTTGAAAATAAAAATACAAATTTTTTCTTACAAACTTGCTTGGCTTTGATGTATACTATACTATTATATATTATATACTACAAGCTGTGTGCTTGTATTATAAATATATAAATTGATTAAACTCAATGGTTATATACATTTATTCTTTGAAATATGGGGTTTTATTTGTAAAAGTGGAGATAGAACCTTATAATTCCGAACAGAATCAGAGCTCTCAGAATTATAAGGTTCTATCTCCATTTGGGCCATCTTTTAAAAAATCCCATTTCCAAATGTGCCAGGATTTTGATATTCTATCCTCAAAGTACCTTTAGGGTGATGGTCTTGTTGAGCTATAATAGTAGATTATACTACATAACAGTTTTGCCAGCTGGGATGTAAAAACTTTGATGCTCAATATCTCAGAACTACCCTAAACGGAGATAGAACCTTATAATTCTAAGCACACGACAGGACTCGACATGATTCACTCTCCATTCATCTCTAAAAGTCTTCACAAAGCTAAGTTCCTTTTTAATACTCATTGCTAAAAGCTGTCAGGGTATTGGTAACATGCTTGTTACTAATGCTATACGTGTGGCTAGGGCTTATCTAACTTAGTCGTTTTCATTAAAATGCTCTTGCTATAGGCTTATGCAATCATACTGGCTATGTGTGTTACTATCTGTTGTCATTGGCATGGCAACTGATGGAATTGCACACTGTGCTTTAGCATTATGCAGCACAGATTAAAGCAGCTTGCAGTGATATGAATGAACAATTCATGACGTAAACTGCAAACGGAACAATTTCTGCCGTGGCACAGCTCTAAAAAAGACAAACAGTCAATACTCAGTTGAGTCACTTCAGTGTTATCGGACACGCTTGGTCTATATATTTTCTAGAAATACGGCGCTCTTAAAGCTATTGTTATGATGGTGCAAGGAAATGAACCCAAGTGCAGACAGTATGCAAGTGAACTACATTTATTACAGAAAAAACAGGGAAAACAAAACCCACGAGGGGGCAAAACAAGACAGGGTAGATATTAGACAGACAAGACTAGACTAGGACTCAGACAATAAACTAACAGCTAAGACAGGATCAAACTCTTCTCACTAGACAAGACTTTCAACAGGTTACTCACAGATTGTTTCATACAATGAATGACAATGAACCGGCACAGGACAGCAAACACAAGGGGATTAAATAGGGAGAAACTAATGAGGGAAACAGGTGACACAGGTGAAGCAATAATGACAAAACGAGGATAACAAGGGGGCGGGGCAAGAGAACAAGACAACACAAGCACATGGCCCAGCAAAAGGCCATGTGTTTGCACATAAAACACGGGTCTGTCATGATTCTGCCTCAAGACTAAAGAAAATCAAGGACACGAGTGCAGAATCATGACAGCTATATTGTTTTGTATACTGTGCTTGCATAATGCATTGTTTTTTAAGGGCTTGCATTTTTTTATAGGCTCAAATTCCACATGATTGTATATAAAAAATAAAAAATAAACCTGTTATTGAAACCCATAAAACTCGTACATCGGCGGCCCATTATTATTGTTGTGCTTAATTGTCGGCGCTGGGGTCTCTATGCTGGAGTAACGCATCTGTCAAAAAAAACAGCATAGGATTTTTTTTTTTTTCGCAGAGAAATTGCGTGAAAAAAGAAAGAAAGGCCCTTCAGTGATACAGTGTAAAACACATAAATTAACACTTAATACCTTAATTGACTCTCCTAATGCAGTGCCTTGCAAAGCATGCTGGGAACTCCAGGTCCAGCATCATAAGCCTGAAGTAGACCGTAGAGCACACGGGGAAAGATGTTGGCAGTTTATGTTAATGTCTAATGTTCACTTATATCTCCTGACAGTTATGCTTCAGTAAAACCTTGTTTTTCAGGTTGGTTGAATTCAGTTATAATCAGTGATCGTACATCATTTATTTCATTTCAACAAACCAGTTATTGTAGATTTTACCACACGCAGGGTCCGAAATGAACTTTTTGGCTCACCTGCCACGGGGACTGGTAGATGAAAAAATCCACCAGCCAAATACATTTTTTACCAAAATTATAAACAGCCTTTTTTTGTCACATATATATTCATTTCAGTACATTTAATTGAGATAATAAGGTATTATGTTGAATACAAACGTAAAAATTTGTCCAGAGCAAAATTTGAAATGTATAATAAAAATAAAAAACTATATATTGATCAAAATGTAATCAACTTTATTTGTAAAGCACTTATAGAAACTGTAGTTGACCAAAAGTGCTGTACAGAGTGCAAAAATTCCAAACAAGTAGGCACACAATGAAAACAAATGAAACATGTCAGATACAATGAATAAGAGTACATAAAAGTCAAAACAGAGCAACAAATGGTAAGACATGGAAGATGTGAGCATGTAACTAGTGCTCATAACAGTACATTTGAAGGTTTTGTAAAACTATCAGATGCTTAATGACTTACATCAAGAGTCTTTCCCCCTGAAATTTAGAAATCTAAATTGGTGAATTTAGAAGAAATCTAGATGCAAACAGATGGAGGATACACTCTAAAAAATGTAGTAAATCTGAGTAACTGCATATGGTACATTAATAAATAAAACTGAGTAGAAATAAGTTAACATTAAACATTAAAAATAACAATATTTATAAATTAACTTTTTATTTATGAGTAATCTAATTTTTTTTATCTCCTCTAAACCTTTATAAAATAGTATTCCATACAACGATAAATACATACATGACATTGGCTTTTATTGAATTTTTACTCAATTATTTTGGTAAGTTTAATTCAAACAATCAAGTAAGATTTTCAGAGATTTTATTAAGTTAATAAAGTTAAATATTTCTGTAATATTTACTAAGCCACAGAATATTTTTAAGAGTGTAGTAGGTTTAAAACAAACTCCATCTAAATGTGGATTTTGAAGGTTTTATTTGATGATGATGATACAGTCCTCCCTCAAATGTGAAACTAAGTCCATGTCAGTCACCATCAGTTATTGTGTATGTGTGTGTGTGTGTACATGCATAGCAATAATAATATTAATGCATTTGATTAAAACATTAAGGCAATTCAGTATTCTGATGCTTGGTTGTGTGAAGCTAAAAAGTTATTTTGCTTGTGAAACAAAAAGTATTTAAACAATTAATTTTAATCATGCCTGAGTTTGAGGAAGATAACATTTATTAACTTTTTTAATAATTTTTTTTTAAAGGAAGTCAGAGTTGCGTTAAAGGTCCCATTCCATGGATTATTTGTATTATTTTATCATGTTTCCAGGGGTGCCCTTATAATGTTAGTATGTTTTTTAGATCAAAAATTGTTATAATTTAGAAATAAAAGGCATATTTCCTAGCCTGATTTCATTCCCTGGTTTGAACACTCTGTTTGAAGGGGCGTGTCTGCTGAGAGACTTCAGTGTAAACGCCCTCTGCTGTGATTGGCTGAAATGCTTGCATATGAAATATCTGGCATTACATGTGAAACTATCTGGAAAACGTTTACTATTACAGCTATTATACGTTTTTACTATTACAGCTATCGGGATTAATGAATCGTGATTAGTTTTTTAAGTATTTAGATCTATTTCAATCACATAAAAAATTGCAGTGATGAGCATTGAGCAGATGACAGCCTGTTGATCGCGTGAATAAAGATCTTATCATTGCAACGCAGTTTCAGCACTCACTAATGATTTCACCAATGCAAACATGAGGTATATAAATACAGTAAGAGCTTCGTTCTGCAGTGTAACAGCGTCATTGATTTCATAACGAGTTTTGGCAAGTGTCCATATTAAACTCGCGCTGTGTGATTGACAGCTTGGGCGATTGGAAAGGGGTTGTTCTTTGATCGCTTTCTGTATATTAATCACAGTTTAAGTAAGATTATTTTCATCCTACTAAGAGAAACGATGTGAAGTTGATCGCTACTTCCATATTAAATCACTACTTGTACTTACCGCTTGCTGGAATATAGTTGAAATGTCCCCCTTCGTCAATATGAAACGCTGAGAGAAGCCTGCTTGATATTATCCCAGGTTAGAAAAACAGTCCGTGGTGAAAAGGACAGAGCAAACTAACAACTTCGAATTAAACTTTTGCGGTATCCGATTATAGGTAAACATCAACCGTCTGTTGACATTTCGCCATCAATACGCCTGTGTTCCTGTGGGCGGAGGTTAGTCTAAACACGGTTCTGGTGATGTCATTAATGCAGGATGTAGAGGGGTGTAGTCCAATCGAGCCGTTTTATGTAGTCAACTTCTGTTAAATAAAATATCTCGCTTGGCATTGAACTTTGAGCTTTATAATTTTACAGATATTATTTATACTCTAACAACAACATTACACACTAACTAAAGTTTGAAACATGGGATCACGAAGAACGGGACCTTTAATATATATACTTTTTTGTTTAAAACCCCTTAATCGTCAGGGATCACTGGTGATCCCGGATTCTTAATATTTTTTGTTTTTGTTTTTATGTTTGAGCTTATATATCTCAATGTTAATAACAGTCTGGTTAATTTTGAGTCTTGAACTGTAAACTCTCAAGGGTTGGCTTTCTAAATATATGTTGGTTATGTGTCTATTCAGAATGACTTATGAGCAGCAACCTTTTTAATTTGGGTATGTCATGTATGCAGCACTTTCCAAAATTGGGGGTGATGAGGAAGGGGTTAAAAAAAGAAGAAAAAAATGTAATTATGAGAAGTGCCCTTTATTTCACTTGAGCCCCTGCCCCTCAAAATGTCTGTGCACGTCCCTGGCCTGAAGTATTGAAAAGAAGAGTGTCAATAATCCAGTCTCTTGCTGAGAGAAACATGGCTCTGAGAGGATCCACAGACACACTTTTCCGGCCCAATAATGACAGATTCCTGAAAGAAGAAGAGCTTATGGCCAAATCTGATCCTGTCTTAAAGCAACATATAGATAGAGCAGAGAGTGGAGCAGGGAACATGAAAACATACCTAATAAAAACATACAAAATGAACTGATAAGTGCTGTCAGATCAAACTTTGCAAATACTTTTCCATTATACTGGATTGCACCCCTGATATAAGCCACACAGAGCAGCTCTCAGTTATCATTAGGACTGTGTCAGTGGAGGACAAGCCACAAGTGAAGGAACACTTCAGTGAGCTGATGCAGTGTGTTTCAGCTGGATACGGCAGTGGACCGGCTTGGCAAAATTAAAACTCTCTTGACTGACTACCGCGGTAAAGGCTTTGCTTCAGCTCCAGCTTTAGCAAGAGAGATGTGTGAAGGAATGAAAGTGGATGCTGTTCTCAAAGAGAAGAGGCTGTGATCAACACGTAGACAGTTCTCATATGAATGTCCAGATGAGCCCATCAGTGATGCACTGAAGAGGATGGAGAACATGTTTTCACGATTTTTCTGTGTGTGAGAAAATGGATGTGTGGTGTGAGAGCGTGTGAAAACTATCAGTTGCACGCATGAGAGTTGGCAGCCCTCCATTTATTTACATGATGTATATGTTAACGTTGATCACTATTCATGTTATATTATAGTTAGTTGTAATTCATATGAATGATCTATCTAAAATCTCTCCTAGGGAACCAGCGGAGCCTGAGCCGGCCCTGCATTTGAGGGAGAGACACACATGAATGCCATACTAATATTAGTCAATTAACAATAAACTGGTTAATGTATTTTAGCATAAAGAAAATCTTATATCATATTTACCTTTAAGGTCTTTAGGAACGTTGAACTAAACATTGATATTGTGTAGTTTGTGATCCTCCATCAGCAGCTGCAGTTTCTCTCAGCTGTATCAGTGCAGTCACTGTGACGTCTGACTGACAGAGGTTTTTGTACGACTCTTTATCACTGTGTGAACACACGTTTACTGTTGATCCAGTGATAACTCTGACAGTAATAATCTCCTGTATCTTCAGTCTGGACTCCACTGATGGTCAGAGTAAAATCTCGTCCAGTACCTGCTGTTCCACTGCCACTGAATCTAGATGGAGTTCCAGTATAACGGGTGTTTATGTTATAAATCAGGAGTTTAGGAGCTTCTCCAGGTTTCTGCTGATACCAGTATAAGTGGGTGCTGTATATTCCTACATCTATATTACACTCTATTGTTGCTGTTTGACTCTGTTGGACAGTTTTAACTTCAGGTTGAGTCAGAGTCACTCCTCTGGATTCTGAAGAAGAGAAAAGAAAAACTATTAGTGTTTAAAACTATTATCATCATTTACTTTTACAAAAACACCAAAACCAGAGTCAGTTTTTACATCTTACCTTGAATAAACAGTGCAATGGTCCAGATGAAGATGTTGATTGTGTTCATTGCTGTAGTTTAGTCTTGTGTGATGATGAAGATTGTGTTCTGCTCTCAGTCATGAAGTGTTAAACTCACAGCACTATAAACACTCTCAGAGCACTGAAGCATGTGCTGACAATGCAAAGAAGTGGGCAGGATTTACAACAGCTTGTGCTGATAACAAACTCATAAACTCTACATAGAAGATTTTACTTTCAGAATAATGTTATTGAACCATTTAGTGATTATTTGCACATATTTATTAATTGTGAAGTATTTTTGTTATGTTTGTCAGGCTGATAAGACACTAGGTTTTGTCTGGAGAATCATGAATGTAGATCATTTTAAACATATGTCATACGCAGCAGTTTCTCTGAGTACAGTTCTGTGCTACACATTTAAAAGCATGTTAACAATGAGAAATCAAGAACTAAATAAATCAGTTTTACTATATTTAGAGGAATAAAGTTGAATCAATGTTGACATGTTGCTCTCTGGGAAATATTTTCATGATATCTATTTTTCCCACATTTTCCACAAGCATGAAGTTCATCAGGACTCATAATCAGGTCATTATATATTAAACAATGTGCATCTGAAATGTTCAGAATTATTGATTCATTTATTTGAAGCTGCAGGTTTTTCTGTGAATCATGATGATTGATCTGCATATGAAGAACAGAAGCATCATTATGAGAAATCAATCAGTCTCATTTTTGTTCAAATAATGAAAATTATTTTATTTATTTTTTGTACAAGATCTTGCGCCATGTTTTAAAAAAAACATTTTTTATTAAAAAATAAATAAAAATGAACAGATAGGAAACTTACCTTTTAAAATGCCGCAGTTGCTGCTGTTTTGCCCTGTCACTTGCGCCACCTGGTATAGCCTAGCCATTTCGCGAACGACTTTGAAATTCGACTGGTTTATTTTTGCTGCGGCAGTTTAGGCATTGTGGTTGATTATTTATTAAATAATTCAATTGATAATCATAACAACATGTAAGCCTATTTAATTCTGAATATAACAAAGAATGCTTAAACCGACTAACATCGGTTAGTAACTGCAAGTCCTGAAAATGTTTTTAATTTTACGGTAAATTATTTTAATTTATTTCACTGTTATGTTTCAGTTAATAAATGTACAAACACATTAAAATAACACGAAATAAATGACAAGTAACCTATTGACATAGCCTTTCTAAATTATTGAATTTGTCATAAAGAGAATAAACTGACACTTTTCAAAGTCTGTGATTACAGCGCCACTCAGCAGTAAAAGGCGGCAAATACACATCCCAATTTTTCCGCCGCGGGAACGGCAGCGGTAAAAGTCTCATTCTGGTTGTCCACCATCTGTAGCTTACATTTACATTTAGTAATTTAGCAGACGCTTTTGTCCAAAGCAACTTACAAATTAGGACTAAATCAAGCGAGTCATCGTGAAGAGGCAAAAAACAATGCAAGAAGTGCTCAAAATACGAAGTTCAGGCATTGGTCAGAGTAGCATAAGCCCAATAAGTGAAGATTAAAGGAAAAGGAATTTTTTTTTTTTTTTTTTTTTTTTTAGGTTAAGTGCTCACGGAAGAGATGGGTTTTCAGCTGTCTTTTGAATGTTGCCAGGGATTCTGCATCCCGGATGAGGGTGGGAGATCATTCCACCAGCGGGGAACTGTGAATGAGAATGTTCTGGAAAGTGATTTTGTGGCTCTCTGTGATGGAACCACGAGACGTCGCTCATTGACCGATCGTAGGCTTCTATGTATTAGTTTATTAATTCCCCTCCCCTTTTTGTTGGATATATAAAGGATGGGTTGTGGCCACTTGGCATGTGTCTTGGTATCGCCCTTGTGACGTCATCCGTGGTTGCCGCAGGTATGTGATTGTTTGGGGTGAACCCGTGCTTCTCGTGCTGTGCAAGCGGTTGATGTGAATTTCTTCCGTTGTCAGGCTTAGACTGTAAGCTGGCTTCCTCGTCTGCTGTGTGTTGGCTGCCCACGCCTCACAGGTATGAGTAGCCGTTTTTATATAACAAGAAGAAATTGACCGCGGTTGGTTATTTACAATTTGTTTTGTTTTCGGTGGCATTGATAACATGTCATTGATAGCATGTGTTCCTCACTGAGCTGCTGTACTGCAATATGGTGCCTGACTGCGAAGCGGTTTGTGTGCCGTGATCATCCTGCGGTATGTAGGATTATAGTTTCTGGCGTCTCTCTAGTTGAGAGTGTGGTAAACACCCCTCAACATTCTCTACTCTCTCATACCGCAACGCTACATTAAGTCACTGAAATAAGGCCATATAACACATATAACACTAGCTGAAATTCTCCTTGGCAAGACTAAGGATTTGGCATTTATTCCAAAAATATAAAAAATAATAATTTCCATGACAGAATGCTATTAAACACAACAAAACATTTGAGATGTGATAGAAATGACACTGTGGTGATGATTTGCTTCATCAGCAAAATGACATAATTGTTAAAGGTGCTCTAAGTAACTTTTTTTACCTTAACTGAACAGCTTCGGAGTCATTGGAATGGTTATTACTTATTTCGGGTTGAATGGTGGTCGTTTCGCACCCCCCTGTTGCCCGTGAGCGGAAAATACACACTTGTAACTTTGAGCCGGCGGCCGCCGCGTCAGGAAGTATCGCGTGATATCAGGTCTCGCGATGTAAACAATTGCTTTACGGCCAAAAGAAATCTGCTAAAATGCTTTCATTATTGCGCTCCCTCACGCTGTTCGAACCCGAATGAAGAAGACGTTTTAACCTGTTAACCGTTTCCAGTGCGCGGGCGCACTGAATCGTTTTTTTTTTATATATAGTTCAAAGTTACTATCAGATTTAATGTTATACCTTGACAAACTATACATCATTAAAAATATATAAGACTCAAGTTTCAGTATTTGACCACTATTGTATTCTGAGAAACTTATAGCGACAGTTATTTCTTAATTTGTGTCAGGAGTTATGAAATGAAAAAAATTAGTCGATACCTTTAATATGAATTATGCGCGTCAGCCGCATTCATTCATAAAAAACGTCTCGGGTTATGACTATAACCCTTGTTCCCTGAGAAGGGAACGAGACACTGCGTCGTTGAAAACGACTCTTTGGGGACGCTCCCTTAGCGTGCGCCTCTGAAGTATGAATGAAACTAATCCAATCCTGATTGGTGTTGCGTCATGACGTAACATGTGACGGCATAACCGGATGCATAAAAGTGACGCTGGCACACACACACATTAGCCTCGCGATGAAGCAAGCCGCTCTCAGGCATTGAGGGGCGTGGCAGGACGACGCAGTGTCTCGTTCCCTTCTCAGGGAACAAGGGTTATAGTCATAACCCGAGACGTTCCCTTTCGAGGGAACTCGCACTGCGTCGTTGAAAACGACTCTTTGGGGAACGAATGCCCACTAGGCCACGCACCGAGAAAAGGCCTGCCCTAGAGTGAAACTGAACTCAGGCACCCATCTAGGACGAGAGCACATGTGCGCCAGGCGTACTAGGGAGGTGCAGACTATAAAACCCGATAAAAGTGTGTGGGGTAGCCCAACCGGCTTGCCTCACAGATCTCCTGGAGGGGCACTCCCAAGAGGAGGGCTCTAGAGGACACCATGCCTCTAGTAGAATGAGCCCTTACAGCCAAAGGTGAAGGCAAATTGCGCACCTTGTAGGCCTACTTATGGTTTGTTTAGCCGGGAGCCCCTTATTAGGTGACCCGAAACACACTACAGTAAGTCCGACCTCCTCCAAGAAGAGGACCTCTCAAGGTAATACTCGGAACTCTGACTGGCAGAGCAAGGAACCTCTTCTCTTCTGCCGACACATATGGTGGAGGATGAAATGCTTGCAGGACCATGGACCTAGCCATGTTAAATTGCACTTAAGGCACATAGCTGGGTCTCGGATGCAGGATGGCCTTAACTCCGCCGGGGCAAACCCCAAGCAAGCTGGCGTTAATGCCAGGGCTTGGAGGTCTCCCAGTCTCTTTATAAGAAGTAGCTAAGAGAAAGGCTATCTAGAACGTGAGGTCCTAGGCAAAGCCGACTGAAGGGATTCGAAGGGAGCCAGGGATAGCCCTTCGAGAACCACCGCCAGGTACCAGGAAGGAACCCTGGACCTGACTGTCAGTCTCATCCTCTTTGTACCAAGGAGAAATAGTATGACCAGATGGTGCCTCCCCAAAGGCCCAATATTCAGTGGTGCATGGAACGCCGCAATGGCATCCATGTGCACCATCCATGTGGACGGGGAGAGATTCGCAGAGAACGATCTTGAAGAAAATCCAGAACTGAAGCCACTGGGCAGTTAACTGGGCCTAACTCATGTTCTCTATACCAAGTGGAAGAACATTCCACTTAAGGCCATATAATCTCCTAGTAGACGGAACCCCAGAGATAAGTATGGTTCCGTGCACCCCAAATGATAGAACAGCATTTAGGTACTGAGCCCCCTCAGAGGCCAGACCCACAATTTCCACAGCTCTGGGCGAGGATGGAATATAGTACCCTCCGCCTGAGATAACAGATCCCTCCTCAGAGGAATCTGCCATGGCGGAGCTATCCGGAGTGAAATTAAATCCGAAAACCATACTCGGGCCGGCCAAAACGGGGCTACCAGAAGAAGACTGATGCCCTACTGACGGACCCTCTCCAGGACTCCCGGGAGCAGAGCGATCGGGGGAAAAGCGTACAGGCGAAGCCTCGGCCAGGCCTGTACCATGGCATCCAACCCCAACGGGGCTGGATGAGTGAGGGAGAACCAAAGTGGACAGTGGGACGTCCCTTGAGACGCAACAGATCCACTTCCATTGGTCCAAACCTCTGCCATATCAGCTCCACCACCTCTGGATGGAGTCTCTATTCCCCGGGCCTCAGCCCCTGCCTTGACAGGATGTCTGCTCCCTGATTCTGAACCCCCGGGACATATATTGCTCTTATAGATAACATTTTCCCTTGGGACCATAAAATAATCTGATGCGCCAATCTGGATAGAGGGCGCGATCTGAGTCCCCCTTGTCGGTTCAGATACGCTACCACTGATGTATTGTCCGAACGTATCAAGACGTGGTAACCTTTGATGTCTGGGAGGAAACTCCTCAGAGCCCTGAACACAGCCAACATTTTTAGGCAATTTATATGCCAAGAATGATGAAGGTCCTGCCACAGACCCCTGGCAAAGCGCCGATAACCGCGCCCCAGCCAGTGAGGGAAGCGTCTGTTGAAATGGTTTTCCGGTGACATGACGCCCCTAATACTGGCCCTTGGGACAAGAACCAAGATTTATTCCATATTAATAAGGAACGAAGGCATCTGCGCGTAACCTTTATTATACGGAACGGATTCCCCTTGGGGGAAAAACCCCTTGGCTTTGAGCCACCACTGAAGGGGCCTCATGTGAAGAAGGCCCAAAGGAATTATGTTGGATGCCGCTGCCATGAGGCCCAGCAGTCTTTTAAATTGCTTTACAGTGATGGCCTGGCCTAGCTTTATCCCTGACACCATGGTCAGGATGGATTTCGATACGTGCGGGAGACATAGGTGCCTGCATCGTAACCGAATTCCATACTATGCCCAGAAAAGTAGTTTTCTGAGCTGGTTCTAACACACTTTTCCTAGTGTTGAATCTCAACCCCAATTTCTGAATGTGGCCAAGAACGACATCTCGATGCCGAATTGCCATTTCTCGAGACTGGGCCAATATGAGCCAGTCATCGATATAATTCAGAATACGGATGCCCTGAAGCCTCAGTGGAGCCAGAGCTGCATCCATACACTTAGTGAACGTGCGGGGAGAGAGTGCTAGGCCGCACGGAAGAACCCGATATTGGTACGCTTCGCCCCCGAAAGCAAACCTCAGGAACCTCCTGTGACATGGAAGGATGGAGACATAAAAATAGGCGTCTTTTAGATCTATCGTGACAAACCAATCCTCGGATCTGATTTGATTCACGATGATGGGAACAGTGAGCATCTTGAACCTGAATCTCCTCAGAGAAAACTATTCAACTGCCTCAAATCTAAAATCGGCCTCAGCCCGCCATCCTCCTTTGGAACTATAAAGTACCGGCTGTAAAACCCGGACTCTTTCTCTGGTAGGGGAACAATTTATATGGCCCCTTTGACCAGTAGAGTTCTGTACCTCTTGTTCCATAACCCGAGCATGTTCTGGAACCACTGCAGTCAGTACCACCCCAGCAAACTTGGGAGGTCGGTGACCGAACTGCAGTCTTTACCCATATTTTATAATATTCAGGACCCATATAGATATATTCGGAAGGCGTTGCCATTCTTCTACAAAATCTACTAAGGGAACCAGCCCCTCGAGACTGACCTCGGGTGTTTTTCGAGCACTATTCTCGACCTCCTGAAGCGGAGGACCGGCAGGAAAAAGTCGAGAAAGATTTTGTGACCATAGACGGTGCCCTATTGCAAGCTTTTGGGGTGAACGCCACGGTGTGCGTTCGCTGGAAATCATTGTGGCCCGAAGCGCACTTTACGGCGGGATACAGATATCGATTTCCTGAGGGCTCCCCCAGAGGGGAGACTCTTTGGGTTTCGTTCTCGACACCCTGAAGCGGAGGACCGGCAGGGAATAAATCGAAAACAGTTCCGATTGGCGAACGCGAACACTGGCCGCAAGCCTTTTGGGCGCCTTTTACAGCGTGCATTCGCTGAAAACCGATGTGTCCCAAAGCGCACTTGAAGCTGGATACAAACATCGATTTCCTGAGGGCTCCGCGGAGGAGCGATTCTCGCTCATACCTCCACGGGGGAGGACAGCCATCTTCGTCTCGTTTTCGATACCCTGAAGCGGAGGACCGGCAGGGAAAAATCTTAAACGATTTTTGATGTTCGCTGCTCATCATTTTAATTCTTCAGAATTAAATGCAGCCAAAAACACTCGATAAGTGAAACACGGTCTGGATGGTAGGTTGAATTAAAATATCTAACTTCTTAAAGTCAGATAATATATTCCATCATTTCAATTCCATCATATTAATTCATAGAATTGAATGCAGCCATAATCACCAGACAATACTGTTTTAATATTTATTTATACGGTCTCGTAATCTACACGCTGCCTCGGCAAACGCGAGATTCGAGCCGTTACAATATATTTGGCTTTCATCCCTCGAGAAGAAAGTCATCAGGTGCGAGGTTGAAACATCCGACAGCGCACGGATTGCACTCGCGCCGATATATTTCTCAATGAAGTGAACACTGCCAGCACCCTCAGGAGCTGATTGTGAATGCCTCGCACCCAAACAGTATTATTTCACAGATCGCGTGTGTCCCTTTTATTGCAGACTCGTAATCTAAGCGCTGCCTCAACAAACGCGAGATTCGAGTCGTTCACAATATATTTGGCTTTCATCTCTTCGAAAAGAAAGTCAACGGGCTCGAGGCTGAAACACCCGAAACGCACGGCTGTGTGCGTCGAGATATTTCTTAAAAACCACAGCCAGCACCCTCAGGAGCTGACAGTGCATGCCTCGCACCCACACAGAATCTTTATTGCAGAGTAGCCATCATCTACGCGCTGCCTCGACAAACGCGAGATCCGAGCTATAGATTCTGTATTGCAATATAGTGGGACAACTTTTTTTTAAATTTTTTTTTTTATTATTATGGGTTACAACAACACCGGCGAGTGTGACTCATGTTCCTCGTCCCCGATGCTGAGCACATCCACTTCCTCAGAAGCAGATAGCTCGAGCATCGGGCACTCGTCACGGGCAGAAGAAGCCACATCGCGGGCTTCTGCGTCGTGAGCGAGCGTTATAGAATCTGCGGATGATGAACATGAAAGTGCCTCGGCAGTCTCGTTCTCATCCGCGAGATCCTTCTGCGATCCCCACGATCCAAGCCACCGCACCGCCTCAACGGACGTGGGACCCGAACCGCGGGGATCGCGAGCCAAGTGGGAGCGCAGCACTCTATAGTACTTTCACAGTGTTCACAGGCAGCCCCCTCGAGAACTGCCTGTGCGTGCTGCGCTCCTAACAGTGTACACACAACTGATGCGTGTCTCCACCCGTGAGAAATATAGGGCAGGGGTGCACACACTTAGTGTATCTTTCACTCGCCATAATATAGAGGATTTCACTGACAAACAACATCAAATAAGACAGACAGTTTCACAGAGAGCGCTTGCTGAAGAGCGAAAGCTAATGTGTGTGTGCCAGCGTCACTTTTATGCATCCGGTTATGCCGTCACATGTTACGTCATGACGCAACACCAATCAGGATTGGATTAGTTTCATTCATACTTCAGAGGCGCACGCTAAGGGAGCGTCCCCAAAGAGTCGTTTTCAACGACGCAGTGCGAGTTCCCTCGAAAGGGAACTCCGTGCTGTCGTCATGACAGCGATACACAAAACAACGTCCCTCAGGGCGTTTAGCTCAAAAATGTGCAGATTTGGAGAAATATTGATATATTCTCATAGGTTTACATCAGATTTCTATAGAGAGGAATAATATTTATTGAATTTATACCAAAATGCGTTGATGTAATCATTATGAACGCTTGGATACTCTGATATTGTGTTTTCAATTCATACCAAAGGGCCCTCGCCGCCCTGTGCACAGTATTAGTCCATATATAGAACATGAAGAAGAGCCATAATCATGTGACATTCCAGGACGTCACTGATACACACAAAGCTAACAAGAGATCGCTGTAACATGCAGATACAGACATTTTGAAGACAATAAACATGTTTGCAATGATATTTGAGTTACCTGTTTTTTATAAAGCCATGCCAGGTATTTCCATAATAATAGATTATATTTATAATGTAATGCTAATCTATATAGACTATCATTGTGCAGAATACTATACCAATAGTATATTTTCTGTCTGATTTTTTTATCTGAAGCCAAATTAGATCACAGAAGATTATGTAAAATCCTCGACTTGCGTTATAAAGTAGGTTTGGAGCACAAGCATGGTTTTGATCTCATAAATGGTCGTGTATTGATGGTGTGCTAAGCCAGGGTTCTCAAGTTTTATCAAAAGCTTGGAGTGAGATCACATGCGGTTAGGGGAGGAGCCCTAATGGAGCCCCGCCCCCGCCTGTCCCCACCCCCCAATTTTACCCATTGTTCATAATTAACCAGCACAAATTGAAATTATAACAATTGGTAAATCTGATAAATGACAGAGCAATTCATCACATCAAATATATTATTTAATGTTATATTTCAAATTACAAATATACAAAAATATAACAAATTGCCCCCCGTGAGAAAATTTTGTGCATTTTAATGTTAAATCCATCAATCTGGTGCACTTTGAGAGTTCAAAATTAAAAGCTCCAAACTATATTCAGTGTGCAAATTAAACAAAGAAAAATTGAAACCTCTTTTAGTTACAGTGTCTATTTACATTACACCTACTACATAATAATAGTTATAATATTAATCCTATGACCGTAATAGCCATATATTGTAAAAACAAATGCACTAAAAAATAAAGGAAACTTTCATAATTAGATTTGTACCTATTTCTATACTTGAAAGAGATAAGCACATGATCTTTTATTTTGAAGCAAACTGCATCAAGCTTTTATTTTGGCGGAAAACATGGTTTACAAACGCCTCTCATTATTTCCATTATTATGGAAATAATCTGTAACTGGGTTATGGGTTCCTACACTCATGACATAGCCTAAGTGTTTTGAAAGTAGTTATGCTTACCGCGGATTACTCATCTCTCTCCTGATCCTCCTCACTATCATCATCATCACAGGAGCTGATGAAGGGCAGAAAACATACTGTATATTTTGACACAGTTTACAGTGTCTGCTTTAAGGGCCAGTTTCTATTGTTTCACGCTATTTCTCTGCACATTCCTTGCGTTTCTTCTCCATCTCGCTGAATATTTTGACAGATGCACACTGACACTGCTGCACGCTCGCTCACTCGTTTAAAGTTGTGATTGGGCCAGCCCAGTGTCAATCAAGAAAAGAACCAATGGGCCGCTGATCTACATGTTTCATGGGCTGGTCTGTCAGAAAAAAAATAACTACTTTTTTTGACCAATGCATTACACCAGCGCGTTCGCGCGATGTTGTTGGTTACCTAGTAACCACACTTTGTGTGCGTGCGCCTCGTACACAACGTTATAAAGCTTGCAGGACAACTTGGTTGGCATTGCCTTTTCAGCGTGAGAAATACATGGTGTGGCGTGTGAGCGTGTGTACTGGTTGAATTGCGTGTGTCTCACGGCCAATGCGTGAGACTTGAGAACCCTGCTAAGCTAACATGCTAGCTAGCCCTAGGTGCACCTGCCACCTAGAAGTTATACTTTTATGATTTTTTGAATGCTTACTGAAATGTTTAAATACAGTTTAAAATGTGAGGTGAACTTTGAGAAAAGAAATTAGGGACTGAAACCCTATGAATAGCCTGTGAATAGCCAGTCGTTAGTAACTATAATGCAGACAAAAGAAATGCATATTTAGATCCATAACCAGGCTGGAGAGGTGTGAATGTGTGCAGGGGGAGACTGAGACTGAATGGGGCTCGTTTGCACCACAAAACAATAGAGACAATATACTGGATAGATGGTTAGAAGATGACAATAAACATCAGTAGCATTTTAGAGTCAAATCAAAATAAAGTCATTTGACATGGTCTTGAAAAACATTTAACTAAATACAGAGTTTTAGACTTATTATCTTCAGATAATAAAATGTTTAGACATGTGGCTTTAGCTGTAGTGCATTTCTAGATTGCTCCAGTGCCAACTTCAATTTTATTTTCATGAGGATGTTTCATAAAAATTAATTTCTAATAACTTTACAAAACTTTGAAGCTATTTATAAAAAAAAAATTCATTATGACAATAATTAATTCTACATTTACAATAAACTGCCAGGTGTCAACTTTCAAATGAGATCATACTTGTGCTTTTAGTACAAAGGGTTCTTAAACTGTATCTGTTTCAGTTTGGGTATGTCATTTCTTGCGATTTTTCAAAAGTGGGGTTGCAGCTTAACAGGTTAAAGAATGTCCCATCTGCTTTGATGTCGTTGATCTATAGCCTCTGGGGCCCGTTCTTCGTACGTTGCTTAAAACATCCGAGATCTAATGAGACATCCAAGATGATATCATCGTGGTAATCATGATCTGGCTAATTAGGTTCTTCGAACACACCTGCCGGTTATGATTAGTATAGCTGGATTGAGTTAGTGAGATAATTGCGCGTTCATGCACTGGTTGAAAAAGGGGATATGTATCGATAGTAGAAACATTGATCAGCAACGCTGCTATTGGCTGTTCAGCGTGGCCAAAGAGCGCGCTCAGTTTTTCTTCTCAGCAGAGCAAGAACTACTGTAATAGTCGAAGTTTATTGGGAATTTTAATGTTTAATTAAAACGCCAGGGAACACCTCAAAGTCTGCAAAAGCCAGGAGAGAGGGCTGGCAAAAAGTAGCAGACAATTTAAATCCGTTAGATGTGGCCATGTTAGATGTTTTTATCACTTATTAGCCTATATATTTGTATTTTAATAATTGCATAATTACTTTGTTCATTGTAATGTCAGAGTCACCACACTAGAACATGGGAACTAATAAAAGTGAAGAACAAAAATATTCTACATAATGGTAATTTTTAGTTAGCCTATACGATAGTCTCTTTTATAAAAGGCACTGTTAAATAAATGGTTGTCTGTTTATAAAAGCAACCAAGAAAAAGGCTGAGAAAAAAAAAAGAAGAAAAGATCTTAGTAGCCTACACTGTAAAATATTTTTTGCTGCATTAAATTAAGTCCGTATAGTCATTTCAACTGTTAAATCTTGAGTAATGATGAATTGCTTTGACTTGAAAGTGAAAACTGATAAACTTATGTTAATGTAAAATATTTTGCCATGAGTTATTGATCACATTTTTCCCGAGTGTAGTTCATTGTAATGACATTGTGTTCCCTTTCGTTGTCACTCCGAGTTACGTCGGATGACGACGAATGGGGTTTCGCTTAGAAATCCTATCATCTTCGAGTATTAAAACACGAGCCAATGGCAAAGAAATGCCATGGGTCTGCGGAATTTGCATAGCGTAACTCCGCCCCACCCTGGGGGTATATAAGGAAGTACGCTGCAACATGCAGTTATGTTTTCGCTTCGGAGCCAAGTTGATCTACTTCACTCCACAGCCAAATCCTGAGTTCATCTCTTTATCTCTTCGAGACGAGCCTCTCTCCAGGTGTTGGTGTGACAGCGAGTTCCAGCGAGTGCACATTCCCTGCTGATCTGTGCAGTGATTTGCCAGAGTTTGTGTGTTCTCTCCCTGGTCGCTTCAACACTCTGCGGAGAAATCTCCTTTCACAAAAGAGCATTGCACGCGGCACGTCTTTTTAAAGATGCCTCGCCCGTGCACTTCTGGTTGCGGTCTATTTGTATCTGACTCTGATGGGCACAATCGCTGTCTTGTGTGTCTGGGTGTCGATCACGCCAAGGCAGCGTTTGTGGATGAGTCATGTTCCCACTGCGGGAACATGCCCATCGCACGGTTGAGATCGAGACTCAATGATCTTAATGTGAGAGTCCCCTCATCCGCACCCCGATCTACTGGTCCCGAGAGGGCTGGTACTTCGGCTGGCGGCCAGGGTGATCTGAGGGTTACAGTGTGGAACAAAGCGCCGACTATTCCACGCTCCACACTTCCCTCTGTTCCCGTGCAACCCGCGAGTGTCCGCGTGGAAACCGCTGTACAGTCCTCTGACTTGCCGCGAGTTTCATTCGGCGCTCCAGAGGAAGACTCAATGTCGATCGCTGCATCACAAGGTGGGCAGGAGTCCTCGGGAAGTGAGGATTCGGCTGTGCTGCCACCCTCGGGTGTCCCAGCATTGTCCGAGTCTGATCCCGAGATGACGGCCATGCTTTCCCGGGCAGCCGCGGCGATCGGTCTTGAGTGGTCCCCGCCACCTGGGCCGGTTCGTTCGCGGCTGGACGATTGGTTTTTGGGTGCGGCTGCTGATCCGCGTCGGCGGCCAACCCCAATGCCTTTTTTCCCGGATGTGCATGAGGAGGTCACGAGGTCCTGGAAGGCACCATTGTCTTCCCGTGATCGCTCGGCGACCGCCTCCGCCTTGCCTCCCCTTGATCAGGCGGCCGCCAAAGGGTACACTGGGGTTCCCCAGGTTGAACGCTCTGTTGCGATGCAGTTGTGTCCTCAGAGTGCTTCTTCCCGCGGGGACCCAAAGCACCCCTCCAAGGCCTGTAGGTTCTCCTCCACCCTTGTGGCGAAGGCCTACAGAGCTGCGGGGCTGGCGGCCTCCTCACTGCATGCCATGGCGACTCTGCAGGTCTACCAGGCCCAGATGTTGCGTGACATGCACGAGGGGAGGTCTGACCCAGCACTCTTTGATGAGTTGCGTGCCGCCACCGACCTTGCTCTCCGAGCGACGAAGGTGACCGCACGCTCGCTGGGTCAGGTGATGGCCACTTCGGTGGTCCAGGAGCGACCCCTATGGCTAAACCTGGCTGATATGCGGGAGGCCGAGCGGACCCGGTTCCTCGACACCCCCATATCCCAGGCTGGCCTGTTCGGCGGTGCAGTCGAGGACTTCGCCCAGCAGTTCTCGACTGCCCAGAAGCAGACTGAGGCTTTAAAACACGTCCTGCCCCGGCGGCCCGCTGCTCCGGCGGCGCAGCCGTCGGCACAGGTGCCTCAGCCCGCTCGCCGCCGAGGGCGCCCTCCTACGGTTCCCCCCCCTCCCGATCGGCCCCAGCAGTCCGCTGCTTCCGGGTCGCGTCGGAGAGGAAGCCGTAGGAAGGCGCCACAGCCCTCTCCCGCCCCGTGCCCCGCTAAACGCCAGGCTAAGCGGCGCTCCTGAGACGGGCTGCTCAGAGATGGCGTTGAGTTCTGTTCAGGAGCCGGTTGCAGGGCCGCTCCTTCCCCCGGTGGAGGGCCGGGGGAGAATCCTTGGTTTTCCCATTCCCGCTGCTCGTCCCACGACGGGCAGCACCCTAAAATGGTTAAAGAAAGAACTCACTACCCCATCTCTGAGCACACGGAGTGTGCGGATGAGAGCACGCGCCGCCCACGGGCCACGCTCCTCTCGTCCCCCTCTGTCGCCAGACCCCTGCCAGAGCACGCCCCTGTGGGACGCTGGTCCTCCCCTGGCCTCCTCTGGCAGGACGCGGCTAATGACCGTGCCCCCGCACTGGGCCGCTATGCCACCCACGCCTGGGCCGGTCATTCCGCCTCGCTGCACCCCCGACGGAACGTCTGTGGTTCGTATGACCCCGCTGGTGCACTTTCTGGAAGCCTGGCTAGAGCTTCCCAGATTGTCCCGCTGGGTCGCGAGAACCATCAGGCTCGGCTACGCGATTCAGTTCGCGCGATCTCCTCCCCGCTACAGCGGAGTCCGCTTCACTATGGTCGGTGGCAATGCCCCTGTCATGAGAGCGGAGGTCGCCACCCTACTGGCGAAGGGTGCGATCGAGATTGTCCCTCCAGCCGAAATGAGGTCCGGCTTCTACAGCCCTTACTTCATTGTTCCGAAGAAATCGGGTGGGTTACGACCGATCCTGGACCTGCGCGTCCTGAACCGCTCCCTCCACAGGCTGCCGTTCAAGATGCTCACGGCCAAACGCATTTTCGAGTGTGTGCGGCCACAGGATTGGTTTGCAGCGATCGACCTGAAGGACGCCTACTTCCATGTCTCCATTTTACCTCGACACAGACCGTTTCTACGGTTTGCTTTCGAGGGGCGGGCATACCAGTACGCGGTTCTCCCTTTCGGGCTAGCCCTGTCTCCTCGCGTCTTTACGAAGGTCGTCGAGGCAGCCCTTGTTCCCCTCCGGGAACACGGGGTTCGCATCCTGAACTATCTCGACGACTGGCTGATCCTAGCTCACTCTCGAGACCAGGTTTGCGAACACAGGGATCTTGTGCTCCGGCACCTAGCTCGTCTGGGCCTTCGGGTCAACTGGGGGAAGAGCAAACTCTGCCCAGTGCAGAGGATCTCTTTTCTCGGTATGGAAATCGACTCGGCGCCATGTGCGCGCAGCTTACGAGCGAGCGCGCGCAGTCACTGCTGACTTGTCTTCGCCAGTTCGAGGGCAAGAGTGCGGTCCCACTGAAACTTTTTCAGAGGCTCCTGGGGCATATGGCATCCGCAGCCGCAGTAACGCCGCTCGGATTGCTTCATATGAGACCGCTTCAGCTTTGGCTTCGCGATCGAGTCCCGAGGTGGGCATGGCAACACGGCAAGCTCCGGGTCCCAGTGACTCCGGCCTGCCGTCAGACCTTCACCCCGTGGTCGAACCTCAGCTTTCTACGGGCCGGAGTGCCCTTAGAACGAGTTTCTCGGCATGTTGTTGTCACAACAGATGCCTCCACCACGGGCTGGGGCGCCATGTGCAATGGTCATGCTGCCGCGGGCTCCTGGACAGGACCCCAGCGCCTTTGGCATGTCAATTGCCTCGAGTTGCTGGCTGTACGTCTCGCCCTGCACCGTTTCCATGCGTTGCTCAGGGGTCAGCACGTACTAGTCCGATCAGACAATACCGCAACAGTAGCGTACATCAACCATCAAGGTGGTCTACGCTCCCGCCGTATGTCGCAACTCGCCCGCCACCTCCTTATATGGAGTCAGAAGCATCTGAGGTCGCTTCGAGCCATTTATATCCCGGGACACCTGAACCAGGCGGCCGACGAGCTGTCTCGAGTTCAGCCTCTCGCTGGAGAATGGCGTCTCCATCCCCGGTCGGTTCAGCTGATTTGGGATCAGTTCGGCGACGCACAGGTAGACCTGTTTGCCTCCCACGACTCGTCCCATTGCGACCTGTTTTATTCCCTGACCGAGGGCACGCTCGGCACGGATGCACTGGCGCACAGCTGGCCGAGGGGCCTACGCAAGTATGCGTTTCCCCCAGTGAGCCTTCTTGCGCGGACCCTGCGCAAGATCAGGGAGGACAAGGAGCAGGTTATATTGGTTGCCCCATACTGGCCCAGCCACACCTGGTTCTCAGAACTCATACTCCTTGCGACAGCACCTCCCTGGCCAATTCCTCTGAGGAAGGACCTCCTTTCTCAGGGACGGGGCACCCTTTGGCACCCTCGTCCCGGTCTTTGGAACCTCCACGTGTGGCTTCTGGACGGGACGAGGCAGGTTTGAGTACCCTACCACCAGCGGTGGTGGCTACCATCACTTCCGCTAGAGCATCGTCCACGAGACATGCCTATGCGTTGAAGTGGAACCTCTTCGTCAACTGGTGTTCTTCTAAACAGCAAGAACCCACGAAATGCCCGATCAGTGTCGTGCTTTCCTTCCTGCAAGAAGGGTTGGAGCGAAGGCTGTCTCCCTCCACCCTGAAAGTGTATGTTGCCGCCATTGCCGCACATCACGATGCAGTTGAAGGTAAGTCTCTGGGGAAGCATGACCTGATCATCAGGTTCCTGAGGGGAGCGAGGAGACTAAATCCTCCTCGCCCTCCCCTCGTACCCTCTTGGGACCTCGCAGTGGTTCTGACTGCCCTGCAGAGGGCTCCATTTGAGCCTTTGCAATCAGTGGAGCTTAAGTTCCTGTCAATGAAGACAGCGCTCCTGGTTGCATTGGCCTCCATCAAGAGGGTAGGGGACCTGCAGGCATTTTCGGTTGATGAAGCGTGCCTGGAATTCGGGCCGGCTAACTCTCACGTGATCCTGAGACCCCGGCTTGGATATGTGCCCAAGGTTCCTACCACACCCTTTCGAGATCAGGTAGTGAACCTGCAAGCGCTGCCCTTGGAGGAGGCAGACCCAGCCTTGGCACTGCTCTGTCCAGTACGCGCCCTTCGTGCTTACGTAGACAGAACGCAGTGTTTCAGGACCTCAGACCAGCTCTTTGTCTGTCATGGTGGGAAGCTGAAGGGAAAGGCTCTCTCCAAACAAAGGTTGTCTCACTGGATAGTGGACGCCATTGCTTTGGCTTACCAGCAGCAAGGTCGACCGTGCCCCCTTGGTGTGACGGCCCACTCCACTCGGAGTGTGGCATCCTCTTGGGCTCTAGCGCATGGCGCCTCGCTAACAGACATCTGCAGAGCTGCAGGCTGGGCGACACCTAACACATTTGCGAGATTTTACAATCTCCGAGTAGAGCCAGTTTCTTCTCATGTACTCGCTTCAACTAGCCGGTAATAGATTCTGCTCAGGTGTCTTCGCTTGCTCGCCATTCCTCTCCTCGGATGGGATACGTGCGATTATTCCTCAGGTGAGCCTCATAAGCCCTGAGTCTCCTCCAGCACTAACGATGTCATCGCCAGAGTTATGCCACGGGCAGCTTTCGCGCTTGGCTAGGTGCCACCATGTGCATGGTTCCCTTCGGGCGACCCCCACATGTGTATTCCACTGTAAGCCTCTTTGAGCATGTGTCTTTCCCTTGGCAAGCCGCCTTGCCACCCCTGGGGTTGAAATATTCCACCTGCGGCTGGACACCCCAGTGTTACTCCGTATGCAGCCCTTCGGGGTCATATGTGTATTCCAAGTCCCCCCCTTCGGGTTGGGCATGATTGCATATTTCCACTGGATATGCTTCCCAGTGTACCTTGGTATTCCTGTGTTAAGTAGGACTCCTTCGTCCGTGCTAGTCTCACGACAGGGAGCTCAGACTTACGCAGGGCACTGGAAGACAGTCGAGAGGTGGCGTGATTATACGGGAACCCCATTCGTCGTCATCCGACGTAACTCGGAGTGACAACGAAAGGGAACGTCTCGGTTACGTATGTAACCCTCGTTCCCTGAGTAGGGAACGGAGACGTTACGTCTCCCTGCCACTTCCGCTGTACCGCTGGAACGCCTGAGTTCAGTCTCGGCTCCTCAGCGAAGACATATCTGCATGTTGCAGCGTACTTCCTTATATACCCCCAGGGTGGGGCGGAGTTACGCTATGCAAATTCCGCAGACCCATGGCATTTCTTTGCCATTGGCTCGTGTTTTAATACTCGAAGATGATAGGATTTCTAAGCGAAACCCCATTCGTCGTCATCCGACGTAACGTCTCCGTTCCCTACTCAGGGAACGAGGGTTACATACGTAACCGAGACGTTTTCCTCTTTTGTGCACTTTTACATAATACACCAACACTTGTATCTGTTCCCAAGAAAGTGGTGCTGAAATATGTGCAGTAAGTGGACATTTTCTAACTTTCCAAAGGAAAGAAAGTATAAGACTTTGTAATGTCTATTTGTTTCCATTGTACTGGACAGTGAATAAACCCTGTCAGATAACTGTCATATGGAGGAACTAGCCTACCTGCAAGTGCATAAATAACTTTACTTCATTTATACTTGTATGCTTTATGGCTGCAATATAAGTGTCAGGATTCCACATCTACAGAAAGGCCTACAGAAGAGTCTGCACAGGCAGAGGAGACATAGGCCTACAGGTGGGCAGTGTATAGACAACTTTTCCTTTTTATTTGTTGCATGAGGCATGCGTCTAATATCTCTTGTTGCAGGCACTTGACCACTGGCTTTTCTTTACAAAGAACAATTGAAATTAAACTCAAGGAACTAAGCATATTTGTCTTTTATTAAACATTTAATGAAAAAGTTTTTTTTTTTTTTTTTTTTTTTTGTGGCAATGTTGTGTAATATGGCACATGCAACAATGTCCCAGGCCCTGTCAGGTGTGCAACCCTCAGACTTATCAGACACTGAAATCTTCCCTTTAGCCAAAGTTCATTTCATCGTGTGCCCTTGTCCTGGCTAGAGCTGCATTGTAACTGGTTTGGGTCAGGGAATGGGGTCATAAACACCTGTCTGCAGGCAGGAACATGTCATAATCACCTATGAAAAAATGCAGTTCTGTTAGGATCGGCATAAGTGTATGTAATACAGTGAGCTTGATATTTAATTGTGGAACTTTCCTTACCACTTTCAAATAATGTGCATAAATGTGAATCTCTGAAAATTCTTAAGTCATGCACAGATCCTGGCCATTTTGCTTTCACATTTGTGATATGGAAGATTTTAGTCAACTGCCTTTTTTTATTTGATATAATATTACTAATGTGGAATATTATGAATCACAATAGTAACTGGGCTGCACATTTGCATTGTGAACCCCCTACATAGTCCCCTTCATTGAGGCCTTGATGGCAGTCTATGGTCTACCTATAGTCTATGGTACCAGTCACGTTAGTGAAGCCTGAGTGACACATACTGTAATCGGCATGGTCATGATTGCATGATCTTCATAAAAAAAATATATATAAAAACATAAAAAATTATAATAGCCTAAAAAAAAATAAATAACTGCTTTACAACATTGGGTCTTAAGTGGCTTGGAAATGCCACAAAAAAACCTAAAACTGTTTTTTAAACCTAAAAGCGCCAGGTAAACTCCGAATGACACGACAGACAAAACTTTCCATCAAGTTCTCCGCATCTCCAATAGTGTAAAGGAAAGAGCCACTCGCAAATAATCTTAGGGCAATGCAAACAGTTTGTGCTGTAGTTAAAGCCATACGCCGACAAGTCGAACATAAATGTGCGTTTCCAACAAATTAATAATGTAAACGACAATCTCACGAGTCACGAGAAAAAATATATATCTCAGAAAGTGCACTATCGCGCTGCGCTGGACTTCCCGTATCAGCTCCGCTTATGAGCCGCAGTCTAATCCTGTTAACATGAAATAAGCCTGCTCCCGAGCAGGTTTAAGATTGCGCACCTGTTGCTATGACAGCAAGTCCAGGATGAGCGTCGAAGAACCAAACAATCCAAGATCATGCCAAATCGCCAACAATCAAATCCAGCTAACTGAGTTAGCGACGTACGAAGAACGGGCCCCAGGTGTCTGAGAATCGCCAACAAGTTTTTACAACAATGTTGTCAAATATCTATTCCGAAGCTGTGGGGGGAGCTCTAGAGAGAAACCTGCGAGCAAAAAGTGAGAATACAGCGAAGAAATCCCGAAACTACTGAGCCCTGCTTTAATGTTCTATGAAAAGGAGATGGATGTCAGTAATTCTGTAGTCTTCTACAGAAACATTAGACTTTATTTGATGGTTTGTAACCCCAGTATATCTCCAGAAACTAGAGAAGTAGTGTATTCCAGTAACATGAAGCTCCTGTGAGGACGCTGAACATCTGCTGATGGAGCTGCTCTATTCTGAGAGGAACACAATCACCCTGATGATGCAAATATGAGTTTCACTGCCTGACACTTTATTAGTATTCATTAATAACTATTAATTATTGGGTAAGCTTGTGTGAAAAGAGAATTTAGGTGAAAGTAAATGTTTTAATTGACTGTATATTGTGTGAAAACAGCACAAATTGTGTTGATGAACACAACAGACGGATGCTGTGCTAATTGTGTTTAGAGTTTGAAAATGTGCCAGATTGGACTAAAGTATGTTAGTAACAGTATAAACTGTAACAGTAACTCCAGCCGCCATCGTCTGGTTGAGCCAGGCAGAATTATAAAAGACTCGAGATTGACAGATATTGTGGAGAGGAAGAACAGTGGATAAAGCTTTTGACGTGACCGACCGAAGTCTGAATGTCCTGATCTCATTCTTTTCCCTATTGCCATTGAATATCAGCTCTTAAAGAGGTTTTAATTTTACATATAAGTGCAAAGTGAAAATAAAGTTATATAATAAACCTATAATTGAAATTGCATTAATTAAACAGGCTGGCACATTGAACACAGTGATTATTAACCACCGCAGGGTTCGGGACAGATGTAGGAGTGAACTATAGGGATTGGGACAAGTACAGTCCCAATAAGACAGCATCCATTTATGACTTTAATTAATCATATGCACTGAATGTGTTGATATGCTAGGCCTACATATGTTTCATAAAGTACTTGTTGGGAGGCCAACCAGTTGGAGTGGAAAAGGGAAATGACGTGCTGTACAAAAAGTTGATGCAAAATCCAAAAATGGTGTTTTATTGGAAGGTGTTAAATATTTACAGTGCAGGAGAAAACAAAAATAAATAAAAACTGTACAAAAGGAAACAAAAACAGCAACAATGTGCTAATTTTGGCTAAACCAAATGGCCCAAGTTCGCAAAGCTGCTCAGTCTTAGATAGGGATGTAACGATATTGACGATATCGCGCTATCGCGGTGGTAAACGTGTCTCGATATCGTCGTGGTTGGGTTACAATATTAAAAGGACAGGTGTCCGTCAAAAAGCAAGAGGAATAAACACAGTACCGCGGAACAAATCATTGTTAACTACATAGACCATGATCCTTTGCGCTGCGTCGTCACAACAACCGTTGTTAAGCCAATAGGATTGCACGCTGCACACTGTCCACACAAGCTCACAGCAAGCCAGCATGGCCGACAGCGATACTTGTAAGGATGAAAACAACAACCCCGAAGTTGAGATTGTGCCAGCCCCTGCAGCTTTTAAATCAGATGTCTGGAAACATTTTGGTTTCGCCGTGTCAAAAAACGCAAAAGGAGAGAAGGTGGTGGACAGACAATGGACTATGTGCAAGCACTGCCACAGTAAACTGCGTTACAACACGGGAAACACAAGCAATATGCGAAGTCATCTGACGACCCATCATCCCGAAAAGTTTGCAGATTCTCTCACAAAGAATGTCCTGTCCGGTCAAAAAACCCTGAAGGAGGCATTTTCAACAACTATGCCACACAACAGCGCAAGGGCTCAAGAAATCACGAGGTACATCGCGGAATACATAGCGTGTGATTTACGTCCCTTTTCTGCAGTAGATGGCAAAGGATTTAAAAGGTTAGTGGCCAAGCTTGAGCCGAAGTATCAAATGCCGTCGCGGGCTCATTTAAGTCAAACTGTGTTCCCTGCTCTTTACCGTGAGACAAAAGAACGTGTCATGTTGAACCTTAAACAGTCTGAGTGCATTGCTATTACCACTGATGGGTGGACTTCCAGAGCGACTCACAGTTACATCACTATTACGGCACGTTTTGACGAGTGAATGGGAAATGCAGAGTTACGTTTTACAAACTAGACAGCTTAGCGAATCACACACTGGCGTAAACATAGCCGAAGTCCTTAAATCTGCAGTCAAAGAGTGGGGGCTGGACAAGATTGGAACAAGGATCGCTGTTGTTACTGACAACGCAAGCAACATGCGAGTAGCAGTAAAGGAAGCCGAACTGTCCCCTCACATACGGTGCTTTGCGCACACACTAAACCTGGCCTCCCAAGCAGGTTTAAAGGTCAACGCAGTGAGCCGCCTCCTCGGTAGAGTCAGACGTGTAGCAAGTTTTTTTCACCGCAGTTCTACAGCCACAGCCGTGCTGACCACCAAACAAAAACTACTCAATCTCTCTGTACATAAACTCATTATTGATGTAGTGACAAGATGGAATAGCTCTCTGGACATGGTGGAGCGCTACCTTGAACAACAACAAGCTGTTGCTGCAGCCCTACTGAGTGATGAACTGAGACACAAGTCACGTGAAATTGACACTTTGGACACATCTGACATTGCAAATGCAGAGGATCTTGTGAAGATTCTTTTACCAATAAAAAAGGCCACAACTGTTCTCTGTGATGAGTCGCAACCAACAATATCTCTCATTTCACCACTAAAACAAATGATTCAAGACAGCATGGCCACAGATAATCACCACTCAAATGCCATTGCTCAGATGAAGGCAGCCATTCTGAAGGATCTTACTGACAGATACCAAGGAGAGGATGAAAAGTTCATGCAGGAGAGCAGTGCTTTGGATCCACGCTTTCGGACCTTGCAACATCTAGGCAGTGGAGAGAGAGAGGACGTCTTTGAAAGAATAAAGTTCAAAGCATCACAGATGCAACAACAGGTAAAAAATGTTAACGCTGTGCCATAGAGAAAATTGAGAGAAATACAATAAAATGCTAATATAATGTCTTTTTATCATTTATGAACCAGGACCAAGATGTGCTGCCCAGGAGCCCACATCCAGCAGATCTAGACGACAGCAGCGCGAGCTTTGTGCCTCCTCTTAAGAAGCATGCCCTTGAGGACCTCCTTGGCTCTTCTTTTAGCAGTAATCAAGTCACAGGTGGAATTCAGGCAGAAATTGACTCTTACTGCAAAGAAGCATTAGTTTCTCTGTCTGCTTGCCCTCTTAAGTGGTGGAGAGACAATTCAGGGCGGTATCCTATTCTGTCGTCATTAGCAAAGACCTACCTGTGTATACCTGCTACCTCGGTGCCCAGTGAAAGGGTATTTTCAACAGCAGGGGATATTGTAAATGCCCAGAGGTCTCTTCTTCTCCCTTGCAATGTAGATCTTTTGATCTTTCTAAAGAAAAACTTGAACATTAGCTAAAGGATAGGTCAGTGTTTTTCAGAAGGCTTTTTGCCAGACTGTTTAAGGATTTTTTTTTTTACTGTTTTTTTTTTCTTCTCCCTTGCAATGTAGATATTTTGATCTTTCTGATGAAAAACGTGAACATAAGCTAAATGATAGGTCAGTGTTTTTTTTAAAAGGCTTTTTGACTGACTATTTTATTTAAGTTTAAGTTATGTTCCTAAATACCAGTTTTAAAAGGCTGCTTTTATTTGCCTTGCACATTTAAACCTGACTTAACTTGATCTTTGTTTGCACTTAAAGGGAATTCCCTATTGTTTACAATTGTTCTAGTTGCTTCTTAACTTGAACATTGCACAGAAGAATCAGTTAGGCAACCAAATATGACTATACAGAATATTGATGTTCCTGACTACAACTTGCACTTTAAAAGCACTATGTGATCAGCGTTTTATGTTGTCATGATCCATAAATACAACAATAAATTGCCTGTTGACTGGCAAAAGCAGAATAAATGTCAGTGTTTTTTCGCTATTATCATCACAAACACTATCGTGAGCTATTTAACAATACCGTGAGCTTTTCCACAATATCGCAATAAATATCGTACCGTGAGGTCAATATCGAAATTGTATCGTACCGTGAGATTTTGATATCGTTACATCCCTAGTCTTAGAGTCCACAATCAGAACTGAAATCCTTTCAGCCAGCAAGCCTATTTATAGGCTGAAGCCCCTCCTATAGAGCATACCAATCACATGTACAAACATTTTAGTTTGTAATGATCAAATTAAATAATATAAACACCCAAAACAACACTTAAACCTTCCAAACAGGTTAAACAACAACCATAAACAGAGAAAGAGTTTAACAACAAATTAAATGGAAAAGCAACTGTTTCTAAATCCCCTCCCCCTCTGACATCACACCAAAATGGTATCTTCCACAGGAAGTGATGTGGCGGTGTGGAGATCGAGGAGGAGGGCCGGCGGTTGGCGACAGCTGGATTGTGACTGGAGCGATGATGGAAGGAAGTAGCGTAGATTCCGGAAGTGATCCGGAAATGGAGGATGTGGATAGTGGAGGCGGCGAGAATGGAAGTAGTAAGTGGAGTGTAGTAGAAAATCGGAAAAGAAAGAAACAATCTTCAGAATCGGGTAGTGAGAAAGGAAATCTCCAGACTAGAAGAAGGAGAGAGGAATATAAGGTATTGTTGAAGTTTGTTGACTCGGTAAATGCGATTAATCCGTTGAAGCTGACGAAAACATTGAAAGAAATGATAGGGACAGTTGAAAGCATTACGACTTTGAGGGATGGCAATCTGTTGTTGTTTTGTAAAGACAGTAGGCAGCAAAAATCAGCTCTGGGTATAAAATCGATGATTGGACATAAGGTGTTGTGCTCAATACCGGAAGAAAAGAATTGGGTTAGAGGTGTTGTAACAGGGATTCCGACAGATGTCACGGAGGAGAAGATTAAAAGAAATATCACGGGAGCAGCAGTAAAGTTTGTTAAACGGCTCAAGTGTGTTAGAATTAACGAGAAGATGGACAGCCTCTCAGATAAACTTTGATGAAAATAAAATGCCAGAGAAAGTTTATTTAGGATTTGTAAGATATGCAGTAAGACCATACGTTCCTCCGCCGCTAAGATGTTATAAGTGTCAAAAATTCGGTCATGTAGCGGCAGTATGCAGAGGTAAGCAGAGATGTGCGCGGTGTGGAGGTGAACATGAGTACGGCAAATGTGGGCAAGGTGTAAATCCTAAATGCTGCAACTGTGGTGGGGATCATAGTGCAGGATACGGTGGTTGTCAGGTACGGAAAAAGGCAGTCAAGGTTCAAAATGTTAGAACGACAGAAGGAATAACATACGCTGAGGCATTGAAGAAAGTAAACCAGATTCCTAAAACAAATGAAACTATGAATGAAGAAATTCATTCAAAACAACAGAGGAAAGAACAAAGAGATGAAAAGGTAGTAGTGGATGATAAGGTGGCATTTGTAGCATTTATCGCTGAAGTAGTGAACTGTTCAGCTCAAACTGAAAGCAGGACTGAAAGAATCAAAATCATTATCAGAGCTGCAGAAAAGTACTTGGATCTGGGGAATGTTACTGTTGACATGATAAATGAAAGGCTCAAGATTCCAACATTATCTTGCAATGGAATGCAAGAAGTTTGATTGCAAATGGACAGGAGTTTAAGAAATTTATAGCAGACCAAGAGAAAGGCCCAGATATTATATGTATACAGGAAACTTGGCTTAAATCACAATATAACTTTCTAATACATGGATATACTACTATTCGGAGGGATAGACAACAAGGGAATGGAGGTGGAGTAGCTACTTTTATAAAGCAAGGAATTGGGTATAAAACAGTTGAGGTAGATTAGTTTTTTTATTTTTATTTTTTATTAGTTTATTAGTTTATTTGAGCAGTAAACATTCTGCTCAAAAGGAGTAGGCCGAAGCAAAAGAGCTTATAAGCGCCCACACCCCAAATTAATACAATAAAAAACTCATTTCACAATAGTACAAAGAATCATAGTACAAAAGCAACAAAACAACAACAAGGAAACCACAACAAAAAAGAGAGAGAAACAAACAAAAACAACAACAACAACAACAAAAAAACGGATTATACACACTTTCAGTATCTGATAATGCTAGAAATACCCCTAATGGCAACTCATTTCTTCTTCTCTGTACTTTTCAAAAATCTTTTGTTTGTATTTATATTTGAAAAGATTGATGTTTGGACATCTTTTCATCTCCATCTCTAAATTATTCCACAATTGAACCCCATTAACTGTTGGGCTAAAACTTTTCAAAGTTGTACTATGTTTCTGAATCCTAAAGTTTAATTCTTCACGTAATTCATAATAACCAGTACGTTCCTGGAACCTTCTTTGTATTTGGCTTGGTAACAATTTGTGCCTTACTTTGTATAACATCTGTACTATTTGAAACTCAACAATGTCACAAAACTTCATGATTTTAGATTTTAAAAATAATGAGTTTGTGTGGTCCAAAAACCCAACCTTATGAATTAATCGAATAGCTCTTTTTTGCAGCATTACTATTGGTTTTAATGTGCTTTTATAAGTACTACCCCATACCACTGAACAATAATGTAAATAGGGCAAGATCAGAGAACAATATAACGTATGCAGAGCTTTGATGTTTAAAATGTGCTTTACTTTTGAAATTACTGAAATGCTTCTTGATATTTTAGTGATTACATATTTAATATGAGAGTTCCAAGTAATTCTATCATCAATAATAACTCCAAGGAATTTGATTTCATGCACCCGCTCCATAACCACACCCTCTATCTGAATGGCTTCCTGAGCATTAGAATTACAGTTGCCAAATATCATCATTTTACTTTTACTCAAATTTAGTGATAATTTATTTTGTTTGAACCACATATTAACACGTTTAAGTTCCAAAGTAACAATTTGACACAGTTGATGTAAATCGTCTCCTGATGCAAAGATATTTGTATCATCTGCAAACAAGATGAATCTAAGTATTTGAGATGTTTTACAAATGTCGTTTATGTACATGTTAAACAACTTTGGGCCCAAAATGGACCCTTGAGGTAAGCCACACACAATTTCTTGACAACTTGACTGATAATCACCTATTATCACACATTGTTTTCTATTTTTTAAATAACTGGTAACCCACTGTAGTGCTACCCCTCTAATTCCATACTGTTTAAGCTTATTAATTAATATGTCATAATTTATTGTATCAAATGCTTTACTTAGGTCAATAAATAACCCTATTGCATATTTCTTATTGTCTACGGCATTAGTTATTTCCTCAATTATATCAAAGAGTGCATGCGAAGTTGAACAATTTTTCCTAAAACCAAACTGATTATCTGAGAGTAATTTATTTATTTCAATAAAGCTGTCAAGTCTAGAATTGAAAACCTTCTCTAAGATTTTTGAAAATTGCGGTAAAAGGGAAACAGGCCTGTAGTTAGTAAAGAGATGCTTATCTCCTGCCTTAAACAAAGGAATCACTTTTGCTACTTTCATACTTTCAGGAAATTGGCCAGTATGCAACGATAAGTTACAAATGTATGTTAACGGCTTACAGATACTTTCAATAACACTTTTTAAAGTCTTCATATCCATATCATAATAATCTGTCGAGGTTTTATTTTTACACTCTCTAACAATATCCAGTATCTCTTTTTCGTCAACAGGATTGAGAAACAGTGTCTTAGGATTTGTGACTATTAGCTCACAGTTATAGCTATCAACATTTGCAATTTTTGCCGCGAGGTTCGGGCCAACATCTATAAAAAATTTATTAAATGTTTCTACTACCTCATTCATATTATTTATAGTTTTATCCTCATCTTTGAAGTATTGTGGATAACTGATCATTCTAGGTTTGTTTCTAATTAAACTATTTAAAATATTCCACAAGCCTTTGATATTATTCTTATTATTATCTAACAATTTATTATAATACTCCTTTTTATATTTTCTAATAATACCTGTCAATTTATTTTAGAGGTAGATGGGGAAGTAGAAGTTGTGGTGGTGGAAATATGGGAAGGATCAAGGTGTATTAGAATAATTAATTTTTACAATCCATGTGATAGGTTAAGCAAGGATACTCTAGAAAGTATAGGAGGGAATGAAAGTCAAAAAACGGTGTGGTGTGGTGATTTTAACGCTCATAGTTCAATATGGGGAAGTGCAAAAACAGATTATAATGGTAAGATCATTGAAGATATGCTAGATTGGGGAAGATTAGTGTGCATTAATGATGGAAGTAATACTAGAATTGATTTGAATAAGGGAAGGCATTCGGTATTAGACTTGACAATAGTATCTGAAAGTTTAGCGAGTAAATGTGAATGGAAAGTACTAAAACAAAGTACAGTAGGAAGTGATCATTTTCCTATTTGCAGTAAAGTTGGAGTAGATATAGAACAAAGAGTGGGGGAAAGAATGCTTAGGTGGAGGTTCAAGTCAGCAGATTGGGATAAGTATAAGGAGTTATGTGGAAGCAAAATGAAGGACATTAGTAAATGTATAGAAGATGTTGATGTTTTTAATAATGAAATATGCAAGGTTCTTCAGAGTACAGCTGTAGAAGTAATAGGTAAGAGGAAGGCAGGCAGCAGGAAGAAAGTTATGCCATGGTGGAACGAGGAGTGTAGTGAGGCAATAAAAAGGAGAAATAAAGCACTCAAGAGGGTAAGAAGGTCACTTAATTATAATGATTTAGTTAGTTATAAAAGGGCACAAGCTATAGTGAGAAGAGTTATTCGGACGTCTAAAAGAAATTATTGGAGGGAATTTTGTAATAGAATAGGGGAAGACATTGAAATAAGTGAGTTATGGAATATGATACGAAAGATGGGAGGGATACAAAGAGATTACAACATACCTGTATTAGAATATAATAATAGACAAATTATATCTGAAATCGGTAAAGCAGAGGTATTTGCAGAAACATTCGTTAAAATTCATAGTAATTCGAATTTATCAGAGGATGCGAGGAAAACTAGGGACCAGATACTAAGTAAATATCCTCATTTATTGGAAGAAAAGGGACTTTCAGGAAGTACGATGGATTCAGAATTTACTTTGTATGAATTGAAAAAAGCGCTTGCAGGGGTTAAGCAAACATCTCCAGGCAGAGATGACATTTGTTATGAGATGGTAAAACATTTATCAGAGACAGCATTAGAGACAATTTTGAGGCTTTTTAATAAGGTTTGGGAGTTAGGAAAGTTACCAAATGACTGGAAGCATGGTGTCATAGTGCCAATTCCAAAACCAGGCAAAGATCATACACAGCCAAATAATTATAGACCTATAGCTTTAACGTCTAATCTATGCAAAATAATGGAGCGTATGGTCATGAGTAGATTAGTATATGTCATTGAAAGGGATAATATTTTATCACATTATCAAAGTGGATTTAGGAAAGGACGTAATACAATGGACTCAGTACTGTGCCTGGAATCTGAAATAAGAAAGGCTCAGGTAAATAAGATTAGATTTTAGATTAGATTAGATTCAACTTTATTGTCATTACACAAGTACAGGTACAAGGCAACGAAATGCAGTTTAGGTCTAACCAGAAGTGCAATAGCAGCAAGTGCAGGATATACAGTGGTTCCATAAGTGCAGAACATGGATATGTACTGAATAAATATAGAGTTGAATACTATTATAAACAAAAATTTACAGATAGATTGTCCTATGAATATAATATACAGATAACTATTACTGTGAACAGAGTTTACAGCTAGATATGTACTGAATATAATAATATACAGATGGCTATTACTATAAACAGAATGTTTACAGATAGATATGTACTGAATATAATATACAGATGGCTGTTACTATAAACAGAATTTTACAGATAGATATGTACTATGAATATATATACAGATGGCTGTTACTATAAACAGAATGTGAGCATAATATACAGATGGCTATTACTATAAACAGAATTTAACAAATAGATATATGTATAAGTTAGGCTAATGAGCAGTATAACAATGGATTTAAAGTAGTGCAAATAAAGTTTGGACAGAAGCTATCCGAGTGAAAGTGCAGTGGAAAGTAATTGCATATTACAGTTAAGGTACGATATTGCAATGTATATATAAACAGTCGGTACTGTAAATAAACAGTCGGCAGTGCAAATTGAGCATATTCCAGTCAAGGTAGTAGTGCAAGATGCATATGTAAACAGTTGTTACTGTAATAACAGTCAGCAGTGCAAATGAACATTATAGTATTGCAAATAACAAAATGGAGGCAGGTGTGAGGAGGGAGAGGAGAGTCAATCAGTATATGAGGGGAGTGGGATCAATGAGGGTTAGAGTTTAATAAAGAGACAGCTCTGGGGAAAAAACTGTTCTTTAGTCTGCTGGTCCTGGTCCGGAGGCACCTGAAACGCCTGCCGGAGGGCAGGAGAGAAAACAGTCTGTGGGCTGGGTGAGAGGAGTCCTTAAGGATGCTGCGAGCTTTATAAGGAAGCTTTAGTTGGGGTATTTTTTGATGTCGAAAAAGCTTATGACATGATGTGGAAAGAGGGACTTTTAATTAAGTTAGAAAAAATGGAAATTAAAGGAAGAATGTATAACTGGATCAGGGATTTCCTGTTTAACAGAACTATACAAGTAAGAGTAAGTACTGCTTTTTCTCAGATACACACAATAGAGAATGGAACACCTCAGGGAAGCGTTAGTAGTCCAATTCTGTTTAATATTATGATTAACGACATCTTTACAAAGGTTGATAGGGGCATTGGAAGATCTTTATATGCGGATGATGGAGCACTGTGGAAAAGAGGGCGTAATGTAAAGTATGTGGAAAGATGTTTGCAGAATGCCGTCAAAATGGTAGAAAATTGGGCAAATGAATGGGGATTTCGGTTTTCAGTAGATAAAACTCAGGTAATTTGTTTTGCAAAAAGGAAAAGTAACCCTACCATTAACATTAGATTGTATGGACAAGAAGTGAAGCAAACAGCAGTTGTGAGGTTTCTGGGTATATGGATGGATTTGAAATTGAATTTTAGTATGCATATCCAGAAACTGGTTGACAAATGCAAAAAAACATTAAATATCATGAGGTGTTTAGCAGGAGTTGATTGGGGAGCATGTCGCCAGTCTCTTAAAATAATATATTGTGCTCTAATAAGATCGGCAATAGATTATGGCAGTATGGTATATTGCACTGCATCCAAAACACAACTCGTAAAAATAGAGGCAATTCAGTCACAAGCTTTGCGAGTTTGTTGTGGAGCGTTTAGATCCTCTCCAATATCAGCAGTGCAAGTAGAGATGGGTGTAATGCCTCAAGTAATTCGTAGGCTCAAGTTAAAGATGAGGTATTTTATAAGCATAAAGGGACACTCGGACAGTCACCCAGTTAAAATGGTGTTGGAGGATTGTTGGGAATATGGACATAAAAAGTTATCAAGTTTTGGATGGAAGGCCAGTGAGGAAGCCCGGAGAATGGGATTAAGTGACTTCAATGTTGCTCCTACTGTGGGTAGGTCAGCAATTCCTCCTTGGCTTTTCCCAATGCCTTTGATTGATATTCAATTGCTTAAAGAAAAGCATAACAATACAAATGGATTAGGAAATTTAAATATACAGCAATACATTGATCAAACTTATTATAGTGCAGTTCAAATATACACTGATGGTTCAAAAGACCCAGAATTTGGGAAAACAGCAGTAGCGGTATATATTCCACTTTTTAACATTAGAATGGCAAAAAGAATATCAGATTATGTTTCGGTATTCACTGCAGAAATTAGAATTTCTTTAAAAATTTTTTAAAGAGTAGATCTAGTTTAAACTTCCTTTCCAAATATGCGCTTCACACTCCATTTCAGTAGGTGGCGGGAATGCACCTTTTAAGTTGGTTTGCCAACCGCCATTAAATCCTAGAAGAAGAAGAAGAAGAAGTGATGTGGCTGTTTCTATCATAGATATCATATATAAAGGCTAGATGTCTCGTGCGCACTGCTGGCCAATGGAGGTCGATGTCCGCACGTGGCGGCCATCTTGCGACAGTGTACTCGCTCACTACTTCAATGGTGCATGCACTTTTAAATAACCATAACTTGCTCATTTTTCTACCGATTTTCAAACGGTTTGGTTTGTTATAAACGTCAGAGATGTAGTTATGACACTGCATACATACACTGCATACATATGAAAAATTATAACATACATTTTCAAGCATTCGGAATTATAGCCACGTTAATAACGTTTGTAAGAAACCAAACCGTTTGTAAATCCGTCAAGATTTCAGCGAGATAAGAGGATTTGTGTGCGTGCTGATCATTCACCTTAATGCACAGAGCACTGTCACAAGATGGCCGAACGATGATGCCGGAAGTGACTACGCCATAAGACATCTAGCGTTTATATATGATATCTATGGTTTGAACTGGGAAGTTTAACTGCAATAAGGTTTGTGGAAATTATGTGGAAAAATAAAGGTAATTATTATATGAATTATTATGTGTTCTGGCATTCTGTTATTTTTAGAAAAATAATAACATCTTTAAAGGAAATTTATCAAGAGTTGAAAATTATAACAGAACACAGCAGCACCAAACTTTAGACTAAACAAAACAAAAACTCCATAACACTTTCCTTATGTGTACACAGATGTAACTATTGCCGGCAATGCACAGTATTAGTGAAATGGGTGTGTTTGTAAGTCCAAGTTTATAGAGTCACCAGGTTAACCTGTGACAGTACTGTTTTACAAAATAAGTATAAAATGTTTACACCATGTATAAATAGCATCTGTAACAAACACTCATGTGTGTACACTCATCTAGCATCTGACTACTATTTACACTTAGAAGTGCTAAGAATTTTTTTCATCTAATGCTATTTTTACTGAATGAAAATAGACACTACCATATTTATATTATGGTTAAATGCCCTTGCTGAAGTTGTCTTTAAATGTGTGAAGGTGTTGTGCTGTTTTTTCTTTCCTCCTGCCACATTTAAGCAGTGTCACATGATCAAGAGTGCAGTTATACTGAATATCAGCACGCCTGTGATTCTACCATAGACATGAAGAGCAGCACGACTGTGAAGGTGATATTACTTTATATAACAGTTCTATAAGCAATAACTTTCTAACTTTCCTTTCAGACCAAATCTGATTAGTTAGTATGTATATTATTTCCACGACCACTGATGAAAGAAACCACTGAGATCAATCCTGGAGTGAGAGAAAACACATTAAAAACAGCTGGTGTTTCTGCTTCACTCCGCATCGCTGTCATACTGTGATCTGAAACACTGACATAAAACATCCCAGTGCCATAATCAATATCAGCTCTAACTCTTATTTCATATCAAATATATTACTACTGATAAATATATATTTACTCAATGAATTCATTATTTTAAAAGTCTTTAGAAACTTTGCTAAACATTGATATTGTGTAGTTTGTGATCCTCCATCAGCAGCTGCAGTTTCTCTCAGCTGTATCAGTGCAGTCACTGTGACGTCTGACTGACAGAGGTTTTTGTACGACTCTTTATCACTGTGTGAACACATCACCACTGTGATAACTCTGACAGTAATAATCTCCTGTATCTTCAGTCTGGACTCCACTGATGGTCAGAGTAAAATCACTGCCAGATCCACTGCCACTGAATCTAGATGGAGTTCCAGTATAACGTCTTGTTGCTGCATATATGAGGAGTTTAGGAGCTTCTCCAGGTTTCTGTGAGTACCAGGCCATACAAGTATATGAACCATAACATCTGCCCACTACTGTGTTTGTTTTGCAGTTTATAGAGACTGATTCACCAGTTTGAACCATTTTTACAGAAGGAATCTGAGTCACAGTCACCTGTCCACTGACACCTGATAGAAATAGTGAGAGTTAGAAAAGCAGCATTCACTGTTGATGATATTATAATATTTCAATTTAACATTTTCTTGAAACATTTACCTTCAATGCACAGACAGAGAGTCCAGATGAAGATGTTGATTGTGTTCATTGCTGTAGTTTAGTCTTGTGTGATGATGAAGATTGTGTTCTGCTCTCAGTCATGAAGTGTTAAACTCACAGCACTATAAACACTCTCAGAGCACTGAAGCATGTGCTGACAATGCAAAGAAGTGGGCAGGATTTACAACAGCTTGTGCTGATAACAAACTCATAAACTCTACATAGAAGATTTTACTTTCAGAATAATGTTATTGAACCATTAAGTGATTAATTGCACATATTTATTAATTGAGAAGTATTTTTGTTATGTTTGTCAGGCTGATAAGACACTAGGTTTTGTCTGGAGAATCATGAATGTAGATCATTTTAAACATATGTCATACGCAGCAGTTTCTCTGAGTACAGTTCTGTGCTACACCTTTACAAGCATGTTAACAATGACAAATCAAGAACTAAATAAATCAGTTTTACTATATTTAGAGGAATAATAAAAAAAGTCCATTATGTTCTTTGGAATCAATGTTGACATGTTGCTCTCTGGGAAATATTATCATGATGTCTATTTTTCTCACATTTTCCACATGCATGAAGTTCATCAGGACTCATAATCAGGTCATTATATATTAAACAATGTGCATCTGAAATGTTCAGAATTATTGATTCATTTATTTGAAGCTGCAGGTTTTTCTGTGAATCATGATGATTGATCTGCATATGAAGAACAGAAGCATCATTATGAGAAACTCCACAACATCATCCATGATCAAAGAGGTCAAAGGTCACCTCAGAGGTCACAGCTCATCAAATATATTTCTTTAAACAGTGTTATATCAGAAAGCATTTAGTCAAATCTGAATGAGTGAGTGTTGAGAAGAGCTGAGGATCTTCTAATATCAGTGTGTTGAAGTGTTGTTTCTCTCTCTCTGCTGGAGTGTGTGTTCACTCGAGTGGAATAGAGGTTTTTGTACGAGCGTTTCATTAGATTGTATCACTGTGGAGGACTTTCGGTGGAGGAACTAAACTGGTGATCGGTAAGTCTGTCTATTTAATCACCTAATAAAAAAATACAATTTAGATTTCAGAAAGTGTTTTACAGTGGAAACAAGAACAACATTTATTAATAATAATAATAATTAGATATTGTGGTGATACTTTACTTAAAGTCTTTATGTATAATGCATTATAAAGGTATCAATAGCGTATGTTATAATGTCATATATGTTTGCATAAATAACTCCAAAGTTAAAATGTTTTATAATATTTGCACATTCCTTGTTACATCTAGAATTGGTTGTTTGTCATGAGTTTTAGTGTATTATAATTTTTTGGAGGTGTAACAATGAATAGATAATATTATAATGTGTTAAAACTGCGGTTACAATTAATGATGAGATCATACATGCATTATAATGTGTATAACAATATATAATTGATGCATTAAAAATACTTTTTACAATGCAATATGTATAAAGGCTTTAAAGTGTCACTGATATTTTTGTATAATGATTTAATCTAAAACTATGATATTATTATAAGAATAGCATTATTCCTTTCAACAACAAATAATAATAATAATAAAATGAAATAAAATTCTAAACATATTTCCACACTGTGTCTCACTATGAGTTTATTCATTTTATTACAGGTTTGTTTTTCCTTCATTTATTTCTACACTGAGTTCATATTTAGTTCATCTTTTATTGTAGAAATCATACATGAAAAAAGAGATTTGACATCAGAATGTAAATGTTGCTGCTTTCTGTAGTTCAGTCAATGATACTGAATCTCTTTTGCTCATGTTGTGCTTATAATTCAGTGTTTTGTTCATTCTGTGTGATTCAATTGTGTTTTAACTCTGTTTGAAATTGAGTTACATTTTCAGTTCAGGTGAATATCTCAAAATGTAAGATATTAATGTTCAGAGTGAATAATTGCTGGAATTAAAGCAGTCAGATCGGCCTGATAATAGATAATATGTGTTATAACTGCTGTTACACTTGATTAGATCATACATGCATTTTAATGTATATAGCAGTGCATAATTAATGCATTAAAATACTTTTATAATGCAATATGTATGAAAGCTTTAAACAAAGTGTGTGTGTGTGTGAATGTGTTGTGTTTGTCTCCTGCAGCTGGTCCCACAGTGAAGCCCTCAGTGTCTCTGCTGCCGCCCTCTTCTCTGCAGATCTCTGGAGACTCAGCCGCACTGCTCTGCCTGCTCAGCTCTTACTCTCCACAGGGGGCGCTGGTGAGCTGGACACTGGACGGGTCAGAGGTCACCGAGGGGGTTCTGACCAGCGCAGAGAGCCAGCAGGACGGCCGCTACAGCCGCAGTAGCGTCCTGACCCTCAGCAAAGCACGCTGGGAAAAGGGAGAGCTGTACGTCTGCAGAGTAACACATGATGGAGCTCCTCATGAGGTCTCGTTCCACAAGAGCTCTGAGTGCTGATGTTTCTCTCCTGAAGATGAGCCGTATCTGAGTGTCCTGTGTCAGGCAGGATTCACATGAGTCTAGTGCTGCAGCTGTAGTGATTTACAACTCAATACTGAAAGAGTGTGTGTGTGTGTGTGTGTGTGTGTGTGTGTGTGTGTGTGTGTGTGTGTGTGTGTGTGTGTGTGTGTGTGTGTGTGTGTGTGATCTTTCAATCTGCTGTGTTTGCTGCAACATTCAATAAAGCTTCTCAACAAGTTCACTTTGTGTCTGACAACATCATTCAACTAACAGATGAAGATGCAGGTGCTTTTCAGAAGGTTGATGTAGCAGTAAATGTCAAATAAAGCTCTTGGGGTTTGAACATGGTCTCTGGAGACAGAGCTGCTCTATTCTGAGAGGATCACAATCACTCCACCCTGACAATGCAAATGGGGTTTTCAGTCTCACTCTCTGATTGGTTACATGATCTGGACTGGAACACTTTCACTTCTGCTTTAGTGAAGCAGCGCAGACAAACTGATCATTTATAGGAGATTAAAAACTTTATTATATAAAAATATCATAAAAAAAGATCAAGATCAAGAATCAGCCGTTATAACTAATACATGATCACAAATGAAGAATCAGTGTGTTGTTAATAAATGTTAATATCATAGTGTATTTGTTAATTTTATAATAAAAACCCTTGGCTGAATGTGTGTTTCACTGCCAGTTTCTGCCCAGCCGACTCTCAGCCAGATCTGTCTTACAGTGCCTGGGCCAGACCTGGGCCATATCAGTCAATAAGAGTCACTTTACAGGGTGTGGGCCACATCTGGGCCAGAGGAAGCTCTGTGTGTCCATGTTCAGTGTGTTGGGCCAGTTTTGGGCCGGGGACCCAGCCAGAAGTGGAGGTGGGCCAGGCAAAGTTTGCTATCTGTCCTGCTGTTATCAACTCAAGAGTGAACCAGAATCATGTTGCTCTAGTGATGGAGAAACAAAGCTTTTAGAAACCATTGAACCGATTGATTTGCATAATGATTCACTGTATTGAAGCTCTGGAAACGCCACACGCTGGTCAGAACAGCAGAAACTCAGCATAAAAAAACCTTTTACACACCAAATACAAATGTTTTTATTTAAAGTCTAATCTATTCAATGCAATTACCAAATCATCTAATACCAGTAAATATTAAATGCCTTTATAATATGTGTTAGTTTATTAAATTGAAGGGCTTGTTTTGTTTGTTTTATGGAGAGCTTGGTAATCAGACCAATTAGACACTTTTAACTACAACTCCTTTTTTATATTCAGCCAATCAGAGATCAGCAATCAGACGTGATCATTCATGACTGACAGGTTTTTAGTGAGATCATTTGTAGCTGTATATTCGAGTGATCACTATATCAAAGTGTCATAAATATACAGTTGTATCTACAGTAAAGAGTGGGAGAGTGACCCCACTCAGTGTGGGAGAGTGTGGTTTATTTATAAAGATTTATGAAAATTTGATCCAGGTTGTGAGATCCAGGCGATCACCGGGCGCTCGGCGCTCATGTACCCCGCCTGGAACAGCCTTTCCTCGGCTAGTCGTTCTGACGTTTGCCGCAGACTCTGACGTCTCTGTAGTGGTTAAACATGAGATATAATTCGTCTTGTGTATATATAACGGGCGATATTTGGTCTCGTGAATCAATAATTTATTCCCTGGCCAATCGTTTTGGCTGAGGGCTGAGTGAAGTTTCATAACTTTATATATTTAAGCTATTTAACTTTCCGTTGTAAGGTTAGACTAGAGCGCTGACTTTGTATGTTTGACTGAATTGTTTGTTTATTTCTTATTGTATAGCTTCTTGTACCTTTTACTTATACTTTTATAATGGCTAATATTCATAAAACTGAAATTTAACAAAAAGAGACTGGGTTGAGTTTTGTCATTTTTTTAATTTTATTACAGTGAAGATGATCACTGTAATGTTGTTTACTGCAACATCTGTTGTTTAGTACAAATGCACATATTGCCTGGACCATATTAAAATGTTTAAAGCAACACCATGGAGTTTTTCAACCATCATAATATATTTCCAAGACCCTTGTGATGGTACATCGACATACAATAGGTTGAATGACACGTCTGCCATAGCCTGATGGGGTCTGTATCGCTTTTACTGGCACTACGGAGCTTCGGGGTTCGGGTAGTAACCTGAGCACAAAAAGAACTACAAAATTCGACTGCTTTATGGCATACCTCACTTCCCCTAGGAGAAGTCACACTTATTTAAAAATAAAAATAAAGCGAAGGTAGGCTAACTATTCCCTCTTTTTCCCTTAGTCATCAATGCGCCACTTGTTTGAAAAGTACCTTCTCTTTTTCTTTTCTTTGCCCTCAACAGTTTGTACATCGCTACTGCTGACTCCGCAGCGAGCCTCTTAACATGGGTATATTTCGGCCCATTTTTTTAACCGATCATTTTCATTTTATCTGTACCTCAGCTCAGCTATATTTGTCATGATCCATTCAATCTGATTAATTTGATTATGCAGGTGTATTGTTAATCAAAAGGTGGGGATAAGTAATTAATAAATCATGTTATGTACTAGGGCTGTGCAATATGGGGGAGATATCTAATTTGCAATTTTTGACTAAAGACTAAATAGACTAAAAATATATATTTATTGTTTAGATTTTGTATCCCTGTTGTACTGAATTGTGACTTCAAAACTGAGTTTTGTATTGGATTGTTAGTTTTGTGTATTGTCACATCAATAATTAATATACATCTTGAATGTGAAAGTATGAAACATAGAAAAGCTGAAGGTGTGTATTAAAATTTAAGGTCCAATTGTTTGGCTTATGATTAAAAGTAGCAGATAAATGCTGTTTGATTTAATACTTGTATAAACCATTGACATGGTAATGACGCAGTAGACTCAATTGTGTTTAGGGCTTGACAAGGGAATATTTATTAAATTAGTTGTGACTGATTGGTAGTGATAATTGCTATGATAGTCTCATGCATCAAATTATTGCATTGTTCCTTAATTATGTATGTGAATGGTTGCCATTTACCAAGTATTACAAGTAAGTTAATGTAGCCCCTAAAAATGTAGTATAGTAAAAGTGTGGTAGAGGAACAAAATGTATAGAATAATGTAATCTATGAATATTGTACAAAAGTTTAAAGGCACAACATTTTTTAAACAAATGTGTATATAAAATAATTAAAATTTTATAAATTGATATAATATATTTTTAAATAATAATTACAACATAGTAATCATTTTAAAAGTTTGTTTGAATTGTTAAGGGAAGGGAGATTGTTTTAATTAATATGTACTATGTGTTTTATAAATTAAATATATTTAATGTTATGTTTAATTAATATATCAGATATAATTGGTACTTGTATCTGATTTTATTTATTTATTTTATTGTATCAGTCAATAATTGTTATTGTGAAGGATTGAGGTTCCCTTTCAAGGGAACTCGCGTTGCGTCGAGAATGACGCTATGGGGAACGCTTTGCGTGATGACATCTTGAAGCACATGTAAAATCAGTCCAATGGTGTGGCGGAACGTCAGAGGCGGGTGACGTCACGTACAAGGAAGCTATAAAAGCCGGCCCGAAACAGAAAACGAAAGCTTTCTGAGTCTTCAGTTGCGCTCTGTGTTGAATCTGTCCCTGTTATTTGGTGTTGTCTGTCTATATTATTATATATATTCAGTATGGCGAGCAAGCAGCAGTTTAGAGTGTGTGTCCATCCCTGCCCGCATTATTTAACGGGAGGTGATACTCACACTCTTTGTGTTGTTTGTTTGGGTGAGGAGCATGCCCAGTCAGCACTCGAGGGTGGTGACTGTGTGCATTGCGAGGCGCTTCCATTGCGTACGCTCCGATCCCGCTTGGCTCGGTTCAATCCCGACCACGTTCCCCAGGGCTTGGGTCCCGCCGCTGCCGAGGCACGGCGTCGATCTCAGTCCTGGGGTTCACAAATGGATTTATCAGTGGATGTTGAGACGGGCTCTGCCTTATCTCAGCCTCCTTCTGATAGATCCAGTGCCTCTCATCAGGGTGTGCAAGCACGCGCTGCGGTTTCTTCCCCCCCGATGGAGGCACCAATACTGCAATTGTCCAGCTCTGAGGAGTTGGACGTTGTTAGTATTGAAGCTGAGTCTGAGGATTCGCCACCTCAGTCTCACGCTTTTGAGGAATTGCTCGATGTTGTCACGAGAGCAGTTCAAAGATTATCAATTGAGTGGCCAGAGGATAGGCAGGACGTTCGTTCGAAAAGTAAGCTCGACGAACGCTTCCTGCCATCTCGTGCACAGCCTCAGCGCAGAAGCCTTCCGTTTTTCCCCGATCTCCACACCGAGGTGTCGAGATCGTGGGGAAAACCAGTTTCATACAGAGTTTACACACCACAAACATCCCACTATTCTTCCATTTATAAATATAAAGAATATGGTTATGGGGAGATGCCGAAGGTGGAGGAGACGCTTGCGAGCTATCTCTCTCCAGCAACGGCATCTTCCTTGAAGGCTCCTTCACTTCCCTCTAAGCCAGTAAAATTCACATCAGCACTGGTTAATAAGTCGTATGCAGCCGCTGGTCAAGCTGCAGCGTGTCTGCATACGATGTCCATTATGCAAGCATATCAGGCAGAATTATTGGGGGATTTAGAGGAGGGCGGGGGAATTGGTCCTGACACGGTGGCCGAACTACGCAGAGCCACAGATATGTCTCTCAGGGCCACCAAGGAGACCGTTAAATCAATCGGGCGGTCTATGGCAGCCCTGGTGGCCACTGAGAGGCATCTGTGGCTCAATCTGAGTGATATAAAGGATAAAGAGAAACACGTTCTCTTAGATGCTCCGGTCTCCACTGTCTGTCTTTTTGGTGATGCAGTTAACCCTCTGGAGTCTGAGCGTTTTTTTGGGCCCTGGGGGTGTTCTGACATGCTCTGACATTTGTGCTTTTTTCAGTTGCTTATAAACATATTAATGGCAAAGGTGTAAATTCACTCTATATAGCACAAACAGGACTACAATAATATGTGAGCCACATGTATGTACATGTTTTCATTTTTGAGAGAATAATGTTTATGCGTGGTTATCGAAAAAACTAAAAATTAAAATTTTTGAAATAAGACCACAAAACACATACTAAATATGTGGCAATAAGACTTTTGACTTATGGATGTCGTCGCCTATAGTTTTTTCTTCAAAATTATGTGAAAATAGTCTTGCTTTATCGTTCACATAAAACCATACATTGATTTAAATTGATGTAAAACAGGTTTTGCTTGGAAAGCCAATATGCGAGGGGGCGTGAACGAGGAGTGGTTTACACCTTAGAATACACCCACTCTGCATAATGATGAGCCATTCACTCAGGTGTGACACTGACTGAGCCACAATGAAAGGACAAAAGATATATTTAGAAGAAGACTTATATTGACCATTTAAGATTTTGCTTACATCTATCTTGTAAATATGTTTTGCTATTTTATTAAAATGGTTACAATTACAACAATAATTACAATTTCAACAATATTTCAAGTGTACTCTTTCTTTGTAAAAAAAAATTATTATAGGCCCTACATTTTATCTATGTATTCATTAGTTTGAATATAACCAACATTGGAACAGCTAACATCTTAGTTGATGACTTTATTTTTGACAAAAATCGTATTTTATATATAGAAATGGCTAAACAAAAGCTTATTTGATGTGGCAGTATATTCTACAGTAAAAACTGTACCCAAATCTACTAAACAAAATGTTGTCTTTCATATTTCGTCTGACTGTAACGTTGTTTTCATGAAATATTAGGGCATATTGTTAATTTGCAGTTTAATACGTTGCTTATACAAATAGCCTACATTTTATTTCAACATTCAGTCGATGTTTACTTATCTCAGTATAGCAATACAGTTTGCTAAAACATCATCATTCATTCACACACGCGATTTAAATTTAAACTGTCTTTGCCAGCTGTGGTAAACAGCGCGCATTCATGCCGTTTATTCATTCATAAACAGAAACCCACGTGAAGAAATTCACGTGAGAAGGAAAAAACTTACTTGTATTCCTCAGCTCGCTCCTCGATATACCCGCACTTCTGAGGGACATTTTCGATTAGTATTATTCCTCACAGCGCTGCAAGACGGTGTAAACAATGATCTAAATAAACGTGTGTGTTTTCTCGAGCTGATGGGGGCGTTCACAGGATTGCCCCAGCCATTTGCGTTTGAATAGCGCGCGCTCTCCGTGGGCGGGGCCGATTATAACGTAATGAGATGAGATGAGCTCGACTGGAATCGCTCTCTTTTAATACAGATTTCACAAGATGAGAATAATTGTTTTTTTATATAAATGACTTCATTTAAAAGAAGAGAATTCAAGCTTCATGCCTGTCTGTCTGTATGTCTGTTTGACTGAGTATTCGCTCAGTTATTGTTAATTTTCGGACGCGTTTCAGAATGGACTTCACTGGCAGAGAGAAGGCAGAACTCGCTTCGTGTTTATTTTTCTTTATTTGGCAAAAAGCACAACACTTTGTTTTTATTGTGAGTATACACAAAAATAATACACATTTAACAGAATCGATTGATGTATGAAACTCCTATGGAAAATCAAAGTCAACAGAGTATTTATGAGTTTCTTTTACACTAATAAAAAAAAAGCGAGCTGGTATCGCCGGCGATACCGTAGACCTCAGGGGGTTAACAGTGCGGTAGCTAAATCTCAAGAAGCTTCTAAACAGGCAGCTGCACTGTAAAAACTTCTCCCCGCCGTTCTTTCATTGAGGCTGCTGAGCGGGAGCAGCCTCACTCCTCTAAAAAGAGCGCTGAACATCGTGCCACTCAAAAACAGAGTGTGTCCTCTCGTGCTCCCCCACAAAAATCTCGGGGACACGGAGGGCGCTCTCAAACCCAGCAGCCTTTGAGGGGTAGAACGGATCTGCGGACCGTTATTACCGCCAAGAAGGCTGCTGGGAAAAAGTCCTGACGTCCGAGGGCTCAGGACAAATGAGGGTAGTCCCCCCCGAAGCAGAGCGGTTAACACCTCTTTTCACGGTGCCCGTCTCTCTTCGGTGCCCTCAGGGGACCGTTCTGCCAACCCTGCCACCTCCGGTGTTACAGGGCGCAGCGGTCTCCGGCGAGCACATATCTCAAGGTCCACCCGGAAACGTAGTGGCCTCGGGATGCCCGCCCCCTCCGAGGAGGGTGCTAGAGCAGTCTGTTCGGTCGTTCCCTGCCGGTGCGCCGTTACAGGGCGACGAACCGACTACTCAACAGCAACAAAATCCAGAAACCAGTCTCGAGAGGCTGGTACCTCTAGTAGAATCTTTGACAGCGTGGAAGCTACTGTCAAATGTTTCTCGTTGGGTCCTGCAGACCGTGGAAAAAGGGTATCAGATACAATTCAAGAAACGCCCACCTCGGTTTATGGGGGTCCTGCCCACAGTGGTGGGCTCCGAGCAGGTTCTGGTTATGGAACAGGAAGTAAACACTCTGTTAGAGAAAGGGGCCATAGAATATGTACCTCCCTCCAACAGGGAAACCGGGTTTTACAGCCGGTACTTCATAGTTCCAAAAAAGGACGGGGGATTGCGTCCCATTTTAGATCTTCGAGTTCTGAACGAGTCAGTCATGCAGCTCAAGTTCAAAATGTTAACATTGAGGCAGATCGTGCCACAAATCAGGTCCGAGGACTGGTTTGTCACGATAGATCTCAAGGACGCATATTTCCATATTTCCATCCGTCCGTGTCATTGGAAGTTCCTGAGGTTTGCTTTCGGGGGCAAAGCATACCAATATCGAGTTCTTCCATTCGGCCTGGCTTTATCACCCCGCACTTTCACCAAATGCGTGGATGCAGCTCTGGCGCCCTTGCGCCTTCAGGGTATTCGCATTATGAACTACATCGACGATTGGTTGATTTTAGCTCATTCGCATCAGATGGCGGTTCAACATCGAGATGTTGTTCTCGCCCATATGAAAGAGTTGGGGTTACGGCTGAACGCCAAGAAGAGTGTGCTTTCTCCACTTCAGAGGACCACTTTTTTAGGCGTGGTTTGGGATTCAGTGTCGATGCAGGCGCGCCTGTCACCGCCACGGATAGATTCCATCCTTGCAGCTGTGAAAAGTGTAAAGCTAGGCCAGCTACTCACTGTCAAACAGTTCCAGAGACTGTTGGGTCTCATGGCAGCAGCTTCCAAAGTGATACCTTTTGGACTGCTGCACATGAGGCCCCTGCAGTGGTGGCTCAGGACCAGGGGGTTTTCCCCGAGGGGCAACTCATTTCGCACAATCAAGGTCACGCGGCGATGCCTACGTGCCTTGGTTATGTGGAAGAAACCTTGGTTCCTGTCCCAGGGCCCAGTGCTGGGAGCTCCTTGTCGTCGCAAACTGCTAACGACGGATGCTTCCCTCACGGGCTGGGGAGCGATCCTAGAGGGTCGCTCATCTCAAGGTCTGTGGGAAGACCATCATCGTTCCTGGCATATCAATCGCCTAGAGATGTTAGCTGTCTTCCGGGCTCTGAGGAGCTTTATCACAGATCTCAGGGGACACCATGTGTTAGTGCATACAGACAACACGTCGGTAGTCGCCTATATCAACCACCAAGGGGGTTTGCGCTCGCGCCCATTATCCAATCTGGCACGCCATATCCTCTTGTGGTCCCAGGGGAAGTGGCTGTCACTCAGGGCAGCCTACATCCCTGGGGTACAGAATATAGGAGCAGACACTCTGTCGAGGCAGGGGCCGAGGCCCGGGGAATGGAGGCTCCACCCCGAGGTGGTGGAGCTGATATGGAGGGAGTTTGGCCAAGCACAAGTGGATCTGTTTGCGTCTCGAGAGACGTCTCACTGTCCACTTTGGTTCTCCCTCACGCATCCAGCTCCTCTGGGACTGGATGCTATGGTACAGACGTGGCCGAGGCTACGTCTGTACGCTTTTCCCCCAGTGGCTCTGCTCCCGGGAGTTCTGGAAAGAGTTCGCAGGGACCGGGTCCATCTACTTCTTATAGCCCCGCGCTGGCCGGGCAGAGTATGGTTTCCCGATCTTGTGTCCCTCCTCGACGGGCATCCTCTGGAGCTTCCTGTCAGGAGGGACCTTCTGTCCCAAGCAGGGGGCTCAATATTTCACCCCCGCCCAGAACTGTGGAACCTGTGGGCTTGGCCTCTGAGGGGGCCCAGCTCATAGAGTCAGGTCTCTCAACTGAGGTTGTTGAGACCATTCTACAGTCCAGAGCTCCCTCCACGAGGAAACTTTATGCCCTGAAGTGGAGAGTATTCACTTCTTGGTGTAGTGACCGTCGGTTGGATCCAGTCAACTGCCCAATTGGTACAGTTCTGGAGTTCCTGCAGGACCGGTTCACTGCAGGTCTGACCCCGTCCACTTTAAAGGTTTATGTGGCGGCCATAGGTGCTTACCACATTCCTTTGGGTGAAATCTCTGTGGGGAAAAACCCTCTGGTATCTCGTTTCCTTCGTGGCACTTGGAGGCTGAGGCCTGCAGTTCGCTCTAGGGTGCCACCATGGGATTTGTCCGTTGCGCTGCAAGGCCTTTCCCTGGCCCCCTTTGAGCCTATTGAGGAGGTTCCTGAGAAGTTTCTAACTCTGAAAGCTCTGTTTCTTCTCGCCATCTCTTCTCTTAAAAGAATAGGGGATCTCCAGGCATTGTCGGTTGCTCCGTCATGCTTGGAGTTTGCTCCGGGTATGGTCAAAGCTTTTTTTCACCCTAGACCGGGCTATATCCCCAAGGTCCCCACTAATGTGGCTAGACCTATTGTCCTGCAGGCCTTCTGTCCTCCTCCCTTTCAGAATGCGGACCAGGAGGCTAATAATTTGCTTTGCCCAGTTCGGGCGTTAGACGCTTATGTCCACAGAGCTGCCCTGTGGCGTAAAAGTGATCAATTATTTGTGTGCTTTGGGTCTCCTAACAAGGGAGGTCCGGTGTCTAAGCAAAGGATGAGCAAGTGGGTGGTTGAGGCTATCTCACTTGCTTATGAGGCGGCTGGACAGCCTTCTCCTTTGGCTGTCCGGTCGCACTCTACTAGGAGTATGGCGGCCTCTAAGGCCCTTATATCAGGAGTATCGTTACAGGACGTCTGTGATGCGGCAGGCTGGTCCTCACCGCACACCTTCGTCAGGTTCTACTCTCTGGATTTAGACTCTGCTCCAGGGTCTCATGTTTTGTCTTCTTAGTGCTGCTCACTTGACTACACACAGGACAGACATTTGTAGCTATGGAGGCGTTGGTATAGACGTTCCCCATAGCGTCAGTTTCGACGCAACGCGAGTTCCCTTGAAAGGGAACGCCTCGGTTACGACTGTAACCTCGGTTCCCTGAAGAGGGAACGAGCGTTGCGTCGCCTTGCCATATCTCCTTCATGCCTGTCAGCGCGACTTCAGACTTTACGAAGCTTTCGTTTTCTGTTTCGGGCCGGCTTTTATAGCTTCCTGGTACGTGACGTCACCCGCCTCTAACGTTCCGCCACACCATTGGACTGATTTTACATGTGCTTCAAGACGTCATCACGCAAAGCGTTCCCCATAGCGTCAGTTTCGACGCAACGCTCGTTCCCTCTTCAGGGAACCGAGGTTACAGTCGTAACCGAGGCGTTTTGTTCAATACAAAGTGAAATTAGGTGTAATGTGAAATATTTGTTCATGTAGAAATGTAATATATTGCTTGTTGCTTATTATTAGGAGACATGGACATTATGGTGAATTCATCTTCATCAATAAGGTGTGTTCGACAGCTGGACTTTGTGTTCGATGAGACGCTGCATGAAGTTGTTGAAGATGTGAAAGTTGATTACATTTTGAAGGATCCCCACGAGTATCAAAGGGTAAGATATTTATGTTTGTAAATGGTTTGGATAAGGAAAATAATGTTAAAGGTGCTGGCAAAAGTTAGGTTTGTACTTATTTGTTTACTTTTGAGGGAGAAAAAAAAAAAAATTGTGAGTGTATGTACCTAATGTGTAGTAAGACAATTGTACTGAAGTTCTATGTTATTAGGCGTTTTAGTTATTGCATAATGTAATTAATGGCAAAAGTAGTGTATTTTAAATTGTAGAACGGCAAAGATGCTTCAATATTATTGTTAACACTAATTTTGCTAATTTGTCAATTTATGTGAAAAATATGAGGGTTGTAGTGGTGGGCGATATAGTCTCAAAATTATATCACGACATCTCAAGAGTATTTGCAAAAATATGAAGAAGTTAAATAGACACCAACATCATTAAAAAATAACTGACTAAATAAACATGCAAAATCTTGGACAAAAGACAACTGACCTGGGGACTGTAAATTTGCCGTACGTTATTGCTGTCACGTTTTTCATAGACTTTAGTTTGTTTTCTTCTGTTCTGTTTCTTGTCTGTGATGTGCCTGTCATCATTAGTTTAGTTCATCATCATTAGTTCAGTTCATTCACCTGTGTTCAGTTAATCATCATCATCACTGTCAGCTGTTGCTCCTCATCATCTCATGTGTATTTAGTTTCTTCTCTGTCTGTCTTCGTGGTCGGTTATTGTTTGTGTAGATGCACTCTGTAGATGCACACACACACACACACACACACTGTCTCGTATCTTTTTGGAAAGTCTACCTATTTAAAATAAAGTGAGTATTTTTGCAATCCGTGGACCCTCTTCCTTCTCTCATCACCCGTCTCGACGTTACAATTGCGTTGTTAATGTAGCAATACCACTCATACAGTTTTTTCATAGTGCATTTGATTTTTTTTTTTTTTTTTTGGTTGACAAACGAACTGCATCATATCGAAGCATTTATGTATTAAAGGGATTTTTCACTCAGAATTGAAAATTAGCCCATAATTTACTCTCCCTCGTGTCATCCTATGTGTATATGAGTATCTTGTTTTAGATTACGGGCAGTCGGACACCACCCTTAACATAAAGGAGAGACGCACACAGATCAGCTCGTATCATAAATTAGGGGTATGTTTATTTAACAGAATGGGTATCAAATAATAGGTTGGTTAACAATAAAGAAACAACCACAAAGCCGGAACGTTTTCTACTGCCGGGTGGACGACTAGATGACAATCACTCAAAAGACAGAAAGCACGGCTGTGCATCGACTCTGTTCTCAGTCTCTGTGTGCGTGCTCAGGAGCGTAATGAGAAGCCTTAGGTAGGCTTCGCTCAGGTGTGGCTCGTCATCTGTAATTAAGACAAGGGGAAGAGACATTGCACTCATACATGTGTAGGAACAAACACCAGGGCTGAGGGACGTAACATGAATACAATGAGATTTATTAAAAAAATGTCCTGCCTTTTCCAAGCTTGATAATGGTAGTGAATGGCTAGTTTCTGTTTTGAAGTCCATAAGTGCATCTGTCATAGTTGTTAGCAAGGCGCTAATACTGTCAAATACACACAAGGTTTACATAAACAGTTGGTTATGTCTAACGTAAAACAAACATTTGAGAGAACATCTTTTGCTTGTGTCATATGCATGTAATGTTGCCATATTACAGATTGTATTTTTATTAATGTTATAATATTGTTTGTATTTTATATGAGTGTTTGCTAAGAATATCTTGCTTATTTTAAATGTGGATGAAACATTAAAAGATTAATAGCTGATGTTGGGAATTTTTTAATTGTATAAGTAAAGATTTGACTGATTAGATCAGAAAAATATAGATAATTTGAAAAAATAATCAATATGGTATTTTGACTAGTTAAAATAAAATAATTGATTGATTTATGGACAAAAATAATTGTTAAATGTAGACTGTATATATTAAATGGATGCATGTAGTAAATGTATCCTTTTGTAGTTCTTGATTTTCTTGAAAAGGTTATATTGTGGAAAAACTAAAAAGATTACATTTATTGGTTGTAAGCTGATACAGGTTTTTAAATATTATTGTATAGAGGCAAACTATTTTAACTAGATAAAGTTTGAAACTTTGAATAAAAAATAGTTTTAAGTCTATTTTTGTTCCCCAAATAGTAAGTAGTACTTAAAATCTGGGAATAGTTATCAAAATAAAACTGTTATGTATTAAGAAATATGTAGTTCCTTACCCTTACTGACTGTTAATAATTTGTGATATGTAAACAAAAAAATTAAGAATGACATGGTTTACAAACAGCCAGTAATTAAGTAAATATAATGATATATATCATAAAGTAGGTCATCTATGTCCTATACAAATTAATGACTCGTTTGTCACAAAATGAGTTATGGTATTTTGCTTTTGCTTGGTAGTAAAATTGTATTAATGTGTAAGTGTGTCGTTGTCATATGGAACTAAGTACTTTGTTGTTTGTTTGGGAATTTTTAGGTTAATGTCTCGGTGAAGATTCTTCAACTGACTGAAGACCAAGTGTGTGTCACAAGATCCCATCAGAAGATGCAGAAAAGATCTTATGATGTGGCAGACAAAACACATGGTATCGCTTTGTGTGTATGTGTGTATGGGGCGGCGACATTTAGCCCAATGGAAAATGCTATTACTTGACAAATGTGTCCGTGAGGCAGATCGGTGGAGAAACGTCCATTTCCACTACAGCAGTCAGAAGTAACTCTGCTAGATGTTGATATGAAGATACATGGCATTGTAAACAACGTGAAGGTCTTTGAAGGGCAGCTTGTCACCGCAGAGGTGAAAGTGGAGTACATGTGTCCAAAGCGACATGTTTTGCCAAATGTTAACCTTGACACTGCAATAATAAGATGTCAACAGTGTGGGGTGTTGTTGCAGTTTTGTGTGCTATCGAAGATTTTACTGGGAAAATTACTGAATTTCTCATTGATGATTACGTGCTGCGTCAACTTCTAAATGTAGCTTGTCAGATCGAAAGGTTCTTTGACACGGATGTTCTGGTGTCCAAGCTGCTTGTGGAGGACAGAGTCCAGTTAAAGGGCAGAGGAAACCGCATTACTGCAGCAGCATTTTACTAACAAGATGGATCGGGCAACAGATTCAGGCCCGACTGCAAGCTGCAGCACCCCTCAGGAGTTTGTTGATGATCTCATGCTTGAGGAGTGTTTCAGGAGTGAAACTGGTGAAGAGTTGGATAGTGTGAATGAAAAGGAGACTGAGAAGGTTGAAGTGGATGAAAAGGGCAACATGACTGATTGTAAGAGAAGTGAAGAGTCTGTTGAAGGAACTGTGGAAAAAGAGGTGGGAGCACGTCCAAAGCATGCCAAATGTGACTGAAGTTTGAGAAATCCAGGGAAGAAAAAGTGATAAATGGTGTAAAAATCACAATCACACAAAAAAAGAAAGAAAATAAAGTTGTTAATATTGCAAGTTATTTGTTTTTTTAAAGTTTGGAATGCTAGTAAATATTTAGGAAAATTGAGATTGTCAAATGTGTCGTTCAGTGAGATTAGTGTTATAATGTGTTAAAATAGTTGGTTAAGTTTGTTAAAGATAGGTTGTAGTTTAGGGACAAAAATAGTATAAAAGTTTAATATGGATAGTTCTGGGTAGTGTAGTGCTGACAGGACGATGACAGACGGTGAATGTGACATTAATATGTAGGAATTTGTGGAAGTTTAATATAATGATAATGTGACGTTAATTTAAGTTTTTATAATAATTAATCGTAGTAGATTATAATTATTGCAGTTAATTGTGAAATTGTATTTGTAGTTTTTAGTTTTAAAGTTTAAATGGATGTTCATTTATGATTGGTACATTTTATAAAGGAAGGTCAATAGTTAGATCTGATATTTAAATATATTATATACATATAAATATGTATACTTTTTTGTTTGTTTTGTATTTATTTTAAACTTGCAAATAATTGTTCATTGTTGTTTTTGAAAATAAAAGTTTCAACCTTTGTTCTGTTTCATGTTTTGTCCAAATACCCGTGTGTATGTTAAGCTAGTAATTGTAGTATTTGTATATTAAACAATAATGCAACATTAAATATTAAGTGGATAGTAGAAGGGAATGTTTGGTCAATATTACATTTATTTAAAGAGTTTCACAATAAGATATTTCTGCAGGCATTTATCTTTTTTATTTTGTGTAATTTTCTGTCAGTGGTGTTTAAGTGGTAATTTTATTACAAATATTAGAATTTTAGAGTAATTGAAATAATGAATTAATTAATTGATGACCAAAATTACTATAGGATTTAATTTAAAATGTATGAGTTTGTAGTTTGCATATATCAAGTTATAATCATCATATTTGACTTACTGTACACCTTTGCACAGCAGCAATTCTGCATGTTAAAAATACTATACAAATTATTAATTCAATATAAAATAATTTTTCATAAGTGTATAAATTAAATGTATCAGTATTTATTGGTATAGGGCTTTGTTGTTGGATTATTAATGGCTTAAACAAATATGGCATAAGTATGAAGTTTATATGTAATTGTAGGTTCAGCTTTCTAAATGGCAATGGCCTATTAACTATGTGGTTGACAAAACAAAATGTATTATGAAATCACATTTTAGTCTTTTTTTAAATGTAATATAATTATCTAAATGTTTTTCAAATAATGTTACACAAGAATATGTATTTTGACATTTTATTTATATTAAATTAGCATTTAAGATGCAACAGTGCTGATATGTAGTTGGTGTGAAGTTGTCAAAGTCCACTATAGTATACTATTAAATAGAGGCACTATTTTGGGACACAGGCATTTGTAGTGGTGTCCAAAAGTACACTGGATGTTATCAAGTCTACTCATTTGATCTAAGTATGAACTTAAATAATGAGTGTAGAATTGATGTATAGTTTGTGGTTGCATTTTGGCCCAGACCGGCCCACTACATATGGTCATAAACACCAACCATCTTTTGCACGCCCTTGAATATACCAACTCCTATCTTAGTAGGAACGAGTAAAAGTTAACAGAGGAAATAAAAAATAAAATAAAAAAAGGCATTTATTAAAACAATTGACCTATACTCCACAGTGATGAATCCTAACACAAGTTATAAGCGGCTCTGGCAGAGCAGTGCCAGTGTTTCTCACAGGAGTTTTAGTAAAACTGTGGTGGGTGACCTCGGGTCCTCCAGGGGGTTCGGGGGCATGCCCTCCTCCGGAAGAAAATGTTGTGCATTTTAATGTTAAATTCATCTGGTGCACTTTGAGAGTTCAAAATTACAAGCTCCAACCCATATTTAGTGTGCAAACTGAACAAAGAAGAACTCAAACCGCTTTTAGTTATAGTCTGGATCTACTGAAGGGAGAGTGTTATATGGGGAAATAATTAATAGAAAACTACACAGTAGATCCTCAACAACACGACATAATGGACGGCACTTCGTGGAGGAGGAAACACAATAGTGTGTGTTGCTCCTGCGACGCATACACACTGCAAATGGAGAAGCCTATGTGTGAAACAGGCGTAATCATATGAGTCGTGTGGTTTCTCCAAGTCCTCTAAAGAGACACGATCGCTCTATATAATCTAACGGTTTAAATGTTTACTTCTAAATCTAATCACACTCCAGTAACATACGCAGAGATGACGCACACACACACATCTGATAAACAGAAGCTCATTATCATAACAACCAATCACAGACGTTCAACGGCTCTGGAACCAATCAGCTTTAGTCGTGTGTTACACGTGTTGTTTGAATTTAAACAAGTAAAAACTTTTTTAAGCATCTGTGGAAAATGTATTAATGATGCATTTCAAATAATATGATGTTGAAATCCTTGTGGGAATTTCAGTAGTACAAACGTATAATGGACAACAGCCTTTCAGATAGCCTTTAACAAGTACAAACTAGTAAAAGTGAACATCATACTAATTTTAAGTATTCTTATTGCAATGCTTAATAATAGTTGACAAATGTCTATACTACTTTGTAAGTTGGTACACTGTAAATGTAAAACGTGTTTTCAAATTATTAAAATGATACATAAATATCTAAAACTATGCTTGTGTTTAGCATATTTCTTAAAAGTGTAACTGAGCATATTTATTACCAATGTACTTGTAGTGTACTTTTTAGAAATACAGTATATTAAAGGACAATTCCAGTGAAAAATGAACCTAGGTGTAATTAACACATGGTTACCGAGTCGATCGTAATCAAGCCTGTTTTCCAAGATGGCTCCTGCCTGTAAACGCGTAATGTACTGTCGTTATAAAGTATCTTCTTATTAAACTGTCTGTACACTTACAAAGTTCTCAATGCTTCGGTTTGCATGTGGGGACCCTCATTATGCTACCGTGTTAGTGTGAGGCTATTTTGAGCCTTGTTAGTGGTATTAACTAGCGATTTACTTTTACTTACTCTGTGCCCCATATACTAGCGTTATAAGCTAATCTGTTTTTAGAGATAAAACTCTTTATATTCGATTATCATGAAAACGCATCCCAGGGAACGATCGACTCGGTAACCATGTGTTAATTACCCCTAGGTTCATTTTTCACTGGAATTGTCCTTTAAAATTCAATTCAATATATATTTTAATGCACTTCAAATAAGCATGTTGGGAATACAAATGTATTATAAACATACTATTTGAATTTCAAGTATATTTTTAATACATTTAATACTACATCTTTTTCACCTGGACAGCGTCCCACCAGTCCTCGTTTCAGACTCTCATCAACAGACGACTGGTTTTGGGTATTTTACCTGTGTGATTTAAGAGCACAGAACAACGGTTCATATACTAAATATTAAATCTGCTGTTTAAAACAAATAAAGAACCAATGTAGGAGAATGTTATCATGCACAAACATCGTGAAACTGTATATTCGTGTGCGCATGTCAAGAAATATATTACGATTTGAAGCTTGTGACAAATAAACGCACACATTAACCCGATCACATGTTTAGCGTTCATGTAAACTCTACATTCAGATTCATCAACTGGAATGAATTCAGTCCGATTGAAACAGACTTTTGATACCTTGTGGTAAAAGTGGCTCTCCTATTGAATATCTCCTATCAGTGTGGCTCTCATGATAAAGAATAGTGAAGACCACTGACTGAGATCAATCCTGGAGTGAGAGAAAACACATTAAAAACAGCTGGTGTTTCTGCTTCACTCCGCATCGCTCTCATACTGTGATCTAAAACACTAACAATAAAACATCCCAGTGCCATAATCAATATCAGCACTAACTCTTATTTCATATCAAAAATATATTACTACTGATAAATGTATATTTTTAAAGTCTTTAGAAACTTTGAACTAAACATTGATATTGTGTAGGTTGTGATCCTCCATCAGCAGCTGCAGTTTCTCTCAGCTGTATCAGTGCAGTCACTGTGACGTCTGACTGACAGAGGTTTTTGTACGACTCTTTATCACTGTGTGAACACAGCTTTACTGTTGATATAGTGATAACTCTGACAGTAATAATCTCCTGTATCTTCAGTCTGGACTCCACTGATGGTCAGAGTAAAATCACTGCCAGATCCACTGCCACTGAATCTAGATGGAGTTCCAGTATTACGGGTTGATGTCAGATATATGAGGAGTTTAGGAGCTTCTCCAGGTTTCTGTGAGTACCAGGCTAAGTAATGATAACCACTCCACACATACACATCACTGCTGGTTTTACAGTTTATTCTGACTTCTTCTCCTGGTTGAACTGCTGGTATTGATGGACTCTGAGTTACAGTGATCTGTCCTCTACAGTCTGAAAGAAAACACAAACAAAAATGAAAATTCTATATATGATGATATACAGTATATGATAAACAAACATATTTCACATTTTAAGATAATTAATAATCATTATAAAAACTTTATTACACAAACCTTGAATAAACAATGCAATGGTCCAGATGAAGATGTTGATTGTGTTCATTGCTGTAGTTTAGTCTTGTGTGATGATGAAGATTGTGTTCTGCTCTCAGTCATGAAGTGTTAAACTCACAGCACTATAAACACTCTCAGAGCACTGAAGCATGTGCTGACAATGCAAAGAAGTGGGCAGGATTTACAACAGCTTGTGCTGAGAACAAACTAATATACACTAGAGTTACAGAATCATGACTTTATTTTGTATTTTTATTGTGACTCCTGAGACACTGAGGATGTGCAGATGAACGTCCATCTCTGTGTCCATATTCAGTCATGTGACCATCATCACTGCTACACTTCCACTAGATGAACCGCCATCACTAAAGTAAGATCATGAATCATGAGTCTGTTCAGAAAGTATCAGGACTGATTGTGAATCTCTAATCAGAGTTCATGGTGTCACTCCATCTATCATGAAGCCTCATGTGTGTCTGAAATCATCAAATGGAGAAGAAACAGGCTGTTAAAGATGGAGACATATTAGAGCTTGTTCACGTTTCATGATCTTGTGTGGAGATTCATAACCAGTCCAGATACTTTTAGAACAGACCTTGAATATGAAAACATGCTTGACTGTGTAGAACATGCAAAATACCTTTTATATTTTCATTGTTGACACTTTCTATTGGCTTTGGCTCTAATATTCAATAAACTCATTATTTGAAGAGATTTTGACTGAAGATTGAAGTCTGAAGCTGCAGGTTTTTCTGTGAATCATGATGATTGATCTGCATATGAAGAACAGAAGCATCATTATGAGAAACTCCACAACATCATCCATGATCAAAGAGGTCAAAGGTCACCTCAGAGGTCACAGCTCATCAAATATATTTCTTTAAACAGTGTTATATCAGAAAGCATTTAGTCAAATCTGAATGAGTGAGTGTTGAGAAGAGCTGAGGATCTTCTAATATCAGTGTGTTGAAGTGTTGTTTCTCTCTCTCTGCTGGAGTGTGTGTTCACTCGAGTGGAATAGAGGTTTTTGTACGAGCGTTTCATTAGATTGTATCACTGTGGTGGACTTTCGGTGGAGGAACTAAACTGGTGATCGGTAAGTCTGTCTATTTAATCACCTAATAAAAAAATACAATTTTAATTTCAGAAAATGTTTTTATAGTGAAAAAAAACACAACATTTATTAATAATAATGACTATAAGATATTGTGGTGATACTTTACTTAAAGCCTTTATGTATAATGCATTATAAAGGTATCAATAGCGTATGTTATAATGTCATATATGTTTTCATAAATAACTGTATCCAAAGTTAAAATGTTTTATAATATTTGCAAATTCCTTGTTACATCTAGAATTGATTGTTTGTCATGAGTTTTAGTGTATTATAATTTTTTGGAGGTGTAACAATGAATAGATAATATTATAATGTGTTATAACCTTGGTTTCAATTATTGATGAGATTATACATGCATTATAATGTGTAAAACAATATATAATTAATGCATTAAAAATACTTTTTATAATGCAATATCTATAAAGGCTTTAAATAAAGTGTTACTGATATTGTTGTATAATCATTTAATCTAAAACAATGATATATAACGATTGTTATAAGAATTGCATTATTCCTTTCAACAAAAAATGAATTCTAAACGTATTTCCACACTGTGTCTCACTATGAGTTTATTCAGTTTATTACAGGTTTGTCTTTCCTTCATTTATTTCTACACTGAGTTCATATTTAGTTCATCTTTTATTGTCCTAAACAAGAACAACATTTATTAATAATAATGATTATTAGATATTGTGGCAAACTTTACTTATAACTGTAACTGTAACCAAAGTTTGTTTGTGAATGTGTTGTGTGTGTGTTTGTGAATGTGTGTGTGTGTGTGTGTGTGTGTGTGTGTGTGTGTGTGTGTGTGTGTGTGTGTGAATGTGTGTGTGTGTGTGTGTGTGAATGTGTTGTGTTTGTCTCCTGCAGCTGGTCCCACAGTGAAGCCCTCAGTGTCTCTGCTGCCGCCCTCTTCTCTGCAGATCTCTGGAGACTCAGCCGCACTGCTCTGCCTGCTCAGCTCTTACTCTCCACAGGGGGCGCTGGTGAGCTGGACACTGGACGGGTCAGAGGTCACCGAGGGGGTTCTGACCGGCGCAGAGAGCCAGCAGGACGGCCGCTACAGCCGCAGTAGCGTCCTGACCCTCAGCAAAGCACGCTGGGAAAAGGGAGAGCTGTACGTCTGCAGAGTAACACATGATGGAGCTCCTCATGAGGTCTCGTTCCACAAGAGCTCTGAGTGCTGATGTTTCTCTCCTGAAGATGAGCCGTATCTGAGTGTCCTGTGTCAGGCAGGATTCACATGAGTCTAGTGCTGCAGCTGTAGTGATTTACAACTCAATACTGAAAGAGTGTGTGTGTGTGTGTGTGTGTGTGTGTGTGTGTGTGTGTGTGTGTGTGTGTGTGTGTGTGTGTGTGTGTGTGTGTGTGTGTGTGTGTGATCTTTCAATCTGCTGTGTTTGCTGCAACATTCAATAAAGCTTCTCAACAAGTTCACTTTGTGTCTGACAACATCATTCAACTAACAGATGAAGATGCAGGTGCTTTTCAGAAGGTTGATGTAGCAGTAAATGTCAAATAAAGCTCTTGGGGTTTGAACATGGTCTCTGGAGACAGAGCTGCTCTATTCTGAGAGGATCACAATCACTCCACCCTGACAATGCAAATGGGGTTTTCAGTCTCACTCTCTGATTGGTTACATGATCTGGACTGGAACACTTTCACTTCTGCTTTAGTGAAGCAGCGCAGACAAACTGATCATTTATAGGAGATTAAAAACTTTATTGTATAAAAATTGCCGTTGTGACAGTAATTGTGTAAGAATGTAAACGTTTCTGTGTCTCAAATGGAAAGCATCACGTCCAGACAGCAGAAGTGACTGAATGCAGTCTGTTCAGTTTGATTGACAGGATCATATATTACACCTAAAACATGATGATCATATTGAAACACTGACTCATTCTCTTCATAAACACAAGAGTGATGTTGATTGTAATGATATAGTGTTATTAGTGTTTGGATCAGAGGTTTGACAGTTGATGCTGGAAGGCCAAGAGAGCATTACAATAGTCCAGTCTGGAGAGAACAAGAGTTGTGATTTATGTCATGTCAAAGTAAATTATTTCAAAGTCACATGCTAATATATTACACAATCGCGCCATTAAAACAGTCTGACATATTGTAATACACCAGGATCCACGGTCACAGTTTTAACAAAAACATAAAAGAAACAAAAATAAAATGAACTGTGTTGTGTATGGTAAAGGTAAGAGTGGATGAGCTTAACCTTTCTCTACTGACCAGAAATATGTGTCACCCCAGAGATCTATTAATGTAATACAATATGAATAAAAGTGCTGCACTTGTTTTCACTGATAATTGTTAATGTTGTATGACAAGGAGATGATTGTCAGTAATTCTGTAGTCTTCTACAGAAACATTAGACTTTATTTGATGGTTTGTAACCCCAGTATATCTCCAGAAACTAGAGAAGTAGTGTATTCCAGTAACATGAAGCTCCTGTGAGGACGCTGAACATCTGCTGATGGAGCTGCTCTATTCTGAGAGGAACACAATCACCCTGATGATGCAAATATGAGTTTCACTGTCCGACACTTTATTCTCTGAAATGAGTCAGAAGAGTTGGACTAATGGAGAGATGAGGTTTGTTCATATTCATCAGTTTATAATGAAACACTGTCAGGGTCTGAAGCCTCTGGACTTCTGAGATCATCTTTGACTCGGTTAGAGAGTAAGAGCTCGAAGAGTTTAATCCACAAAACTATTAATGATACGCTGGATTCATAAAACAGGTCACGTCTGTGAGCAGTTGTGTTTGTATGAATGTATGAATGAGTCTAAAAAACAATGAAAAATTATGCAATTTAGACATAAATATGAAAATCCTTTTGTTATATTGCAGTGTACTAAATCAAGTAGTACCACTAGCACGTTTTTTTTATGTTCATGTAACTTAATAGCCATGATTAGTGTTAACTTAGTTTTTTTCATTTTGTGTGGATTGCTTGATATAAATTTAACCCCACTTAGAATTACTAAATACCTACAACTTAACACTTTTAGTTCTGCTCACTCATTTTTCAAGTTCACTTAAATTAAAGAAACCAATTTCTGAGTTAGGTTTATTTTATTAATTATAGCACTGTCCTTGTACAGCATAATATTTAGAATTTCTTAAAAGTTTCCATTATACAATTTTTTTTAGACACATTGACATCAAGAATCAGCCTGTGAATCTCAACAATGGTGACAATTATAAAGCATGTTGCAGTGCATTCTGGGTGCAACCAATCAAAACTCATTCATGGCTCCCATCATGCATTGCTGCATGAATAAATAATGAGCTTATGATCAGGAGTGATCTGTTTTTCACCATTGTTGAGATTCATACGCTAATTCTTGATGTCTGTGTGTGCCTATATAAAAAAATAATAATTGAATTATTTTTTTATTTTTTCTATTTTAATTTCATTGAAATGTCTAAAAATATTATGCTGTACCAGGACAGTACTGCTATAATTAATATTAAACCTAACAGAAATTGGGCTTAGTGATGTGACATTTGAAGCGAGGCGTCGGAGCGTGTGTCGAGAAAAAGTGGCCGTGCCAGATGAAGCCGCGATTCGAGGCTTGTGTTGTTAACGTGAAAATCACGTGACTGATGACAAACGAGGCCTCGGTTTGTGTGGATACGTCATCGGTTCGGTCCGAGTGTCGCTTCCGGATAAAAGGCGGTTCGAAACTCGCGCCACCTTGTGTCAGTGTTAGTGTCAGAGAGTTAGATGATAACTATCATTGTCATTGTTGTGTCATATGTGAGGGATGTATATTATTACATTATCAGGTTAGAATAGTTATAGTATATTATTATTATAGTAGGCCTAGATATATTATAGTCTTGTTATATTAATTAGATAAGATTATTTGGATTGCTCTGGATTTTTGCATCTGGACTGGACTGCTTTTTGATTTGGATTGCCCTTTTGGATTTGTTTGCTTTTTGTGACTTTTTCCTGGTAATGGAGCCAGCAAGAAAGAGGGAATCCTCCCCTGTCTGGGCTCAACAGAAGCATCAGTGTCCTCATTTGTACCACTGCCATTTTTACATTCCCCTGCATCCTCTGTTCCTTGTGAAAGGAACTTGTCCAAGGCTAGAGAGATTTTGTCCAAGAAGAGGAATCGTCTAAACCCCAACACACTTGAAATAATTGTTTTTTGTTTCTCAATAAAAAATCTATTGTAATCCTTCCTTCCGGACTATTCTGTTGCAGTTTACTTTAATCTGTTATCTATAATCTGCTAAATGAATACATGTACGTTATTACACTCCCTCTAAGCACTGCACTCAACAGTGTCACTGTTGTTGTTCATACTGTCCCTTTCCAAACAATTAATGAATAATGAATTAACTGTGTGTGTGACTCTGCACAAGTAAATTCAGACAGAGAAAGATACATATTTTATATTATACACAGTAATGGACAGATGTTTGATAATGTCTTTTTATTATTGCAAATGAAAGGTTACAGACATCAACAGTGAGTACAAAACAAATAAATAAATATTTTTATTTATAAAAATATTTTTATAAAATATACATTTAAATATAAAAATACAAATAAATATAAATATTTATTATCTATAATCTTCTAAATGAATAAATGTACGTTATTACACTCCCTCTAAGCACTGCACTCAACACAGTGTCACTGTTGTTGTTCATACTGTCCCTTTCCAAACAATTTATGAATAATTAATTAACTGTGTGTGTGACTCTGCACAAGTAAATTCAGACAGAGAAAGATACATATTTTATATTATACACAGTAATGGACAGATGTTTGATAATGTCTTTTTATTATTGCAAATGAAAGGTTACAGACATCAACAGTGAGTACAAAACAAATAAATAAATATTTTTATTTATAAAAATATTTTTATAAAATATACATTTAAATATAAAAATACAAATAAATATAAATATTTATTATCTATAATCTGCTAAATGAATAAATGTACGTTATTACACTCCCTCTAAGCACTGCACTCAACACAGTGTCACTGTTGTTGTTCTGTCCCTTTCCAAACAATTTATGAATAATTAATTAACTGTGTGTGTGACTCTGCACAAGTAAATTCAGACAGAGAAAGATACATATTTTATATTATACACAGTAATGGACAAATGTCTGATAATGTATTTTTATTATTGCAAATGAAAGGTTACAGACATCAACAGTGAGTACAAAACAAATAAATACATATTTTTATTTATTACAATATTTTATAAATATACATTTAAATATAAATATACAAATAAATATAAATATTTATTTGTATATTTACATTACAAATAAATATTTTTATTTATAAAAGTATTTTTTATAAAATATAAAAACATTTATATAAATTTTTTTTTTTTTATATAAAATTAGGGAGGGAGGGAGGGAGGGAGGGAGGGAGGGAGGGAGGGACACTGGTTCAGAATTAATGAATTTGTCTGCTATTTCTTTGCACAGTAGCTAGGTGTCACTAGTGAGCAATGCTGAATGAAGCTTCGAGTAATGAACCTTTGGCTGAAGCAATGGGCTGCGAGGTCTCAGTGGTTCAGGATGCCTCATTTTGCCATCAGTAATTGGGCTCTATATGAGTTCAGTGAATCAGGTCAAATGATTGTGAAATAATGATTATGTTAAAACACAACCATCACCATCAGATCACCTTTTCTATTTGTTCATCTGACTGTTATAACTCAGGTACAGCAGTCAAACAAAAAGATAAATTAACAATAAAAGGGTCAAGAACCCAACTAAAACAAACACTAATCACCACAATGGTGGCTTAAAATTACGGTTTTCACCTTCAGCCAATAGTAGCTATTGAAGGGCGGGTCTTGGCGTGGCCATATATCGCCGTCTAGCGTAGAGAGGACTGATCTGTGCATGCCCACAGGTCATAAACTTACTTTTTCTAAATGAATCCAGCTCAAGTAGACTGAGCTGGTAAGATTTTTCAACCTCAAAGTACAAGTAACTTACTAAAAGTGAGTGTTAATAGCAGGTTGAAAAAAATGATTAAGGTCATTTTACTATTTTTAATTAAATACGATGTTTGCATTTAAAGTGTAGAGGTATTAAACATTTCCCATCCTAAACATAAATGAATAATAAACAATCAACGATCATGTGAAATTCACTGGCACTTCCACAAATATCATGTAGTGTGTCAAAATAAATAATCTGGTAACAGAAAAAGTTAGACATTAATATAACAATAAATGCATAATAGATTTCCATCAAAGCTTGATAAAAGTGCAAATACAAACTTAAAACAGTCAAAATGATTAACGTGTAAATATCTACTTGAAAATCAGAGACATAAGCTTGAACACACACAGCTTTTATGATTCGAGGCTCACAGTAACTCAGATTGTTTAGTGTATCGAGCACATGGGCTGAGTCTGAAATCACATACTCTCTTGAGAGGGTACTTATTCTGAATAACTAATTACTTCACGACTGCTAAAAAAGTATTTTCTTCATAGTATGAGTGTGTGTAGTATGAGTGTGTGTAGTATGAATGTAATCTGGACGTACTACATTCGCCATGATGTCATTATCATGTGATCTACTGTCGTCAGTTGCGTCGCTTCACTGTCATTCATAAATCCTCTCCTGTGGCCTCATGGGATAGTAAAGTGTCCATCATACACACACTTCAGAATCTCACTGGAAGTAGTAGATCATCCGGGGACTTTTTACCTGTTGTTTTATTAGTGAATTCAGACACACTTCTTTAGTCACAAACTATATTTCACCTACTATATAGTAGTGAAGTATGTGATGTCAGATACAGCCACGGTCTTAGAGGAAAGGTGAACAGAACTCAGTTATGAAAAAGACATGTGATCCTCTAGTGGTGAAGTATGGAAGTGCAATTAAAGGATTGACTACTACAATAAATTATATAGATAATATTGTAGTGGCAAGTTTTACAGCGACAAGCACTACTCACATTTTCAGTAACACTTTAGAATACTGTTTCTTACTTCATAACTAATAAGGAATTATTGAAGAACTACAGTAGTAGGTAAATCTTCATTAACTACTTCTTCACTGCTGTTAACTACTAAGGAAGATGTATTAACTAATCAGTATGTAATATAATTGTATGATTGTGTTAAGTATTTGTTAGTTAATCAATAACTAATGAATTCTGTCATACCTCCTGAATAACTATTAATTATCTACTAATTAAGGTTCAAGAAAAATAACTAAGAAGTAACTAATGAACAGTCATACACAGTAGTCACTACAATAATCTGGTTTAGCAGTGGAGTGGTGGATGAAGAACACAAATCAAGTACTTGAGTAAAAGTACAGATACCCCAATAAAATATTACTCCAGTAAAATTATAATTAGGCCTATTCATTTTCAAGATGACCTTAGTAAAGTACAAAGGAAATACATTTTTAAAGTACATAAAAAGTAAAAAGCACTGATTTTTTTCTAGACAGTTTTAGTCATTCTTCAGCACTAATAAGAAAGATAAGTGCAGACATTTACCTATAGGCTATACTGTATATTGATCTGCAAATAAGCAAACATTTCTTCAGTGAAATACAGGTTTCTGTTTTATTTAATCTATATAATCATTACTGTGCTGTAAATCATTTTATTTTATGCAAGGCAACATACAAGGATGCGATGTCAGTTACCAAACTAACGAGTGTCGCATAGTTCTTTTTTGCGAGATGGAAACGCCTGATCCCTTGCATACAACACATTATTTTATTTCTGAAGATACTAAATCTAATCTAATGTTAAAATATGTACACCCCAGCCAACATTTGTATGTACACTGTTTGTTTATGGGCTGGTTATGGAGTCAGTCACAGCATTTTTCGGCTATGAGTGAAACACAGGCCGGCGGTCTGAAGTTCAGCAGTTTCTCCGCCAAACACGAGCCCAGCTCCCGCAAGAGATCAGCACCACTACTGTGGAAACGGGAGAACATAGACCGGCTGATAACACTTGAATTGCTTTTAAAGGTTTAACTTTTGGTTTGTTAAACAAGTTTAAATGTAGACAGTATCGTATATGTTAAAATGAAATAACATATATGGTGTATTAAGAAATGTTCTCATCTGAAATAAAGATATCATGTAGCCTAAACGAGTTATTGTCATGTATTTTACAAAGGTTTAGATGATTACATGAGTAATCAGTGTTTTTTTTTGTTGTTTTTTTCAGTATTTCTTACAGAGCACACTCACAGAACCACACAGGCAAAAACCTCTTTAACATTTATATGTATTTGTTAAAATTGTATTTTCATAATACTACTTCTACACTTTTTTCTTAGATTGTTTAAACACTATAACCAGGCTTTTGAACTAAAATATAAAACCATAACGCCATTTATCAAAAAGCACACCCATTTCCCTAAACTATAAACACTATTCCCCTGTTTTGACACATAAGTCAGATTTGTTGAACTGTCACTGCAAAACTCTACACACTTATCCCTTCATTTCTCATTGCCTACACCATGTTGTCATATAGAAAGCACTAGCATTCAATATTGTTCACTCAGGTCAGCACAGCTTCAGCTCAGTTAGCACACAAATACTCAAGTGGAAACACCAAGAGTCTTGATCACACACCAATCAGATCTTTCAGGTTTTTTTTCGATTGTTTACACACATTTTCTGATAGCATGCCTCATATTCTCAGAACTCTACACACAAATCAAAAAACACACACACAATGGGCAAAACCCCTCAATTCTCCTGCAAAATTAAACTTTACATTCAAAACAATGTTATTTCTTCTCAAAATGGTATTTTGTTTTCAAATGACACACACAAACCATCATATGAATAGACATTTATAAGAACCAGTTGAACACTGATGTACTCAGTGTAAAACACTATGATGAATGCAAAACACTTCTTCTCCATTCATCATAATGACTTAGGCCTTTTTATTTTGTTCATTGTTACACTTACTACAGACAGTACATACATAAGTGTATTTGAGAATATTGTTTTTATACTCAGAACACACAAATACACGGTAACAAATATATACATTTTTTCCCACAAAAACAATGTACACAGTGTACATCCCAACCAACACAAAGTTGTACATACAGTGGTCTACATACAAAACAACAGAAGAATTGACTGTATACAGTTACAGTAAAAAAATTATACAAAAATCCAATGTTGGCATCCATTGCACCACTGAAGAGCTGACCTGTTGCCCTTTTATGCTAAAGCTCTGATTGCTAATTGTAAAACTGTGTGACGGGTGTTTGCCCATGTGATGAGTCAGTGTGCACATTTGAATGGCAGTGTGTTCCTTGTGAAAACAAGAGATTTTCTGCAGGAAAATTGTGCCAAAAGCAGAGAATTGTGTGTAGTGTTTTGAAAAAAGTGTGTCTTAGAACTGCAATTTAAACGTAAAGCAGGAATTGTGCTTGTAGTTTAGCAGAATTGGTTCAGGGGGTTGGTGAATGAGTTACATGTTGTGGTCATTGTGTCTCAAGTACCAGTATTTTTGTGTAAACAATTGAGAAAAACTGTAAGAAAGTAGATGGGACTGGAGGAAGAGGTGAAGGAAGAGGAGGAGGAGGAGGAGGAAGAGTAGATGGGACAGGAGGAAGATGTGAAGGAAGAGGAAGAGGAGGAGGGAGTGTACATGGGACAGGAGGAAGAGGTGAAGGAAGAGGAGGAGGAGGAGGAAGAGTAGATGGGACAGGAGGAAGAGGTGAAGGAAGAGGAAGAGGAAGAGTAGATGGGACAGGAGGAAGAGGTGAAGGAAGAGGAAGAGGAGAGGAGGAAGAGTAGATGGGACAGGAGGAAGAGGTGAAGGAAGAGGAGGAGGAGGAAGAGTAGATGGGACTGGAGGAAGAGGTGAAGGAAGAGGAGGAGGAGGAAGAGTAGATGGGACTGGAGGAAGAGGTGAAGGAAGAGGAGGAGAAGGAAGAGTAGATGGGACAGGAGGAAGAGGTGAAGGAGATGAAGAGGAGGAGGAGGAAGAGTAGATGGGATAGGAGGAAGAGGTGAAGGAAGAGGAAGAGGAGGAGGAAGAGTAGATGGGACAGGAGGAAGAGGTGAAGGAAGAGGTTGAGGAGGAGGAGGAAGAGTAGATGGGAAAGGAGGAAGAGGTGAAGGAAGAGGAAGAGGAGGAGGAGGAAGAGTAGATGGGACAGGAGGAAGAGGTTGAGGACACTGGAGGAGGAGGAAGAGTAGATGGGACAGGAGGAAGAGGTGAAGGAAGAGGAGGAGGAGGAGGAAGAGTAGATGGGACAGGAGGAAGAGGTGAAGGAAGAGGAAGAGTAGATGGGACAGGAGGAAGAGGTGAAGGAAGAGGAAGAGGAGGAGGAGGAGGAAGAGTAGATGGGACAGGAGGAAGAGGTGAAGGAAGAGGAGGAGGAGGAGGAAGAGTAGATGGGACTGGAGGAAGAGGTGAAGGAAGAGGAAGAGGAGGAGGAGGAGGAAGAGTAGATGGGACAGGAGGAAGAGGTTGAGGACACTGGAGGAGGAGGAGGAGGAGGAGGAGGAAGAGTAGATGGGACTGGAAGAAGAGGTGAAGGAAGAGGAGGAGGGAGTGTAGATGGGACAGGAGGAAGAGGTGAAGGAAGAGGAGGAGGAGGAGGAGGAGGAGGAAGAGTAGATGGGACTGGAGGAAGAGGAGGAGGAGGAGGAAGAGTTGGAGGAGGAGGAGGAAGAGTAGATGGGACTGGAGGAAGAGGTGAAGGAAGAGGAAGAGGAGGAGGAAGAGTAGATGGGACAGGAGGAAGAGGTGAAGGAAGAGGAAGAGGAGGAGGAGGAAGAGTAGATGGGACAGGAGGAAAATGTAAAGGAAGAGGAGGAGGAAGAGTAGATGGGACAGGAGGAAGAGGTGAAGGAAGAGGGAGAGGAGGAGGAGGAAGAGTAGATGGGACAGGAGGAAGAGGTGAAGGAAGAGGAGGAGGAGGAGGAGGAAGAGTAGATGGGACTGGAGGAAGAGGTGAAGGAAGAGGAGGAGGAGGAGGAGGAGGAGGAAGAGTAGATGGGACTGGAGGAAGAGGTGAAGGAAGAGGAGGAGAAGGAAGAGTAGATGGGACAGGAGGAAGAGGTGAAGGAGATGAAGAGGAGGAGGAAGAGTAGATGGGATAGAAGGAAGAGGTGAAGGAAGAGGAGGAGGAAGAGTAGATGGGACAGGAGGAAGAGGTGAAGGAAGAGGTTGAGGAGGAGGAAGAGTAGATGGGACAGGAGGAAGAGGTGAAGGAAGAGGAAGAGGAGGAGGAGGAGGAAGAGTAGATGGGACAGGAGGAAGAGGTGAAGGAAGAGGAAGAGGAGGAGGAGGACGAGTAGATGGGACAGGAGGAAGAGATTGAGGACACTGGAGGAGGAGGAAGAGTAGATGGGACAGGAGGAAGAGGTGAAGGAAGAGGAAGAGTAGATGGGACAGGAGGAAGAGGTGAAGGAAGAGGAAGAGGAGGAGGAGGAAGAGTAGATGGGACAGGAGGAAGAGGTGAAGGAAGAGGAGGAGGAGGAGGAAGAGTAGATGGGACTGGAGGAAGAGGTGAAGGAAGAGGAAGAGGAGGAGGAAGAGTAGATGGGACAGGAGGAAGAGGTTGAGGACACTGGAGGAGGAGGAGGAGGAGGAGGAAGAGTAGATGGGACTGGAGGAAGAGGTGAAGGAAGAGGAGGAGGGAGTGTAGATGGGACAGGAGGAAGAGGTGAAGGAAGAGGAGGAGGAGGAGGAAGAGTAGATGGGACTGGAGGAAGAGGTGAAGGAAGAGGAGGAGGAGGAGGAGGAGGAGGAGGAAGAGTTGATGGGACAGGAGCAAGAGGTGAAGGAAGAGGAGGAGGAGGAGGAGGAGGAAGAGTAGATGGGACTTGAGGAAGAGGTGAAGGAAGAGGAAGAGGAGGAGGAAGAGTAGATGGGACAGGAGGAAGAGGTGAAGGAAGAGGAAGAGGAGGAGGAGGAGGAAGAGTAGATGGGACAGGAGGAAGAGGTGAAGGAAGAGGAAAAGGAGGAGGAGGAGGAGGAAGAGTAGATGGGACAGGAGGAAGAGGTGAAGGAAGAGGAGGAGGAGGAAGAGTAGATGGGACAGGAGGAAGAGGTGAAGGAAGAGGGAGAGGAGGAGGAGGAAGAGTAGATGGGACAGGAGGAAGAGGTGAAGGAAGAGGAGGAGGAGGAGGAGGAGGAGGAAGAGTAGATGGGACAGGAGGAAGAGGTGAAGGAAGAGGAGGAGGAGGAAGAGTAGATGGGACAGGAGGAAGAGGTGAAGGAAGAGGGAGAGGAGGAGGAGGAAGAGTAGATGGGACAGGAGGAAGAGGTGAAGGAAGAGGAGGAGGAGGAAGAGTAGATGGGACTGGAGGAAGAGGTGAAGGAAGAGGAAGAGGAGGAGGAGGAAGAGTAGATGGGACAGGAGGAAGAGGTGAAGGAAGAGGTTGAGGAGGAGGAGGAAGAGTAGATGGGACAGGAGGAAGAGGTGAAGGAGGAGGAGGAAGAGTAGATGGGACAGGAGGAAGAGGTGAAGGAAGAGGAAGAGGAGGAGGAGGAAGAGTAGATGGGACAGGAGGAAGAGGTTGATGACACTGGAGGAGTAGGAGGAGGAAGAGTAGATGGGACAGGAGGAAGATGTGAAGGAAGAGGAAGAGGAGGAGGGAGTGTAGATGGGACAGGAGGAAGAGGTGAAGGAAGAGGAGGAGGAAGAGTAGATGGGACTGGAGGAAGAGGTGAAGGAAGAGGAAGAGGAAGAGTAGATGGGACAGGAGGAAGAGGTGAAGGAAGAGGAAGAGGAGAGGAGGAAGAGTAGATGGGACAGGAGGAAGAGGTGAAGGAAGAGGAAGAGGAGGAGGAGGAGGAGGAGGAAGAGTAGATGGGACTGGAGGAAGAGGTGAAGGAAGAGGAGGAGAAGGAGGAGGAAGAGTAGATGGGACTGGAGGAAGAGGTGAAGGAAGAGGAGGAGAAGGAAGAGTAGATGGGACAGGAGGAAGAGGTGAAGGAGATGAAGAGGAGGAGGAGGAAGAGTAGATGGGATAGGAGGAAGAGGTGAAGGAAGAGGAAGAGGAGGAGGAAGAGTAGATGGGACAGGAGGAAGAGGTGAAGGAAGAGGTTGAGGAGGAGGAGGAAGGGTAGATGGGACAGGAGGAAGAGGTGAAGGAAGAGGAGGAGGAGGAGGAAGAGTAGATGGGACAGGAGGAAGAGGTGAAGGAAGAGGAGGAGGAGGACGAGTAGATGGGACAGGAGGAAGAGGTTGAGGACACTGGAGGAGGAGGAAGAGTAGATGGGACAGGAGGAAGAGGTGAAGGAAGAGGAGGAGGAGGAAGAGTAGATGGGACAGGAGGAAGAGGTGAAGGAAGAGGAGGAGGAGGAAGAGTAGATGGGACAGGAGGAAGAGGTGAAGGAAGAGGAAGAGTACATGGGACAGGAGGAAGAGGTGAAGGAAGAGGAAGAGGAGGAGGAGGAAGAGTAGATGGGACAGGAGGAAGAGGTGAAGGAAGAGGAAGAGGAGGAGGAGGAAGAGTAGATGGGACTGGAGGAAGAGGTGAAGGAAGAGGAGGAGGAGGAAGAGTAGATGGGACTGGAGGAAGAGGTGAAGGAAGAGGAAGAGTAGATGGGACTGGAGGAAGAGGTGAAGGAAGAGGAGGAGGAGGAGGAGGAAGAGTAGATGGGACTGGAGGAAGAGGTGAAGGAAGAGGAAGAGGAGGAGGAGGAGGAAGAGTAGATGGGACTGGAGGAAGAGGTGAAGGAAGAGGAAGAGGAGGAGGAGGAGGAGGAGGAGGAAGAGTAGATGGGACAGGAGGAAGAGGTCAAGGAAGAGGTTGAGGACACTGGAGTGGAGGAGGAGGAGGAGGATGAGGAAGAGTAGATGGGACAGGAGGAAGAGGTTGAGGACACTGGAGTGGAGGAGGAGGATGAGGAAGGTGAAGGGCAAGGGCATCGGATGAAATCCGTGCCACTCTAGTTGCCCATGTCTTTGTCCATGTCTTTGTCCATGGTTTGACTATGAGGAAGGCTGGGCAACAAGTTCAGCCAAACTATAGTCGCTTCACCGTCGCCTCGATCATAAGAACCTTCATGGAGAAGAACAGGTACAGTAGATGTGCTTCAGACTGCTCTCTACTGTAACTGTTGAGTGCTGTACACTGTGCTGTTATAACACATACATGACCTGTAGCTGTTGCCCTACACTACTGTAATAAAAAGAGTGTTCTGAATGCTTCCATTTTGTAAAAAGGATGTGTTACAGTTACAGTAATCAATACTGCTATTTTTCTAGGACACAGAGACGATGAAATGGAAGAAGCCTGCCAGATATTTCAGTCGATGCGTGTCAGCGGGGATCAGACATACTAGAGGATTCCCCCCCGACTCACTCCCACCCGCAGCCTGGGCCAATATAGCCTGTGATGTGGCCGAGATCCTCTGGCCTGACCCAGACCAAAGACGGGAAGCTGGAGGGTTTTTTTTGTGTTTTGAGTGTGTGTGTGTTGTAATGTGTAGTACAAATGTGTATTACAAATGTGCCATTGAATCCATTGGTTGTGTCTTCTGTGTTCATCATCGGGGAACCACAAGCAACATAACTGACCAGTTTTGGAAATGTTGTTTTGAATGTATTGCACCAGTGTGTAAGACTATGTTGTAGTGTGTGTGTTTGGTTTGATAATGATAAAAAGTGTTGAACTCATGGGCCCAGGCGATTATGTAATAATTATGACAAACCTACCCATAGGGTGGTGGTCCAGCTGTGTTGCGGCCTGTTGCATGTCCCCCGTCAGGTGATGGATTCAGCGATGGGATTTTCTCGCCATGCTCAGACAGTGGGCTCCTATCTATTATTATGGTGTCAGACCCTGACGTTATGTCTGATGGCTCATCGCCTTTTAACATATTTAAAAAGGACTCCTGTGGAGTTGGGTGGCCTTTTGGCAGCTTAGCCTGATCTTCCCCTGAAATATATTCAACAGTGGCCTTATAAAATTTACCATCTGACCACTTTGCTAAAACAGGGTCTCCTGATCTAAGATCTTGCAGCTGCACAGGAGCCTCATCTCTTGCCAAAATGTCAGATCCTTTAAAGATTTTGCCGGTATAACCATCCTCCCATCTGACAAATGCAACACACCCTGAGAGAGAGAGAGAGAGAGAGAGAGAGAGAGAGAGAGAATGTTTCATTTCTATTTCTATTTGGCCACAACAATTTAGACTGGTATTTTTAGACATTATTTGGACAATAATGTTATGATTTATTACGTTAATACTTACCAGATTGCTCATTTGGGGGAGGGGAGCTCAGGTCCTTCATTTTCTGAGTGGGAACCCATAGCCTCTTTTTTGCCAGCACTTTGTTTTTCTCCATCCTGTTAATGAAAAAAAATACATTTTAGATCATTAACGCCAAGTATAAAGAAATAGACACTATTTTAACCTAATTCACTTCATATCTTTGAGGCAAGAATGGTATCAAAATGAGCAAAAATCAAATCCAATTATTTTCCTAATTGATTGTTAGTTTTATAACCTATAAAACCACCAAGATTAAAATAATTTAAAGATCATGAACCATGATAGCATCCCTATTCTTGGGTGAGCTTTTGCAGAAAATCTGCTCACAGCATACGGACTCGTGACACAATATTTATGAACTTGCAGATCTGAAATTTCACAGATATTTAGCTAGTGTAGAGCAAAAATAGGAGGGCGAGTCCAGTCAACTAAGTCAAATTTAAATTTAATTAAATCGTGACCTTTATTTTTTTTAAATCAAAAGTCAAATCAAATCATGGTTTTCAAGAATTGCCACACCCTAGAATTTCACAGTCAAAGAAAATGAATAAAATAAATGAACATCTGGTAACATGTAGGCTAATCAATATTTCAATTAGATATTTCACAAGTGTACTGCTCATGGATCTTAACCCCCTGAGGTCTACGGTATCGCCGGCGATACCAGCTCGCTTTTTTTTTATTAGTGTAAAAGAAACTCATAAATACTCTGTTGACTTTGATTTTCCATAGGAGTTTCATACATCAATCGATTCTGTTAAATGTGTATTATTTTTGTGTATACTCACAATAAAAACAAAGTGTTGTGCTTTTTGCCAAATAAAGAAAAATAAACACGAAGCGAGTTCTGCCTTCTCTCTGCCAGTGAAGTCCATTCTGAAACGCGTCCGAAAATTAACAATAACTCAGCGAATACTCAGTCAAACAGACATACAGACAGACAGGCATGAAGCTTGAATTCTCTTCTTTTAAATGAAGTCATTTATATAAAAAAACAATTATTCTCATCTTGTGAAATCTGTATTAAAAGAGAGCGATTCCAGTCGAGCTCATCTCATCTCATTACGTTATAATCGGCCCCGCCCACGGAGAGCGCGCGCTATTCAAACGCAAATGGCTGAGGCAATCCTGTGAACGCCCCCATCAGCTCGAGAAAACACACACGTTTATTTAGATCATTGTTTACACCGTCTTGCAGCGCTGTGAGGAATAATACTAATCGAAAATGTCCCTCAGAAGTGCGGGTATATCGAGGAGCGAGCTGAGGAATACAAGTAAGTTTTTTCCTTCTCACGTGAATTTCTTCACGTGGGTTTCTGTTTATGAATGAATAAACGGCATGAATGCGCGCTGTTTACCACAGCTGGCAAAGACAGTTTAAATTTAAATCGCGTGTGTGAATGAATGATGATGTTTTAGCAAACTGCATGGCTATACTGAGATAAGTAAACATCGACTGAATGTTGAAATAAAATGTAGGCTATTTGTATAAGCAACGTATTAAACTGCAAATTAACAATATGCCCTAATATTTCATGAAAACAGTTACAGTCAGACGAAATATGAAAGACAACATTTTGTTTAGTAGATTTGGGTACAGTTTTTACTGTAGAATATACTGCCACATCAAATAAGCTTTTGTTTAGCCATTTCTATATATAAAATACGATTTTTGTCAAAAATAAAGTCATCAACTAAGATGTTAGCTGTTCCAATGTTGGTTATATTCAAACTAATGAATACATAGATAAAATGTAGGGCCTATAATCATTTTTTTTACAAAGAAAGAGTACACTTGAAATATTGTTGAAATTGTAATTATTGTTGTAATTGTAACCATTTTAATAAAATAGCAAAACATATTTACAAGATAGATGTAAGCAAAATCTTAAATGGTCAATATAAGTCTTCTTCTAAATATATCTTTTGTCCTTTCATTGTGGCTCAGTCAGTGTCACACCTGAGTGAATGGCTCATCATTATGCAGAGTGGGTGTATTCTAAGGTGTAAACCACTCCTCGTTCACGCCCCCTCGCATATTGGCTTTCCAAGCAAAACCTGTTTTACATCAATTTAAATCAATGTATGGTTTTATGTGAACGATAAAGCAAGACTATTTTCACATAATTTTGAAGAAAAAACTATAGGCGACGACATCCATAAGTCAAAAGTCTTATTGCCACATATTTAGTATGTGTTTTGTGGTCTTATTTCAAAAATTTTAATTTTTAGTTTTTTCGATAACCACGCATAAACATTATTCTCTCAAAAATGAAAACATGTACATACATGTGGCTCACATATTATTGTAGTCCTGTTTGTGCTATATAGAGTGAATTTACACCTTTGCCATTAATATGTTTATAAGCAACTGAAAAAAGCACAAATGTCAGGGCATGTCAGAACACCCCCAGGACCCAAAAAAACGCTCAGACTCCAGAGGGTTAATAGGCTCTATGCACAGCTTCACTACTTCCTGAACTTCAGTCAGCTCCTTGGTTTCCTGTCTTCTATTATTGGACAAACTGATTAACCTGTTAAGCTGCAGCCCCACTTTTGAAAAATCCCCAGAAATGACATACCCAAACTGAAACAGATACAGTTCATGAACCCTTTGCTCTAAAAGCACAAGTATGATCTCATTTGAAAGCTGACACCTGGTAGTTTATTGTAAATGTAGAATTAATTATTGTCATAATGATTTTTTTTTAAATAGCTTCAAAGTTTTGTAAAGTTATTAGAAATGTATTTTTATGAAACATCTATTGAAAATAAAATTGAAGTTGGCCCTGTAGCAATCTAGAAATGCACTGCAGCTAAAGCCACATGTGTGACCATGGTATATTTAAAATCTGAAAATGATAAGTCTAAAACTCTGTATTTAGTTCAATGTTTTTCAAGATCATGTCATATGACTTTATTTTGATTAGACTCTAAAAATGCTACTGATGTTTAGTCATCATCTAAGTCATCTATTCAGTGTTTTGTCTCTATTGTTTTGTGGTGCAAACGAGCCCCATTCAGTCTCAGTCTCCCCATGTACACATTCACACCTCTCCAGCCTGGTTATGGATCTAAATATGCATATCTTTTGTCTGCATTATAGTTACTAACGACTGGCTATTCACAGGCTATTCATAGGGTTTCAATCCCTAATTTATTTTATCAAAGTTCTCACTTACATTTGAAACTGTATCAAATGCACTAAAACTTTTCAGTAAGCATAAGTTACCTATTTAGAAAAAAAATCATAAAAGAATAACTTCTAGGTGGCACTGGCAGGTGCACCTGAGCTAGCTAGCATGTTAGCTTAGCACACCATCAATACACGACCATTTATGAGATTAAAACCATGTTTGTGCTCCAAACTTACGTTATAACGCAAGTCAAGTGTTTTAATTAATCTTCTGTGATCTAATTTGGCTTCAGATAAAAAAAAAAATCAGACAGAAAATATATTATTTATAGAATTATGAACGATGATAGTCTATATCGATTAGCATTACATTATAAATATAATCTATTATTATAAAAATACCTGGCATTGCTTGAAGAACACAGGCAAATCAAATGTATCATTGCAATCAAGTTTAATGTCTTCAAAACGTCTGTATCTGCATATTACAGCGATCTCTGTGTTAGCTTTGTGTGTAGCTGCTATCAGTGACGTCCTTGAAGGTCACATGATTATGTCTCTTCTTCATGTTCCATATATGGAGTATTTTTGTGCATATAGCGCCCTCAGGCTATTGGTATGAATTGAAAACAGCACATCTCAGTAAGAAGCGCTCATAATGATTACATCGACGCATTTGGGTATAAATTCAATAAATATTATTCCTGTCTATAGAAATATGATGTGAATCTATGAGAATATATCAATATTTCTCCAAGTCTGCACATTTTTGAGCTAAAAGCCCTGAGGGACGTTGTTTTGTGAAGCACTGTCATGACGACAGCACAGAGTTTTTTTTTATGAATGGACCAGCTGACGCTCATAATTCATATTAAAAGGTATCGACGCATTTTTTCATTTCATAACTCCTGACACAAATTAAGACATAACTGTCACTATAAGTTTCTCAGAATACAATAGTTGTCAAATACTGAAACTTGAGTCTTATATCTTTTTAATGATGTATAGTTTGTGAAGATATAACATTAAATCTGATAGTAACTTTGAACTAAATAAATAAAAAAACGCTTCAGTGCGCCGACGCACTGGTGAAGCTTAAGAGTGTTGAACGTGAGATAAACATCATACGATTTGCTTCGGCATCTCGCTTGCAATATCACTTGCGTATTGGCCGAAAACAAAAAAATCACAACACAGGAAAACCATGATTGTGTTATTATGTATTACATTAATTCAGCAACAGAGCATGACATGGAACCTGGTCTGTCCTAACACTAGAAGACGGTACCAAAATCTAGCGCTGCAACAACTCGCTAATTAAAAAAAAGCTCAACTTACCATGTGTTTTTTTTAGTTAGAAAACAGAAGCTCGCTATTCTTAGTCCAGTTGTTGAGAAGCATCACGGAATTGTTAATTATTCAAATGCAAGCTGAAAGATATAATTTAAATTTTTGAGTGACAGACGAGTAGAAGGGTGGGGGCACATTGGGGGGCCAATCAGTTTTCAGTTTTCCAGTGCCCCCATGGCCCCTCCCCTGTCTATGCCACTGAGAATACGACTGACCGAATAAGCAGGCTCCACATCAACCATTCGTGGCGTGGGGGAACCGGGGCAGGCGGATTGATATCAGAATGAAAAATGGGTTTTAATTTAGAAACATGGAAGACAGAATGAATTCTCCTATACGTCGAGGGAGTTTGAGGCAGACTGTCACCAGGCTGGAGAAAGGAGATGGAGGAGGAAGAAGGATGTAGAAAGAGGAGGAAGAAGATGGAGGAGGAAGGGTGTAGAAAGAGGAGGAAGAAGGAGGGAGGCTGGAGGAAGAATATGGAGGAGGACAAAGGGTGTAGAAAGAGGAGGAAGGAGGAGGAAGAATATGGAGGAGGAGGAAGGGTGTAGAAAGAGGAGGAAGGAGGAGGGAGGCTGGAGGGAGAATATGGAGGAGGACGAAGGGTGTAGAAAGAGGAGGAAGAAGGAGGGAGGCTGGAGGAAGCAGATGGAGGAAGAAGAAGGGTGTAGAAAGTGGAGGAAGGAGGAGGAAGAAGATGGAGGAGGACGAAGGGTGTAGAAGGAGGAGGAAGGAGGAGGAAGAAGACGGAGGAGGAGGAGGAGGGAGGCTGGAGGAAGAAGATGAGGAGGATGAAGGGTGTAGAAAGAGGAGGAAGGAGGAGGAAGAAGACGGAGGAGGAGGAGGAGGGAGGCTGGAGGAAGAAGATGGAGGAGGATGAAGGAAGATGAAGGAGGAGGAAGGAAGATGAAGGAGGAGGAAGAAGATGGAGGAGGAGGAAGGATGAAGGAGGAGGGAGGCTGGAGGAAGAAGATGGAGGAGGAGGAAGGGTGTAGAAAGAGGAGGAAGGAGGAGGAAGAAGGTGTAGGAGGAGGAAGGGTGTAGAAAGAGGAGGAAGGAGGAGGAAGAAGACGGAGGAGGAGGAGGCGGGAGGCTGGAGGAAGAAGATGGAGGAGGAGGAAGGAAGATGAAGTAGGAGGAAGGAAGATGAAGGAGGAGGAGGAAGGATGAAGGAGGAGGGAGGCTGGAGGAAGAAGATGGAGGAGGAGGAAGGGTGTAGAAAGAGGAGGAAGGAGGAGGAAGAAGGTGTAGGAGGAGGAAGGGTGTAGAAAGAGGAGGAAGGAGGAGATGGAGGAGGAGGAAGGGTGTAGAAAGAGGAGGAAGGAGGAGGGAGGAAGGAGATGGAGTAGGAAGAAGGGTGTCAAAAGAGGAGGAAGGAGGAGGAAGATGGAAGAAGAAGATTGAGGAGGAGGAAGGGTGTAGAAAGAGGAGGAAGGAGGAGGAAGAAGATGTAGGAGGAGGAAGGGTGTAGAAAGAGGAGGAAGGAGGAGGAGGAAGAAGATGGAGGAGGAGGAAGAAGGTGGAGAAGGAGGAGGGAGGAGGGAGGCTGGAGGAAGAAGATGGAGGAGGAGGAGGGGAGGCTGGAGGAAGAAGATGGAGGAGGATGAAGGGTGTAGAAAGAGGAGGAAGGAGGAGGAAGAAGATGGAGGAGGAGGAAGGAGGAGGAGGAAGGAGGAGGAAGAAGATGGAGGAGAAGGAAGGACGAAGGGTGTAGAAAGAGGAGGAAGGAGGCTGGAGAAAGGAGATGGAGGAGGAAGAAGGGTGTCAAAAGAGGAGGAAGGAGGAGGAAGATGGAGGAGGAAGAAGGGTGTCAAAAGAGGAAGAAAGATGAGGAAGAAGGAGGGAGGCTGGAGGAAGAAGATGGAGGAGGAGGAAGGGTGTAGAAAGAGGAGGAAGAAGGAGGAAGGAGAAGGAAGAAGATGGAGGAGGAGGAAGGAGAGAGGCTGGAGGAAGAAGATGGAGGAGGAGGAAGGGTGTAGAAAGAGGAGGAAGAAGGAGGAAGGAGAAGGAAGAAGATGGAGGAGGAGGAAGGAGAGAGGCTGGAGGAAGAAGATGGAGGAGGAGGAAGGAAGAGGAAGGAGGAGGAAGAAGATGGAGGAGGAGGAAGGACGAAGGAGGAGGGAGGCTGGAGGAAGAAGATGGAGGAGGAGGAATGGTGTAGAAAGAGGAGGAAGGAGGAGGGAGGCTGGAGAAAGAAGATGGAGGAGGAAGAAGGGAGGAGGAAGAAGGGTGTAGAAAGAGGAGGAAGGAAGAGGGAGGCTGGAGGAAGGAGATGGAGGAGGAAGAAGGGTGTAGAAAGAGGAGGAAGGAGGAGGGAGGCTGGAGGAAGGAGATGGAGGAGGAAGAAGGGTGTCAAAAGAGGAGGAAAGAGGAGGAAGATGGAGGAAGAAGATGGAGGAGGAGGAAGGGTTTCAAAAGAGGAAGAAAGAGGAGGAAGAAGATGGAGGACGAGGAAGAAGGAGGGAGGCTGGAGGAAGAAGATGGAGGAGGAGGAGAAAGGGTGTAGAAAGAGGAGGAAGGAGGAGGAAGAAGATGGAGGAGGAGGAAGAAGGAGGGAGGCGGAGGAAGAAGATGGAGGAGGAGGGTGTAGAAAGAGGAGGAAGGAGGAGGAAGAAGATGGAGGAGGAGGGTGTAGAAAGAGGAGGAAGAAGGAGGAAGGAGGAGGAAGAAGATGGAGGAGGAGGAGGGTGTAGAAAGAGAAGGAGGAAGGAGGAGGAAGAAGATGGAGGAGGAGGAAGAAAGAGGGCGGCTGGACCTTAGATCTATCTACATAGGAAACAACTAAACGTGAGCTATTTATGCAAACAGCAACTAAAACTGACCAGTAACTTCTGAGGGCAGATTTTCATCTCTTCGAGTCTGCTTCGACTTCGACTTGAAAAGCTTGGCTCTGATGGGCTTGTTGCATAAATAGAACGTTCGATATTTCCGGGTTGTTACGGTAGGCTGCACGACTTCCGGTTACTCCTGTCAGAGCGAGTCTGACAGCGAGCAGCTGCTTGTCAGAGCGAGAACGATAACGTTAACTTTAGTTAGTCAACGAGGAAGATGGCATTTTACACACGATGCTTGCAGGACCTGCCAAGGATAACCGTTAACGATGTACATAGGATTATACAATCCTCAACATCAGCCCCAAAGAGCAAGCGGGAGAAGGGGTTTAAAATGTATATTTCCAGCTACATTTACAATTACGAAGGTAAGTTCATTTACTATGCTTTGTATTAGTCTAGTAGCCTAGCCTATGAGCTATCTTGCTAACCGGTAACGTTAAACATTGAATGAGCCTGACGAATATTATCTTGTTTTATGTGTTTTGATCATAACATGATATTATTCTTAACTCATTGTCAAACAAAGAGCCAGAGACAGGGAGAGTGAGCGTCCGCGCTACCTGCCATAGGTCACTGAGGAAGAATGAGAAACCTCACGACCTCAGAGTAGGATTGAAGATAGTTCAGTTGTTCCAGCCAGTTCTGCTCCAACCATGTCCTGGGGATTTTGTGTCGCTAGGATAGGTTCTGTATCAGTAACATCGGCAGAAAGTAGCACTCAAATATCTAACCTAGCCCCCATGAAAACTCCAGGAACTGGTTGTGACGGCTGTTATTTATTATAAGTTAAGTTTGTATGTTAAGTTGAAGTTTCAGTTATCTGTATGTTCAGTATTCATGTAACGTTTTTGACTTGTAATAGCCTACTAACATCTCACATATGTAATACTAACATATTTTAATGTTTAAAAAAAAACAGAACTAAAAACGAAAATTTTTGGTCATTTGTTAACTAATATGACTAATATGATATGGTTAAGCCTACCATGACTAACAATCTGAAAAGATATTCAGACACAGTTGTTATGGATGAATTCAAACATTACGGTTGGAGACAAGCCATTGTTGAGGGAGGAATGTGTCAAAAATGGGTTAATTTTTGTCAATGACCTTTTAGATTTATCTGGAGATTTTATTTCTTATGAAAACTTGAGAAATGTTTTTAGCATTTCTCTCGATCAGTTACAATTCAACCAGCTGATTTCTGCAATTCCTAAAACTTGGAAAATGAAACTGCAAAATGAAAAAAAGAATAAATTAATGGTTTGTCTTCCACCAGTAAGATGCCTCAAATGGTTGTCTGGTGTAAAGATAAATAAAATAATATATATTTGGAATTTAAATATCACAGGCACTGCACTTTTTCCACACAGAACTTGCCTGTTTTGGGAAGATGAATTTAATGATCCAATTTTGTGGAAAGATTATTTTAGAACAATTTATAGAAATGTAAGCTTAGCGTTAAGTTCTGCCAGGAAGACTCAATCAGCGCGTCATGAATTAACTCACTTCTAACCAATCATGTGTTAACACTCTCAGTATAAAAGAATGGTACTTACATCCGTCTGAGTTCGCAGATACTGACGGCGCCAATTACCTCCATCCTCCCCAACCACCTCCAAGATGGTCCTTTCCCTCCATCCTCCCCACCACCACCAGGATGGTCCCTTCCTTTGCCTCCAGGGGGTCGGCTGCGCCCCTGCCTTCATCTTCAGGCGGGATTTGCAGATTCCGTTACCCTCGCATTGCTTGCTAAGGACGGGGCCTACGCCAAAGACTATGCTTGCTGAGCTATTAATAAATGTACTCGTTATATCATTTTATCTCCCGAGTCTTTCTGGTAGAACTACAATCGATTCATATTCCAGAATATTTCAATTTACAATTTTTTATAAAATTATTGCAACAAAAAAATCTTTGTTCAAATGGCAGATAGAAAAGGATCCCTGTTGCAGGTTCTGTGGGGATGAGGAGGAGGACCTGATGCATTTGTTTTATTTTTGCCCACATGTGGCTAAGTTTTGGGTCAGTATACAGTTATGGTTAAGGTCTATGGATATTGTTTTGCAAATCACACCTCAGAATATTTTGTTATGTGTCTTTGAGGGTAAATGCACACACTTTTTGAATATGATTATTTTGATGGGTAAAATTTTTATTTTTAAAGCTAAAACTTTATCAAATTTAGGTATAAAACACTTTAAGAATAGAGTGTTTTATCAGTATATGCTAGAAACAATTATAGCAACAAATAACAACAGAATAACTGAGCATGAAAATAAATGGAATGTCTGCTTACTTGAGTTAGAGATATAAATATTAGGTGTACTTTCTTAAAGGTGCTATGGCATAAATGTTTTGCTAATTCTATTGTATTTTGTTTATTTTTTATTTTTATTTTTTATTATCAGTATTATTGATTTATTTTATTTTTTATGTTATTAATTTTGTTTGCTTTGTGCTTCTTTTTATTTTGCTTTCTTGTCATAACACTATGAATGTGTGGATGATTGTGGTTGTGGTATGAATGCATGGGGAGGTGGGTGGGGGGTTTGAAGCTTGTCTTGTTATTTTAATCTGTAATAAAAAATAATAAAAAATAAAAAAATAAAAAAAAACAATCTGAAATGTTGATTTTGTTCCATTTCCTGTGCCTGCACTATATTTAAGATGGTAATGGTTATCTGTAATATGATTAGTTTGTAAAATTGTCTCTCTTTTTTTAGATTACACTTGAGCACTCATTCCCGGTGCAACTGTGTGAGGCTGTGTGTTCATGTGTGGCTGGTAAGGCACTGTGCAATCACAATGTTGCACTGCTCTATCAGACAGCACACTACTCACAGCTTCAGATCAGTGCTGTACCCCCTGTCCTTAGTTGCACTGAAACAGAGCAACGCTGGCACAAGCCAAGGTCTATGGTAAGTCTGAGAGCATTATTAACCACACTGTTTCATAGTGTAGTCAGTCAGCTGAATTGGTATGTGTGCAAAGCTTGCTTTCATTAAAGGTGGTATCAGTGATTTCAGGCCCAAAAATATATATATTTTTTTTTCCTAATGATCCGCTAGCTGCCCGCTCCATAAGCATGCCGTCAAAAAACCGCGTCTCTGTAGGCAGCCTAGGCTCTGAGATCTGCACACAAAAACAAATGGTTTCACCAAACACTCAAAACAAAAACAAATAGTGTTCCAACCAATCACTGACAGGGGGAGGGTGTTGTGAGGTTTTGTGCTCGTGCACGGCTGCACGCGAAGTCAGAGCTGAAGAAGAAGCTGGCTCAAAACCTCACAACACCCTCCCCCTGTCGGTGATTGGTTGGAACACTATTTGTTTTTGTTTTGAGTGTTTGGTGAAACCATTTGTTTTTGTGTGCAGATCTCAGAGCCTAGGCTGCCTACAGAGACGCAGTTTTTGGCGGCATGCTTATGGGGCGGGCAGCTAGCGGATCGTTAGGAAAAAAAATATATATATTTTTGGGCCTGAAAATCACTGATACCACCTTTGAAGACCATTACTATCAACAGGGTGTGAAGCCAGGCCGGGTCAGAGACATGGTCGTGTTGTCAGCCAAACCCAAGCAAAAGACGGTTGGAAATGGTGTAAGGTAATAATGTTTTATCTTATTTCTATAATTTAGATAAAACATGATTAAAATATGAAAATAAACACATCTGAAACACAGCATGTTACCATGTACACAGGAGCACACTTTACAAAGCACTGAGGGGAGAACTGCCAGATGTGGACATGCTCAAAGTGGCTGAGGTGTATAGTGATTTCCCTGCGACCTTGGCGCCACTCATCACCACCATGGCCATTAGCTCTGATGTTCCATTAGTCCAGTCAGCACTAGGGGAAGTGCAGGAGGGAAGTGCCATCGCCTCTCAGCACCCAGTGGCACCCACCAGGACCATCCAGTTGCACTCAGATGCACCTCCACCTCCACTTCTGCCGTTGGCTGATTACAGGTTGGAGCCTACAACCTGTCAATTTGTTTGCAGTGAACAACAACAACTTCATCTGGTCTCCCTGCAGACAAGTATTGAAATGGCCAGACAGGTGGAGGCTTCCACACGGGACCAGAGCTTGTCTGCAGAGTGGCATCAGGTTCGTCGACCACGGCTAACGTCCTCACACTTTAGAGAACTGTGCCATGTTCGAGGTGAGAGTACAGCACAGCAGCTCGCTCAGAGGATTTGGAAGGGCACTGTTCAAACTGCTGCCATGAAGAGGGGCCTGGTACTTTAACCTGTTGCCATTGAGGAGTACTGCAGGGTCAAGAACACAAACTATTGGCCCTGTGGATTTATCATCCACCCTGATGCCCCCTGGTTAGGGTCTTCTCCTGACGGGGTTGTATTTGACCCAACCGAAAACCCTCCCTATGGTTTGGTTGAGATTAAATGCCCAAATTGCAAGAGCTATGTTGATAGCAAGTACTTGAAGTTGCATGGCAACACAATGCAATTAAAACGGCAGCACAGCTACTACTGGCAGGTCCAAGGCCAGCTTCTAATAAGTGGAATGGAGTGGTGTGACTTTGTGGTGTTTGCAGAGGATGACATGGTCATCCAAAGAATCTACAAAGACGCAGAGGTTGCACAAATCATTAGGGAGAAGGGGGATCACTTCTTTTTTTTTTTTTACATGGCTGTGTGTTTGAAATAGATACTGTTACTATTTACTGTTACTATTAGAATAATTTACAGTAAATCAGTTCTAGTTTTGTATGTATTTATTAAATTGAATCAGTTCAGGTTTTATAGATTTGTAAAAATAAATCCGTTTTGTATATATTTGTAAAAATGAACAATAACGCCTCGGTTACGACTGTAACCTCGGTTCCCTGAAGAGGGAACAAGCGTTGCGTCGAGTTTGACGCTAGGGGAACGCTTCGCGTGATGATGTCTTGAAGCACATGTAAAATCAGCCCAATGGCGTGGCGGAACGTCAGATGCGGGTGACGTCACGTACCAGGAAACTATAAAGCCTGCTTGAAAACAGAGAGCGGCAGCTTCGTAAAGTCTGAAGTAGCAGCTGACAGGCATGAAGGAGATATGGCAAGGTGACGCAACGCTCGTTCCCTCTTCAGGGAACCGAGGTTACAGTCGTAACCGAGGCGTTCCCTTTCAAGGGAACTCGCGTTGCGTCGAGTTTGACGCTAGGGGAACGTCTATACCAACGCCACCATAGCTACAAATGTCTGTCCTGTGTGAAATCATGAAGAGCAGCACTAGGAAGACAGAACATGAGACCCTGGTGTAGAGTCCAGGTCCAGAGAGTAAAATCTGACGAAAGTGTGCGGTGAGGACCATCCCGCCGCATCACAAACGTCCTGAAGTGAAACTCCTGAAAGAAGGGCCTTAGAGGCCGCCATACTCCTAGTAGAATGGGACCGGACAGCCATAGAGGAAGGCTGTCCGGCTGCTTCATAAGCAAGTGAGATGGCCTCAACCACCCACTTGCTCATCCTTTGCTTAGACACTGGAGATCCCTTGTTAGGGGACCCAAAGCACACAAATAATTGATCACTTTTACGCCACAGGGCAGCTCTGTGGACATAAGCATCTAATGCCCGGACTGGGCAAAGCAAATTATTAGTCTCCTGGTCCGCATTCTGAAAGGGAGGAGGACAGAAGGCCTGCAGTATAATAGGTCTGGCCACATTAGTGGGGACCTTGGGGATATAGCCCGGTCTTGGATGCAGAAAAGCTTTCACCATGCCCGGAGCAAACTCCAAGCATGATGGGGCAACCAACAGTGCTTGGAGATCCCCTATCCTCTTAAGAGAGGAAATGGCTAGGAGGAACAGAGCTTTCAAAGTTAAGAACTTCTCGGGAACCTCCTCAATAGGCTCAAAGGGGGCCAGGGAAAGGCCTTGTTAGCGCAATGGACAAATCCCATGGTGGCACCCTAGAGCGAACTGCAGGCCTCAGCCTCCAGGTGCCACGAAGGAAACGAGATACCAGAGGGTCCTTCCCCACAGACATTCTACCCAAAGGAATGTGGTAAGCACCTATGGCCGCCACATAAACCTTTAAAGTGGACGGGGTCAGACCTGCAGTGAACCGGTCCTGCAGGAACTCCAGCACTGTACCAACTGGGCAGTTAACTGGGTCCAACCGACGGTCACTACACCAAGAAGTGAATACTCTCCACTTCAGGGCATAAAGTTTCCTCGTGGAGGGAGCTCTGGACTGTAGAATGGTCTCAACAACCTCAGTTGAGAGACCTGACTCTATGAGCTGGGCCCCCTCAGAGGCCAAGCCCACAGGTTCCACAGTTCTGGCCGAGGGTGAAATATCGAGCCCTCTGCCTGGGACAGAAGGTCCCTCCTGACGGGTAGCTCCAGAGGAGGCCCGTCGAGGAGCGACACAAGATCGGGAAACCATACTCTGCCCGGCCAGCGCGGGGCTATAAGAAGCAGGCAAACCCGGTCCCTGCGAACTCTCTCCAGAACTCCCGGGAGCAGAGCCACTGGGGGAAAGGCGTACAGACGTAGCCTCGGCCACGTCTGTACCATAGCATCCAGTCCCAGAGGAGCTGGATGCGTGAGGGAGAACCAAAGTGGACAGTGAGACGTCTCTCGAGACGCAAACAGATCCACTTGTGCTTGGCCAAACTCCCTCCATATCAGCTCCACCACCTCGGGGTGGAGCCTCCATTCCCCGGGCCTCGGCCCCTGTCTCGACAGAGTGTCTGCTCCTATATTCTGGACTCCGGGGATGTAGGCTGCCCTGAGTGACAGCAACTTCCCCTGGGACCACAAGAGGATATGGCGTGCCAGATTGGATAATGGGCGCGAGCGCAAACCCCCTTGGTGGTTGATATAGGCGACTACCGACGTGTTGTCCGTATGCACTAACACATGGTGTCCCCTGAGATCTGTGATAAAGCTCCTCAGAGCCCGGAAGACAGCTAACATCTCTAGGCGATTGATATGCCAGGAACGATGATGGTCTTCCCACAGACCTTGAGATGAGCGACCCTCTAGGATCGCTCCCCAACCCGTGAGGGAAGCATCCGTCGTTAGCAGTTTGCGACGACAAGGAGCTCCCAGCACTGGGCCCTGGGACAGGAACCAAGGTTTCTTCCACATAACCAAGGCACGTAGGCATCGCCGCGTGACCTTGATTGTGCGAAATGGGTTGCCCCTCGGGGGAAAACCCTCTGGTCCTGAGCCACCACTGCAGGGGCCTCATGTGCAGTAGTCCAAAAGGTATCACGTTGGAAGCTGCTGCCATGAGACCCAACAGTCTCTGGAACTGTTTGACAGTGAGTAGCTGGCCTAGCTTTACACTTTTCACAGCTGCAAGGATGGAATCTACACGTGGCGGTGACAGGCGCGCCTGCATCGACACTGAATCCCAAACCACGCCTAAAAAAGTGGTCCTCTGAAGTGGAGAAAGCACACTCTTCTTGGCGTTCAGCCGTAACCCCAGCTCTTTCATATGGGCGAGGACGACATCTCGATGCCGAATCGCCTCCTGATGCGACTGAGCTAAAATCAACCAATCGTCGATGTAGACCATTTGCGAATACCCTGAAGGCGCAAGGGCGCCAGAGCTGCATCCACGCATTTGGTGAAAGTGCGGGGTGATAAAGCCAGGCCGAATGGAAGAACTCGATATTGGTATGCTTTGCCCCCGAAAGCAAACCTCAGGAACTTCCAATGACACGGACGGATGGAAATATGGAAATATGCGTCCTTGAGGTCTATCGTGACAAACCAGTCCTCGGACCTGATCTGTGGCACGGTTTGTCTCAACGTTAACATTTTGAACTTGAGCTGCATGACTGACTCGTTCAGAACTCGAAGATCTAAAATGGGACACAATCCCCAGTCCTTCTTTGGAACTATGAAGTACCGGCTGTAAAACCCGGTTTTCCTGTTGGAGGGAGGTACATATTCTATGGCCCCTTTCTCTAACAGAGTGTTTACTTCCTGTTCCATAACCAGAACCTGCTCGGGGCCCACCACTGTGGGCAGGACCCCCATAAACCGAGGTGGGCGTTTCTTGAATTGTATCTGATACCCTTTTTCCACGGTCTGCAGGACCCAACGAGAAACATTGGACAGTAGCTTCCACGCTGTCAAAGATTCTACTAGAGGTACCAGTCTCTCGAGACTGACTTCTGGGTTCTGTTGTTGTTGAGTAGTCGGTTCGTCGCCCTGTAACGGCGCACTGGCAGGGAACGACTGAACGGACTGCTCTAACACCCTCCTCAGAGGGGGCGGGCATCCCGAGGCCACTACGTTTCCTGGTGGTCCTTGAGATATGTGCTCGCCGGAGACCGCTGCGCCCTGAAACACCGGAGGAGGTGTTGACCGCTGCACTCCGGGGGGGACTACCCTCATCTGTCCTGAGCCCTCGGACGTCAGGACTTTTTCCCAGCAGCCTTCTTGGCGGTAATAACGGTCCGCAGATCCGTTCTACCCCTCGAAGGCTGCTGGGTTTGAGAGCGTCCTCCGTGTCCCCGTGATTTATGTGGGGGAGCACGGGCGGACACGCTCTGTTTTTGAGTTGCACGATGTTCAGTGCTCTTTTTAGATGAGTGAGGCTGCTCCCGCTCAGCAGCCTCGTGAAAAGATCGGCGGGGGAGAAGTTTTTGCAAAGCAGCTGCCTGCTTAGATGCTTCCTGAAGCTTATCAACAGCAACAGTAACAGCGTTGCCAAAGAGACCAAGCGTGGAAACTGGAGAATCTAGAAGAACATTCTTCTCTTTGTCTTTAATATCACTGAGGTTGAGCCACAGGTGCCTCTCAGTGGCCACCAGGGCTGCCATAGACCGCCCGATTGATTTAGCGGTCTCCTTGGTGGCCCTGAGAGACAAATCTGTGGCTCTGCGTAGTTCAGCAACAACCTCAGGACCAATACCCCCGCCCTCATCCAAATCACTCAATAATTCAGCCTGATAAGCCTGCAGCAGTGACATAGTATGAAGACACGCTGCAGCCTGACCAGAAGCTGAATAAGCCTTGCCCACCAGAGAAGAAGTCACTCTGAGGGGCTTATTAGGCAACGCCGGAGCTTTCAGGGAAGATGCCGTTGCTGGAGAGAGATAGCTCGCAAGCGTCTCTTCCACCTTCGGCATCTCCCCATAACCATGGTCTTTATACCCAGATATAGTTGAATAATTCATGGTTTGTGAATTAAAAACTCTATAAGAAACTGGTCTCTCCCACGATCTCGACACCTCAGTGTGGAGATCGGGAAAAAATGGCAGATTTCGGCGTTGTGGTTGTGCACGTGAGGGCAGGAAGCGTTCGTCAAGTTTACTTTTTGAACGAACATCCTGTTTATCAGATGGCCACTCAATACATAATCTATCAACTGCTCTTGTCACTACATCCAGCAATTCTTCAAATGCATGAGACTGAGGTGGGGCTTCCTCAGACTCAGCATCAACACTAACAACATCCAGTTCCTCAGAACTGGACAATTGCAGTGTTTGTTCTATCATCGGGGCGGAAGAAACCGCCGCGCGTGCTTCCGAACCCTGATGACAGACATCGGGTCTATCAGGTAAGGGCTGAGATAGGGCAGAGCCCGTCTCAGACCCCGCTGATAGATCCATTTGCGAACCCCAGGACTGAGATCGCCGCTGTGCCTCGGCAGCAGCGGGACCCGAGCCCTGGGGAACGCGAGCTTCCCGGAAGAAACTCAGCCGGGATCGGAGCGAGCGCATGGACAGCGCCTCGCAATGCACACAGCCAGCACCCTCGAGTGCTGACTGGGCATGCTCCTCTCCCAAACAAACAATGCACAGAACGTGAGTGTCCCTACCCCTAATAAAACGCGGGCAGGGATGCACACACATTCTGAACTGTTCGCTGGACATAATTGCTTTCAGTGACAAGACAACAATAAATAGACAGAGACAGATTTCACATAGAGCGCTACTGAAGACACAGAAGCTGCCGCTCTCTGTTTTCAAGCAGGCTTTATAGTTTCCTGGTACGTGATGTCACCCGCATCTGACGTTCCGCCACGCCATTGGGCTGATTTTACATGTGCTTCAAGACATCATCACGCGAAGCGTTCCCCTAGCGTCAAACTCGACGCAACGCGAGTTCCCTTGAAAGGGAACATCTCTGCATTTGTGAATGTTTGTAAACAAACAACATATCAGTTTAACCCTTGTTTATGTTGTCACTTGTGATCTTTGGGGTCTCCAGATACCCCCAGACAATAACATGTAATTTTGAAAAAAAATATTTTACAAATGTACTTTTACTCTGTTTGTTAATGTTTTTTACTCAACATTTGTCGTCATCCTCACCGTCACCTGTTGTCTTTGTCATTATCTCTGTGTATTTAAGCTCCCCCTGTTTCTCTGTTCACACACACTGTTTTGATTGTTTGCCTGTTGGAATATTAAACCTTGGTTATTTTTGTACTTCGAGTTCGCCGTCGCCTTCATCTACCCTGAGACGTTACAGCTATAGGGCTCCATTATACTATTTGCTATTTGATTACCTGAAAGATATCTTTTCACAAGTTGGATTCAGTTGGATTCATATCTAAATGTTATAAAATCACAATTATAACAAAAATAAAAAAATTGTCAGTTTAGCATTTTTTGTATTGAAAAAAACCCCAGTTTCTCAATAATGTTACATTATGATTAGAATCAAACCTGAACAAAATGTTACAAAGAGAAATGTTGGAGTCTTAAGATGTTATCATTTATTTCAATCATCTATTACTAACTGTAACAGAACAGAAATGAACAATTATATTACATATTGGGTAAAAATACATGACATGACCATCAAAATGGAATGAACTGAACAGGAATAACAAATGAGCAAGTGTGTGTGTGTGAGAGAGAGTGAGAGAGAGTGTGTGAGTGCATATAAAAATATATGTATGGATTTGTAAAAATGAACAATAACATCTCTACATTTGTGGATGTTTGTAAACATACAACATATACAGTATCAGTTCAAGTTTTGTATAGATTCGTAAAAATGAACAATAAAACTTGAACAAAGAAATTGGAACTGATTGTAAACTGATTCATAAAAATTCTAATCTAGTGTCACGGTGTGACAAAAGCCAGATAAAGAGAGAGAGTAAAATCCTCGTGAAGGCAGTATGATTTGGAGACCTCTTGTGGATGGTCGTCTCATCACACCGCGAAATCTGTCGCCATGGCAGCGAGGCCAATTGCCTGATTGACAGCAGGTGAGGAGAATTACAGAGAGTGTTGTGAGAGGAACGCGCATTAAGATGGGGCTTTAAAAAGAGAGAGGAAACAGCCGAAGCGTGTGGTTCTTTCTCCCCCGTGAGAGGGTGGTTCTTTCTCCCCCGTGAGAGGGTGGTTCTTGAGAGGGTGGTTCTTTCTCCCCCGTGAGAGGGTGGTTCTTTCTCCCCCGTGAGAGGGTGGTTCTTTCTCCCCCGTGAGAGGGTGGTTCTTTCTCCCCCGTGAGAGGGTGGTTCTTTCTCCCCCGTGAGAGGGTGGTTCTTTCTCCCCCGTGAGAGGGTGGTTCTTTCTCCCCCGTGAGAGGGTGGTTCTTTCTCCCCTGTGAGAGGGTGGTTCTTTCTCCCCCGTGAGAGGGTGGTTCTTTCTCCCCCGTGAGAGGGTGGTTCTTTCTCCCCCGTGAGAGGGTGGTTCTTTCTCCCCCGTGAGAGGGTGGTTCTCCTCCCGTGAGATACTGTGTTTGTCGGCGGGTTGCTTGTATTTGAGGCTGGGCTGTGAAGCGGGCGAAGATTGAAGTGGAAAGAAGAAAGTGAAGTATTTGTCAACGGAAACCCAAGGGATTATCGTCGACAGTGGGAAAGACGCAAAGTGATGAGTATTTGATCCGTTGTTTATATGCACTGACACTGAAGTGGTGTGGAGAGTCTGGAAAGTGTGTGGCACGAGTGAAGTATTACACCGAGTGAATTAATGATCTGTCTCCAACCTTTGTTCTTCCTGCACTGAATATGACGATTACTACATCTGTTTGACTGTCTCTGAGAGAAGTGGAGCCCTTGTGAGAGACGAGAGTCGATCTGGTGGGAGAAAGACCGGTGGGTGAGTGCTGGCCCGAATGCACGGTGTGCGAGTGGAATGCAGTGCCTGAAGTGACAATTCACATGGTTTGTGTGATGGAGTGAGGTTTATCGTGTGGAGAAGTATTAATAGTCTGCTGTGCACTCTCCTCTATAGTCTTTCACCCGCTGTTTCTGAACAGGGTTTGTCACATCAAGCGTCCAACTTACTATTCGAGACAGCCCCGCTCTGTTAATGCTGCCGATCTATTAATTCCTGTTACATTGTTGCAGCGCACAGCTGAACTGGAGCGTCTTGCTTAAAGCATCCTTCTCGTCTGGTGGTCTCCACAAGTGTCCTCTTCGTCTGGTGGTCTCCATATGCCCCATTGAAAGTCGCTGTCCCGTTCGGAAAAGGTATTTGAATGAACGTTTGATACACTGTTGAACAGTTAAACCCTGCTACCTGGCTACAGTGCACAGCCGAAGTGGAGTGTCCCGCTCAAGTGTCCTCTTCGTCTGGTGGTCTCCATATGCCCCATTGAAAGTCGCTGTCCTGTTCGGAAAAGGAAAAGGTATTTGAATGAACGTTTGATACATTGTTGAACAGTTAAACCCTGCTACCTGGCTACAGTGCACAGCCGAAGTGGAGTGTCCCGCTCAAGTGTCCTCTTCGTCTGGTGGTCTCCACATGTCCCATTGAAAGTCGCTGTCCTGTTCGGAAAAGGAAAAGGTATTTGAATGAACGTTTGATACGCTGTTGAACAGTTAAATCCTGTTACCTGGTTACAGTGCACAGCCGAAGAGGAGTGTCCCGCTCAAGTGTCCTCTTCGTCTGGTGGTCTCTACATGTCCCATTGAAAGCTTGTCCTGTTCAGAAAGAGAGAGAAGGTATTGTAATTGAAACGTTCCATATGCTGTTGGGAAGTTGGATCCTGTTACCTGGTTACAGTGTACAGTTAAGTGGAGTGTCTCCCTTGAAGTGTCCTCTCCGTCTGGTGGTCCCCACCTGTCTCCACTGGAAGCCTCCGCCCTGTACAGAAGGAGAGAAGGTATCATTGTCGAGTGTCGCATCTTGTTGAACCATTGAACCTTGTTGTATCGTTGCAGGGCACAGCCAAAGTGAAGTGTCCTTTTGCCGGGTGGTCCTCCACGCCCGTGTTGCAAAGTGTTGCTATTGTTCAGAAGGAAAGAGAGTAACTACGGCATGTGTCTCGATTAAAGTGTTCGGCTGTTCAGGGTCTCCTCCTGGCCCGGCCCGCTCGCCGCCTGCGTCCCTGTGGCCCGTCTGAGTCGAGGACTCCCGTCCTCTGGATACTTACCTCTGGGCAGTCTCCGGCATTCGTTCCATCCTCACTGCGAATACCAACCTGGTTCCAGTCCGAATGGGGTCCGTGTAGCCAAGACTTCCTTGAGAGCCTTGTAAAGAGTACTTACCCAGTGGCCTACCTGAGTGGTGTGCGTCCTCCTCCGATTCCTCTCCGACGAGCCGCAGGGTGTCCACGAACGTCCATCCCGCTCCGGTCCAGGGGGCCCATCGAATTGCTTCTGGCGAAAGAAGAGATTTTAATTAGGACTTTTCAAATTTACCTGCTTTTAATTGAATAAAGAAATTGTTATTCCTATCCTCTGTTTTGTCTGGTTCCTTGACACGCTCCTCGAGGCGGTGCCCGGTCCCCAGGGGTGGGTGCAGTCTGGCTCGGCCCACCCCGACCTGTGACACTAGACCATTCATTTCTGTGTTGCCCATGCCTTAACCAGTGGTCCATTCTGGTAATTCACCAATAGACAAGCAACGGTGAACAACTGGTCAATGCTCCCACACACTGACAGAGGTATGACTTTATCAAACAGTTTCTCTTTTACTCACCTGATGCACCTCTCAACATGCACTCTCACACGGGCAATAGACTGTGTCTGCTGGACATCCTCTTTGGCCATCTGTTTGTTTCTTGCAAGGAAAGCAGGTCGGTAAACCTTTCCAGGAAAGAGATTGTCCACAAGAAAGCCTTTGTCAACCATAATGGCCATCTCTGGTGTGAGGAGTTTTGCTATTCCTGACTGCTTAAAACTTTCCCGGTCACTCATGGAACCTGCATACAAAGGTGACACAAAGGTGATGGGACCATGAGGTGCAATGCCAATCATGGCCTTGAAAGTGGTGTGTGACTTGTATGGGGAGTAGACTTCGCTGTGCAAAAGAAGAGAAGAGGGAGTTTGGCAAAAGATTTCTGTGCAGTCAAGCACCACTTGTGTGTCTGGGAACAAAGCAAACTCAGGTGGTAGATGAGCCTTTACTTTCTCTGGTGGTATCCACAGGCGGATGGAACCCAGAGGAAGTGTGTCCACGATGTAATTATTCTGCTTGCTGTGGTGGTATGGATGTTGAAGCGTTTGGCTAGGTCCCTCAAATGCAGGCCCACAGAAAGGTGCATCAAGAAAAGCAGTAACTCATCTATCGGTGCTAGTTTCTGTTAAAAAAAACAAAAACACATAACACACTAGAAATAACTTGTACTGTAGTATTAATGTATGTTGCCCTAACAAATCAGCTGAAAACACCCTTGATTAATACTGGAGCCTTTGACAGTCAAGATATGTCAAGTAAACTGTAACAAACTAACAACATAACTTACCGATGGTCTCAGAAGGCTAGGTTCTTTGGAGGCAGCATGGACACTGGTGATCCATACCATTTTAGTTGTTGCAGCAGGCTCCACCAATTGCCAAAAGGCCTGGAAATGCTTGTATGATGTAAATCTGCAATGAAATTATAATCACTTTAGAACTTTGTTCATAATAATACAACATGATGACTGACATGTTATTGACTACTGGCTTTTGTTGACAGAACTATGCTACGTAGGTATGGAGCTGTATATGAGGCTTGGGCTAGTGTTGCTTTAAACAAGGGGGACTAGGAGCAATTTGCGCCCTTGGAGACAGCCTTCACAACCCAGCAGGGATGGGTAATAACGCAACTACTTGTAACGCACATGAGTAAAAAAATAGTTTTTTTCAAGGAACGTGTACCCTCATATTACTATTTTACACTTTCCAGCACATCATAAACATATTTAAAAAAATGAAACAACGTACTTTTTTTACTTAAGTATATGTTTCTCAAAAAGGAAATTTTACTTTTCACTCGAGTACATTTTTAAGGGAGTAATTGTACTTGAACTTGAGTATAGATTTTCAGTACTATAACCCCCACTGCAACCCAGACACACATAGAGTTAGGCTGCTACATACAATTGCATAATAGCATGGACCAACCTTGTGTAAAAACGAATATCCTCATCGGATCCTTGGAGGTGTTGGAGTCCAAACCGAGACTGCAGTTGCAGTGATTGGACTTCTTGTTGGAGCTCCTCTACCTTCCTCCTCAGGGCTTCGTTTTCATCTGCCAGCTGATGTGTGACAAGTGCAGTAGTGGGGGTGACAAAGTAGGCGTGATCACAATGTAATACTTCCTTCTCTGTGACCACCTCGTTGTCAGACGCCATCGGTAGGTCAGGGGAAGGAGGCCTTGGCCGACGTTGCCAGACATTAAGCCGAGGTGCCGGTACGCTGAACTCATTCCAGGCAAACAAACAAGGGACACTGCCTTTCTTCAGTCGTTTCTCCCCCCCAGTCGTCGTTACAAAATCCTCAAAAAGGAAATGACAACTGCAGACACGAGTGCATTCAGTTGGAGTGAAGCTATCCCTGCGGATTTTGACTAGCCACTTTGATCTCACCTCAAGATCCACAGGGAAGCGATGAAAACTAATCGTTCCATTGTATTTCGACGAATTTCCACACATTGGCACACAACAGTGTAAAGACGTTCGTCTGGATTGACGCTGAAATTTAATTCGTTTTTCTGTTACTCTCAAGAAACTCATAACTAAACTATCTCTCTCTCTCTCTCTCTCTGACAGGAGATAACGTCAACGTAACCGGAAGTCGTGCAGCCTACCGTTACAACCCGGATATATCGAACGTTCTATTTATGCAACAAGCCCATTTGTCAATCTGAATGTAGCTGAACTGAAAAAGACGTTCTGTTACACTTTGTGTCAAAAAAATTACTGGCATAGACAAGTAGCGTTAATTTAAATCTTACCTAGAACCTAGAATCACAAAATAATGAGGTTCCAAAAGTCACACGCCATGCAAACTTGACGAAGCTGGGTAAAAAAACAAAAAAAACACACATTTAATTTTCTATTAATTAGCTCCCCCAAACAATTTCTGTCATCACTTACTCTTCAGTAGTTCCAAAACATTTAAGACTTTTGTTCATCTTCGAAAGAAAAACTGAGATATTTTAATGAAACCTGAGAGATTTACATCCCTCCGTTGAACGTTGCACCAATTCTGTTCTCGTTTCAAAAAGTTAATTGCAAAAAACATCTCCGGTAACTGTCCATGCCGGATCTGTCCCCGCTGTTTTGAAAAGTAATCACGGAAAGCAAAACAAGGCATTAGCATGACCGCATCAAGCTAGCCAGGCGATAGACGCTGTCTGATAGAGATGGGCGCTAAAAGAATTGCCCATAGCTGACTAGATTTGAGATCTCTGATTGGCTACAGTTTATGTCAAACATTTATATCTTAAATCAGCAATTGGCTAAGCTGCTCCACAGACCCGCCTCTCTGGACGATTTCTCCAGCGCCCCAGAGCTGATGAGACGTGCACACACGGAAGGACACATGCGCGCACAAGGTGGAGGACACGTGTAGAAAAGGCAGACATTTTTTTTTATCATATTTTTCACATATACTGGGTGCATTTAATATCTCAAACACACAAATACTGACAATTTGTATATATGATTTATGTATATATTTACTTATTTATTTAATGAGAGTGGCTCATAAACTGTGGTCTGGCTCATGGGGGGGCGGCCCTAGTGCCCTCTATTGGCCAGCCGCCCCTGGATCTGATAAACAGAAGCTCTGAGGTGCGAGCTCATTATCATAACAACCAATCACAGCCGTTCAACGGCTCTGGAATCAATCAGCTTTAGTCGTGTGTTACACGTGTTCTTTGAATTTAAACAAGTAAAAACTTTTTTAAACATCTGTGGAAAATGTATTAATGATGCATTTCAAATAATATGATGTTGAAATCTTTGTGGGAATTTCAGTAGTACAAACGTATAATGGACAACAGCCTTTTAGATAAGTAAAAGAAGTAAAAGTGAACATCATATTAATTTTAAGTATGCTTATTGCAATGCTGAATAATAGTTGACAAATATCTATAATGCATTGTAAGTTGGTACACTGTAAATGTAAAACTTGTTTTCAAAATATTAAAATGATAAATACATAAATATCTAAACCTTTACTAAAAGTATGTTTGTGTTTAGCATATTTCTTAAAAGTGTAACTAAGCATATTTATTACCAATGTACTTGTAATATACTTTTTAGAAATATATTAACAATCAATTCAATGTATATTTTAATGCACTTCAAATAAGCATGTTGGGAATACAAATGTATTATAAACATACTATTTGAATTTCAATTTGATTTGATTTGATTTGATTTAATTCAATTTCAATTTGAATTAAATCTTTTTCCCCCGGACAGCGTCCCACCAGTCCTCGTTTCAGACTCTCATCCACAGACAACTGGTTTTGGGAATTTTAACTGTGTGATAAATATAAGAGCACAGAACAACGGTTCATATGCTCATTGTCTCCAAATGATGATGACCAGGATAAATATTAAGTCTGCTGTTTAAAACAAATAAAGAACCAATGAAGGAGAATGTTATCATGCACAAACATCGTGAAACTCTGTATATTCATGTGCGCATGTCAAGAAATATATTACGATTTGAAGCTTGTGACATATAAACGCGCACATGAACCTGATCACTTGTTTAGCGTTCATGTAAACACTACATTCAGATTCATCAATGTGAATGAATTCAGTCCGATTGAAAAGTTGTTCATGTAAGCGTATCTGCAGAGTTTCTGTCCAGCTCTTAACGCTGAATGTGCTCTTGGATGGTTAGATACATGATGGGCTAATGTAGAAAATAAATAACTCAAGGTCATTAAAAATATATTCTGGGATGAATATATTGTAATCCTGTTTTTTTGTCATTAAGGGAAATCATCTTGTCTCAGTTACAAATTTTACTGGTAAATGATAAAGAATGATGAGGAGGTTTAAAACACATTAAAAACAACTGGTGTTTCTGCTTCACTCCGCATCGCTCTCATACTGTGATCTGAAACACTGACAATAAAACATCCCAGTGCCATCATCAATATCAGCTCTAACTCTTATTTCATATCAAATATATTACCACTGATAAATGTATATTTTTAAAGTTTTTAGAAACTTTGCTAAACATATATTGTAAACATGATATTGTGTAGTTTGTGATCCTCCATCAGCAGCTGCAGTTTCTCTCAGCTGTATCAGTGCAGTCACTGTGACGTCTGACTGACAGAGGTTTTTGTACGACTCTTTATCACTGTGTGAACACCCAGTTACTACTGATAATGTGTGCACTCTGACAGTAATAATCTCCTGTATCTTCACTCTGGACTCCACTGATGGTCAGAGTAAAATCACTGCCAAAGTAAGATCCACTGCCACTGAATCTAGATGGAGTTCCAGTATAAAGGCTGTTTATGCTATAAATCAGGAGTTTAGGAGCTTCTCCAGGTTTCTGCTGATACCAGGCTAAGTCATTAGAAGTTAGTCCTACATCTATATGACACTCTATTGTTGCTGTTTGACTCTGTTGGACAGTTTTAACTTCAGGTTGAGTCAGAGTCACTCCTCTGGATTCTGAAGAAGAGAAAATAAAAGTTATTAGTGTTTAAAACTTTTATCATCATATACTTTTACAAAAACACCAAAACCAGAGTCAGTTTTTACATCTTACCTTGAATAAACAGTGCAATGGTCCAGATGAAGATGTTGATTGTGTTCATTGCTGTAGTTTAGTCTTGTGTGATGATGAAGATTGTGTTCTGCTCTCAGTCATGAAGTGTTAAACTCACAGCACTATAAACACTCTCAGAGCACTGAAGCATGTGCTGACAATGCAAAGAAGTGGGCAGGATTTACAACAGCTTGTGCTGATAACAAACTCATAAACTCTCTACATCACTCGATCCTGTTAAGTGTGTATTATTTTTCTGTATACTCACAATAAAAACAAAGTGTTGTGCTTTTCGCCAAATAAAGAAAAATAAACATAATGCGAGTTCTGTCTTCTCTCTGTCTGTGTAGTCTATTCTGAAACACGTCCGAAAATGAACTGTAACTCAGCGAATATTTCTCCCACTGACACGTGAAATATGTCTTTATGAAGCTTGAATTCTCTTCTTTTAAATGAAGTAATTTATATAAAAAACAAATATTCTCAGCTTATGTAATCCATTTGAAAGCAAGGAGAGGTACCGTTTTTACGTTCTCCCTTCATTATATTTAATGAGCTGAGGCCGCCCCGCCTCCGGCGCTATTCACATGGTAAATAGTTTAGGTGATCTATGAATCAGATGATTCTGGACAGCGAGGAAGAATTCACCTTTTCCTCAGAGGAAGATTGCAACTCGCCGACGAACGGCTGCATTTTCAAGAGCGAATTGATCCCGCCGAGGACACAAGTTCAGAGTAAGTTGTTTACTGTTATATAATTCCTTTTCTGATAATATAGAACTCATATGAATTTTCAGACTATATTTTAGGTATGTGGACAAAAAAATCAAACTCAACAAATAGACAAATGGATAGCATATGTGGAAAGACCTGGGAACCCCCTTCAAAAAAAAAAGAAAAAAAAAGTAAATATGTCAAGTATTAAGAAAGTTACAACATTTTATAGTTCAGTAATCAGCGCCTATTATTGTCTAATTTCTAAGGTTAAAACAATAGAAATTAGTGTGACCGAAAACGAGTCATTTTTCACAAAAATGCTCATAACTTTTTCAATATTCAAGATATCTTAATGAAATTTTCTGTGGAGATGGGTTTCATAGAGTGCTTTGGATCCAATGTGTTAAAACTTAATTTTAACACGCATAATGACTGATTTGGCCTATCTTATGGTATTTTTCTGATGAGCAGTTGTTGAAAATACAAATAATTGAATGGGAAACAATGATCCAAGGAAAATTATATCTTTTTTTTTTTTTCAAAACTAAAATCATGAACAATATTGCTGACTGTAGAAACATTTTTTTTTTATATATATATATATTCATAACTTTTTTATTTTATATATTGCACACAAATAACCTACGATACATCAAATTTTTTTAAGAAACATGCGATTTTTTACTTTTTTTTAAAACATACTACATGTTATTCATCATTTACATTTGTTTTCATGTGCTTTGTGCCCCCGTTTTCTTAAATAAATAAGTGAAATAAATGATCCCTGTGTCACACTAACATTGTTTGGAGACGACGCTGGACCGTGGATAGCAGGTGAGTTGGAGATGAGGTTGGACCGTGGATTGCAGGTGAGTTGGAGATCGCGCTGGACTGTGGATTGCAGGTGAGTTGGAGATGACGCTGGACCTTGGATAGCAGGTGAGTTGGAGATCGCGCTGAACTGTGAATTGCAGGTGAGTTGGAGACGAGGTTGGACCGTGGATTGCAGGTGAGTTGAGATGACGCTGGACCGTGGATAGCAGGTGATTTCCGACCAGAGAAAGGCTGAGGCAAGAGGACACTGTAGCTGATTGGCGATCTGGCAGAGAAGTGGTGATCGATATATTGTCACACCCTTAACAGAGACTATATATATTCTGTTAGATGGTAAGATCATCGGCAATTAGATCGGCTGCCAGCGCAAACACAGACATGTCAAAATCAGTTGCATCTTCATAGGATTCGTCCTCCCCCCAGTACGCAACAACACACCTTTTTCCTTTCGCTTTCATTTTTACAATTCTTCCATTGTACACAATGCGTTTCCCTTCTTCACACCAAACATGGCACATGTTCCTTCCAACTGCTTTGCCAGACAACAGCTCTGTGATCTTTTCGAGTTTTGACTTTTCAAGCTCTGGAAATTTCTCTTCGAGATCTTTAATCTGGATATTCTTTAGTTTTCTTTCCAGCTTGTTTCTTGCGGTTATCTCCTTTGCTTGTTCTTTCATAGCTTGCCTTTTACTCAGCTCCTCCCTCAGATCATTCTGCTTTACTCTCCTCCTCTGCCTCTGGACCTGTCCCAGCTTCACAGCTTTTTTCAAAATTGCATCTCTCTTTTCTGTATCCATGTCTTCAAGGAATCCAACAGTTTTGTTCTTTTGAGCCCTCATCTTACATGAGAGAAAACAAAGGGTGGCATTTGGGGATCTATTTTAGATGCACTAAACATTCCCATGATTTCCTCTGCATCAATGTTGTGTGTTCTGGCGGACTTGGTTTCCTCTTTAAATTTTTCGGTCAGGTCTATCTCAAAATATTTTTTATATTGTCTTTCTAAGACCTCGACAATGGCACCAAGACAAGCTTCCATCATGACCTTGAACAGGTCCTCATCTTTTGGAAGATCTCTCAACTTCGGTAGAGTTTCATCTGAGTCTTTAAGAGCATCTCCAAAAAAATCGTTGCTCTGTGTCAAGAGATCCAAGGGGCTCCTTTGTTCCTTCAGTCGGGTGACCACCTCCTTAACCACAGATATTGCTTCCACATGGTCAATTTGGTTCACTGCTGCCCTGTAGAATTTCTTCATCCATGGACCGGTCAGCAGTTTTCCCAAAAGGCCCAAAACCTGCATCTGAACGTGGCCTGTGGTTGACCTGAAGTCGGAGAGCAAGCTTGCTCGCAAACCGCCACATGATGTTCCTGTCTCCAAAAACTTCATGAAAACAGTGTAATACTGAATGAAGACTCCACAGATGTGGAAAAGAATGTGAAGCCGATTTCCCCTATAACGAGGAAGTATGCCTCTGGGCAATTTCTGGTTGTCCAGGAATGTTACAAAGCCACGTGGATCTCCTTTTCCATCTTTGTATCTTAATTTATTCATTGCCATCACAATGTTTCCAGCAGAACAGTCGTTTCCCCATAGTTTTTTCAATGCCAGTGTATCCTCACATTCTTTTAAAGCGGAGCGGGTTTTGATTGCTATCGAATCTAAGGGATGCAAATGGCAGTTGAGCTCATTTAAAGTTTTATCCCATGATTAATTTACAAGCAGTATTGCAGCGTGGTTGGCCGCGCACCTGTCAGTTAGTGTGTTTGATATGTTGTCAATAATTTTACTTCGTGTGTCCTGATAATCTCCGTTGTAGAAATAGGAATGTACACTGGCCAGATTATCAATTGTTTCTATTATATGGGTACTGTAATCCTCAGCAGTCCCCCCAGGAAGTTCGTCAACAGCTGCAGCATAACACTTTGTTTCTGTTGTTATGTGCACACTATTTACATGGACCCCTTCTTGTGTGGTTGCGTCAAATCCAAGGGTGGTGTTTTTATTTTCGAGTATTTCACGGGTCATCGCTTCCACAGTGGACCTATGAGGCACATCAGTCAAGGCCACTCCAAAACGTGCAGAGAACTTTTTAATAAGCCTAGGGACATTGCTTGTTGGAACCTGGTCTGCTACAGCATCATACACCATCATACGCATATCTGCAGAATACGTTTTTTTGTCCAATTTGGTTTCTTTCTGTTCTGCTTCCAATTGCTTAATTTTCTCTTCAAGCATTAGCTTTTTGTTTTGAAGGTGTATGATTTCCTCTTCTTTCAGCTCCAACTTTGTCTCCAGCTCTTGGATTCTCACTTCACTAGATGACTCTCCCTGTGCATGTGTTTTCTTCTTATATTGTCTTTTCAGTCTTTTGTATTTATTTCTCAAACCTGAAAGGGCTTTAATGGTGTCACTTAAGTTTTGTGCATTGGCTGAAGTGTCTAGCTTTTCTTTTAGTGCAGTAATTTTAGTGTCCTTCCGTTTAATTTTTTGGTTAAGATTTTTCACAGCCTCCCTTTTTTTTGAAAATGAAAAACGTCTAATTGTTTGTAGCTTTTCCCTCTGCATGGCAAGCTGGCGCTGTCGCATGATTTGCAGACTTTTCTTGTATACTTTACAGGACTCGCATTTTGATGTCCTCCTTGTGTTTTTTACAGGAGAAATTACAGAAACCTTTGCAGGAGTAGGTGATGGCTCAGGCTCCATCTCACTTGCATGACTGAGTTGCTTGGTTTCAGATTGCTCCAGTAGGAAGGAAAACTTCTCACGACACATTGAGTCAAATTTTTCAAACACAATCGGCCTCGAAAGCCTTTGAAACCTTTTAATATTTCGCACTACCTTTATAACCGCAGCTTCCAGGAGTCTTACTGGTCCCTGCTCCTCAAATGAAGACAGGAACTTAACAGTCTTTGCCCGGTTACTCTCATATGAGCAAAGATAAAGGTAGACCACATGTCCATTCAAAAGGTCATTTAATGCACCAGGCAGGGAGGAAAAATTGTCCATAACATGTTGCTTGGCTTTTCCTGGTCTGGCGTTGAGATTTGCATTTTGGCCTTTTCTCTTCTGATGCATCTTGACATCTAAAAGGTAATAGAAAATCATTAACATTTTGTATTAAATACAGGCAATGGATAAGCACGGAAGCACAAGCCAATTAGTTTAAATAAGATGCAAATAAATGGCCCAGAACCTCATTATCTACAGGAAAAGACCACATTTTTAATAATTCAAATGATAAATAATTATGTCTTGTATTTTGGGCATTTTAGACAGAACATTTTCAGCTGGTCCTTTAGCTGTTCTAAAAAAATGTATTTGTGCTTTTGGAGTATTTTTTAAGTGATAATTGGCTTATGCGTGTGATGTCATCACAAAATTGAGTGGCTAACCTGCAATGTTATTCTTGTGTTATTCTTTGATTTATCCCTCAATTAGACTTTCTAACTTATGTTTGATTTTGATTTGTCCATTCATTTGAGGATTCATTTCTATTCAGATTTGAATAGAAATAAAAATTGAATCTGCAAGTCTGCATAACCTCTATGCATATTTGATATTCTAATTTATTATTTTAGCACATTGTAATTTTGTATTTACACTTACCCAGATTTTTAAAACATTGGGCAATGGCCCATTGACTTTTTTTTTTAGCTGAGTCACAAATCAAATCCAAGTCTCTCCTGTTTCTCTGCTGCCTCATTCTCCTCCCGCTCTGCTTTCATTCATTCATATTTCATCAAAAAGGAGGTGGCCTTGTTCTCTTACGAGAGGTCTCTCGTACTGCGTAAGATATCTTACGCTAGGGGAAAATCCTTTTCCGCGAGATATTGAAGCCAAAAATTATCCTTAATTTTGTAATAATGCAAAACGCGTTGCAGCAGCAATGCAGACATAGGCGAGACAGCTCGCGCGCCTATTGGCTGCTCTGCGGCAACTGCAGCAGCCTATCGAGCGAGGCCTGGCGTGACGTCAGACCCAATCAGGGCACTTCGCGCCCGCTGCGTCACGTCCCGCCGAAATGGGCGTGGTCTAGGCCTATAAATATCGCTCGCAGGCAGCTATTATCTGATTTTTCATCCTTCAAGCGAAGCACACGCATCGCTGGAGCTGGAGAAGAGGCCGCGCCGTCTGAAAGAGAGCACCTTCAGCGGGACGAGTCACTGAAGTCGCTGGCCGCGCCGCCTTCCTTGCCTTCCTGCTGCGCTTTCCGGCATTATATCCTTTCTCTGCTACTGTGTTTATGTATGTGTGTGTGCTCGCCGCCGCGACACACACTCCCATTGCACTAAAAGAGCTGGGCGTCTTTTTCAAGACGCCCCTTTTCCTGATCACGCAGCTCTCGCACTCGCTGACGGCGACTGCCCTCACTGCGAGTTAGGTACTGCCTATGGTGACTCTGAGGACTCACCTGGCATCCTTCTCCGAGACTGCTCCTCCGCCCCCCCCCCCCCCAACCCGCAAAGCTTGCCGGTTCGCCCGCTTGCCTTGCCTGCTTGGGGGACGATACCTGTTCTCCCTCTGTTCGAGCCGCGCACACCGCGCCGCTCACAGAGGATGTCAGGAGCGGGCGGTCACGGGGCTAGCTTTCTCTCTCTCTCCCTCTGTTCAAGCCGCGCAAACTGCGCCGCTCAACAAGGGAGGCTGGAAGCGGACGGTCAGGGTTAGTTTTTCTTTACGTTATAAGAAAGCTACCCTGCCTTCTGCGCCCCATTCATGCGTCACTCACCGGCGAAAGGAGAAAGGTGTGTTTTTAGTCCCTCCGAGGATGGACTGACCTTCAATTTCTCATACATATTCCCAGTTCCCTGATCATGCGACTGGAAATATCAATATTGCAGCAGGCGAGCCTGTTTTAATACAAGCGCGCCTGCAAGCATACGCCGAAGAAAGCATGTGACGCTCTTATATGCTCGTGCATCCGAAAACCTTTGCGTTCCCCCCCTGTGGCTCAGTGGCGGAATCATTGGTTTTTCACACGAGAGACCGGAGTTCGAATCCCGGTCTAGCGGCAGTTAAAATTATGCCGCCAATGCTTCGCTCTGTCAGTTCCCTGAAAAGCGACTGCAGACGTGCATTTTGCAGCCAACGAGCGCGTTGCACAACCCGCTCGCCTGCACCCAAACACCGTTTCTATGGTTTCCGTGCGTCACTGGCGAAAGGAGAAAAGAGCGTTTTCTGGTCCCCCCGCGGACGGACCGACTTCCTCTTTCTCGTACATTTCTCATTCCCCTCTGAAGTTCGGGCGACTGGAAATGTCAGTATTGCAGTGAGCAAGCCTGGTGTAATACACGCATGCCTGCAAACAAACGCCAGCACGTTGACGCTCTCTTATGCCGTCAATGCTTGCTCTGTCAGTTCCCTGAAAAGGCGACTGCAGATGTGTATTTTGCAGCCAACGAGCGCGTTGTACAACCCGCTCGCCTGCACCCAAACACCGTTTCTATGGTGTTCCGTGCGTCACTGGCGTAAGGAAAAAAGGGAGTTTTTCTGGTCCCGCTGCGGACGGACCAACCTCCTTTTTCCTATACATTTCCCATTCCCCTCTGAAATTCAGGCGACTGGAAATGTCAATATTGCAGTGGACAAGCCTGTTGTAATGCACGCAGGCCTGCAATAAACGCCAGCATGTTGACGCTCTCTGTTTCTATGGCAACTTCTCGCTCGTTCAGTTCCAGTAAATGTGACTGTTCCAGTGTATCCTGCAGTAAACAAGTCGGTTCTGTCACCCGCTTGCCTGCACACAAACGCCGTTTTTACGGCTACCCAGATAAATCCCATAAGTGTGAATTTTTCTGGTGTCCCAGCCACGGCCGATGGTGCTTTATGTGTAAGAAGAATGCCCACTGCCCAGTGCCCATCTCTACACACAAGCACAGCCCGTCACACAGGGCTCGCGCACATGAATCGGCTCAGACCGATTGCGCTTCAAACATGGTGAATGTGCCCACTACCCAGTGCCCACTAACACCACGTTATGCATGTCTCACGGTTTCTGTAAAAACGAAACCAACGTGCACTCGCTTCACGCAAGCGAACGATGCTTTCGGTGTGATAAATGTGCCCGCTGTCCCGCGCCCACATCCACACATAGACATGACAGTTCCCACGGGAACCGCCCAGCCCTCCCCCTCGCGGTTAACCACCGCAGAGGAGTCGAGCGCTGGCAATCTGCCCGCTGTCATCAGCGCGCCCCATGCCTCAAATGTCACGAGCGACACGCTTGTGTTGCAGCACACCGAAGCTTCTCCATCGCTGAGCGAGCGGAGCGCGCTTCGTATTCGACCCCTAGCTATCCATGCAGACGCATGGGCAAAGCTACCCGGGGTTTCGAAGTGGGTGCTGAACATTATGGAAAGAGGCTATTCGCTGCAGTTTCGCCGACGCCCTCGCCGCTATGTGGCGCGCGTCGAGACCACGGTAAAAACAGAAGTAGCACATCTACTTCGAGCCGAAGTGACGAAACTATTGAGCAAAGGGGCCATAGAACCTCTCTCTCAAGATCAGAGCGAGGGAGGGCTATACAGCAGATACTTCCTGGTACCGAAAAAAGACGGGGGTCTCAGACCCATACTAGATCTAAGGCAACTGAACAAAGTGCTTGTGAAGCGACAGTTCAGGATGCTCACGACCAGGCAAATCCTTGTGCAGATTCGCCAAGGAGATTGGTTTGTGTCAATAGATCTGAAAGACGCGTATTTTCAAATACAGATAGCGTCACGTCACAGGCGATATTTGAGATTCGCCTTCGAGGGCCAGGCATATCAGTACACAGTCCTGCCGTTCGGTTTGTCCCTAGCACCCCGTACATTTACGAAGTGCATGGACGCGGCGCTCGCACCCCTCAGAATGAGAGGCATGCGAGTGCTGAATTATTTGGACGATTGGCTGATTCTAGCGCAATCTCGCGCAGTGCTCATAGAACACACGACCATTTTACTCGATCACCTCGAGGATTTGGGTCTGAGTGTCAATTGGGCGAAGAGCTCCCTGTCACCCAGTCAGAAAATATCTTTCCTGGGCACAGAACTGGACTCACTATCCATGATAGCGCGACTATCACAACAGCGCGCGGTAGACATTCGACGCACAGCGAACTCTTTTCGCTGCGGCGCGTCTGTCCCGCTCAAAAGATTTCAGAAGATGCTAGGTCTCATGGCCTCAGCATCGTCAGTACTCCAGCTGGGTCTGCTCCGCATGCGCCTGCTGCAGTTTTGGCTGAAAGCGCGAGTCCCACGCAAAGCGTGGGCACCCGGTTTGCTTCGCCTCAGGGTCAATCAGAAATGCGTTACAGCTCTGAAACCCTGGAAAGCGAACGACTGGTACCAATCAGGTGTAAGCCTGGGGACTTCCTCGAGGGTGAAAGTGGTGTCCACGGACGCGTCCACCTCGGGATGGGGAGCGCTGCTCGAGGGCAGACCGTTCTTCGGCCAGTGGTCAGAACGGGAGAAGCTCCTGCACATAAACTGCCTCGAAATGCTGGCAGTAGACAACGCGCTGACGCGTTTTTGTCCCCAAATAAAAGGTCACCACGTCTTGGTCCGTTCGGACAACATGTCTGTGGTATCCTACATAAATCGCCAGGGCGGCATCAGATCCGAGAAACTGTACAGGCTGGCAGAACGCCTCCTGGTATGGGCTCAGTGCAACCTGCGCTCGCTCAGAGCAGCGCACGTGCCAGGGATCATGAATATAGGACCAGACAGACTGTCCAGGAACAATGTTCCGGCAGGCGAATGGTCCCTACACCCACAGACAGTCCAACTGCTGTGGAAGAAATTCGGCAGAGCGGAAGTGGACCTGTTTGCGTCTCAAGAAAACGCTCACTGTCAAGAATTTTTCTCCAAGAGCAGGAGCGCGCTGTCCCATGTGTGGCCCCGCCGCCCGCTCTATGCTTTTCCCCCCGTCTCTCTCCTGCCTCAGGTGATAGAACGGATCAGGGAAGAAGGATGCTCAGTACTGCTGGTAGCACCGTTCTGGAAAAACCAACCTTGGTTCCCAGCCGTGATGCAGTTAGCAAGTACTGCCCCGTGGCCAGTACCAGTGAGGAGAGATCTCCTCTCACAGGCCCGCGGCTCCATCTGGCATCCTCACCCGGATCTATGGTCCCTTCATGTCTGGGCCATCAACGGGTACATGTTGGACTCCCTAAAGGAGTATTAAACACGATCACGCAGGCTAGAGCTCCGTCTACAAGACGACTCTATTCTTCGAAATGGTCAGTGTTTTCGGGCTGGTGCACAGCCCGTGGTGTGTCACCCACAAATTGTGATGTGACGGAGGTGCTTTCCTTCCTACAAGAGCTGTTGGATGGGGGCAGGGCCCCCTCCACGCTCAAAGTTTATGTGGCGGCTATAGCAGCGTTCTCAGAAACAACGCTTGGTCAGTCAATAGGAAGGAACGATTTAGTCATCCGCTTCCTTAAAGGAGCTAAGAGACTGAATCCTCCCAGACCTCCCTCAGTCCCCGTATGGGACCTTTCTACGGTTCTGGAAGCCATGAAAGGTGCGCCATTTGAGCCTTTACAGTCAATCGATTTGAAACACCTGTCTTTCAAAACGGTGTTTTTGCTGGCTCTCGCTTCGGTGAAGCGCATAGGGGATCTGCACGCGCTCTCTGTGAGCGCGGCGTGCATGGAGTTTGGGCCCAATGACTCAAAAGTTATACTCAAACCTAAGCACGGTTATGTTCCAAAATCCCTCAACACACCGTTTAGGGCGCAGATTATCTCTCTGTCAGCCCTACCGGTCCCTGATGAGGAAAGAGACGCGAGCCTCCTTTGCCCAGTCAGGGCATTACGAGCTTATGTGTCTCGCTCGTCTGTTTTCAGACAGACGGAACAGCTCTTTGTTTCGTTTAGCGGACGTTCTAAGGGACTAGCCGCGTCGAAACAGAGCCTATCCAGATGGATAGTTGATGCTATAGCGCTGGCATACGCCTCCAAGGGCATGCAGTGCCCTTTGGGTGTCAGAGCGCATTCCACAAGAGGCATGGCCTCTTCGTGGGCTTGGTCAAGTGGGATTGCCTTGCAAGATATTTGTATGGCGGCAGGCTGGGCCTCCCCGTCTACATTTATAAGGTTTTGTAACCTAGAGGTTCCCGCCCTGCAGGCCAGGCTGCTGTCGGTCTAAACTACCAGTATTATCTGACCTGATGCGTTCAGCTCAGAATGCTGCGTTTACTGAGCACAGCTCAATTTTCGACAGTTTAAAGCTGGGCAAACTGTGTAAGACCCACATTTTTTCCCATCAGTTCAGGCCGTACCCCGCCCTGTCTGTATGATGAAATTTGCGTCCCTTCAACGCTACTTTATGTGGAAAAGTGAGGCTGCACCCCTCCTTCTTCCCGGACTCTCTGTGAGTTCACTGAGTGATTGTGCACTATATGTACCCCGGGCTTTCGCCCTTGGGTCTTTGGTGTCAGATCTCAGCATGCACGGCGTTTTACACTGGGTCCCCTAGCGTAAGATATCTTACGCAGTACGAGAGACCTCTCGTAAGAGAACGTACTCGGTTACTAACGTAACCTCGGTTCTCTCTAGAAGAGGGAACGAGTACTGCGTATCTTGCCGTGCATGCACACGCTCTGGTTGCTTCGATGATGAAAAACCAGATAATAGCTGCCTGCGAGCGATATTTATAGGCCTAGACCACGCCCATTTCGGCGGGACGTGACGCAGCGGGCGCGAAGTGCCCTGATTGGGTCTGACGTCACGCCAGGCCTCGCTCGATAGGCTGCTGCAGTTGCCGCAGAGCAGCCAATAGGCGCGCGAGCTGTCTCGCCTATGTCTGCATTGCTGCTGCAACGCGTTTTGCATTATTACAAAATTAAGGATAATTTTTGGCTTCAATATCTCGCGGAAAAGGATTTTCCCCTAGCGTAAGATATCTTACGCAGTACTCGTTCCCTCTTCTAGAGAGAACCGAGGTTACGTTAGTAACCGAGTACGTTTTACAGCCCATTGCTAAATCTTTTGTAAATTAGACACTCAGTTAATTAACCCCTATATTTCACATCAATACATTTCTGGCCCGATTAATACATCTTAAAAACTGACAGTGAACAAACGATTCCGGCCACCGGCACACATTCTCCGCTACTGCCTACAGTGCGACTCATCTTTTTTTTTTCTTGTGCGCACAGAGCACAGAGGACCGGCTGCTAAGCTCCCATCCTTAATTTAAAAGATGGATTTTGGTTGATTCATGCCATTTCCAGTTGTGTAAGTATATACAGAGTTATATATATATACAGAGTTAACAATTCTAACGCCAGTGGAGGAAAGAAAGTGGAGGAGACCACACAAAAAGTTAAGCGGACACGACGCGCGGCATTTTGACAGCTCTTCTACAGGTAACGTTCAGTGTCGGTAGTCATAAAAAAAGTGGGGGAGTTTAAATGGCCATGAAACTTTGTACAGCACACCACAAACATATGTTCTTTATGTCCACCTACCTCTGAGAAGTGTCCAAAATGGGTGAAAATAATTTCTTGACAGTTGAATTCTTCCGTCTTGTTTAAAATCGCCGTTCAGGAGGAAAATGCAGCCTGACTAGCAAAAATGTAAAACAAATGTTCAGCCGAAAACCCTAATGGCATGATTGGCTAAAAATAATCAAGGATTCCCACAGCGAGCCAATGAAAACAACGCATTTGAGGAGACCCGCTCAGAGTGATGAGGGAAAATCCAGCACAGAGATTTGGGACAAAATGGCGGGCGCTATTTATTGATATGTCCACATACCTATATATTTTGCCTAGTTTTGGCTAGCTTTTGACATCTTACAGGAACGATTGCCTTACAATATCCCTAACATTTGTGTATACGCTCAAGTGTAAACTTTTTTAAATGTGATATTACTCTTTAAACATATTTGTATATTAAATATATTTCACTCAGTTTTGATTAGCTAATGACACTGGTTAAAATGCTAAAATACTGCCTTATGCGTAATGTAGCATGTTTGTGAATATCTGCTTAGGTGTAATGTGATTTAGTGCAAATATATTTCAGCCTCTGGTAAAATATGTGATATTGTCTAAATACATTATATTTTTATATGTTCGGTTTTGGTTAGCCTATGACAGTGTTTATCATGCTTCAATACTGCCTTATGCACAGATGTTTGTGAATCTAGGTGTACATTTTTTTAAATGTAGCGATGTGTCGTTCGCGAACGATCCGTTCATTGCGTGCGTCACTAAATGCGTGCGGTGTATATCGCCCATCAACAGATACTCGCGGTGACGGTCTACGGCCCATTATATATTTCTCCATCCTATGGCCCATCAACAAAACATTGTGTGTCCATAACCATCAATTGCTCATCAGTTTACTTTGAATAATGTATGCTAACAGTTTTTTTTTGTTGTTGTTTTTTTTAGGAATGTGTCAAGCTCTCCTTCTCCAGCACCCCGCAGAGGGGCACGCAGGTGTCGTTCAGTTCTCAGTGCGATGGAGAATCATCCCGAGTAAGTCCACAGACGTAATATTTACAGATTTAATTGTGTTTACATCGTCATAATGTAACAATCCGCCCTTTAATGTTCTTTTTAAACAGCTGTGTTACTATAAACGCACAAGGGGATCTTTGGAATGAAAGCAGTAATCACAGATACCACAAAACTTCAACAATGTCACATACTCAATGCTTTCTTAAAGACCCACTCCGATGAAAATCATGTTTTTCTAGGTGTTAACATGTTCTTGTAGCATTTTTCTCATGTTAGAGGACATATCTTGAGAAAAATAAGCTCAAAGTTGTATTTCTGAGTATTTCTGCATTCAAATGTCGGTGAATCAGTAGCAGACGCTAAAATGCCGTTTAAAATAGACTGGAGTTGTGACGTAGTAACTCCACTGGGCGGGGCCACAAGCTCATAAGTCCCGCCCGCTCAGGTTCTGAGGAGTAGAGAAGACGATGGCGGATCAACACCTATGTGCGGTAGCGGGTTGCAATTCTAAGAGGAGAGATAGTGGTATTAGCTTTCATGCTTTACCCAAACATGTTGCTGTAAGAGATAGATGGATTATGTTCCTTGGTCACGGCAATGTTAAAAACCACACATCGGTTTGCGGTCAGCACTTCACTGAAGAATGTTTCACTAACTGTCAGAAGAAAAAAATGGGCTTCGTCACTAAATTATTTTTGAAGCCTGATGCAGTGCCTTCCATCAAGACACCATCAACTGGACAGCCTGTGTCTTTACCGGTAAGTTTATTTATTTTTTTTCTGTCGGGAGCTAGTTCAACGATCCCGCCTGTTTGCTAGCACAGTGCGGCCAAAGTGGCGCTTTTCTGTCAGGAGCCAATTCAACGATCCCGCCTGTTTGCTCGTTACATCAGCTAACGTTATCTACCTGGCAAAAAAAGCCAGTGCTGCATTATGTAAATAAGTCACTTTTCACTGTCTATTAAGCGTCATCTAAATTCCGCGCTCGTTCAAGTAACGTTAGACTAGCACACGCAGGGTGGCGACGAGTTTAGCCTGTCGCAGTCGTTTCATCACTCGTGAGAGAGTCAGTTTTTCAGATAGAGCGGTGACAGTAGCGTCATAATAATCCCGAAATTCCGATCAATCCACTGATACTAAATATGCCGCGAATATGCGATACTTTTACCGCGACGTCTCGGAGTGAAAATATGATTGGTGATAACTTTGATTAACTTCGGATAATAATAATTAACGTGTATATAATACTGTAATGCTCCTATATTGACTATATGACTTCTACCTTACTGAGAAAAGTGTATGATTAATGGTAAAGTTATTTATTGTGTTCTGTTTTCGCTGTTTCTTCAGAGTAACGTCACTTCTGCGGCGGCCACACAGACAAGAGATGTAGGCTGTCAGTGGGAGCCACAGAAGAGGGGAAGGTCAACTGTGGCCACCCAGCTGTCAGAGTATACTCTCAAATCCATTCGAAGTAAAGGTAAGTGTTGCTTTGTGTAATGACATGATCTAATGATTTCTATTGTTTTTAATATTTTTAGATATTCTTTGTATGCACCGTTTCGAAAAATTGAATATGTGAATGTCACTTATTATTATGAAAATAGTGACACCGGATGTGTATTGACCCCTGGACTGTAATATGTAGTCATAGTAATACATGTCTGTTCATATTTAAAATTGTCATATTACAGCTATCCAAGTCAATCCATCCACCAGTTCCTTTGGAAGCAATACTGAGGTGAAAGCAGAGTTTGGAGGATTTACTTCAACACCGGACAAGACAAGGCCCCCACCTTTGAAAAGGAGACGCCTTGAGACATTGCTGGATGACACAGAGGATCTGGATGATGCTGAGGAAGAACCAGTTGACAGTTCTCAGTCAACATATCACCCCAGCATGTCTTCTTTGAGTGACTCAACCATTGTCAGGTGATCACTTACTTTGTAGTCGAATTGCTGTATTATGTTTTATGAAAAGAGAGATGAAGAAATATGATATATTTCATCCTCCACCCACCCCACAGCCCTCCAACACCAATACAAGATATTGTAAAATATCTTGTATATGAAGATTGCCTCCTTGCTCTGTTCCATGACTGTCCAATTTGTCAGCGGACATGTAAGCTGGAGAAGTATGTCAGGGGAACATTTTTGTCAATCAGACAGAAATGTCCTTTCTGTGACTATTCCAGGCAGTGGAAAAGTCAGCCGATCATCGGCAGCACCCCAGCAGGCAACCTGCAGTTATCTGCTGCAGTACACTTTACTGGCACGTCATTTAGACAGATCAGCAAAGTAAGTAACAGTACATAAATATGAATAAATGTAGCAAGAAGTGGATAAAAATATACAGCATTAATGGACGTATGTGTGTGTACTTTCTGTCTAATTTCAAAACATAATCAACTCATCAAGATTTGGTTGTGTTACAGGTTCTGTCTGCACTTAAAGTCTGCAACATAGTAGAGAGCACATATTTTCTCCATGCCTCATCATTTATGGAGCCATGTGTTTTCGCTGTGTGGAAGCAGACCCAAGCAGACCTGATCCAGGAAACAAAGAGTAGGCCTGGGGGAGCCGAGCTTGGGGGTGACATGAGAGCCGACAGCCCGGGACACTGTGCAAAATATGGCTCTTACTCAATGATGGACCTCAACACGGGAAAAATTATTGATGTCCAGTTGGTGCAGGTGAGATTATGGCACATGCCCACTTAGTCCAAAAGGTACAGGATATTGTCTTGTACTTTTGTGCATTTTTTGTTATTTAATTGCTTGAGGATTGAGCACCCATTCACACTTTTTTGAGGGTTGAGGCCGTTTGGACTACATGCTCACGTAGAAATGGTAAAGTTTGATTTCCCCCAGAAGTCTAGGAGCCCAATAAAAACATTTAATTTATTTCTGAATTAGATTTTATTCATTTATGCTCATGTGCAAAACCTGAATAATTCACAGTTTAAAATTGATCTATGAAAATAAATGTCACATGGTGAATATGACAGTCTGACCTTCTGCATTAATCATTTATTTTAATATCTCACCTATGACAGAATGTTGATGTGAAATAGAAAAAAAAAATCATGTGTTTGTGAAATATTGTTTTCTCTATCCCCACAGAGTAACGAATGTGGCGGCAGTGCCAAAATGGAGAAAGAGGGCCTGATTAGGAGTCTCGATTTCCTGGAAAAATCTGCTGTGAAAGTTGCATCAATTGTTACTGACAGACACTCTCAAATCCAGAAGTTTTTGAGAATTGAGAGGAACGATATTGAGCACTTTTATGATGTTTGGCATGTTGCCAAAGGTGAAGTAAATTAAAAAAATTGTTATTCACATGGTTCTTGAACTTTGATATACACGGTGCCATGTAACAGACTTCCATTTGCTCATTCTCGCCATTCAGGTGTTTCGAAGAAAGTAGAGGCTCTGGCAAAGATGAAGGACTGCAATGAGTTAAAGAGATGGCAGCAGAGCCTGGTAAACCATCTGTACTGGTGTGCCATCTCTTCCTCATCGGGTGAAGAAGCTGTAGCTAAGTGGACCTCATTCAGTAATCATGTCCAGAACATCCACAGCCATGACAACGTCCTCTTCCCTGAGTGTCTGCACCCTGCCTTGGATGGAAGCCGCCCGAAAAAGTGGTTGAAATCAGGCATGTAATCTCAAGATCATTTAGTGTACCGGTATCCATGCTTTTGTTTTCTATAAATAATACATATCAACATTAATTTGCCAACTTGTTTGTGCTATTGCACAACTTTCCTAAAAGTGATATTGGATATGTGTATGGAAAAAGAATATTCTAATATTAATGCTATCAATATTTTAATTGCAGCATCAACGGCTTTATTTAAACTGCAGAGGATTGTGTCAAACAAATACCTCTTAAAAGGTGTGGCAAAACTCAGCCCAAAGCACCAAACATCGGCCATTGAGGGTTTCCACAGCGTTATTCTGCGATTTGCCCCCAAAAATGTCGTCTTCTCCTACAGGGGAATGCTATGCAGGTAAACAGAAGTAAATTTATTTGTTATTTTGAAAAGCACACACCTGTCTCTCACCTATATTCTTAGTTGAATCCAGGTTGGAATTTATTCATTTGTTTTTTCGGATGGCCATTTTATATATTTGTGATTTCAGGTTGTATCTCGCTTCGCTGCATTTTAATGAAAATGGAAACAAGGAACAGCTGACGTCTAGAGACGGAACACCAGCATACAAGATCAAATACCCCAAGCACAAGAAAGGAAAACACACGATCCAGCCACTGAAGAAAAAACCATCATATGGTAGATTAAAGACATATCAATAATTGTTTTATTTTTATTTATTTTTTTGGTACATACAGATTAATGATTATCTTTTCTTCCCAGCCTATGTGGACAACCTAATGCGCGTCTTCTTCGACGAGGTGCTGCATGAACCAGCAAAATTCACTGTTGAGATTCAGGAACTGAAGATCCCAGACACCCTGTGTTCTCAGTTCCACAGACCAGACAAGCAAGAGGCTGTTGCTGCCTATGTATCTCGCTTCAGCCACTGATGCACTTTATTTTGCGTCTTGGTAGACCTCAAACACAAATGACATGGCAGTCTATTCTTTCTGGTTGATTATTTTAATTCATATGATGTTTAATTTCAATCATTAACAGACAGTGCCTGGAGTCAGGGTCAGGACAAGATAGATAGATAGATAGATAGATAGATAGATAGATAGATAGATAGATAGATAGATAGATAGATAGGATATAGATAGATAGAATATAGATATAGATAGATAGAATATAGATATAGATAGATAGAATATAGATATAGATATAGATATATATAGATATAGAGAGATCTAGTGGTGTAAGAAGCCAACATAATTTCCCTCAGGGTCTGGATACTGCTGGCGGATGCTGACCACGACACAGGATGGGATCACTATTCTATTGCCATGGCCCAAGTACCCCCACACCCAGCTGACAAACTGGCGGTAGGCCAGATACCTCCTCTGCCTGTGAAAAAATGCAAGATTATAACTACTGTATATACTTAAATGTATACTTTAATAATAATAATAATAAAATGTGATTACTGTTTTAGTAAATCATTATTTGTTGCAATATTTTGTACTACAAAAATCTGAAATGCAGACATTTTTGACACAACACGATGTGGGATCTTGTGATTTCTCCTATGCATCTTTTGATGTGCAGGAACTGTATTTTAGTATTATATATTTTATTACTGAATAGGAAACAGTATTTTACTTACGCATTATAAACATTTATTAGCAAAGGGCCGTGGAGGGCTCTGAAAATATTTAGGGCGTTCTCAAGTGCAAATTCATCCAGGCACACTGGCTCTAATCCTGGGTGAAGACTCATACAGGTAGGAGGCTGCAGTAGAGCCCTTAGTTTGACAACAACCTAAAAGGGGAGAAATACCGACAGCATCAATTATGTGGACAGTGGCCTATATTGGAGACAAAATAATTATCAATACAATTGTAAATAAGTAATTTATAGCATCATATAATCTACCTTGGGTATTTCCCAGCAGCAAATATTCTCAGAAACAATGGGCATTGTAATGCATTTACCACATGAGCACCTGATGGGGGAGGGGGGGAATAATAAATACATGCACAATTTAACTTTAGACTTAGGTTTTCAATGTGCTCTATATGTGAACTTAAATTTAGATTTGATTCTGCAGCACTATGATTTATTCTTTGTGTGATAGCTATGAAAACTTCAAAAAGGCTAATCTGACTAAATGTTTGGAGCATGTCCACAAACATATTTATTTACTAACATGTTATTAGGAGATATTGGCCTGAAAATAGTCAGTTCAAGAGATTACAAAGACAATACCATTCTGATACATCCACTTGTAGACGACTTGAACTATGTACGTCCTCTTGTTCATCTTGTTCCTCGTCCGAGCTGGCATCTGGCTCAAAACTGTAGGGCTGGATAGCTCCAATATTGTTCTCCATTTTTGTTGCAATGGTAATGACAGGTTGGGGGTGAAAAACTAGGTGACAGCTAGCGGTAATGACAGGTTGGGGTTGAAAAGCTAGGTGACAGCTAGCGGGAGGGAGAGAGATTTCTCAGCAACGAGGAGGGGGAGGGTCGTCTCCGTGCCAACGGCTCCGCCCACAACGCAGAGGCGAATTGCTAATGAGCTACTGCCGCTCTGCTGAAGCGAAGTCCCAGAAAACGGCACAGGTTTTGTGATTTTGGCTAAAAATGGCATAATCATAATTTAAAGACCACTGAGAATGTTTAAAAATAGCTCAAAAATATGATCGGAGTGGGACTTTAAACAGATAAATATGCCTAAGAAAAAGGTGTAAAGAAGTTGATAAGGCACACAGCAACAAACAAATATTCAGACGGCGCTGAACATCATCAACAAAAGACTCACCCAACAGTTCAATTGAATGACGCGCTTAGCGCGGTATATTATAAAGGAATCAAATATCCCGTGCAACCCCACAATTCCCCCTTTCTTGTCCCAGTCCACAAAATTAAACTAAAAGTTCCAACTCAAAGAAACCTTCCAGGCTGGCTCAGGACCGCGCTACAGTCTTTCCAACCAGGAAACAGTTAGTCCACGAGATTAATCCTTTGTCGGAACGTAACGGAAAAAACGTAATCCACAACAACAACAAAAAAAAGGAAAAAAGTAGAGCGTTGATCCAGTGGTATACCACACCAACAAGATACAAAAATGAAGCTGATCTCACCAGCTCCGTAGATCGTCGGACAATGTTAACTCACACAGTTGGCAAGTTTGGGTCCGAGCACGTCCTCTTACCGGAGACGCGCACACGAATAAACAGTCCAGGTGGTTGAATAAATTTCTGTCCTTCTCTCCCCCATTAAAGCAGTCTCTTAACATATCGGCTGACCAGGCTCTCAAACCATAAGGAACAGGCTTTAAATCTCTATAGCTGCAGCAAACAATGGCGCCATCTGTTCAAAACACACCCCTCCTTTGCTGATTCTCTCCACCCCCTTAAGTAAGCTTGAACGCGCCGCCATAGGAATTGCGGGCGGCCAAGGCCTTAAAGAGACATCCCACATTCTTACCAAAATACACAGTGGAAACTAAATATATTACACAGAAATACATACCAGTATCATTCATCATACATAAACATTATATGTAACCAATGTAATACGTTCTGAGCAACCATAAGCGTTCCTGTTCCAAAGGAACACTTAAATTAAAGTGACAGTGTCACAATAATATAAAAGTACATATTCTTGTGTGATATTACAAAAAACTGTTGTCTTTTTTTTAATCCATGGCCATTAGTGATCGATAATGATAATAATACAGTGTCTTTGATTGTGTTATCAGTATGCTCACAGTGTGTTTTGTTTTGTTTTTTACAGATGTGACAATGAACTTGTCCAAGCACCTGTCCCGAAGAGAGCCAAGGCTAACCAGCAGGCAAGCAACAGGCAGTCCACTCTGGCATGGAAAACAGAGACTGATGTTGACATGGTTTGTTTATTTTGCTCACATTTGATTTGCTTAGAGCCCGCATCAACGGGGCATAAGCATTTACTGTGAGATACCTGCCTTTACTTTTGTTTATTTATCGCTCGAGTTTGTAAGAACTCGCCCAACATGATATAAACAACAAGTCCTTTCGCGGATATTCCCCCATTAAATCAATAGTTTACTCACCTGATTATTAGCAAATCAGCCCTTCCAACAAACAGAGCGCATATGTGTAAAACAGTGCGTGTCATAGGAGACACAGTCAGTTGGAGTAGAGCTGCACAATTCTGGATAAGTTGAGGATCACGACTTAAATTCAATTTTAACATTTTACATTTTTATGAATGATTCAATGACTCACTCATAAAAACGTCACTTGTTTGATTACTGAATGATTCAGTGTTTTTGAACGAATCTCTTGAATGAATGATTCAGTGACAAATAAATGTAGATTTCGCATTGTTTGTAAACTCTGGTTGACTCAATAATATGCCAATTCAGAGTTCTTCTCATTGCGTGAAACTGACTGTTAAACGTTTAGGGACCCCAGTTATGCCACTGCTGAATGTAAAGCATGCTATTGTCACAGTTTGTGACACAATTAAACCATTTAGTGACCACTTGTGCATGGAAGGGGGATTTTCATTAAGAGTGAAAGATGAAGTTGAACACTTAAGATGTTATTTTTTTTAAATGTGTGTCTGGCCCAAGAAAACGCATCCCACACCACAAGAGCGCCTGCTTTCAATATAATATGCATTACTTGAATGCTTTAATTATTTTGACAGCTACCTTTGCTGTTTGAAATTCTCATGGCAATGAACTCAATTTAGTAATGTTCATGTTATAGTAATTGTTTCATTTGTTACATTTATAGCCCCACATAAAATGTATATAGTACATATATAAATGTTGATTACGTATTATATAGTTACATTTATAGCCCATAATAATTCAGTCACTCATGTTGTTGTGTTTTTTTTATTTAGTTTTTTTATGTAGATACCAATAATGACTGCCCAGACCTGTGGACAGCCAAACAAAAAGAAGATTTTAAATCCAAGTACCCTTGGTTAGGATACAAAAACGTTTAGGTAGATTGTTAGTTTTGACAGCTTCTAAAACAGTGAACACAGAGAAATATACAATTTGTGTGCTTGCATGTATGTGGGAGAAATGGACACTACACACATACAAATATGAATACAGTAGTTACATTGTTTATGCTTCACAGGGTGCCTGGTCTGTAGCAGTGTGAACTCCATTGGGATCGTCAAGGATCGTCATCGTCAAGAAGATCCAAGATGGCGCCGCGGATGGCTGCCTCGGTGTGGAGCTCTCCAGTTATTGTGTTGTTTTTGTTGGTTTGTTCTGCGTTTAGTCATTCTTTTCCTATCAGTTTCACCAAAGACGAACTACTGGACATTAGGAAACACACACCAGACAACTTTTTCACAGATTTTGATTACTCAGACGTTTTACTGGACATTCTCGTCGGAGGGGCAGCGGTGTTGTTCAAACGCGCGGTCAGACGCAAACGCGGGAAGCGCGCTGGCGCGCTGGTTAAACTCCGCGAGCGCGGCCTCCGCACTGCACTCCCTAGTATTCATCTTGCGAATCTCCGATCTCTTCCTAACAAAATGGACGAACTTCTTCTCCTCACCCGCACTAACAAGGATTTTTTAAACTCCGCTGCTCTGTGCTTCACTGAAACCTGGCTGAGTGAAGCCATACCGGACAACGCACTACATCTGCCGGGCTTTCAGCTGTTCCGAGCGGATCGCATCGCGGAACTAACGGGGAAAACGAGAGGTGGTGGATTGTGTTTCTACATTAACGAAAGTTGGTGTTCAGATGTAACAACACTGAAGAAGATGTGCTCTCCTAATTTAGAGGCACATTTCATAAACTGTAAACCTTTCTACTCGCCGCGGGAGTTTTCCTCATTCATTCTCGCGAATGTTTACATTCCTCCAGACGCGTGTGTGAGCGCGGCGATACAACAGCTGGCTGAACATATAGCTGAAATGGAACAAAGGTACCCAGACTCTCTTTTAATCATTCTTGGGGATTTTAACAAAGCAAATCTCTCCCGTGAACTGCCAAAATACAGACAGCATGTTACATGTCCTACCAGAGACAGTAATATATTGGACCACTGTTACACCACGATAAAGAATGCGTATCACTCCGTCCCACGGGCAGCTTTGGGGCTCTCTGATCATTGTTTGGTTCATCTTATACCGACCTACAGGCAGAAACTGAAATCAGCTAAACCTGTAATAAGGACTGTAAAAAGATGGACCAACGAAGCAGAGCAGGATCTACAGGCCTGCTTCGATTGCACTGATTGGACTGTTTTTGAAGCTGCAGCCACCGATCTGGATGAGCTCACAGATACTGTAACATCATATATCAGTTTCTGTGAGGATACATGCATTCCTACCAGGACATTCTTATCATTCACTAATGATAAACCATGGTTTACTGGGAAACTCAAACAGCTTCGTCATGCCAAAGAGGATGCTTACAGAAGTGGGGATAAAATCTTGTATAACCAGGCCAGAAACAGACTGACAAAGGAGATCAGAGTTGCTAAAAGAAGCTACTCTGAAAAGCTGAAAACCCAGTTTTCAGCCAACGACCCGGCATCAGTCTGGAGAGGCCTGAGGAACATCACCAACTACAAATCACCATCCCCCCGATCTGTGGAGAATCAACAACTGGCTGACACTCTCAATGCATTCTATTGCAGGTTTGAGAAGCCCAGACTCACACCTCACACCCGCTCTGATGTGCACTTCACACATCCACCATCACCTCCTGCAACCCCTCTCCTCCCCCCTTCTGCCATCCAACCTGAGCTTAAGGTCTGTGTGGAGGACGTGAGCCGAGTCTTCAAAAAACAGAAGACTAGGAAAGCTTCAGGCCCAGACGGCATCTCATCTGCTTGTCTAAAAGCCTGCGCTGACCAACTGGCCCCAGTCTTCACGCAGATCTTCAACAGATCATTGGAGCAGTGTGAAGTTCCCTGCTGCTTCAAACGCTCCACTATCATTCCGGTTCCCAAAAAACCTAAAATCACTGGACTTAATGACTACAGACCTGTCGCTCTCACGTCTGTGGTCATGAAGTCGTTTGAAAGACTGGTGTTAGCCTTTCTGAAGGACATCACTGGACCCCTGCTGGATCCCTTTCAGTTTGCTTACAGAGCAAACAGGTCTGTGGATGATGCAGTCAACATGGGACTGCACTATATCCTGCAACATCTTGACAGACCTGGGACTTATGCACGGATCTTATTTGTGGACTTCAGTTCGGCCTTCAATACCATCATCCCTGATCTTCTCACAGCCAAACTGACTCAGCTCTCCATGCCATCCTCAATCTGTCAGTGGATCTCCAGCTTCCTGACCGACCGGCAGCAGCGAGTGAGACTGGGGAAGCTCACATCCAGGACCCTCACCATCAGCACTGGCGCCCCCCAAGGGTGCGTTCTCTCCCCACTGCTCTTCTCCCTGTACACTAATGACTGCACTTCTAAAGACCCCTCTGTCAAGCTCCTGAAATTTGCAGACGACACCACCGTCATCGGTCTCATCCAAAATGGTGACGAGTCTGCTTACAGACTGGGGGTTGAACAGCTGGCTGTCTGGTGCAGCTATAACAACCTTGAGCTGAACACGCTCAAAACAGTGGAGATGATTGTGGATTTCAGGAGAAAATCCCCAGCACTCCCCCCTCTCACCATCATGAACAGCACTGTGGAAGCAGTGGAGTCATTCAGGTTCCTGGGCTCTACCATCTCTCAGGACCTGAAGTGGGCAAATCACATTGACTCCATTGTGAAAAAGGCCCAGCAGAGACTGTACTTCCTTCGCCAGCTGAAGAAGTTCAATCTGCCACAGGAGCTGCTGATCCAGTTCTACTCAGCCGTCATTGAGTCTGTTTTAAGCACTTCCATCACTGTCTGGTTTGGTTCAGCTACCAAATCGGACATCAGGAGACTACAACGGACAGTCCGGACAGCAGAGAGGATTATTGGTGCCCCCCTGCCAACCCTCCAGGACCTGTACTCTTCCAGAGTGAGGAAGAGAGCAGGTAAAATCATCACAGACTCCACTCACCCTGGACACCCCCTGTTTGAACTGTTACCGTCAGGACGGCGACACAGATCACTGGCCACAAGAACATCCAGGCACAGGAACAGTTTCTTTCCACAGGCCATTTCCCTTCTGAACACTTAACATGCCCCCCAAGGCATATGCCTGTAAGTGCAATACTCCCACTGTCTAGTGCAATATTCTCTTAACTCAGGTGATATTTATATTTATATTATTCATACTACTCAAAATACTGTAAATATGTTCATAATCTGTAACATGCACTAGACTCCCACTGTCTAGTGTAATATTCTCTAACTCAGGTGATATTTATATTTATATTATTCATACTACTCAAAATACTGTAAATATGTTCATAATCTGTAACATGCACTAGACTCCCACTGTCTAGTGTAATATTCTTTAACTCAGGTGATATTTATATTTATATTATTCATACTTCTCAAAATACTGTAAATATGTTCATAATCTGTAAATGTTTATTCAGACTAAACCCAACTGTGACCCCTTTTTTTTTTACTTTTTATACTATTTTTATTTTATTTTTTTTAAATATATTTTATTCTTAGAATTTGTATTACTATGTTTCTTGTTGTATTTGTATTTGTATATGTGCACTGGAAGCTTCAGTACCAAGAAAAATTCCTTGTGGGTGCAAGCACACTTGGCAATAAAGCTCTTTCTGATTCTGATTCTGATTCTGAGCAAGGTGTATCTCTCAAAAGAATGGATGAACTTTGAAATTCAAGCATCTGGCCAGGGAAGTAGAGAGACAAGACTGTCAGTCTTGAGAAATAAGGTGAGGAAACAATCAGGTTGTGAAGATGAGAGAACAACAGAAAGAAGCGGTCATTGAGAATGCGGTGGAGGCTATGTCTGAGTCCTACATGAAGGAAACCGAAGCTGTGTTTCGAACACCCTACCATTTGGCCAAAAAGAACAGACCCTTTTCTGACCACGAGAGCCTCAATGAGCTGCAGAAATTGAATGGTATAAAGATGGGCTCAATACTTCATTCACGTTACAGTGCAACACAAATAATTAAACATGTTGCCAATGAGATGCAGAGCAAAATCATCAGTAGCATAATAGCATCTTCGAGTAAGTTAGCTGTCCTAATTGACGAGGCCTCTTCTTTAAGTCACAAAGCTGTCATGACAGTTTCAGTTAAAGCATCAGTCCAAGAAGAAGAAAGCCCTGAATTCATATTCCTTGAGCTTGTTGAACTGGACAATCAGAGAGCAGATGGCATAGTAGAGGGTTTATTTACTTGTTTAACTAATGCTGGCTTTACAGAAGAATGGCTTCTTGAAAACTGGGTAGCATGTGTGACTGATGGCGCCAGCGTCATGTTAGGAAAAAAGTCAGGAGTGGCAACCAGGTTGACCTTGAGATTCCCAAAGCTTTTTGCATGGCACTGTATGAACCATAGACTTGAACTAGCTGTGTCAGATGCAATTGTTGAGGTAAATTCGGTCAATCACGTAAAAGCTTTTATGCACAAGCTATATTCTCTGTATAGTATGTCAAACAAAAATGAGCGTGAACTCAAAGATGCAGCAGCTGAAGTAGGCTCACAACTTCTTCGCATTGGCAGAGTCTTGGATGTACGCTGGGTGGCCAGTAGCTTTCGGACTGTTCATGCTGTTTGGACATCACTGGGAGCTCTTGTGCAGCACTTTAAGAATGCTTGTTCTGATGAGAGGAGGTCCAACACAGAGAAGCAAATGTACAGAGGTTTATTGGACCGTGTTCAAAGTCCTGAATTTATTTGTGACCTTGGGCTCATGTATGACACACTCCATGAACTAAGTGTCCTGTCACAGGAGCTTCAGGCTCGTTCTATAACTCTCCTCAGAGCAGAGCATCTGCTGAAACGCACAATCAGAGTGATACATTCATTTAAAGAGAATCCAGGTGAGAAATATGGTGAGGCTTCAGAAGCAAAAGAGAGTGGGGTGTATTGATCTATAGCCTTGAAAAGAAATGCAAAGCTCAAGTCTATCAATCCAGGACAGTTCTTACAAAGCCTTGTGAACTATCTTGAGCAACGCTGAGACCATCAAGGACCTCAGCATCCTTGATCAGAGTAAATGGCCATCAAACCCCAGCATCCGCCATGGTGAAGAACAAGTTAAGCGACTGTGCAAGCGATTTAACTTGTGCACAGACCAAGCACTGAATGGGATGCGGGACCTACTGGAAGAGCCCAACAGTGAGCCCAATGACCTGAAACCACTCATTAACTGTATGAAAACATTCCCTGTCAGCACAGCAGAGTGTGAGAGGAACTTTAGCCTTATGAACAATATAAGCACAGACAAAAGGGCTGTCCTACTGGTCTCAAACATATCAAACTTAATGATGATTAACATCAACAGACCCCCTACTTCAAAGTTTGATCCTAGAAAGTATACAAGGACCTGGTTGAAGACCCACCGTACTGCCTCTCTGTGAAAACCCCTGCAGAGAGCAAGTGTGTCTGCAATATACTGGAGTACAGGGGTAGACAGGCTTTTGACAGGTTTAAAAACCTGCACTGACTATAAATTCAAAATCAGTTATTTCTTATTTCATATTTATGAAATTGCGCTACTTACCTACTGAAGTTAAGTCCCTTGAGCCAAAAATATAAGCACTTATTTAGAAACCCTGCATGAGTATATCATTGTGGTTTTCATGAAAATGTTGTAAAATGTATATATTTTTGTTTTATATATTGTTATGTTTTAACATTGTTTTGAATATATTGTTGAATTCTTTGAATGATGATGATGATGATATTTTAATGTTAAAATAAACTAATCTAATATGATATATTCAAGATGAGGTAAGCATGGTGTTTCAGTCAGAGATTAGTTTATTTTTACTGGCCCACAGACTATAGGAATTGAGACAACTAAATAATTATGAATTTTGAGTGAACTATCTCTTAGAACAGCTGATTTGCAACAGATAGTGTAAACGTATAATGGTGGCACACTCTGGCCTACACTATCTGCTGCAAATCAGCTGTTCTAAGAGATAGTTCACAAAATAAACTACTGGCTCAGACTATTTGCAACGTGAGAGACTAGTGGTCCAATTTTCATGTGTGGATGGACTAAGGAATAGTCGCTCAAAATTCATAATTATTTAGTTGTCTCTTCCTATAGTCTGTGGGCCAGTATTAATTGCACAATAACTGCACCTCTTCTGTGGCTAATATTAATTTCATAATGATCCTTTCTCCGTGAAGTCAAGCAGCAAAAGTTAAGTGATAATGTGCAAATACTACTGGCCCATTTTGGGGTGAACTAATATGCAAGACTAGTCTTACATGTCACTGTTTATAACACAGAGCGTTCATCCTTTGCTGGGACGCTTAAACAAATAGTGGGGGCATAAATTAAGAGTATACCCACTTCTCCAGGCACCACTACATCACTGCGAACTGGGTTATTGTATTTTAGCATTAAGAAAATCTTATATCATATTTACCTTTAAGGTCTTTAGAAACTTTGAACTAAACATTGATATTGTGTAGTTTGTGATCCTCCATCAGCAGCTGCAGTTTCTCTCAGCTGTATCAGTGCAGTCACTGTGACGTCTGACTGACAGAGGTTTTTGTACGACTCTTTATCACTGTGTGAACACACCATCACTGTGATAACTCTGACAGTAATAATCTCCTGTATCTTCAGTCTGGACTCCACTGATGGTCAGAGTAAAATCACTGCCAGATCCACTGCCACTGAATCTAGATGGAGTTCCAGTATAACGGGTTGATGTCAGATATATGAGGAGTTTAGGAGCTTCTCCAGGTTTCTGTGAGTACCAGGCTAAGTAATTATTATTAAACACATCACTGCTGGTTTTACAGTTTATTCTGACTTCTTCTCCTGGTTGAACTGCTGGTATTGATGGACTCTGAGTTACAGTATACTGTCCTCTACACTCTGAAAGAAAACACAAACAAAAATGAAAATTATATATGATGATATACAGTATATGATAAACATATATTTCACATTTTAAGATAATTAATAATCATTATAAAAACTGTATTACACAAACCTTGAATAAACAGTGAAATGGTCCAGATGAAGATGTTGATTGTGTTCATTGCTGTAGTTTAGTCTTGTGTGATGATGAAGATTGTGTTCTGTTCTGCTCTCAGTCATGAAGTGTTAAACTCACAGCACTATAAACACTCTCAGAGCACTGAAGCATGTGCTGACAATGCAAAGAAGTGGGCAGGATTTACAACAGCTTGTGCTGATAACAAACTCATAGACACTAGAGTTACAGAATCATGACTTTATTTTGTATTTTTATTGTGACTCCTGAGACACTGAGGATGTGCAGATGAACGTCCATCTCTGTGTCCATATTCAGTCATGTGACCATCATCACTGCTACACTTCCACTAGATGAACCGCCATCACTAAAGTAAGATCATGAATCATGAGTCTGTTCAGAAAGTATCAGGACTGATTGTGAATCTCTAATCAGAGTTCATGGTGTCACTCCATCTATCATGAAGCCTCATGTGTGTCTGAAATCATCAAATGGAGAAGAAACAGGCTGTTAAAGATGGAGACATATTAGAGCTTGTTCACGTTTCATGATCTTGTGTGGAGATTCATAACCATAACCTGGCAAGGAACCAAAACTCCATCAGGTGACAGAATGGAGAAAAAAACCTTGGGAGAACCCAGGCTCAGTCGGGGGCCAGTTCTGCTCTGGCCAACGAGAGAACAGTGTATGATTATGATCCAGGCAGCGTTACAGGTCAGAAGTCAGATTGGTCGTGTCGATGAGGCCTTCACAGGGCTGATGAGGCTGGCACTTCAGGATGCGTCATGGTTAGGTCCAGGTGCAGATCCACCATCTGATCTGGATACGGACAAGGTCCACCTCACTTCAGTAAACGGAGAGACTGGTTGACACTTCAGTACTCCGTTGTCGTCGCGTCCAGGCGCAGGTCCTTCATCGGATCTGGATACGGCCTGGATCCGGCGGAAGAGGAGAGACTAGTTGACACTTCAGGACTGCGTTGTCGTTGCGTCCAGGCGCTGGTCCTTCATCAGGTCTGGATACGGCCTGGATCCGACGGACTGTGGTAAACCTCGGTATAAACAGAGAGACTAATATTAGCGTAGACGCCATTTTTCTTATGATGTAACAAGTACATCAGGATTTATGGGAAGTGTTTCCGGTTAGAAGTCTATAATGTGTTATGTAAATGCTAGGTCAAAGAGATGTGTTTTTAGTCTAGCTTTGAACTGACAGAGTGTGTCTGCTTCCCGGACAATGTTAGGAAGACTGTTCCAAAGTTTTGGTGCTAAATAGGAGAAGGATCTACCGCCAGCAGTCGATTTTGATATTCTAGGTATTATCAACTGGCCGGAATTTTGAGATCGCAATAGACGTGAGGGACTATAATGCGTTAAGAGCTCGCTCAAGTACTGTGGAGCTAAACCATTTAGTGCTTTGTAAGTAATCAGCAATATTTTAAAATTTATGCGATGTTTAATAGGCAGCCAATGCAGTGTTGACAGATCTGGGCTAATATGGTCATACTTCCTGGTTCTAGTAAGAACTCGAGCTGCTGCGTTTTGGACCAGCTGTAGTTTGTTTATTAAGCGTGCAGGGCAACCACCCATAATAGCATTACAATAATCTAGCCTTGAGGTCATGAACGCATTAACTAATTGTTCCGCATTTGTCAATGAGAGCATATGGCGTAATTTAGATATATTTTCAAGATGGAAAAATGCGGTTTTACAGATACTAGACACGTGACTTTCAAATGAAAGGTTGGTATCAAAGAGCACACCCAGGTTCCTAACCGATGACGGAGACTTAACAGAGCAGCCATCAAGTGGTTAGACAGTATTCTAGGTTATTACGTGAGGACGTTTTTTGTCCAATAATTAGAATCTCTGTTTTTTCAGAATTAAGTAGTAGGAAATTACTAGTCATCCAATTTTTTATATCAGCTATGCATTCCGTTAATTTTGTGAATTGGTAAGTTTCGTCTGGGCGTGAAGAAATATAGAGCTGAGTATCATCAGCATAACAGTGAAAACTAATGCCATGCTTCCTAATGATATCTCCTAAGGGTAGCATTGTAGCGTAAATGCCTCTGGGTTAATGCGAATTAGCTCAAGAATATAGGGAATTTTAGGAATATTAATAATCATAACTCATGGTCATAATTCATAAATCGCATATGCATTTACTTTATCAATTATAGGAAATGCCTCGTTCTGTAACTGGTTTCGTCATCCGTTATTCGTCCCGCGAATAAATGTAAGACTATCACAGTTAAGAAGAAGTATTCCCGTTTACAAAACTCCAAGAAAGTTTATCTTCTGGCCACGAAGATAAAACCTCTTTGGGTTAATAAATTAAAACTACTCAAAGTAGTTTTATAATATAGAGCCTGTAGCTTTATAGATCTTTTGTTTCATTGACTTTATAAAAAGTGGGTTTTCAAACACAGAGACAGTTAAAAGTATAAATGGGTTTATTAATAAAATGGCACACGCTAGAGATTATAAGCTACAAATATAAACGTACGTAAAATGCAAACAATAAAACAAACAAACATTTAAACAAACATGACGTGATCGGAATGAATGACATGAAAGAAAGAAAGCAAGAAAGAAATAAAGAGATAAGATATAGAGGGTAACTTAATTCACAGACCTACGAGCTAGACACCAGGAATTACAGAGATATCAATTATGACAGGTAAAGATTGGGGAAACATAACGTTACACTTATATGCATAATTACACACAAATAAAGTTTGATTAAACACACAATAAAGTTGTCAGTGTTTCCGTTATGGCAAGTGACGACACTTTGAGAAACATAGGAATACATATCAACATTCAGTGGCTTGTTATGTGGGGGAATATCTGTTTCAAAGTCCAGAGTGTGTGTGTGTAATGCTGGAATGCCTGCTTTCCTGGGTCGTAAAGTTTTATGGTCTGAGGTAGGGTTACAACAAGACACGACTGAGGAATTCCCTTCAATGAACATTTAGAATTCAAACTATACTCTAGCAAACCAAACCTCTATCACACGTGCATATAGGAAGGTACACACATTATAAAATAAAAATAACAGATATTTCTCTTATTCTCAGTTATACACAAAAGGGTGTTTGTGTGTGTGTGCGGAATGTCATGAGGCCGTAAAGTTGGGGGATACGAGTCACATGGGTGCTGGTAAATTGGTCCTCGTGGGGCAATTATTAACCAGCAAGGACAAAGACGATGTGTTTTGCCATCACATGATCCACTTAATGCGAAAAGCAGATGCCATTGTTGTTACAGCATGTACAGAGTGAACAGCAACGGTCCTAGTACTGAGCCTTGTGGTACGCCATACTGAACTTGTGATCAATGAGACATCTCTTCATTTACTGCTACAAACTGATAACAGTCAGATAAGTATGATTTAAACCATGCTAATGCAATTCCACTAATGCCAACATAATTTTCGAGTCTATTTAAAAGAATGCTGTGGTCGATTTCAAATGCAGCACTAAGATTGAGTAACACTAATAGCGAGATACAACCACGATCGGATGAAAAGAGCAAATCATTTGTGACTCTAATGAGAGCAGTCTCAGTACTATGGTACGGTCTAAATCCTGACTGAAAATCCTCGCAGATATCATTTCTTTCTAGAAAGGAACATAGTTGTGAGGATACTGCCTTTTCTAGTATCTTTGACAGAAAAGGTAGATTCGAGATCGGCCTGTAATTGACTAATTCTGTAGGATCAAGTTGCGTTTTTTTTAACAAGCGGTTTAATCATAGCCAGCTTAAAAGTTTTCGGTACATATCCTAGAGACAAAGATGAATTAATGATATTAAGAAGAGGATCTATGACAGGGGTGCCCAGTCCTGCTCCTGCCGATCGACTGTCCTGCACAGTTAATCTCCAAGCCTAATCAAACACACCTGAAGCAACCAATTAAGGTCTTCAGGATCACTTGAAAATTAAAGGCAGGTGTGTTTGATTAGGGTTGGAGATGAACTGTGCAGGACAGTCTATCGGCAGGAGCAGGATTGGGCACCCCTGATCTATGACCTCTATAGGGTATAGGGTCCTACATACGTTGTCGATTTAGATGATTTAACGAGTTTAGCGAATTCTTCCTCTCCTATAGAAATAAATGAATCAAATTTTTCTTCAAGGAGACTACAATGCACTGCCTGATGCGATACTGTAGTAGACGGTTGCATAGTTATAATTTTCTCCCTGATATTATCAATCTTGTTAGTAAAGAAGTTCATAAAGTCATTACTGCTGTACTGCTTGGAAACGTCTGGGGTTGAAGATTTATTTTTCGTTAGTTTAGCCACTATTTCAAATAAACACCTAGGGTTTTGTTTATTTTCTTCTAATAGGTTTGAAAAATAAGCAGATCTAGCAGCTTTTAAGGCCTTTCTGTATGCAATCGAACTGTCTTTCCATGAAATGCGAAATACCTCTAGTTTTGTTTTCTTCCAGTTTCGCTCCATTTTTCTGGCTGCTCTCTTAAGGGCCCGAGTGTGCTCGTTGTACCACGGCGTTGGACTATTTTCTTTAATCTTCTTTAAAGGGATACTTCAGGATTTAGCATTAAGCTTTGTATTAGTAGAAAACCTGTAGTATTTTCGAATTACCGTGCTTTCCACCCTCATATCCCCCTGAGAGGAGAGATTTATGTATTTTTTGTCTGGAAAAAATCCTCCGATGACGCAAAAATCGTCATTTTGCGTCATCGGAGGATTTTCTGGCCAGAGGCTAAAGACTACAGAGAGTAGGAGGGGCTGTCCCGCATGTTTTCAACCCGCCCATAGGAGGTGGGATCTCACTCACAGAATGTACACATAGTTTCAGCCGTCTTTCTTTGGAAGCTAAGCTAGCAGGCTCTTGTTCTGTGGAGAAAGCTGAGTAGTAGGAGAAAGCTGAGTAGTAGGGGTTACCATCCTCTTTTTCCCGGACATGTCCGGCCGACGCGATCGTCCAAAATGTCCGGGATTCGGCTTTTGCTTTCTGCAGTCGCCATTCATTGTTTACATGCACACCTTTTGTTTCAATCTAACTGAATTCATTCCGATTGGTGAATCTGAATGTAGTGTTTACATGAACGCTAAACAAGTGATCGGTTGATGTGCGTTTTAACATTGCTAAGAAAATTCCTGCTCCTCCGTGAGAGATAGGAGACCGATGCATCTCAGTAATGACGCCACTGGCCTCGCGCCGTTCTCCCGCGGCCCTCAGCCTCGTCCTGCTCGCCACAGTAAACATGATGAATGGCGACTGTAGAACGCAAAAGCCGAATCCCGGACATTTTGGGCGATCTCGATATCCCGGGCAAACTCGTCACGGAAACTCACTATTAGCCTAAACTTGTTGTTTTCAACTGCGCTCTCTTACCGGTAGGCGTGGCTTGGGAGTGGCCTCGTAGAGCAGCGAAGCAAGTGCATTCTGGGAGTTATTGTCTTTCATCCACATAAGCCAAAAATAAATTTTCTGGCTTTTCTCAGTCTAGAAAGCTCCAAATTCAAAAATTTCTTCACATTTCTTCTACATAAATGACCTATTTTAAATACACATTCATCTTTCCAGAGGTGAAGTATCCCTTTAAGCGCAACGGAGCAACTGTGTCTAAAGTGCTGGAAAAGAGAGAGTTAAAAGTTTCTGTCGCAATATCTAGTTCTTCTAAGCTATCTGGGATGCTGAGATGATGAAACTGATCAGGAAGATTATTAATAAAGCAATCTTTAGTGGCAGAAGTGATAGGTCTAACATATTTGTAACACGGAGTCGGCTTTGCAGCCTCGGCTAAATTAAGTTTACAGAAGGCTAGATAATGATCTGAGATGTCATCGCTCTGCTGCAGAATTTCAACGGCATCAACATTGATTCCATGTGATAATATTAGATCTAGAGTATGATTTCGAGAATGAGTTGGTCCTGACACGTGTTGTCTAACTCCAATAGAGTTCAGAATGTCTTTAAATGCCAATCCCAATGCATCTTTTTCGTTATCTACATGTATATTACAATCACCAACAATTAGTACTTTATCTGCAGCCAATACTAACTCTGATAGAAAATCAGCAAATTCTTTGATAAAGTCTGTATGGTGCCCTGGTGGCCTGTATACAGTAGCCAGCACAAATGTTAAACGTGATTTATCATTTACACTAGATAGTGTTATATTTAGAAACAACACTTCAAAAGAATTATATTTAAAACAAGATATTACTATAAATTACTGAAACTCCTCCCCCTTTGCCTTTCAGACGAGGTTCATGTTTATAACAATAATCTTGTGGGGTGGACTCATTTAAAGTAATATAATTGTCTGGTTTTAGCCAGGTTTCTGTCAAACACAGCACATCTAGGTTATAGTCTGTAATCATATCATTAACAATGATTGTTTTTGAAGTAAGGGATCGAATATTCAACAACCCGAGCTTTATCATTTGCTCATCTGTATTATATCTGTTTTTTATTTGTTGAACATCAATTAAATTTTTACCCTTGAATGGGTTTAGGAGTTTTTTGTATGTCCTAATATCAGTGTGTTGAAGTGTTGTTTCTCTCTCTCTGCTGGAGTGTGTGTTCACTCGAGTGGAATAGAGGTTTTTGTACGAGCGTTTCATTAGATTGTATCACTGTGGTGCACATTCGGTGGAGGAACTAAACTGGTGATCGGTAAGTCTGTCTATTTAATCACCTAATAAAAAAATACAATTTAGATTTCAGAAAGTGTTTTACAGTTGAAACAAGAACAATATTTATTATTAATAATGATTATTAGATATTGTGGTGAAACTTTACTTGAAGCCTTTATGTATAATAATAATAATGCATTATAAAGGTTTCAATAATGTAGATATTAACGATTTATATATATTTTTTTCATAAATTATTGTAACCAAAGTTAAAATGTATTATAATATTTACAAATCCTTGTTACATCTGAAATTGTTTTTTTGTCATGAGTTTTAATGTATTATAATTTCTAAAGGTGTAACAATGAATAGATAATATTACAATGTATTCATTAGATCATACATGCATAGACTTTTATAATGCAATATGTATGAAGGCTTTTAATAAAGTGTTACTGATATTGTTGTATACTAATTTAATCTAAAACAATTATATTATTATAAGAATTGCATTATCAAACTTTCAACAAAAAAGGAATTGTAAACATATTTCCACACTGTGTCTCACTATGAGTTTATTCAGTTTATTACAGGTTTGTTTTTCCTTCATTTATTTCTACACTGAGTTCATATTTAGTTCATCTTTTATTGTAGAAATCATACATGGAAAAAAGAGATTTGACATCAGAATGTAAATGTTGCTACTTTCTGTAGTTCAGTCAATGATACTGAATCTCTTTTGCTCATGTTGTGCTTATAATTCAGTGTTTTGTTCATTCTGTGTGATACAATTGTGTTTTAACTCTGTTTGAAATTGAGTTACATTTTCAGTTCAGGTGAATATCTCAAAATGTAAGATATTTATGTTCAGAGTGAATAATTGCTGGAATTAAAGCAGTCAGATCGGCCTGATAATAGATAATATGTGTTATAACTGCTGTTACACTTATTGATTAGATCATACATGCATTTTAATGTATATAGCAGTGCATAATTAATGCATTAAAAATACTTTTATAATGCAATATGTATGAAAGCTTTAAATAAAGTGTTACTGATATTGTTTTATAATGATTGAATCTAAAACTAGAGCAGCATTACTCCTATGCTGTGAATGTGCAGTGCAGTGTGTTGTGTGTGTGTGTGTGTGTGTGTGTGTGTGTGTGTGTGTGTGTGTGTGTGTGTGTGTGTGTGTGTGTGTGTGTGTGTGTGTGTGTGTGTGTGTGTGTGATCTTTCAATCTGCTGTGTTTGCTGCAACATTCAATAAAGCTTCTCAACAAGTTCACTTTGTGTCTGACAACATCATTCAACTAACAGATGAAGATGCAGGTGCTTTTCAGAAGGTTGATGTAGCAGTAAATGTCAAATAAAGCTCTTGGGGTTTGAACATGGTCTCTGGAGACAGAGCTGCTCTATTCTGAGAGGATCACAATCACTCCACCCTGACAATGCAAATGGGGTTTTCAGTCTCACTCTCTGATTGGTTACATGATCTGGACTGGAACACTTTCACTTCTGCTTTAGTTAAACTGATGATTATATTTATAGGAGATTAAAAACTTTATTATATAAAAATATCATAAAAAAGATCAAGATCAAGAATCAGCCGTTCTGACACTAATCGTTGTCACTAATTGTTACATAATCATTACATTTATAGGCGATGGTGTAAATATACTGTATATCAAAATATTATTTAAAATATAATCCATGATCATAAATCAAGAATCATCCGTTGTGACAGTAATTGTGTAAGAATGTAAAAGTTTGTGTGTCTCAAATGGAAAGCATCACGTCCAGACAGCAGAAGTGACTGAATGCAGTCTGTTCAGTTTGATTGACAGGATCATATATTACACCTAAAACATGATGATCATATTGAAACACTGACTCACTCTCTTCATAAACACAAGATTGATGATTGTAATGATATAGTGTTATTAGTGCGTGTGCTGTGATCAGTGTGTGTGTGATTGTTGTATGAGCAGCTGCAGTTTCTCTGACAGAGGTTTTTGTACGACTCTTTATCACTGTGTGAACACTCCTTTACTGTTGATCCAGTGATAACTCTGACAGTAATAATCTCCTGTATCTTCAGTCTGGACTCCACTGATGGTCAGAGTAAAATCAGTTCCATAATCGGCTCCATTTCCACTGAATCTAGATGGAGTTTCAGCAGCAAGGGTTCTGATGCTGTGCACTATAAGTTTAGGAGCTTCTCCAGGTTTCTGAAGGAACCAGGACACACAAGACTTACAGTCACCGTCTGACCGACGTCCAATGGAGCTGCTGGTTTTACAGGTCAGAGTGACTGTGTGTCCGTTCTGAACATGTTTCACTGCGGGAGTCTGAATTACTGTCGCCTGTCCTGTAGAATCTAATGAACAGTGAAAAGACATTGAAACCAACATTTATTATTACAAGTAAGCTAATTATATTCGATTATAAGGTCTTACCCTGAAAATACATTCCTAAGATCAAGAAGAAGATGATGAATGTAATTTTAGTCTGTTAATATGATAAACAGTGTCAGTCATGAAGTGTTAAACTCACAGCACTATACACACTCTTATAAGCACTGAAGCATGTGCTGACAATGCAAAGTGACTCTCTCTATTTAAATCATTCAGCTGCAGTAGATCAGTCATAAACACATTTCACAACAACTTACTCATGATGTGAATCATGCCCATCTACACTCTTAAAAAAAAGGTTTCATCGAGGTTCTATATAGAACCCTGGGCTTCCGTACTTGGCCAATAGAACCTTTGACCAAAGAAATGGTTCTATGTAGAACCCTTGGATAGCAAAGAACCTTTTTTATTAAAATGGTTCTATAATTCATGTTTTATGACTGAAGTGCAAACTAAAGATTACACAATAATTATAGGCCTACACAACACATTCACAAAGCTTTTTGAGTCGAGACCCGTGAGAATGACCGCTGTAGTCAAAAACAAGAGTCAGCAAATATTAATATCTAGTCAATGTATGAGTTGAGCTTTCTTTATGCACGTTTGTACATTAGCATGAAACTTATATTTCCTAATACATTATAGTTTGCGTTTTTGACAAATCATTTTGTGAAAAAAATAAACTAACCAGGGGCCGTATTCACAAAGAATTTTAAGGCTAAAAGTAGCTCCTAACTGGCGAATTTAGGAGCAACTCCTAAAAATAATGGGCGTGTCTCTCGTAACTTTAAGACTCCTAATTTTTTTGACTAAGAGTAATTCACAAAGCATTTTAGCCCTAAAAGTAGCACCTAAGTCTGGGACAGCTTAAAGAAGTCGAGAGGACTCCTAACTCACTAAGACCTATTCACAAACCGCTTTTAGTGGCATTTCACGTTGCGATGTTTTGAAATGCGTATGCGGCGGCTACAGGAGCTTCCAATCGCGAGGGAACAATTTTGCATTGTAGGCATAACTAGGGATGCAATAACGCCACCAACAACAACCAAAACTAGGCTACTCATTGCATGTAAACTAATTGTAACGTTTCATTGTGAATCAAATTAAAATGTTCTTCTCTTTGCAAACGTAGGCAGAGGCATATACATTTACATTTATGCATTTGGCAGACGCTTTTATCCAAAGCAACTTACATTGCATTATCCTATACATTTATACATAGGTATGTGCAATCCCCTGGGATCGAACCCACAACCTTGCGTTGTTAACGCAATGCTCTTACCACTGAGCTACAATCCATATGTTTCATTAGGCTACTAGGCTATCTGTTTTGCCTTACTCATATTCATTTAGGCTATTTATTCAGTTATTCATCATCTTCCGTCCTTCGCACTACTTGTGTAGCGCACGCATTCTCAGTCCTGTCACATGTCACTCATCATCGTAGGGGAGGTGTTTGGAATCATTCCCGCTTTACAATCATCAGCCAATCAAGGTGGTCACTTCAGTCAAGCTCGTGCATGAGTAATGACGTCATCCATAGCAACGAAGACTCACTCTTAGTTTAGGAGTTGTCATTTTTCTTTACTAAGAGTAGGTCTGAAAGGCGTTGTGAATAACTTTTAAGAGAAAACTCCTAGCTAAAATCTTTTAGTGCGATTTAGGAGTACTCCTAGTGGTAAGATAAAATGCTTTGTGAATACGGCCCCAAGTGTTTTCTTTATTTTGTGTACCATATTGTGATGGTTTTAATCGATCGAAGGGAACATTAAAAACAAATAATCGTAAAAATGCCCTCTGGTGGCGTATATGCGTTGCATCATCCTTGAATTCCTATTGGTGGACTGGCAAAGTTGAATCTCGAGAAAAGTGAGTTAATTTTTCAAACTGAGGAGTCCGCCATTTCTGCCCGTTCATACCCAAGTTAAGTTTTTACATTTTTGAAATAATTTTCCTGAAATATTTAGTATTGCAGTTAATATTTCTATTGGTAGCAAAACTTACCTCAGTTAAAAACACTGGTGTGAAGCACTGACGGGCTTCGTAAGCCATCGGTTCAGAAAGCCCTGTTAAATAGCTTTTGCTCCGGTTTTAAAATGAATTAAGTTACAGTCTCCCTTTATTTTCTTTGTTAATGTTAATGAAACTGTCAATAACAATAAGATGAGCTTCGAGATAGAAGCGTGAATTTTAATTTCAATGAAGCGCACGCTCGTTCTTCGTTAACAGTAAGTTTCAAATAAAAGCGAACCGGGTGGAAGACGGAGGTGTATGAGATGTGAATGTGTCGCAGTTTCACACAAACTCAGTTTGCGGTGAGTATTTTTCTCAGGCCTATGTTAACAGGTGTAGAAGTTCTGAACTTTGGTCCGCGAGGTCCACTTTCCTGCAGTGTTTAGCTCCAACCCAGATCAGACGAATATCTTGATTAAGTGAGCTTGTTCAGGTGTGTTTTATCAGGGTTGGAGTGAAACTCAGCAGGAAAGTGGATACTGCTACAGTCGAGAACTTCCGGCTGGTCTGCATTAAAACTGTACAGCGCTCGTCTATGTTTACTGTGACGCATGCGCTGGATTAAAGTGATGATAGCACATGGGTAAATTTTAGGGGTGGCACGGTACATGAAAAAACATCCAAACTGTTCGGTTCGCTTGTCTCGGTTCGAAGCGTGTTTGCGTCGCACGGTTCCACGCATGCGCAATGTAGCCTCGTGCCCGTGCTAATACAATGCTAAATCATAAATCAAATGTATGTAGAATAACATTACGATGTCCAGCAATCGATTTAAATAGTACACTGGGTTTACTTAGACATTTAATGAGATCTACTCCACTATATGTTGTTTTTTCGAATTTCGACTGTTTCACGAATGTACTTTAATGGTCCAGTGGCAGAACTTTTGCCAAGCGTGTCAGAGGTTTTGAGTTCTAATCCGCACTCGTTTATATATATTTTTCTCTTTCATCAAAACCGATTATGTTTATCAGTGGTTGTATATCAAGCAGGGACAGATTTGTGTGAATTTTGTTTTGTGATTTCACCGGAACGAATAGAGATTCTCCTCAACGGATTGAAGCGCGCGTCTGAGTGAAGACTGCGCAAACCACAAGAGAACACTGTATCAGCGCCACTGATCGCAGCGGCAACGAGCACTTTGATCACTTGATTTTTAAAAACACATTTCAGCGCTAGATCGTCTCGTATTTAACAAACGAACGAAACAAATACTTTGCTAGTTAACTGGAGATGTTTTATTTATTTGTATTGGTACATCCGTGCCGCGAGATGTTTCAAAAGTGGTGGGGACATGTCCCACCCGCAAATTACGCCTATGATGACGAGACACGAGGAGAAATTGACAAAGAACTGTCCGACACAGCCCACGTAGCTCTCACTACAGATGGATGTAGTAGACCTCCAGGGCCACTGAACGCTTCCTCACGGTGACCGCTCATTATATTACTTCGGAATGGGAAATAAGAAGCTGCGTTCTGCAAACACGCCCCATTTATGAATTAAATAAATTAATAATTAGATAATTAAGCTATATATCATATGCTGAAGTAAATGTTTGGAGTGTTAAAGATTAAAAGAAAAAATAACAACAAGAACCGTACAGAACCAAAAACCGTGACCCTAAAACCGTGATATGAACCGAACCGTGGGTTTTGTGAACCGTGCCACCCCTAGTAAATTTAGCATTCACATGTTCTAAAGCCAAAAATGTTTAGGTGTGTTTAATGCATATGTGGCAGGTGGGATTCAACTAACAGGGCTTAGGCCCAGACAATTAGCAGACTACGCCACGGTGGGACTTACACCCGAAGAATTTGTTATTTTGTTCTAACAAGGCACTCAAGTTCGTTAATGGATTATCCAGAGACAGTGGTGCAGTACACAAATAGAATTTTATTTTTATTTTAAATCAAGGAACACACACACACACACACACACACACACACACACACCTCAAAAGAAATGACCACACTTGGTGAACACACAGCCACTGCACACATCAAAGGACCCACCACCACAAGGGCACTGCTCCCACTGGCAGCTCTCAGCACCTATACAGAAGAGAGACAGGTAGAAGTGAAGCACAAAGTTGCACACACACAAGTTACAATAATCAGGGGGCTAGTAAACCACCCCGAACAAACAATATGAATAAAGACTAACCATCACACAATAAGCAAACATGGACAACCAAACAAAGAAAACAATAACCCATACACAATAGTAAACAAAGAAACAAAAATGCCACGCCGAGGATCAACAACTTCCAAGGTCTCCAGTCAGGGTGGACAAATCAAGAAAAGGAAATAATCAAACAAAATCGTCACTCACAACAAGCAGGCCAATCCCCTTGGGTATCAACAGCGGGGGAAAGGCCTACAGACAAAAGTTTAAAGAAATAAACAAGCACAACAAGCAACTTAATCTATATTTAAAAAAAAAAACAGAAAAGCACAAAACCAATAAAGTGGTGCCAGTACATCAGACACTCTCTACGGTCAAACACATATTCACGACAAGGGAAGGTATAAAAAAGAAATCTATCCGAGTCGAGCAGGCACCTGTGTAATGAGCCAGCCGCCTGCTAACCTGAGCTAGCCGCGGGTTCAATAATCCTCGGTCCTGTGGGAAAGAGCAGCCGGGTACAACGAAGAAACCCGTAGGCAAAACATAACATGAAAAAACGTGTAAGCAAAGCAGCAGATGTTCAGCGCTGATGTAGCCAACTGGCGGCCGCACCCCTGGTTAAATGGCACTCCCTAAAATGCACAGGATGTCCATTTACAAATATATGCCACATTAACCATTCAACTATTACTCAATATAGCAACATACCTATGATTCACAGCGTTGCGTCACAGGCCCCAAGCTCTGATTGCTGATAGCAGGGCGCACACTCAGCTGGTGAAAGGGCTGCTGCCACACCGGGGATTCTATAGCACGAAACATTCCCTATAAGCCCAAGTTATGCAGTCAACGAGTGGAAAGGAGCTAATCATACCTGCGCCGCTACGGTAAAACGGATAACCGAGGCAGACGTCAGGTCGCTGGGCAGGTAAACAAGACAACAAGTCGCGTACCGGTGACATCAATTGTCAAAAGAAAAGTCCCGGTTTATAAAGGGGTCTAGCCCTCGCGATTGGCTCAGAGTTACAGCCCAGAACCACTCACAGAACAGCAAATTAAGTGTCACTTAGGGAGGCATGAGACAGACAGCTGCATCCTGCTACACATAGTTAGTTTGTGAAGTGTTATTTATGCTCTATTCTCTTTTCCCCCAGATAACCATGGTTGTTTAGTTGTTCAACCACAGATCACTCCGAAGTGCTGAGTTCCAAGAAAGGGCATTATCAATAGCCCTCAACTCTAGTCCCTTGCGCACGGCTAGGTTTAACGTGTGTGCTAAACAAGGTACATGTATGAGGCCTAATTCGCGTACGGCTTTCACATAATTCTGCTCGTTGTCTGTGGTGACCGCTATTACTGCTTCAGGGGAAATATCCCAGTCGTCCAGGGTGTTGCTAATGCTCTCTGCGACATGGGCAGCTGTGTGACTTCCCCTTAGCTCTTTCGTGCAAAGAACGAAATTCTCTAGGTCCCATTTGTCTGAAATGAAGTGAGCTGTGATTGCCACGTAAGCATGTGTGGCCAGTGATGTCCACCCGTCTGTAGTTAGAGCGAGTTTCTTGTCCTGCAATAGGCCTTATTCGCAAACACCGGAAGTAGCTAACCGCGGCCATATTGTTGACATGACATCTGTCCTGCCCCTAGCCGCACGCAGATTTGATTTGAGGGGAGCAGTAGCCTAATGGCTTCATCTCATCGGTATCAAGAGAAGATAAGCTTGATTGGTGTGGACCCATATCAAATAGACCCAACAGCCTTAAGTAAAGATCCGTCCTTATTGCCAGCCGTAACTTATATGTTATCGTAACTTAAAAGTGCATTTGACACTTTTCCCACGCTCTCACGCACAGAAAAATCGCGAAGCAAAGAGGACACTGAAACTGACAGACTAGACAGAGCAGGTTACTTATGATATAAAAAAAATCTCAGCTCTCAGGTTCTGTCACTTTTATTACGAAATTCAAACAATAAATACCGTTTTGGCGCTTGTAAATGTGACGCGACAGATTCCTAGCGGCACGTGAACCGATCATCTCTAGCTAGTAAATAAACACGAATGAACAATGTTGAAAGATACAGTACAACTTACCGAAATGTATATTCCTCATACATAATATCGATCAAACAAAGGGGTCAATAAAACAGCTGGAGAACAATTATGTCACATAACATTATGTCACAAAGCCATTTAATGACCATAATATATAGGCTATAGCACGTTAGTTGGCTAGAAAAAAAGAGGTAGAGAGTATTTTGCTAAATATGTGTACTATATTACATATTTATTATAATTGTACTTATATCATTAAATAAAGTTGTTATTATAATAAAAAACGCATTATATCTCTCTCTGTATGTTTACAGCATTAGGTGAGTTGTTTTTTTCTTGAGAAAAATTAATGCCTATCTTGTGTAGCCTACCTAATATTTATCCAAATGATGGGAACAGACTTTGCTGTGGGGAAAGTCTCTCCTGCGCTGGCTCAACTCCTCTGTCTCCTTCCCTTCACATTTTCTGACAGTCGGCAGTGGCGGTTCTACATTGAATTACACCCTGGGCGAGACCCCTTTCGAGTGCCCCCCCGGCGCCCCCCAAATATAATTTTTGTTACCCCATTGGCAGATAATGTTTTGCTTGTTTTAAGCAAAAACTCAATTTTTATTTATTTCCCCAGAAAACAAGACTTAATATCTTATGTAATTTTACTACTTTAGTAAAATAACGTTATGCATCTTTATTTAAGAAATGTTTGATATTTGGACTGGAAACAAGACAAAAATACTAAGTAAGAAAAGCATTTTTGCAGTGTAATAACTGAACTTGCAACAGTTTTGTTGCAAAGAACAATATTATGGTGAAATTAGATCTCGTGTTTGAGTTAAAAACGAATTATTGTTAAGCATAGCAAGAATCATAGAAAAAAGGCTAACAAATAAGAGTTATACCCACCAATTAATATTGCCCCTTCATTCATGACATGGATACCGTAATCATACAGAGAAAACATAATTGGGCACCTGATGGCTTTGACCTTTCTTGTCCATCTCTTATTTGGCCCTCGACATCGACAATCAACAGATCCCCTGATCTCCCCATAACTGTCACTCACGCTCACGAGTCACGACCAGAAGTCAAGACTAAACCAATTCACCTTGGTGGTGGTGACCAAGTAATCGTTTTGTATTACCTATTTTTATTAGCCATTCAGACCATTCAGAAAAACAAAAATGTGCAGGAAATATAGAGGCCCGTATTTATAATATTATGAATGAAATGTGCGTTATCTGGAAGAAAGTCGAGGTGTGACTGATAACTTCGATAACTATATGGATCCCCCCCCCTTGTCCGTTCCATTTGGGAGAGACCCAGAGGTGAACTGTCATCCGCGTCCGCGCCTCCTCGCCCCCTCCCCTTTCCCCTTCTCAAACAAACAGCTTCTGTGCACGGCATCTTCTCAGCAAGCAGGGGCGTCTGCAGCAGCAGGGGGCGCAAATTTGGCAATTCCCCACACAATGAAATGATAGATAATAGAAAACCGATTCGCGGCGCAGATTATATATTTTTTTTTTTTTTTTGCCTCGTGCCGGCGGTGCCGCCCCCCCAAAAATGCCGCCCCGGGCGATTGCCCGGTTCGCCCATGCCTAAAACCGCTACTGACAGTCGGTATATCATAAAAACTAACTCCGGGGTTCTTATTGACGTAGATCGAATAAGAACTATAAGGTCTTAATGTTTTCTTGTGTGGTGTCATACAACTCTACTATGCGGGCTGACATAGTGGTGCGACATGGAATTGTGTATCGTGGCTCCAGTTCCATTATGAGGTCCTGAAACCCGTCTCCCGTAATTACACTTATAGGTCTCATATCCCTGCAAATAAACCTTGCCATCTTATCGGTGATGGCCTTTACCCGTGCATCTGGCAAGGTGCCGACCGGTTGTGCATGAAAGTATGCAGTCATATGATGTTGGACGCCTGATGCTCTGGCTGTCTGCTGTGTCTCTGACTCCGCTGTCTCCTTTGGATGGTTACTCGACAGGTGAGCGCGAAGATTGGATGTGGATGATGTGTAAGTAAACCGTTTTTTGCTAATTCGGCAAACAACTTTATCTTTTACGGTTATTTTACCGTCTACGGTGTAGAACCCAAAATGTTTCCAGACACTACTTTTAAGATACGTTGGGGTTGTAATTGTCCACTCAGTCTGGCCGTTCTGTTCGTTGTCTAACATTTTCAAAACAGAGTAGCTATTGGCATTATTTGCTTGGTTTGGTCATGGGCCTACGCTACAATATGTCTAGAGCGCCCTCTACTGGTTGAGATGGCAAACAATAAAATAAAAAACGAACGGTCTAATCATAGACTGTAAAAAATGCGCTACACATGGCACTTTAAAAACCGGATAGTCTATTTATAGTTCGATTATGGATATTTCACGTCATGTTCAAATGCATATTCGAATATAGAATAAAAAGTGACAGCCCTAGTGTGTTGTAATGTGTAGTACATGAATTAATAAAAATGTGCCAAATGTATCCATTAGTTGTGTCTTTTGTGTTAATCGTGTGAAAAGGTTTGTGAGGGGGGGAACCACAAGCAACATAACTTACCAGTTTTGGAAATGTTGTTTTGAATGTATTGCACCAGTGTGTAAGACTATGTTGTAGTGTGTGTGTTTGTGAGGGCTTGTGTGTGATGTCTGAGGGCAAAGTTTGGTTTTTCAGCAAGAGTGAATGGTTTTGAGTGTAGAGCTTCATTTTGACCTGAAAATATGATGTTTGGGGAACTGGGTGAGAAGTTGTGGATTTGTGTTTACTGTTTTGAGAATACGAGACATAGTTTCAAGAAATGTGTTTTAAGATAGATAGATAGATAGATAGATCCTTTTTATTAATCCTTTGCAGGAAATTACAGTGTCACGGCAGCTTCAAGACAAAACCAACACCATACATTCACTCAGAACATATCCATAAGTTAAGTTAAAATACAACAATCTAAATAAAAGGAAGTTATATTTGTGCATTATAAAGTCGCATAGCAGCTGGTATGAAGGACTTCCTATATTGCTCCGACTTGCACATTGGTGCTATCAGTCTTTGACTGAAGGAGCTACTGTTTATCACCTTCAGGTGGTGGATTGGGTGTGCAGGGCTGGTCAGTATTGATCTTAGTTTATTCAATGTTCTGGCCCCTGCCACTTGCTGAACCATCTCTAGTTCAGCCCCGACCACCGAGCCGGCCTTCTTAATGAGCTTGTCCACTCTGTTCCTGTCTGTTGTGCGGACGCCGTCTCCCCAACAGGCCACAGCAAAAAACAGAGCACTGGCCACCCCTGTTTGATAGACACTGCAGAGCAAGAGTTGACAGATATTAAACGACCTTAGCCTCCTTAAAAAGTAAAGTCGGCTTTGCCCCATGCGGTACACCGCCTCCATATGGCTCTTCCAGTCCAGCTTACAGTCAAGCTGCACACCAAGGTACTTGTGATTGGCCACCAGCTCCACCTCAGTGCCCCGATGGTAATAGGTGTTGGTTGGATCCTCCTCCTCCTCCTCCTGAAGTCCACAATCCTTTCCTTGGTTTTTGTGGTATTCAGATGGAGATGATTGTCCACACTCCATTGCACAAAGTTGTTGAGTGTTCCTCTGTACTCCTCCTCATCACCTTCTCTTATAAGGCCGACAACTGTGGTGTCATCTGAGAATTTCTGCAAGAAGCCAGTACAGTTCCTTGAGGCACCCCTGTGCTGCTAATAACAATGCTTGAGACACTGTTCTGCAGGCGTACATACAGTGGTCTGAGGGATAGGTAGTCCAAACACCACAGGACCAGTGATGTAACCACCTTCATCCTTCCCATCTTCTCCCCTAGCAGTATAAGCCCTCTGCAGAATATAAATGAGGGCATCATCAACACTGATGTTGGGCTGATATGCAAACTGTAAGGGGTCCATTTGAGTTGACACACTAGTCCTGATGTAGCGCAGGACTAGTCTCTCAAACGTCTTCATGACATGTGAAGTGAGCGCTACCGGTCTGTAGTCATCATGGTGGATTGGATGATTTTTCTTTGGAACAGGGACCAGGCAAGATGTCTTCCACAACCTTGGGACCTTCTGTAAACGCTGGCTCATGTTGAACAGGTGTGTTAAAATACCACATAGCTCTGCAGAGAAATACCACATAGCTCTGCTAAGCAATCGAGAAAACTGTAATAACATTAGTAAATAAGGAAGGGCACAACTCAATGTAGTTTGTATGACTGTTCATTAGTAGTTACTTCTTAGTTATTTTTCTTGAACCTTAATTAGTAGATAATTAATAGTAGTTATTCAGGAGGTATGACAGAATTCATTAGTTATTGATTAACTAACTGATACTTAACACAATCATACAATTCTATTACATACAGATTAGTTAACACATCTTCCTTAGTAGTTGACAGTAGTGAAGAAGTAGTTAATGAAGAATTACCCATTAGTTCTTCAGTAATTCCTTATTAGTTATGCAGTAAGAAACAGTATTCTGAAGTGTTACCACATTTTCTACACATTTCAGCCAGTTTAGTAAGGGATATTAGATTGTATGTTCCATGTTTACTTACATCATAATAATTAATTCATATCATATTAAATAAAGTCTGTGAAAGGTTTGATATTGTGTAGTTTGTGAACCTCCATCAGCAGCTGCAGTTTCTCTCAGCTGTATCAGTGCAGTCACTGTGACGTCTGACTGACAGAGGTTTTTGTACGACTCTTTATCACTGTGTGAACACATAACTACTACTGATATAGTGTAAACTCAGACAGTAATAATCTCCTATATCTTCAGTCTGGACTCCACTGATGGTCAGAGTAAAATCACTGCTATAGTCAGATCCACTGCCACTGAATCTAGATGGAGTTCCAGTATAAAGGCGTCTTATGTAATAAATCAGGAGTTTAGGAGCTTCTCCAGGTTTCTGCTGATACCAAGACACACAGTTATTACAGCCAGAAATCGGCTGACTGGTTTTACAGCTGATCGTAACAGTTTCTCCTTGTTTGACGGGTTTTATTGCTGGATTCTGAGTCACTGTCACTTGTCCCCAGATCTCTGAAATTAGACATTTTAGTCATTAATATGATTGTAAATGAGATATGATTGTTTATTTTGCAAAATTTTTATACAAGATATTTACCCTGAATGCAGAGAGTCAGAGTCCAGATGAAGATGTTGATTGTGTTCATTGCTGTAGTTTAGTCTTGTGTGATGATGAAGATTGTGTTCTGTTCTGCTCTCAGTCATGAAGTGTTAAACTCACAGCACTATAAACACTCTCAGAGCACTGAAGCATGTGCTGACAATGCAAAGAAGTGGGCAGGATTTACAACAGCTTGTGCTGATAACAAACTAATATACACTAGAGTTACAGAATCATGACTTTATTTAGTATTTTTATTGTGACTCCTGAGACACTGAGGATGTGCAGATGAACGTCCATCTCTGTGTCCATATTCAGTCATGTGACCATCATCACTGCTACACTTCCACTAGATGAACCGCCATCACTAAAGTAAGATCATGAATCATGAGTCTGTTCAGAAAGTATCAGGACTGATTGTGAATCTCTAATCAGAGTTCATGGTGTCACTCCATCTATCATGAAGCCTCATGTGTGTCTGAAATCATCAAATGGAGAAGAAACAGGCTGTTAAAGATGGAGACATATTAGAGCTTGTTCACGTTTCATGATCTTGTGTGGAGATTCATAACCAGTCCAGATACTTTTAGAACAGACCTTGAATATGAAAACATGCTTGACTGTGTAGAACATGCAAAATACCTTTTATATTTTCATTGTTGACACTTTCTATTGACTTTGGCTCTAATATTCAATAAACTCATTATTTGAAGAGATTTTGACTGAAGATTGAAGTCTGAAGCTGCAGGTTTTTCTGTGAATCATGATGATTGATCTGCATATGAAGAACAGAAGCATCATTATGAGAAACTCCACAACATCATCCATGATCAAAGAGGTCAAAGGTCACCTCAGAGGTCACAGCTCATCAAATATATTTCTTTAAACAGTATTATATCAGAAAGCATTTAGTCAAATCTGAATGAGTGAGTGTTGAGAAGAGCTGAGGATCTTCTAATATGCTTCAGCTGTGTTTTCTGCAACATTCAATAAAGCTTCTCAACAAGTTCACTTTGTGTCTGACAACATCATTCAACTAACAGATGAAGATGCATGTGCTTTTCAGAAGGTTGATGTAGCAGTAAATGTCAAATAAAGCTCTTGGGGTTTGAACATGGTCTCTGGAGACAGAGCTGCTCTATTCTGAGAGGATCACAATCACTCCACCCTGACAATGCAAATGGGGTTTTCAGTCTCACTCTTTGATTGGTTACATGATCTGGACTGGAACACTTTCACTTCTGCTTTAGTGAAGCAGCGCAGACAAACTGATCATTTATAGGAGATTAAAAAGTTTATTATATAAAAATATCATAAATAAAACAAGATTCAGCCGTTCTGACAGGGGCGGCTGGCCAATAGAGGGCGCTAGGGCGCCGCCCCCCCATGAGCCAGACCACAGTTTATGAGCCACACTCATTAAATAAATAAGTAAATATATACATAAATCATACATACAAATTGTCAGTATTTGTGTGTTTGAGATATTAAATGCACCCAGTATATGTGAAAAATATGATAGAAATGACAAATGTCTGCTTTTTCAACACGTCTCCTCCACCTGCGTGCACGTCTCATCAGCTCTGGGGCGCTGGAGTCAATCGCCCCAGAGAGGCGGGTCTGTGGAGCAGCTTAGCCAATTGCTGATTTAAGATACATGTTTGACATAAACTGTAGCCAATCAGCGAGCTCAAATCTAGTCAGCTATGGGCGCTTCTGTTTAGCGCCCCAAGCTGCGCGCGCATCGGCCTGGCTAGCTGGATGCGGTCATGCCTATGAGTCATGCCTATGAGTCATGCGTTTTGCTTTCCGTGATTACATTTTAAAACAACGGGGACAGATCCGGCATGGACAGTTACCGGACTGAATGAAGTGAGTTCAATTTCAAATGCAAATGGAAAGTTTGTGTAATTTGTTTGTTTTTGTGTAAGAATGCCTCATCCTTGTAATATGGCATTAAATAATTACTGACTTTTTCACAGAGCACTGGTATCATGCAGTTTGTGTTAAATTGTGTTTGGGTGGTTAATAATAATAATAATAATTATTATTTTTATTTTTATAGCGCCTTTCCAACACCCAAGGTCCCTTTATAAAGATATGTAAAAGGCAGTGGTTCTCAAACTGAGGTACGTGAGGTGACTGAAGGGGGTACGGGAACAAAATGCTGAATTTTGCCGTTCCATTAAAACTACCTCACCTTAAAATAAGATTTAAACTGAGCATTTCTATACATCAAATACATGACATCCGATCAAATTACCTCATCTTGTCGGTCAAAACTTTCTGCATTTAAGCAGCGTATAGGCTATAGGCTACGACGGTCTCGTGCAGATTGCTGCATTGGCAAATCGCGCTATACTGCCGTTCTCGACAATGTACGTTCCCTTTGTAAAAGTAGGGATTTAGCACTTACTAGCATGAAGAACAAATATAGACACAGGCTGAGCATGGAGATCGATATAAGAATCAAACTCTCTTCGATACAAACACATACCCTGTGTGAGTTCCTGTGTTTAATGTTGATCACATTATATGAAGATCCACACGATTGTGAATGTGACATTGATTTTATACAACAGTTCAACAAACAAAATATTAATATGTTCATTTTCAACACAGTTGTAAATATATTTTTTTACAACAAAATAACAGCTCCAACGAAAGCCACAGCAGAACTGCAGCACACAGCAGTGTTTGTGAACGAATCTGCGGCTTTGAACGAATCATTAGAGTCAATGATTCAATGATTAATTCATAAATACAGCCACTTGCTTCATTACTGAATGAATGACTCGATGACTCTCCACCTACTGGCGATTTTAATTCAATATTTAAAAGCATCACTTCGTTTTTACCATTGCATATTTCTTATGAACATTCATTATTTAAAGCATTATTTATTTTATAAAGGTATTTGTAAAGGTAAAAATGCACTGGAAAAATCGATTTAAGGGGGCAAATATTGTCCCTTACTGAGAAAGGTGTGACTGAAGAGTGGGGGTACGCAGAAGGATGTTAAAAGCCTCATGGGGTACAACTCTAAAAAGTTTGAGAACCACTGGGACTGGGTTTAGGAATAGAACAACATAAACATCAACATCAAAGCACAATACACATATCAAGGGCAGAAAGTAGGCCTAATATTCAGAGGTCACTTACAAAGTTAGGTTAAAGATACAAAACAAAGAGGAATTCAAACAAATAGCATATCAATAACAATGTAGAATTTACAGACTGTGAGCTGAAGAGTAATATTCAGATAAAAAATTTGTTTTTGAAGGAGAGAAGGGTGGATGTTTGACGGATGTCTTGAGGAAGAGCATTCCACAACCTCGGAGCCACTACGCTAAAACACTCCAATGGTTACCAGACTATTGAAACCGACTGAATATGACACAGCCCCACCTAAGATATTTTTCACCAGCCGCCACTGCGTTCTGACACTAATTGTTACATAATCATTACATTTATAGACAATGGTGTAAATATATATGAAAATGTTATGAAAATCATAACTAATACATGATCACAAATGAAGAATCAGTGTGTTGTTAATAAATGTTAATATCATAGTGTATTTGTTCATAGTTCATACATGTTTTGTATTTGTTAATTTTATAATAAAAACTCTTGGTTGAATGTGTGTTTCACTGCCAGTTTCTGCCCAGCCGACTCTCAGCCAGATCTGTCTTACAGTGCCTGGGCCAGACCTGGGCCATATCAGTCAATAAGAGTCACTTTACAGGGTGTGGGCCACATCTGGGCCAGAGGAAGCTCTGTGTGTCCATGTTCAGTGTGTTGGGCCAGTTTTGGGCCGGGGACCCAGCCAGAAGTGGAGGTGGGCCAGGCAAAGTTTGCTCTCTGTCCTGCTGTTATCAACTCAAGAGTGAACCAGAATCATGTTGCTCTAGTGATGGAGAAACAAAGCTTTTAGAAACCATTGAACCGATTGATTTGCATTATGATTCACTGTATTGAAGCTCTGGAAACGCCACACGCAGGTCAGAACAGCGGAAACTCAGCATAAAAACACCTTTTACACACCAAATGCAAATGTTTTATTTAAAGTCTAATCTATTCAATGCAATTACCAAATCATCTAATACCAGTAAATATGAAATGTCTTTATAATATGTGTTAGTTTATTAAATTGAAGGGCTTGTTTTGTTTGTTTTATGAAGAGCTTGGTAATCAGACCAATTAGACACTTTTAACTACAACTCCTTTTTTATTATAAAAATGTGTCAATAAACATTAAAGGGTTAGTTCACCCAAAAATGAAAATTCTGTCATAATTTCCTCACCCTCAAGTTGTTCCAAACCTGTATGAGTTTCTTTGTTCTGTTGAACACAAAGGAAGATGTTTGGAAGAATGTTTGTAATCAACAGATCTCGGTCCCCATTGACTTCCATAGTAGGAAAAAAAATATCTTTTTTTAGTCAATGGGGACTGAGATCTGTTTGGTTACAAACATTCTTCCAAATATCTTCCTTTGTGTTCAACAGAACAAAGAAACTCATACAGGTTTGGAACAACTTGAGGGTGAGGAAATGATGACAGAATTTTCATTTTTGGGTGAACTATCCCTTTAATATTTAAAAACTGATCTGAGATCAGGTAAAAGTAAATAGACAGTGGTTCATGGGTTCACAGAGATCATCGCCCCCTAGTGACGAACCAGTGACATTTGGAAACAGTAACGACATGAAGCCAGTGCTGCCAGATTTGGCAAGTTTTGAGTTTGATTGTGCTGGTAAACATTGGTTTGGCGGTTTTCAAACAGCTACATTTTATAGACTAATTGGTTAATAAACAAAACTCAAGTGTGCATGTAGTCCTTAAAATCAGTCATCATGATGTGTAAATACACCGGCCCACTGCAGATCTGATTCAGCCAATCAGAGATCAGCAATCAGACGTGATCATTCATGACTGACGGGTTTTTAGTGAGATAATTTGTAGCTGTATATTCGAGTGATCAGTGTGTCAAAGTGGCATAAATATACAGTTGTATCTAAAGTAAAGAGTGGGAGAGTGACCCAACTCTCTAAACGTGGATTACACCTGGTGGGACTCGAAGGCTCTTTATGAATATAACTGTAACTCTGAGAGCACAGTTGAATGACTTCATTGAAATGGAGTATGGGACTATGACTCCTGTCCATCATCATGTGCACACTGGCCTGATCAGGACATCTGCAACTTCTAAACCGTCCAGACTGCGCTCTACTCGTCCCGACCGCTGCTGGAAGAGGTTTCAATCATTCATCAGTTTTGGCTGTGCTAATTTCTGTTATGATCTACAATGTGCACTTCAAGAAAGACGTTCTGTTTAAAGTTATGGCTCGTTTCCACTGAGCGGTACGTTACGGTACAGTACGCAATTATTTCTGTTTCCACTGTCAAAAGTTGTGAATGGTACCAAAATGTACCGTACCGTACCATTTTTTCGGTACCCTTCCTTTGGGGTTCCTAGCACAGTGGTACGGTACTAAAGGGTGGAGCTAGACTCACTACAGGACATTGATTGGTTGACAGAGTATCGTCAACAAGGGGAAGGACAACATAAGAAGCGCCATTTTTTTTATATACAGTTGAAATATAATACCACTGCACTGTAAAAAATAATTCCGTAAAAAAACGGATAATGTACTGGTAGAAAATTACCAGGACATTAGACATTAAACAAACAAGAGACAGAATTTAAAAAAGAAAACATGAGAAGGTACTTGCACAATATTGGTGTTGCACCAAATAGCTCACAAAATTCTTTGAAAAAAACTTCATAAACTGTGAAAGTCAAGATTCAAAACATTTTCAAATGCAATACAATACAAATAAAATACAGAAAGAAGCAAACAAAAACAAATGGAATGCGAATACAGGTCTGCTGCTTTTATCATTAAAAATAGCTTTAGACAGTCAATAGTAGAGTGAAATGTTAGTGTTGATGCCATTTTTCTGTAAGAGAACACCATATTCCTTAAAGGGTTAGTTCACCCAAAATTTTTAATTGTCATTAATTACTCACGCTCATGTTGTTCCACACCCCACAGGACTTCCATTCGTCTTCAGAACAAAAATGAAGATCTTTTTGTGGAAATCTGAGAGATTTCTGTCCCTCCATTGACATCTTACGCAACTACCAATTTCAAGGTTCAGAAAGGTATACAGACATAAATGTAATCCATGTGACTCCAGTGGTTTAACCTCAAATCTATGAAGTAATTTCCACCTTTCTGGAGCTTGAAAGTGGTAGTTGCATAAGCTGTCAACAGAGGAAGAGAAAGCTCTCAGATTTCATTAAAAAGATCTTCATTTTTGTTCTGAAGATGAACTAAAGTCTTGCAGGTTTGGAACATCAGGAGGGTGAGTAATTAATGACATTATTTTCATTTTGGAGTGAACAACTTGCGTGAAAAACTTTCCTTCTTCTGTATGTTCAGTTAAAGGTCCATTAAGAGATTTGACAAAAGCTTAAACTTTACATGGGTTTTCAGTTGTTCATACAGGAACAACAGTCTTGGAGGAGTGTGTAGACGTTTGGTTTCCTTCATCTCAGCCTTTTCGACCTTCGTTCAGGATTTCTGCAAAGGAAAGTTGGATATGAAGAAAAAAAATTATGTTTTTAGCTACACAAGAAATTAAATAAAGGAAATTGAACTACAAAGTATCATGCAGACCAGGTTGAGGTTGAAAAACAATCCTACAGTATTTTACGTTCGTTAAATTATCAGCTGCCATCCCTAATTCTTTCAAATTCAAACACTGAATAAAATGCTAAGACTTCTGTTTCCAGTGGACTCCAGTTGCATCTCATGTTAGCTTGTCTGCTCAACTATACCTTATAATATGTTTCATTATTTTCAGTTATATAAACAGTAACACAACAACATGCTCTATAAAAAGTTGTCATATGAACTCCAGGATAAGTGCCATTTTCTTCTGGTATTTTGTAGCTCACTGCCTCAATGGGGTAGGAGATGTGGTCAATAAAAACTTCTTAAATGACTGCAATCCTGAATGCCCATCACCTTAAACAAATAAGATATTACAAAATGAAAAACATTACACGATCACTTCAGAAAACCGCTCCAAAAATAGTTGTTTAAATCTTCCCTATACAATGTTTTTCTACTGACCATATAAGCATAAAATCTTTGAAGGGGGATGTTCAGCAACCAACTTTTTCTATAAAATGTTTTCCTCAGACTTTAAATTTAAATGTATTTTGCCAATATTGAATACTCATAATGATAAAAAAAAAAAAAAATACTAATAAAACAAAATACAAACCCATGAGGAGCATGCAGGGATGGTGCTCGGGATGCACAGTACATCAGCAAAGTCCTGTCAATAGATAAGAAAACAACAGAAACACTATGAAACAAACTAATGAGGAGGGAGCTGGTAAAGATGACTAACGTTAACGCTACAGGCAGAAGTATAACAGCAGTCATGTTAAATGTAAATTAATCTTTCAAGGTCATTATTTGGGGTTTAAAGTCAAATAATATGTGTAGTGTGTGTATAATGTCTGTGTGTTGTCTAAAACAAAGACAAGACAATAAAAAGTCTAACGTAAACATAACATTAACGTACCTCATTTGACAGAAAATGTGGTGTTATCCTTGATCCAGCTCAGGGACGTGCACAGACATTTTGAGGGGCAGGGGCTCAAGTGAAATAAAGGGCACCTCTCATAATTACTTTTGTTTTGTTTGTTTTTTTAACAAAAAAAGTGTATATATATTAACGCAACTCTGACTTCCTTTAAAAAAAAATTATTTAAAAAGTTAATTAATTTTATCTTCCTCAAACTCACGCAATTGTTTCATTTTCAAAAGATGCAACTAGTTTCAAGCATATATTTAGAATAACCTAAATAACTGCATCAAGCAGAGGGGCGTGTTTTACTAATAATTTGTTTATTTTTGCACAAGGCATTACATCATTTTAATTATTTTGGTGTTATCAGAATACATAACACTTTAAAATCAACACAAATATTCACTCTAAACTGAAGAGGGCTGTTGCTGCTATTTTGTTAACTTTACTGAAAAAAATCACTGCAAAAATGATTGACAAAATACAAAAATACAGCAATTTAATAAAATTATTACAAAAAAAAGGTCTTCTACTTCAAAATAAAATCTGTTACTTCCATTCCCTGGTTGTCTCTCCTTCCTCCCTTACAGCGGCAACCTTCTGGGGCCATGTCCCTGTAGATGTTTATGCATGTACACACACACACACACACACACACACACACACACACACACACACACACACACACACACACACACACACACACACACACACACACACATACACAATAACTGATGGTGACTGACATGGACTTAGTTTCACATTTGAGGGAGGACTGTATCATCATCATCAAATAAAACCTTCAAAATCCACATTTAGATGGAGTTTGTTTTAAACCTACTACACTCTAAAAAATATTCTGTGGCTTAGTAAATATTACAGAAATATTTAACTTTATTAAAATCTCTGAAAATCTTACTTGATTGTTTGAATTAAACTTACCAAAATAATTGAGTAAAAATTCAATAAAAGCCAATGTCATGTATGTGGTTGTATGGAATACTATTTTATAAAGGTTTAGAAGAAATAAAAAAAGTTAAATTGCTCATAAATAAAAAGTTAATTTATAAATATTATTTTTAATGTTTAATGTTAACTTATTTCTACTCAGTTTTATGTATTAATGTACCATATGCAGTTACTCAGATTTACTACATTTTTTAGAGTGTATCCTCCATCTGTTTGCATCTGTAGATTTCTTCTAAATTCACCAATTTAGATTTCTAAATTTCAGGGGGAAAGACTCTTGATGTAAGTCATTAACTGGGGACGTTCTGTATGCAAATTAGGCGTCAACTAGTGATAGTTCACTTTGAAATTAAATTTTGGTATGTTTTAGCTTACCTCAAGGGCATCCAAGATGTAGGTGTCTTTTTTTCCGCAGTAGTTTCAATTTTGATATTTTTAGGTCAAACCGTTCTTGTCTGTCAGTCATATAATGATGGTCACGGTCTCAAAGAGGATGCACAGAGTCCAAATTAAAACAATTCCCCATCGTAAGTACACATTGATGGCCTAAGACACGAAACGAGCGGTTTGTGTGAGAAAACAAACAGTATATCGTTTTTAGCTCTTATACAAAGACCACGTCCAAGTGATCTGAGGGCGCGCGCGCATCCTGGTGTGTGACGTGTACGCAGACTGGTGCATAGATATATACACTAGATGTCGCCTTAAAGACATTCGTTCCAATGATCTGCCGTAGACAAGGCGACATCTAGTGTATATATCTATGCACCAGTCTGCGTACACGTCACACACCAGGATGCGCGCGCGCCCTCAGATCACTTGGACGGACCTGATATTTAGATATACTATTCTTCAATAAATATATTTGTTTGACAGGGAAGCTGTGCGCAAACAGGAATATATATTATTTTTCAAAAATAGAAAAAAAGCACTCCAGAAAAAAGGGCACTTTCTCTCCAGTAATAAAAAGGGCAGGTGCTCAAGCCCCCTTTGATGTCTATGTGTGCACGTGCCTGATCCAGCTGTACTGCATCTTCACACACAGTCTCTTCACAGTGTATCTTCATGCCTTTTAAATCAAGCAAGTCTTAAATGGCCTTTCCTTTTCTTGACGATTCATCTAGTAGCTTTTGTTTGAAGCCATTAAACTGCTCCAAAAACACGAGTAACGTTACTGCACTTTATACTGGTTAACGGGTGCGCTCGGCAGAAATAAACCGCATCACCGACAAAATAAAAGCCAATAAACCAGTTACAACGAGGACACTATAACACATTCAATCAGGGGAACTTCCACGAGTGTGAACTAAATCTTTCAATGTGTGACGATATGCATAAAACGATAAACGCGACGGCTCCGACATTGCCTAACAAGCCGGGTGACAACTAAATAACGTTACGTAAACAGCTTATTTGACATTTAGCTAAATATAATTTTCGGTTTTTACCACAGACGTGTCAGAATGGCTTCCACACATCCAAAATCCGACTTTAAAAAGCAACTTTGGCCGCGTCATCTGTGTGTGTAATGGCGCTTGCGTCTCAAACTTTTCGCGCCGATCAGTTTTTAGTTCCCACAATGCAACGCGTGATTCAAAATACAGGTAAAAGTCCTGTAAAAGACAAATATGGAAAATTCCTTCAAATTAATATGGTACATTGTACCGGATTTTTACGGATTTTTTTTACAGTGTGTTATTGTGTCACACTGTTAAAAAAATCCGTAAATTTAGGGGTCCCTTTACCGTGGATTTGCTACGGATTCGCTCCGTTTTGCGAAATACGGAAAGTTTGCTGTTGCGCAAGGCAGTATGGGTAGAATTTTCTCCCCCAGCCAGAATTTGCCGACGCCATTACACTCAGTGCGAGCCTGAAGTTCTGCGAGTCACATGGAAAGTTGGAAACAGGTTGGTTGTGTGTAATGAGAATAGGAATGGAGTGCCACCTCTCAAACAAAATATATTGAGTTAAACACATGATAAGCACGTTTTCTGTTCATTTACGTCTGCATGGCGGGAGTTCAGCTCTGGCACCCCTCGCCAGACAGTCGCCTTTCCCCCATGAAATGTAGGACAAATTATTAGTTGGTTAATTTTGTCTCGAAGGTTTCTAGGTTTTTAGCAGCATTCCAACCGGAGCTATAACGTTACAGGGTAACGTTAGTGTGGCTCGCAGCTGAGCACGGGACCTTTGCTGCTAGCTGCGTTGTCATTAGCATGTCTGCTGCGCTTCCTAAGTACCGGGTACGTCAAAAGCCCATTTTTTGTTCCCCCTCGTACATTAAATTGGTCTCGATAGGCAGTTGGTAGTCGTGTGTGTTTCATGTCGACATCTGAATGTGTGCGTTTCGCGTAATTTTGAAGCGTGAGTGGACGTTTGCTGCTAGCTGCGTTAGCAATAGGCCGCCGCCTGCGCTTCGTAAGTACGTCAAAAGCCAATTTTTTGTTCCTCGTACATGAAATTTGGTCTCGATAGTCAGTTGGTAGCCGTGTGTGTTTCATGGTAACATTTGAATGTGTGCGTTTTGCGTTATTTTGAAGCGTGGGTGGACGACGGCCCGTTTGCCCAGTTAAAGTTAGCCCATAAGTTGGACGCGCGCGCGCCCGCCCGCGTGTGTGTGTGTGTGTAAATTAGCTACGTGTGTGTGTGTGTGTTGTTATAGCTCGCTGTGTTACTTTACCATCCAACTGAAAATGGCAATAATTAAAAGGGGTGATTATTAAGTAGAATCACATTTCCCCTGTGCATTATAAGACTTTCCATTCCCTAAAGTGAAAAAAGCAGTGAGGAAAACATTGCAGCCCAAAGAGAGTGGCCCATGCAGCCCAAAGCAGATTGCTTATTTGAAGGTATCTGAAAAGTAAATGTGCTGATCTGAATTTATTGTTTTCATATTGATTCTGTCTATCCTTCACTTGGCAAATTCAATCTCTTAAACATGTTGACTTGTAACATTTGTGGCTTTAACGCCCGGTCTTCGACTGATTACTTGAAACACTGCCGAACACACAGAAATAATAATAATGTCTTTTTTTTATGTGGCCATAGGGATTGCAGAAGGAAGCTTAACACGTACAGTAGCCTTGCTGTGCATATGTCACGAGCACATGTAGACAGTAGGAGCACACAAACATGGAACCGCAATGTGTCTGTACAGTTAAAGTGCTCGTTTAATTTTTGCAGCAGTGAATATGCTGATCTTAAAACTTTAAAGTGTCATTTGAGTGGCCACATAGATGAGGGTTTGACTGTAACATGTCCCTTTGATGGATGTTCTAAGACATTCAATGTAAAGTCATCCTTTTTAACGCATATTTCCAGATACCATAAAGGGTGGGATGTTACCAAGATAGCCCCAGTTCATATATGTGAACTAACAGAACGTTCTGTCCAAGGTGAAGGATCACATGTAGAACCTGTAGAACTTGAAGAACCTGAAAGTTTTAACATTGATGCAGAACAAAGTGATAATTTCTGCAGTGATCAAGTGAAAGACAACTTCACAGAGAGTCTTGCTCAGTTTTACTTGGGTTTACAGGCAAAATATTTGGTCCCAGCCTCCACAATAACAGAAATAGCAAATGAAATGAGAACTATAAGTGATATTCAACAGGAATATACTGTGGATGCACTAGCCCGTGAACTGGGGCAGTATGGTGTTCCAAAGGAGACTGTAACATCTCTTGGGAATAGTGTATACGAGCAGAGCCCTATGCACAAGGCATTACATGAAAAGGGTCATTTAACTACGCAACACAAGAGGCTGAAATATTACAAGTCACACTATGACTATGTTGAACCTGTTGAAGTCTTTCTTGGACGCAATCGCAGTGGCCAGAAGAGGCACTATCATTACATCCCAATACTGGAAACCCTCAAAGTAATTCTGAAACAGCAAGGTTTAGATCAGCACAGTCCTAGTTCAAATTCTGAAAATGATGTACTCTGTGATGTCACTGATGGGTGGGCCATCAAATCCAATGCAATGTTTTCCTCAGACCCAGACAGTTTAAAGGTAATGCTCTTTCAGGATGCTTTTGAGGTGGCTAATCCACTCGGATCTGCCAAGACAAAGCATAAAGTATTGGCTGTCTACTTCACACTTGGAAATTTTCATCCACACCAACGATCAACTGTTGATCAGATACAGTTGGCATTACTCTGTGTAGAGAAAGATTGCAAATACTTTGGAATGGATAAGATTTTCAATAAGCTAGTGTCAGACTTGTGTGAGCTGGAGGAAAGGGGCATATCTTTCAATGGAAAGATATATAAAGGCACTGTTGCGTGCATAATGGGAGATAATCTGGGCTCCCACATGATTGGTGGCTTTACAGAAAATTTCAGCACAGCTCAATATTTCTGCAGATACTGTTTGGCAACAAAAAGTGAATTTCAGTCGAACCCTCTCACAGTTTTCACTCATAGAAATCCAGCTGATCATAATGAGACTGTGCGGTTTCTAGAAAGTAACGATGAAGTACACACTCATCACGGTGTTAAATGTGACAGTGTTTTCAACAAACTGTCCAACTTTCATGTGTGTCAGCCAGGCTTACCAGCTTGTTTAGCTCATGATCTGTTTGAGGGGGTAGTAGATTATGATTTGGCATTGTTTTTGCAGTTCTTAATCAGAACACAAAAGTGGTTCAGTTATGAGGTTCTTAATGAAAGAATCAAATCATTTCCTGGTGAAAGCAGCGACAAGCTAAACACTATTCCCACTACAGGAGCAAGGCTTGGAGGGCATGCAGCCCAAAACAGGTGGCTTTTGAGATTCTTGCCTGTTTTGGTGCATGACACAATTGAAGATGCTGATAATGAAGTATGGGGACTGGTACTACTTCTGAGGGAGCTTGTTGAATTTGTCTGTGCACCTCGGCTCTCAGAGTCGCAGATTGCTTTCATGAAGGGACTGATTGAACTGTATGTGGAATTGAGGCAAGAGTTATTTCCAAGAGTTCAACTTAGACCGAAACACCACTATCTGCTTCACTATGCACACTTGACTTTACAATTTGGCCCACTCATATATACTTGGACAATGCGCTTTGAATCAAAACATTCTTATTTTAAAAGGTGCATTAGGGCAAGTAAGAACTTCATAAATGTAACCAAGTCTCTGGCTGAACGGCACCAGTTGCTTCAGGCTTATCAGTCTTGTGGTACCTTGTTTAGTCCCCAGGTTCATGTCTCAGACTCAACACGGTTCTATCCAGAGCTCTATGACCAGAACATAAAGACAGTGGTTGAAGAATTTGATTTGAACTCAAGTAACTCAGTTGTCACAGAGAGAGTGCAGGTTAAAGGCACTACATATGCAAATGGAATGCTGGTCTTACTGAGCTATGCCAAAGGACAACTGCAGTTAGGACAAATAGCAAGCATTTTTGTAAAAAATGAAACTACTGTCCTACTTTTGCTTCGGGGGAAAACTGCCAGCTGGGTACCTGAGCTTGGACTCTATGAACTTGATGGAAATGCTTTTGACCTGTTCAGTTGCCATGATTTGAACAAAATTGATGATTATCATCCACTTTATTCTTACCAGAGAGGTTCTCGGTGGCTTATTCCTCTTAAACACACACCAACATGGAACTTGTGAAAAGCTATGTCAAGAAAGCAATGCCATCGCTCAGTAGCGATCAGATGGATACACTCATGGCTAAACTGGAGGAATTAGGAGTTCTCTCTGTAGATGACCTGAGCCTTGTGGACCCGGAGGACATTAAAGACACTCTGCCATTCATTCAGTGCAAAAGATTTGTCAGAGCTGTCAAAGCATTGGAAGCAGGTGAGTTTTTGCCCCTCTGTTTTAATGCAAGTTTTCTGAGACTACAAAGGTTTATTCAAAAAATGCAAAAAAAAAAAGGTTGCCATCAGCTGTACATGGCAATAACTACCCTATAATTGGTTTTCGTAATTAGGTCCATTTGTATTCCTGGTGGACCCAAACTGGACATTGAGGACCAATGTATTAATTGATTCGTAACAATCGTGATGTGTTTAATTTATGGAGATGTGTGTCATGTCATCCATAGATTCACAAGCTCCACCGCAGTTCACCAGGCCTGGCCCCTCATCAACACCTGAGCCACAGAGGTTTCAGCTGCCCTCAACACCACCTGAGACAGCCGACTCCCCATCCCAAGACACATATTCTGTACCATGGCACAAATTTCCCTCAAAAGTCATGGATGATTTGCGTGAAAAGAAGTACATAATGGGGAAAGACAGACGAGAGATGGTTCGGATCGTCGCTGAAGATTACCTCCATAAACACCCAGGAAGACCTGGTAGACAAAAGCTGAGGGAACTCGCCAGTATGATTGTAGGACAATATCCTGCCTCCTTCAAGCTGACAGAGCCGTTTGGAAACAAACCTTTTGCAAAAGATGGTTCTGAAACTGTCTTTCGTCAGCTGGAACACAGAATTGAAAATATGAAGAGGCCACAAAGCTCACTGAAGAGGCGAGCAGGGGGTGAAAATTCAACAAATAAAAGGCCCAGGAATTCAGATCTGTATGGATGTGTGGCGTGGGATCCAATCATTGAGGGGACTGTGTGTAGAGAAGACCTGCTGTCTAAACGAGATGACTTGAAACGTGCCTTTCAAACCCGGGATCTTCAGGTGGGTCTGCAATCATCCATTATTTTCTTGTGTTGTAAGGACACGTGAAATTGTAGGACACATTGTGAAATTGTAGATCGTCTGACATCACTACGCCCATAGTCTATTGAAATTGATACCCTGTTTTATTATTTTAATTGGTTAGTTTGACTAACTGTTCGACTGTTTGACTAACTGCCTCATATCTTTAGGAGTCATCTGTTCGAAAATTGATGACTGAAACATATCCCATTCAGCGTGAAATCCTCAACGATGCTGATACCCCTATTGCCGTTGTAAAGGACGAGTGGCCGTTCCTGTTTGAAGTTCCTCACCTGTTTGATCATGCATCTAAACTCCTTGGCTTCTCTGTACAAAACAAGCTGGCACAGGTGTGTTGTTACTGTTATTATTATGATTGTGCTGTGCTGCTCCATATGGAGAGAATTTTGTCTTTATTAATCAATCAAAAAAAGATTTGCAACCAAAAAGAGAGTTGAGACCAAAAAAGATAAACTGGCAACCAATCAAATAGAATAAATTGGATGAACAATCAAATAGAATAGATTTGAGACCAAAAATCAGGAAGTGGCAACCAAAAAAGCAAAACATATGAGATCAAAACAGAACAGAACAGGTTGCAAATGAAAATGAAATATGAAATTTTTTTTTTTCTCTCCATAGCTGCATTTTTTGGAGGCCAAACGAAAATGAGTGTTAGTCTTATGTACCTGTACAAAATTAACACCTTGAACCTTGAACAGGAACTTTCCAAAAAAGAAAAGGGGATCAATGACTTCCTTGACTCCAAAGGGATGAAGACGGGCGAAGGTCCAATACAGCTCATCTGTGGCATTGCAAATTACTTCAAGGAAGACTCTTATAAACTCTTCGACAAAAAAGAGGTAGATGTTGTAAATTTTAAACTGTGTGCAAGATGATTATTTGCATCCAGTGGTGAACCAAGTAACCAATCACAGTATGAAGTATAGATTCCCCTAATTGTGCTGCTGATATTCTCTATAAACTCTCTCTCTATAAACTATTTACATTAATGTCTGTGCTTAATGGCTACCTCTGTCTGATGAAGACACTAGCTGATAGTCAATTTGCCAGCAGGTTTGTGTGCACTGGAAACATTAATTCATGTGTCATGTCTGTCACCAAAACAGATCTCTGCAGATCCTGAAGTCGAACTCCCAGTGACCCCATGCATCCTAGTCAGAGGTTTGTAGTTAAATATTTTTGGTATCTCAGCGAGCTGTTTTATAAGCTGTTGTTTTGTCGTATTTATTAAAGAAATGTTTTGCTTGCCTTAAAATATAAGATAATTTTTTTTGTACATGGTGCTCAGAATTGTTATTTTTTTCTTTATTTTTTTTTTTTTATCTGTGTTTAAGGTGACCAGCAATTCAAGATTGCTCTTGATGGGTTACTTGTCAATGACCACATCACCTCTCCCATTGTGGCCTTGAGCTACGTCTTCTCCATGTTTTATGTCTGCAACGTTCAATACCCACCGGAGATGGCTTTTACTCTCGAATTCATGCAAAGGTAAGCACTCATTGTTTGGAAATACTTTGTAAATGTGACTTTGCCGTGCCTTTCTGCACCCGACCTGCTTTTTGTCAATCTACACCAAACCCCTTTGTCTGAGATGTACAAGCTCAAAATGTGTCGCCACATGCTGTGAGCTTTTAGATCAGCTGTTATTGGCTTATGATCCCCCTGAATATGGATTTGTTCGTAGATTTCGTAGCTCCCTGTTGAAGACTATTGTTGGAATAAATGTGTCATATTTTTTAAAATGGCAGGTAACATGCTTTTTGCTTTACATAGTGTCCCAAGTCAATAAAAAACAAAACAAACATAACATGATTCTAGTTGGGAAATGGAGCAAAAACATATTTTTCTTAGAATGGTTTCTTGACACAAAATTCGTTTGAGCTATCTCTTTAAAACCATTAGCACCTGAGACCAGGTTATGTCAGTGGTGGTCAAACCTTTTCATGTCAAAGACACACAAACTGAAATGTATTTGGCTGCAGACTCCAACCTCAAAATATGTTGTTCCAGGGACCCCCTCCAGAAGCAAAGACTAAACATATTCATTTAAAAAAATAATACATGCTGGATTCATGCCCAAATGTTAATATTTTGATGTGTAACATGCACTGAATGTCACAGTTGATCCACTCCATGTTTGAGTAACCCCCAGGACAGTCCGTGTTCAAATGTGCTGTTACACCTTTTGATAGGACGATGTCAACTGTGTTTTCTATCCCCTTCTGTGTTCTGTGCATTTATAATATCCCTGCACACATGTTGAGGATGCATGCTGTCATGTGTTGGTGATAAGCAGACTTCTCGCCCTTGCAAACATTTCTGTATATGCGCAGTGGGAATGCATGTGTCTTGAAAAGACAAAGGAAGAGATAAGCTTAGCCACTGGCACCAGCACCACAACAACATTGGGTACTAGACAGATGGTCAACTAGAATGATAGAGAGGTTCACACATAGGGGCATATTGAAGAAAACAAATGTATGATTTTATTGAACTGCTCCACTCCTGTCAAGCCACACTACACGTGCAAACTTTGTCTGCATCTCACTATTATTATTATTTTTTTCTCAGAGTTTTCTTTGGGATCAATCCTGAGCGAGGCTCCAAGGCAGAGAAGAAGGGGAAGAAACGGCACTTCATTCCTCCACAGGTGTGCAAGCTGGTTTCTCAGCTGAAGGAATTTGAATGCAAGCAGAAGGAATCTGAGTGGGCCATTTGAGCTGTTCTGAAAGCTCAGAAAAGACCTTTTTGGACTGAATGCACACACACACACACACACACACACACACACACACACACACACACACACACACACACACACACACACACACACACACACACACACACACACACACACACACACACACACACACACACACAGAGCTTGGGAGTAGAAAAACAGATGTTTACAGTATTATGTGAGTTCAGATGTTTTAACTAGATGCCCACAACACACATGCTGCAGTTTCAAATCCCCCATGTTAAGGGGGATTCCAGGTAGAGCTTTGCCTGTCAATGTGGCGTTGGAGGTGTAAGTTTTATTTTTTGCAGAAATCTCTTTATGCCATGTTGCACAGAGTCATCCTTCTAAGGTCATGGTTGTTATTGCTGCACTGATGTTTTATAGAAAAGTTGTAAAATTTTAATACTTCTAATGTTCTATTTGTTTTTTGTAGAAAGGTCAGACACTGGTTGCAGAGCTCTGCCTGTCGGTGTGATATGTGGAGTTGGAGGTGTAGGTTTCTGCATCCTCCTGGAGGGGGCTCCTCATTTTGCACTGACAGGTGAGACAGCAACAGCAATGCTGGCAGTTTTATTGTCTTATTTTGTCAATGTCTTTAACAAATCCACTTGTTATTAATGCCTGTCAGCCTGTGGGTGCTAAAAAGTTGCTAGATTTGGCAGCTCCCTGTTAAAGGACATGGCTGTAGTTCTTTGAGAGAACAGCTGTATGTATGTTATGTATGTAAAATTGCTCTGAATGTGAATGTGATGTTCTGAATGTTTTAATGGTTGTAATGTAAATATTGCAATTCATTCACCACAAAAAGTGCAATCACTTTAAAGCACTGGCAGCTGTTAAAGAAAATAAATAATTGTTGTGATTCTACATTTGTGCTTTATTGATGATAAACGGTATAGAGAACTGTACGGAATTAAACATTTTAGGATGACTGAAGTGTCCGTAAATGGTACGGATTGAGTACTTTAATAATACGGAATATTCCATTTTAGGTTTGATGGAAGTGTCCGTAAATGGTAAAGAAAAAGTCAGGTAAATCTACGGAAATATCTGTTATAGGGTTTATGGAATTGTCCGTACAATAACGCAAAAATTTACGGAAAATACGGAATTTTCCATTTTAGGTTTGACGGAAATGTCCGTCAATGGTACAGAAAAAATCATATAAATCTACGGAAATATCCGTTTTAAGGTTTACGGAAGTGCCCGTACAATAACGGAAAAAGTGCTGGTAATTAATTACCAGCACTTTTTCCGTTTTTTAACGGAACTTTTTTTAACAGTGCACGAAATGTAGTTTTAAGAGTTTTTCAGGCGAGAAAATTTGATCCAGGTTGTGAGCTCGGCGCTCATGTACCCCGCCTGGAACAGCCTTTCCTTGGCTAGTCGTTCTGACGTTTGCCGCTGACTCTGACGTCTCTGTAGTGGTTAAACATGAGATATAATTCGTCTTGACTCTTGTGTATATCTAACGAGCGATATTTGGTCTTGTGAATCTATAATTTGTTCCCTGGCCAATCGTTTTGGCTGAGGGCTAAGTGAAGTTTCATAACTTTATATATTTAAGCTATTTAACTTTCCGTTGTAAGGTTAGACTAGAGCGCTGACTTTGTATGTTTGACTGAATTGTTTGCTTTATTTCTTATTGTATAGCTTCTTGTACCTTTTACTTCTACTTTTATAAAGGCTAATATTGATAAAACTGAAATTTAACAAAAAGAGACTGGGTTGAGTTTTGTCATTTTTAATTCTATTACAGTGAAGATGATCACTGTAATGTTGTTCACTGCAACATCTGTTGTTTAGTACAAATGCACATATTGCCTGGACCATATTAAAATGTTTAAAGCAACACCATGGAGTTTTTCAACCATCATAATATATTTCCAAGACCCTTGTGATGGTACATCGACATACAATAGGTTGAATGACACGTCTGCCATAGCCTGATGGGGTCTGTATCGCTTTTACTGGCACTACGGAGCTTCGGGGTTCGGGTAGTAACCTGAGCACAAAAAGAACTACAAAATTCGACTGTTTTATGGCATACCTCACTTCCCTTAGGAGAAGTCACACTTATTTAAAAATAAAAATAAAGCGAAAGTAGGCTAACTATTCCCTCTTTTTCCCTTAGTCATCAATGCGCCACTTGTTTGAAAAGTACCTTCTCTTTTTCTTTTCTTTGCCCTCAACAGTTTGTACATCGCTACTGCTGACTCCGCAGCGAGCCTCTTAACATGGGTATATTTCGGCCCATTTTTTTTAACCGATCATTTTCATTTTGTCTGTACCTCAGCTCAGCTATATTTGTCATGATCCATTCAATCTGATTAATTTGATTATGCAGGTGTATTGTTAATCAAAAGGTGGGGATAAGTAATTAATAAATCATGTTATGTACTAGGGCTGTGCAATATGGGGGAGATATCTAATTTGCAATTTTTGACTAAAGACTAAATAGACTAAAAATATATATTTATTGTTTAGATTTTGCATCCCTGTTGTACTGAATTGTGACTTCAAAACTGAGTTTTGTATTGGATTGTTAGTTTTGTGTATTGTCACATCAATAATTAATATACATCTTGAATGTGAAAGTATGAAACATAGAGAAGCTGAAGGTGTGTATTAAAATTTAAGGTCCAATTGTTTGGCTTATGATTAAAAGTAGCAGATAAATGCTGTTTGATTTAATACTTGTATAAACAATTGACATGGTAATGACGCAGTAGACTCAGTTGTGTTTAGGGCTTGACAAGGGAATATTTATTAAATTAGTTGTGACTGATTGGTAGTGATAACTGCTATGATAGTCTCATGCATCAAATTATTGCATTGTTCCTTAATTATGTATGTGAATGGTTGCCATTTACCAAGTATTACAAGTAAGTTAATGTAGCCCCTACAAATGTAGTCTAGTAAAAGTGTGGTAGAGGAACACATGTATAGAATAATGTAATCTATGAATATCGTACAAAAGTTTAAAGGCACAACATTTTTTAAACAAATGTGGATATAAAATAATTTAAATTTTATAAATTGATATAATATATTTTTAAATAATAATTACAACATAGTAATCATTTTAAAAGTTTGTTTGAACTGTTAAGGGAAGGGAGATTGTTTTAATTAATAGGTACTATGTGTTTTATAAATTAAATATATTTAATGTTATTTTTAATTAATATATTAGATATAATTGGTACTTGTATCTGATTATATTTATTTATTTTATTGTATCAGTCAATAATTGTTATTGTGAAGGATTGAGATTTTGTTCAATACAAAGTGAAATTATGTGTAATGTGAAATATTTGTTCATGTAGAAATGTAATATATTGCTTGTTGCTTATTATTAGGAGACATGGACATTATGGTGAATTCATCTGTTTGATGAGACGCTGCATGAAGTTGTTGAAGATGTGAAAGTTGATTACATTTTGAAGGATCCCCGCGAGTATCAAAGGGTAAGATATTTATGTTTGTACATGGTTTGGATAAGGAAAATAATGTTAAAGGTGCTGGCAAAAGTTAGGTTTGTACTTATTTGTTTACTTTTGAGGGATAAAAAAAATAAAAAAAATTGTGAGTGTATGTACCTAATGTGTAGTAAGACAATTGTACTGAAGTTCTATGTTATTAGGCGTTTTAGTTATTGCATAATGTAGGTATGATGACAAAATTTTCAAACACCCCTAAGATCAAAATGGATCACATGACTAGACAGAGCTGAAAATTCCCTTTACAATGACACCTGGATTGTGAGAATCAGTTGAGGATTGAGAAAGTTATGATATTTATAATATCAGGGATTAGATTAAAATATTATACATTAATTACAATAGAAGGCATGTGACCGAAAATGCTTATTATTCACATGTTTTTGCTTGTAACCTCCTCATTTTATCAGATATTTTAATGAAATTTTAACAGAAGGTTGAATTGTGTTAGCTCTTTCAAATGAAATCATGAACATTTACTGTTTTAGTTGGAATGGGCATCAGACCCATGGTAACGCACTGAAAACAATTCTAATTAATAAGCGTTCATTCATATTCATAAACATTTATTTTCAGAATACAAGCGAAGACAACTTTACACACCACTATTAATTGTGAATTCATATTTATACATTCTGAAATTGCAAATATACATTCATATTCATTCTTTTTTCCATACTAACAATGAATGATTGGTACAACAAATATGCAGGCTATCAGTATATGTGCGATTGTGCTGGTTTACTCTTTTCGCTTTCCATACTTAAAATTAATGATTGGTACAACAAATATACAGGCTATCAGTATCTGTGTGATTGTGCTGGTTGATCACTGGTTATTGACAGGCTATTGTACAACCAAGTCATCCAAGATTACATCTGCTGCCATCGCATAGATGGACACATCAGTGTCATGTGCATCACATTCATACCCCTCCCCACTCATGGCCCAATAGCCAACAGTGTATTTTAATTTTTTTTAACATGGAAAGTTTCAATTTTCCCATTGAAAATTACTCTGTTGCCACCCAAATCCCACGCATGACATATAAATGCCCCCACCCCTCTGCCACCCAACAACTCCTTGATCAAGCGAATTTTTTCTTCTGGGAGTTCTGGAAACGCTTCCTCGATCTTGTCTGCATCTAATTCTTCAATCTTTTTCTCTAACACTTTCCGGTCTTGTTCACTTCTCTTCCTTTCTTTTGTGGCTTGACGTTTGTGCAATTCCTCCTGTAGCTCTCCTTGCTTCTTCCTCCTCTTTCGTCTTTGTATTACCCCCAGCCTCACTGCTTTCCTGATGACCAGCTCTTGTTTTTCCTTGTCTAAACTGTCCAAATAGTCCACAGTGTTGTTTTTCCGTGCTCTCATTTTACAGGACAAGTAGCAGATGGTGGCATTTGGAGCTTTCTTCTTCAACGCACTAAACATCCCCATCAGCTCTTCAGCATCCATGTTATGTGATCTTGCTGAGGTTGTCTCTTGTTTTAGTTTCTCCGTCACTGTCCATGTATCAACAAAGTATTGTTGATACTGCCTTTCAAGTACTAAAATGACTGCTCTCAGACAGCTTTCCATCATTTGAGTGAACATGGCTGTGTCTTTCGGTGGTTGTTGCAATTTCTCAAGGATTTTGTCTGAAGCATTCAGCTGATTTCCAAAGAGGTCTGTTGTGCGAGTTAGGAATTCAGCAGGTGAGTGTAGTTGATCTTTCAGGTTCTGCACAGTCTCTTTGATAATTTCAATACATTTAATGTAATCAGTTTGGTCATCTGCACCAGTGTAGAATTTGGTCATCCAGGGTCCAGTCAGTAATTTCCCAAGCAAACCCAGAACTTGCATCTCAACCTGACCAGCTATAGAGTCGAAGTCTTCCAGTATGCTAGCACGCAGGCCTCCACAGGATGTTCCTCCACAGAGATATGACTTTAGTGCAGCGTGATGACTTGAGAATATCCCACATATATGGAAAAGAATGTGCAGTCGATTACCTCTGTAGCGTGGTATGAGGCCAAGAGGGAAATTGTTGTGATTCAGAAAGATCTTAAAGCCACAAGGGTCACCCTTGCCATCCATGTACCTCATTTTATTCATCTGAACCACAATATTGGCCCCAATGCAGTCTTTCCCCTTGATTTTCCCAGTAATCCCCATGGATTTCTCGATCTCCTTCAGAGCACTCTTTGTGTTTGAAGCGATTGTTTCCAGAGGATGAAGGTTGCAATTCAGCTCATTCAGGGCCTTGTTCCAAGACGCACAGACTAAGCGAATGGCCGCATGATTGGCAGCACATATATTCCCTATCATTTTTTGAAGAATGTTTTCGTAGTCTGCCTCAAAAAAATGACAGTAGACATTTGCAAGGTTACTGATGGAGTCACAAATATGGATCTGGTAATCCTGAGCAGAGCCTCCTGGAAGTTCATCTACAGAAACAACATAACAGTTCTTTTTGGTGGTGAAATGTTTGCTGTTCAAGTGGATTCCCTCTTGTGTGGTTGCATCAAAACCCAGGGTAGAGTGTGTGTTCGCTAAAAGTGCTTCAGCAGTCTGGAGGTCACTTATTGCCCCCAATTCTCTGGTCATGGCTTCCACAGTAGCCCTTTTTGGCACATCACTTAAACTAATGGTGAAGCGCAGTCCAAACTTTTTAATCAAATTGTGGATGTTGGCAGTGGGCACCTGATTGGATATTGCGTCAAACACCATCAATCGCATTTCATTTGAGTATGACTTTGCGTCTGTTTTTGTAAGCTTTTTTCTACTTTCCAAATCCTGGATTTTTTCTCCCAAAAGAAGGTTTTCGACCTGAAGATCATGAATCTCACTGTTCATTGAATTAATTCTTTCTTTGAACTCGCAGCATCTTTGTTCCAAATCATCAACAGAATTTGATTTGACCTCTCGCCTCATGTGTGTAAGGGATTTCTTCAGGCGCATATGACTTCTTGCTTTCACTATGTATTGTTTTTTTAATTTAGCAATGGTTTCAGCCTCATGCGAGTTCAACAGATTTTTCAAGTCGGATATTTGCTTTTCTTTCCTTTTCAGTTTCTGATTAAGTATCCTTACTGCTCCCTTCTTTTTCTGCTGTGCTATGAGTGTCTAAATTGCCAGGTACTTGCTTCTCTGCATCTGCAGATGTTTCTGCCTCATGTTTTTCAGAGCCTCCTTATATCTGGCACAAGAAGGACAATTGGCTCTAGCAACTCTTGTCTTCAAAGGACTAAGTTTCGGAACTTGGTGTTCATCAGAAGGAGACTTTGAACGGGGAACTGTGGTGGTAGTGGAGATTCCACAAAATATTTGGCTACACACCCCTTTAAACTGACTGAATTCTCTGTCATTAGTTAGCTTTCTGTATTTTGTCAAAGTTTTTTCAACAAGTAGTTTCACTTTATTTTTTGCCTGCTCTTCAGTCATTTCTGGTATGTATCTTATTATTTCTCTTGCAGTTGCAGCTCTGCTGGATTCTGCTCTGACATAAAGAAATAGAATGTGTCCATTTTGGATCAAATGAGGAGATGGTAGATCACTGTACTTGTCCAGGAGGTGCTGTCTGGCTAGACCTGGCTGTGTATTGGGCCCCTTTCTTCTTTTCATAATTAGCTGTAAAGACATAACATCAAATATTAGTCGACATTGGAAATTGGACATAAATGGACTAATCAACATGGCTTATGTGTTGCAGGATACTTTGAATAAAATAGTAAATGAAATTGATACAGACAACATGCAAGCATAACTTTTTGATCACATGATTCATAGATCCAATGAAATGCCACTTTTACATTATGTACACAGTTATGAATTGTGAGGATTTGCTGTATTCAGCTAGAGCAGTCATGGGTATGCATCCCAACCAGGGGTATGCACTGACATTGCAGAGGGTATGTGGAAACATTTAATAATGTATTTCCAACTTGGAAGTACTGAGAATATTTACTTATCTTGGAAATTTCAAGAAGAAAATGCCTGATAATTAAATGTTCAAATTAAGGAGATTAAATAAAATGATTTTCATTTAATAATAAGTTGTGTTACGTTCTACTTTTAAAGAATCATCAACACGTATGAGTGAGGGGTAGGACAAAAAGGCTTAGGGGGTACACAAGACAAAAAAAAAAATTGTTAGCATATTAATTTAGACAGAGTTACAGGCTAGTCCTCAGTATGTAATGTAATTCGAAGTGATGTAAACTTAAAACTATTATTAATATATGTAAGGATAACCATGAGATACATAAACTACATAGCATCAGTAATCATTTCAAGGAAAACATGGTGAGAATGAGTTAAAACCGAGACAATGGTTTTTTAGAATTGTTAGAGCGACGCCTGCTGCACTATCTGACAGGACGTTCGCTAATCTACCCACCACAAATGTGACTACCAAATTTCCGCGATTTAGTTAAATACATTCTCCTCCATGGATTTCGATGAAATTTCGACAGTACCAAGATAAAAGGTATATATTCATGTCCACCTACCTTTCATTCATGTCGAAAGCATAGATGAAGCCCGCCGACCAGTTGAAAGCCTCTCAAATTTTCCGAGAGTTGTGGTGAACTGAAAACACCTCAGGGATGAAAGCTCTAAATGTCTAACGCTTCCGGGGGTTGTACATGACGTAGTTACTGTCGTATTCAGGCAAAAAATCCTCCCACCAGGCGGCGAGGAGTGGATATTGCATGACACACATATTAACAGTACCACGCAGTTTGGAACAAATTATTGAGACAGAATGTTCGCCGCGCGCGGTTGCTATGTCAACATACCTACATAATGTAATTAATGGCAAAAGTAGTGTATTTTAAATTGTAGAACTGCAAAGATGCATCAATATTATTGTTAACACTAATACTAATTTTGCTAATTTGTCAATTTATGTGAAAAATATGAGGGTTGTAGTGGTGAGCGATATAGTCTCAAAATTATATCACGATATCTCAAGGGTATTTGCAAAAATATGAAGAAGTTAAAGGGATAGTTCACTTTTAAATTAAATTTTGGTATGTTTTAGCTTACCTCAAGGGCATCCAACATGTAGGTGTCTTTGTTTCCGCAGTAGTTTCAATTTTGATATTTTTAGGTCAAACCGTTCTTGTCTCTCAGTCAGATAATGCAGGTCTATGGTCACTGTCTCAAAGAGCATGCACCGGCGACTCAAAACGGGGGTTGGAGGTAACGGAACAAATTTTTTTTTACCGTAACCCATACCTGAATATAAGACGAGGTTTTTGTCCAATGTTGGATCCAACGTCGGAGGTGACGGAACATGTTCCGGTGTGTTCAGGCTCAAATTAAGCCCTGGTTATGTCTAACGTAAAACAAACATTTGAGAGAAAATCTTTTGCTTGTGTCATATGCATGTAATGTTGCCATATTACAGATTGTATTTTTATTAATGTTATAATATTGTTTGTATTTTATTTGAGTGTTTGCTAAGAATATCTTGCTTATTTTAAATGTGGATGAAACATTAAAAGATTAATAGCTGATGTTGGGGAATTTATTAATTGTATAAGTAAAGATTTGACTGATTAGATCAGAAAAATATAGATCATTTGATTTATGGACAAAAAATAATTGCTAAATGTAGACTGTATATATTAAATGGATGCATGTACCGGTAGTATTTATTTTTTTATTTTTTTTGTAGTTCTTGTTTTTCTTGAAAAGGTTATAAAAATATGTAGTTCCTTACCCTTACTGACTGTTAATAATTTGTGATATGTAAACAAAAAAATTAAGAATGACATGGTTTACAAACAGCCAGTAATTAAGTAAATATAATTATATATATATCATAAAGTAGGTCATCTATGTCCTATACAAATTAATGACTCGTTTGTCACAAAATGAGTTATGGTATTTTGCTTTTGCTTGGTAGTAAAATTGTATTAATGTGTAAGTGTGTTGTTGTCATATGGGACTAAGTACTTTGTTGTTTGTTTTGGAATTTTTAGGTTAATGTCTCGGTGAAGATTCTTCAACTGACTGAAGACCAAGTGTGTGTCACAAGATCCCATCAGAAGATGCAGAAAAGATCTTATGATGTGGCAGACAAAACACACGGTATCGCTTTGTGTGTTTGTGTGTATGGGGCGGCGAAATTTAGCACAATGGAAAATGCTATTACTTGACAAATGTGTCCGTGAGGCAGATCGGTGGAGAAACGTCCATTTCCACTACAGCACAGTCTAAAGTAACTCTGCTAGATGTTGATATGGAGGTACATGGCATTGTAAACAACGTGAAGGTCTTTGAAGGGCAGCTTGTCACCGCAGAGGTGAAATGGAGTACATGTGTCCAAAGCGACATGTTTTGCCAAATGTTAACCTTGACACTGCAATAATAAGATGTCATCAGTGTGGGGTGTTGTTGCAGTTTTGTGTGCTATCGAAGATTTTACTGGGAAAATGACTGAATTTCCCATTGATGATTACGTGCTGCGCCAACTTCTAAATGTAGGATCTGAAAGGTTCTTTGACACGGATGTTCTGGTGTCCAAGCTGCTTGTGGAGGACAGAGTCCAGTTAAAGGGCAGAGGAAACCGCATTACTGCAGCAGCATTTTACTAACAAGATGGATCGGGCAACAGATTCAGGCCCGACTGCAAGCTGCAGCACCCCTCAGGAGTTTGTTGATGATCTCATGCTTGAGGAGTGTTTCAGGAGTGAAACTGGTGAAGAGTTGGATAGTGTGAATGAAAAGGAGACTGAGAAGGTTGAAGTGGATGAAAAGGGCAACATGACTGATTGTAAGAGAAGTGAAGAGTCTGTTGAAGGAACTGTGGAAAAAGAGGTGGGAGCACGTCCAAAGCATGCCAAATGTGACTGAAGTTTGAGAAATCCAGGGAAGAAAAAGTGATAAATGGTGTAAAAATCACAATCACAAAAAAAAGAAGAAAATAAAGTTGTTAATATTGCAAGTTATTTGTTTTTTTAAAGTTTGGAATGCTAGTAAATATTTAGGAAAATTGAGATTAAGTCAAATGTGTCGTTCAGTGAGATTAGTGTTATAATGTGTTAAAATAGTTGGTTAAGTTTGTTAAAGCGGGGCTCAGTAACTTCGGGATTTCTTCGCTGTATTCTCGCTTTTTGCTCGCAGGTTTCTCTCTAGAGCTCCCCCTACAGCTTCGGAATAGATATTTGACAACACTGTTGTAAAAACTCGTAGGTGATTCTCAGACACCAGAGGCTAGTAGATCAACGACATCAAAGCAGATGGGACATTCTTTAAAACGTCTTCTTCATTCGGGTTCAAACAGCGTGAGGGAGCGCAATAATGACAGCATTTTAGCAGATTTCTTTTGGCCGTAAAGCAATTGTTTACATCGCGAGACCTGATATCACGCGAGACTTCCTGACGCGGCTGCCGGCGGCCCGCCACCCCAAAGTTGCAAGTGCGTATTTTCCGCTCACAGGCACCAGGGGGGTGCGAAACGACCACCATTCAACCCGAAATAAGTAATGTAACCATTCCAATGACTCCGAAGCTGTTCAGTTAAGGTAAAAAAGTTACTTAGTTCACCTTTAAAGATAGGCAGTAGTTTAGGGACAAAAATAGTATAAAAGTTTAATATGGATAGTTCTGGGTAGTGTAGTGCTGACAGGACGATGACAGACGGTGAATGTGACATTAATATGTAGGAATTTGTGGAAGTTTAATATAATGATAATGTGACGTTAATTTAAGTTTTTATAATTAATCGTAGTAGATTATAATTATTGCAGTTAATTGTGAAATTGCATTTGTAGTTTTTAGTTTTAATGTTTAAATGGATGTCCATTTATGATTGGTACATTTTATAAAGGAAGGTCAATAGTTAGATTTGATATTTAAATATATTATAATCATATAAATATGTATACTTTTTTGTTTGTTTTGTATTTATTTTAAACTTGCAAATAATTGTTCATTGTTGTTTTTGAAAATAAAAGTTTCAACCTTTGTTCTGTTTCATGTTTTGTCCAAATACCCGTGTGTATGTTAAGCTAGTAATTGTAGTATTTGTATATTAAACAATAATGCAACATTAAATATTAAGTGGATAGTAGAAGGGAATGTTTGGTCAATATTACATTTATTTAAAGAGTTTCACAATAAGATATTTCTGCAGGCATTTATCTTTTTTATTTTGTGTAATTTTCTGTCAGTGGTGTTTAAGTGGTAATTTTATTAAAAATATTAGAATTTGAGAGTAATTGAAATAATGAATTAATTAATTGATGACCAAAATTACTATAGGATTTAATTTAAAATGTATGAGTTTGTAGTTTGCATATATCAAGTTATAATCATCATATCTGACTTACTGTACACCTTTGCACAGCAGCAATTCTGCATGTTAAAAATACTATACAAATTATTAATTCAATATAAAATAATTTTTCATAAGTGTATAAATTAAATGTATCAGTATTTATTGGTATAGGGCTTTGTTGTTGGATTATTAATGGCTTAAACAAATATGGCATAAGTATGAAGTTTATATGTAATTGTAGGTTCAGCTTTCTAAATGGCAATGGCCTATTAACTATGTGGTTGACAAAACAAAATGTATTATGAAATCACATTTTAGTCTTTTTTTAAATGTAATATAATTATCTAAATGTTTTTCAAATAATGTTTCACAAGAATATGTATTTTGACATTTTATTTATATTAAATTAGCATTTAAGATGCAACAGTGCTGATATGTAGTTGGTGTGAAGTTGTCAAAGTCCACTATAGTATACTATTAAACAGAGGCACTATTTTGGGACACAGGCATTTGTAGTGGTGTCCAAAAGTACACTGGATGTTATCAAGTCTACTCATTTGATGTAAGTATGAACTTAAATAATGAGTGTAGAATTGATGCATAGTTAGTGGTTGCATTTTGGCCCAGACCGGCCCACTACATATGGTCATAAACACCAACCATCTTTTCACGCCCTTGAATATATATACCAGTGGCGGCTGGTCTATTATGGGCGCTGGGGCGCCGCCCCTCCTCCTACCAAGTTGTAAAAAATAATTTTAAAAAAACATTTTTTTTTAAGTTTGACAAAAACATGACTTTCTTCTGTACATGTGTACGTGTTTTACACACTAGAAGGAGGGGGAGGGGGCGTGGGGGTCTTTTTGTCTGCCAGCTTCATCGTGTGCCGTGTAGTTTTATGCTCGAAATTTGCGTTGCTGGGGAAGGCTAACATTGCTACTCAGTTGGATGATGGCCATCGACTTTGTATAAGAAGGCACAATGAGGAAGTGGACACGAATCGATATATTCTTTCTAAACTGATTGACTGTGTAAAATTTTGTGGTGCCTTTGAATTGGCTTTGCGTGGCCACGACGAGACTGAAGCCTCTGAGAACCCAGGCATTTTTAGGGGCCTTGTTAACTTCGCCTCGTCGTTGGACGCTGCTCTGAAGGAGCACTTGGAGGGAGCTACTGTGTTCAGAGGTACGTCCAAAACGATTCAGAATGAGCTGCTGGACTGTATGCTGACTGTTATTAAGGAGTACATTCACGAGGAGGTGACTGCGGCTGATTATATTGCCATTCAAGCCGATGAAACATCTGACGTGTCTGTCCAGTGCCAACTTGCCCTTGTACTTCGCTACATCGACCGCTACAACGTCATTCAAGAGCGCTTTTTTGAGTTCATACCAATTGAAAACGCGAATGCTGAAAACATCGCTCAAGCACTTTTGGAGAGGATGAGTGCATTGATCCCACCCAAAGACAAGACAAAATTAATAGCTCAAACTTATGACGGAGCGAGCGTTATGCGGGGTGCCACTGGAGGAGTTCAGCGTAAAGTGATGGATGTGTATGAGAACGCACACTACGTACATTGTTACGCACATCAGCTCAATCTGGTAATGCAGCAAGCCACCTCAAAGATACCCAAGGTCTCCACATTTTTTTCGGAGCTAGGTGGATTTTGTGCATTTTTTTCAAGGTCGCCCAAACGGACCAGCGTGCTTGATGATGTTGTTGGCAGCAGACTTCCGAGAGCGTGTGCAACAAGGTGGAACTTTCACAGTCGCTCAGTAAACACTGTATATGAGCACAGGGATGATCTTCTTAAGTGTTTTAAGACCATTCAGGACTCTGGGAACTTTGATGCTGTGACTGTGAGAGAAGCAGGAGGGTTTGTGAGGATGCTGGAGGATGGTACATTTTGCTTTTTTCTCCAACTATTTCACAAAATCATGCCACACGTCGACATGCTCTTTCAGCAGCTTCAGAAACGCAACATTGACCCCATCTTCATCAAAGCTGCCATCTGTAATTTTGCCGACAGCATTAGAAACATCAGGTAAATGTGAAAAATCATAGAAATAACATGACTGCAGAATAATGTAGTATTAAGCAATTGTTTTATGTTTAAACAAGGTCTTCCATATTCACTGTGCAAGAGGAGATTCCAGCTGCCAAGCGACAGAGGACACTGGGGCCCGCAGAACAACATCGGATTGCTATTGAGGTACAGCTTATTTCACTTTCATAGGCCTCCTCTTGTGCTCTAGTCTACAGTAGTGCTTCACAAACTGCTGCATGGTTACTGGTGCCACTCAAAGGTCCTCTGTTGTTCTATAGTTTTAATTTTGTGTTATGTTTGGAGCAGTTACTAATGTTTTGCCAAATCAAATTCACTTTATCCGTTAGGGACTTCATTTGCTGAGAAAGTGCCACTACAGATAAAAACATAGCACATGTAGACATCTATCTATAAATTATAGAAACGTCTGTCTGTCTGTCTCTGTGTGTGTCTGTATGTCTGTTATTCGCATATCTCACGATATGATTTCAAACTCGACAGGTGTCTTGCTACGGGCACGAGTAAGTGCAGTGACGTTGTTTGGATGAGAAATGCAAAAGATATCGTTAAATATATTGGTCAAAGAAGCCCCAAGAAGGTTGTGGTTTAAAAATAAACATTCTGATATAAACACTCAGTCAGTTACACTGTTTACTTATGAATATTATAGTTTGGTTCCAAAACGTGATAAATCCATTTTGATTAATTTGACTAAAATGTGTTTTCTTTACCAAGAAAGTGGCAAGATGAAAACCACTATTTTCTGTTTCAAACTTTCACATAGCATCTTTAGGTTATAATAACATAAATTCAAATCCAGATTTTGATTTTTAAAGATTTATTATAAAAACTGATTATTTTTTCCCAAAAATGCAATAAATTCATGACACTTTTTTTTTTTTTTTTTTTTATGCAATTAATCCATTGAATCAATATAAAAGTTATTTTTTTAATCATATTGAAACTGTTGAAATCAGCCATCGCTAAGAAATATCTCCTGAACTTTTTTGACGGTGATCAGCTCACAAAAACTGATTTTGCACGTGCACTTTGCACTGTTCCCTGAATCGACACGCTTATTCATTTGTGGATATAAACTGAATCTATAAGTCAGCTATGCTGTTTACTTCTGAATATTATATTTCATTCTGGTGCGCTTAATGTTATCGCTACTGTGTAATAGTAGCCTATGCTATTCACCAACTAAACATATCCTATTCAATGCGTTCACAGTCTCTTTCATGGGCATCATTTGATGTAGCCTATTCACTTTGTGAGTTCACTGTGTGCTTTCTACCATGCACAAATAAAAATGTCACTGAACTTTTGCTGTGTAATTGTAACAATGAGCACTCAAATACACCAAACCAACAATTACTAAAAACACACTCAAAAACTGATTTTGCACGGGCATTTTGCACTGGTTACAATAATTTTATTTTGGATTTCCTCTTAATCTCAATTTACCAATGATTTAGTTCTATTGTAGATCCTTGATTAGTTTTGGTTTAGACTACAGTATTTCATACCTGATTTTTGCATATCCACATTTACAACTATATTCAAATTATTGTGACATAATTTAATGAAGTTCTATGTAAAGCAATTAATATGTTATTTATTTTCTATGTTTTACAGGTGTGTGATACCATCTGGGTTCAGACAAAGGAGCGCTTTGCGTTCACTGGGCACCTTGTGAGTTCAACACTGCTGCATGGAGAGCTGTTCTCACAGCATGCTAAAACCTTTCCAAGCGCTGCATTGAATGCCACCGTGGAGGCCTATCCGATGCTGAACAAGGCTAGACTGAAGACAGAACTATCCTTGGTCTATGAAAACCCGGAGTTTGAAAAGTGTAGTGGTGCAGTGCCTCTGTATCAGTTTTTTATGGAGAACAACCTTCAGTGCACATTTTCAGAAACTGTTAATCTTCTGAAAATCCTTATCACTACTCCAATGACATCAGCAGAATCTGAAAGATGCTTCTCCACTCTAAAAAGAATCAAAACGTTCCTAAGGAGCACAATGTCTCAAGAAAGACTGAATGCCCTTGCCATGCTTTCTATGGAGAAAAAGATTGTGAAAGACATGCCCAACTTCAACAACAAAGTTATTGATAGGTTTGCAACCCAGAAAGAAAGGAGAGCCAAATTTCTTTACAAGTGACAGTGCACAATCATCTCAGCTGCTTCTCTCCATCAGGCACTCAGCATCTCCTCTGCTCCTCCAAGAACAACAGCATTTCCACTGCTCCTCCAAGCACAACAGCATTTCCACTGCTCCTCCAAGCACAACAGCATTTCCACTGCTCCTCCAAGCACAACAGCATCTCCTCTGCTCCTCCAAGCACTCAGCATCTCCACTGCTCCTCCAAGCACAACAGCATCTCCTCTGCTCCTCCAAGCACAACAGCATTTCCACTGCTCCTCCAAGCACAACAGCATCTCCTCTGCTCCTCCAAGCACTCAGCATCTCCACTGCTCCTCCAAGCACAACAGCATCTCCACTGCTCCTCCAAGCACTCAGCATCTCCTCTGCTCCTCCAAGCACTCAGCATCTCCTCTGCTCCTCCAAGCACAACAGCATCTCCACTGCTCCTCCAAGCACAACAGCATCTCCACTGCTCCTCCAAGCACAACAGCATCTCCTCTGCTCCTCCAAGCAAAACCAAGCAAAACAGCATCTCCTCTGCTCCTCCAAGCACAACAGCATCTCCACTGCTCCTCCAAGCACAACAGCATCTCCTCTGCTCCTCCAAGCACTCAGCATCTCCTCTGCTCCTCCAAGCACTCAGCATCTCCACTGCTCCTCCAAGCACAACAGCATTTCCACTGCTCCTCCAAGCACAACAGCATCTCCACTGCTCCTCCAAGCACTCAGCATCTCCTCTGCTCCTCCAAGCACAACAGCATCTCCTCTGCTCCTCCAAGCACTCAGCATCTCCTCTGCTCCTCCAAGCAAAACAGCATCTCCTCTGCTCCTCCAAGCACAACAGCATCTCCACTGCTCCTCCAAGCACAACAGCATCTCCTCTGCTCCTCCAAGCACTCAGCATCTCCTCTGCTCCTCCAAGCACTCAGTATCTCCACTGCTCCTCCAAGCACAACAGCATCTCCTCTGCTCCTCCAAGCACTCAGCATCTCCTCTGCTCCTCCAAGCAAAACAGCATCTCCTCTGCTCCTCCAAGCACAACAGCATCTCCACTGCTCCTCCAAGCACAACAGCATCTCCTCTGCTCCTCCAAGCACTCAGCATCTCCTCTGCTCCTCCAAGCAAAACAGCATCTCCTCTGCTCCTCCAAGCACAACAGCATCTCCACTGCTCCTCCAAGCACTCAGCATCTCCTCTGCTCCTCCAAGCACTCAGCATCTCCTCTGCTCCTCCAAGCAAAACAGCATCTCCTCTGCTCCTCCAAGCACTCAGCATCTCCTCTGCTCCTCCAAGCACTCAGCATCTCCACTGCTCCTCCAAGCACAACAGCATTTCCACTGCTCCTCCAAGCACAACAGCATCTCCTCTGCTCCTCCAAGCACTCAGCATCTCCTCTGCTCCTCCAAGCACAACAGCATCTCCTCTGCTCCTCCAAGCACAACAGCATCTCCACTGCTCCTCCAAGCACAACAGCATCTCCTCTGCTCCTCCAAGCACTCAGCATCTCCTCTGCTCCTCCAAGCACAACAGCATCTCCTCTGCTCCTCCAAGCACTCAGCATCTCCTCTGCTCCTCCAAGCACTCAGCATCTCCTCTGCTCCTCCAAGCACTCAGCATCTCCTCTGCTCCTCCAAGCACAACAGCATCTCCACTGCTCCTCCAAGCACAACAGCATCTCCTCTGCTCCTCCAAGCACTCAGCATCTCCTCTGCTCCTCCAGAGACACAACAGCATATCATCTGTGTCCTGGATGAAGAGGAGCAGAGGAGATGCTGTTGTGCTTGGAGCAGAGGAGATGCTGAGTGCCTGGAGGAGCAGAGGAGATGCTGTTGTGTCTCTGGAGGAGCAGTGGAGATGCTGTTGTGTCTCTGGAGGAGCAGTGGAGATGCTGTTGTGTCTCTGGAGGAGCAGAGGAGATGCTGTTGTGTCTCTGGAGGAGCAGTGGAGATGCTGTTTGTGTCTCTGGAGGAGCAGAGGAGATGCTGTTGTGTCTCTGGAGGAGCAGAGGAGATGCTGTTGTGTCTCTGGAGGAGCAGTGGAGATGCTGTTGTGTCTCTGGAGGAGCAGAGGAGATGCTGTTGTGTCTCTGGAGGAGCAGAGGAGATGCTGTTGTGTCTCTGGAGGAGCAGTGGAGATGCTGTTGTGTCTCTGGAGGAGCAGTGGAGATGCTGTTGTGTCTCTGGAGGAGCAGTGGAGATGCTGAGTGCTTGGAGGATTTTGATTTATTTATTTTTTTTGTCTGCCTTCGAGGTGGTTTGCTGTAGGATAAGATTCATGATTGACTCATGTGAACACTGGAGACAATGTATAGTATTTATTGACTTGCTCACCATTCCAATTAATGTACAGTCTTCTCTATCTAGTGGTTACTCCATGTAATAACAGCGACTATTTAACTCTTTGTGTTTATTGAATATTGACTCTGAGCACTCACTGTAATTCATGCAAATTACAGCAATTAGAAGTTCACCTTGTATGACTTGGTTTCCAATGAATCTCAAATTGGCACATCTTTCTGTCTTTGAAAGAACAATATTTGAAATCTATAAGGACATTCTAAATTCATATTTTAATAATTACATTAGATGCTATTTGTTTTTGAGCTGTTACTTTGGTGTTAATGTATTAAAAAAAAAACAGCAGCAACTGTTAAATTGTTCAAATAAATTTTTTAAAACCACATTGTACCTCAGCCCCCCCTACTTTTTCCATCACCAGCCGCCACTGATATATACCAACTCCTATCTTAGTAGGAACGAGTGAGAGTTAACAGAGGAAATAAAAAAAATAGTAATTTATTAAAACAATTGAAGTATACTCCACAGTGATGAATCCTAACACAAGCTGTAAGCGGCTCTGGCAGAGCAGTGCCAGTGTTTCTCACAGGAGTTTTAGTAAAACTGTGGTGGGTGACCTCGGGTCCTCCAGGGGGTTCGGGGGCATGCCCTCCTCCGGAAGAAAATGTTGTGCATTTTAATGTTAAATTCATCAATCTGGAAGGGGGCGCTGCTGAGCAATGGAGGGGTGAGACGTGTTTTACATAGCTCTGGTAACTTTTATTTTATTAATACACTAAACACCTGTATATCCGCCTAAAAGTGCTTTGGGGTTATATAAGAAGTGTCACGGTTGAGTTATGCACTGTTTCCTCTGTGTCGCGTGTCACTGTTTGTTTTCATGTCTGTGAGTGTGCGCGAGTGGGCGTTGTCCCGCTCGCGTGGTTGTTCAGTGCTCCAGCTGATATTAATCACACTCACTCCCCGCTCCAGCTGCTATCAATCCCCGCTCTCCATAAATACTCACTCATCTCTCCATTCCAGTGTCCATCCGTTGTTTGCAGTCCTGTTGAGTGTGTCGTGCCGTGTCTACCGGATCCTGTCTTGTCTGTGGATTTGTCTTCTCTGGTTCACTGGATCGAGCACCGCGCACGGGATATCACCACCGATTCACCTCTTCTGAGCACCACTTCACCTGACCATCGAAGTCCCTGCGAGAGAGCCTGATTGCTGCTTCCCCTCTGAGAGATTCAACTTCATTGACTCTTTTGACATATTACCTTTGAGTGTGCTGTTCAAATAAACACTGTTTTCACCCGCTATTGCTTCTGGCAGATCTGCGCCAGGGAGATCGCTCCATCTCGGACTATTCCATTGAGTTCAAGACCCTGGCGGCTGAGTGTCGCTGGAACGAGGAGGCGCAGTGGGACCTATTCCTGCATGGGCTGGCCGAACGCGTCCAAAGAGAGATCTACGCCCTGGACCTACCCTCGTCTCTTAACGCTCTAATGGATCTGGCCCTGAGGGTGGACGCTCGTTTGTCTCGGATCGGCCAACGTACGTCACTCAACACAATCCGCAACAGCGTGGAACACCAGCAGTCCAGTGGCATGGACGCGTTCGGTCCCCACGATCCCGAGCCCATGCAGATAGGGCGAGCTCGGCTTTCCCGGGAGGAGAAAGAAAGGCGGAGATCCCAGGGCCTTTGTCTATACTGTGGTGGGGCCGGACATTTCGCTCATAGCTGTCCAGTAAAAGGCCCAGCCCGATAGTAAGTATGAGGCTACTATCGGGTGGGATCTCCGCAGAAAAGACCTCATCCACTTCCACCCTCCTCCCGGTAAGACTGAGATGGTCAACTCACGATCACCACTGCAATGCACTTATAGACTCTGGAGCCGAAGGTAACTTTATGGATCACCGTTTTGCGTTACAGTTTCAAGTTCCTCTCCAAACACTCCCTCAGAAAATCACTGTCAATGCATTAAACGGACAATCACTACCAGCCATCTCCCAAGTTACCGAGAGTCTCACACTCATCACATCTGGTAATCACGCAGAAACCATTTCATTTTACATCATGGACTCCCATCTCACACCCATTGTTTTAGGACACCCCTGGCTAAGTTTACACAATCCCCGCATTGACTGGAAACAAAAGACTATTTCGGCTTGGAGCACTGAGTGTCATAGTTCGTGTCTAGTGTCTGCTTGTTCTGTTGTTTCTGTCCCTGTGTTGCAGGAGGAAGCAGTGGATTTGTCAAACGTGCCCGTAGAGTACCGTGACCTGAGGGAAGTGTTCAGTAAGTCAAGGGCTGCTTCTCTCCCTCCGCATCGTCCCTATGACTGTGCAATAGATTTAATGCCAGGTAAGTCTCCGCCTAAAGGCAAGATTTATTCACTCTCGGTTCCTGAGAGAGAGGCTATGGAGAAATATATTTCTGATTCTCTAGCAACCGGGTTCATCCGACCTTCCTCTTCTCCTGCGGGGGCGGGGTTCTTTTTTGTGGGGAAGAAGGATGGTTCTCTGCGACCTTGCATTGATTACCGAGGGCTGAATAACATCACGGTGAAAAACACTTATCCTTTGCCATTAATGTCTTCAGCCTTCGAGAGGTTGCAGGGAGCATCACTCTTCACAAAATTGGACTTACGAAACGCTTATCATTTGGTCCGCATCAGGAAGGGGGATGAATGGAAGACTGCTTTTAACACCTCTAGGGGGCACTTTGAATATTTGGTTATGCCGTTCGGCCTGTCCAATAGTCCCGCAGTCTTCCAGGCGCTCGTCAATGATGTGTTGCGAGACATGATCGATCAATTCATATATGTTTACCTGGATGACATATTGATTTTTTCTTCGTCTCTCCAGGAGCATGTGCAACAGGTCCGACGAGTGCTTCAGAGATTGCTAGAGAATGGGCTTTTTGTCAAGGCGGAGAAATGCGTTTTCCACGCACAGTCGGTTCCTTTTCTGGGACACATCGTGTCGGCTGAAGGTATGCGTATGGATCCTGACAAGGTTAAGGCTGTGGTAGAGTGGCCAATCCCAGATTCCCGCAAGGCCCTGCAGCGGTTTTTGGGATTCGCCAACTTCTATCGGCGATTTATTCGCAACTTCGGCCAACTAGCCGCACCTCTGACCGCCTTGACCTCCCCCAAAACTACGTTCAGGTGGTCAGACGCAGCTGAGGCTGCGTTTGCCAAACTCAAGAACTGCTTTGTTTCAGATCCCATCTTAATTGCCCCTGATCCGTCACGTCAGTTTGTGGTGGAGGTCGATGCGTCAGAGGTGGGGGTAGGCGCAGTTCTTTCACAACGCTCTCCTTCAGACGACAAGATGCATCCCTGCGCGTTTTTTTCACATCGTCTATCTCCTGCCGAACGAAATTATGACATTGGTAACCGAGAGTTGTTGGCAGTCAAGTTAGCGTTGGAGGAATGGCGTCACTGGTTGGAGGGATCAGGGGTACCCTTCATCGTCTGGACAGACCACAAGAATCTGGAGTATATTAGAACCGCCAAAAGATTGAACTCCAGGCAGGCTCGGTGGGCACTTTTTTTCGGTCGTTTCGATTTTACTCTCTCATATCGTCCAGGGTCCAAAAACATCAAACCCGATTCTTTGTCGCGTATTTTTGATCGTCCCGAACACGAATCTACTCCCGAGCGCATTTTTCCAGAGACCCTAATTATCTCTTCGCTCACATGGGAGGTCGAATCGAGGGTCAAGAAGGCCTTGGAAGGGGTAACGCCTCCGATCCGGTGCCCACCTAACCGCTTATATGTGCCGGAGGGATTACGATCAGACGTTATCCAGTGGGGTCATTGCTCTAATCTAGCCTGTCATCCAGGGGTGAGTCGTACTATCTATTTAGTTAAGCAGCGGTTCTGGTGGCCACTTATGGCTCGTGATGTTCACCATTTTGTCTTGGCTTGCTCAAGTTGTGCCACTGGTAAGTCGTCCAATCGACCCCCAGATGGGTTACTTCAACCGCTGTCGGTGCCTTCGAGACCCTGGTCCCACATCGCTCTAGATTTTATAACCGCCCTCCCACCCTCCCAGGGGTACACGGTAGTTTTGACCGTGGTGGACCGGTTCTCGAAGGCGGCCCACTTTATTCCCTTGCCCAAATTGCCTTCAGCCAAGGAGACAGCGGTGGCAGTCGTGAACCACGTCTTTCGGTTACATGGCCTCCCGACAGACGTGGTTTCCGACAGGGGACCCCAATTTGTGTCCAAATTCTGGCGAGAGTTTTGTAGATTGCTGGGGGCGACGGTCAGTCTGTCCTCTGGGTTCCATCCCCAGAGCAATGGTCAAACTGAGAGAGCCAACCAAGATTTGGAAAGAACACTACGATGTTTGGTCTCCAGGAATCCTTCCTCCTGGAGTCAACAACTTTCTATGGTGGAGTACGCCCACAATACGTTGCCAGTGTCATCCACGGGCCTGTCTCCGTTCCAGTGTAGTGTAGGGTACCAACCACCTGTTTTTCCTAGTACGGAATCCGAAGTCGCGGTCTCCTCCGCCCACGCCTTCATCCAGAGGTGTCACCGTACTTGGACGAGAGCCCGGGAGACACTCCTCCAAGTGCGAGAGCGCACCAAGGCCAAAGCCGATCGCCACCGGTCTAGGCCTCCCGTATACGTCGTCGGTTCCAAAGTGTGGCTTTCTACCAAGAACATTCCTCTCCGCTCCGTATCGAATAAATTAGCTCCTAAATTCATTGGCCCGTTTTCTGTCACCAAGATCGTTAGTCCGGTGGCTGTCCGCCTCAACCTTCCTCCGGCGTACAGAAGAATTCATCCGGTTTTCCACGTTTCAAAGATAAAGCCCGTGTTTTTTGCACGTATTAATCCGCCAGTCCCGGTTCCCCCACCGCCGCGACTCGTAGACGGGGAACCATCTTATTCGGTTCATCGCATTCTGGATTCTAGGCGGAGGGGACGCGGATTTCAGTATTTGGTGGATTGGGAAGGTTACGGTCCAGAGGAGAGAAGTTGGGTTCCTGCTCGTGACATCCTGGATCACTCCCTGATCGATGATTACAATCGACAGGTAAGGAGGCCTGGGAATGCCGTGAGGCATTCCTAGGGGAGGGGGTACTGTCACGGTTGAGTTATGCACTGTTTCCTCTGTGTCGCGTGTCACTGTTTGTTTTCATGTCTGTGAGTGTGCGCGAGTGGGCGTTGTCCCGCTCGCGTGGTTGTTCAGTGCTCCAGCTGATATTAATCACACTCACTCCCCGCTCCAGCTGCTATCAATCCCCGCTCTCCATAAATACTCACTCATCTCTCCATTCCAGTGTCCATCCGTTGTTTGCAGTCCTGTTGAGTGTGTCGTGCCGTGTCTACCGGATCCTGTCTTGTCTGTGGATTTGTCTTCTCTGGTTCACTGGATCGAGCACCGCGCACGGGATATCACCACCGATTCACCTCTTCTGAGCACCACTTCACCTGACCATCGAAGTCCCTGCGAGAGAGCCTGATTGCTGCTTCCCCTCTGAGAGATTCAACTTCATTGACTCTTTTGACATATTACCTTTGAGTGTGCTGTTCAAATAAACACTGTTTTCACCCGCTATTGCTTCCAGTAATCTATCATGACAAGAAGACACAAGCAAGTGGAAAACCTAACCTAAAAGGAGAGAAGAATGTTAAAAAAGGGAAAAGCCAAAAAGAACGACCAACAAGAGTCAGGCCTTGATCAACCCTCGGACTCAACTGAGGAGGCGGACCCACCAAACCGAGCTGTACTGGCCGCTATTGCTGCGCTGCGAAATGAAGTTACCCAGATTAAAGATGACATATGCGCCACCATCGATGCCCGTATACAGACGGTGTATAGTGTGCTGAGAGGCGAATTGGCTACAACTAAAGAAGAACTGCAGACATCCATTTCTGCAGGGACGACATTGGTATACGATCATTGCGATCAAACAAATCACAAAGAAGGAGCATCACCAGCTCAGCCCCCGCAACACCCATTCCCGCACTCACAGATTCTGAAAATCTAAAGAGCCGGATAATTCTGCTCTGCTGGGTCTCATTAGAAGTCCAGTGCTCTAGTGGAGGTGGAGCAAGTCCAGCACTCGCACTGCTGGCAGGGGCAAAACCAGCAAACCCACGCTGACATGTCAGGCTTTTGGGTTGGTCAGAGCTGGTGCCCAGACTCACACTATATTTGAAATCCCGATTAGAGAACGGGTGGCCAAAGAACAGTTCTTCTAGCTCACACTGGTATGCTGCCCATGTCTGTTCATAGCCACCCTTTCCTGTATGGTTTTCAAAGAGTGACCTGAGTTTCCCCACCATGTGCTGGGCCACGTTCTGCACTACAAACATGGCCCCAGCATCCCTACTGACATCGGTGAAAGGAACAAGCAAAGGCTTGTTCACAATCAAATCCAACAACCTCTCCTCATCAAAGGTCGACTCGCTATCCATGGCATGGATGATGTCCTCCTCGAAAAGAGCAACCTGCTCAATTCTAGCCCTAACCGTTGGGCCAAACTTTAAACAGAGATCAGACATATAAGTAAGATATGTGTCTGCCCTCGACCACATCGCTTTCAGGTGCCTTGGGTGAAACGACCCACAATTAACCAAGCACCCACTGACTGGGTGCATACTGACCTTGGCTAACCTATTGTGAGGTGTAGTAGCATACATCTGCACAAAGGTTAGAGTGTAGCCAAGATCCATCTCCTTGAACACCCCCCGCAGTGCCCGGGAGATGTCAAGACCTCTGTGATCCAGGTTTGAGGAGAAGTTGGCCACCTCATTCATACTGAGAGCAGAAAACAAACTGCCCCTGTTGCCCACCACATCCTGGATCCCATATCGTGACCACATTACATGGATCTGCGGGTCTTTCGCATGAATGTTACATGCTGTATGCAGAGACACAGACACGATATAGTTTGTATCCACAAATCCACTATAATCAATAATTTCCTCGCTTTTCTGGCCAAACATACTCAATGTCAGCATGACATCAATATTCAGCCCTTTGGTCACCTCAGCAATGCTCCTTTGCAGTAGCATGAAAACATAGCCTTGATCACCGTCAAGAACATTGAATCGTGACAAATCGTGAAAATTTGCCTTGAGCATGGATGGCCGATCCATGTTACGTGGGGCCATTGTACGCAGCGCACACTTGAAATGAGCAACAACTGCATTTAACATGTCTGAGGTTTTAACCTTGGCAGTAAGCTTATCAATGAACATGTCATCAATTCTGCCATTTTTTGGGGGGAACAACTGATACATTGAGGAAATAACCCCCTTCAACATGTCCCAGCGTCCAGCCACTGCAGTTACGCAGAGCACGTATGTGGTTTTGAGACAATGTGTTCAGATTGACATGCTTCCTCAGAATATCAAAATGCTCACTCAACATGTGTGCATGAAATTCAGGAAGAAAGAGATAGTGTACACGCCCAACCACCCCACACAACTCCTTCACCTGCACAACCACCCCATCAACATCATATGTAAAGTACATACTGTCACGGTCAACAGTTGTACAATGGATGGGGATTTTAACATTTTCATCCGATAAAAAATCCTCCATCTCAGGAAAACCTGCAACAGCAGACAAAATATTGTCTGTGTTCACCCTCCCTGCCTCATAAAGCGCAGACTTGGCCATAATGCAATGTAATTTCTCCAATTTTCTCTGAATATCACCACACAACCTCCCTATTCAGTCTCCTCACACTAGAGATGGGGAGTCGACTCCAAAAGAGTCGATTCCTCGACTCTCACTAGCCCTAGTAAAAATAACTGCCATTAAATTATAGTATCTTACGCAATATATAGTATATATAGTATATAGTATCCTATGCAATTAGAAAAACTGTTCATTCATTACATCACTTTACTTCTGTCTTTATCCCCTCTTATCCACTTCTCTTCTTTTTGGCACTGTATCTATCGTAGACTATAATGCTAAATTATAATGTGTCATGTAAATTCGGCCATCCGTCACAATCAGGAAACTTTCACCGTGTCTAGACGTGGCGCGAGCTGCCAGGCCCATTTCTACAGGGGAGCCTGTGTGTTAAGCACCCTCAAACAAAAGCAAAGCTACACTGGATGTGGTGAGGGGCGACGCTACACAACAAATTACCAACAACTGATCGCGTGCGCTGTGTTTCTGACGCACTTCAAGCACTCGCTGGGCGGGGGAAGACTGATGTGCCGGACTGGAGTCGGGGGACTTAGTTAAGTTTATGTGGAGGTTTTTTTTTTTTGCTTTATTTGGTAGTATTTTGAATTAATGGTTTTAAAATAGTATTATTGAAAAAAAACAACAACAACACTCGTTCACTCATTTTGGCGCCCCTATGGATGAGTGGCGCCCCTAGCATTTGCCTATTCCGCCTATGCCGCGGGCCAGCCCTGTTCTTTTGCTTAAGCTCATAAGGATTTTCAATATATCAGCTGTAACTAATAACCTAATATCGAAAAAATATTGTAAAAAAACATGCTCTGTTTTGTTTGGTATTTACTTGGAATTTCAACAGAAGTGTCACCATGCAGGAACTCATAGTGGACCTTTCTACAACTCTTTATCACTGTGTGAACACTCCACCACTGTGATAACTCTGACAGTAATAATCTCCTGTATCTTCAGTCTGGACTCCACTGATGGTCAGAGTAAAATCACTGCCAGATCCACTGCCACTGAATCTAGATGGAGTTCCAGTATAACAGGTTGTTCCATAATATATGAGGAGTTTAGGAGCTTCTCCAGGTTTCTGTGAGTACCAGGCTAAACAATTATTACTCCACACATTACTGCTGGTTTTACAGTTTATTCTGACTTCTTCTCCTGGTTGAACTGCTGGTATTGATGGACTCTGAGTTACAGTATATTGTCCTCTACACTCTGAAAGAAAACACAAACAAAAATTATAATGATATATATGATGATTTACAGTATATGATAAAAATCATATTTTAAGAGAATTAATAATAATCCTTATAAAAGCTGTATTACACAAACCTTGAGTAAACAGTGCAATGGTCCAGATGAAGATGTTGATTGTGTTCATTGCTGTAGTTTAGTCTTGTGTGATGATGAAGATTGTGTTCTGCTCTCAGTCATGAAGTGTTAAACTCACAGCACTATAAACACTCTCAGAGCACTGAAGCATGTGCTGACAATGCAAAGAAGTTGGCAGGATTTACAACAGCTTGTGCTGATAACAAACTAATATACACTAGAGTTACAGAATCATGACTTTATTTTGTATTTGTATTGTGACTCCTGAGACACTGAGGATGTGCAGATGAACGTCCATCTCTGTGTCCATATTCAGTCATGTAACCATCATCACTGCTACACTTGTTACACTGCGCCATTTTTAAATTGTTGGTTAATGCATTTTTCCAAAAGAGCCACAGTAAAAAAAAAAAAAAAAAAATATATATATATATATATATATATATACATATATATATATAGGGTGGTTAAATTGGGCCGGGGCTCTCCGGGGCTCAGCCCCGGCACATAAGCCTGCTCGTTTGCAGTCAGTTGCCTACTGGAAATTATGTCACATAAAATTTGATGAAAGTGATGCTTTTGCAAACATATTTCTGATTATAAATGAAAGATTTTGAAATGGCATGTCTATTTTGTCTCGGCGGAACTGAGATGAGAACAATCGGAACACGGCCGTATTCTTGTTCAGCTGCTTAATCTCGTTGTCAGTCGACCATGATCGCGCACCGCTCGCGCATGCCATGCGCATCTAGATAGGCTACTTCTCAGAACTCCGACACGGATAAATGTACGCAGCAATAATGAATGTTCCTGGGAGATCCGTAGTTGCGCGGGATGTGGACGCGTGCAAAAGTTCCAGAACCTTCTACTGCCTTTAACATTTTTTTTTTTTAAACCCACGAGCTGCTGGCCGCCGCTGCAGCAGCAGATAAATTTTGTCAAGTTCAGCACAACGTTGGTTGTAGTACAAAAAGTGCCCTGCCTTGAATGACAAGGTAAGGAAAATATATTTGGCACATTGTATGGGTCACTATATCATAACAAGGTAATACAATGTGTAATCAAGCGTTTTATATTTAATATGAGGGAAATAGGCTACACATGCCGTGGACGTGACACAAAAAATCTTTTTTTGTAATTCTGTGAATTACACTGCAAACCAAAGTAATACTACCCTCCGGATGAAGAAGGGTTGGCTCTCCACAGAACATAACATATTCATTTTATTTTATTTTTCATGTTCGCACTTTGCATATGAGGAAAAAACAATGTTACGAACAATTCAAAACGTTGGTTGTAGTACAAAAAGTGCCCTGCCTTGAATGACAAGGTAAGGAAAATATATTTGGCACATTGTATGGGTCACTATATCATAACAAGGTAATACAATGTGTAATCAAGCGTTTTATATTTAATATGAGGGAAATAGGCTACACATGCCGTGGACGTGACACAAAAAATCTTTTTTTGTAATTCTGTGAATTACACTGCAAACCAAAGTAATACTACCCTCCGGATGAAGAAGGGTTGGCTCTCCACAGAACATAACATATTCATTTTATTTTATTTTTCATGTTCGCACTTTGCATATGAGGAAAAAACAATGTTACGGACAGGACCGCTCTGAAAGCGGCACTGACAGACTGTTTAAAACTTTCAATGAGACCTCAAACAGAAAGCACAAAGCCTTTCTTTAAAATGAATTTCGTTTTGTATTAATTGTATCTTAATTGTAATCAATGTTTCATCAACCAATTGGGGTGGTGGCGCAATGGATAAGACACATGCCTTTGGCGTGAGAGACCCGGGTTCGAATCCACTGTGAGACACCAATGTGTCCCTGAGCAAGACACTTAACCCCTAGTTGCTCCAGAGGCGTGCGACCTCTGACATATATAGCAATTGTAAGTCGCTTTGTATAAAAGCGTCAGCTAAATGAATAAATGTAAATGTAAATGTAAATGTAAATTGCCTGGATTTAAATATAGTATATAAACAATTTAGATAATCACGACACGGACGCGCCGGCGAGTGAACTGGACTCTCGTCTCATAAATGAACCGAAACTCAGCGTATAAGGGAGCCTACTTGCCTGACAGACCTGATAAATATATCTATAGAAAGATTGGAATGTCTTCTTTTAAACAGAACAATTCAAAACGAAAGAAAACAGACCGCTGCTTGTGTAATCCGAAATGTGCATTTCTCTCTGGCGCGTTCACTACTGCGAAGATTGCGAGGATAGCATCGTCAACTTCATCTATGCAGGCAGGGCACTGACACAGAAAACACTTGTTTATTAATAAACAATTAAAATGTCTCCTTGCTATATTTTACATATTCATAATCATTACTTTTGCCGGTTCTTTGTGACAGCTTTTACGTGCTTTATTGGCAGCGCCGCCCTTATGTTACATGAACGCGTCACCACCACATCAGCACCGAAAACAGGACATTTTTTTCAATCCCTGTTTTGGCAGGGGAAAAACTGATCAGAAAATGTAACGAAACGTTGTAGAAATGTAGTGGAGTAGAAAGTATAATAATTGCTGCAAAATGTAACGAAGTAAAAGTCAAAAGTAGCCTATGCACTATTGATTCTACTTAAGAAAAGTAGGCTATTTGTACTTCATTTCATTCCACCACTGCTGATTAACAGTAATGTAAATGCTAAATGTCCTAATACCTGTTGATACTACAACAATGCAAATATGCTCTTAACCTTGCAGTTTTTCACATATCATGTAAGACTCAATTTCTCCATTTCTTTGAACAAAACTCTCCAGAAAATGCCATTTAATAGTTTATTTAAAAAAAAAAAAAAAAATCCCGGGGGGGACATACCCCCGGACCCCCCTAGGGAGAGCCCCCCAACATAATAAATCCCAATTTAACCCCTGTATATATATATATATATATATATATATATATTAATAACGTGCTTTTTTCAACAAACATTTCAACAGCAGTAATTATTAGGTACATAGACAACTAAAAACAAACAAATATTCAGCAAACAATAAATACGTTGTAATATGGAATTAATTGTGCAGGGATTTCATTGTGAGGTTGAGTTACCAAGTGATGAGCATAAATCCTCTTTCGTGTGCGTGTGTGTGTGTGTGAGAGAGAGAGAGAGACACACACATCTACTCTGTTTAAGTGAATACTCGACTTGGCATTTTGATATATTTCTGTGTTTATTTGACCGTTTAGGCACGCAACCGAAGACAAAGGCTACTATGCTTGTCCGTGTTGCGCTCGAAGCGCTTGCACAGCATCATGTCAGTATAATTCAGTTCTCTTTCGCGACTTATCGCGCTTTTAATATTTTTTAATATTTATTTTCAATATAAAGCACATCCTGCTCTTTTCTTTCTCATTCATTCATGTTTTGTTATTAATAACTTTAAACAGAATCCAGGGGCGGCTGGCCAATAGACCTTAAAGGGACACTTCACCCATTTGCATTAAGCTTTGTATTGTTAGAAACCCAGTCATATATTATAATAAACGTGGATTTTTCATTAATTTTTCCCTGAGATGGGAGAAATAAGGATTTAAGTGTTTTACTTCCTGCTTATTATGACGTAAAAATCATCATTTTGCGTCATAATAAGCAGGAAGTCACATTTCATTGAAAAGTGTAGAGACTACAAACAAGCTCCTCATTATTCCAGGGGGCGGGACCCGCTCACGCTACAGGCCTATTACAGATCAGTGGGTGGGACTTCACTTTCTGAAACTAAAAGCAATATCCTCCATCTTGTTTGGAAGCTAAGCTAACAGGCACTGTGGAGCAAGCTGTGAAGATATGACAATAGCGGAGGGTAACGTTACTCAATATGATGTAGAAGAAGAGGATTTCGGAAGTCTGATGCTCGAATCAGGTGTTTGTGGCTACCTTTACAAGCCGCATAGCGAAGAGCAGCCGAGGCAGAAGACCTGCCTGTCGCGGACGAGAAGCCCAGACTGGCTCGAGCTGGGGGCGGACTGGTGGCGCCGGTGATCTCACTATGCAACTACGAACCGCTACGAACACAGAGATAGAGTCCGTCTGCTGCAAAGCATTTAAACGATGCCAATTTCTCCTGGACGAAATCTCTGAATCAGACGAGGACACGGACGTTTGTGTTGTGAACCATCCTAGTTTCGCACCGCATCTGACTGAACATCCCGGTAACGTAACCATGCAATAATTCACCACTTCGAAAGAAATACAAATGAGGAATACATGAACGCTAAACAAGTGCTCGGTTGATGTGCGTTTTAACATTGCTAAGAAAATTCCCGCTCCTCGGAGACCGATGCGTCTCAGTAATGACGCCACCGGCCTCGCGTCGTTCTCCCGTGCCCCTCAGCCTCGTCCTGCTCGCCACAGTAAACATGATGAATGGCGACTGTAGAACGCAAAAGCTGAAACGCGGACATTTTGAGCGATCTCGAAATCCCTGGCAAACTCGTCACGGAGACTCACTAGTAGCTAATCCTTGTTGTTTTCAACTGCGCTCTGTAACCGGTAGGCGTGGCTTGGGAGTGGCCTCCTAGGGCAGCGAAGCAAGTGCATTCTGGGAGTTGTTGTCTTTCATCCACATAAGCCAAAAATACATTTTCTGGCTTTTCTCAGTCTAGAAAGCTCCAAATTCAAAAATGTCTTCACATTTCTTCTACATAAATGACCTATTTTAAATACACATTCATCTTTCCAGAGGTGAAGTATCCCTTTAAACAAGCTGCGGCTGCTTGAATCCCAGTGCAGGAGCTGTAGGTTACAACTTAACACAGAAACGTAAGTGGTTAGTTGATTGCTGTGGTGAATGAACACGCACTTTTACTGGTACAACTTGAATATTATTATTATCATAAACTTTTCATTAACTTCAGTAGGCTGTACAGCAAGGGAATTGAAATTGGCTGCTTTTTCTGCAGAGCCGATCTCTGTTAATGTGTCTTAATTGTTTCATCGATCATCTAGAGTCATATTGAGAGAAACGAAGTGTCTCCCCTCTTTCTGACCACTGTGGGAAATCTGTAGCATGAAGAGTTAACCCTCTCCTTGATTTCATGTTGTTTATGGAGAAGGAGAACCAGGAAATGAGTCGGGGAAATGCAACGCTGCCAAGCGACGTGTATTTTTCGAGAGGTGCATGTCGGACGGGACGCATCATAAAAAAAAATATTGCATAATTATCGCAAGACTTTCGATATAATATCGGGCAATGCGATATCGCGATAACAATATTGAGTCGATATATCTTGGACCCCTAATATATATATATGCCCTTTTTTACATTTGAGCCCCTGCCCCTGAGGAACTCTCTGCACATCCCTGTTACACGCAGGATTGAAATGGCGGCTACAAAGAAATCTCTAAGATTAATTTTGCTCATGGCTTGTCTTGTCAGAATGTGACTGTTGTCGTAGGAGAAGTAACACTGCAGGACTGTGAGTCAAATCTTCTGACACTGCCAGAATTTCAGCTGAGCTCAAATTAGATCACAGCGGTCATTAATCGGCTGTCGGTGAACATGTCAAACTAACGATTAAAGACTTCAGATTTGATCCTAGGATCAGAGGATTCTTTTAGGATTTGCTCAATTTTTTCTCAGACGGCCAAATCGCGGCCATAATCTCACAGTGTGCACCGGCTTTAATTGATTACATCTGTGCTGCAGCTTCACTGAACATTACCACAGATACAAAACAGTATTCTCAGATAATTCAAAGGTTTCCTGAATTGATTTTTTTTTTTATTACATTTCAGCAAATGCAGAACAATATTCTAATAACCAATTAGATTTAACCAATAAACGTTTTTTTTCTTCCCACTTTTAGTTGACCTTTACTTTCTTCTTGCTTACTGTGAGACTCTAAGTTACAGTCTTTGAACCACATTGGCTTCCTTCTACAACGATGTCTCTCGGCTTGGGTGTGGACACTTTCCAGTGGTGGAGTAGAAGCTGATTGTTCAGCCAGAGTGAAATCTGTATGTAGTGGTGCCAAATGAGACACGTCCCAGGTTCGTCCATCACTCAGCTCGAAACTGCAAGAAATGTTTGAACTGATGACAGGAACTGAGGTCCATTTTGATTGGTAGTCAATTAATGTAATCGCATATCTACAGCTAACAGGGCCTATCTCAAAAGGCCCTACCACATCAATGCCCAGTTTCTGCCACGGACCGGCTGGATACTGAAGTGGGGTCAGTGGTGCATGTGTGCTTCTAGCTATCTTATCGTTAAGTTGGACGGTGACAGGTTGCAATTGTGAACTGTACATGCAAATCCATCTTAGGCCACCAATATAAAGTCTCTAAGTCGTTGTTTGGTCCTCACAATTTCTTGATGGCCTTCGTGTGCTAGAGTGACCAAACGTGAACATGTGCTAAGAGGCTCAATAAGTCTGTGGGTTCCTCTTAGCACATAAGAGTCATGGATAGATAGTTCATGTCTTACTGGGAAGTAAGGAAGCACATCAGCAGACAGGGTTTTAGATGTTCTAGATGCAGCCGTTCTCAATATATTGAGGAAGTTTGGTGAGCTCAGGGCAGGAGGAGCTTTCAGCAGCAAACGCAGGACAGGAACAGTCCAAATAAAAGGTTGCTTTAACCTTTATAGAAAGTTTTGCTTAAATCATCACATTTTAAATCATTGGTTATTCAAATTTAATTAAACCATTAAAATGGAATCAAGAAAACATATTTCATAGTGCCCTAAACATGTAATTTATTTAAACATTTTAATAAATTATTGTTAAATTGTGTAAGTTTCATGATTTCAATTAATTAGACATGCTTTAAAGTCGGCATGAAACGGAAGTTGAGATTGTAATTTTTTCCTTGTTGTGATGTATATCCGAGTGAAACGGCTTCTGAAATTAGAAAAAAATGTAGGGCGGGGCTTGATTTCGTCCTTTGGGAATTGATTGGATTGTTGGAGGTTGGGCGTTGCAAACAAAATGGAGAGTTTACATTCAGTTGTGGAGGATTTCTCTCCCACCGCTACTCTCCCATGAAGGATTTTTTATTGAGGAGCCCAACGACGAGAACGAGGACGAACAGCTACATTTTAAAATGCGTAGATTTTCTGAAACAAGACAGACACTGATAGCCGCACCCTCATCGGCTCTGGCCGCACCCTTTCGCCATGGCACACGACCGAAAGAGAAGAGAGGTCGTTTCGAGGGGGGAGGGAAGGGTAATGTTTCTGATTAAAGATTATAAGGGTACATGAATTTAAATGTTAATGTTAATTTTTGTTTTTATTTAATTGGAGTCCAAAAAATTTAAAATGTAATACAGAAAAATCTAAATGGAAAAAAAATGAATTTGGAATGTAGGAAAAAATAAATAGATTTCATAGGCCCTACAAGCAGCTTTTTGGTACATAAGCGCCACTTTCTGCTCCGGACGGCGACATCACATATGTGGCGGGAATGGGCTTCCACATACTAGACGTGTTTGGTGGATTTTGTTTTTCAACTTGTTTTGTTTTTTTCATGTAAATTACTATATGTAAATATATAGAAAAACAAAAACAAATTGTTGCATTTCTCATTCATTCTTTATACTGTAATAAAGTCAGTAAAATGAAAAGATCATATTCTTATCATATAATGAATCTTAATGTGAAAAAAATCATTCAAACTTTGAAGATAAAAGTTCATCATTTGTGTAATGCTCCTGTTGTTAGTGTGAGTGTTTTAGTTCAGTGTGTTATGAATGACATGTATGTTTTCTGAATGAGAATTGTTGCCAGTGTTATGGAGGAATGAGCTTATTTTGAGACATATATATATGAAGTGTTTTGTTGGTCTGAGTGAGATTAACTCTTTGGCCAAGATTCATGTTGGTAATGCAGACTGTATGAAGAGCTTTGAAAATGTGGCTTCAGTATTAAACAATGCTTGTTAGCAATTGGAAAAAAAAACTGTGATCAAATAAACACTTCCATATTTCTATTAGGGTTAAATGCCCTTGCTGAAGTTGTGTTTAAATGTGTGAAGGTGTTGTGCTGTTTTATCTTTCCTCCTGCCACATTTAAGCAGTGTCACATGATCAAGAGTGCAGTTATACTGAATATCAGCACGCCTGTGATTCTACCATAGACATGAAGAGCAGCACGACTGTGAAGGTGATATTACTTTATATAACAGCTCTATAAGCAATAACTTTCTAACTTTCCTTTCAGACCAAATCTGATTAGTTAGTATGTATATTATTTCCACGACCACTGATGAAAGAAACCACTGAGATCAATCCTGGAGTGAGAAAACACATTAAGAACAACTGGTGTTTCTGCTTCACTCCGCATCGCTCTCATACTGTGATCTGAAGCACTGACAATAAAACATCCCAGTGCCATAATCAATATCAGCTCTAACTATTATTTCATATCAAATAAATTACTACAGATACATTCATTTTTAAAGTCTTTAGAAACTTTGCTAAACATTGATATTGTGTAGTTTGTGATCCTCCATCAGCAGCTGCAGTTTCTCTCAGCTGTATCAGTGCAGTCACTGTGACGTCTGACTGACAGAGGTTTTTGTACGACTCTTTATCACTGTGTGAACCATCTAGTGCTGCCTGGATAGTGTAAACTCTGACAGTAATAATCTCCTGTATCTTCAGTCTGGACTCCACTGATGGTCAGAGTAAAATCACTGCCAGATCCACTGCCACTGAATCTAGATGGAGTTCCAGTATAACGGGTTGTTGCATAATATATGAGGAGTTTAGGAGCTTCTCCAGGTTTCTGTGAGTACCAGGCTAAGAAATGATAACCACTCAACACATACACATTACTGCTGGTTTTACAGTTTATTCTGACTTCTTCTCCTGGTTGAACTGCTGGTATTGATGGACTCTGAGTTACAGTGATCTGTCCTCTACACTCTGGAAGAAAAAAGGAAAAAAATAATTTAAATATTTAAAATTTTAAAAGAACTAATAATCATTATAAAAACTGTATTACACAGACCTTGAATTAACAGTGCAATGGTCCAGATGAAGATGTAGATTGTGTTCATTGCTGTAGTTTAGTCTTGTGTGATGATGAAGATTGTGTTCTGCTCTCAGTCATGAAGTGTTAAACTCACAGCACTATAAACACTCTCAGAGCACTGAAGCATGTGCTGACAATGCAAAGAAGTGGGCAGGATTTACAACAGCTTGTGCTGATAACAAACTAATATACACTAGAGTTACAGAATCATGACTTTATTTTGTATTTTTATTGTGACTCCTGAGACACTGAGGATGTGCAGATGAACGTCCATCTCTGTGTCCATATTCAGTCATGTGACCATCATCACTGCTACACTTCCACTAGATGAACCGCCATCACTAAAGTAAGATCATGAATCATGAGTCTGTTCAGAAAGTATCAGGACTGATTGTGAATCTCTAATCAGAGTTCAAACATGGTTTTAATCTCATAAATGGTCGTGTATTGATGGTGTGCTAAGCTAACATGCTAGCTAGGCCCAAAATAAAGTAATTTGACATGATCTTGAAAAACATTTAACTAAATACAGAGTTTTAGACTTATCATTTTCAGATTTTAAATATAACATGGTCACACATATGGCTTTAGCTGCAGTGCATTTCTAGATTGCTACAGTGCCCACTTCAATTTTATTTTCATGAATATGTTTCATAAAAATAAATTTCTAATAACTTTACAAAACTTTGAAGCTATTTAAAAAATGTTTTTTTCATTATGACAATAATTAATCTACATTTACAATAAACTACCAGGTGTCAGCTTTCAAATGAGATCATACTTGTGCTTTTAGTGCAAAGGGTTCATGAACTGTATCTGTTTCAGTTTGGGTATGTCATTTCTGGGGATTTTTCAAAAGTGGCGTTGCAGCTTAACAGGTTAAAGCCTTTAATGCATTATAACGTGTTTCATAATGTGTTACAATGCCTTATATCTTATCATAAATAACTGTAACCAAATCTAAAATGCATTATAATATGTGCTATTTCATTGTTTCATCTCAAAATGGTTGTTCTTCATAAAGGTGGATCAATGAATAGATAATATGTGTTATAACTGCTGTTACACTTATTGATTAGATCATACATGCATTTTAATGTATATAGCAGCATAATATCATTAAATATACTTTTATAATGCAACATGTATGAAAGCTTGAATGTGAATGTGTTGTGTTTGTCTCCTGCAGCTGGTCCCACAGTGAAGCCCTCAGTGTCTCTGCTGCCGCCCTCTTCTCTGCAGATCTCTGGAGACTCAGCCGCACTGCTCTGCCTGCTCAGCTCTTACTCTCCACAGGGGGCGCTGGTGAGCTGGACACTGGACGGGTCAGAGGTCACCGAGGGGGTTCTGACCAGCGCAGAGAGCCAGCAGGACGGCCGCTACAGCCGCAGTAGCGTCCTGACCCTCAGCAAAGCACGCTGGGAAGAGGGAGAGCTGTACGTCTGCAGAGTAACACATGATGGAGCTCCTCATGAGGTCTCGTTCCACAAGAGCTCTGAGTGCTGATGTTTCTCTCCTGAAGATGAGCCGTATCTGAGTGTCCTGTGTCAGGCAGGATTCACATGAGTCTAGTGCTGCAGCTGTAGTGATTTACAACTCAATACTGAAAGAGTGTGTGTGTGTGTGTGTGTGTGTGTGTGTGATCTTTCAATCTGCTGTGTTTGCTGCAACATTCAATAAAGCTTCTCAACAAGTTCACTTTGTGTCTGACAACATCATTCAACTAACAGATGAAGATGCAGGTGCTTTTCAGAAGGTTGATGTAGCAGTAAATGTCAAATAAAGCTCTTGGGGTTTGAACATGGTCTCTGGAGACAGAGCTGCTCTATTCTGAGAGGATCACAATCACTCCACCCTGACAATGCAAATGGGGTTTCAGTCTCACTCTCTGATTGGTTACATGATCTGGACTGGAACACTTTCACTTCTGCTTTAGTGAAGCAGCGCAGACAAACTGATCATTACATTTATAGGAGATTAAAAAGTTTAGAATATAAAAAATATCATAAAAAAAATCAAGAATCAGCCGTTCTGACACTAATTGTTACATAATCATTACATTTATAGGCGATGGTGTAAATATACTGTATATGAAAATGTTATTAAAAATACAATCCATGATCACAAATCAAGAATCAGCCGTTGTGACAGTAATTGTGTAAGAATGTAAAAGTTTCTGAGGCTCAAATGGAAAGCATCACGTCCAGACAGCAGAAGTGACTGAATGCAGTTTATCTGAGTAATCCAGAATCGTAACCAAACACAGGCAAAGTGTCAAGCACAGGAAGGCAGTCCATACAAACAAACACAACAAGGCAGGGAACACGGGCAAAAGAGTAATCTACTGAACAGGCAAGAAATCCAAAACCAAGAGACATGAAACCAGGGAGAATGCTCAGAATTGCAGAGTAACACTAAACAAGACTTTGCAGAGAATGAATGAGAAAACCAGGCGTATATGGGGTGAGCTAAACAAGATAATGAGACACAGGTGAAGGTCATAATGGATGTAGAGTCCGGGCAGTGAGTTATGGAAAATGTAGTTTGTGAGGGAATGGCAATAGTCTGATGTGGAGTGTCCTCTGGTGTCTCTCAAGGGCACTCCAGTGGGTGACCGTTACAATATCATTATAGAAAACCATTATTTCAAATTGTAGTAATATTTCACAACATTACATTTTTTTCTGTATTTTAGATCAAATAAATGCAGCCTTGATGAGCATAAAGGGCTTCTTTCAAAAACATTAAAGGTCCTGTATTATGCCCCTTTTCACAAGATGTAAAATAAGTCTCTGATGTCCCCAGAGTGTGTATGTGAAGTTTCAGCTCAAAATACCCACCAGATCATTTTTTACAGCATGTTTAAATTGTCATTTTTTGGGGCTCAGAAAAATGCGCTGTTTTAGTGTGTGCCCTTTAAATGCAAATAAGCTGCTGCTGGACGACCCAGGGGGCGGAGCTTCATGAGCTCGCGCTCAGTCTCTCAGAACAATTTCATCTCACAGAATGATGATAATATCAGAAACTCTCAGTAACGGTGTTCATTTCGAGTCGGACAATAATGCCTACAGAGTCAGAGTGCTGTATAGAGATGAAACAGGTATAGTTTAGTAGTTTAATTACGGTTATTATAACGTATTTGTCATCTGCTTGTATGTATCCATTATTTATTAATAGCCTACAAGTCTGCTGTCTGAATGATGATCAAACATATACTGATGAGTTTAATAAAGTTTATTGTACATCACACAAAAGATGAAGCGTCAGTTTTACTTCAGAAAATCACCGTAAGAGCTGAGTAAACACAGTAAGTTATAAGAAGTGTGCAAGTACATAAACGAATTTCGGTAGAGTTGAGGGAGCATTCCTGTGGGCGGAGCTTAGTCAAAAAACGGTTCTAGTGACGTCATTAAAGCAGGATGTAGAGGGATGTAGTCCAAACGAGCCGTTCGATGTAGGCGACTTCTGTTAAATAAAATATCTCGCTTGGCATTGAACTTTGAGCTTTATAATTTTACAGATATTATTTATGCTCTAACAGCAACATTACACACTAACTAAAGTTTGAAACATGGGATCACGAAGAACGGGACCTTTAAAAATAGTAAAGTCCAAACTTTTAATATATATATTAGGGGTGCACGATATGGACAAAATGGGATATTGCGATATCGATAAGGAATATTGCGATATTAATTTCGATATTTTTAAACATGTACAATTACAAAAGTTATGGGAAAACACATCAAAATAGACTCATAACAAATAAAACAAGTTTTCTTACAACACAAGGTTTATTTCAGCTGACAGTCATATTGGACTGGTACAACATGAATAAATAAATAATAACCATGTCTATAGAACAGGACATGTTTTACTAGTTGTACTGTATAAAATAAAGAAAGAAATAAAGAGCATGTCTATAGAACAGGACATGTTTTACTGGTTCTCTTACGAGAGGTCTCTCGTACTGCGTAAGATATCTTACGCTAGGGGAAAATCCTTTTCCGCGAGATATTGAAGCCAAAAATTATCCTTAATTTTGTAATAATGCAAAACGCGTTGCAGCAGCAATGCAGACATAGGCGAGACAGCTCGCGCGCCTATTGGCTGCTCTGCGGCAACTGCAGCAGCCTATCGAGCGAGGCCTGGCGTGACGTCAGACCCAATCAGGGCACTTCGCGCCCGCTGCGTCACGTCCCGAAATGGGCGTGGTCTAGGCCTATAAATATCGCTCGCAGGCAGCTATTATCAGATTTTTCATCCTTCAAGCGAAGCACACGCATCGCTGGAGCTGGATTAGAAGCCGCGCCGTCTGACAGAGAGCACCTTCAGCGGGACGAGTCACTGAAGTCGCTGGCCGCGCCGCCTTCCTTGCCTTCCTGCTGCGCTTTCCGGCATTATATCCTTTCTCTGCTACTGTGTTTATGTATGTGTGTGTGCTCGCCGCCGCGACACACACTCCCATTGCACTAAAAGAGCTGGGCGTCTTTTTCAAGACGCCCCTTTTCCTGATCACGCAGCTCTCGCACTCGCTGACGGCGACTGCCCTCACTGCGAGTTAGGTACTGCCTATGGTGACTCTGAGGACTCACCTGGCATCCTTCTCCGAGACTGCTCCTCCGCCCCCCCCCCCCCCCCCCCAACCCGCAAAGCTTGCCGGTTCGCCCGCTTGCCTTGCCTGCTTGGGGGACGATACCTGTTCTCCCTCTGTTCGAGCCGCGCACACCGCGCCGCTCACAGAGGATGTCAGGAGCGGGCGGTCACGGGGCTAGCTTTCTCTCTCCCTCTGTTCAAGCCGCGCAAACTGCGCCGCTCACAAGGGAGGCTGGAAGCGGACGGTCGGGGTTAGTTTTTCTTTACGTTATAAGAAAGCTACCCTGCCTTCTGCGCCCCATTCATGCGTCACTCACCGGCGAAAGGAGAAAGATGTGTTTTTTAGTCCCTCCGAGGATGGACTGACCTTCAATTTCTCATACATATTCCCAGTTCCCTGATCATGCGACTGGAAATATCAATATTGCAGCAGGCGAGCCTGTTTTAATACAAGCGCGCCTGCAAGCATACGCCGAAGAAAGCATGTGACGCTCTTATATGCTCGTGCATCCGAAAACCTTTGCGTTCCCCCCTGTGGCTCAGTGGCGGAATCATTGGTTTTTCTCACGAGAGACCGGAGTTCGAATCCCGGTCTAGCGGCAGTTAAAATTATGCCCCCAATGCTTCGCTCTGTCAGTTCCCTGAAAAGCGACTGCAGACGTGCATTTTGCAGCCAACGAGCGCGTTGCACAACCCGCTCGCCTGCACCCAAACACCGTTTCTATGGTTTCCGTGCGTCACTGGCGAAAGGAGAAAAGAGCGTTTTCTGGTCCCCCCGCGGACGGACCGACCTCCTCTTTCTCGTACATTTCTCATTCCCCTCTGAAGTTCGGGCGACTGGAAATGTCAGTATTGCAGTGAGCAAGCCTGTTGTAATACACGCATGCCTGCAAACAAACGCCAGCACGTTGACGCTCTCTTATAATACTCGCGCTAACTGAGTTACAATGTGTCTCCCCCTGTGGCCCAGTGGCAGACTCTCAGGTTTTTGCACGCGAGAGACCCGCGTTCGATCCCCGGGTCTACCGGCAGATAAAATTATGCCGTCAATGCTCGCTCTGTCAGTTCCCTGAAAAGGCGACTGCAGATGTGTATTTTGCAGCCAACGAGCGCGTTGTACAACCCGCTCGCCTGCACCCAAACACCGTTTCTATGGTGTTCCGTGCGTCACTGGCGTAAGGAAAAAAAGGGAGTTTTTCTGGTCCCGCTGCGGACGGACCAACCTCCTTTTTCCTATACATTTCCCATTCCCCTCTGGAATTCAGGCGACTGGAAATGTCAATATTGCAGTGAACAAGCCTGTTGTAATGCACGCAGGCCTGCAATAAACGCCAGCATGTTGACGCTCTCTGTTTCTATGGCAACTTCTCGCTCGTTCAGTTCCAGTAAATGTGACTGTTCCAGTGTATCCTGCAGTAAACAAGTCGGTTCTGTCACCCGCTTGCCTGCACACAAACGCCGTTTTTACGGCTACCCAGATAAATCCCATAAGTATGTATTTTTCTGGTGTCCCGGCCACGGCCGATGGTGCTTTATGTGTAAGAAGAATGCCCACTGCCCAGTGCCCATCTCTACACACAAGCACAGCCCGTCACACAGGGCTCGCGCACATGAATCGGCTCAGACCGATTGCGCTTCAAACATGGTGAATGTGCCCACTAACACCACGTTATGCATGTCTCACGGTTTCTGTAAAAACGAAACCAACGTGCACTCGCTTCACGCAAGCGAACGATGCTTTCGGTGTGATAAATGTGCCCGCTGTCCCGCGCCCACATCCACACATAGACATGACAGTTCCCACGGGAACCGCCCAGCCCTCCCCCTCGCGGTTAACCACCGCAGAGGAGTCGAGCGCGGGCAATCTGCCCGCTGTCATCAGCGCGCCCCATGCCTCAAATGTCACGAGCGACACGCTTGTGTTACAGCACACCGAAGCTTCCCCATCGCTGAGCGAGCGGAGCGCGCTTCGTATTCGACCCCTAGCTATCCATGCAGACGCATGGGCAAAGCTACCCGGGGTTTTCGAAGTGGGTGCTGAACATTATAGAAAGAGGCTATTCGCTGCAGTTTCGCCGACGCCCTCGCCGCTATGTGGCGCGCGTCGAGACCACGGTAAAAACAGAAGTAGCACATCTACTTCGAGCCGAAGTGACGAAACTATTGAGCAAAGGGGCCATAGAACCTCTCTCTCAAGATCAGAGCGAGGGAGGGCTATACAGCAGATACTTCCTGGTACCGAAAAAAGACGGGGGTCTCAGACCCATACTAGATCTAAGGCAACTGAACAAAGTGCTTGTGAAGCGACAGTTCAGGATGCTCACGACCAGGCAAATCCTTGTGCAGATTCGCCAAGGAGATTGGTTTGTGTCAATAGATCTGAAAGACGCGTATTTTCAAATACAGATAGCGTCACGTCACAGGCGATATTTGAGATTCGCCTTCGAGGGCCAGGCATATCAGTACACAGTCCTGCCGTTCGGTTTGTCCCTAGCACCCCGTACATTTACGAAGTGCATGGATGCGGCGCTCGCACCCCTCAGAATGAGAGGCATGCGAGTGCTGAACTATTTGAACGATTGGCTGATTCTAGCGCAATCTCGCGCAGTGCTCATAGAACACACGACCATTTTACTCGATCACCTCGAGGATTTGGGTCTGAGTGTCAATTGGGCAAAGAGCTCCCTGTCACCCAGTCAGAAAATATCTTTCCTGGGCACAGAACTGAACTCACTATCCATGATAGCGCGACTATCACAACAGCGCGCGGTAGACATTCGACGCACAGCGAACTCTTTTCGCTGCGGCGCGTCTGTCCCGCTCAAGAAATTTCAGAAGATGCTAGGTCTCATGGCCTCAGCATCGTCAGTGCTCCAGCTGGGTCTGCTCCGCATGCGCCCGCTGCAGTTTTGGCTGAAAGCGCGAGTCCCACGCGAAGCGTGGGCACCCGGTTTGCTTCGCCTCAGGGTCAATCAGAAATGCGTTACAGCTCTGAAACCCTGGAAAGCGAACGACTGGTACCAATCAGGTGTAAGCCTGGGGACTTCCTCGAGGGTGAAAGTGGTGTCCACGGACGCGTCCACCTCGAGATGGGGAGCGCTGCTCGAGGGCAGACCGTTCTTCGGCCAGTGGTCAGAACGGGAGAAGCTCCTGCACATAAACTGCCTCGAAATGCTGGCAGTAGACAACGCGCTGACGCGTTTTTGTCCCCAAATAAATGGTCACCACGTCTTGGTCCGTTCGGACAACATGTCTGTGGTGTCCTACATAAATCGCCAGGGCGGCATCAGATCCGAGAAACTGTACAGGCTGGCAGAACGCCTCCTGGTATGGGCTCAGTGCAACCTGCGCTCGCTCAGAGCAGCGCACGTGCCAGGGATCTTGAATTTAGGACCGGACAGACTGTCCAGGAACAATGTTCCGGCAGGCGAATGGTCTCTACACCCACAGACAGTCCAACTGCTGTGGAAGAAATTCGGCAGAGCGGAAGTGGACCTGTTTGCGTCTCAAGAAAACGCTCATTGTCAAGAATTTTTCTCCAAGAGCAGGAGCGCGCTGGCCCATGTGTGGCCCCGCCGCCCGCTCTATGCTTTTCCCCCCGTCTCTCTCCTGCCTCAGGTGATAGAACGGATCAGGGAAGAAGGATGCTCAGTACTGCTGGTAGCACCGTTCTGGAAAAACCAACCTTGGTTCCCAGCCGTGATGCAGTTAGCAAGTACTGCCCCGTGGCCAGTACCAGTGAGGAGAGATCTCCTCTCACAGGCCCGCGGCTCGATCTGGCATCCTCACCCGGAACTATGGTCCCTTCATGTCTGGGCCATCAACGGGTACATGTTGGACTCCCTAAAGGAGTATTAAACACGATCACGCAGGCTAGAGCTCCGTCTACAAGACGACTCTATTCTTCGAAATGGTCAGTGTTTTCGGGCTGGTGCACAGCCCGTGGTGTGTCACCCACAAATTGTGATGTGACGGAGGTGCTTTCCTTCCTACAAGAGCTGTTGGATGGGGGCAGGGCCCCCTCCACGCTCAAAGTTTATGTGGCGGCTATAGCAGCGTTCTCAGAAACAACGCTTGGTCAGTCAATAGGAAGGAACGATTTAGTCATCCGCTTCCTTAAAGGAGCTAAGAGACTGAATCCTCCCAGACCTCCCTCAGTCCCCGTATGGGACCTTTCTACGGTTCTGGAAGCCATGAAAGGTGCGCCATTTGAGCCTTTACAGTCAATCGATTTGAAACACCTGTCTTTCAAAACGGTGTTTTTGCTGGCTCTCGCTTCGGTGAAGCGCATAGGGGATCTGCACGCGCTCTCTGTGAGCGTGGCGTGCATGGAGTTTGGGCCCAATGACTCAAAAGTTATACTCAAACCTAAGCACGGTTATGTTCCAAAATCCCTCAACACACCGTTTAGGGCGCAGATTATCTCTCTGTCAGCCCTACCGGTCCCTGATGAGGAAAGAGACGCGAGCCTCCTTTGCCCAGTCAGGGCATTACGAGCTTATGTGTCTCGCTCGTCTGTTTTCAGACAGACGGAACAGCTCTTTGTTTCGTTTAGCGGACGTTCTAAGGGACTAGCCGCGTCGAAACAGAGCCTATCCAGATGGATAGTTGATGCTATAGCGCTGGCATACGCCTCCAAGGGCATGCAGTGCCCTTTGGGTGTCAGAGCGCATTCCACAAGAGGCATGGCCTCTTCGTGGGCTTGGTCAAGTGGGATTGCCTTGCAAGATATTTGTATGGCGGCAGGCTGGGCCTCCCCGTCTACATTTATAAGGTTTTATAACCTAGAGGTTCCCGCCCTGCAGGCCAGGCTGCTGTCGGTCTAAACTACCAGTATTATCTGACCTGATGCGTTCAGCTCAGAATGCTGCGTTTACTGAGCACAGCTCAATTTTCGACAGTTTAAAGCTGGGCAAACTGTGTAAGACCCACATTTTTTCCCATCAGTTCAGGCCGTACCCCGCTCTGTCTGTATGATGAAATTTGCGTCCCTTCGACGCTACTTTATGTGGAAAAGTGAGGCTGCACCCCTCCTTCTTCCCGGACTCTCTGTGAGTTCACTGAGTGATTGTGCACTATATGTACCCCGGGCTTTCGCCCTTGGGTCTTTGGTGTCAGATCTCAGCATGCACGGCGTTTTACACTGGGTCCCCTAGCGTAAGATATCTTACGCAGTACGAGAGACCTCTCGTAAGAGAACGTACTCGGTTACTAACGTAACCTCGGTTTTCTCTAGAAGAGGGAACGAGTACTGCGTATCTTGCCGTGCATGCACACGCTCTGGTTGCTTCGATGATGAAAAACCAGATAATAGCTGCCTGCGAGCGATATTTATAGGCCTAGACCACGCCCATTTCGGCGGGACGTGACGCAGCGGGCGCGAAGTGCCCTGATTGGGTCTGACGTCACGCCAGGCCTCGCTCGATAGGCTGCTGCAGTTGCCGCAGAGCAGCCAATAGGCGCGCGAGCTGTCTCGCCTATGTCTGCATTGCTGCTGCAACGCGTTTTGCATTATTACAAAATTAAGGATAATTTTTGGCTTCAATATCTCGCGGAAAAGGATTTTCCCCTAGCGTAAGATATCTTACGCAGTACTCGTTCCCTCTTCTAGAGAGAACCGAGGTTACGTTAGTAACCGAGTACGTTTTATGTACACTACAGTATAAAAAAAACAATAAATAAAGAGCAAGTCTACAGAACAGGACATGTTAGAAACAATAAAAATAAATCTAAAAAATCAAGTAAAAAGAAAATGTCATGAGAAATAGGGACTGGGACTGTCCGATCCTGGGGCTCAGTGACGCTGTTCTGAAAGACCACAGAATAAAAACAAATTGAAATTATATGGAATTTTTGCATCCACACTGCTCATAATTTACTTTCAAAAACATATTTTTTCAAAAACATTTGCCTTTCTTGCTATTTCCTTCATCTCTGATTGTACCCTGGTTGTGAGAATTGGGACGCGCTCCTCACTGACATATTTGGTTTTGAATCTTGGATCCACAAAGGATGCCATGTCCAGCAGATCTTCTGTGGCCTGATCCCACTGGCATTCAGGTACTGGAGGACCTTTGATTTGATGGACTGTGTAAGCTCAGTGTCCTCTTCATCTCGAGTCAGAGCTTGAGTGTTCAGAAGATGGAGGACTGGCTTTACAGAAGATACGCTGATGTAGCTCTCCCCCAACAGTGCATCGGTGAAGTCCTGCAGGGGAGAAAGGGTCTTGTTGATGGCTTCAAGAACGTCAATGTCCTGCCATGTCGGTACCAAGTGCCAGTGGATCTTGTCGGTCGAGAGAACCAGAGCCACCGCCTTCTGCTGCTCCAGCACCCTTTCAGTCATGTGCTGCTTAGATCCCCATCTGGTTTGGCATTCTGTAACCAGTGCGTGCTCTGGAAGGTTGAGCTCCTTCTGTACCTCTGTCAAAGCTCTCCTCTTCTTCCAGCGGTGAGAAAAGTGGCCCACTATCTTTGTGCACAACTTTGTAGCCTTGTCAATGCGAGCATCATCTTTAATTGAGTTTTCTAAAGATAAAATGAAGTAAAGACAAAATCAAAAAGTTAATATATTACTTTTTCCTAAATAAACACTAAGTCATCACCAGTGGTGGAAGAAGTATTCGGATCCTTTACTTAAGTAAAAGTACTAATACCACACTGTAGAAATACTCTGTTACAAGTAAAAGTCCTGCAAAAGTATGTAAGTATCATCAGGTAAATGTATAAAGTATTAAAAGTAAAAGTACTCAATGCTGAAAAATCGTCACGTTTTAGAAAGTGTAAAGGATCCAAACTAGAGCCCGAAGCCATTTGCTTTGAGAATAATGGCTGGCTGATGAAGTTATTGGCTGGCTAGCCGGCTCAGCCAAAACCTAAATGGCTGCTGCAGCCGCCAAACTTTTCATAGCTGCAAATGGCTGAAGCTGCCACTTCATGTCTAACGTTACAGATGTCTATACTGATTTACTAGATCTCAATATTTCCAAGCAATGCATGGCTTACACTATATTTCTACAAAATGCAATACAATGTAATAAAGAAAACACCAGATTTTACTTTCACAACGTATGTACATATTTATTTTGTAGTCTGTATGCTACTAAACATTTTCAAATAGCGACGGCAGAGATCGCGGAGAAGTATGTTGATTAAGAACGCAAACTTTTGTTGAATTTAGGAAAAATCTACAGACGCGAACAGACAAAGTGTAGTAAAATAAAGACCTAAATGTGTATTTCGGACTTTTTGTCACCACAAGTCTGAAAGAAGACATGTTATTTAAGACAAATATCCAAAAATCTCAAAATTGACCAGTAAAAAAAAAAAAAACGATGTTTTTGCCTGCGGTGTCTAGCCTTAATATAAACACACACTGTTATCAGTATTATTTTGGACAAAGTTTTGCACATTTCACTTCAATGTACACTGAAGCATGCGTCGTGAATTAGCAATGTGGAAACGGTGGTTTGTTACTGCAGTAATATCACGTTCAGTGCTATAAATCTCTCCGTTCCAGAATATTTGGTTCATAACATCAATCTTTGATTCAGGTGTTTGTGCAACCGTGCCCTGAAGATTTAACAAAAGTCTGGGTAGGCCTAAGTTAAAAAAAAATAATAAGTAGGAATTAGGAAAGTATGTGAGAAGTGAGATCAAAATTACCTTGCTTGCTTCTTTCCGCCATTTCACCTCAGTGCGAGAAAAAAAATGCATCGCTTCTTCTGTACGGAAAACGAGCAATTTGAATTGGTCGTCAATTCACTGTGAGTCTGTGTATCGTAGCAACGAGCACAAGACTGTGCTGTTATGAATCCAGTGGGAAAATAGATCTCGTGTATTGTTTATATATTTCGTGTGTGTATGTCTCTATGTGATAGAATTATTATTTGATGCAAATAATTCTAGCCGGCTCAGCCAAACTTTATCAGATGGCGGCTCAATTTGGCTTACGAAATTATTGGCTGGCGGCGGCTGAAATTCTAAATGGCGCAAATGGCGGCGCCTGGCGGCGGCTTCGGGGTCTAATCCAAACAGTTGTGTGTTTAATGGTCTAATCATTTCAGCTGGACTTGTAGGCCATTATATGGCTGTGTAGTTACATTTATAATCAAACATTGTATTTTATAAACTGTTTTGTGTTTTGTGTGCAAAAATCTACATTTGAAAAGTAACTAAAGCAGTCAGATGAATGTTGTGGAGTCAAAAGTACAATATTTCTCTCTGAAATGTAGTGAAGTAGAAAGTGGCATGAAAAGAAAAGACTCAAGTAAAGTACAAGTACCTCAACATTTGTAAGTACAGTACTTGAGTAAGTATACTTGGTTACATTCCACCACTGGTCATCACACAAGGCATAATACATGTATTAGCACTTTGTATCTATTAAAACAAGTTATAGCATCAGATAGTGAAACAGAAATAAAGGTTTATTTCAATGGGTCTATCTTTACAGTTTTATTGAAATGTATCGTATAAAATAAATATATGATTGTGTCAGCTTCGAGATCTATACAATATCATGTCAGTATACACTAATAAAAATCCTATCCCTTATACATGTAATGAAAGTTACAAATAATATAATAATTACCAACAGCATTGTGCAACAGGAGCCCAGAGCATTGTAGCCTATGCCATTAGTTGAGTTCCACAGACGTCTTTATATTGCTCCCGTTGTCAGTCGTTATACTCACCTGATGCTCTGGACACAACCCCCATGAATCCAGGGCATCCCTTAGGCCAGGGGTGTCAAACTCAGTTCCTGGAGGGCCACAGCCCTGTAGAGTTTAGCTTCAACCCTAATTAAACACACCTGATCAGCTAATCAAGTCCTTCAGGCTTATTTGAAAACTGCAGGTGTGTGTTTGTTGAAGCAGGGTTGGAACAAAACTCTGTAGGGCTGTGGCCCTCCAGGAACTGAGTTTGACACCTGTGCCTTAGGCCAACGGAGATGTTTTGGCCTGTGTGGTCCTCGGGGAAGTAGGAAGTCTGAAGGCATTTGCTGGCGAGCTCGTACTCGGCGTGGTATAGTGCACAGTGAGACTTATGTACGGTTCTGTAGTGCGGCTGGACCACAGGTCGGTCGTGGATGAAACATATTCAATCTTTCCGACTCCAAACTCTGCCTGCACCGCCTTTCTGCACTGTTCATACAGTTGTGGGATAGCTACCTGTGAGAAATAGGTGCGGGATGGGATTTGGGACCGTTTGTCTAGTACATTCAGAAGCTTCTTGAAACCTTTCTTTTCCACTGTGTGGATGGCATCATATCTTTGGCCAAATAGTACGTGTGGTGAGCAGCACGAGGCCGAGGGCTGTGGAAGAGCGGCACGAGGCCGAGGGCCGTGAGAGAGCGGCACGAGGCCGGTGGTGTGATTACTGATGAGCGACTCCTGCGCGACGCACCGGTCTCGTATCTCTCACGGAGGAGCGGAAGCATAAAGGAGGAGCGACGAGAGTGAAGAGCGAGAGAGGACAGGCCTGAGTTGTTCCTGTTTTGTGTGGCCAGCAGTCGTCCGCGAAGGGCTGCTGGCTTATACTTTCGTTTTTGTATTGGTTTATTTATTAAAATATTTGAATGTTCGCCGGTTCCTGCCTCCTTCTTCCCATAACATCTGAACTTCGTTACAATACTGTAATAAAGTCAGTAAAATGAAAAGATCCTATTCTTATCATATAATGAATATTAATGTGAAAAAAATCATTCAAACTTTAAAGATAAAAGTTCATCATTTGTGTAATGCTCCTGTTGTTAGTGTTTTTAGTTCAGTGTGTTATGAATGACATGTATGTTTTCTGAATGTGAATTGTTGCCAGTGTTATGGAGGAATGAGCTTATTTTGAGACATATATGAAGTGTTTTGTTGGTCTGAATGAGATTAACTCTTTGGCCAAGATTCATGTTGGTAAGAAAACGAGTGAGAGGTGCTCTATATAATCAGTTAAAATCACCACGTTCTGTTGACACACACACATATACTCAAACCTCTGTACTCAGTAATAAAACGATCAAATCCTATCCATCCATTCATGAAACACTTCCTAGGACATTTATAACAGTCTTAACAATATATTACTGCATATTATGTACTTAATCAAACTTCTGAGAACTTTTATAGGCTTATTTAATTAACTGGCCTTTAATCTGTACAGGTGATAAAATCACGGAGAAAACATTTCTCATTGCTGTATTCTCTCTTTAATCCATCCAGTACCATCTACATGATAATAACCAACCCGATGGAACTGGATAATATTCTGAATGTTCTGATCCAATCTGACCTCTGACCTGTAATGCTGCCTGAATCATAATCATAATCATACACTGTGCTCATTGGCCAGAGGAGAACTGAGCGACTGAATCTGGTTTCTCCCAAGGGTTTTTCCTCTATTCTGTCACTGATGGAGTTTCTCTTCCTGTCACTGTCACCTTTTTCGCCTTTGTCTTGCTTAGTTGGGGACACTTAATAATAATTTAATAATAAATATATATATATGTATATTCACAGACTCATACATTTATTCACATTCATTAATACATTATGTAAGTAATGACGTGAAAGACTATTATTAGATTAAATATTTGTATTGCCTTATATGGTGTTTGTAACAATCTGAATTATTATTTGAAACAATCAAACATGTCGTCTGCAGATTGTCCACCTTTTGACCACGAGATGTTGTTAGTGTGCAGTGTGTTGAAAAGCTTGGAGTAATGAACCATTCTACGATACAGTTGAGGGAAAAGCCTCAGTGCTTCACAAAGCTTCATTTCTCCATCACTAGCACCTGCTCTTGCTGATCGGAGAATTTGCTTCAGTGAGAAATTGTGATTTGGGGTTATTAAACACATGAAGTTGCAGCAAAGTGAAAATCACAGTTGACAGCACTACTCTTCAGCACAATGGTAACCACAGAGTTCAATAGCAGAAACTCCTCTAAATGTCCAACCAGGAGCGGACTGAACATCTGGCAGACATGGCCTTTCTCCGCTGGGCTGATGTGCTTTTGGGCCGATACATCTCACACTTTTGTTTCATTTTTTTTTTTGTCTAAACGGCCCATAAAACTCGTACATCGGCGGCCCATTATTATAGTTGTGCTTAATTGTCGGCGCTGGGGTCTCTATGCTGGTGTAACGCATTTGTCAAAAAAAGTCTGTGTAGGATTTTTATAATTTTTTTTAGGACCGAAGCAGAGAAATTGTGTGAAAACAGAAACAGGCCCTTCAGTGATACAGTGTAAAACACATAAATTAACACTTAATACCTTAATTGACTCTCCTAATGCAGTCCCTTGCAAAGCATGCTGGGAACTCCAGGACCACGGCCCAGGGCTGCGTTTAGCATCATAAGCCTGAAGTAGATCGTAGAGCACACGGGGAAAGATGTTGGCAGTTTATGTTAATGTCTAATGTTCAGTTCTGTTGGACATTTAGAGTTGTTTCTGTTATTGAATGTTGTGGTTTGTGCTGAAGAGTAGCGCTTGTGCTCAGACTGTGGACTCTCAGTGTTTTATACTCACTGACATCTGACTTTATATAGTGATTCATTATATACAGTGTGCATAATGATGAACAACACTGTTAATCCAACTAAACTGAGATATTTTCAATAAACTCCATTAAGTTGTATAGATAATATTGTAGTGGCAAGTTTTACAGGGACAAGCAACATTTTCTCCACATTTTAGTCCAGTTTAGTAAGAGATATTATATTATATTATTATATTACATGTTTACTTACATCATAATAAATGAATAAAGTCTGTGAAAGGTTTGATATTGTGTAGTTTGTGATCCTCCATCAGCAGCTGCAGTTTCTCTCAGCTGTATCAGTGCAGTCACTGTGACGTCTGACTGACAGAGGTTTTTGTACGACTCTTTATCACTGTGTGAACACAGCTTTACTGTTCGGATAGTGGAAACTCTGACAGTAATAATCTCCTGTATCTTCAGTCTGGACTCCACTGATGGTCAGAGTAAAATCACTGCCAGATCCACTGCCACTGAATCTAGATGGAGTTCCAGTATTACGGGTTGTTGCATAATATATGAGGAGTTTAGGAGCTTCTCCAGGTTTCTGTGAGTACCAGTGTAAGTAATGACCATATGAACTATGATAATACACATTACTGCTGGTTTTACAGTTTATTCTGACTTCTTCTCCTGGTTGAACTGCTGTTATTGATGGACTCTGAGTTACAGTGATCTGTCCTCTACACTCTGGAAGAAAAAAGGAAAAAAATAATTAAAATATTAAAAATTTTAAAAGAACTAATAATCATTATAAAAGCTGTATTACACAAACCTTGAATTAACAGTGCAATGGTCCAGATGAAGATGTAGATTGTGTTCTTTGCTGTAGTTTAGTCTTGTGTGATGATGAAGATTGTGTTCTGCTCTCAGTCATGAAGTGTTAAACTCACAGCACTATAAACACTCTCAGAGCACTGAAGCATGTGCTGACAATGCAAAGAAGTGGGCAGGATTTACAACAGCTTGTGCTGAGAACAAACTAATATACACTAGAGTTACAGAATCATGACTTTATTTAGTATTTTTATTGTGACTCCTGAGACACTGAGGATGTGCAGATGAACGTCCATCTCTGTGTCCATATTCAGTCATGTGACCATCATCACTGCTACACTTCCACTAGATGAACCGCCATCACTAAAGTAAGATCATGAATCATGAGTCTGTTCAGAAAGTATCAGGACTGATTGTGAATCTCTAATCAGAGTTCATGATGTCACTCCATCTATCATGAAGCCTCATGTGTGTCTGAAATCATCAAATGGAGAAGAAACAGGCTGTTAAAGATGGAGACATATTAGAGCTTGTTCACGTTTCATGATCTTGTGTGGAGATTCATAACCAGTCCAGATACTTTTAGAACAGACCTTGAATATGAAAACATGCTTGACTGTGTAGAACATGCAAAATACCTTTTATATTTTCATTGTTGACACGTTCTATTGACTTTGGCTCTAATATTCAATAAACTCATTATTTGAAGAGATTTTCACTGAAGATTGAAGTCTGAAGCTGCAGGTTTTTCTGTGAATCATGATGATTGATCTGCATATGAAGAACAGAAGCATCATTATGAGAAACTCCACAACATCATCCATGATCAAAGAGGTCAAAGGTCACCTCAGAGGTCACAGCTCATCAAATATATTTCTTTAAACAGTGTTATATCAGAAAGCATTTAGTCAAATCTGAATGAGTGAGTGTTGAGAAGAGCTGAGGATCTTTCTGAGGAGATTTTCAGAAAGTGTTTTATAGTTGAAACAAGAACAACATTTATTATTAATAATGACTATGTAGATAATAACACTTTATATTTTTTTTTCATAAATTATTGTAACCAAAGTTAAAATGCATTATATTTACAAATTCCTTGTTACATCTAGAATTGGTTGTTTGTCATGAGTTTTAATGTATTATAATTTCTAAAGGTGTAACAATGAATAGATAATATTACAATGTATTCATTAGATCATACATGCATAGACTTTTATAATGCAATATGTATGAAGGCTTTTAATAAAGTGTTACTGATATTGTTGTATAATTATTTAATCTAAAACAATGATATTATTATTAGAATTGCATTATTTCTTTTAACAAAAAGGAATTCTAAACGTATTTCCACACTGTGGCTCACTCTGCTGTGAATGTGCAGTTGTGTTGTGTCCAACCACCTAGTCGATGTAAGACTGCTGAAATCTTAAATGCAGTTTTACAGGAGTTCAAGTCTGCACTGCGTGCAATGGCTCCTCGCAATATGGATCGCCCGTCCATAATGAAGGTGAATTTGCATGACCTGTCCCGCTTTAACATCCTTGCTGGGGACCAGGGCTTCTTGTTCAGGTTACTGCAAAAGTGCATTAACCAGATAAGTGAGGGGTTCAACGTCCAGCTGATATTGACACTGTCCAAGTTTGGACAGAAAGATGACGACCTGTTGGATTTGGGTGCATTGGTGGATCCTGAGTGTATTATGTGTGTGTCTGTGCACACTGCCTGTACGGTCCACTCAAAAGACCCAAGGATCCACGTATTTTGGTCTCAGTATGGTGTGCAGGAGGTGGTGGGGAATAGAGGGAGTTTGTTCTCAGCTCTCTCTATTAAGACCAGTGCTGGTCTCGTTCCACCTCCTTTGAGGCACTGGACATCTAATGAGACACAGCAAAGTCGCATTGAACGATTGTTCAAATTTTCAGACGCTGTGAATGCTGGTATGAGTGTGGTTGGGGCAGAGCTGGCCATGCTGTTACTGTGTGATTTATATGATCGCAATGACAGAATCCCCATTGTGGCCCTGCGAAACAGTATCTGCCCGGGGACACTAAAGGGGTCCATGTCTATCCAGGGTCTAAGTGAGACCCTGGAAGGCGAGGCCTCGTTTGTGTATCCCCACACATTCAGCAGGGCCAAGGATATGGTGTCTCAAGCAGGACATAATGTAAAGAGTTGCTTGATGACAGGATTGCGAGGACACTGCCTTCGCTATTTCCCACTTCTGGGAAATCCACGACATTAACGAAGAACCATCCGTGGAGGCTAGGACAGTGAGCCTGGTGGGAGACGTGTGTCTCGAATTGGAGAAAAGGGGACTTTGCTTCATTAGAAATACTGAGAAGTACATGCAGCATGGTATGCCCTGGGTGAAGGAGGTGCTTCTGAGGCTGCCAGAAGCTCTCCAGGGCCAGGACCTTATTGATGTGATGTGCTTCGTAAGCTGCATTGGGATCCTCCAGAATGGGGATTACATCAGTTTTGACAAACTGAGGGTCCTTCTGGAGGATCTTCCTCTGTCCCAAGCAAGGCTTAGGACATTACAGGTGCTGTCACAGTTTTTGTTGCCACGGGTGTATGGCATCAAACTCTGGTCCCTACATGAGACCATACCATATAAGGTACGCGTCTCAGCTACTCGTCCACCAAAAAAGAGTAGTGTGCCAGAGAGCACCGTGTCTGAGCCGGTGGCAGAGGAGGGTGCAGAGGATGACTTCAGGAGTCATGAGGAGAATGTGAGGAAGCTTCTTCCACGTGCTCTCCCAGTGAACTGCTCCATCCGCTGGAGTAGCATGGAGCTGGCATTGGTGAATGTGAATCCAGACATTAGCCACAAAGAGGCATATGCCGAATACATGTGCCAGTGCCAGTCCCGGAGCATTGCGTTCCGCACGTTCAATGCGTTCTGCAGGAAACGGAATGTTATGATGAAGTAGTCATCCATTTATTTTTCTATTTATGTTATATCTATAGGGTTAGTGTTAGTTTTAGATTAGTAATTATAATAGAATTAGTGTAAAGTATAGATGTTAGTTAGTAATTAGGGTTCATTTGTAGGTTTGGTGTTGGTTAGGGTTAGGCTAAGTATTTTTATATATAAGAGAGTGGTAACTTGTTTTTGTTTTTTTACAGTGATAGCTGTGTTGGGTGTTTTTTTTATGTAAGTTAGGGTTAGGTTTAATATAGTATAGCGTTAGGGGTTGTATTTTTTGTAAATAAATAACAGTAACCCAACCTCTGACATTACACAAATCAGTGTACTGTCAGTGCCGGTCCCAAGTCCGGATAAATGGGGAGGGCTGTTGTACCATTCTAAAGGGTTAGTTCTCAGCTTTCCAATAAGTGTACTCCCATGTCGGTGGTATGTTTGGTTCATTAGATATTGACACTCGAAATTGAAACCGGAAGTGGCCATATCTCCTAACTAGAAAGACAGAATGAATCATGGGAGGGGTTAAAAGAAAGGTCCGGATGATGCCTTTAAGATGAGACAATGGCCGTTTCTCAATATGCGTTCTTGTCTGTACTTGTGTTCTTGTGAACTTGTGAAACGTCATCATTCGCTGCCCAAGTACTGTCCCAATACACAAGTTTGCATTTTGGCAAGAACGGTTAAAAATCCCGGAAGTGTTCTTGACACGCCCATTTTACAGAGGATGCATCGGTTGGTAACTTGTGTGAACTTGACGGCAGAAATATCCCAGCATTCATTTCGGCGTTCGAGGAAGGAGTTATGTTTGGGTTATTTAAACCGTTTAAACCGTTATTTAAATCGCGTTATGTTTGGGTACTGCAGACGGCGTCTGTGCGGGGGTATTATTGCGCAATACCAGCAAGAACACATCGTCTCAAACTGTCAGAAGCGTTCTGTGTGCTCGTCACCTTGTGAGTTCATTCTTCCAAGAACAACTAGCAAGAGCGTTCTCCCCAAGAACACAAGTCCGTTCTTTGCATTCTTGGTTTTGAGAAACAGCCTATGTACATGTCATTCTGAGCTTTGGGGGCGGAGCTATGGGGCCTAATATATTTGTGTATCCAAAAACTATCTCGGTCTAGGAAGGTTGCAACGACTCGTGATTGGTGTCATTGGAAAGGTCTCTGAGAGTGCTTTCCGATGACACCTCGTTTGTGTCGCTGCGACCTTCCTAGACCGATCCAAAGAGTCTACTCTTATGGCTGTGGTATGTAGGGGTCCTGAGATATTGACACACAAAATTGACCCGGAATTGATCTTATAGCTCCGCCCAGGAAGCAGCCAGCGACATAAACTTGATACCATTCGAATGGGTTTCTTCTCACCTTTTCAAAGAGGCTACTCCCATGTGTGTGCTATGTAAGGTTTATGAAATATTGACACTCCAAATTTAAACCGGAAGTGTCTATATCTCCTAACTTGAAGGTCGCATGGAATCATGGGAGGGGTTAAAAGAAAGGTCCGGATGAGTTGCAGTTGTGTTGTGTGTGTGTGTGTGTGTGTGTGTGTGTGTGTGTGTGTGTGTGTGTGTGAATGTGTTGTGTTTGTCTCCTGCAGCTGGTCCCACAGTGAAGCCCTCAGTGTCTCTGCTGCCGCCCTCTTCTCTGCAGATCTCTGGAGACTCAGCCGCACTGCTCTGCCTGCTCAGCTCTTACTCTCCACAGGGGGCGCTGGTGAGCTGGACACTGGACGGGTCAGAGGTCACCGAGGGGGTTCTGACCAGCGCAGAGAGCCAGCAGGACGGCCGCTACAGCCGCAGTAGCGTCCTGACCCTCAGCAAAGCACGCTGGGAAGAGGGAGAGCTGTACGTCTGCAGAGTAACACATGATGGAGCTCCTCATGAGGTCTCGTTCCACAAGAGCTCTGAGTGCTGATGTTTCTCTCCTGAAGATGAGCCGTATCTGAGTGTCCTGTGTCAGGCAGGATTCACATGAGTCTAGTGCTGCAGCTGTAGTGATTTACAACTCAATACTGAAACTGAGTGTGTGTGTGTGTGTGTGTGTGTGTGTGTGTGTGTGTGTGTGTGTGTGTGTGTGTGTGTGTGTGTGTGTGTGTGTGTGTGTGTGATCTTTCAATCTGCTGTGTTTGCTGCAACATTCAATAAAGCTTCTCAACAAGTTCACTTTGTGTCTGACAACATCATTCAACTAACAGATGAAGATGCAGGTGCTTTTCAGAAGGTTGATGTAGCAGTAAATGTCAAATAAAGCTCTTGGGGTTTGAACATGGTCTCTGGAGACAGAGCTGCTCTATTCTGAGAGGATCACAATCACTCCACCCTGACAATGCAAATGGGGTTTTCAGTCTCACTCTCTGATTGGTTACATGATCTGGACTGGAACACTTTCACTTCTGCTTTAGTGAAGCAGCGCAGACAAACTGATCTTTATATTTATAGGAGATAAAAAAGTTTAGAATATAAAAATATCATAAAAAAGATCAAGATCAAGAATCAGTCGTTCTGACACTAATTGTTACATAATCATTACATTTATAGACAATGGTGTAAATATATATGGAAATGTTATGCAAATCATAACTAATATATGATCACAAATGAAGAATCAGTGTGTTGTTAATAAATGTTAATATCATAGTGTATTTGTTCATTGTTCATACATGTTTATATTAAAGTGTATTTGTTAATTTTATAATAAAAACTCTTGGTTGAATGTGTGTTTCACTGCCAGTTTCTGCCCAGCCGACTCTCAGCCAGATCTGTCTTACAGTGCCTGGGCCAGACCTGGGCCATATCAGTCAATAAGAGTCACTTTACAGGGTGTGGGCCACATCTGGGCCAGAGGAAGCTCTGTGTGTCCATGTTCAGTGTGTAGGGCCAGTTTTGGGCCGGGGACCCAGCCAGAAGTGGAGGTGGGCCAGGCAAAGTTTGCTCTCTGTCCTGCTGTTATCAACTCAAGAGTGAACCAACATCATGTTGCTCTAGTGATGGGAGAAACAAAGCTTTTAGAAACCATTGAACCGATTGATTTGCATAATGATTCACTGTATTGAAGCTCTGGAAACGCCACACGCTGGTCAGAACAGCGGAAACTCAGCATAAAAACACCTTTTACACACCAAATGCAAATGTTTTTATTTAAAGTCTAATCTATTTAATGCAATTACCAAATCATCTAATACCAGTAAATATGAAATGTCTTTATAATATGTGTTAGTTTATTAAATTGAAGGGCTTGTTTTGTTAGTTTTATGGAGAGCTTGGTAATCAGACCAATTAGACACTTTTAACTACAACTCCTTTTTTATTATAAAAATGTGTCAATAAACATTAATATTTAACAAACTGATCTGAGATCAGGTAAAATGAAATAGACAGTGGTTCATGGGTTGACAGAGATCATCGCCCCCTAGTGACGAACCAGTGACATTTGGAAACAGTAATGACATGAAGCCAGTGCTGCCAGATTTGGGCAGTTTTGAATGTGATTGTGCTGGTAAACATTGGTTTGGCGGTTTTCAAACACCTACATTTTATAGACTAACTGGTTAATAAACAAAACTCAAGTGTGCATGTAGTCCATAAAATCAGTCATCATGATGTGTAAATACACCGGCCCACTGCAGATCTGATTCAGCCAATCAGAGATCAGCAATCAGACGTGATCATTCATGACTGACGGGTTTTTAGTGAGATCATTTGTAGCTGTATATTCGAGTGATCAGTGTGTCAAAGTGGCATAAATATACAGTTGTATCTACAGTAAAGAGTGTGAGAGTGACCCAACTCTCTAAACGTGGATTACACCTGGTGGGACTCGAAGGCTCTTTATGAATATAACTGTAACTCTGAGAGCACAGTTGAATGACTTCATTGAAATGGAGTATGGGACTATGACTCCTGTCCATCATCATGTGCACACTGGCCTGATCAGGACATCTGCAACTTCTGAACCGTCCAGACTGAGCTCTACTCGTCCCGACCGCTGCTGGAAGAGGTGTCAATCATTCATCAAGCATCTTTTAGAGGAAATGTTCTCTTTTATAGAGATATTATCTTGCTAGAGAATATTCTCCTTTGGAAATAAAGGAAGTGTTGAAGTGCCCAGAGAAACTCTCTTGCTGACAGATAGGGAACTCAGTAATATTAAAGATCTGTCCTCTAGTGGTGAAGGATGGAAGTGCAATTAAAGCGATTGACTTTCCTACAGTTAGATTACATTGTAGTGGCAAGTTTTACAGGAACAAGATCCACTCACATTTTCTCCACATTTTAGTTCAGTTTTGTAAGAGATATGAGATTATGTGTTGACTTAGTAGATCATAATAAATAAATAAAGTGTGTGAAAGGTTTGATATTGTGTAAGTAGTTGATATGACGGACCACCTGTCAAAAAATGATTGATTGACAGGTGCCACGCCCCTTCCGGTGACAGGTCCCGCCCCTTCCGGTGTCCCGCCCCTTCCGGTGACAGGTGTCCCGCCCCTTTTGACTTTTGATTGACAGTTTGACAGCTAGTTTTGACTTTTGATTGACAGGTTGACAGTTAGTATGACTTTTGATCATGTTTTGACAGCTAGTTTTGACTTTTGATTGACAGTTTGACAGCTTTTGATCATGTTTTGACAGCTAGTTTTGACTTTTGATGTCTTTTGAAGTCTTTTGAAGGCTTTTGAAGCCTTTTGATATTGACAGAAAGTGTTATAACAATATGTCATGGTATCTGACAGCTAGTTTGATGCCTTTTGAACATGACAGTTAGTGTTTTTGAAGCCTTTTGATCGTTTGAAGACACTGTGATTAAATAATACGTCATGGCTATATGACAGCTAGTTTTAATTGTTTGAAGCCTTTTGAACATGACAGTTAGTGTGTGTTTTTGAAGTTGGTATCACACACACACGATCCTCCCTACATATTCCTGAGCGTATCCGGGCTGTACTGTGAAACTGATAAGGGGAAAACTGTGGAAGTTTATCTCACACACAAATGTTGAAAAACCATTCAGTTCTTTTAAAAGAATATAAAATAAAGATCTTACTAAAACCTCACTCAAAAAGTTTAAATAAAATGGAGTCAAAAAAAATAAAAAAAAATAAAAAAAAAATTGCAATAAGTCTCTAAAAGCACCGTCTGTGGGCCGCGCGCGCGTCTCTCTCTCTCTCTGTGTGTGTGTGTGTGTGTGTGTGTGTGTGTCACGGGATCCCCCCTGCCACCCTTTTGAGCTCTGACATCTGAAACGTGCTGTTCAGACACTGTGATTAAACAATGTCGTACAAAAAACATTCTATCCTTTAAAATAATGATCGTGTCAATTAAACTAAAGTTGAAAAAACATACTGTTCTAATGATCATTTAACTAAGGTTGAAAAACTGTTTATCTCAAAAGTTTATCTCACACAAACGTTGAAAAACCATTTGGTTCTTTAAAAGAATATAAATGAAATGCTTATAAAATATATCTTACTAAAACCTCACACCAAAAGTTTGAATAAAATGAGAGTCACAAAAATTGCAATCAGTTAAATGTTTATATAGTTAAACAAGTATATGAATGGGTTCAAAATTGTTTTACACAACTTGTTTACTGAATTCATATAGTCATTCCTGAATGACCTCACACTGTCTCAAAACATAGGGAGTCATAGCGTCTCTCTCTCTCTCTCTCTCTCTCTGTGTGTGTGTGTGTGTGTGTGTGTGTGTGTGTGTGTGTGTGTGTGTGTGTGTGTGTGTGTGTGTGTGTGTGTGTGTGTGTGTGTGTGTGTGTGTGTGTGTGTCAGAGAGTCACACAAATTCAGTGATCAGGATATCAGGTGCTGAGTTTATTTATAAGAAGTATAATAAAGTTTAAATGATATATTTTAAAAACAAAAGACTGTTTAAATAAAATCTTTAAAGTTTGAATACATACACATCTTCTATTTATCTTTTAGAAGATTACTGTAATGATTTTGTTTAACGGTTATTAAACAATGTCTGTTCAAAAACTGTACTTAGTCGTCTTAAATCTCATTTCAATTCAATCATTCAATGAATCATTTCAAGATTCAATCAGCATTTTTTGTCCATGCGGAGTTTCAATTTTTGTGGCTTTCCACAGCCATAATTGATTTGTGTACCTTAACTGCATATTCTATCATCCCTTACACCTAAACACGCTGATCTTTCTGAATTTATTTCTAAGCATAATCGTAAAAGTTTAAATATGATCTTTTAAAAATGAAAGATTGTTTTAGTTTGAAGTTTAAATTTCTTAACTTTCTTGCTTGAAAAAATCTTTAAAGTTTGAATACATTCATATCTTCTATTTATCTTTTAGAAGATTACTGTAATGATTTTGTTTAAATTGAACCTAAGGTATAATTGTTATTAAACAATGTCTGTTCAAAAACTTTAGATGGTTGAAAAACTGTACTTAGTCGTCTTAAATCTCATTTATATGTAAAGATTCAATCAGCATTTTTTGTCCATGCGGAGTTTCAATTTTTGTGGCTTTCCACAGCCATAATTGATTTGTGTACCTTAACTGCATATTCTATCATCCCTTACACCTAAACACGCTGATCTTTCTGAATTTATTTCTAAGCATAATCGTAAAAGTTTAAATATGATCTTTTAAAAATGAAAGATTGTTTTAGTTTGAAGTTTAAATTTCTTAACTTTCTTGCTTGAAAAAATCTTTAAAGTTTGAATACATACACATCTTCTATTTATCTTTTAGAAGATTACTGTAATGATTTTGTTTAACGGTTATTAAACAATGTCTGTTCAAAAACTGTACTTAGTCGTCTTAAATCTCATTTCAATTCAATCATTCAATGAATCATTTCAAGATTCAATCATAATTTTTTGTCCATGCGGAGTTTCAATTTTTGTGGCTTTCCACAGCCATAATTGATTTGTGTACCGTAACTGCATATTCTATCCCTTACACCTAAACACGACCATCACAGAAAACTACATTTTCAAAAATGTAAAAAAAAGTTTTAGCTAAATAAATATATAAATAATTTAATATCATTTCAAAGCTGTATTGCACGCGCGCGCACACACGGTTCTAAAAAAAAGAACTAATCTCTATGTGGATCATGTCACAGCGTATGTAATGTTAGTCTGCTAACGCCTTTCCAGAGCCAAAGTTTTGTTCATACTAAATTTATTTCAAAGCATAATGATTTACACAACCAAGCAATGAAAAAAGCTTGTCATTTAGACCGTAACTTTGACTTACCTGTCGAGAAGAAAGCAGGCAACTTCAGCATCCCTTTCAAAGTAAATGGTAAATGGACTGCATTTATATAGCACTTTCACAGACCTATGGCCACCAAAGTGCTTTACATAGCCTCACATTCACCCATTCACACACCGACGGCGGTGTCAGCCATGCAAGGCGCCATCCAGCAAAGTCTTTCTCCTTCATTAGCTCTTTCCACCTGTGAAAAGCTATCCCGATATTTACCCTCGTTTTGAATTCGCCGGTCACGTTTCCTTTTAAATAAATGTTTTGCTTTTTGGCGACGAGGATTCCTTCTCCTGTGGCTCTGCATAACTATGATCCTGCATTATATTGTACCGTGCAGTGCAGCCTTTCAAATGTGCCGGGGCAGTATCAACGCCTCCCATAATGTCTAACGGTTAGGATTCCTGGTTTTCACCCAGGCTGCCCGGGTTCGACTCCCGTTATGGGAAGGCAATTTTTTTATATTGCCAACAAAATTCAAGTTATTCAAGTTCATCAATAATCATTTTTAGTTATTCATAGTCTTAGAGGCCTACACGAACTGCAGAAACAAGCAGAAGATATGTAAAAACTCATAAATGCTGTTTCAGTACTGAATCATTTTCACAAATACAATTATACTAAATTCAGAAAATTTCACTATGGAATATTTTACTTTATCTATCATAATTTCAATTTAGTATGTCATCATTTAAACTTTTCATCTCATAATTATGACGCATAGTCATCATTTTAATTTCAACTTTTTAAGTCATAATTTCGACTTTTTGTCATAATTATTACTTAATTCAGAATTACAATCTTTGTCAATTACGCCTTTTTAATGTAATACTTAAAACGTTTTTAAGTCATCATTTGGTAGCAGTTGCTGTTGACTATAGTAGTGTTGCACCTGCATGCCCACTAACTCGCTTGTGAGAGTCAGAGTGTGTAAAGTAAACTCTCATTAGTGTTAGTAGAGTATTAGTGGACTGGTAGGGTTAGGGTTAGAATAAGTTGAGATATAGTTGAGTTACTTATAGTCAGTAGAATATCTGTTGGGGAGCATCACAATAAAGAGTTAGCAGATATTAAGCACAGTCTATTTTTTCAGATGTTTAAATGACAAAATACCATTTTTTCAACCGAGTGAATCTAGGCCTTCAGAAGTCATAACTTCAGGGGTCAACGGTTTAGGTCAGTTGGCGAAAACACTGCGTGTGTAAAAATCAAATACTGTATTACACTTTTCAAAGGATAATCTAGCTTTAAAGTTAGAATAAAAAGTAAATAAAAACCAGACATATCTTCATACCTGTTGTGTTCTGACACAAGGCCATTAACTTGTTCTTTTTTGTTTTATAAATGTATTTCTACAAATATCAATCTGATGGACTGAATACACGATTAAACAAGATAATCATGCTACCAAATACGTCTGACACAACATTTTTAAGAAAAAACAGTGTTTTAAAATACAACTAAACCATGATAACAGATGATTTTTGACAGTCCTACAGTTTTTGACAGTCCTACATAAATGCATGTTGATTACTGAGTTTCAGGCATAGTGCAATGTTCGAGAAATCTAATATTGGCGTAATCTTTGCGAGGTCTCACTCACAACGCACAACTTTGTGTTGGGCATACCTTTACTAAAATAAAATATTATGGAAGTCATTTTCAAACTGTAATTATACCATATTTTATTTATTAATATTATGGCTTCATGTTGATTTTAAGTTTTTTATTTGTTTGTTATTAACTAATACCTTCATCTTTTAACTAACATCCAGCACAAAATTAAAGAGATGTATGAGCTAAGGATGTTCTCTGACCCCAAATAAACTGCAATGTTCACAATCTACAATATACAGTTAGATATTCTCCTACATAGTATGTGTGTAAATAGTTGTGCTTAAATCTTTGGGTGTATTTTTACACACCATAGTGATGCAAAGTTCCACACCCTATGGACTAACTTTAAAACATCATCTTATTTTTTATCTTTAAGATTCAAAAGACCAAATCCCTAAGAAAAGAGGATTGAAAAGCTCCGTTTATAATAAAAAGTATCCAAATGATGGTTTTGTTACTCCGCTAGATTTAGTCATCTTGTTCAGACGACACTGTTTCACATTTTGTATGTTGGACTGTGTGTGTGTGTGTTTTAGGTGAAGACGTTTCTTTGAGAGCCGTCAACATTCAGTGTTTATATAAATAAATGACCATTAAGAATTTAAGTGAAATTTTAAGAAGAAACTTTCCCTCTATCTACGAATCACACAAAGCGCATGCTGTTTTACACTTAAACTATTACAACAGAATCACATCTGACTATGGCACTGAGAGAGGCATATTCATCAAAGCTTGAGGCTGTTAAACAAAGTTCCACACTTTGGTAAAATTGCACAAAAGTAAATTCTAGAGGTCAACTAGGTTAAAAGTAAATGAGCCATTTAAAACAAATACAGAAAAGCCACTATAGTGATCAGTTTTAGCTTTTGAATGTCTGTAATTGATCTTGTTTTTGTACAGTTTGCAAAAAGTATATAGTCTCCGAGCGTGGTCAAACATGTTCATATAGGAATGTATGAAAAACATGAACAAATATTGCATAAAGAGAATTAAATAACGGTCCTTCTAGTATGAGAGTGTTTAAGACTAAACAAATCATGTTTATTTTAGAACATCTTTCTGCTATGTCTACGAAACATCGACGTGAAAGATGAGTATTGCTGTTTTTTCTGTTACCTACTATTACGCTTCAAACTTGTCTAACTATTACACTTATTTTGTTATTATTACACAGTTATTTTGTGTATGTCGCTAAACAACAGTTAAGCTAATGAATCACAGTTGATAAGTGAAAGGAGGGTTGATTCATTTTATTACGTCCCCACCAATACTTTGAGTTTTAGGCATCTGTCTTTTAGGCCCGATCCAGAAAACAGACGTTGTGTTTATGTCTTAATAATTGTTCTTCTTTTTATGATCTTCTTTTTATTCGGCATAATGCTGAATGTTTTAACATATCATAAATTTCAATGGTTAGAAAAATCATCTAACTATTATATCTAACAATCAACAGTTATATGTGAAACAAGCTGAGGCGCATTAGAGTCGGATTCTTGTTTATATTGAACATTGTTATTGAAGCGCATGTTTAACAGCGCTATTATTCTTGGCCTCATCAAAGTTTTCACCGGAGCATACCGACTCTGAAACAAGACTTTGTTTAAAAGATTTTGTTTGCATTTCTTCTGAAACAACCTGTTTTGAAATTGTTTAACAATTTTTAACATCAGCGTAACACTTATCGCATTGCTGGGTGTGATTGTAATGTTTTGTATGGCGTTTTCTTTACACTTTCCCCCGGATATCTGTTTCCTACAGTTAGCTAATGTTAGTGAACTCTAGGTCTTCTCTTTGTATATATACGACAGTATTCACATGAATTGGTTTGATTTGATAAAATGATGGTTTAAACCATCATCTTCACGTGAGACATTTACATTATATTATTATTATACCGTCCTAATTTTTAAATAGCGCTAAAATTTATATTTTATATTTTAACCCTTTATGCGGATATAGAATACCACACAAGGTTCTCTGTTCTCTGGTTCTATGTTTTTAAAAATACAACAAAACACATGTAGGTGTACTATGATTTATCAGAAAATTACCTTTGTTTGAAGAAAAACTTAAATCAGCTGGTGCTTGATAACTATTGAAGTTATTAAACACAGTAATGATGTGTTTAATGCGATATTGATTTTAACTCAATACATTTGAATGCGCTAAAGGTCTATGAACTTTAATATCTTCATAGTCGGTAAAATTAACTTAAAGCCAACTGAATACAGTGTTTAATCAGATTTTGTAACTGGAATGAGTGAAAATAATAATAAACTTCTCTCTGGTGGCATATGCATAACTTCTCCATGATGCTACTTCTGTTGCATCGTGACTATAATTTACATAGGCTTCCCTGATGACGACACCCTATTCAACCCCTCCAGTGGGGCGAGGGGGCGGACCCCAATCGCTGTCCTGATAAATATTTCAGGACATTGCACACTCTAGCTCTACTTCTAGCTCTACTAGCCTCGGACTGCTGTGCTACTACATCATCTCATTGATCAAAGGTTGAAGGAAAAAGTTGAAAGTCCTGTTTGCCTGAACCTGACGCAAACTACGCTTCTGACCCAAAAACACAAACTTCCGAGCATTAACGCACAAACCCTGGACGACTGTGCCGCAAGGACTCGCTCAGGAGATTCCAGGAACATTCCAGGAACGAAGAGCATCTTTCATCATCGAATAGTGGACTATTCGAAAAGTTGAAAAAATGGCGACGCAAAAACGGATGGAGAACAAGTATCATCCGGCGTGTGAGTGCGCCACGGGCAAAGAGTGTCCTTTAAGAGCTACGCTAGACTCTATGTTTAAAGATCATTTTAGAGGTCAGATGGTTGGCTTGATGCACAGGATCATCGATGCTGCGTGTGGTATGAAAAACGATTGTGCGCAGGATACCAAACGTGTGACACATCTCAAAAATGAAATGGATGTCGTAAGAGGCTTGACAAAGCCATGGCCTGATGTAACACCCATGTTTTTTAACGGCAAAGAGCCGAACGGCGTAATCCTCAAACAAGTTCTGGATGTGCTGCGTGAATGTTGTGACGAATTCGAAATCACAGAGATACTCGCTATATGGACTTTTGTAACAGATCTCTGCATGTCACTGGTGTCAAAAAATGCAAAAACTGACGTTGGTGAAATAGTTGAAAGTCTGGTCAACTATACCCTAGAGCAAAACATGATAGCCTGCAGAGATTTTCTATTCTGGTTAGACCATCTGTAAACGTCGTTTTACTTTATGTACTGCCGATCTATCATTTTCTTCACCACTTCAATGTATACTCGAAAGTATAATGTTGAAATAAAAAAAAATCTGGTTAAAAAATGTCTGAGCTCATAATAATAGTATTATAATAGTATACATGATAATATTTAGAATAATAATATTTAGAATAATTAAAAATACTACATGATTTAAAAGATTAAATATTTAAATATTTGATTTCTGCATTTAAATGACTGTATTCCCGAGGTGGCAACCATTTCCAAGATGTGAATACCTGAAATTGTGTGGTGATTTTTCAATTTTTGAAATTGTGGTGTGTTTGATTTTGTTTTTAGCATCGGTTCCTGCATCATAGAGGGTATTTAATAAGTTTAATAAGATTATGTGTTCTGTCATGGACGACTAGACACTAGTCATGGGATGTCCAGCAGAGAGAAGGGCTTGAGTAGACACACCCTGTGGTCACATTTTTACCCGCCACCGCAAACCTCCTGTCGTCCTCTCACTCTGCCTTTTCCCCCCGCTTCGCAACGTAGCCATCTTACAGCTTTCCAACCCTGCGACAGCAGTAACATCAACCGCCACAGCATCTTTTTCAAGCCAAATGGAGGAGCAGGTGGGTTACTTAAACACGGCATTCAGCAACCTGGCCCTCTCCAGCCCCATTTCCTCCCGTGGAGTTGAGGATATGTCTCACCAGCGACCTCCGACTTGTCACAATCCTGGCATGCGTCGGGAACTGGAACGCCTTGACACCTTTCAGAATTGGACTCTTGCTACATTAGCTCCAGCTGAGCTTGCCAAAAGTGGTTTCTACTACGTTGGCCAGGGCGACAGAGTGGCTTGCTTCAGTTGTGGAGGCCAGCTTAGCAACTGGGAACCGGGAGATCGGGCAGCATCAGAGCACCAGAGGCATTACCCCAACTGCCGCTTTGTTCAAGGTGACCGTGCAGATAATGTACCTTTATCTGGTGGCGGCCTTTCCAATGGATCGGCAATGCAACAGTGTGAAGAAAGGTTGCTCACATTTGTCAACTGGCCCTCAAGAATAACTGTTCGACCAGACCAATTGGCTAAGGCTGGTTTTTACTATGTTGGTCGTAATGATGACGTGAAGTGCTTTTGTTGTGATGGTGGACTCAGATGTTGGGAGTCTGGTGATGATCCATGGAGAGAACATGCTAAGTGGTTTCCAAGATGTGAATACCTGTTGCAAGAAAAGGGCCAAGAGTTTGTTCATCAGATTCAAGCAAGATTTCCAAGACTATTTGAACAGCTATTGACTAATGGAGACAGCAACTCAAGAGAATTTGTTGATCCAGCTGTTGTACACCTGGGTCCTGGAGAAGATGCAGTGATGATGAACAATCCTGTGGTGAAGCAAACCGTTCAAAGCAAAATTCTCGCAAGTGGAGAAAATTACAAAACCGTTCAAGAATTGGTGTCTGATTTACTTCGTGCGGAAGATGAGAAGAGAGAGGAGGAGCGAGAAAGTAAGTTTCTTACTTTTCTTAAGAAACATCATCTTGCCGTGTCACAGCGGCTAAAAAGTGTGCAGTGCTTAATGGACCATCTTCTAGAGGAGAACGTCATCTCACAGAAAGAGTATGACATTATTCGTAACTACACTACAGTCAAGCAGCAGACAGGGCAGCTCATTGAGTTAGTCCTGTCGAAAGGAAATGCAGCAGCAGAGGTCTTCCGCAACTGGATCAAGAAGAATGATGTCTGCCTGCTGAGAGAACTGATGGCCCAGACAAATGAAGCTGCATCACCGAGTCAAGATCTTTCAGACTTGCCTATGGAGGAACAGTTAAGAAGACTTCAAGAGGAGCGCACATGCAAAGTTTGCATGGATAAGGAAGTGAACATTGTCTTCATCCCCTGTGGTCACCTAGTTGTGTGCAAAGAATGTGCGCCTTCTCTACGCAAGTGCCCCATATGTAGAGGCTTGGTCAAAGGCGCAGTCCGTACTTTCCTATCATAAAGTTTTCCTATCATTTGGATTTGCAAATTTACATTTAACTTGATGATACAACTTAGTCTAAATAAGAGCAACGTAGAGTCCTCGGATTTCTTAAAAATAACGCAACAACAAAACATTGTGACAAACTTTGACAACATGTTGTATGGACAAAATACTGTTTGAAATATTTTTTTATAAATAAGATCTAAGACGCCTAAGTACAGTTTTTCAACCATCTAAAGTTTTTGAACAGACGCTGTTTAGTAAAAATAATACATAAGTCTTCTAAGAAGATGAATAGAAGATATGATTTTAATAAATCTTTAAAGATTTTTTCGAGAAAGAAAGTTAAGAACTTTAAACTTCAAACTAAAACAATCTTTCATTTTTAAAATATCTAATTTAAACTTTTAAGGTTATGCTTTTAAATGAATTTAGTGTAAAACTCTGGATGTAGTATGCTCTGGAACGCAGACTAGATTTACTGTGACATTATCTCCCCGAGTTTTTCAGTTTTTAAACCATCGAAAGTTTTTGAACAGACATTGTCTCACATTATAACAATTATACTTTAGGGTCACCGTTAAACAAAATCATTACAGAAATCTTCTAAAAGGTAAATAGAAGATATGAATGTATTCAAACTTTAAAGATTTTTTTAAGAAAGAAAGTTAAGAACTTTAAACTAAAACAGTCTTTTACTTTTAAAAGATCATATTTAAACTTTTACGATTATGCTTTGAAATAAATTTAGTATGAACAAAACTTTGGCTCTGGAAAGGCGTTAGCAGACTAACATTACATACGCTGTGACATGATCCACATAGAGATTAGTTCTTTTTTTTAGAACCGTGTGTGCGCGCGCGTGCAATACAGCTTTGAAATGATATTAAATTATTTATATATTTATTTAGCTAAAACTTTTTTTTACATTTTTGAAAATGTAGTTTTCTGTGATGGTCGTGTTTAGGTGTAAGGGATAGAATATGCAGTTACGGTACACAAATCAATTATGGCTGTGGAAAGCCACAAAAATTGAAACTCCGCATGGACAAAAAATTATGATTGAATCTTGAAATGATTCATTGAATGATTGAATTGAAATGAGATTTAAGACGACTAAGTACAGTTTTTGAACAGACATTGTTTAATAACCGTTAAACAAAATCATTACAGTAATCTTCTAAAAGATAAATAGAAGATGTGTATGTATTCAAACTTTAAAGATTTTTTCAAGCAAGAAAGTTAAGAAATTTAAACTTCAAACTAAAACAATCTTTCATTTTTAAAAGATCATATTTAAACTTTTACGATTATGCTTAGAAATAAATTCAGAAAGATCAGCGTGTTTAGGTGTAAGGGATGATAGAATATGCAGTTAAGGTACACAAATCAATTATGGCTGTGGAAAGCCACAAAAATTGAAACTCCGCATGGACAAAAAATGCTGATTGAATCTTTACATATAAATGAGATTTAAGACGACTAAGTACAGTTTTTCAACCATCTAAAGTTTTTGAACAGACATTGTTTAATAACAATTATACCTTAGGTTCAATTTAAACAAAATCATTACAGTAATCTTCTAAAAGATAAATAGAAGATATGAATGTATTCAAACTTTAAAGATTTTTTCAAGCAAGAAAGTTAAGAAATTTAAACTTCAAACTAAAACAATCTTTCATTTTTAAAAGATCATATTTAAACTTTTACGATTATGCTTAGAAATAAATTCAGAAAGATCAGCGTGTTTAGGTGTAAGGGATGATAGAATATGCAGTTAAGGTACACAAATCAATTATGGCTGTGGAAAGCCACAAAAATTGAAACTCCGCATGGACAAAAAATGCTGATTGAATCTTGAAATGATTCATTGAATGATTGAATTGAAATGAGATTTAAGACGACTAAGTACAGTTTTTGAACAGACATTGTTTAATAACCGTTAAACAAAATCATTACAGTAATCTTCTAAAAGATAAATAGAAGATGTGTATGTATTCAAACTTTAAAGATTTTATTTAAACAGTCTTTTGTTTTTAAAATATATCATTTAAACTTTATTATACTTCTTATAAATAAACTCAGCACCTGATATCCTGATCACTGAATTTGTGTGACTCTCTGACACACACACACACACACACACACACACACACACACACACACACACACACACACACACACACACACACACACACACACACACACACACACACACACACACAGAGAGAGAGAGAGAGAGAGAGAGACGCTATGACTCCCTATGTTTTGAGACAGTGTGAGGTCATTCAGGAATGACTATATGAATTCAGTAAACAAGTTGTGTAAAACAATTTTGAACCCATTCATATACTTGTTTAACTATATAAACATTTAACTGATTGCAATTTTTGTGACTCTCATTTTATTCAAACTTTTGGTGTGAGGTTTTAGTAAGATATATTTTATAAGCATTTCATTTATATTCTTTTAAAGAACCAAATGGTTTTTCAACGTTTGTGTGAGATAAACTTTTGAGATAAACAGTTTTTCAACCTTAGTTAAATGATCATTAGAACAGTATGTTTTTTCAACTTTAGTTTAATTGACACGATCATTATTTTAAAGGATAGAATGTTTTTTGTACGACATTGTTTAATCACAGTGTCTGAACAGCACGTTTCAGATGTCAGAGCTCAAAAGGGTGGCAGGGGGGATCCCGTGACACACACACACACACACACACACACACACACAGAGAGAGAGAGAGACGCGCGCGCGGCCCACAGACGGTGCTTTTAGAGACTTATTGCAATTTTTTTATTTTTATTTTTTATTTTTTTTGACTCCATTTTATTTAAACTTTTTGAGTGAGGTTTTAGTAAGATCTTTATTTTATATTCTTTTAAAAGAACTGAATGGTTTTTCAACATTTGTGTGTGAGATAAACTTCCACAGTTTTCCCCTTATCAGTTTCACAGTACAGCCCGGATACGCTCAGGAATATGTAGGGAGGATCGTGTGTGTGTGATACCAACTTCAAAAACACACACTAACTGTCATGTTCAAAAGGCTTCAAACAATTAAAACTAGCTGTCATATAGCCATGACGTATTATTTAATCACAGTGTCTTCAAACGATCAAAAGGCTTCAAAAACACTAACTGTCATGTTCAAAAGGCATCAAACTAGCTGTCAGATACCATCACATATTGTTATAACACTTTCTGTCAATATCAAAAGACTTCAAAAGACATCAAAAGTCAAAACTAGCTGTCAAAACATGATCAAAAGCTGTCAAACTGTCAATCAAAAGTCAAAACTAGCTGTCAAAACATGATCAAAAGTCATACTAACTGTCAACCTGTCAATCAAAAGTCAAAACTAGCTGTCAAACTGTCAATCAAAAGTCAAAAGGGGCGGGACACCTGTCACCGGAAGGGGCGGGACACCGGAAGGGGCGGGACACCGGAAGGGGCGGGACATGTCACCGGAAGGGGCGGGACCTGTCACCGGAAGGGGCGTGGCACCTGTCAATCAATCATTTTTTGACAGGTGGTCCGTCATATCAACTACTTGTGTAGTTTGTGATCCTCCATCAGCAGCTGCAGTTTCTCTCAGCTGTATCAGTGCAGTCACTGTGACGTCTGACTGACAGAGGTTTTTGTACGACTCTTTATCACTGTGTGAACACATATTTACTGTTTATTTCATGTAAACTCTGACAGTAATAATCTCCTGTATCTTCAGTCTGGACTCCACTGATGGTCAGAGTAAAATCAGTTCTGGATCCACTGCCACTGAATCTAGATGGAGTTCCTGTATAAGGTCTTGTCGCTGCATATATGAGGAGTTTAGGAGCTTCTCCAGGTTTCTGTGAGTACCAGGCCATACAAGTATATGAACCTGGACAGCCATTATACACTATTGTGTTTGTTTTGCAGTTTATAGAGACTGATTCACCAGTTTGAACCGTTTTTACAGAAGGAGTCTGAGTCACAGTCGCCTGTCCACTGAAACCTGATAGAAATAGTGAGAGTTAGAAAAGCAGCATTCACTGTTGATGATATTATAATATTTCAATATAACATTTTCTTGAAACATTTACCTTCAATGCACAGACAGAGAGTCCAGATGAAGATGTTGATTGTGTTCATTGCTGTAGTTTAGTCTTGTGTGATGATGAAGATTGTGTTCTGCTCTCAGTCATGAAGTGTTAAACTCACAGCACTATAAACACTCTCAGAGCACTGAAGCATGTGCTGACAATGCAAAGAAGTGGGCAGGATTTACAACAGCTTGTGCTGATAACAAACTCATAAACTCTACATAGAAGATTTTACTTTCAGAATAATGTTATTGAACCATTTAGGGATTAATTGCACATATTTATTAATTGTGAAATATTTTAGTTTATGTTTGTCAGGCTGATAAGACACTAGGTTTTGTCTGGAGAATCATGAATGTAGATCATTTTAAACATATGTCATACGCAGCAGTTTCTCTGAGTACAGTTCTGTGCTACACCTTTACAAGCATGTTAACAATGACAAATCAAGAACTAAATAAATCAGTTTTACTATATTTAGAGTAATAATAATAAAAAAGTCCATTATGGTCTTTGGAATCAATGTTGGCATGTTGCTCTCTGGGAAATATTATCATGATGTCTATTTTTCCCACATTTTCCACATGCATGAAGTTCATCAGGACTCATAATCAGGTCATTATATATTAAACAATGTGCATCTGAAATGTTCAGAATTATTGATTCATTTATTTGAAGCTGCAGGTTTTTCTGTGAATCATGATGATTGATCTGCATATGAAGAACAGAAGCATCATTATGAGAAACTCCACAACATCATCCATGATCAAAGAGGTCAAAGGTCACCTCAGAGGTCACAGCTCATCAAATATATTTCTTTAAACAGTGTTATATCAGAAAGCATTTAGTCAAATCTGAATGAGTGAGTGTTGAGAAGAGCTGAGGATCTTCTAATATCAGTGTGTTGAAGTGTTGTTTCTCTCTCTCTGCTGGAGTGTGTGTTCACTCGAGTGGAATAGAGGTTTTTGTACGAGCGTTTCATTAGATTGTATCACTGTGGTGGACTTTCGGTGGAGGAACTAAACTGGTGATCGGTAAGTCTGTCTATTTAATCACCTAATAAAAAATACAATTTAGATTTTAGAAAGTGTTTTACAGTGGAAACAAGAACAACATTTATTAATAATAATGATTATTAGATATTGTGGCAAACTTTACTTGAAGCCTTTATGTATAATGCATTATAAAGGTATCAAATGTATTCATAATGTAGATTTTAATGCCATATATATATTTTCATAAATTATTGTAACCAAGTTAAAAGTTAAAATGCTAAAAGTTAAAGGTATCAATAGCATATGTTATACTGTATGTTTTCATAAATAACTGAAACCAAAGTTAAAATGTTTTATAATATTTGCTAATGGTTGTTTGTCATGAGTTTTGGTGTATTATAATTTTTTGAAGGTGTAACAATGAATAGATAATATTATAATGTGTTATAACTGCGGTTATAATTAGTGTTCAGTAAGTCTGTCTGTTTAATTCTTATAATATTCCTAAACATACAATTTAAAACAATTTGAAACAAGAACAACATTTATTAATGATAATTATTATGATATATTGTGTTGAAACTTTACTTAAAGCCTTTGATGCATTATAAAGTGTTTCATAATGTACGTTACAATGCCTTATATCTTATCATAAATAATTGTAACCAAATCTAAAATGCATTATAATATTTGCTATTTCATTGTTTCATCTCAAAAGGGTTGTTCTTCATAAAGGTGGATCAATGTATAGATAATATGTGTTATAACTGCTGTTACACTTATTGATTAGATCATACATGCATTTTAATGTATATAGCAGTGCATAATTAATGCATTAAAAATACTTTTATAATGCAATATGTATGAAAGCTTTAAATAAAGTGTTACTGATATTGTTTTATAATGATTTAATCTAAAACTAGAACAGAATTATTCCTATGCTGTGAATGTGCAGTGCAGTGTGTGTTGTGTGTGTGTGTTGTGTGTGTGAATGTGTTGTGTTTGTCTCCTGCAGCTGGTCCCACAGTGAAGCCCTCAGTGTCTCTGCTGCCGCCCTCTTCTCTGCAGATCTCTGGAGACTCAGCCGCACTGCTCTGCCTGCTCAGCTCTTACTCTCCACAGGGGGCGCTGGTGAGCTGGACACTGGACGGGTCAGAGGTCACCGAGGGGGTTCTGACCAGCGCAGAGAGCCAGCAGGACGGCCGCTACAGCCGCAGTAGCGTCCTGACCCTCAGCAAAGCACGCTGGGAAGAGGGAGAGCTGTACGTCTGCAGAGTAACACATGATGGAGCTCCTCATGAGGTCTCGTTCCACAAGAGCTCTGAGTGCTGATGTTTCTCTCCTGAAGATGAGCCGTATCTGAGTGTCCTGTGTCAGGCAGGATTCACATGAGTCTAGTGCTGCAGCTGTAGTGATTTACAACTCAATACTGAAACTGAGTGTGTGTGTGTGTGTGTGTGTGTGTGTGTGTGTGTGTGTGTGTGTGTGTGTGTGTGTGTGTGTGTGTGTGTGTGTGTGTGTGTGTGTGATCTTTCAATCTGCTGTGTTTGCTGCAACATTCAATAAAGCTTCTCAACAAGTTCACTTTGTGTCTGACAACATCATTCAACTAACAGATGAAGATGCAGGTGCTTTTCAGAAGGTTGATGTAGCAGTAAATGTCAAATAAAGCTCTTGGGGTTTGAACATGGTCTCTGGAGACAGAGCTGCTCTATTCTGAGAGGATCACAATCACTCCACCCTGACAATGCAAATGGGGTTTTCAGTCTCACTCTCTGATTGGTTACATGATCTGGACTGGAACACTTTCACTTCTGCTGAAAAGATAATGATGAAAATACCCTTATGAAAAATAAGTTTATTCAACTGTGCTATTAATATACTTCTTTTAAACTGAAAATAAAGTATACTTTCAGTCTAATTGTTATGTACTTGTCAGAAATACACTTACAATTGTTCTTAAGTATACTTGACTTATACTGACAGAAAAGTCAAGAGTATTTGGACTATACATGTATTCAATCTTTTGATCGAGATATAAAGTATAATTAAGTATTCTAAGTACACTTGACTTGTAGTTGTGTTTAATCTTTTGATTAACCAACACATTTTTTTTCTCACATATTTTTACGCCTTATAATCTTACATTGTTTTAAAATATTGATTTATAATGATAATAGATTTGTTCCTAATTCTGAGTATCTGAACTCTTGAGTAGAATGGTAACACTGGTATTGTACACAGGAATATACTTTACAGTGCTTTTCTAAACTCTTCACACAACAACACACCTACATCACACAATTGGCCAAATAGTTCATTTTCTGGCCAAAACCACATTTTGTAAAATAAATACAAACTCTATATTTCAAAATGCTAAAAACCCTTTTCTACATATACTAACTCTATCAAAATACAGCAAACTCGAATCAAAATTGAATAATTCTGTCAAAACTCTAGCACTAGTTTTCTATCCAACATGAATATAGTCAAAAATAGCGCAATGACTGTCAAAACACTAACAGTTGATGGCTTTATGAAAACTGCATTACTTGTCATGTTTCAGTTCTACTGTACCTGCAAACAATATGAAATCCATAGTTTTTTACACCAAAGTGATTAATAGTTTGCTAGGAAGAAACCAATGTGCACATGGGCTGGCTTGTACCAACACTCAACATCATGGTTTCCAAGCTAATGCGAGCTAAGATGTCAGATGCAATCAGATGCGTAGATGCAATCCTCACGAGTGTGAACAAGCGCTTCGGGGACATGCTCAATGATCCTGAGCTGATTACAGCCGCAATCCTGCTTCCAAAGTTTAAAACTTATTGGACAACTGATGCTGCCATCCTCAAACTCGGTTTGCTGACATATGCATATAAAACTAAAAGAAGAGCAGTGACATACAAGTTACAAGTGATGCCACTTCACCAGAGGAAGAGGATTTCTTCAAGCCACTGAAGTCCTCCCAGTCACAACAAGGCCCAACACTGCTTGATGGCTATCTGACCTGTGCTGGTGACGACATGGGTGTCCTGAAAACCTTCCCACCTCTACTGAAGATGTCATTAAGGCTCAACACTGCCCTGCGTCTGCTGCCGGTGAGCGCCTGTTTAGCACTGCTGGCCTCATGTTCAGTCCAAAAACAGCTAGAATAAATTCCAAGAACTTTGAGAACCAACTTTTGTTGAAGTTGAATACAAATATTGCCCTCCTCTGAGACTGAGAGGTACATCAACTCAAAGTCAGCTCTGAATATCTGATTTTACTTTGGCTTTATTTGTTCGCCCTACTGTAAAGTCCTTTTAGAAAAAAATTGTTTATCTGAGACTGACTTGTTTGATCCGTGTTTTGTGCTGCCATGTTTAAGAAGATGTTGTGTTGATCTTGATTTAATGAAATATTGAGGTGTTCAATTTAATTTCTCTTTCAGTTTTGTTATGACTTTGTTATGACTTTTTCAGTTTTGTTATGACACATGACTATTAACTAGTGGTCGACCAATATATCGCCAAGGCCAATACGTTTTTCTGATTGGCCGATGTGTTGGAACCGGGACTTTATTTCGACGGCGCTCCAGACTTTTATTTCGACGGGCGGCGCTGAGAACACCAGTGCCTGAGAAGAGAACAGCACATTGTTGCCAACTTAGCAACTTTGTCGCTATTTTTAGCGACTTTTCAAAAAAGCAACTAGCAACAAATCTAGTGACTTTTTGGACAAACCTTAGCAACTTTCCAAATATCGCCAGTACTGCAAGCGTGAGGTCTTCCCCGCTGCAGCCACATCTCTCTGCGTCTGCTCTGCTCAGTGAGCGGCTGAGAGGACTGTGACTGCACGCCAGCTGACATAAGCCGCTTTCCGACCAAGTAGGAACTTAGTTCTAGGAACTGTCCACTTCTAAACAGTTCTAAGAACTACTCTCCCCCAAACTCAGTTTTGCTGTTTGCGTTCGCACTGGCCAAGTGGCCATAGGAACTGGTAGGAGGGGTAAGGGAGTGACGCAAGCACGGTGACTTTTATTTTGACGGCGCTGAGAGCACCAGGGCTAACAATGCTCGCATTCTCTGTGTTTATTAGTTAGCGATCTGTCTAACAGTACTGTAATATCTTATTAGATAGAACTGTTATAGAAAGTAGACAGTATATGAAAAAAAGCTTATGCCGTGTGTTTGATGCCAGTGTTGCTAGCTGGGCAGATAAACATAATCATGTTTGGCTTAGTCCCCTCAAAGTTGCGTTGGATTTTCTCTTCAGCATAAAGGTTTAGAGACCCATCTATCACTGTTTTCCATGTTTGTATAGTTAGTTTATGGAGTAAATATATAGGCTATAATCTGTGTGTTTACATTATAGATGTGTTAAAAATGGCGGGTGCTGGTGTTCCGCGTGCGTTCGGTCAATCAGCGTACACTAACGTCACGGGTAGTTCCTATAGTGCTGGTTTAGACCCTACTTTGAAGTAGGACCTAAATTAGTTCCTCCAAATGGAGTTCCTAGAACTAAAATCGTTCCTAGTCGGCGTGTTCGCACCACGGGATCATCCGGGTACTTTAGCCAATAGTTCTAGGAACTGTGAAAAGGTTCCTCCGGTCAGAAAGCGGCAATAGACATGAATGAGCTGCGCATGTGCACGCTGTGTTAGCAGGGACCAATCAGTGATCACATATCAGCTGCCTTCTCCTTTGTTTTTAATTCAAACCATTTAATTTGACCGTTTTTTTTTTTCACCCTCAAACTCATATACACATACAAAAACGCATATACACACAATATAAATTCAACTTTATTAAACAAATGAACATAATATAAATATAAAAGGCGGATATATACACAAGCAAATATAAATACAGATACACACAGCTAGAACATTACAAAATAGCAAACATTTCACACTCTAAGGTATATTTACAAAAGTATAAGAAAGAATGGGAGTTAATTCCTGAATTTAAGGGGTGGCTGAAGCCCTATGTGGGCAATGACACAAGGGCTTACTGTCTATACTGCAAAACAGAATTTTGTGCCAAGTTGTCCGATGTTAAAAAGCATGCCTCAACTCAAAAGCACAATAAAAAGTCCAAGGCCTTCAATCAACCCAAGCAAAAAACATTAACATTTGCTCCAAAAAATGCAGACTCTTGCAAACATGCAGAGGCAACCATGGCAATGGCGATTGCAGAGCATTGCTCCATTCTTTCTTGTGACCACATTGGTAAGGCATGCAAAGCTGCTTTTTCCCATTCTACTGCAGTACGGAAATGATAAATGGGGTGTTGGCCCCATATTTCATTGAAAGACTGGTGGCTGATATTGGTGACTCCAAACAGCCTCCTCCTTGATGAGAGAACCGATTTAAGTGTCTCAAAATACCTCGGAATCGTGATTCGGTATTTTAGTGAGGAGACAGCAGATGTGGTGGCCACCTACCTAGGCCTTGTTGAGCTGGAGGGAGGGGATGCTAGATCCATAGCCAGAGCAGTTCTAGCTTTTCTTGGGAAGTGTGGCCTCAAGGAGGAGAACATGCTTGGCATTGGCACAGATAATGCATCTGTAATGACAGGAGTGTACAATGGTGTACACAAAATTCTTAGGGAGGAGGAAGGCTTATGGTTTCTCTCATTGAATATCCAGTATTGCAGCACAGTTCCATCTCTTTTCCTTTTCTTATTACACTGTACAACATTTCTAGCCTCCCCAACTCAAAATGTTCTAGTGACTGGTCACATCTAAATTGGCCCAAGTGAAATTCTGTAAATTCAATTGTATCAATTGTTGCAATAGCCTGTTAACATTGGCTCAATGAGAAATAATATGTTGAACCAAACGAAAAAAAAAAAAAAAGTTTACCAAGGTATTACATCCTTATATATATTAACCACTCAAGCCATTCTGACAGTTTATTTAATAATACAATAGTTAATTTAATACATTTTATTAAATCTACAACAGTATTGTGAAAATACCTTAAAATGGTTGAAATTGAAATAGAAATTTTCTGCACAGTAGACCTAAACAATAAAAAAATCATGCATTTAAATTCAGGATTCTGATAAGATACACAAAGCTGATGAATTGGACCTCACATTAACAAAACACAATTATTTGAAAAACATCAAGAATCTGCAAAAACATTAAAAAAAATATCATAAAATGTAAGTAACTGGGGAGTGTGCTCAACCAGTGTTTAGAGAAAGGTCACTTACATTTTAGTATTTAGGTACTTTGAGTTCATGAAACTGCAGCTCAAGTTTAAACATTAAACATCTACAAAAAGTGCAAAAACTTCGAAAACACCATAAAATGCAAGTAACTGGAGAGGGTTACTTCAAATGCTCAGTGTAACCATTTTTGTATTCTCACAAGAGGTACTTTGAGCTCATGAAACTGCATCTTAACAATTTATAAACATTAAACGTCTAAAACATTTACAAATATTTGAAAGTCTGCAAAAGTTACACACACACAAAAAAAGGAAAAACGGGAAGAACTTCAGGGTTACTTGTGTTTAGTTTAGTGTAATTTCATCTGAATTTTTATATTTTCACAGGAGGTACTTTGAGCTCATGATGTCCTCTTAAATGGTGAAGAAATGTTGACTGAGAGCAAATGTCCTTAAAATCACAGTTGTCACTAGAAAATGTGTCGTTCTCCTTAATGCCAGTCTTTGGATGTGTTTTTAAAGCCCCAATTGTTTTTAAAATACAAACACATTCTGGGTGTAAACGGGATTAACTGAGTTAACTAAGTTGCATTAACTGACCAATGGTAAGTTCTGTAGTGCTTGAAAAGGATGTCTTGGTGCTGTGATGAAAGCTTGCAGAAGCGACACTGGACTTATGGACTTTGCATGGACTCTGTGCTGAAAACCTGCTAAATAAATAAATAAATAACAAAGCCTCCTTGCATCAAATAGCTGACGACAAGTGACAGAACAGAAGTTTTTTACATAACACTGCCAAATTTGATTAATTTATGTCTTTAAATCACATGCAGCAATATTTTTAACCTGTTTGTTTTAGCGGTCTTATGGCGGCTCTCAATAAAGCAACTTAACACAAATTACATGTCATAAGAGCTAACAGTATTTGACACACATATGGAATGAACAAATATGCAATAACAACTCTTGTTAAATACTCACTGTGAAAGTCGCAGTGGTTCAGTTTTCTTCACTAAATGATGCCTGATGAGTCAGACCTAACGATGCTGGGTTACACTGAGAAAAAAAAAGTTATAACAGAAAAGTGTCTCATACATTTAATATAATCATAATAGAGTTCGATAAAATTATTTAGTTAAATAAATAGTGACTGAGAGATTAGTATTGGCTAAAGTAGGTTATAAAATGCTATCATGAAACCAGCAAAGGTGTGAATTCACTGTTATTCTGCAAAATTATGGAAGCAGATTAGTCTCAAATATAATTCACGCAAAAAACATGATTCACAAATGCGTAGACAATTTCACATGCATGAAACCTAATTCACGTGCACACAAAAAAAATCCACGTGCGTGAAAAAAATATATATTCACAAAAAGCAATTCACATGCGCAAAATAAAATTATATACTCATAAAATACATTTCACAAATGCAAAACACAATTTGTAGATATACAACTGTGCACAAAAACCTTTGAATGTTTAAAATGTACGAGTGTATTCTTGCATTTGAATGTGCAAATCGTCATTCACGTACGAATCGCCTTAGATATGTGTGTGTGTGTTTTTGAGACTTTGCTGGCAGCATAACACCCGTAACACAGAGCAGTCGTACTCTTTAGCCAATCAGATTTAAGCTTATCAATCGACCAATCAGTATCACGTGAGGGCGGGCCTACCTACATGTTACGTCATCAGCTTTCGACCAGTTCATGGCTGAGCAGAGGTAAGTGCAGTTAATCGTTCATTTCTGTGTTAACTGAAGTTAATAAAGTTTGAGATCAGTTGAAGCAATAGTTTATGAACTATTAACTGATGTAAGCAAGTGTTGTTGTAATCAGATGTCCCATATCGTGTCAAAAATGAAGAAGAATGATGCTTGTTTTGTTGTATGAAGGTACAGACAGCTCTCACAGTACAGCTACAATCACGCTAATGATTGCAAAACAATCATCTATGGTCAATACCCATCGAGATTGTTCTTTAAATAGTGAATAGACCTATTTTAATGAGCACCCAGTGTTTTTGCCATTTGTGTATGATGTTAAATTATTATTAACACTTGTTTCCCTGCATTTTATCAGGATTACTCACCTTTGGTGTGACATCTGGATAGCAGTCACGAACATCTTAATTCATGTTGTTTCTTAATTCTCTTTTATACTTTATTTTTTATTTTTATTTATGTCTTAATTGGTAACAGTTTATTAAAACGTTTCATTAGTTAACATGAACTAATAATGAACTGCACGTGAACAGCCTTTATTATTTTTTATTAATGTTAACATTTACTAATACTTCATTAAAATCTTGTTAACATTAGTAAATGCACTGTAAACTAACAATGAACAGCTGTATTTTTAACTAACGTTAATAAAGATTAACAAACACAGCAACAAATGTATTGCTCATGGTTATTTAATACATGAACTAATGTTAACTAAGTTATTGTACCTTATTGTAGAGTGTTAGCAATATATTCAACATGCATTTCCTTATGTTTTGTGCTGTATTGTCATCGCAAGGTTTTTAAATAAGGTTTTTTATTGTCATCTTAAGGTCTCAGGACAATATTGTGAAGCATTAATTTTACTTTGCCTAGTAAAATAGACAAATCTGATTTTATGCTGATGAGACAAAGGTACTTATCATAGAGAGGCAATTAAGATTATGCGACTAAGATTACTCAGTAAACTCTATTCAAATACCATCACTTAATTCCCCACGTCCTCTGTCTGCAACTCTTGTACTATAGGGTTTTAGTACTTTAAATATCAGGACAAAATCTTATATGTCCTGTTATGGCAGTTTAATTCACTAAACAATCATCTTTGGCGTAAGAGACAGTCTGGAATCAAATGATCATTAAAAAGTAATTTATTGTCTTGCAAGAGGCCCAATTGCCACACAGAGGTAGACAGTACAGTCTGTGAAACAAGTGCGACCAGGAGGGAGGGGCAGGCCAGTCTTTATACTCTGTTATTGTTATCTTCCAAGGTTCTTTAAACTCCAGAGATGGATAAGACACTCCACCAGTGATCCTATTATACACTGAACTTTAGTTTAGCTTAACTTACAGTCTGCAAGTCCTAAATTGGACAGCCCTTTGACCTTAGGAGTCAGGGCTTCGGCCTTCAAAGCTCTCCCCCTCTTCTCCTGCTTCGCAGGCGTTTCACATCAATCATTATATCACATAGTCAGCAGCACACATAGAAGTCAATCCTGTGTATGTTAATGAAAATCAAAGTAAGTAATGAAAATCAAAAATCTCCCATTACACTCCTCCCTTTTTATCATTCATTGATAATTGTTTCATCAAAACACTCACACAGTATAAATAATAATGAAACGTACCAAGTTTAAGTCTTACATCACCCTTATAGTTCTCATTTCTGAATTTCATATAACTGATCATACCCTTAAACTTAGTAGGCAAAAAGATTAAAATTAAAACTAGTTGGAAAAAAGATTAAAATGAAATAAGCTCAGGCTATTTTCCCAAGGATAGGCCCTTAATTTTACAGCAAGCAGATAAAGGTTTATTCTGAAACCGGGCTAGACGAACGAGCTCTGTCATTGCATCCCCAACACTATAGGTCGGACCCTCAGTCATTACAGTATAAACAAGAAAAAGTTGGATTAATATTTAGTAGGAAAACAAAACATGCTATAAAAACACAGATAAAGTAGATAAGAAAATCCCTCATGTCCAAACCCTTGTCCTTGTATGCCATCTCGTAACACGGATGGCTACTGCTTTTAACCCTCTTTACATATCATCGTTCCATAAAATAAAACACCAGAAAAATTAAACAAAAATGAAATAAGAAAATAAAAACATAAGAGAAACATAAAGAAAACATTCATTTACCACATGTTACTATAGCTTACGCTATCAATATCAAAGTCACATTTTGTTCACCAGTTTCATCATCAGAATGGACTGTCATTTTCGCCAATTGAACATTCATTCCCGCACTCATATTCACCCATGAATAACAAAATTATCAGAATAACACATACAATCATCTCCTATACATTCAGCCTTTTCCATTAATCCACGCCCATCCACATATTTCCTAACCATTTTTTGTTAACTTTTAATTCAATCGGGCAATGGTTTTACTTAGTAAGCTCTATTTAATACCCTATTTAATAAATCTAACCATAAAAGTCATCATTGAATAGATTTTCTACTTTTCCTGAAAACATTTGCACCAATCAAATCATTAGATCCATATCAATACTAAGCCCTAGTTTGATTTAATCAAATAAAATCATCAAAATCGTCACAAAACAAATTATTCTGCTAAACTTAAACCATTAGTTGGTCCACATCCTCCTCCAGGTGTGTTGATCTTCTCGTTCGCCCCATGGACATTCCGTCTTCACCAATATGACACTTTGCGTGCCGTTTCAATGGGCTTTCCCTCGCTGGCAAAGGAGGTACGTTACTAGCACGTCCTTGATCCCTCACTGCCCTCCGCGTCGGCGCGTGGGGTTGCTGAGGTTGGTTGGTGTAGTCTAAGGTGAGAGGCGTGGACCCAGGTGCCACCCTCTCCAACCACTCTCTGATCATTACAAGATTTTCCCTCAGATCCCGACCGCAGCTCCACTGGAATGAACCATTTCCTGCCTGCTGTCACCTGTGAATGCAGACCCTAGCTATTTTATTATTGACCGCTTGTCTAGCCGGTCGTCCCTTTTGGTGTGACCTGTGGAATCAACCGCCTGAAACATATTGTCACCAGATAATTTTGCTCACTGAATAGCACTCAGGGTCCTTGTTTTACCTGAAAAACACTCAACCCACTTTGCTCATGTCAATCAAAACAATATTTCTACATTTGGAACAGAATCAGTTCTGTTCGACACAATCCATCCTGACATTCTGCCCTGTATCAAAAGTCTGCATGCTCTGTAAAGAAAAACAAATGTCGAGGTTACTGTCAGATAGTAAAGTACGTAGTTTCTTTTGTCTGCGGTGCTGCCGCGGCCTTCGCTGCCGCATCTGCCCTGGCGTTCCCTGTTCAAACAGTCCCTGTTATTATCACACACATACAACACTTTTGTTAGGGAGAAGAATGACTTCTTGCAGGGTTTTTTCCCCCAGACATCTTTCTCTGCCTCTGAAACAAAACATTACATTCTTCACTCCAAGCCACAATCTCATCTTCTTATCGAAGTATTTGAAGGACAGCGGCCCTCAGTTTCACCGCATATCCTGCCTTTCAGGCCTGTTGTGTGCTCTCTTAAGTCAGTCATCAACAAACATTTTCCAATGTCAAAGTCATCAATTGTTTCTATCAGGTCAGGTCGTGGTGTACAGACTTGGTCAGTATCAGTCAAACAACATTCTCTTTCTTTGTTCAGTTCACAATATTCATAAATGTGAGGGGCTCTCTGGATAAGTTGATATTGCCTTCGCCAATGTGTCACCTTTGTCGTTGCCATCAAATCTATACCATTTTCTCAACTCATAATGGATGACGATCTGCAACTTCACAGTTCAGATTTACATAAATACTTAAACTGATCCAGAAAGTAATTCAAATCAACACCATAAATGTCAAAAATAATTACTGCCCGACAGAGCTTGATGACTAATCACCTTAAAGCTTGCCCCGTGTTCTGTATTGTCTTTTCATCAGATTTTTGGCTTCTTTAAAATTTGTCATTTGCCTTAACCCATCTGTCATGATAAAACTCATTCCAGATGTTAATGACACAATATACACACTATTCAGACGGAATAGCTCCCCTAAACAAACACATACCAAACATGAATTAACACTCATAAAACATACAATGCTGTCACCGCCAAACAAACACACACGCATACCTGACTATGAACCGCTCATATTCTCATATTCATATCTTTTGGTGTTTACTCTAAACATATTTAAATTTTAAATACGATTTTAAACTTCTCATTTTCCTGTAGCTTTGATCTAATTTTACATGGTCTCTTAACCAGTTTCAAAGCACGTCTGTTCATTATCATTTTCTCTTAGAAAAGTCAGCTGGGTTGTTTTTGTTCATTATCATTATTTTGCTTCAGCTTGCTTTATCAGGCCGATAACAGAAAGACAGACAGAGTACCCTTCCTCCACTCAGCAGTCTCTCTCACTATAAACAGATAATCTTTTCAACAGCCCCCTAAGACTGTAACTAAATAAATCATAGTCTAGAACCCTTAATAGTTCACAAATTTTAAAATACAAATGTTTAACTCAAATTAGTACCATTACAACAATCTAAAATACATTATGCTATGAGCATTTCTAAGGTTATCTTTAGTTTAAATACTCAATTCACCTAACCTTTGTTATCCAGAAATTTCTCTTAACTCATCACAAGCTGTCTTCATCTTTAGCCACCAACATGTCTAATGACCTTCAGGAGTTAAAACTATCTTACAGACATATTATTTCAATATCAACACTTCTATAGTTTTTTCCCTTGCCCATAAGGCAACCAGCATCATGTTCCTGACATAAATTAAGTTTTGTTACTGTCTCCACAACAAATAATGACAGTCCCCTCATGGTCTCAGCTGGCTCTTGAAAGCCCATTCCCATTAGCTCTTAATCTATAATTTTCTTCTCTTCAGGGTGTTGTCCCCTGGCATAGTTGCAGACACTTGTCATAATGAAAAACAAGCCATACAATGAATGTGGTTTTCTGGTGAGTGGTATTAGAGGGACTCACATTTTCTGGGTCAGACTGCCGTAACCTCACAGCTCATCTGGCCTCTCAATGATCTGCTGATGCTGGTGGCCACTCAGTCAATCAGCGCCACTCTCATTCCCATCTTCACATAAAACATCTCCATCAGGAGATGCCCAGTGTTTGTGGCGTGACTTCCCCTGTCTTAGGTTGACCTTTGGCCAAAAGATCTTACCCGTCTTTGGGGTAATCACTTCGTACACACTTGGTTACCGCTCTTTCCCATCACAGAATCAGTTTTCTTCAACAGACTCAGTGTGTTCTGGAGCTTAGGAAAGGCACATTCAAGAGTCACCAGAGTACTCTGGACTGCCTAATAGTGTTAACACAGGGAGACAGGTTAATAACAACAGTATTTAATCACAAAAATCTGTTAAATCTGTCCGAATCAGCAAAATCTCAGTGAATTTTAATCACATTATGTCTATTCAGTGTACTGTTACATCTGTAGCCGGAGCCATCAGCCCTGTTTCATGGTGGAGGCTAAAATCAGACAAAGAAGTTACTGGCCCTGAATTAAACTAGTCAAAAACGTCCATTATATCGTTTAAGACTTCTTTAAAGTCATTCAGTTTTACTTTTAAAACATTTACAAACTTCCCTTCAAATGTATGAAATGCCTGTAGCATGATTTCTTTTAACATCTCCATATCTGTGGTTTTCAATTAAAACACTGTGCCTTACTATAAATAGCTTATTATCATTTATGACACAGGCTCAGATAACAGCTTTTAGCTGACATTGAATGAGAGAGAGACCCTGAAGCATTTAGGACTGGTACACTGCACTCTCATAAACTTCTAAAATCAAACTTTATCTACCATCTTTTAACTCTAGCCCAGCGTAAGGCATCTTTGCCAGAAATGACATGCATTTTCAAATAAACATAATTTTATATTTGTCTTTTGCCCACATCAGGGAATTTAGACATTACAAATTTTCACTCAGATCGTGTCCCTGTCGCACTGGCCGTTTCAGCCACAGCACACACCAGATTCAGATAAGCAAACTGTTTCAGCCAATCACAAGCTTATCTTCTTAAAGCAAAACATCAGCTCCTAGTTCTTTCATGGTCAACACTATTCCATCCACGTTCAAAACACTTAACAATCTGTTTGTTTAATCAGATGCCTTTCTACACATTTTACATTTAGCAACTCATATTTTGTCATTATCTGTAATTTTACATCAACCTGTATTCATCAATTCAGCAGCTCTTTCCTTCAAAAGGATTCCCGACTTAAATCTTTCAACCTTCTTTTAACCTTCAATCTTCTTACGACTTCCATCTATCAACTTTCCTTTAACTTTCTTTTCTACCTCACTTACTCGTACGTTCTTTTCACTTTCTTTAACACTGCGTTCACATTCTTAGTTCTTTCTCAGACTACTTTCAAACACACATTAATACACGTCACTTTCTCATTATCACTTTCCTTTAACTTTCTGAGTGTCCATTTACAATTACGGGCTAAATGGCCCCGCTGACCACAATTAAAACACTCTTTGTCACCTTGCCTATAGTTTGATCATTGAGCTTGCAAATGGCTCCAACTTACTGCACACCCTTGAAGCAGTGTGTCCCAATCAGGAATGTAAACAGAGCCACTGATAAGCAGTTGTCTGTATTCTTTTACAGTCCACCAGTGGGAGATTCAATCACATAGCCGAATTATAATCTTCATCATTATCATTGGCAGCATTCATTTTCTCTTCATAAAGTATAAAATTTGTACTATATGCCATAAATTTAATTAAAACAAATCCAAATTAATGTTATCATTATTTTCTCATTTCTCAATCCCTAAAATGCACAGACAGCCATTATAGCTGCCTCCTCCTTCAACTCTTGTTACGAAAATTCTCTAGACATCATTATTTTACCAATAAAATATATAATTGTTCCCCATTCTGCTTAATAAAACCTTTTTTTTCATTCCTCATCTTTATATCACTTAATTTGACTTGCATGCATTTTGCCCATAATTTTCTTCATTGCACAGTATACCGGTGTGCAGTATTTACTATTAGATGTCCCCATAATGGCTGTTATTTTCCTTCTTTCACTATTGCCTGTGGATTTTACTTCAGCGCGCTTACTCTGACTTTCACCCGAAATCAGGAAAGGTTGGAATTAATTTCTCCTTACTTTCAATTTCTTTCCCTGGAATTCCTCCAGCGATCAATTATTTCAGCCCCTATTAATTTCAATAACGAGTACTCGGCTTTGGTCCGGACAATGTCTTGACCTCCTCTAGGTCTCAATTTCCTCGCCCCTTTTAAAGCCTCTTCTTTTCCTCGTACCACAGTTCTAGCTTCAGTTCTTAAATACAGCCACTATGGTTCATCCACAACATTTTCTTTTCAAAATCCCCAAATGAAAAATAAATTTGCTGTATCTTACCCAAGATTTTCTGTTGCCACCTGGATTCTTTCTGATTCCAGTGGAGTTCCTCCTGGCCCTGATAGCAGTTGGCTCTTCTCTCTCAATTCTGCGAGGTAAGACTAAAGCCTGGTGCTTCAGGATGATCAGTCGTCAATCCGCTTTACTCAGGGCCAGAAGAAACCGCCATGGAATCCCACTTCTGACACCAACTGTTATGGCAGTTTAATTCACTAAACAATCATCTTTGGCGTAAGAGACAGTCTGGAATCAAATGATCATTAAAAAGTAATTTATTGTCTTGCAAGAGGCCCAATTGCCACACAGAGGTAGACAGTACAGTCTGTGAAACAAGTGCGACCAGGAGGGAGGGGCAGGCCAGTCTTTATACTCTGTTATTGTTATCTTCCAAGGTTCTTTAAACTCCAGAGATGGATAAGACACTCCACCAGTGATCCTATTATACACTGAACTTTAGTTTAGCTTAACTTACAGTCTGCAAGTCCTAAATTGGACAGCCCTTTGACCTTAGGAGTCAGGGCTTCGGCCTTCAAAGCTCTCCCCCTCTTCTCCTGCTTCGCAGGCGTTTCACATCAATCATTATATCACATAGTCAGCAGCACACATAGAAGTCAATCCTGTGTATGTTAATGAAAATCAAAGTAAGTAATGAAAATCAAAAATCTCCCATTACAGTCCTAACAGAGAGGTCTACTGATGACCGGACTGAACACAATTCATTTTTTTACTTTTCACTTGATGTATTGCACTTATATTTATATACTCTAAAAGCAAAGTACACTCTGACTGGATCTCACAACTCCTGAAGAGACGTATATTTCTCTGTACTGAATATTGTGCTTCACAGTTTAGACTGTCAGTTCATGATCTTCATATGTAACAGGAACATTAATCATGATCAAGTCATTTTATATATTTTATTCCCAAAGGATTCAGAAACTTTCAAATTAATAAAACGTGCACATCAAATTGAACTATGTCTGAATCTTTTAATTCTTACAAGAACATTTAATAATGCATGCATAGCAAGGCTTTATTCCTAAAGCATGTACATATAGTCCGCAGGAGACAAATTAATACAGTAACAATGCATCACTTTCAACCACTTGTTGAAACAACTGTCAAAATGGATGGCTTGCAACATGACTGTTTTCAAAGAATTACAGTAGAAATGGTAAGATCACAGTACTGGTTGTCTGCAACTTCATACATCATCTGTCTTGGAAATCTGAAACAATAAAACTACATAATATATGCAGATCAAAACATGTCTCCTATATATGCACGTCATTACATACATTATCATAGGTTGAATGTGTGGTGGACAGGACATGAAAATCCATCAATACTAAAAATAAATGTTTATATTCACATGTGGACTAAACAGCAGTTAATAAACTATTGCTTCAACTGATCTCAAACTTCTTTAACTTCAGTTAACACAGAAATGAACGATTAACTGCACTTACCTCTGCTCAGCCATGAACTGGTCGAAAGCTGATGACGTAACATGTAGGTAGGCCCGCCCTCACGTGATACTGATTGGTCGATTGATAAGCTTAAATCTGATTGGCTAAAGAGTACGACTGCTCTGTGTTACGAGTGTTATGCTGCCAGGAAAGTCTCAAAAACACACACACACATATCTAAGGCGATTCGTACGTGAATGAGATAGAGAATCACACACACACAAACACACATGCGCACACACATGTACGCACGCATACATACACGCACAGACACACACACACACACATACACAAACACACACACATACACACACACACAGACAGACATGCACATACTACTACTTTTTTTAGGTATCAGCCATATACCCGATTTACCAATACCCAATGTGTTATGCTTGGGCAGTATACTAATGAGGTGGGTGGGACATGTTTCATGCCATGTTAGATCACATCCTGAGAGTCTACGCTTTCAGAAAATATATAGTATATATAGTATAAATATATAGTATATAGTTTATATAGTTGAATCAGTTTTCTCTTCATGGTACAGACCAAAATGTATTATGTGTACACTTTCTTCACCTAAATCCATAAAATCCCATTAATTTCAATGGGACATTTACTTAAGTGTTCTACTAGGTACAGTGGGAATGAGTTTAATTTTGTTTTTGTTTTGTTTAAAAAGCTGTTTGTTGTTACCAATGTAGCATGAAAAAGACTTGCTTGAACACAATAAGTGTGTTTTTGAAACTCATTTTTATAATACATTATGTAGGGAAAACGTACTCGGTTACTAAACGTAACCTCTGTTCTCTCTAGAGAGGGAACGAGTATTGCGTAAGTAGCTTATGCTGCGGGAAAGTCTCCTTTCTCGAGATACTGAAGCCAAAAAATTATCCTTAATTTTTAATAATCTTGTCAACGCAGTGCGGCAGCCTGCAGACCTAGGGCAGGCTTACTAGCGTGCCCATTGGCTGCCCTGCGGCAACTGCAGCAGCCTATAGCTGAGCCCTTGGCGTGACGTCACGGCCAATGAGCGCGCTTGGCACGCTTAATGCGTCACAGCCCGTCATAAGGGGTGTGGCTTAGCGTATATAAGCAGGGCTCAGAGGCTGCTTCACTGGTTTCTGTCGCATGAAGCAAATGAGCTCGTGGCGCGAGCACGGCGGGTTACGCAATACTCGTTCCCTCTCTAGAGAGAACAGAGGTTACGTTTAGTAACCGAGTACGTTCTCTTACGAGAGGTTCTCTCGTATTGCGTAAGTAGCTTACGCTGCGGGAACTCCCTTGTCAACGCCGTGCGCGCCCAGCATCCACTGAATGAGTCCCAGGGAGAGCCCGGGGAACGTGATAGCGGAGCCGGGCGGCCAACAGAGGGCTAGCGCAGTACACAAGCACATACTATGGGGCACGGAGTGGCACAGCCGGGAACTAAAACTTCCCTACGCAGTGCAGCTCAACCAGTAGAGCTAAATCACACAACGTAGCCCGCGCACAGATAGTGGGCTGGCTACGCAAGACTTAGACTGATAACACTTTCGCCTGCAAGGCGGGAACTTCCAGGTTGTAAAACCTAACAAATGTAGAGGGGGAGGCCCAGCCTGCCGCTGCACAAATGTCATGAATGGTAATCCCGCTGGACCACGCCCACGATGAGGCCATGCCTCTGGTGGAGTGAGCTCGAATGCCCAGTGGGCACTGCAGGTCTTTAGCAGCAGCAATAGCGTCCACTATCCATCTGGACAGGCTGTGTTTCAAGGCGGCGAGACCCTTGGTGCGCCCACCAAACGAAACAAAAAGCTGCTCTGAGCGCCTGAAGGCGGCGGAGCGTGAAATATAGTTTCTCAACGCCCTGACCGGGCAGAGGAGATTACTGTCTGCCTCGCTGCCGGAATTCGGCAGGGCTGAGAGAGAAATGACCTGCGCTCTGAAGGGAGTGCCCAATATTTTGGGAACATAACCATGCCTCGGTTTGAGAATAACTTTAGAGTCATTGGGTCCAAACTCGAGGCACGCGGCGTTAATAGATAACGCGTGAAGGTCTCCCACTCGTTTGACTGAAGACAGCGCTATCAGAAAAACGGTTTTGAGCGTGAGGTATTTCATATCCACAGTTTCCACGGGTTCAAAGGGATGCGCTTTCAGGGCTTCCAAGACCAGTGAAAGATCCCACATAGGAACCGAGGGGGGTCGCGGGGGGTTCATCCTCCTAGCTCCCCTAAGGAAGCGGATGACGAACTCGTTCCTTCCTAATGTGCGGCCCAGCTCTGAGACAGAGAACGCTGAAATGGCCGCGACATAAACTTTGAGCGTGGAGGGGGACCTGCCCGCGTCCAGCAGCTCTTGAAGGAAGCACAATACTTGCGATACCCCACATGTCTGTGGATCGAGCCCCTTGACAGTGCACCATCTGTTAAACACCGACCATTTAGACGTGTAGAGCCGCCTCGTAGAGGGGGCTCTGGATTGTATGATCGTGTTCATGACCCCTTCTGGCAGATCAGCATGTAATCGTTGAGGCTCCATGCATGCAGAGACCAGCGCTCTGGATGGGGATGCCAGATCGAGCCGCGGGCTTGAGAGAGAAGGTCTCTCCGCACCGGTATCGGCCAAGGGACTGAGTCTGCCAATTGTATCAGTTCCGGGAACCAAGCTTGGTTCTCCCAGTACGGGGCTATGAGGAGCACTGTGTGGCGCGCTTCCCTGACTCTCTTGATGACCTGAGGCAGCAGAGAGACCGGGGGAAAAGCATATAGCGGGCCGCTGGGCCAGGTCTGGGCCAGCGCGTCCTCGTTCTTCTAGAAGAACTCTGGGCAGTGAGAGTTGTCTTTTGACGCAAAAAGGTCGACTTTCGCTTTGCCGAAACGGCGCCACAGTGACTGGACTGTTTGGGGGTGTAGAGACCACTCCCCAGGGGGAACGTTGTCCCTGGACAGTCTGTCGGGGCCCTCGTTCAGGTGGCCAGGCACATGCGCGGCTCTCAGTGAGCGCAGAGAGTGCTGAGCCCACACGAGGAGGCGTTCCGCCAGGGCGCAGAGCGTCTTTGATCTGACACCGCCCTGGCGATTCACATAGGCCACAACCGATGTATTGTCCGTGCGGACTAGAACATGGTGACCGTGGAGGAATGGGAGGAAGTGCTTGAGCGCTTTCTCGACCGCGAGCATCTCTAGACAGTTTATGTGTAGGAGATTCTCCTGGTCTGACCAGCGGCCACAGACCGGTCTGCCTTCGAAGAGCGCTCCCCAACCTAGGTTGGAAGCGTCTGTCGAGAAAACTTTCCGGTGTGAGATCACCCCCATAATCACTCCTGTGTGATACCATTCGGCTGCTAGCCTAGGCTGCAGGGCTGAAATGCAGCCCTGAGTCACTCTGACTCGCGAGCCGCCGGCCGCCCAGGCTCGATGGGGCACGCACGCTTTCAGCCAGCGTTGAAGCGGGCGCATGCGCAGTAAGCCCAGCTGGAGCACTGCCGCAGCTGAGGCCATATGCCCCAGGATACGCTGGAATGCTTTCAGCGGAACCCGGCTGCCTATTTTGAATGATGCGGCGAGGAGACGGATGCGGTGCGCGCGCTGCTCCGACAATCTGCCCGTCATAGCGACCGAGTCCAGTTCTATTCCAAGAAAGGAAATTGACTGACGGGGCGAAAGCGAGCTCTTGGTCCAATTGACCGAGAGACCCAGACCTTCCAGATGGCTGAGAAGCGCTGTTCTGTGAGACACAAGTTCTGTCTCTGACTGCGCTAGAACAAGCCAATCGTCCAGATAGTTCAGTATTCGCATTCCCTGTCTTCTCAGGGGAGCGAGAGCCGTGTCCATGCATTTCGTAAATGTACGGGGTGCTAAAGACAGGCCGAACGGCAGGACTGTGTATTGATATACTCGACCGTCGAAGGCGAATCTCAAGAATGGCCTGTGACGGGGAGTTATCTGGATCTGGAAGTACGCGTCCTTTAGATCGAGAGAGATAAACCAGTCTCCTGGGCGGATCTGCGCAAGGATCTGTCTGGTTGTAATCATCTTGAACGGCCGTCTCATGAGGGCCTTGTTCAGATGTCTCAGATCTAAAATAGGTCTTAACGCTCCGTCCTTCTTGGGTACGAGGAAGTAACGGCTGTAAAAGCCCGACTCGCACAGGGAAGGATGAACCTGTTCTATAGCCCCTTTGCGCAGCAGCTTCGTTATTTCTGCTTGAAGCAGGTGCGCTGCTTCCAAACTCACTTTCGTCTCCGTCTGCGCTAGAAAGCGCGGGGGGCGACGAGCGAATTGGAGCGAATAGCCGTGTTTTATAGTGTTCAACACCCATTCTGACGCGCCCTGAATAGCTTCCCATGCTTTTGCACGCATCGCTAGGGGTCGAATGGTCTCTGGGTTCAGATCGCCGCGCTGCGCGGGATGGGGAACCTGTATCAGAGAGGATGGGGCGGCGCACGCGCCGCCAGTGCTCGAACACGGGGGCTGGTAAACAGTATTGGCCGGTTGTACAGCGTTCAGTAGCTCGGTCCCGGAGGATGGAGCGCGTTTTGCTGTCAAACACCCCTGGCGCGAGAACGGCGTGGGGGTTATAGTGTCTGAAAGTGAGTGCGCGTGCTCGTGAGCGGGCGCAGGGATTACACTTATAACACGGCCAGTGTTTGGGAGCTTTAGAGGGTCTGTAACCCGGGGTAACCGTATGGCAGAGCGAACAGCGGGTAGGTGTGAGCACAGAGTTGTGGGCACATTTACTACACTTAATACTCGAGCAGTGTGTGTCCGCCTTATGAGAGAGCGCTCTGAGCGCGTTACCATGGGGACCGTGTTTGTGTGAAGCAGTGAGCACATGGGAGTGGGCACATTTTCTACACTTAAGACACCTTCGGCCGGAGCCGGAAAACCCGAACTTATACTCTTTTTGAGATTTATCTGGGTCGCCGTGAAAACGGCGTTTGTGTGCAGGCGAGCGAGTGGTATTACTGGCTCGTTGGCTGCGGTGTAAGCTGCTGCAGTAGCCTGAATAGAGGGGACTGACAGAGCTGGGCGCTTTGATGGCGGTCCGGCCGTAGCGGGACTCAACCATCTCTTCCTCCTTGTAGATGCTTCGCGGACTCAGACTTCAGCGTAATCTTGGGCCGCGGACCCCGGGAGGGCGGCCGCCCTGACGTCGCTGCGAAGTGTTAGGTGGCCGAGACGAGCGCTGTGTGGAGCTGCGCACAGGAGGCTGAGCTTGTGAGCGGCCTGTGGCTGGGCTCGAGCGGCGGGGCAGGAAGAGGTGCATAGCCTGCGACGCCTTCTGCACTTCGGAGAAGCGATCCACTATCCCGCTGACCGCAGGGCCGAAGAGGCCGGTGGGCGAGAGTGGGGCATTGAGAAACACAGAGCGCTCTGACTCACTCATATCCGCTAGCGTCAGCCAAAAGTGCCTGTCGATGACGGTGAGCGCGGCCATAGATCTGCCGATGGCTTGTGCAGCGGTCTTAGTAGCACGGAGCGCAAGGTCCCGTCCACCTGGGAGAGAGCCGAGGAAACTGGCGAGCGGAGTCTGGCGGAGAAGGGCGCATTCCAAGACTTAGAAAGCTCCGCGTGGAGCTCAGGCAGGAAGGGTGCTGACCTAGAGGCAGGCGCTTGGCGGCGGCTAGGCAGAAAACACCCTTCGAGTCGATTAGGTGCAGGCTCCTTCGGTGGGGACCAATCCAGTCCCATTCGTTCGACCGCTTGAGTGAGGAGGCGGAGAAGCTCCGCGTCGACACTGGCGCGGGATCAGCCAGACTCTAAAGTCGAGGAGGCGGAGCGGTGAGAGCCCGACCATTCCTCGCTGTCAGAAGCAAGCAGAGAGCAGCTGTCAGCGGCGTCATCTGCGTCATCTCCCGGGGCGACGGCAGTGCGGGCAGAAGCCGGCCGCTGCGCGTCGGTGAAGGGCGGGGGAGAAGGAGAGAGCGAGACTCGCGGGAGGGGTTCCGGCGAGCACTCAGCTGTAACATCCGGTTCAGGAGGCCTTTGAGAGCGGCGTTTCTTCTTACGCGTCCCGGAAGAGGCAGCCGGAGAAGGAGGAGGATCTTCAAACTTAGCGAGTGGAGCCCATAGGGTCGACATCGGTAACTCCTCACACTGTTCGCAGCCGCCCTCAGAGAGAGCGCGGGCTGCGTGGTCGAAGCCCAGGCAGAGAGCGCATATCACGTGGCGGTCTCCGTCGCTGAGCGCGGCTCTGCACGAGCCACAGGATGAGCAAGGCATTTGCAACAACGCCTCACGCTCTTTTAGATGCAAGTGTGTCGCGGGGCGAGCACACAAACACACACACACAGAGCGGTAAAGGATATGTTCGCCGGAGAGCGAAGCAGGGAGGGAAAGCTGAAGGCGGCGAAGGCGGCCGGCTTCCTCAGGCTGAGATCCTCGGCGTGCTGGTCGCTTGCTTCGACGGCGGCTTCCTCAGAGTCCAGCGATGCGAAGAGCTTCGCTGAAGAGACAGAAATCAGTGAAGCAACCTCTGAGCCCTGCTTATATACGCTAAGCCACACCCCTTATGACGGGCTGTGACGCATTAAGCGCGCCAAGCGCGCTCATTGGTCGTGACGTCACGCCAAGGGCTCAGCTATAGGCTGCTGCAGTTGCCGCAGGGCAGCCAATGGGCACGCTAGTAAGCCTGCCCTAGGTCTGCAGGCTGCCACACTGCGTTGACAAGATTATTAAAAATTAAGGATAATTTTTTGGCTTCAGTATCTCGAGAAAGGAGACTTTCCCGCAGCGTAAGCTACTTACGCAATACGAGAGAACCTCTCGTAAGAGAACCACTGTTATGAATGTGACATTTTCACATTACGGATGTTAAGTGTCTAAACTAATGACTTTTGATATAAAACTTAAATAGTAATAGCAAATAATTACAAAACTCTAAATTATCCATGATCCACAGGAATACTCCAGACAGTGTTTTAAAATATACAACTTATATACATAAACACGCAATACAGCCAAATTGCTCCACGTCATTTATTTTTGTGGAAAGCCAGTGCAGGCCTGAGCGGCGGTCATATTTTGTACCGCCATGCGGTACATCTAGTTTAATTAATCAATCAACAATACTATTGATCAGCATTACCAAATGTGGACGTTTTCCACCTGTGAAGCTGCTTTGATACAATCTGTATTGTGAAAAGCGCTATATAAATAAACTTGACTTGACTTGACTTGACTTAGGCCAACGGAGATGTTTTGTCCCGTGTGGTCCTCGGGGAAGTAGGAAGTCTGAAGGCATTTGCTGATGAGCTCGTACTCGTTGTAATATAGTGCACAGTGAGACTTATGTACGGTTCTGTAGTGCGGCTGGACCACAGGTCGGTCGTGGATGAAACATATTCAATCTTTCCGACTCCAAACTCTGCCTGCACCGCCTTTCTGCACTGTTCATACAGTTGTGGGATAGCTACCTGTGAGAAACAGGTGTACATTCCTATTCTAGTACATTCAGAAGCTTCTTGAAGCCTTTCTTTTCCACTGTGTGGATGGCATCATATCTTTGGCCAAATAGTACGTTATAGAATGGGTGATTTCGGTATGTCTCTTTGAGTTCTTGTTTGGCTAGCTCTGGCGTATTAACGGCAACAGGTTTTTCTGGGGTAGTATCATGCACTCATTGTAAAGTGGCTTGTGGTGGTTCTTAAGATGTGAATATAGGTTTGTTGTATTGCCTTTTGAGCGGCTTACCACCATTCGACACGTTTTGCAATGTGCATTAGCCTGTGCAACATCTGTTGCCTTAAAGCCAATGTATGTCCAAGCTACCGAGGAGGCATTACTTTTGACCACTAAAGTTTCCTCTTCAATCTCTGTTATTTCGTCTTCTCCCTGAGCAACACTCATTTTCTTACTTTTGTGTTCTTTCTTTTGCTCCACTGGCTCCCTTCGCTCTTTCTTTAGGTCCTTTCTTTTCTTTCGCTTCGTTTGGTTGTCTCTGTCTATTTCTTCACTGCTTTATGTTCCTGCGGAGGCTCCACGCAGAGCTTTCACCGTATGTAAGTGGCCTGATGTTTATACTTGTGCGCTGGTGTGTGCATCGAGCCGGCAAGTGTGTGTGTGTGTGGGGACTGTGTGTGTAGAGTGAGGGAGACGTGAGAGAGTGACGGCGATTAGCTTTGGAGCGAGTAGCGACTCTAGAGAGAGAAACGAAGTGTCTCCCCTGTTCTTTCTGACCACTGTGGGAAATCTGTAGCATGAAGAGTTAACCCTCTCCTTGATTTCATGTTGTTTATGGAGAAGGAGAACCAGGAAATGAGTCGGGGGAAATGCAACGCAGCCAAGCGACGTGTATTTTTCGAGAGGTGCATGTCGGACGGGACGCATCATAAAAAAAATATCGCATAATTATCGCAAGACTTTCGATATAATATCGGGCAATGCGATATCGCGATAATGATATTGAGTCGATATTCTTGCACCCCTAACACACATACAGTATATATATATATGCCCCTTTTTTACATTTGAGCCCCTGCCCCTGAGGAACTCTCTGCACGTCCCTGTTACACGCAGGATTGAAATGATGGCTACTAAGGTTAATTTTGCTCATGGCTTGTCATGAAAAACGAAGAGAATGTGACTGTTGTCGTAGGAGAAGTCACACTGCAGGACTGAGTCAAATCTTCTGACACTGGCAGAATTTCAGCTGAGCTCAGATTAGATTGTAGCGGTCATTACCGTCACTGTCGGTGAACATGTCAAGCTAACGATCAAAGACTTCAGATTTTATCCTAGGATCAGAGGATTATTTTAGGATTTGCTAAATTTGTCTCAGACGGCCAAATCGCGGCCAGAATCTCACAGTGTGCACCGGCTTTAATTGATTACATCTGTGCTGCAGCTTCACTGAACATTACCAAATATACAAAACAGTATTCTCAGATAATTCAAAGTTTCCTGAATTGATTTTTTTTTTTTTAATTACGTTTCACCAAATGCAGAACAATGCTCTAATGTTTAACATTAACATTTATATGTGCATCCATACAGATTTAACCAATAAATGTTTTTTTTTTCTTTCCACTTTTAGTTGACCTTTACTTTCTTCTTGCTTACTGTGAGACTCTAAGTTACAGTCTTTGAACCACATTGGCTTCCTTCTACACGATGTCTCTCGGCTCGGGTGTCGACACTTTCCAGTGGTGGAGCAGAAGCTGATTGTTCAGACGGAGTGAAATCTGTATGTAGTGGTGCCAAATGAGACACGTCCCAGGTTCGTCCATCGCTCAGCTCGAAACTGCAAGAAATGTTTGAACTGATGACAGGAACTGAGGTCCATTTTGAGTGGTAGTCAATTAATGTAATGGCATATCTACAGCTAACAGGGCCTATCTCAAAAGGCCCTATCACATCAATGCCCAGTTTCTGCCACAGACCGGCTGGATACTGAACTGGGGTCAGTGGTGCATGTGTGCTTCTAGCTATCTTATCGTTAAGTTGGACGTTGACAGGTTGCAATTGTGAACTGTACATGCAAATCCATCTTAGGCCACCAATATAGAGTCGTTGTTTGGTCCTCACAATTCCCTGATGGCCTAGAGTGACCAAACGTGAACGTATGCTAAGTGGCTCAATAAGTCTGTGGGCTCCTCTTAGCACATAAGAGTCATGGATAGATAGTTCATGTCTTACTGGGAAGTAAGGAAGCACATCAGCAGACAGGGTTTTAGATGATGCAGCCGTTCTCAATATATTGAGGAAGTTTGGTGAGCTCAGGGCAGGAGGAGCTTTCAGCAGCAAACGCAGGACAGGAACAGTCCAAATAAAAGGTTGCTTTAACCTTTATAGAAAGTTTAGCTTAAATCATTACATTTTAAATCACTGGTTATTAAAATGTAATTAAACCATTAAAATGGAATCAAGAAAACATATTTCATAGTGCCCTAAACATGTAATTTATTTAAACATTTTAATAAATTATTGTTAAATTGTATAAGTTTCATGATTTCAATTAATTAGACATGCTTTAATACTAAAATTCTGATTTTAATTTAATTTAACCATTCAAATATGAGTCCAAAAAAAATGTAAAAAAACCAAAAACAGAATACAGAAAAATCTAAACGAAAAAAAATAATAATAATTTGGATTGTGGGAAAAGATAAAGCAGATTTCATAGCAGCTTTTTGTTGCATTAGCGCCACTTTCTGCTCCGGACGGTGACATCACGTACCAATCCTTGGGCTGACACGGGAGAAATTTACTTGATGGAAAGATGCACACACTCCCGACACCTGGTTGTGTTGTAGTTATTATAGCTATGGTTTTATTTAGTTATATGATTTTATACAGTTAGGTGTGTTTTTTGTTGTTGTTTTTTGTGCCAAATTGGTCTGGAACAGTTGTTGAATAAACTATTGAACTGACGAATTATGCCTGCCTATCTGTTTGACTGACAGTTTTATTGATCACTGAGATAGCATTGACTTGGAGTGAAGTTGGTTCAATATAAAAATTACGTTTAAAAAAAATAGCTTAGATGTAGTAAACTACTTTTGCCATATTGCTGTATCTTAGCTTGCTACATTTCCCAGGGTGAAGCTTTATTTAACTGTACAGTAACTGCTAGCTTAGCTCACTACATTTTCCAGCTTGCCCAACACTGTTAAAATCCTTTCAAGAGTGTGTTTGCTCAGAGCTACTCCATGCCGTTCATCTTATAAGGCAAGAATCTCATCATTAAAGGGATACTCCACTTTTTTTTTGGAAATAGGCTCATTTTACAACTCCCCCAGAGTTAAACAGTTGAGTTTTACCGTTTTTGAATCCATTCAGCCGAACTCCGGGTCTGACGGTACCACTTTTAGCATAGCTTAGCATAGATCATTGATTCTGATGAGTCCAGTAGCATTTCTTTCAAAATGACCAACGAGTTTCAATATTTTTCCTATTTAAAACTTGACTCTTCTGTGGTTAAACCGTGTACTAAGATCGACGGAAAATGAAAAGTTGCGATTTTCTAAGCCTATATGGCTAGGAACTATACTCTCATTCCGGCGTAAGAATCAAGGAACTGTGCGGCCGTACCATGGGTGCAGCAGGCGTAATGATATGACGAAGCACTTGCCGTCAACAAACCAACGTGACAACCTGCTTGCACAGAGAGCGTGCCTTGTAGCATGGAGACATTTGTGAGAGACGATTTAGATGACTTTTACTTTGGTGCTGATCCCAAACCGTATTTATTTGAACCGGAATACACTGAAGATGAGCTTTTGGAACGTGAAAGGCAAGAAAGTATGGCTGAACAGACTGGGGAAGAAGGGAGGAAGAGAGCAGATTCAAAATGATGGTGCAAGTGTGGGTCTTGCCAACCTATGCCAACCGAAAGTGAGTGCTTGTGTTGTAACGAGTGGGACCAGGTCTTACCATCAATGACAAGGGTCGATCTACCTGATGAGGAAGTGACCTGTCGCAACATCCGAGGACTTCTTAGTGATGCTGCATCCTGCGGTGGTCGATTTTTTTTTCCGGTTTGACAAAATAAACTGGAAAAAACGTCCCGTGCCGAGCGGACCTGACGGACAGCTATCGTTAGAGTAAGTGATTCCTGCAATCATTACAATGCATGAGTCAACTTTTTAGAATGCATCCTGTCAGCATGCATTTTCACGTTTATATTTATGATGTGCTATCTTCTCAGTCAATACAGATTGGTGTCGTACCGCATTATTATGGAGTGGGCCCTGAAGGGAGAGACTTTGGGAAGAGGCAACCGAAAACCATTGCCATCGTGTGTGATTGGTGCCATTCGCCAAAAATATCCATCAGAATCAGGAGTTTATGTAGGATTTCAAGAAGCAGAAGATGCAATAAATATATTATAGTACTGTTACAGTTCTGTAGGCCTACATTCCAAGTGCTCGGATTTTATGGCTTCTTACAGTCCAAAGACATTTTTGCAATCTGATGGACTATAAAGATTCAATTCTGTTCTATATTGCACAAGCTTTCAGTGTGAAACATTTGGGTTATGTTATCAGTGATTACATTAGTCTGTTTAGACATTTTCCCATCTGAAGATCAGACGTTTACCATATTATTAACTCAAAGATGTGAGTTGTCATAATTTAATTGGTCTAAATAAAGCTTTGCCTTCATGTACCTAGAAAAATATGTGAAGCCTTTACATGATCTACCAACTTATAGAAATACAGTAGAGCAACATGTATATTTGGTTTTGTTTACAACATGATATCTAACATCTTTTACTTGTAAAATACATATGCCTCGCTGATATTTTCAAACAAAAGGGTAATCACAAATAGAGAATGCAATCATTTATTTAACTGTACAATAAAACAACAAATTAAACATTTACATATATGATGTGAAGTCCCACTGTATTCTGAACATACAAGGTCTATGGGGAGTTGGTGTGTTTGTGTTCATTCTGAGTTAGATGACAATCACAGCTTCTCTGATGGACCTTTGAACCTTGATGTGTACGCTCTTAGGACATCTTCCTTGCTGGGTTTTGGCTGTAAGGCGATGTTAGCTGCCAGACGAGGTCTTCTGACACGGGATGACGAATCTTTGAATTTGACAGTGGGATCCAGTCGTCTTTCAATCACTCCTTCCATGAGACCATTTGTAAATGTTTGTGTTGTCTTCATATAGATGGGTCTGGCAATCCACTGCTTAGATTGTCTTTGAAAGACAACATTGTGTCTTGGGAGGCCTGAAATTATACACCCAGGAAGGTATTGTGAGTTAGTCTGTAATGGTTATGATATTTATGACGTATTTAGAGGCCTTTTATATCAGCCCATTTTTTGTTTTACTAAAAATTAATTTGTTCAGGCAAACTGTATGACTAAGCCAGAGATTATATATCGATCTTGTGCTGACATCTCTATGCTTGACATCTCAAACATGTCTGGTAAAAAAATGTATAGTAATAGGAGAGCATTTCATTTTGTAATATTTTTAGGTCTTACCAGCTGCTGTTCTTGCCTGTTCACGCTGCACAGAGTGGTTTTCGTTGTGGTCCATAATGGCCAACATTGTGCGTGCCTGCATCGATGAATAATGAAAGTGTAGACGCTTTGGACAGTATTTCAACAGGGCATTATGAAAGACCTCGAGTTGTCCTGGCAAAACAGGGAAACAAATTTGCCAAATGAAACAATAATCAGTATGAAATTATGTGTTCATGATCTGTACAGGACTGACATTGTGTCTGGACTGGGGTCAATCCAATATTTGTGTTTTTTAAAGTAATTCAAATGACCATAACACTTATACATTTTATATCACTTTCACAGACACTTCACACTAAAAGTAAATTTAGTTGGCCATTACACTACCTGCACATTAAACTTTTTCATAAATATACCTGTGTGTTTGAATAGTGTCATGTGCTCCAGGTCTTTCAGTAGACGTGTATCTACTACTATTTCAAACAGGGCTTTGTAGGCAGGGGAGTCCACAGACAACCATTTCTTTGTCATTTGCTGGTCTCTTGTCAGCTCTTTATGGTAGCATTTGTACTCCATGCCATTTTCCTCCCAGCGATGAACCCCTGTGATATGGTGCAATATTGATACCCATCGTCTGCGCAATTCCTGACAATAACATAAGAGCCCAGACAGAAAATTCCTTTAGTAATAGCATTCATTCAAAGTATCTGGAGAATTTTTTTTTTTTTTCAAAATTTGTGATAACCAGCAATGTCACTATGCATTACACCACTTTATAGCATGCATATGAGCAATCAATTATAGTTTCATTTTGTGAGGAGTTGTGTGTGTATGACTGTGTACCACTGCATCTCCCTTGGATGAGCAACAGCTCCACCACATGTGGTTGCTCACACTCCTCACCCAAGGAGCAAGTTCTTTGCAACTCCTCCGATTGGAAGCAGAAACCAGCTTCTTCTTTATACCTGAATTACAAGGGTACATTATTATACTGCAAGTCAACTTCAGATAATGTTAATATAATAATCCGATAAAGCAGGATTGACAATGGCATCAATATTGTTAAAATCCAATCAATTCACAAAATCCAATCAATTCACATAAGTATCAACAGGTTGTGCTCTACTGCCCAATAGACTAACCTTTTGCCACATGCCATGGATCAAACTGATGTATGATGTTAGGATACTCTTCTCTCATCAATTTTCTGATGGATGGATGTCTATCCGTTGTAACCACTTTGATGTCAATGCCTTCATCCAAGAGCCTCTCCAGTCCTTTCTTGAAGCCCATTGGTTCCATTGCTACGGAACTTGTGGCCTGGGACACCTTGAGGATACAAGTGTACAGATTATGACATTTTAGACATCATTTTTTAGTAAATTTATTTCTAGTGTTGTGTCCATTTGTTTACCTGAACCAGATCAAAAACAACTAACTGATTGGAGGCATCATCCATGAAGGAATAGGTTGTATATTTGCATGAATGGCCTGGGCTGTCACTCCTCCCATCTCCGCAAAGCTGCACTCCCTGACCATCCTGAGTTTGGCAGATTAGTTGCGCTTTTATGATGTTTTCCTGCTTCTTGTATGCTGCTTCAATCACTGGAATGAGGTAGCTTGCCTGTATGTTGTAGTATGTTGTTTTTTGGGGCAGCTGCAAGTTCAAGAGTCCAGCCCAGTCAGCAATGTCTGTAAACGTTGCACCAGTGAAGAGTGTGGCAGCTGCTGCTAGTAGATTGTTTTCCGGCATTCCACGTGTGTTTGGACATGATTCCCACTGTCCAGTATGTCCGTTGTTGCATTTCCAGCTCACGTTGATTCTGCAACCAATTGTTGATATGGTCTGGTCTGTCTGGGAGATCAGAGCTCCACAAGTGGAGCATTTCTGGAAGAGCTCCATGAGTTTTGACTCATTCACAATCCACTTTCTCTCCTTCCATCCTCTGGAATGTTCAGAGCTGCTTGAAGTGCTTCCTGTGGAAGAGGTCGAGGGGCTTGTGAATGGATCAAAACTGGCATCAGCAGGATCGGCAGCAGGCTCTGAACACATGCTGATGTCCCAGGCTGATGCTGAACTGATGTCCATTACAGATGAGGTGTGTTTTTCCTGTTATTGACAATTCAACATTGAAATGTTTAGTTTCTCTTCCAGTATTTGTCTACTCGCATAGAAATGATTTGAATAAACAATTATCTGACTGTTCTATGATTGCATTTCATATGCTATAGATAAGTGTCAAAAGAATGGTGAAAAAATTAATAATATTTTCATTATGGATTATATATGGCAGACATATAACATGGACACTCACATCATAGATTAAACTTTTCCTTGGACTGGACACAGCCATGCCACTGGACGAAGATGCGGTGTACTATAAAATATAGAGATTTTAAATATTTTTAGGAGTTTATTCATAACACAGTACAAAAAACTAAAACATGGGGAAAAGTTTCATTTTCCTACCTGTTGTGTCCATGTGGGTGCCAGGGCAGCAAATGGCTTTGTGCACTTCACTGTCTGTGCTGGACTAGTCGCCTGCAACAGTAATGGAATTTTGAACTCCGCTGCATGTTCTTTTGAAGGTCTGGATTTCTGAGGGGTTGACTGTGGTACACCAGCAAAAAGGCTGAACAAATGCTCATGTTCAGGTAGATCCTGCTGTACATCAAGCTCATCCTGATTGATAAGTAAAAGAAAAAAAGCTTATTCCAGGGAGTCAATGGCAATATCTTTGAGATGCAAGCTAAAAAAAATCCAACACACCTTTCTTTCAACAGCATAGGTAATATGATATTACATACAATTAATTTTTTTTAAAAGGCTGCTTGCAAGGCTGATTCTGAAATCAGGGTTTCACACGCACCCACACACCCACACTACATACACACACACACACACACATACGCACGCACGCACGCACACACTACACACACCACACTTGGATATGTGGTTTATAGGGACTCTCCATAGGCGTAATGGTTTTACAAATGTACAAACTGTATAATCTATCTCCCTACACTTACCCTAACCCTACCCCTAAACCTACCAATCACAGAAAACTTTTGGCCTTTTTTGAAGTTCATAAAACACCATTTAGTATGTTTTTTAAGCCGTTTGGTTTATGAGGACACAGATGTAAACCATGTTTACGTTGTAATACCCAAGTCATTATACACATTTGTGTCCTCATAAACCATATACTATACAAAAACACACACACACACACACACACACACACAATAACAGCAAGGCCTGACAGGAGGAGGACAGAGTAAAGGTACACAGGACCTAAAATGTCCACACTTTTATTAGCCCCGGGTCCAGTGGACCCGAACAGCCTGTGTGTAATATAAATGTCTAGGGGGGTGTACAGTGTGTGGTCATTGAAAATGTGTTTTGATATATGTTCTTCACAGAAAATGAGCCAAGGCCAATGAGTCTGAGTCTGAGTTTGAAAAAATAATTCATCGTATAATTTTTCTTTTGATAAAAAATGAAAACGGGTCCTACAGACCCGAACACCATACAAGGGTTAATTAAACTATACACTACCTCACCAGAACTCTACAACAAAACTACTAACGTTATATACTGTACAAGACGAATGATCGAGGAAACCTAGCACTCACTGATTGCATTTCACAGGAAGATAACAACGGCGGTGCTTTTACAAAAAGTAAAATTGTTAAACTTACAGCCATGGGTGATGATGATGATACACTTGGACCTGTCTGTACATTGAAGATTGTTGGGATGGCTGTATCCTTTAGACGCTGTACCGTACTGTCCGTGTTTTCTTTATAGTCATCTGGTCCAAAATGCTTTGAGCAAACACACCATTTTTTTATCGATTCTATCGGTGTTTTGAGATCAATGTTCAGAGCAGTCAACCATTGATTTTTAGTTTCTTTTTGTTCGTTGGTATTCGGTGTAACATTACGGTAGAATAAACCCTCGACTTACTATCACAGCCCTTTACTACGCACAGAACCATGGCTAATCGCACAGGAAACCTAATTTGCCGCCTAAAAACTACACAAACTTAGTCCCGGTCATGTTGGAAGATACCGAGCTGGGGACTATTTTCAGGTGCTTCGTCATATCATTACGCCTGCTGCACCCATGGTACGGCCGCACAGTTCCTTGATTCTTACGCCGGAATGAGAGTATAGGCTAGTTCCTAGCCATATAGGCTTAGAAAATCGCAACTTTTCATTTTCCGTCGATCTTAGTACACGGTTTAACTACAGAAGAGTCAAGTTTTAAATAGGAAAAATATTGAAACTCGTTGGTCATTTTGAAAGAAATGCTACTGGACTCATCAGAATCAATGATCTATGCTAAGCTATCCTAAAAGTGGTACCGTCAGACCCGGAGTTCGGCTGAATGGATTCGAAAACGGTAAAACTCAACTGTTTAACTCTGGGGGAGTTGTAAAATGAGCCTATTTCCAAAAAAAGTGGAGTATCCCTTTAATAGCTAAAACCACGTTTAAAATACTCATTGTGTTCACAATTCATCCTGTGTCGGGTCGCGTCAGATCAATGAGCAGCAAGTCATAATTTAGATTTTTCTGAATTTTCTGTATGAGATTTTTTAATATATCTCATAATAATTACTTTTTTTCTCATGTGGCAGGAATGGGCTTCCATATACTAAACATGTTTGGTGGATTTATTATTATTGTTTAATTATATATTTTGTTGTAATTATTATTGCTTTACGACTTTGTTGTTGTTGTTTCAACTTTTTATTTTTTGCATGTAAATTACTATATGTAAAGATATAGAAAAAAAACTAATTGCTGCATTTCTCATTCATTCTTTATACTGTAATAAAGTCAGTAAAATGAAAAGATCCTATTCTTATCATATAATGAATATTAATGAGAAAAAAGGGGGAGGGGGAGGGGATATACCACTCTATAGTAATTTGAAAGTGAATGCAGTACCAGTTTTGGCCACAATCTTACATACGGTTCCTTTAAGGACACCAATTTTCTTTGTGAATGAATAATGTATCGTAAATAAATAAATGTTCTTCCTTAAAATACAGGGTGCATAAGTCTGGACACCCCTATGTTAAATTCCCATAGAGGCAGGCAGATTTTTATTTTTAAAGGCCAGTTACTTCATGGATCCAGGATAATATGCATCCTGATAAAGTTCCCTTGGCCTTTGGCATTAAAATAGCCGCACATCATCACATAGCCTTCACCATACCTAGAGATTGGCATGGCTTTATTTCAGTTAGCCTAATAACTGGGTTGATTTGCATTGAGAGATGATCTTATGGAAACTAAGAAAGATGAAAATAAATAAATAAAAACCAGCACAACACCTTCAAACATTTAAAGACAACTTCAGCAAGGACATGTAACCCTAATAAAAACATGGTAGTGTTTATTTGATTAGAGTTTTTTTTTATTTTTTTTATTGTTAACAAGCATTGTTTAATACTGAAGCCACATTTTCAAAGCTCTTCATTCAGTCTGCATTACCAACATGAATCTTGGTCAAAGAGTTAATCTCACTCAGACCAACAAAACACTTCATATATGTCTCAAAATAAGCTCATTCCTCCATAACACTGGCAACAGTTCTCATTCAGAAAACATACATGTCATTCATAACACTGAACTAAAACACTCACACTAACAACAGGAGCATTACACAAATGATACTTTAACTTAACTTTTAACTTTATCCCTTTAATAATGGTTTTACAACAAAAGTTAACCACCACTGAACTCACTTCAGCTGGACTAGGATGATATTTTCTTCTAGATCTGCTGTACAGCAGAAACAAACTTTGTTGCATTATTTTCCTGTTATCACTGTAAAGCTGCTTTAAAACAATCTTTATTGTAAAAAGCGCTATATAAATAAAGGAGACTTGACTTTGTGATCCTCCATCAGCAGCTGCAGTTTCTCTCAGCTGTATCAGTGCAGTCACTGTGACGTCTGACTGACAGAGGTTTTTGTACGACTCTTTATCACTGTGTGAACACATACTGACTGTTGATATAGTGTCTACTCTGACAGTAATAATCTCCTGTATCTTCAGTCTGGACTCCACTGATGGTCAGAGTAAAATCACTGCCAGATCCACTGCCACTGAATCTAGATGGAGTTCCAGTATTACGGGTTGTTGCATAAGATATGAGGAGTTTAGGAGCTTCTCCAGGTTTCTGTGAGTACCAGGCTAAGTAATATTGATTACCACTATATAAAGCCACATCACTGCTGGTTTTACAGTTTATTCTGACTTCTTCTCCTGGTTGAACTGCTGGTATTGATGGACTCTGAGTTACAGTGATCTGTCCTCTACACTCTGAAAGAAAACACAAACAAAAATGAAAATAATATATATAATTATATACAGTATATGATAAATATATATATTGCACATTTTAAGATAATTAATAATTATTGTTAAAACTGTATTACACACCTTGAATAAACAGTGCAATGGTCCAGATGAAGATGTTGATTGTGTTCATTGCTGTAGTTTAGTCTTGTGTGATGATGAAGATTGTGTTCTGCTCTCAGTCATGAAGTGTTAAACTCACAGCACTATAAACACTCTCAGAGCACTGAAGCATGTGCTGACAATGCAAAGTGACTCTCTCTATTTAAATCATTATCCTGAAGACTGTAGATCAGTCACAAACACATTATCAAACAACTTCCTCATGTTGAGAAATACTAAGCTATTATACACACATTTCTGAAAGTCTATTGACAGAATCATACATATTATTGATTCAGTCATTATTAATATTTACATTGCACTTATTTAACAACTGATGAGGAAACTATTGATTTAAAGACATTCATATATATTAACCCTTTACTGCAAATCATTTTGATGGCACATGATAAAAATTATTCCACATCATTTCTTGGCTCATTTGGGAACATTTTATTGATTTATTGATCATTTTCCCTTGGACTCAAATTCCCTTGAACTTGGACTCAAATATAAAGAACTGCGGTCAGTGCTTAACTCAAGGAGTTCAGTTGGCAATATATTCACATAGGCTATTCGAACTTCCCTATTCTTGAGCTAAACGTTGTTAAAACACAAACGACACCTACCCAGCGAGCAAAAAGTCGTTTTTTTACGTCTTTTCTGGACATTGTATAGATGTCAAGTAAAGACGTGCTACAGACGTAATTGTTAGACATCTAAAGGCAGCCAGAATAAAAGTTGTATTAGACGTTTTTTCTGTAGTAGAAATGTAAAAGACTGTTAAAGACCCATACTGACATGGAAATCCCATATGTGCATTTTGCAAGGATCCAACTTTAAAAAAATTTACTTACAAATATTTACAAAACAGTGGCAGTGAGTGAGCTAGTTCTCACTGAGAAAAACCCAGTTATTCTGTTAATGGTTGTCGTGTCATGAAACTGCAGACACACAGACCATAAACCTAAATAAGATTTTAAAGAATATTGATAATATTGAATATTCAATTGAATAACTGTGTAGTGTATATACTTGCATTTGTATATCTTAACAATATAACTGTAATAAACTGCTTACCATTTTCCTGTAAAACAAACTAATCACTCCAAGAAATCAACTATTTAAAACTCAAAATATATTTTTATTACTATTTTGTTCTGCTGGACCAAAACTTAACAGCCGGAAGAGTAACGTATAAATTAACACAATAAAACTTAAAAGCCAGAACAGTAAAGTTGTAAATTAACACAATTTCCCTTTAAATAATCTATAAAATGTTGTTAAAACAATATAACATAACAATTAACAAAATATGGCTGCTATAAGGTTCACAAGCTTCATTTATAGCAGCAAGCAGTTTCAGATGATCGGCTACAGACTTTATTTGGGCCTCTATTGCAGCTGGGTCCCATTTCATGACAGCATCTACAATCAAAGCAAAAAAATCCACATGTAAAATAAATAAATACAAATGCCACTGTTGTGGTTTAGCTTATAGCAGAGATGCATAGTTGAACATTTGAGTACTCGAATCAATTAAATGAAATAAATCACAAATCAAGTAAAATTACATCAAGCCTGATATAAGGCATTCCACACACACACTCACACACACACACACATATAGGTGCCATTTACAACTTCATGCGATTTTAGTGATCGGATAGCTATATGATCTTGAAAAGACCAGGTGTAAATGCCCTCCGAAACGCATTCGTGACGCATTTGAATCTGATTGCTCAAACCACTTCAGGACGAGGTCTGGGCCGCATTCCAGAAGAAACTGGACAAGTGTAAATGCATCTGGTTGTTGAAACCACATGTAAATTTTACTCCTCCTAAAAACGCTCTAAAATAAAGGTGTGAGAGTGTGTTATAGGCTATATGTCATGTTATAGCCAGTTATGACGACGCTACTGCCGCATCGCCGCTGACCATCTAACGTTATTCATCAAGCCAACGTGCAAACTATTGCAAATCAAAGTGAAAGTAAGTCGCAGACGCTTAACACACAGTTATCTCTCCAGGTTAAAAAATTTATTTTGAGTAACTTGAAAAAATTCCCTGGAGGGCTGGCTATCTCCCCCATAGAATCTTTGTTTCGAAATGATAAGGGACTTAAATTCTTCTCCAAAAAGCTTTACAAGACCCTATGTAATCTAAAGGCAGATAATTCTGACAAAATTAAGGGTAAATGGGAATCTGATCTGGGCACGATTGATCCTGATGATTGGAATGCCCTGTGTGGCCAGCCCTCTAGGGTCCTGCTGTCCAACTCCTATTGTGAGAGACAGTTTAAGATTCTGTATAGGCTCTTTATCTCTCCTGAGGCCAGACACAGAATGAATCCTACTTTGTCTGAATTATGTGTGAAATGTAAATCTGCTACTGGATCATTCTTCCACTGTTTGTGGAGCTGTCCTCATATCCAGCAGTTTTGGTCTACAATTATTCAACAGTTCAGTATTATTTTCAAGTGCCATCTACACCTGGGAGCAAGGACCTGCCTATTGGGACTAAATGAGGAGCTGCCTGCAGGCTTTCGTAATAGAGACCTTTTGGACATTCTGTTACATTGCGCCCGGAAATGTATCCTGGTCTTGTGGATTTCTGATAAAGCTCCTACTCTCACTCAATGGCAGCAAACTGTATTGAGCATTATCCCATTTGAAGCCGTTTCCACAGCAATGAAGGACAAACCCTTTTTATTTTACCGGACATGGGACCCATTCTTGGACTATCTGGGAATCTCTGCTTCCCGCAGGTTGAGATCTGGCCTCCTAGGTCTGGCCTGGTCTAAAGATGTAGGGCCATAATCTGCTGTCAAATCGGTTTATATTATGTACTCTGTGATTCTGCTTGGGGTCTGAGTACTTCCTACTTATATCTCCTTGACTGCATAAACTATTTGTATTTTGGGCACTGGCCCTAATGCTTTACCTACTGCTTTGCAAAAAAGTTCAATAAAAATAAGTAAAAAAAACAAAAAAAAAACACACAGTTATCATCATTAAAAGTAAAGAAACAAAATGATCTTACCAGGGCTGTTGCGCTCTATCCTATTGCGGGTTTTTTGATTTAGAAATTTTAACGGATGATCAATAAAATGCAGTTCATATCTGTTGCTTTCGGTGACGTGAACGCCATTAAATTTGCATAGCGAGGGAATCGAAGATCTGATTTATATCCGTTTTGCAAAAACACATTTATGTGACCAGGTGTAAATGGAATTGTTGTGATAAAACAGATAGCTATCCGATCTGAGAAAACGCATCAAGTGGCCAGGTTTAAACAGCCCCATATACACACACACACACACACACACACACACACACACACACACACACACACACACACACACATATTAGGGGTGTAAGTTAACGGTTCACAAAATCCATGGTTCGGTTCAATACGATACCCTTGCGTCATGGTTCGGTACATTTTCGATACAGGAAAAAGAAAGAAATGCCAGAGAAATTAACTTGATTTAATATTTTTTACTTTTTTTTTGTATTAAACTTAATATCATAAAGTATGATTTTTTTTTTTTTTTTTACTTTGAGGAATGATGAAGCTATAATTGACTCTTAGAAGCATCTAAAACAGCTCCTTGAAAAAAAATTTAATGTAATATTGTAGTTATAAACAACATTATAACATTTGAAGGCAGTAATTTTATTCATGTCAAAATAAAACCAACGTAATGTAACTTGAAAGCATTATAGCCTACTATTCCTGCCAAACTTCCATGGTTACAGTTAGTGTTACTACAGTAAATCCATGGTGAATGTTGCTGATCTGTGGACACTGGATTGTTCATTCATGGCACAATGTTTCCACGTCAGCGCTGTTTGATCCGTTAATAACAGAGAAATATGAATGCTTCTCACTAGATCTCGCAGCGATGTTATTACTTCAGTGGGGACCTCTTAGCGCCGTGTAGTAACAGTGTCGCTTGATCAAGATCGGCTCACGCTGCACTGGTCCAAACTGATAAACGGCCCGTGAAGCACATAATAACAGGACCTGCTTTTTGGTCAGTTAGCCTACAGTACCTGCTTTTTTTGTGGAAACCAAATCTTTTGATTGTGAGAGAGCCATGTGTTAAAAGTCAGATGGCACTTAAGCTACTTTATGATTTTCCCTATGTCTGAACAAAAGAAATAAAAGTTAACTATCTATACCATATTGAATTGCATAGCATCATATTTTTGCAATGCGTTGAATCAAAATCGAATCGCACCGGATCGTAATAAAAGTGAATCGTATTGCATTGCATCGGTAGCTGGCAGCTGCTTATATGTATCATTAATGTATTGTATCGTTGGCTATGCATCGAGATGCGCATCGTATCGGCCTCAGTTATGGAGATGCACATCCCTAATACCTACATAGGAAAAGTAACTACATTTACATACTGTGAATCGTTTTTGCATCGAAAATTGCAATTGTATCGAATTATGACATTTTCTTAATCTTACACCCCTAATATAAACACATATAGTACTTTGGAGACCAATTGTGTTGAAATAACATTGAGACAAAGGAGGTAGAGGACGAATACTCACTTCTCTTGGTAGCTGTTCTGATGAATGACGGATCCTGGCCACAGAAAGATAAAAGAGAGAGGTAAAAAGGGGGGAATTAATTAGCATGGGTCACATTTCATTCGTTTTGTCTGTTATCTAAAACTTATGTCTGATAGAAAAATGTGCATCACCAAAAGAAGGAACATGTAGAATAACACAGTCAGATCTGTCCAAACGGTAATCGTTTTTAATAACGTTGTCATCTGTACAAAGAAAAAACTCTTCCGTTTTTAGTACATTGTTGTTGAGTAAAAGTTCCTTAAGTTTGTGTGTTCTTGACGTCTTTTATTTTAACCCTGCAGGTAGTTACATTAACGCATCTATTAATAAAAGTTTTACCTATGTAACTTCGGTATGATGAAAATATAATATAGCAAACCCAAACAAACAACTCAATTATTCTATGTTAAATGGAACTCTTCCACCATATCTAGTTTTAAAATGAATCACAGGAACTTGCCATCCTAGGTCACATTACCATAAATATAATATAAAATTACTATAAGATAAAATTACTTCAGTTTATTTAATTGTCCCCATTTGCTAACCCTTTTGTGGAAGGGCTCTTTGTGAAGGGATTTAGATGTTTGCTTGGAACACCCCTTTAATTGTACATTTATTAAATCACATGTAAGGTTTATAAATAATACTAGGTAAAGGAGAGCAAACTGATTCCCCCTTCATTTTATCTACCTTATGCCGACCGAAAGGTATATGATTTTCTTTCTTCAGATGAAAACACATATTTTAGAAAAAATAAACTAGACTTTTAGAAATATTATCCATCTCTTGTGTTTGTGTGTCAAATAATGCAAGTGAATAGACACCAAAATGCTGAAGGTCGAAAAAGTCCAAGAGCATTGCTCACATGATAAGTGCAGAAAACATCTTGTGTGAACAACACAGCAAGCTGTGAGTAGGCTGTATGAAGTTTCTGGCATATGCACTTGCATTATAGTGGCTTACAATAATGGATAATTTTTCAAAAAATCTTTGTGGAAAGAAAGTCAGATATATATCTGGAATGGCACGAGAGAAGAAAAAAAGAGATCATTTTTTTATTTCGGAGTGCATTGTGCCTTTAAAATTGACTGCGGATTTAGATACTGGGTAACACTTTATTTCGATAGTCCACTTTAAACATTCTACTAACTATAAGTAACTTTGCAACTACATGTCAACTATCTGTCATTAGAGTATTAGTAGACTGTCTGCTTAATATTTGCTAACACTCTGTTTTGTTGGTCCCCTAACAGACATTCTACTGACTATAAGTTACTTGGCAACTACAAGTCAACTTATTCTCCTAACCCATTTCCTAACATCTAAACTTAACCTACCAGTCTATTGACTGTCTGCTACAGCCTACTAATACTCTAATGAGAGTTAGTTGACATGTAGTTGAAAAGTTACTTATAGTTAGTAGAATGTCTAAAGTGGACTATCGAAATAAAGTGTAACCAGACACTGCAGTGGATACTTACTAGTGATGGACTTGTTTCTCTGTTGGTGCCTTTTTTTTTTTAAGTGTGTTAATAGGATTATTGATCGGGTAACATAGGACCATTTTTTAATGTTCCATAAGTGTTATATAAATCTGGAGAACCCTTACTAAAAATTAACAATGTTTTGCGACACCAGTGTTTCCCACACATAGACTAATTCGTGGCGGTGCGCCACAGAATCAACACCGGCCGCCCACATAAGCACAAAACGCAATTTAAAACACGCAGCGTATTCATTCAGCTGCCTTTCCCTGCTCTCCCTCCGTCTCTCTGTCACTCACGCGTCTTTCTCACAAGCAATTTTGTGTCTCGCCAAAGCCTTATTTGATCGCTGAGTGATGTACATGAGAGCTGCGCTTGCGATAGGGCGCATATTACTGAAAGAACCATAGACAGTATATAAACGGAAAGAACGAGTAGAGAGAGAGAGCCCTGGTCGCGCGCGCGCGCACCCTTACCGTCTTCAAACTGTCTTGCTCTCTCTCGCTTCCTTTGCGCATATTAATCAAAATCAATTGAGAATTGACACGATGGTAAAAGATCGGAAGACCGAAGTTTCACGTGGAGCATTCAGGTATTTTTTTCCTGAATTACTGCTGGGTGTTGTGCTTAAAAAAAAAAAAAAAAAAAAAAAAAACGTTGCCTTATCTTCTCTGAAAAGCGTTCCGCACATTCAGCTGACATAAAAAACACTTTAAATAAACAAAACAAAACCTATCCAATCAATGATGAAATGTTTTCTGCGTTGACAAATCTTGTGCGATGGATGTCCTAACTGCCAGGATAATCGCACGCGTTGTACAAGTCCGCTAATGACACGTCCGATTCGCGAACTAATGACTCATTTGAACCGATTCAATCTTTTAGACTGTTTGCAGTAAATGCAGTTGGGTTGTCGAGGTCAAAATTCTAAATAAGCTGTGAATCAAATAAACTTACTATAAATAATGTTATGTCCTTTTTTTACTCTTACACTGAATGTTTGGATTTTGTGAAGGTGTGAATCATTTTTGATTAATATTTAATATAATAAAGTTCTCAATGTTCAAAGTTCAAATTTTTAACTCAGATTATTAACGGATATTATTACCCATTATTACTCAACCTCAAGTTGTTTCAAACCTGTATGAATTTCTTTCTTCTGCTAAACACAAAGAAAGATATTTCGAAGAATGACGGTAAACAGACATACTTGGGTCCCATTGACTTCCATAGTAGGAAAAAAAAAATACTATGGAAGTCAATGGGACCCAAGTTACAGACATTCTTCAAAATATCTTTGTGTTCAGCAGAAGAAAGAAATTCATACAGGTTTGGAACAACTTGAGGGTGAGTAAATGATGACACAATTTTCAACTTTGACGTGAACTAATCCTTTAAAAGAACAGCTCATCCAAAAAATTAAAATAAAAATGTTTTATTTTTATACTCATGTTGAAATTGTATGAGTTTCTTATGTAGAACCATAATTAAGATATCTTGAAAAATGCCTTTTATTTTTGTCATACAATCAATACAGTTGTTTTATTCCCAAAATTCTTGTGTTTCACAGAAGTAAGTTATACAGGTTTGAAAATACTTTCATTTTGAAAGACATTTATTTTTGGGTCAGCTAGGCCTGCAAACTCAAGAAGATAAAGCTTGTCTGGAGGGTTTGAACCAGTGTATTTGAGCAGAGTAACATGTTCTGTCTCTATTTCACACTGGCATGAAGTTGGTTTGACGTTGGACGTTCGATATTCGCATATTTAGGGACCGTCTCAAAATTACATGCGACATTGGTATAAACGTTTCTAACTTCAATAGCATTTGAAGACAATGACTTACAGTCATAAAACCAACTGTACATTGTTCACCCAGGTCTCAGGTATGATGCACACCTTTTAGATTTTTGATATTTATGACAATAAACTGCTAAATCATATGCAAATATTGTTATGTATTTCACTACTGTATGGGGTCATACACAAAATATGACAATATTTAAAGCTCAATAGCATTTGAAGACAATGACTTACAGTCATAAAATCAACTGTACATTGTTCACCCAGGTGTCAGGTATGATGCACACCTTTTAGATTTTTGATATTTATGACAATAAACTGCTAAATCATATGCAAATATTGTTATGTATTTCACTACTGTATGGGGTCATACACAAAATATGACAATATTTAAAGCTCAATAGCATTTGAAGACAATGACTTACAGTCATAAAACCAACTGTACATTGTTCACCCAGGTCTCAGGTATGATGCACACCTTTTAGATTTTTGATATTTATGACAATAAACTGCTAAATCATATACAAATATTGTTATGTATTTCACTACTGTATGGGGTAATACACAAAATATGACAATATTTAAAGCTCAATAGCATTTGAAGACAATGACTTACAGTCATAAAACCAACTGTACATTGTTCACCCAGGTCTCAGGTATGATGCACACCTTTTAGATTTTTGATATTTATGACAATAAACTGCTAAATCATATACAAATATTGTTATGTATTTCACTACTGTATGGGGTAATACACAAAATATGACAATATTTAAAGCTCAATAGCATTTGAAGACAATGACTTACAGTCATAAAACCAACTGTACATTGTTCACCCAGGTCTCAGGTATGATGCACACCTTTTAGATTTTTGATATTTATGACAATAAACTGCTAAATCATATGCAAATATTGTTATGTATTTCACTACTGTATGGGATCATACACAAAATATGACAATATTTAAAGCTCAATAGCATTTGAAGACAATGACTTACAGTCATAAAACCAACTGTACATTGTTCACCCAGGTGTCAGGTGGCACAACAAATGGCATATGACCTGGTGGAGGGACTTCTAAGTTCTAGGAACTGTCTTGATTGACTCTGAGCCCCTCCTCTAACGGGGGAGGGGCTCCTCTCCGTTGTATAGCAACGGGGGAAGGGTCAAGAATCAATTAAGATTTGCATGCTGTTAGCATACTGCAGTCACAGTTAACATGGCCAGATATAAAAAAGGGAAACACAAAAAAGAAAATGATCTTTGGGCAAAGGCTGGTGGCAGAAAAAAAATAATTCAGACATTTTTCAGACATGGCGTGGGAAAAGGACAGGTAAAGTGGTCCACCCTTGCTGTAGCCGTTTTCGACTCCCACTCACCGGACAGAAAACTGGCTAAATGGCTGCAAACTGTTTGGACCGAGGACAGGAAAGGTGTTCGAGAACAGGTGCTTCAAACAGGCAGTTCTGGTAAATATCATATTTATTTGAGTATTTAGTGTTTCTCAGTTTTAGGGGGTAGCTAAATACAAATATATTGCTAAGTAGTTAGCTTAACTATTTTTTTTCCAAGTAGCCTGGCAGTATCTGAGCCATGTGCCATAATAGCATATTACCATCATAGTTATTACCTTGTTATTACATTGTAATTAATGTCTTATTACACAAACACTTACTGCCACTACCAAATGACAAGCATCAATCCTGTGTAAATGCTATATATATTATATTATATTGATTTTGATGGTGTGTTTAATAAGTATATAATAAGTACATATATATATATATATATATATAGTGGAAGTAAGTGTGTTTAAGTACAGTATGTGTGTGTTTAGTAAGACATTAGTTACACACTAATATTTATGATGGTAATATGCTATAAAAGTCTGCTATAATAAGCTATGTAAAATGGTACACAAGACTTCAGATGCAAAAGTGTCTAAGTGCCATCTGAATTTTTCTTCTAAAATTGGCATTTTTTATCAAGCTTTTATATTTATGTTCAGTAATTCCACTTAAATGGCAATTAATAAGTCATTTTCATTGTAATTAAAGTTAAATAACTGAACATATTGTATCTTTAGTTTTAATGTATATGCGACTATGACTTTTGTCCCGATAAACTCCTAGTCAGGTTGTTGGTACATTTGATGTTAGGGTTAGAATATGGTCATGCAGACCAAGTAATAATAAAAAGACAACATTCTAAATATGCATGCTAATAAGCAACTAGTTAATAAACTACTTTATAGCATATTGCCATCTTATTCATTAGCTTGTAACTAATGTCTTATTACACAAGCATTGAATGCTTATTAATAGTAAGGTAGTTGTTAAGTTTAGGATTAAGGGAGGTTAGGGTTAGAATATGGTCATGCAGAATAAGGTATCAATGTGTGCTTTATAATAGTAATATTAATATGCAAGCTATTAAGCAATTAGAGAAAATGCAGTTAGGGATTGACCCAAATATTTTTTAAATTTTTTTATTTAAAGATAGGGAAAATGTTGAGAAAAATTATGAAGTTGATGAGGCAAGTGAAGGGACAAAGGAAAGGAGGGATGAGGATAATACTTGTGACAGGAAAGATGAGGCTGGAGACAGGAACAAAACTGCAGATGAAGATGAGGATAATGATGATACAAGTCCAGGGAACAGTCAGATGATCGGTACAGAGAAAAGAAGGGACAATGATTGTGACAGGAAAGATGAGGCTGGAGACAGGAACAAAACTGCAGATGAAGATGAGGATGATGATGATACAAGTCCAGGGAACAGTCAGATGATCGGTACAGAGAAAAGAAGGGACGATGATAATACTTGTGACAGGAAAGATGAGGCTAGAGACAGGAACAAAACTGCAGATGAAGATGAGGATGATGATGATACAAGTCCAGGGAACAGTCAGATGATCGGTACAGAGAAAAGAAGGGACGATGATAATACTTGTGACAGGAAAGATGAGGCTAGAGACAGGAACAAAACTGCAGATGAAGATGAGGATAATGATGATACAAGTCCAGGGAACAGTCAGATGATCGGTACAGAGAAAAGAAGGGACAATGATTGTGACAGGAAAGATGAGGCTGGAGACAGGAACAAAACTGCAGATGAAGATGAGGATGATGATGATACAAGTCCAGGGAACAGTCAGATGATTGGTACAGAGAAAAGAAGGGACAATGATTGTGACAGGAAAGATGAGGCTGGAGACAGGAACAAAACTGCAGATGAAGATGAGGATGATGATGATACAAGTCCAGGGAACAGTCAGATGATCGGTACAGAGAAAAGAAGGGACGATGACAATAATTGTGACAGGAAAGATGAGGCTGGAGACAGGAACAAAACTGCAGATGAAGATGAGGATAATGATGATACAAGTCCAGGGAACAGTCAGATGATCGGTACAGAGAAAAGAAGGGACAATGATTGTGACAGGAAAGATGAGGCTGGAGACAGGAACAAAACTGCAGATGAAGATGAGGATGATGATGAGACAGACATGGGAAAATGGAGGAAAACAAGACCAGGTCCAAAGAGTTTTGTAGTGGCCATAAAAACAAAAACCTGGAAAAAAATAAAGCCACATGCAGGCCTAACTCAGTTACAACAGCCCTGGACAGATGTCTTGTATGAAGCATTCACAAAAGTAAATCCCTGCTGTGTACTGGCATTTAAGTATCAGCATGTAAAATGCAGGAAGAGTCGTAAAAAAAGAGCACCTTATTTCAAGGCACTTGCCATCTGTATTTTTGAAGATTGCTCAGCAAAATACAAATTTACCATTCAAACAAAGCCCAAACCATGCCAGAAGCATATTGATATCCATGTTTTACGAATTGGTGAAGTGACCCACAAAGAAAAAGATTTAAAATTCAGAAATGCCAAATTCACCAAAAGAGGAAAAATTGCTGCAGAATTAGAAAAAGGAGTAAGCCAGCACTACTATAAATCACTGAGAAACACACCACCAGACGAGATCTTGGCTGGCAACATCTCCAGATGCCTTTCTATGGACGTCTTAAGGGTAATCTCTAGCGAAGTCAGGAAAAGCACCAGACTCCACGATGATGTTATCATGGAGATGATGCTCTGTCAGAAGATAATGAAGGAGTGCAGTGGTACTGCCTCTCAAGTGGCAGGTTATATCCAACACTTACAAGTGGACCCATTTGGTGTCCACTTGTACACAGATTGTGGTCTACGAATACTGGCAGATCATTAAAAAAACTCACCCCCAGTCACATTGCATCTAGATGCTACAGGCAGTGTCATGTCACGCATCCCCAACCAAACCAAAAGGATTCTCTATTATGCTCTTGTTCTCCCTGGAAAGGGAAAAGATAAGCCACCCCTTCCTGTGTCTGAGTTCATATCAAATGAGCACTCCATACCAACTCTCACGTTTTGGCAGATGGAAACACTGAGACAACTGGGCCAGATAACGACACGGAAGGTCCACCAGGTTGAGACCGATTTTAGCTGGGCACTCATTGGTAGTGTCCTCCTGGCCTTCAATAAAGAAAGTGTCTCATCCTACTTAAACAGAGCACATTTAATTGTCAGCCAAAAAGTGAAAAGTGCAGATGCTTTCAATTTCACAGTGCTCCATCTTTGTTCTTCTCATATAATAAAGGCTGTAACTCAAGGATTTGCTAAGAAAACTGGCGAGTATGCTGTAAAGGAATATGCCACCTATTGTTTTGGCCTTCTTCTTAACAGCACCACCCTACAAGAAGCACTTAACCACTTTCAGGATATGGCTATGTTGTTCATGTCAGCAAACAAGTCCAATGCAGTTATGGCAGCAAAGAACACACTGGACCAAAAAATCCTGAAGTCCAAACCTACTACTATGGATGAAACACTTCCGCCATACGTAGAAGACATGGAGAGGAGCAGCAACATCAAGACAATATGTGGCAAATCTCCCTTCACACATTTATTCAATGATGTTCTAGAGAGGACCAGGTGCACACAGACAGAGAGTGGAACAAATAATGAATTCTACTGCCCAGGGATAATCAATTTCCTCATGAGCAACTACATGGGCATTTTTCCCCTTTGGAGTGGCATGTTGCTTGGGGACCTGAGCAGATTCTCCAAAGAGAGTAATAAAGAAATAAAAACAAGGGAGACAAATTGCCATGTGGAGCAGTGGTTCTCAATTGTGAAGAATCACATATTACACCGAAAGAGGTTCCTGCGTCCAGCTGATTTCATTACAAAGATGTTTAACTCTCTGCAAGGAAGATATACACAACATCAGATGATGCATAATCTTGGTAGTCTGTCCCAAGTTGCATCTCCAAAGCATCAGACCATTGACCAACAAGAGGAGCAATGGGCCAAAAGATCCCTATCTGAAAGATCAGCGAAACATCATTCAAAGTATTTTGATCCACCAGAAGTAGTGCCACAACCAAAAAGAAGAAAAACAAAGCAAACTTCTGAGGGTCAGTCAGAGGTCACATCAGCCCAGGTATTATGAAATTCTCAATCATACCATAAAGCTTTTGTTCATATTAACTCAAAACACATTTAAAATTGTCTGTCTGTCTGTCTGTCTGTCTGTCTGTCTCTCTGTCTGTCTGTCTGTCTGTCTATCTATCTATCTATCTATCTATCTATCTATCTATCTATCTATCTATCTATCTATCTATCTATCTATCTATCTATCTATCTATCTATCATCAGATTGTGCATAATCTTGCATCTCAAGAGCAACAGACCATTGACAAACTAAAGGAGAAATTGGCTAAGGGGCCCCTATCTGAAAAATCAGATTTTGATCCACCAGACATAGTGCCAAAATCAAAAAGATGCAAAACTAAGCAAACTTCTGAGGGTCAGTCAGAGGTCACATCAGCCCAGGTATTATGAAATTCTCAATCATACCATAAAGCTTTTGTTCATATTAACTCAAAACACATTTAATATTGTCTGTCTGTCTGTCTGTCTGTCTGTCTGTCTGTCTGTCTATCTATCTATCTATCTATCTATCTACTGTATCTATCTATCATCTATCTATCTATCTATCTATCTATCTATCTATCTATCTATCTATCATCAGATTGTGCATAATCTTGCATCTCAAGAGCAACAGACCATTGACAAACTAAAGGAGAAATTGGCTAAGGGGCCCCTATCTGAAAAATCTGATTTTGATCCACCAGACATAGTGCCAAAATCAAAAAGAAGCAAAACTAAGCAAACTTCTGAGGGTCAGTCAGAGGTCACATCAGCCCAGGTATTATGAAATTCTCAATCATACCATAAAGCTTTTGTTCATATTACAGTTTTTCTCAGTCGTTTTGGTGCATTTCTCACATCACTATTTACATTTGCACAACAGTTAATGCAGTTCTCAAAACAATTATTACAAACTGCAAACCCTAGTTGATAACCTGCAAAAGCGTGTCACTTGCTCAAAATGGAGATAGCTCATTCCTCAAAAGCAAGTATTCATGTCAATGAAAGTGTCAGTGTCATCAAGATGAAAAGTTCTGACACCATTGTTTATGAACAAGATAGTCAAATGGCTTTGTCATGTTTTCATTATGACAGTTTACTCTGTAAATGTTTTCCAATGCAAAAAAGTCAGATCTTGGTGACACTACCTGGAAATGCTCAAGACGGCACTATATACTATTTGCACAGCCATTTGAAAAATACAGTAAAGTTACACATTACTGTATTTAGTGAGGAAACTGAGTAAAAGACACTGAATATGTATGTTTCACATTTTTACTGCATATGCTCTTTGCAATTCTAATTTGTTCACAGCATTGTGCAAAATAAAGAATACACCCTTATTTACAACAAACATAAACTCCCTTTGGGTAGAGCTGTGCACAACTGGAAACAATATTGCAGTACATATTGGAACTGAACATACAACATACATAGTACTGTAATCATTCATGCACATCCAGACGAGCTGAGATTCACCTGAGAGAAATTGTTCAGTTTAGGAGACATTTTCAGAAAAAAAAAAATATATATATTTTTTAAAATGTGTAAAATTTGCTTGACAGATTTTGACAACTAGTTCAACATTTTTGTATGTAATGACTCAAGCAATGAAATGAGGACTATTAGTTTTATATGGAATGACTATTCAGCATTCACAAGTATAGTTAATTTTGACTGACATGACATAAGCAAATGATAATGTTATAAAACAGCAGAGAGTTGTATGAAAGCAACTGATGCATGTCCAAAAGCATTTGCAATTTGTTGGAAGGAATGAGAAACTGCTACTATGATGTGCACAAATGACTAAATGTTGTTGAGGTTGAACTAACTGTTGTGCAAATGTAAATAGTGATGTGAGAAATGCACCAAAGCGACTGAGAAAAACTGTAACTCAAAACATTGATCTATCATCAGATGAAAAGATCAGTGAAACATTTTTTTGCAATTGTAATTTTTTTAAATTGCAATTAAAGATCGAAATTTAGAAATAAATTAAGAACGAAAAATTTGTTCATACTCGTTTGTAATTTATTAAAAAGACACACGCAAGTGTGGATCTTTAATTTTTAATTTGAAAATAAAACTTGCTTACACTACAGTAACTCAGTATTTATTTTATATACAAATATTCCATTTCAGGTCAAAGCTCTGTGGTCTAAGAAAGCATGTGAGATAGTTGTTGCCATCATACAGTCAAAAGACAAAAAAAGGTCTTACATCCTCCATCATTCAGAAATGAAAACACTCCAGCCACACAGATGGCTGATGGGGGAGGTAAGAAAAAAAATTCATATCTTTGGGAAATGCTTTGCAACTGAAAAATAATCTGTGAACAGGATATAGAAATTTAAAGATGACAATGTTATCAATATCAATTAATCACTGAATGAAGCAACTATCCTTTATTTTTTTCTCTTTTGATCTTAGACAATCCAATGCTATCTGCATGTGTTAGTGAACAACAGTGACCAGGGACATAGAATTTATGTACTAGATCACTACACAGCAAATGTGATAATTAGATCACTACACAGCAAATGTGATAATTAATGACGAAAGAGAAAAAGTACGGAGAAACATTCTATCAAAGGTAAACATAATCTTTATCTTTTATTTTCTTAAATAATAAAAAATTTAGACAGTTATAAAACAATGAAATGTATCAATGAAATTTCAGGTGGACTTTTATGACTACGAGGGAATTATAAGTTTCCTGAATGTCGACGAGAATCATTGGATGTTTTTGGTGAATACATTTTATGGTCCTTTTTTAATACATTATATGATTAGACATAGTTACTCTATTCTAATTATGATGGCTGGTATTTGAAGTCTTGGCTCATCTGAATTCATCTAAATTATGAACATCCTCTATAGAGGATGTTCATAATTTAGATGAATTCAGATGAGCCAAGACTTCAAATACCAGCCATCATAATTCAAATATAAACAAACAAAGGCTGTGTCTACACCACACACAAGAGTCTGGATTAGTTGAATGAATGAATGAATGAATGAATGAATGAATGAATGAATGAATGAATGAATGAATGAATGAATGAAGTTTAGTTTCACAGTTTCATGTATGAAATTTAGTTAACTATTTAGTTATCTATTATCTGTTATTTATCTATTATCTATTTAGTTTAATCTTTTTTTTTTATCTTGCACAGTATCTCCACGCAGCATCCAGCCAGGTGTTTGTCATAGACCCAAAGGGACATGATGAACAAGAAAAATCCATGCATGCAGCCAGTAAATTTCGGTTAGATTTTTGCTTGTTATATACCGTAGAATGAAAAATCCAAAACTGGTATGCACAGCCCAAACACCCAGATTGGGCTCAGGTGCAGGACATCAAAATAACAACAAAATTTTTTATTTTTTGTTGTGGTTTTTTTGGGGTAGGGATAATGGAGAATTGACAAAACAATATAGGGTAGAAGAGTGGGGATTTGATCAGGAAAATACTCTATGATCCAGGACACATCCCCCCCATCCTCTGTAGTGTAGAACAACAGAAACTGATTTGGCACTGATTTGGCACCTTTCTCTACATTTAGATGAGGGATGTCAAACTCAGTTCCTGGAGGGGCACATCCCTGAAGAGTTTAGCTTCAACCCTAATTAAACACACCTGATCAGCTAATCAAGTCCTTCAGGCTTATTTGAAAACTGTGTGTGTGTGTGTGTGTGTGTGTGTGTGTGTGTGTGTGTGTGTGTGTGTGTGTGTGTGTGTGTGTGTGTGTGTGTGTCTGTGTCTGTGTCTGTGTGTGTGTGTGTGTGTGTGTGTTGAAGCAGGGTTGGAACTAAACTCTGTAGGGCTGTGGCCCTCCAGGAACTGAGTTTGACACCTGTGGTTTAGACTCGACAAAGTGGTAACAAACACAAAGATTGTTTACATTTAATGTGTATGTTAATGATTGTCTTTATTTACATTAGAGAGTTCTTCAAGATGAGACGAATCTGTCTCAATAAAAATGACTGGGTGGACATAAAATGGAATGAAGGACTAATTATCCATTCCAAACAACGAGACGGGTACAGCTGTGGAGTGTTTGTAATGCAGGTTGGTTTTCCTCAATAAACTGTGAAAACAAATTCTTATAATAAACAGTTTTGTATAAATTTGGTGCAAAATGTTGATTTTTACATTTAGTAATTTAGTCACTGTACATGAAGATGATCCAAATAGTCTACTGAATATGATTTATGGACTTGTATGTATTTTTTTGTATGTGTTGCTGATGTGGTGAAACAATCTCCCCTGGAAAATAAAAAAAACCCTTAACTTATCTTGAATTATGTAGATGGCAAAAGAAGTTGTTGGTGCTTTCCCAAGTATCCCTTGCCATTTTGCAATACACTCAGCCAGGGAGCAAATGAAACATATGCGACTGACGATGGCAGAGGAACTTCTGAAAGGCTCAGGTTTTTTATTTCTTGTACAAAAACGCCTGTCATAAAGTGTAGATTTGTTTTATCACATTAAACCACACACTTTGTAACACAATACTATTCTTTTTTTACATGAGGAATACAAGATCTGTAAAAATTAAGTAGTAAACATATGGTAATGTATGTTATGCTATTTACAGTATGCACCATTTGTCAACACAGCTAACATATAACTCTGTGTTTTCAGTATTCAAGAGGGGACATTGTTGCTCATTATGTGCTGCCTCAAAACCCCCCAGTGGTGGTGCTGAAACATTTTGGGTGGGTAATGTAGCACTGATTATACAATTTGGTAACACTTTATAATAAGTATACAGTAATAAAGTACATACATATTAACAACAATTTTTGTTATTTATTTATTTATTTATTATGTATAGTCAATTCATAGTTTATACATTGTAGTCTCTACATTGTTAATATTTAATAAGCTATATACAAAATAGTAAGTTTTTGATTCATTGTCACTGTAACAATTATTATTGTTTAATCAGCTCATAGTAAAAAAAAAAAAAAATTGGTAATGAGTAAATTATTCTCACTTTAGATTAGGAACATTAGGAACATTAGAAAATTGAATTGGAATTGAGTGATGAAGTAATTGATTACTGAGCATTATTATAAAGTTATTATTATCTTTTAACAGATTGAATGTCACCGCTGCAAGAGGTGGTTCCATGGGGCATGCCTTTCTATGTCACCAAAGAAGTTCAAGAGAGTTCAGAAGGTTGAGTGGAAGTGCTGCCTATGCAAATAGTTGTGGATTGGTCACTGGTATTTGTACAGTTCCCTACAAGTACCAAAAAAGAGTCAAAGGCCAAAAAAGAGTCTTGTTGGCTGCCGACGGAAATAAAATGAATACAAATAAACATGTTTGATATATTAAGATATTTTGTATCATCATTTTTTAATTGCACTTTAAATATTGTCATATTTTGTGTATGACCCCATACAGTAGTGAAATACATAACAATATTTGTATATGATTTAGCAGTTTATTGTCATAAATATCAAAAATCTAAAAGGTGTGCATCATACCTGACACCTGGGTGAACAATGTACAGTTGGTTTTATGACTGTAAGTCATTGTCTTCAAATGCTATTGAGCTTTAAATATTGTCATATTTTGTGTATGATCCCATAGTAGTGAAATACATAACAATATTTGTATATGATTTAGCAGTTTATTGTCATAAATATCAAAAATCTAAAAGGTGTGCATCATACCTGACACCTGGGTGAACAATGTACAGTTGGTTTTATGACTGTAAGTCATTGTCTTCAAATGCTATTGAGCTTTAAATATTGTCATATTTTGTGTATGACCCCATACAGTAGTGAAATACATAACAATATTTGTATATGATTTAGCAGTTTATTGTCATAAATATCAAAAATCTAAAAGGTGTGCATCATACCTGACACCTGGGTGAACAATGTACAGTTGGTTTTATGACTGTAAGTCATTGTCTTCAAATGCTATTGAGCTTTAAATATTGTCATATTTTGTGTATGACCCCATACAGTAGTGAAATACATAACAATATTTGTATATGATTTAGCAGTTTATTGTCATAAATATCAAAAATCTAAAAGGTGTGCATCATACCTGAGACCTGGGTGAACAATGTACAGTTGGTTTTATGACTGTAAGTCATTGTCTTCAAATGCTATTGAGCTTTAAATATTGTCATATTTTGTGTATGATCCCATAGTAGTGAAATACATAACAATATTTGTATATGATTTAGCAGTTTATTGTCATAAATATCAAAAATCTAAAAGGTGTGCATCATACCTGAGACCTGGGTGAACAATGTACAGTTGGTTCCCTTTCAAGGGAACTCCCGTTGCGTCGAAAAGCTGACGCTATGGGAACGCTTTGCGTGATGACGTCTTGAAGCACATGTAAAATCAGTCCAATGGTGTGGCGGAACGTCAGAGGCGGGTGACGTCACGTACCAGGAAGCTATAAAAGCCGGCCCGAAACAGAAAACGAAAGCTTTCTGAGTCTTCAGTTGCGCTCTGTGTTGAATCTGTCCTTGTTATTTGGTGTTGTCTGTCTATATTATATATATATATTCAGTATGGCGAGCAAGCAGCAGTTTAGAGTGTGTGTCCATCCCTGCCCGCGTTATTTAACGGGAGGTGATACTCACACTCTTTGTGTTGTTTGTTTGGGTGAGGAGCATGCCCAGTCAGCACTCGAGGGTGGTGACTGTGTGCATTGCGTCGCGCTTCCATTGCGCACGCTCCGATCCCGCTTGGCTCGGTTCAATCCCGATCGCGTTCCCCAGGGCTCGGGTCCCGCCGCGGCTGAGGCTCGGCGGCGATCTCAGACCTGGGGTTCGCAAATGGATCTGTCAGTGGATGTTGAGACGGGCTCTGCCTTATCTCAGCATCAATCTGACAGATCCAGTGCCTCTCATCAGGGTGTGGAAGCAAGGGGCCATAGAATATGTACCCCCCTCCAACAGGGAAACCGGGTTTTACAACCGGTACTTCATAGTTCCAAAAAAGGACGGGGGATTGCGTCCCATTTTAGATCTTCGAGTTCTGTACGAGTACATGCAGCTCAAGTTCAAAATGTTAACCTTGAGACAAATCGTGCCACAGATCAGGTCCGAGGACTGGTTTGTCACGATAGACCTCAAGGACGCATATTTCCATCCGTCCGTGTCATTGGAAGTTCCTGAGGTTTGCTTTCGGGGGCAAAGCATACCAATATCGAGTTCTTCCATTCGGCCTAGCTTTATCACCCCGCACTTTCACCAAATGCGTGGATGCAGCTCTGGCGCCTCTGCGCCTCCGGGGTATTCGCATCACGAACTAATGGCGGTTCAACATCGAGATGTTGTTCTCGCCCATATGAAAGAGTTGGGGTTACGGCTGAACGCCAAGAAGAGTGTGCTTTCTCCATTTTAGAGGACCACTTTTTTAGGCGTGGTTTGGGATTCAGTGTCGATGCAGGCGCGCCTGTCATCGCCACGCTTCGATTCCATCCTGGCAGCTGTGAGAAGTGTAAAGCTAGGCCAGCTACTCACTGTCAAACAGTTCCAGAGACTGTTGGGTCTCATGGCAGCAGCTTCCAACGGGATACCTTTTGGACTGCTGCACATGAGGCCCCTGCAGTGGTGGCTCAGGACCAGAGGGTTTTTCCCCGAGGGGCAACCCATTTCGCACAATCAAGGTCACGCGGTGATGCCTACGTGCCTTGGTTATGTGGAAGAAACCTTGGTTCCTTTCCCAGGGCCCAGTGCTGGGAGCTCCTTGTCGTCGCAAACTGCTAACGACGGATGCTTCCCTCACGGGTTGGGGAGCGATCCTGAGGGTCGCTCATCTCAAGGTCTGTGGGAAGACCATCATCGTTCCTGGCATTCTATAGCCTAGAGATGTTAGCTGTCTTCCGGGCTCTGAGGAGCTTTATCACAGGTCTCAGGGGACACCATGTGTAGTACATACGGACAACACGTCGGTAGTCGCCTATATCAAGGGGGTTTGCGCTGGCATGCCATATCCTCTTGTGGTCCCAGGGGGAGTTGCTGTCACTCAAGGCAGCCTACATCCCCGGGGTCCAGAATATAGGAGCAGACACTCTGTCGAGACAGGGGCCGAGGCCCGGGGAATGGTGGCTCCACCCCCGAGGTGGTGGAGCTGATATGGAAATTATAAGTGGATCTGTTTGCGTCTCGAGAGACGTCTCACTGTCCACTTTGGTTCTCCTTCACGCATCCAGCTCCTCTGGGACTGGATGCTATGGTACAGACGTGGCCGAGGCTACGTCTGTACGCCTTTCCCCCAGTTGCTCTGCTCCCGGGAGTTCTGGAAAGAGTTCGCAGGGACCGGGTTTGCCTGCTTTTTATAGCCCCGCGCTGGCCGGGCAGAGTATGGTTTCCCGATCTTGTGTCCCTCCTCGACGGGCATCCTCTGGAGTTACCCGTCAGGAGGGACCTTCTGTCCCAGGCAGAGGGCTCGATATTTCACCCTCGGCCAGAACTGTGGAACCTGTGGGCTTGGCCTCTGAGGGGGCCCAGCTCATAGAGTCAGGTCTCTCAACCGAGGTTGTTGAGACCATTCTACAGTCCAGAGCTCCCTCCACGAGGAAACTTTATGCCCTGAAGTGGAGAGTATTCACTTCTTGGTGTAGTGACCGTCGGTTGGACCCAGTCCACTGCCCAATTGGTACAGTGCTGGAGTTCCTGCAGGAACGGTTCACTGCAGGTCTGACCCCGTCCACTTTAAAGGTCTATGTGGCGGCCATAGGTGCTTACCACAGTCCTTTGGGTGGAATGTCTGTGGGGAAAGACCCCTTGGTATCTCGTTTCCTTCGTGGCACTTGGAGGTCCTCCTCCCTTTCGAAATCGGACCAGGAGGCGAATAATTTGCTTTGCCCTGTTCGGGCGTTAGACGCGTATGTCCACAGAGCTGCCCTGTGGCGTAAAAGTGACTTTTGCTCCCCTAACAAGGGAGGTCCAGTGTCTAAGCAAAGGATGAGCAAGTGGGTGGTTGAGACTATCTCACTGGCTTATGAGGCGGCTGGACAGCCTTCTCCTTTGGCTGTCCGGTCGCTCTCTACTAGGAGTATGGCGGCCTCTAAGGCCCTTATATCAGGAGTATCGTTACAGGACGTCTGTGATGCGGCAGGCTGGTCCTCACCGCACACCTTCGTCAGGTTCTACTCTCTGGATTTAGACTCTACTCTAGGGTCTCATGTTTTGTCTTCTTAGTGCTGCTCACATGATTACACACAGGACAGACATTTGTAGCTATGGAGGCGTTGGTATAGACGTTCCCATAGCGTCAGCTTTTCGACGCAACGGGAGTTCCCTTGAAAGGGAACGCCTCGGTTACGACTGTAACCTCGGTTCCCTGAAGAGGGAACGAGCGTTGCGTCGCCTTGCCATATCTCCTTCATGCCTGTCAGCGCGACTTCAGACTTTACGAAGCTTTCGTTTTCTGTTTCGGGCCGGCTTTTATAGCTTCCTGGTACGTGACGTCACCCGCCTCTGACGTTCCGCCACACCATTGGACTGATTTTACATGTGCTTCAAGACGTCATCACGCAAAGCGTTCCCATAGCGTCAGCTTTTCGACGCAACGCTCGTTCCCTCTTCAGGGAACCGAGGTTACAGTCGTAACCGAGGCGTTTTATGACTGTAAGTCATTGTCTTCAAATGCTATTGAGCTTTAAATATTGTCATATTTTGTGTATGACCCCATACAGTAGTGAAATACATAACAATATTTGCATATGATTTAGCAGTTTATTGTCATAAATATCAAAAATCTAAAAGGTGTGCATCATACCTGAGACCTGGGTGAACAATGTACAGTTGGTTTTATGACTGTAAGTCATTGTCTTCAAATGCTATTGAGCTTTAAATATTGTCATATTTTGTGTATGATCCCATACAGTAGTGAAATACATAACAATATTTGTATATGATTTAGCAGTTTATTGTCATAAATATCAAAAATCTAAAAGGTGTGCATCATACCTGACACCTGGGTGAACAATGTACAGTTGGTTTTATGACTGTAAGTCATTGTCTTCAAATGCTATTGAGCTTTAAATATTGTCATATTTTGTGTATGACCCCATACAGTAGTGAAATACATAACAATATTTGCATATGATTTAGCAGTTTATTGTCATAAATATCAAAAATCTAAAAGGTGTGCATCATACCTGAGACCTGGGTGAACAATGTACAGTTGGTTTTATGACTGTAAGTCATTGTCTTCAAATGCTATTGAAGTTAGAAACGTTTATACCAATGTCGCATGTAATTTTGAGACGGTCCCTAAATATGCGAATATCGAACGTCCAACGTCAAACCAACTTCATGCCAGTCTATTTCACGTGTATTTTATGACAATACTCACCGCATCTGAACATCGTGTGGCTGGATAGCCTAATATTTATTCCCCAAATGCCTGGATCATGAAGGAAACACACACATACACATCAATATTAGTTATTTGTTTTACTTACTAACGGAGACATTTGCAAAAGCTTGCAAAATTGACTCACCAGCTCCAAAACATATTATTACGACTCGTTAATTTAACTGATCGGTTGTTAGCCATCCCGCGATCAACAATAGCCAAAAGCCTAGTTTGGAGATTCTTAGAGTAAGACTGTGACAGTTCCTTTCTGTCTAAAGATACAATATTCTCAGTTCACTCGTTGTAAAGCTCCCATGCTGAGTTTTATTTTATTTTTTATCATAAACTAAGTTAGACAAGTTACACATGCTAGCAGCACATAACATTAATACATTGGAATACCGTGCACTAATAATATTTCTCTAATCGCGTTTAGATTCTCAATTTAATACACTATATCTTGATGTAGCAGAATTTGTATAAAATAAAGTTATTTACCTTCCGTAGATTGCAATATGTCCGTTGTTAAAATTCGTTGTCCATATTCCTTGTTTGTTCTTCATTTACATCCAGCAACACCCAGCAACTCGCTCAAAATAAACATTTAGCAGTCCGATGTAAAATAATCCATGTTTTAAACGATGTAAAACCCACAGAATAGGCTTATATTGAAGATCCCGCGCAGCAGCAAAGCAAACACCGACTCGCTCAACTGACGTTTATTCAAACTTGACTCGTAAAGGCGCGCATATTGTCATTGGCTAGATTCCTGGATGACAGTCAGAATAAACAGAGAATAACCAATCATGCTCAAAACAGCTAGGAGAGACAGCCAATAGTGTGGCAACATTGCAATTACAGGAAAATATGAATATATAATATATAATGTGTTATTTATTTGGTTGTATTTGTAGACTGGCTGTTATATTTAATCAATTGAAAATTGTTTTTTCATTGCAGTGCATGATTAAAAATTAAACATTAAAAATAAAAGATTGAAAATACTGTAAGAACATACAGTAACTGACCATATATAATATTTATTTACAACTGTTCTGATAAAGCGCAATTTAATAGAGCAAACAGTATATTAAACAGAGCAAACACTGCATATATTCATATACAATTCTGTATAGATCTATATGAAAATCTAATGAACTGGTATCATGGTGGTGACAGTTACATTCATGTGACCCATAATGACCCTTTTACACTTTCACAAATTCTTGACCTTTCCTTTAGAAACACTCTTATGCCTAATAATGTCAACATCCTTTTCACCCTGTGTGGCACTGGTACACAACCTGTTGGTTTAGAGTTAATCCTCTGTCCAACGCAACACTTTGGTAACATTGGCATAATTATATACAAGTTACAACATAATACCCCGGGTTTCACACTTCACAGGCAAGACTTAAGCCTGTAGTCCCAGACTAAAATGCATGTTTGAGCAGTATTACCTGAAAGCAACTGACATATCTTATGGCAGTGCCATTGTTTTGTCTCAAGATGCACGCCAGTAATGTTTTTTTTTCTTTTTTTTCTAAGGCACATTTTTAAAAGCTATAATTAAATACCCAAATTGAACTAAGGACAAATCCTGGCTTTATCTAAACCCTGTCTGTGAAACCGGGTCTGGGTTAGAAATTAAGGGTTAAGGTTAACCCTAACCCTAACCCTAACCTTAAGACTTGTCTACAGACTTTTATTTAACAGCATGGTGTTAACTGCAGTGGTTAGGCCTTTAGCATTGATAAAGGACAAAAATCTTCTCACTGTGACAGTCTGTTTAGTAAAGATTGTTTGTATGGATTGTCCCTAAACTAGAGCTATTGATGCATTCAAGACATACCTGTATCATAAAGATCGTATTTACAAATTGAACATACATGAACGCCGCCACAATGATGAAAATATGAGTAGGAAGCTTGGGATTTTCTTTAAGCCCGATCTTGAAGAGTTATGAATGAATGAATGAATGAATGAGGCATTTATATAGCGCTTTCATATGTACTACTGTACACCCAAAGCACTTTACAATCATATCAGGGAATCTCTCCTCAACCCCCACCAGTGTGCAGCATCCACTTGGATGATCAGAAACATGTAATACCACAATACTTTGGTATTTAGCAGTTACATTGTCAGGCTTTTCTATTTACGATGAAGTAAGCTAATGCCTGCACAAAATATGACAGTCAAGTCAAGTCAAGTCAAGTATATTTGTATAGCGCTTTTCACAATACACAGATTGTATCAAAGCAGCTTCACAGTATTAAATTAAAATAATACAACAAGGTTTGTTTCTAGTGGAATTTATTGATTTGGTAAAATCAAATTAAATATCCCCAGAATATCCCCAACTGAGCAAGCCAAAGGCAACAGTGGCAAGGAACCGAAAAACTCCATCAGGTGACCTAATGGTGTCCTAAAACTCCATCAGGTGACCTAATGGTGTCCTAAAACTCCATCAGGTGACCCAATGGAGAAAAAAAAACCTTGGGAGAACCCAGGCTCAGTCGGGGGCCAGTTCTCCTCTGGCGTTTATTAACTAGAGGCCGGATTGTAGTGTGAACTGTAAGATTAAAAATATTATATGAATGCCTGGCTGAAGAGATGCGACTTTAATCTAGTTTTAAACTGGGAGAGCGAGTCTGAGCAACGAACACTATCAGGAAGGCTATTCCAGAGTTTTGGAGCTAAATGTGAAAATGCTCTCCCTCCTTTGGTGGTTCTGGATATCCTAGGTATGACCAAAAACCTTGAATTTAGTGATCTTAAAGAGCGCGATGGATTATAGTGCGATAGAAGATCCGTTAAATAGACTGGAGCTAAGCCGTTTAGGGCTTATAGTACAGTATTATAGTATAACAATATAACATGTAATGATACATTTTACAGTGGCTTCATAAATTCATTTAAAACATAAAAACAAAACAAATAGTAAAACCTCATGAATACAAACTTCCCAGGAGGACTTAAAAGTGCCATGTGTGCATCATGAACCCTGTTGGTGTCTAACCAGCAAGATCAATTTAACAGTTAATGATATAGTCCGTAAATTAACAGTCAGTTAATTAATTTACAGATATTGTTTGTCATTTTGTTCTGAACTAGTTCTGGCTATCAGTCATTGACTGTTTCTGGATGTCAACGGACGTCCAGATTATAGTCAGTATGAACGTCTTTTCTGAACTAGTTCTGGCTGTCTGTGGACGTTTAGATTATGGCCGGATTGGACATCTTTATTCACGTCATTTATGGACTGTTTCTGGATGTCAACGGATGTCCAGATTATAGTCAGAATGAACATCTGTTCTGAACTAGTTCTGGCTGTCAGTGGACGTTTAGATTATGGCCAGATTGGACATCTTTATTCACGTCATTTATGGACTGTTTCTGGATGTCAACGGACGTCCAGATTATAGTCAGAATGAACGTCTTTTCTGAACTAGTTCTGGCTGTCAGTGGACGTTTAGATTATGGCTGGATTGGACATCTTTATTCACGTCATTTATGGACTGTTTCTGGATGTCAACGGACGTCCAGATTATAGCCACTATGAACGTCTTTTCTGAACTAGTTCTGGCTGTCAGTGGACGTTTAGATTATGGCCAGATTGGACATAATTTCTCAGTGTCATTAATCGACTAATTCTGGCTGTCAATGGACGTTCAGATCATGGCCTGGACGGACGGACTTGATATCAACCTGTTTTGTACGTCCACAGACGTCGCTTGCTCAGTGGGTCATATCTTCAAGCTTGCCCAATAAATAAGTATCCTCAACTCTGTTTTCTCTGTTCTCCACTTTCTCAGCTCTATTTGCTACATACTTTGACGTAATTGTATATTTTGATAAATAGTACAATATGTTTTTCTTTGATTTATGTCAATTAGTGTATGCTTGTTTCCATCTGTTTGTCTGTTATAAGCAGATGGCCTTTGTATCTGTTTGCTTGCTGTTTGTTTGCTATTTGTACTGCATTGTGAAGCGACCTTGGGTTCTTGAAAGGCGCTATAGAAAATAAACATATTATTATTATTATTATTATTACTACATATTACAGCATTGTTTCAATACAAGACATACCAATGGACTTGCACAGCTTTCTGTCTTTGGGCACCAGATGTTCCTTCCTCACCCGAAACAAGATGGTTATAATTAAGGTAATTTACCATACAATTCCGAATTCGTCCATAGAGTGACGCCGGGGCGCTTGACCATGCTTCAGGTTTTGACGCCTTGGGAGTGAGAATGGGTTAAATATCAGCACTAACTCTTATTTCATATCAAATAAATTACTATTGATAAATGTATATTTTTAAAGTCTTTAGAAACTTTGAACTAAACATTGATATTGATATTATGTTGATCCTCCATCAGCAGCTGCAGTTTCTCTCAGCTGTATCAGTGCAGTCACTGTGACGTCTGACTGACAGAGGTTTTTGTACGACTCTTTATCACTGTGTGAACACATTGCTACCACTGATACTGTGTAAACTCTGACAGTAATAATCTCCTGTATCTTCAGTCTGGACTCCACTGATGGTCAGAGTAAAATCACTGCCAGATCCACTGCCACTGAATCTAGATGGAGTTCCAGTATTACGGGTGTTTATATATTTAATCAGGAGTTTAGGAGCTTCTCCAGGTTTCTGCTGATACCAGTGTAAGTAGCTGCCTAATATTCCTACATCTATATTACACTCTATTGTTGCTGTTTGACCCTGTTGGACAGTTTTAACTTCAGGTTGAGTCAGAGTCACTCCTCTGGATTCTGAAGAAGAGAAAAGAAAAACTATTAGTGTTTAAAACTATTATCATCATGTACTTTTACAAAAACAGCAAAACCAGACTCAGTTTTTACATCTTACCTTGAATAAACAGTGCAATGGTCCAGATGAAGATGTTGATTGTGTTCATTGCTGTAGTTTAGTCTTGTGTGATGATGAAGAGTGTGTTCTGTTCTGCTCTCAGTCATGAAGTGTTAAACTCACAGCACTATAAACACTCTCAGAGCACTGAAGCATGTGCTGACAATGCAAAGAAGTGGGCAGGATTTACAACAGCTTGTGCTGAGAACAAACTAATATACACTAGAGTTACAGAATCATGACTTTATTTTGTATTTTTCTTGTGACTCCTGAGACACTGAGGATGTGCAGATGAACGTCCATCTCTGTGTCCATATTCAGTCATGTGACCATCATCACTGCTACACTTCCACTAGATGAACCGCCATCACTAAAGTAAGATCATGAATCATGAGTCTGTTCAGAAAGTATCAGGACTGATTGTGAATCTCTAATCAGAGTTCATGGTGTCACTCCATCTATCATGAAGCCTCATGTGTGTCTGAAATCATCAAATGGAGAAGAAACAGGCTGTTAAAGATGGAGACATATTAGAGCTTGTTCACGTTTCATGATCTTGTGTGGAGATTCATAACCAGTCCAGATACAGAACAGACCTTGAATATGAAAACATGCTTGACTGTGTAGAACATGCAAAATACCTTTTATATTTTCATTGTTGACACTTTCTATTGACTTTGGCTCTAATATTCAATAAACTCATTATTTGAAGAGATTTTCACTGAAGATTGAAGTCTGAAGCTGCAGGTTTTTCTGTGAATCATGATGATTGATCTGCATATGAAGAACAGAAGCATCATTATGAGAAACTCCACAACATCATCCATGATCAAAGAGGTCAAAGGTCACCTCAGAGGTCACAGCTCATCAAATATATTTCTTTAAACAGTGTTATATCAGAAAGCATTTAGTCAAATCTGAATGAGTGAGTGTTGAGAAGAGCTGAGGATCTTCTAATATCAGTGTGTTGAAGTGTTGTTTCTCTCTCTCTGCTGGAGTGTGTGTTCACTCGAGTGGAATAGCGTTTCATTAGATTGTATCACTGTGGTGGACTTTCGGTGGAGGAACTAAACTGGTGATCGGTAAGTCTGTCTATTTAATCACCTAATAAAAAAATAATATTTAGATTTCAGAAAGTGTTTTACAGTTGAAACAAGAACAACATTTATTAATAATAATGATTATTAGATCATAAGACTTTTATAATGCAATATGTATGAAGGCTTTTAATAAAGTGTTACTGATATTGTTGTATAATTATTTAATCTAAAACAATGATATTGTTATAAGAATAACATTATTCCTTTAAACAAAAAAAATTCTAAACATATTTCCACACTGTGTCTCACTATGAGTTTATTCAGTTTATTACAGGTTTGTTTTTCCTTCATTTATTTCTACACTGAGTTCATATTTAGTTCATCTTTTATTGTAGAAATCATACATGGAAAAAAGAGATTTGACATCAGAATGTAAATGTTGCTGCTTTCTGTAGTTCAGTCAATGATACTGAATCTCTTTTGCTCATGTTGTGCTTATAATTCAGTGTTTTGTTCATTCTGTATGATTCAATTGTGTTTTAACTCTGTTTGAAATTGAGTTACATTTTCAGTTCAGGTGAATATCTCAAAATTTAAGATATTTATGTTCAGAGTGAATAATTGCTGGAATTAAAGCAGTCAGATCGGCCTGATAATAGATAATATGTGTTATAACTGCTGTTACACTTATTGATTAGATCATACATGCATTTTAATGAATATAGCAGTGCATAATTAATGCATTAAAAATACGTGTATAATGCAATATGTATGAAAGCTTTAAATAAAGTGTTACTGATATTGTTTTATGATTATTGAATCTAAAACTAGAGCAGCATTATTCCTATGCTGTGTATGTGCAGTGCAGTGTGTTGTGTGTGTGTGTGTGTGTGTGTGTGTGTGAATGTGTTGTGTTTGTCTCCTGCAGCTGGTCCCACAGTGAAGCCCTCAGTGTCTCTGCTGCCGCCCTCTTCTCTGCAGATCTCTGGAGACTCAGCCGCACTGCTCTGCCTGCTCAGCTCTTACTCTCCACAGGGGGCGCTGGTGAGCTGGACACTGGACGGGTCAGAGGTCACCGAGGGGGTTCTGACCAGCGCAGAGAGCCAGCAGGACGGCCGCTACAGCCGCAGTAGCGTCCTGACCCTCAGCAAAGCACGCTGGGAAGAGGGAGAGCTGTACGTCTGCAGAGTAACACATGATGGAGCTCCTCATGAGGTCTCGTTCCACAAGAGCTCTGAGTGCTGATGTTTCTCTCCTGAAGACGAGCCGTATCTGAGTGTCCTGTGTCAGGCAGGATTCACATGAGTCTAGTGCTGCAGGCTCCGGTCTTGTAGGTGGAAGGGAGAAGTTGTTCCACTCAAATAAAACTGGAACAACACCCTTTTTTAACAGCCGACGACCTGTTTCTGATGCTGGTTCACGGATGTCTTCCGTTCTGAAGTGCCGGCTACACACCCGGGTGTGAGGCGTCACGGTGAATTTGTCCCTCCGTATATTGACGATCCACTTACGTCTCAGCTCCTCATCAGCAGGAAAAGTAAAAAAAAACTACGTACAGAATTGTACTTTCCGGATGCCTTGCACTGTAGCACACAGCAGTGTTCGGCAGTAGTACCAGACACTCTCTGGTAATTAAACTTTGATGACTTCATGTCATCTAAAAGCAGCTACCAAAACAACTGGACGCTTTGGCTAGCCGGAAGTATTCGCGGTGGCTGACATTTCAGCGGAAGTGCGTCACAACAGCCGTTGGCATTTAGCCTATTGAATAGTCAACGGCTCTGCCTACAACCAATCAAAGCAACGGAGTAAGTGACGTATGTTTTTCATTCATGTGTCCGATCGACAAATGCCTTGATGGCGGTTCTCTGTTCCTCTTTTCAAATTAATGCGCTGTCGATATCTTATAACAGATGCGATGGCGGAATCTACACATGATGTTTTTTAAACAAAGTTCGGGAGGAGCACGTTCAAATAATCAATCCAATCAACTCGTGAAATAACACTTCTCCAGTGGCAGTCATCTTTGCTGTAAACAAATTAAACCCACGCGCTCGTTGGTGACGTGGATGATTACGTTACGTTGCTCATCTGTCCATCATCGTACAAAGACCGCCCTGACAATTTGATTGGTTCGAACAATTTTTGTTCGGGCATAATAGCTCCTCAACGGATCGAGTCCAGACCGAACTTCCCAACCTAAAATTTGTGTGGGCGGGGCTAAGTTCGGCTGGCATCCAGGCTAGCAAAAATGTATTTATCAGATAAAATTTTGGTTGATGTTTGGATATGCTTTCATGTTTAAATGTATTGATTTAGCTTTACTAAGAGCATTTCTATGATGCACCAAGTGGCCAAGGGTAACCAGGCTGGGTGTTTAAAGACTGTACAGACTAGAACCTGGTGATGGTAAGATTTAATAGAAAACAGATGACAAAATCATTGGCACAAACATAAAAAATATAAAACATAAACAATAGCTTTGTTGCTATTTGGCATAACTAGATTTTCTGTTTCATAACACTCATTTTGAATTTGTCCAGTCAAATTACATTACAAAAGTTTTTTTTTTTTTCTTATTCTTTTTTTCTTATTTTTTTATTTAAAATAAGTTTTCAAACCTTTTCATGATTTGACAGGTAGATGTTTTCTTGCTGTTTAATTTTAGACTCAACTGATTGGGAAATATCTGCCCATCACCTGCCCCCAACATCACAAAGCCACAGAAGGAACAAAGATTCTTCCGGCAGCTGACTATTTAGTGAGATTTCTTAAGGTGTGAGTAGTAATAATACCCTATACCATGTGTCAAAATTTTATTGATGGCTTCCGGTTGACCTTGACCTTCCAGTCTCCCTTCCGGCCTATATTGTTGTGGATTGACCTATTGACCCTACCTATCCCTTCGATCATGTGTTTTGACAGGTTGACCTTCCGGTGTCTTTCCTGCATATGTTGTTATGGTTTGCCCTATTGACCTTGCTAGTCTTTGATCATGTGATTTTGACAGAAGCTTTTGCCCTATTTGAACCTTTTTAGCCCTAGATCAACTGATTTTGATTGGTGTTTTTGTTGTCAGGTTCAGTTATATGGGTTTCTGTCTGGGAATATGTTGTCACAGGCGCTCCCTCCCACCCTTTGCATGTGAGCTCTGACATCTGAAATGTGCTGTTCGGTCACTGTGATGTTGTGATGGTTTTGAAGGCGCTGTTATATATATATATAGGATATGTGTTAGCATATCCTCCGCATTCCTTAGCGCATTATGGGCCCCTTTGGAAAAGTGAGAAGAAAAAGACTGTTTTTCCTGAATGCCTCGCCAGCCAGAGTAGAGTGTGTGTGTGTGTGTGTGTGTGTGTGTGTGTGTGTGTGTGTGTGTGTGTGTGTGTGTGTGTGTGTGCGCACGTCCTCTGACATGATCCCCTCCACATTCCTGAGGTAACAGTGAAAGTGAGAAAAAGAGAGTTGCCCTAATCATGTTTTATATTTCACACAAATAATATACAATCATATCTTACTAAAAATCTACTGAAACCATTAATTCAGTTTTAGATAAACAAAAGAATAAAAAAATCATATTACATAAACATTCAGTTCTTAAGGCCTATAAGTGTATAAAATAAAATAGTTATCTTGCTAATTTAACTAAAGTTGAAAAACATTCTGTTCTTTAAAAGTATATAAAATAAAAAATCTACTGAAATTTCAGTTTTAGATAAAAATAAAATTAATCTAAGTCTGCTGACTGAAGATTTCATAAAGCACCAGCCAAATGGTGGGTGTGTGTGGGTGTGTGTGTGAGACAGGTTCCGGTAAATTAGCGTGCCGCCATCTTTCTGAATTTATTTCAAATCATAATCGTAAAAGTTTAAATATGATCTTTTAAAATTAAAAGACTGTTTAAATAAAATCTTTAAAGTTTGAATACATACACATCTTATATTTATCTTTTAGAAGATTACTGTAATGATTTTGTTTAACAGTGACCTAAATTATAATTGTTATTAAACAATGTCTGTTCAAAAACTTTAGATGGTTGAAAAACTGTACTTAGTCGTCTTAAATCTCATTTATATGAAAAGATTCAATCAGCATTTTTTGTCCATGCGGGGTTTCAATTTTTATGGTGGGGGCTTTCCATAGCCATAATGATTTTTGTACCGTAATTGCATATTCAATCCCGTAGGCCTACACCTAAACACGACCATCACAGAAAACGTCTCGGGTTACTAATGTAACCCTCGTTCCCTGAGTAGGGAACGAGACGCTGCATCGATACTTTGGGGAATGCCTTCGGCATGAAGCGTCTGAAGTCTACTATACAACTATCCCAATCTGGATTGGTGCAACGTCATTACGTCACCCGTGACGTCGCATGTGACGGTGATCCGGAAGCTATAAAACGGTCACAGGAACCAGGAAATGTTAGCTTCTAATTGGTCAAAGCAAGTCGTTCTCAGGGGCGCGAAAAGTGTGGTCGAGGGATGCAGCGTCTCGTTCCCTACTCAGGGAACGAGGGTTACATTAGTAACCCGAGACGTTCCCTTTCGTAAAGGGAACTCCCGCTGCATCGATACTTGATACTTTGGGGAACGAATACCCACGCCGCCACACTGAGAGAAAAACACCCTGGTATAAAGCATCTGGTACACTCATGGACGATAAAATGAGTAGAGGGCAGATCCAAACTAGCTTGTCATAAGATTTGGTGTAGGAAGAGGAGGTCTGGAGCCGGAGGCTCGACCGACCTCCTGGATGGGAGCCCCAGACAGAAGAAAGCATTAGATAAGAGGTGAAGGCAAAAGCGCACCTTGTACTTCAGATATGAATGGTTTTAGATAACCAGCTGTCCTCTTAATGAAGGGAATAGCTCCTAACCCTTGACCTGACTAGATGGACTGACTCCTCTCAGCCTGAGGCCTATATAGGAACCTCCAAGGCTATGACCTTGATCATCCGACACATGCGATGGAGGATGGAATATCTGAAGAATCATGACATTGCCTACAGGCACCTCCGTACCGGGGCAAAGATAAAGCAGAGTGGCTCCCACGCTAGCAAGTAAGAGGGGGCAGCACCACCACTCTTCCAGGGAGTAAGACGAGCAGGAAGCAGACTCAAAAGATTCTTCTATATATTCATATTTCATAAATGTCATCCACAGGACATGATGGGTGCCAGGGATAGCCCATCAACCTGATGCCAAAAGGCTGGATGAAAGGATTCATCCTCCAATCTACAGGAACATGGAGTTTCAGTGGGAATGTCCCTACGTGCACACCCTTAGAAGCTTGTGGAGGGCACTAAGGCCGCCACAGAGGCCCTAAGCATGAACGGGAGATCCCGTTAGAGAGTGGGATGGAACACCAGTACTGAAGCCAGTGGGCAGTAATAACACTGGGTTCAATGCCCTCCCTAACTTAATTGTTTAGTTCCTAGTAGAGTGGGGTTCTAGTATGGATGTCCTGACCACCTCGGTGGAAAGGGCAACCTAATTATGGGTGAGACCCCCTCAGGGGCCAGACCCATAGTCTCCATAACTCTGGTCGGGGATGAAATAATGTACCATCAGCCTGAGACAGAAGATCTCTCCTAATAGGAATTTCCCATGGAGGACTCTCCAAGAGACTAATAAGGTCCGAAAACCAAATTCGGGCCGGCCAGTACGGAGCTACAAGGAGTAGTCTCACTCCGTACCTCCTGACCCTTTCTAGAACCCCAGGGAGCAGAGCGATCGGGGGAAAAGCGTACAGGCGTGACCTCGGCCATACCTGTACCATGGCATCCAAGCCCAACGGAGCTGGATGTGAGAGGGAGTACCAGAGCGGGCAATGAGAGTTCTCATGAGAAGCGAACAGGTCAACCTCCGCCCGGCCAAACTCTCTCCATATAAGCTCAACCACTTCAGGGTGGAGCCGCCATTCCCCGGGCCTCAGCCCCTGCCTCGACAGGATGTCTGCTCCCATATTTTCAACCCCAGGAATATAAATAGATCTGACAGAGAGAAATTTGTCCTGGGACCAAAGAAGAATTTGATGCGCCAGTCTACAAAGAGGGCGAGATCTCAAACCTCCTTGGCGGTTGATATAAGAGACCACCGACATATTGTCTGTCCTAACCAGAACATGATGGCCTCTGAGGTCTACAAGGAAGTGCCTCAGGGCAAAAAATACGGCCAACATCTCCAAGCGATTAATATGCAATGTGAGATGATGGTCTTTCCAAGTACCTCGGGTGTAACGGCCCTCCATAACCGCACCCCAACCCGTGAGGGAAGCATCCGTAGTCAAGGTCTTTCTCTGACATGGTGCTCCCAACACCGGGCCTTGAGACAGGAACCGTGGTTTCTTCCACATGACCAGAGAACGAAGACATCTGTGCGTAACTCTGATCGTGCGAAAAGGGTTTCCCAGAGGAGAAAAACCCTTGTTCCTGAGCCACCACTGACAGGCTCTCATATGGAGCAGACCAAAGGGAATTACCGTGGAAGCTGCAGCCATAAGACCCAAAACTCTCTGAAAGTGTTTGACAGTGACGGCCTGGCCTAGCCTAAAACTCCTCATAGTGTGTAAGATATTATTAATACGAGCAGGAGACAATTGTGCCCGCATAGTAACTGAGTCCCACTCGACTCCTAGAAATGTAGTCCTCTGAAGAGGAGTTAAGGAACTCTTTTTCACATTGAGTCTCAACCCCAAGCACCTCAAATGATGCAAAACAACATCTCGATGTTGAAATGCCAGATCTTTCGACTGGGCTAAAATGAGCCAGTCATCTATGTAATTCAATATACGAATCCCCTGAAGTCTCAATGGAGCAAGGGATGCATCCATACATTTAGTGAAGGTGTGAGGGGATAAAGCTAGGCAGAAAGGAAGAACTCTATATTGATAAGCTTTTCCCCCAAAAGCGAATCTAAGGAACTTCCTATGTTGTGGGATGATGGAAATATGAAAATATGCATCTTTTAGATCTATCGTCACAAACCAGTCCTCAGATCTGATTTGTTGAACGATCATAGGTATAGTTAACATCTTGAACTTAAATCTCCTCAAAGATTTATTCAAAACCCTAAGATCTATAATAGGACGCAGCCCACCATCCTTTTTTGGAACTATGAAGTACCGGCTGTAGAACCCAGACTCCCTCTGCTCTAAGGGCACATATTCTTAGGCCTCCTTAGCTAACAGAGTCTGAACTTCATCTTCCATCACCTGAGCCTGATCAGGAGATACCAGCGTATGAATAACACCATTAAATCTAGGTGGTCTATACTGGAACTGGATTCTATATCCCTTCTCGACTGTATTCAGGACCCACTGAGATATATTTTGAAGACCCTTCCAGGTGTCTAAATAATCTACTAAGGGAATCAGCCTCTCAGGACTGACCTCAGGTGTAAGATTCACAACATCATTGTCATATTCATTTTTACTTTTACTTTCGGTGACCTGAAGGAATCTCTTGGCAGGAGCTAACCGAATCACTTCTTCTCCAGGTCTCTTGAGAGGTAGCGAACGTTTCAGAACCATAGATTTTATAGGAACCTTCTTTGTGACATATTCGCTGGAAGTCGATGCGTCCCGAAGCGCACTTGGCGGCGGAAAGCAACATCGATTTCCTGAGGGCTCCGCGGAGCGAAGTTTTAAAAAGCCCACACGGAGGGGGATGCCCTCAGAGACCTGGACGTCCCATCATGGTTTTTTAGCCGAAGCCTTCCTCGCCTGAATAACAGTCCTCAGATCTGTTTTCGGCTTAGAAGGCTTCGGCTGAGGGTGTTGCTTCTGTCTCCAGGCCCCTTGGGGGGGAGCGCGAGAAGCAACACTCTCCCTCTGCCTAAGCAGGTGTGAGGAGCTGGCGGCGGCCTCGTGGGACTGCCCCCTGGCAGCAGACCCACGAGACCTGGAACGACGGCGGGGGATGCACTCTTTGAATGCGGCTGACTGTCGTTTCGCCTCCTGAAACCTCTCGACGACATTGTTGACGCCGTCGCCGAAGAGGCCAGAAGGCGAAACTGGGGCATCGAGGAGACAAGCCCTGTCCTTGTCCCCGATGCCCGACAGATTCAGCCACAAGTGTCTCTCCGTGGCTACCAGTGCTGCCATGGAGCGGCCGATGGCGCGGGCCGTCTCCTTGGTAGCACGGAGAGACAAGTCGACCACTCGACGCATCTCCCTGATGTCGTCGAAGGCGACCTCCCCGCTGTCGTCCACCTCTTTGAGGAGGTCGGCCTGGTATGCCTGCAATAGCCCCATAGTATGCAGGCAACTACCAGCCCGACCTGCCGCCATATATGCCTTCCCGACCAAGGCCGATGTTGTACGGCAGGGCTTGGTGGGAAGCGCCGGAGCCCGCAGGGATGATGCAGCGTCAGGGGAGAGATGTGTTGCGAAAGACTCTTCAACCCTGGGCATCATCCCATAGCCCTCCTCCCTGGCACCCATAATGTTAGAATATATATGGACATTGGGGCCAGATATTCTAGAGGAGAAGGGCTTTTTCCACGATCTCGACACCTCAGTGTGGAGATCAGGAAAAAAGGGCAGACTCCGGCGTAGAGGCTGTGACCGAGTCTGCAGGAAGCGCTCATCGAGTTTGCTTTTTGCCGTCGCTTCCTGCACCTCAGAGGGCCAATCGATATTTAATTTGGCCACTGCTCGAGTCACAACCTCTAGCAGCTCCTCAAAGGCAGGGGAATGGGGTGGCGATTTTTCACATTCCCCTGCCTCGATGCCCAAAATATCTAGCTCCTCGGAACCAGATAATTCGAGCATCGGTTCCTCTACAGGGGCGGAAGAAGCCGCAACGCGGGCTTCCGCACCCTGAGCGGAACTACGGGAACTAGCTTCAGAATGCTGAGAAAGGGCCGAAGCCGTCTCAACATCATCAGCTAGATCCTACTGCGATCCCCATGAATGCAGACGCCACGCTGCCTCGACAGACACGGGACCTGATCCACGAGGAGCGCGGGGCTGGCCGGCCTCATTAAACATAGATCGCCGGGAGCGGAGCGTTCTTAGGGGCATGGTTTCACAGTTAGCACAGACAGCACCCTCGAGCGCTGCCTGTGCATGCTCCGCTCCCAGACAAACAACACAAAGCGAGTGTGTGTCACCCTCAGCTAAAAAGCGTGGGCAAGGGGACGCACACTGCCTGAATTGTTTCTCACTCGCCATCATAAATATATATACTTTTCACGGGACAAACAACACCAAATAGAACAGACAAGTTGTACATAGAGCGCTTGCTGAAGACCAGAAGCTAACATTTCCTGGTTCCTGTGACCGTTTTATAGCTTCCGGATCACCGTCACATGCGACGTCACGGGTGACGTAATGACGTTGCACCAATCCAGATTGGGATAGTTGTATAGTAGACTTCAGACGCTTTATGCCGAAGGCATTCCCCAAAGTATCGAGTATCGATGCAGCGGGAGTTCCCTTTACGAAAGGGAACTACATTTGTGCATTTTCAAAAATGTTGAGTGCTGCTGTATTTTTACAATTTTCAATGATGATTTAGTTTAGCAGCACCTCACTACAAGACTTTATTGACGGATGAGCGGTGGCTTTTTCTATTTGCATTTTCAAAAATGAAATAAGTAAATAATTTAATAAAAAGTTTTAGCTAAATAAATATATAAATAAATAAAAAAACTTACATTTCCAGAGAGGTGAATGAACTGAAGCTTCAGGATATAGGGTGACAAACCAGATGAGTCTCGGGGGATAATGTCACAGTAAATCTAGTCTGCGTTCCAGAGTACATCCAGAGTTTTATACTAAATTAATTTAAAAGACTGTTCACATTCAAAATTAAAAGACTTTAAATCAAATCTTTAAACTTTTATTAAAATCATATCTTCTATTTATCTTCTTAGAAGACTTATGTATTATTTTTACTAAACAGCGTCTGTTCAAAAACTAGACTTAGGCGTCTTAAATCTTAGATCTTGTCCATACAACATGTTGTCAAAGTTTGTCAAAATGTTTTGCTTTTGTGTTGTTTTTAAGAAATCCGAGGACTCCACATTGCTTATTTAGACTAAGTTGCATCATTTGGAAAATCACCACACATTTTCAGAGACGCAATGCGTGATAAGTAAAGTTGGTCTTGAGCGAATATTTAATTGTACTCGTCTTAATTTAAAGCAGGATCTTACTTGTAGCTATGATCTATTACACGTATAAGATAATTTTACTTGTATCTCCCGAACTGTCCTTAATCAGTGCGGAAATATTTCTGAGAATATACTATCGATTATCTACTCAAAATTTATGTAGGTGTTTAAAATCTGTCTGGTGGCTGCATTAACAGACTTTGGGGAGAGCTGATGATGCTATAGCAGGAAGCATGCTCTTTGACCTTTGTCCTGATTGTGGAGGCTTTTTTTTTTTTTTTTTGTTAAAGACCCTACTACAAGTTAGGTTAGTTCTCCCAAAATAATTTCTCCCATCTAGCGGTGAAATTGTATTCTGCATTTAAACAAATAGTGCTCTCAAGCGCCTCGCTTTTTCAAATGCGGTAGCCGTTATGTTCCAAGAAGCTATGACAACAAGTCTTCCAATAGCACATCATCGAGCTTAACTATACATGTTCTACTGTTATGCTGCCTATATAATGATTTACACAGCCAAGCAATACAAAAAAGCTTGTAATTTAGACCGTAATTTGACTTACCTGTCGAGAAGAAAGCAGACAACTTCCCTTTCAAAGTCTTCCCACCTGGGAAAAGCTATCCCGATATTTATTTACATCCCGATGAATAAAATTTTTGCTTTTTGGCGACGAGGATTCCTTCTCCTGCATAACTATGATCCAGCATTATATTGTCCCGTGCAGTGCAGCCTTTTCAAACTTGCTGGGGGCAGCATCAACGCCTCTCATATGGTCTAGCGGTTGGGATTCCTGGTTTTCACCCAGGCGGCCCGGGTTCGACTCCCGGTATGGGAAGACAATTTTTTTATATTGCCAACAAAATTCAAGTTATTCAAATTCATCAATAATCATTTTTAGTTATTCATAGTCTTAGAGGCCTACACGAACTACAGAAACGAAGAAGATCGAAACGAAAAAGTAAAAACTCATAAATGCTGTTTCAGTACTGAATCATTTTCACAAATACAGTTATATTGAATTCAGAAAATTTCACTATGGAATATTTTATCATAATTTCAATTTAGTATGTCATAATTTCGACTTTTTGTCATAATTATTACTTAATTCAGAATTACAATTTTTGTCAATTACGCCTTTTTAATGTAATACTTAAAGGGGACATATAGTGCCATTTTTGTACAAGCTAATATGATTCTTTAGGGTCTAAATTAAAAGTTTGTAATATACTTTAATTAAAAATTCTCATTAGTATTGTAAGAAAACACTCATTTTAACTGGTCAAAAACAGCTCTGTTTTCAGCACGCCATTTAAGTGCATGTGTCTTTAAATGATAATGAGCTTTGGTCACCCCGCCCCTCTGTTCTGTGCGTACACCGTTTCTAACACAATAACACAATAACCATAACGCGTTGTTCATTATAAACGTGGGATTATGAATTATATTGAGATCGTCGTACATAGAAAACTTGCCGTAATGTATCCTGAGTGTAAACAGCCGCATTCATCGTGAAGCGTGCAGCAAGCAATACGCAAAGATTAATATAAATATTAATATAAATGTTAATAAAACGTTACACTCACTTCAGTACTTCTGGAGGTGCAGCAGGAACACGAATAGTTGGTACGGATCCTATTTTCAGGAACAGCTTCTTAACAAAACCAGCTTTACTGGCCCTCGTTTGTAACGCAGTCTGGTGTGAAATGACTTGCATTGATCGTGGGGAATCCCCGCGAGGGAACCCCGTGTCAATGCTTTGGGAATATTCCATCAAAAACATCAATAAAATGACTGCTGTGTTCCTTATTAGGCTACATCAAAGAAAAATCGCTTAGACGCCATTCTTCTCCAGCATATCAATGCACTATGACAGTGGTTCCCAATCCTGGTCCTGGGGACCCACAGCTCTGCACAGTTTGCATGTCTCCCTCATTTAACCCACCTGATTCAGATCATCATCTCGTTAGGAAAGAGCTCTGAACTGAACTGGGTGTGTCAGATAAAGGAGACATACAAACTGTGCAGAGCTGTGGGTCCCCAGGACCAGGATTGGGAACCACTGCACTATGATGACAGACAGCTCGCTCACGAGCGAGGGCGGGTCTGTGTTGAAACACAGTGCTGTCAATCACAATCGTGGGAGGGGCGTCGATTTTGTGACGTCACAAAATCGAACGGCTTGATTTCAGAGAGTGTCAAACATATAAGGAGATTTTTAAAAAAAACACTGGATGGATTTTTATCATTTTATGATGGTTGTGTACAGGCACTGTCAACACACATTTCAGTACAATCAACTTGTAAAAGTGCATGTACCATTATATGACCCCTTTAAAACGTTTTTAAGTCATAATTTGGTAGCACTATTTTGATGATCCTTTTGAACGTGCTGTTGACTATAGTAGTATTGCACCTGCATGTCCACTATACTCGCTTGTGAGAGTCAGAGTGTGTAAAGTAAACTCTCATAATTGTTAGTAGAGTATTAGTGGACTGGTAGGGTTAGAATAAGTTGAGCTATAGTTGAGTTACTTATAGTCAGTACTAGAATATCTGTTGGGGAGCATCACAATAAAGAGTTAGCCGATATTAAGCACAGTCTATTTTTTCAGATATTTAAATGACAAAATACCATTTTTCAACCGATTGATTCTACACATGAGAGGCCTTCAGAAGTCATAACTTCAGGGGTCAACGGTTTAGGTCAGTTGGCGAAAACACTGCGTGTGTAAAAATCAAATACTGTATTGCACTTTTCAAAGGATAATCTAGCTTTAAAGTTAGAATAAAAAGTTAAGCGTCACAAAGTCTGACACAAGGCCATTAACTGGTTCTTTTTGTTTTATAAATGTATTTTGCTTATTTCTACAAACATCAACCTGATAAATATGGACTTAATACACAATTAAACAAGATAATCATGCTACCCAATACGTCTGACACAACATTTTTAAGATGTTTTTTTTAAATACAATCAAAAATACAAAATTAAAATATTTTTTAAATTTTGACAGTCCTACATAAATGCATGTTGATTACTAAGTTTCAGACGTAGCGCAACCACGCAATGTTAGATTTCTCTAACACTGCGAGGTCTCACTCACAATGCACAACTTTGTGTTGGGTGATCCAGGCATACCTTTACTAAAATAAAATATTATGGAAGTCATTTCCAAACTGTAATTATACCATATTTTATTTATTAATATTATGGCTTCATGTTGATTTAAAGTTTTTGTTTGTTTGTTATTAACTAATACCTTCATCTTTTAACTAACATCCAGCACAAAATTAAAGAGATGTATGAGCTGTGGATGTTCTCTGACCCCAAATAAACAGATAATGGAATGTTCACAATATACAGTTAGATATTCTCCTACTTAATATCTTTGGGCATATCTTTGGGTGTATTTTAATCTTTATACCGGAATGTCCTTACAATCCATGTAGGATTCAAAAGACCAAATCACTAAGAAAAGTTTCCAAATTATGGTTTTATTACTCCGTTAGATTTAGTCATCTTGTTGGACTGTATGTGTTTTAGGTGAAGACGTTTCATTGAGAGCCGTCAACATTCAGTGTTTATAGAAATAAATGACAATTAAGAATTTAAGTGATAGTCTTTCTGTTTGCCTAAATTGATACTTCATTTAGTGCAACTTTCCCTCTATCTACGAATCACACAAAGTGCATGCTGTTTTACACTTAAAACTCATCTAACTATTACACTTAAAGAGGTGCATTTCGCAGCACAGTCATAGATACACAGTTATTTTGTGTGTGTGTGTCGCTAAACAACGGTTAAGCTAATGAATTACGGTTGATACATGGTATTTTTACGTGAAAGGAGGGTTGATTCATTTTTTATTCTGTCCACACCAATACTTTGAGTTTTAGGCATTTGTCTTTTAGGCCCGGTCCAGAAAACAGGCGTTGTGTTTTAGTTCCTTATAATTGCTCTTCTTTTTTTATGAAAACATGTGGTAAGCAGTTTTTGGCCTCATCAGCATAATGCAGAAATGTTTTAACATATCGTAAATTTCAATGGTTAGATAAATCATCTAACTATCAACAGTTATATGTGAAACAAGCTCAGTCGCATTAGAGTTGGATTCTTGCTTATATTGAACCGCATGTTTAACAGCGCTATTGTTCTCAGCGTCAACAAAGTTCACAGTTTTCACCGGAGCATACCGACTCTGAAACAAGACCAAATATTAGCGCGTAACATTTTGGACACCTTTGTTTTTATGCATCTTTGATTTTGTCTGCATTTCTTCTGAAACATCCTGTTTTGAAATTGTTTAACAATTTTTAACATCACTAGCGTGACACTTATCGTATTGCCGGGTGTGATTGTTATGTTTTCTTTACACTTTCCCCCGGATATCTGTTTCCTACAGTTAGCTGTAATGTTAGTGAACGTCTCGGTTACGTATGTAACCCTCGTTCCCTGAGTAGGGAACGGAGACGTTACGTCGGATGACGACGAATGGGGTTTCGCTTAGAAAGCCTGCATTCTTCGAGTATATAAAACGAGCCAATGGCAATGAAATGCCATGGGTCTGCGGAATTTGCATAACGTATCTCCACCCCACGCCGGGGGTATATAAGGAAGTGCGCCGGCAACATGCAGATATGTCTTCGCTGAGGAGCCGAGACTGAACTCAGGCGTTCCCAGCGGTACAGCGGAAGTGGCAGGGAGACGTAACGTCTCCGTTCCCTACTCAGGGAACGAGGGTTACATACGTAACCGAGACGTTCCCTTTCGTGGTTCCCTTTCGTGATGACGACGAATGGGGTCCCCAGTCTAATCACGCCACCTCGGCTGCCTTCCAGTGCCCTGTGTAAGTCTGAACTCCCTGTCGTGAGACTAGCACGGACTAAGGAGTCCTACTTAACACAGGAATGCCAAGGTACACTGGGAAACATATCTCAGAGGAAATATGCAATTATGCGAAGCCCTAAGGGGGGGACTTGGAATACACATATGACCCCGAAGGGCTGCATATGGAGTATCACTGGGGTGTCCAGCCACAGGTGGAATATTTCAACCCCAGGGGTGGCAAGGTGGCTTGCCGAGGGAAAGACACATGCTCAGAGAGGCTTACAGTGGAATACACATGTTGGGGTCGCCCAGAGGGGGAACCATGCACATGGAGGCACCTAGCCAAGCGCGAAAGCTGCCGGTGGCATAACTCTGGCGTTGACGTCAACAGTGCTGGAGGAGACTCAGGGCTGGTATGCCAAAGCAATGGCGTCCACTATCCAGTGGGACAACCTTTGCTTGGAGAGAGCCTTTCCCTTCAGCTTCCCACCATAACAGACAAAGAGCTGGTCTGAGGTTCTGAAACAACGTAAGCACGGAGGGCGCGTACTGGACAGAACAGTGTCAAGGCTGGGTCTGCCTCCTCCAAGGGCAGCGCTTGCAGGTTCACTACCTGATCTTGAAAGGGGGTAGTAGGAACCTTGGGCACATATCCAGGCCGGGGTCTCAGGACCACGTGAGAGTTAGCCGGCCCGAATTCCAGGCACGCTTCGTCAACCGAAAATGCCTGCAGCTCCCCTACCCTCTTGATGGAGGCCAATGCAACCAGGAGCGCTGTCTTAATTGACAGAAACTTAAGCTCCACTGATTGCAGAGGCTCAAAGGGAGCACTCTGCAGGGCAGTTAGAACCACTGAGAGGTCCCAAGAGGGTACGAGGGGAGGACGAGGAGGATTCAGTCTCCACGCTCCCCTCAGGAACCTGATGATCAGGTCGTGCTTTCCTAAGGACTTACCATCGACTGCGTCTTGATGTGCGGCAACATACACTTTCAGGGTGGAGGGAGACAGCCTTCGCTCCAACCCTTCTTGCAGGAAGGAAAGCATGACACTGATCGGGCATTTTGTGGGTTCTTGATGTTTAGAAGAACACCAGCTGACGAAGAGGTGAAGCAGAAGTGATGGTAGCCACCACCGCTGGTGGTAGGGTACTCAAACCTGCCTCGTCCCGTCCAGGAGCCACACGTGGAGGTTCCAAAGATCGGGACAAGGGTGCCAAAGGGTGCCCCATCCCTGAGAAAGCAGGTCCTTCCTCAGGGGAATTGGCCAGGGAGGTGCTGTCACGAGGAGTACTAATTCTGAGAACCAGGTCCGGTTGTGCCAATATGGGGCAACCAAAATGACCTGCTCCTCGTCCTCCCTGATCTTGCGCATAGTCTGCGCAAGGAGGCTCACTGGGGGAAACGCATACTTGCGTAGGCCAGCTGTGCGCCAGTGCATCCGTGCCGAGCGTGCCCTCGGTCAGGGAATAATACAGGTCGCAGTGGGCCGAGTCGTGGGAGGCAAACAGATCTACCTGTGCGTCGCCGAACTGATCCCAAACCAGCTGGACCAACTGGGGATGGAGTCTCCATTCTCCAGCGAGAGGCCGAAGCAGCTCGTCGGCCGCCTGGTTCAGGTCTCCCGGGATATAAATGGCTTGAAGCGACCTCAGATGCTTCTGACTCTATATGAGGAGGTGGCGAGCGAGTTGCGACATACGGCGGGAGCGTAGACCACCTTAATGGTTGATGTACGCTACTGTCGCGGTATTGTCTGATCGGACTAGTACGTGCTGACCCTTGAGCAGCGCACTGAAGCGGTGCAGGGCGAGACGTACAGCCAGCAACTCGAGGCAGTTGACATGCCAAAGGCGCTGGGGTCCTGTCCAGGAGCCCGCGGCAGCATGTCCATTGCACATGGCGCCTCAGCTCGTGGTGGAGGCATCTGTTGATACAACAACATGCCGGGAAACTCGTTCTAAGGGCACTCCGGCCCATAGAAAACTGAGGTTCGTCCACGGGGTGAAGGTCTGATGGCAGGTCAGAGTCACTGGGACTCGGAGCTTCGGGACTCGATCGCGAAGCCAAAGCTGAAGCGGTCTCATATGAAGCAATCCGAGCGGCGTTACTGCGGCTGCGGATGCCATATGCCCCAGGAGCCTCTGAAATAATTTCAGTGGAACCGCACTCTTGTCCTCGAATAACGGCACGCACATAGCGACCGAGTCGATCTCCATTCCGAGAAAAGAGATCCTCTGCACTGGGCAGAGTTTGCTCTTCTCCCAGTTGACCCGAAGGCCCAGACGAGCTAGGTGCCAGAGCACAAGGTCCCTGTGTTCGCAAACCTGGTCTCAAGAGTGAGCTAGAATCAGCCAGTCGTCGAGATAGTTCAGGATGCGAACCCCATGTTCTCGGAGAGGAACAAGGGCTGCCTCGACGACCTTCGTGAAGACGCGAGGAGACAGGGCTAGCCCGAATTAGGGTTGTAACGGTATACCGGTATGGCGATTTATCACGATATTGGCATGTACGATTATCATATCGTAAACATTTGCTAATCCACGGTTTTGGAAAAAAAATTAAACCAGATCTCACCTGCGCATATGCAACTTCTTTTCACTTGACTGCTTAGACTCCACCCATACATGTGCAGCAGAGAAAATGTCTGAGACAGGGGCTGCGAATTCTAATCTCTATCCCCCGCCGAAAAAAAGTTAATATCTGCAGTGTGGGAATACTTTGGTTATCTGAAAAACGAACGTGGGATTTTCCTTGAAGATGGATATCCAGTTGTGTCCAGAAATATGGACGAAGAGTGAATGCAAAAGGAGGAAATATGTCGAACCTGTTCTCCCATATTCGCGAACACCATCCCTCCCTGCAGATAAATTTATAAATGGTAAATTTACCATTTATAACTTAAGGCCATATTATTTCCGTGTTGCTGAGGAAATTTACAATATAACAGATGTCACGTAAAATGCTCGATTTGATAGATAGATGAATAAATCTAAAATATTGCTGCGCAATTAATCAAATCGCTATATGAGTGTGTCTATTAATATACAGCGAAAAAAACCTGCTATACTGTAAAACTATATTCTGCTTGTTCTGCGTGTCTGTGTGAATGAGCAGCGCCATTTCGCCTAGTACATACTCAAGTATGTGTGACGCTCATGGTGTTTAAAGCGTCTGCCGTTTCACTCACCTTATGAGGACGTGAACACATGAACATATCCAGAGCTGCTCTGCTTTTATTTAAAAGAATCATCATCAAATACACTCTGACTGAACCTCATAGGTGTTTAGTACAACCTGTCAAAATAAAAGTTTGATTTAGCTTAAAGAAATATGTTACTAATTTGTACAATATAATATAACTAACTTAAAGTTATAACAACAACAATAATAATAAAGTTTATTTAAACATTAAGAAATATAGTGTTTTATCTGTTTTAATTTAGTAAACAGTGTTGTGCAGAGTATGCAGACAAACAAAAGTTGTTACATTTCATCTGATTGCATTTTCAATAATATATTTGTATTAAATCATAGAATCTAAACAAATTATATCAGACAAGTTACCCAGAATTTCTGAGAAAATAAAATACATTTCATAAGACTCTACTATATTATAATTATCTTAAATAATAATTAATAAATTAAGAATAAAAATAAGTTAAGGTTTTATGAATTCAATTGATTAGACATGTTTGTTCAAATGGGAATTCATTTTTTCTTTCTTTCTTATTTTTTCAAAAGGTAGACTCATACAAAAAAGTTTTTGTTTTGTTTTTCATTAAAAAAGTTTGTTTTAATAAACCATATGTTCAACCAAAAAAACCCTATCTGTTTTCATTCATTTAAGGGCCATTGTAGCAGATGATTAAAATAATTATAATGATTGTTTAATACCGTATATCATGAAACCGTGATATTTTCTGAGACGATTATCATACCGTGAAAATCTCATACCGTGCCCGAATGGGAGAACCGCGTACTGGTATGCCCGCCCCTCGAAAGCAAACTGAAGAAACAGTCTGTGTCGAGGTAAAATGGAGACATGGAAGTAGGCGTCCTTCAGGTCGATCGTTGCAAACCAATCCTGCGGCCGCACGCACTGGAGGATGCGTTTGGCCGTAAGCATCTCGAACGGCAGACGGTGAAGGGAGCGGTTCAAGACGCGCAGGTCGAGGATTGGCCGTAACCCACCGGATTTCTACGGTACAATGAAGTAAGGGCTGTAGAAGCCGGACTTCATTTCGGCTGGAGGGACAATCTCGATCGCACCCTTCGCCAGTAGAGTGTCGACCTCCGCTCGACAGGGGCCTTGCCACCGACCATAGTGACGGACTCCCCTGAAGCGGGGAGGAGACCGCGCAAACTGAATCGCGTAGCCAAGCCTGATGGTTCTCACGACCCAGCGGGACAGTCTGGGAAGCTCTACGCTCAGAGGACGCACGCACAAACACACACACACACACTACTGGTGAGGCATTCAGGAAAAACAGTCTTTTTCTTCTCACTTTTCCAAAGGGGTCCACAATGCGCTAAGGAATGCAGAGGATATGCTAACACATATCCTATAAAATATATATATATATATATATATATAATAATTCAAACACCCATCAAAATCACTTGATCTAGGGCTAAAAAGGTTCAAATAGGGCAAAAGCTTCTGTCAAAATCACATGATCAAAGACTAGCAAGGTCAATAGGGCAAACCATAACAACATATGCAGGAAAGACACCGGAAGGTCAACCTGTCAAAACACATGATCGAAGGGATAGGTAGGGTCAATAGGTCAATCCACAACAATATAGGCCGGAAGGGAGACTGGAAGGTCAACCGGAAGCCATCAATCAAATTTTGACACATGTGTAAAGTTTAGTAGTGATTGGTTCAGGAAATGTGCTACCAAGATGGTGTGTCTATTTAAACACAGGGGGTCCAGTACTCAGTCCATACTCTTTATTATATCAGATCGGCCATAGAGTGGAATATGAATCAGACATAGAGTTGCATGGTTTCTATAAACAAATAAACAACAAACAGAATCTTAAATACAAATAAACACCATAGAACTTCAACTAATAAATCGTTAATCACATAATCCAATCCTAAACAATTCAAACGTCAAATAGTAAGAATACTGAAACAAGAATCATAAATCACATAGGACATTTCAGAATTAGACTTAAACAGAATCTCAAGACATTATGTAACAAATCAGAAGAGCACAAACTTACATTGTCAGGAACACATCAACTCTACAAAAAAGGCTCTCATCAGGAGAGAAAGGAAGGACAGTCTGCCTCCATTCCATGTGGCACACACAAACACACCAAACAGCAGTCATTTATCAGTCATTAAGTGCACCTGAGGACACTTAGCTCCTCCCATGACTGGCTACGTCATGTGATCCATAGGAATTCTCAACACATGGGCTGCGTTCCAAACCGCATACTCAATGAGTAGGTACTTAATTTCAATAAGTACTTACTTAACGAGCGCTAAAAGAGTAGGTACTTTATAGCCAAATCTCGTTGAGTATGAATGCGAACCGGACATCTGCCATGTTGACGTTATCATGTGACCTACGACGCGTTATCACACGCGCAACAACTTAAAAGATTTGAACGACACGTTTAATTAATCTATCTGTAAATATCTTGATATTGATTAAACTTGCTCATTTTGTGGTCTTTTTGAAGAAACTGCTGCCCATTTATTTTGTGAATACATTTAGGGTTGATTTAAGTTCTTATATTTAACCCTACTAATGTGACCCACCGTTTTATCCTTAATGATATTATTTATTTTTATTACGAAATCCCAAAATTGTAATCTCTTGAATATGTTGTTAATTTTTTATCCAAACGTTTCATCCACAAGCAAAAGTGGCTAACTGCTTTATTTTTGCCTCTTTTTCTTGTTGAATTTAACTGTCGTTTCATCCCTAGGCCTATAAATAACAAAAAATGATTTTTTTAATGTATTATAATGAATTATGAAAATATATATTAAGATATTCAACCAGGTTATTTTTTTCCTGTGTAAAAAATCTCATATATATATATATATATATATATATATATATATATATATATATATATATATATATATATATATATATATATTATGGGTTTGCATACATAATGAGATTTTTTACAGATCTCATAACATCAGTAACTCGATAGCCCTACCTAGAACGGATTTCCTCAGCGTTTGTAATGTCTGCACAAAGGGCTGCTGTGCGAAGATTCGCCTTTGGAGGAAAACTGTTGATTTTATACTCGAAAAATTGAAGTATCATTAATATTAAAAATTAATATTACCTCAGAATGAATTGCATTGCTATCCCACCCCAAAACATACAATAACAACGATAAATGCTGACCAATACTTAATTATATTACTTTTTACTGAAAATGATATAATTCAATAAAACAAACAAAATGTAATGTATGTCATATGACATAGCTATGCATGATTGAATACACTCTAGATGTGTATATAATGAACATATCTACATTTTCTTTCAAACAATTAAATAAAACATTAATTAAATAATTATATTTTATTTACTGACAATTAGAAATATTAATATATTAGTAAAAGAATGAATGAAAGTCACCATCACACAATAAACAAATGCATAAGTCAACACATGAAACAAAGCTTTATTCAAACTACAATCATGTATGTAGGCTACAGGCACTGAACCCCACATCCTTCTGCATCTCAACACAGCGGTGCCCATTCTGAGGCTTTATCCTGATGACTCAGCTGACCGCCCGAGGTGAGCCGTTCCCTCGTGTCGGAGGTTGTTGCGTGATGTGTTGTGCTTCACAATCTGAGGCAATAAGGGCAGGTGGAGTGATGGAGGGTCTCATCCATGGCACCGTTTCCAGGATTCAGCTCTGGGCTCCTCATCCTCAGTGCTCACACCAGCCTGCTGACATTTCAGATCCTACAAAATGCACAAACATAACACAAAAGCAGTAATTTTAACCGCACAATGTCATTTGATTTCAGTATTATTTAGAAGACAAAAACGCTTTTTTTCCACAAATGCCGCCATCATCTTTCCTTGCAGGTCCTGCTCCACCACAAAAGCTCTGCAGCAAATGCACAGAAATCAAGAATCAGAAAAGTGCTGTAATAGCTCTGTTTGAAATTACAATAATTAAAATAAACTACAGCTTAAGATTTAAATAGTTGTTATTCATTTCTGTAGTATACTCACTAAAAGCCTTCATGAGCCACTCTCCACCAGATAAACACACATCTGTTCATCTGTCCCTGTAACATCCAGACAAGATTCACATTAGCCTACCTCTGTGATTTATGAACTCAACACTACATTTACATGTTGAGGTTGTTTTAACTTTTTATCCAACATAAATGTTCCTCAATTTATCAACTACTAATGGACAAATAAAATAGATAACTTATGTTTAACGTTAGTTACTTTATAGATTTGTTCTACATAATAGCACACATTCATCACTCAGATGTCTATTTCATGTTGTGATATTTCAAGATTTTCCTGTCAGATGTAAATAGACATTTAAAAAAAGCGTCTTTAAGATGTATATGGTTTATGTATATGGTTTATGTAAATCCACGTTAGAGACGTAACTTACGTGTCCTTACTGGAGCTCCCCTGTTAGCTAACGTTATACATAATAAAACGTGTTTTTACAGCAAAATCACCACTATACTTTACTGTGTAACGTCTTTACACCTTCAACAATTCAACAGTTTACTCTACAGTAGTTCAACACATGCAATTTTAACACAAGGAACCGTGTTTACTCACATTTGAAAGCACCCGCGTCGCTGATCTCTGCGATGTTTGATAATGACGTATCCTCTCGCGTGGCCTCCTGGGATAGAAGAGTATCCATCGGTTGAGCACTCGAAAATCTGGCCAGAAGCAGTAAGCCATCCGGGAACTTCTCGCCTACTCTTTTATGAATACTGACGTTTGGAACGTACTGCTTCCTTCACGTACTGTTTTCGCCTACTATATAGTAGGAAAGTAGGCATATTCGAACGCACTTAAGTCCGAATCTCGCGATAATTAGTACGTCACCCAGGTAATTCTCGCCTACTCTTTTGGATTCATACATACTTTTTCGCTCGCCTACTCTTTTTCCCATACTAAATAGTAGGGAAGTATGCGGTTTGGAACGCAGCCACGGTATTCACCTTATTCCGGAAGTAGCACTGGGTGGCGCCATCTGCGTAATCTCACTTCCTGGTTTAGCTACTTAGCGCTTTGTTTGCCCTGGTCCAATCTGTTATCTGTCTTGATATAAGTAGATAGACTATAATATTATAGCCAAATGCGTTGGCCTATGGTTATTAACAACTGCTGCAACGTACTAAAGTACATTTCACTTGAAGCTTTTGAAACAATGCCACAATCAAATTATTTAATAGCTGTGTCTTTCTAATAGCTATTACTTAGTTATGAAGATGTGCACAAACACTACTACATGTAAAGTTTGAAACATTATTACACCACAGTTTGTTTGCTTAATCACCAGATACATTTGCAGTGTATAGCCAACAGATGAGAAAAAAATAGCCACGAACTGGTGTAGAAAGAAAGTAGAGCCTCAACTAGATGAACAAGAGGGTAACGTTAGCTTAGCTAACTGCAATTTCTTATGGTTTGATCTCTAACACAAGTAATGGCTGTAAAATAAATCCAGCGACTGAATTCTAGAGGACCATAGCTTTTAAACAAGGTATAGCATGTGTATGTGTCCTGTAGTGAGACCATTACAACATTAGATGTTTGTGGCTAATGTAGGCTAAACACTACACATCGGCCGGGCTGCGATCAGACAGGCAGACGGGTCATATAAACACCTAAAAGTCGTTTAAAAATTACCCCGAGAAACAGTGCATTGCTGTGCTGTTGGTACACACGTACATAGCACATTTGGCACAAATTAGCTTATCTTATGTGACATTTTATCAGTGAGACTTCTCTGCAATTCTCCTCGAAATTGAATGAGGGTCCGCTAAACCGGAAGTTGGTTTACAACGGAAGTACTGGACAGAAGTAAAAGTGGGCGGGGCGGAATAAGGTGAATTGGGTATTGGTGTGTGTCTTAATTTATTCTTAAATGGTTAGTTCAACCACAAATGGAAAATCTGTCATTAATTACTCACCCTCATGTCGTTCCAAACATGTAAGACTTTCTTTCATCTTCACAACACAAATGAATATATTTTTAATGAAATCTAAGAGCTTCCTGTCGCTCCATTGACAGTCCACGCAACTACCACTTTCAAGCCCCAGAAAGGTTGAAAGGTACATCATTAAAGTACTCCATGCGACTCCAGTGGTTTAAAATAAATTTTATTAAACTACGCAAGTGCTGTGTTTGCAGCAAAAAAAAAAAATTTACAACTTAATTTATAAAATATTCATTTCCAAAATGCGTTCATGAGAACATTACAACTCGTGCATGTTGTTGATTCGAGAGCAGATGTTGTTGTGTGAACGTGCATTAAAGATTAATATTTTGTAAATAAAGTTGAGTTAAAATTGGTTAAATCACTGGAGTCATTTATGATTTCCTTTACACCTTTCCGTGGCTTTGGAAGTGGTAGTTGAATAGGCTGTCGATGAATGGACAGAAATCTCATTAGATTTCATTACAAATATCTTCATTAAGTGTTCCGAAGATGAGCAAAACTCTTACTGGTTTGGAACAACACACTGAAAAAAACTACTTGTAAGATTTACTTAATAAAATCCTCGTAACAATTTGCACAAGTTTATTTTAAGTACATTTTACTGCCATAATATCAAGTACAACTTACGTGTCATTATCAAGTAAAATCTACTTAGTATTGAACGTAACGCTCATGAAGAAATTAAGTAAAAATTACCTATTTACATTTAATTTAGAAGCTATATTTATTTAAAGTAATTAAGTAAAGTTTATTTATTGTTTTATAATTAGGAAGCTTGCTTTTATGAAATTATTAAGTAAATCTTACCATTTAATTAAGTAAAATAAGTAGATTTTATTTAAGTTTTTTTTGTTGAGATTTTCATTTACTATATATACACTGCATGAAAAGTGGGATTTTCGACAGTTACCGGCGCTGTAGATTGTCGTGGAAGTTCAGGTTTACGACTGCAAACGGCAATTTACAGGCAACACTGCAAACTGTCGGAAATTGTCGGAAATTGACGTGGGACTTGCTTGCCCCGTGACCCCCCTCCCTCTGATGCTTTAACATGTAAATGAGACTGCTGTGAGCTTTACAAATGCAAATGAGGGTAGCAGGGGGAGTTTTATCCCAGGTGACTAAAAGGTGACTTTTTTAAGTCTGGATCTGGGCACGATAAGAAGACAGTGATCACTGGATCTCAAAGTATGAGATGGAGTGTACGGGCAGAGGAGATTGGTCAGATATTGGGGGGCCGGTTTGTTAAGAGCTTTATACACAAATAGTAACATTTTAAAATCAATCCTGAATGTGACAGGTTGCCAGTGGAGTTTGAATAGCGCTACCACTTTTGGAGCAATGCACAACATGTTGCAGAAATTTTTACTGCCCTTTTTGTGATAGCAGTATTATTAAACAGACAAAATGGGACAAATTGAATAACCACATTAAAATCCACTTTAAAAGGCTGTTGTTCATAAAGGAACATCTGGACTTACAGTGTACAGTGGCAATATATATTATTTTACATTTATCCATTTGTCAGACGCTTTTATCCAAAGATAGATGGTTTTCTGCATGATTTAGACAAAATATTAAATTATCTTCATTAATGTCTAAAGGTTACACAAACAATCCACACTGAAACTTAAGCTAACAAAACACAAACAATTATATATTCCTGTATTCTCACAGTAAACTGCCATGCAGGCTAGAATTGAGAAACATTATTGGATAAATCTTATAATTTACATTTCTCTGGGCCAATCGGAATCTTAGCACTTTTTCTCTTGGCCAATCAGAATCTTAGCACTTGCGTCATAATCTTGAAGCACACACAGCGTCAACAACAGCTGAGCTCGCCATTTGCCTGGCTACCGTGCGAGTCTAATGGAAACTCACGCATGAATTTTCCTGCATTGAACTTGTTTTAGCGCCTGCCAAAGTGAATTTTTGTCCCGCCAAAGTCTTATTTGATCGGTGAGTAATGTAGATGAACGGCTGCGTTTGTGACGGGGCGCATGTTTTAACTAAAAGAACGACCAGAGAGAGAGAGAGCCGGTCGCGCGCGCGCACTCTCTGTGTAAACAACTTCTCGTTAGCTTTTGGCGCTTTTTTTTTTTTTTTTTTAAGTTAGCTTGCTGCTCATGGTTCATGTTCAGTGTCCATGTTATTTTAGCTGTACACGAGAGATTATGTCAATTTGGGATACTAAACTGCACGTAAACCGATAGCAGCATGGCATAGAGTTCTGAGTCTGACTGGCTAACTTAGCTCTTTGCTAACTAAGTTAGCTTGTCCATATAGCAGCTTGCTACGGGGTTCACAGATGATGCAAGGTGGGTTTAAAGGTGAATTGTCTAATTTATAAATGTGCGTCGTGAATGTGACACCTAACGTAACAACGTTACCAGGCAGAGGAGAAGGACGATGAGGTGATTAGATGAAATATAAAATCGGTTGATACAAATTGGGCCTGAAATTTTATACAAACATTTTGCAGTATTATTGGATTCGGGTGAGAATATCAGGGGTAATCGTTTTCTCTTCATTTATAATTGCAGTTTAAAAATTAAATTCTTTAACTTTATAAATTTTATTTTACATTACCTCTGTATAAGCGTCAAGATATAACGTTACCCCCTTCAATAATGTACGAAGGAAGCTGCAGCCCATTGAGGACACCAGCATGTTGCACAAAACTGGTGAGTACTGATGACAACTTAAACATAATATTGTGTTGTGTACAACATAAGTCACAGGCTTATTCATGTGTTTTATCTAATAAAGATTGTGCCATGTCTAGCCAAGTGGAGCGTCCTGGCAGTGAAATGTCCACTCCTGGTAAGTACTTTTCCCCCTGCACAAAACATTGCTCTGCACAAAGTCACACTCCATTCAAGACAAGTAGTTTTTTACTGCTTGTGAATAATCTATTTTAAATATATACATTGCTGGTCAGAGTTATTTAAGCTGCTTAATTAAGAGTGAGAACCTACTCATCTTGAATGGACAAAAAAAGCGAATGTTTTTGTCTCATCTTTCCATAGAACATTTGAAAAGTAACTGAAACTCCTGGAACTTCAAACGGGCAGCGTTCTATGGTCAGAGTCTGGTCGTCCCTCTGCCCATTTGAAGGTCCAGTAGTGTCAGTTACTTTACAAATGTTCTATGGAAAGATGAGACAAAAACATTAGTTTTTTTTTGTCCATTCAAGATGAGTAGGTTCTTCTCACTCTTAATTAAGCGTAGTAATGACTCCAGTATTTCATTATTAATTTAGTATAGGCAACATGACCGTACTTACTGGCTGACTCATGTGTTTCAGACTCTAAGTCAAACTTTGAATGTCTTGTGGAAGCCTTCTCTGACCCGGAGAAATGTGCAGCCAGATTTCAGCGCAAGGAAATTTCCAGTGAGTATTCACTTTATCTGTTGCCCCAACCTTTATTTCTTTTTTCAGTGGAAAATAAATTTAGTTTTGAGGATTAACATTTCAGTATTTTTCTACAGAGATTGGACTTTAATGGCAACCAACAATCCCAATGTTCAAAGAAGGTTCAAATGTCTGTAATGCCAGCAGACTAGCACAAGACAAACAATTGTTTAAAAAATACATAAATGTATAATTTTAGAAAATGACAGATGGTTTTGCTAGATAAGAACCTGATTTCTCGACTGGGATTGTGTAGAGACTCTGAAGCTGCATTGAGACGGACATTTGAACCGTCTTGGAACATTGAGATCTTTGGTTGCCATTAAAGTATATGCCATTAAAAATATGGAAATGTTTTCCTTAAACTTAATTTCTTTTCCACTGAGGAAAGACAGACATGGATATCTTGTCACTCAGTGTGAGTAAATTATCAGGAAATTTTCATTTTGAGGTGAACTAATCCTTTAAGGCTGATTTATACTTTTGCGTCAGACCGAAGCCCGAGCCTCTACGCTATAGGCTACACTGTTTAATTTATACTTCTGCATTGTTGTCCCTGTTGACGCACAATTACACATGCAGAAAGAAGCCTGTGAAACCCGAGGGAGGCGTTCTAGACCAATCACAGCGCTTCCGTCCACGTAAAATTGACGCATTGTTACATTTTGGGAGAGGTGCACGTCAGGGTGTGCTAAAGGGTACGCTATGTACACAGCCTACTCTGTAGCTACAGCGGGAGGTCGACGCATAACTATAAATTGGTCTTTACTTACTGCTTGAGAATCAAGTTTGGTAACAGTTTATTTTATTGGCTTAATGACATGTTTCAGACAGTCTTGCTTAGAAGAGCAGAGTGTGGCAATTCTTACCTTTTTGTTTGATTTCAATAATTGTAAATTTTTTTATATTCTTTGTTTTTTTCACCCTTAAGATGCTAGCGCACCTCTGAGCAAAGACCTGTTGACACCCAGTAAGTATTCATCTCATTGGTCACTTTTGTATTTTGTCAGGCCTTGTGAAATGTAAGAATATTCAGTTTTTCATGATTTCATCATAAAGCAAGAGGTCATGGGAGTGATGGCTATTATTTGTTTAATAATTGTAAATAATCATGTAATTTACAGGAAGCAGTATGCCATCTTCTCAACTCTGAGACAAATTGTGGGCGCTACGAACTGGAGCAAGGTAAAAAAAATTAAAGAATCTTACATTCTTTTATTTTTTTACTTTCATAAAAACTTACAAACATTTTAAAGGTAAGATTCAAAGAATATGCTTTCATTCTCTTGTATAAGAAAATAGATCCGTTATAGTTTACGATCTTAATCATACATTTTGTTTCCATAGAGTAACCTCGCCTCATAACGAGGGCGTAACCTCACATTTACTCAGAGCTATGTCTGCAAGTCCAGATTTTCATGACGCTGATCATGACGACATTATAAGTAACTTTGACTATTTTCTCCTTGTTTCATTTTACTGTGACTTGCGTTGTTTTTATTCATATCACTCTCATTTAATTGTTTTCCAGCTGCCTGTAAGACGTACTACGAGACAGTACGCAGGAGCTTCAGGTACAAACAACCAGATCTGGCACTGCAGGCCGAAGCTGTGAAGAGTTCAGCTCGGAGTCGAGCGTGAAGAAAGAGGGTAAGATTTTTAGTCAATGTGACTATTTTTCAAGTGCATTAATAGATGTTTTGTGTCCATACACAGTGCATCACAGTACTGATTGTCTGTATTGGTTGTTTTTACAGCTGCTAGAAGCGAGACGGTGTGCTAGGTGAGGATGACGTGGGCATTTGGAAGTGCGCCACCATAGATCTGATGTCCGATGAAGTTCAACCACCAGCCAGGAGCTCACAGAGCTCTGTGCTACGCTGCAGTCGAGATTAGAGGCGACTCCTAAATACAGGACAACGCACCACAGACGTTTTCAAAGTGGATCGAATTCAGAGAGAACGCCGCTAGTCACCTACAGCTCCGAAGATGAAAACAGACACTGAGCTTCCAATTTGTTGTGTGTGCAGATGATCTATGCTTTGTACATAGGTGTATATTGTTTTGTGTTTGTGCTAATAAAGCTCTTTCTTTGAATAAACAGCATGTCCCTGGCAAATTTTCCTTTCCTTTATAAATTCATGTCCTTGATGGTAATAATAGTGTAGTCCATAGGTTAACAATGACATGAATATACCACAGAATAGCATATTATGAATATAAAAAAATAATTTATGTATCATTTATATGAATATTATAATTTTTTGAATTTATAATGAGCGAGGGTGACCAATAGTAACAGATCTGCCAACCAATCACGAGTGATTTTTCTTGTTTAAACCACGTGGGTTCAACCAATAGTGAGTGAGGAAATTCAAGCCTTTCTCTGGCGGGAGCTGCTATTCATATGGTAATTAGAGCCATTCACACCTCCGGCGCGAGCGCTCTGCATACGTCATGGTTCGTTTCCGACAATATTCGGCACAGACGAACGCGACGTTCACAGGCTGTAAATTGTCGTTAACTGCCGAAAATTAGGGAGATTTACGGCCGTTTACGGGGTCGGAAATCCCAATTTTCATGCAGTGATAATTATGTAAACATTGCTAATTTCTTTTTTATAAATAATCATGAACATAAATAATTTTCTCCATATTTTTCACAAATCACACAAATAAAATACAATTTAACAGTTTTATTTTTCAGTCATCAAAAAATTTTCTTCCTCCAAAAAATGGACATTCAGTCATCTCTTGACAAAGGTGCATTCAGTAAAACTTATACTGTACAGAATTATACTGTAACCCTTGTTTTAAACAAAAATGTATTTAAAAAAAATGCATGCGAAACATTCAACATAGCAGTCTCAAATAGTGAACTTTTAAGAATACCATTAAAACCTTGATGTATTAAAACGTCATCAACAGCTGAATGTTTAAACAGTTATATCATGCCATAGCACTTAATACAACTTCATCTTCAATTTTTGAACTTTTGGAGAGAGTTTAATTCTATCAAGCTCTAACAGAATTTTTTGTAACACCTCAAACGTGTATCGCAGTGCTCGGGGGTATTCCAGATTTAGTGCATAAATCAGGCCCATAAGCAGCATGCACAGGGCTCTACAGTGCGCCCATTTCACTCGCACATGCGAGTAAATATTTCGGCGTGCGAACGTGAAAAAATATTTGGGCGCACTCGTGCGAGTGACACAGCATTTTTCTATAGAAACAGCTGCAAATACATCATCATGAGGAGGGTGAACTGTGCCGGTAAACTTGACAACCGCACCACCGCTGTTGTAAAGCACCACTTTTTTTTTTTGGGTTCGCAAAAAAAAAAAAAAAAAATTGTGAATGCTGTTTTTACATTAATATTATGACACACAAAGCTTTGTTTACAAAAGAAAAAATAGGTTAGCAATTAAATATTATATCGCAGATTCGCAGCCATGGAAAAGTTTGAATTAATGAGGAATGAGAGAGTTGTAGGCTACCTGAGCCCATAAATTTAAACTGTCGGCTTTGAATTCTGGTTTGCGATCTGGTCACCCGATTATCAGCGAATTTAACAATATTCCATTAGTTAGGCCTATTCCATATAGAAAGCTAGAATTGTCTACTTTTAAACAAAACCATTCAAAACGAAAATAAACCGACTATGCTTAGCCTATGTATTCCATATTTATAGGTGCGTTCACTGCGAAGATGAGTCAGCATCGTCAACTTCATCTTTGCAGCCCGACACTGACACAGAAAAACACTTTATTAATAAACAATTCAAATGCCTCATTGCTATATATTTAACACATTCATAATCATTACTTTTGCCAGTTCTTTGTGACAGCTGTTATGTGCGTTATTGGCAGCGTCACCCTCCGGTTTACATGAACGCGTCACCGCATCGCACCAGAACATGGAGATTTTATTTTAGAGAATAATCGCACAACATATTAGATATTCTATAATTAAATAAACTAATTGAATATTCAAAAATCGGGACTCATCCCTGCATGGAATCTCTTGTTCCCTTTCGTGGTCACTCCGAGTTACGTCGGATGACGACGATTGGGGTTTCGCTTAGAAGCCTATCACCTTCGAGTATATAAAACGAGCCAATGGCAATGAAATGCCATGGGTCTGCGGAATTTGCACAGCGTAACTCCGCCCGCCGCAGGGGGTATAAAAGGAAGTACGCTGGCACAATGCAGATATGTTTTCGCTTCGGAGCCAAGAGTTTTCTTCACTCCTACAAGCTATTCTGTATCATCTTCACTCTACGAGACGAGCGGCTCTTCAGTGTGTTGGTGTGACGGCGTGTTCCAGCGAGATCGCATTGCCTGCTGCTGATCTGTGCAGTGATCTGCCGACAGTGTGTGTGTTTCTCCCTGGGCGCTTCAGCACTCTGCTGAGCTTTTCCTCTCTCTAAAAGAGCTGCACGCGGCACGTCTTTTTCAAGACGGCTCGCCCGTGTATTTACTGGATGTGGGCGCGTGATTCATCTGCCTAACGGTCACGAGCGCTGTTTCGCGTGTTGGGCTGATTCACGCTCGGCAGCGCTCGTGGGTGAGTCACGTTTTCTCTGCGGGAACGTGACCATCGCGATGTTTATAGATCGAGACTCAATGATCCCCGTGTGGGTAGAGTCCCCTCTGCCACACCCCAATCTATCTCTTCCTCGAGAGGGGATACTTTGGCTGGTGGCCAGGGTGATCTGAGGGTTACAGTGTGGCATAATACCGACGAGCATTCCTCGGGCCACGCCCCCCTCCACATCGCAAACCGTGGGGCTTCCGTGTGTACCTGGTTCTTCTTAGGGACCCAGTGTTTTCATTCGGGGCTCCAGCAGGTGGTGTCATGTCACTCACAGCATCACAAGGCGGGCTTGATTCCTCTGGAAATGAGGATTCGACTGCGTTGCCTCCCTCTGGAGTGTCAGCGTTAGTCGAGTCAGATCCAGAGCTGATGGCCATGCTTTCCCGGGCAGCTGAAAGCATCGGCTGGAGTGGCGCCGCCCTCCCCCTGAGCGCTGTAGGCTTCCCGGATGTGCATCAGGACGCTTCCGGCCCGCGGGCGTCCTCCGCCTTCGCTGCACTCGATCGCGTGGCGATCATGGGCTGTATGTTCTCTGTCACTATCGTGGCACAGGCATGCAGTGCTGTGTGTCGCCTTCGCCTTCGAGGCAGTGCTGACTCGGGAGTTCTGTCGGAACCGGCCGCAGTGGAACGCTAGTCCTTCCCTGGCCAACACTGACAGAACGCGGAAACTCGACCACGCCCCCTTGCTGGGACGCTATGCCTCCCATGCCCGGCTTGGTCGTTCCGCCGCGCACACTACTGACCTCGCTCTCGGGCGACATCGGTACCTGCGTGATCCTGGGTCAGGTGGTGTCCACTAGAGTGGTCCAGACATGGGCTCAGCCAGGTTGATGTGAGGGGGTCTGAGAATTCATTTTCTCAGCTCCCTCATGTCCCAGGCTGGGCTCCTCGGCGGTGTGGTTGAGGACTGTACCCTACAGTTTTTGACCCCCCCCCAGAAGCAGACTGAGGCCTTCTGCACCGACGGTCATCCGTCCGTGCGGTCTCCTTAGTCTGCTTCCTGCCGAGGCCACCTCCATGCGGCTCCTCCCCTCGGGCCATCACTGGCCCTGAGCAGGAGGAGGTCGCAGGAGGGCGGCGCTGCCCGTCTCCGCCCCTTAGACTGCCACGCCAGCCTAAGCAGCACTCTTAAAAAGCCCCGCGGCCCGCTAAACGCTAGGCTAAGCGCCGCTTCTGAGACGGGCAGCTCAGGATTGGCTTCTTTTCTCTACAGGAGGTGGTAGCAGGGCCACTCCTTCCCCCGGTGGAGGGCCGGGGGAGAATCTTTTGTTCTCCACTCCCCGCTGCTCGTCCCACGACGGGCAGCACCCTAATGTGGTTAAAGAAAGAATCGAAATTCCCAATCCTGAGCCTACAGAGTCAGAGGGCCGCAGTGCGCGCCACCCTCGGGTCCCGCCACTGCCGCCCTCCTCTGTCCCAGAGGTCTGGGATGACAGCACGCGCCGCCCACGGGCCACGCTCCTCTCATCCCCCTCTGTCGCCAGACCCCTGCCAGAGCACGCCCCCGTGGGACGCGCGCCCTCCCCTGGCCTCCTCTGGCAGGACGCGGTTAATGACCGTGCCCCCGCACAGGGCCGCGATGCCACCCTCGCCGGTGCCGGTCATTCCGCCTCGCTGCCCCACCGACGGTACGTCTGTGGTTCGTATGACCCCGCTGGTGCACTTTCTGGAGGCCTGGCTAGAGCTTCCCAGACTGTCCCGCTGGGTCGCGAGAACCATCAGGCTCGGCTACGCGATTCAGTTCGCGCGATCTCCTCCCCACTTCAGCGGAGTCCGCTTCACTATGGTCGGTGGCAATGCCCCTGTCATGAGAGCGGAGGTCGTCACCCTGCTGGCGAAGGGTGCGATCGAGATTGTCCCTCCAGCTGAAATGAAGTTCGGCTTCTACAGCCCTTACTTCATTGTACCCAAGAAGTCCGGTGGGTTACGGCCAATCCTCGACCTGCGCGTCTTGAACCGCTCCCTTCACAGGCTGCCGTTCAAGATGCTAACGGCCAAACACATCCTCCAGTGTGTGCGGCCGCAGGATTGGTTTGCAGCGATCGACCTGAAGGACGCCTACTTCCATGTCTCCATTTTACCTCGACACAGACCGTTTCTACGGTTTGCTTTCGAGGGGCAGGCATACCAGTACGCGGTTCTCCCTTTCGGGCTAGCCCTGTCTCCTCGCGTCTTTACGAAGGTCGTCGAGGCAGCCCTTGTTCCCCTTCGGGAACACGGGGTTCGCATCCTGAACTATCTCGACGACTGGCTTATCCTAGCTCACTCTCGAGACCAGGTTTGCGAACACAGGGACCTAGTGCTCCGGCACCTAGTCCGTCTGGGCCTTCGGGTCAACTGGGAGAAGAGCAAACTCTGCCCCGTGCAGAGGATCTCTTTTCTCGGTATGGAGATCGACTCGGTCGCCATGTGCGCGCAGCTTACGAGCGAGCGCGCGCAGTCACTGCTGACTTGTCTTCGTCAGTTCGAGGACAAGAGTGCGGTTCCACTGAAACTTTTTCAGAGGCTCCTGGGGCATATGGCATCCGCAGCCGCAGTAACGCCGCTGGGATTGCTTCATATGAGACCGCTTCAGCTTTGGCTTCGCGATCGAGTCCCGAGGTGGGCATGGCAACACGGCACGCTCCAAGTCCCAGTGACTCCAGCCTGCCGTCAGACCTTCACCCCGTGGGCGAACCTCAATTTTCTACGGGCCGGAGTGCCCTTAGAACGAGTTTCCCGGCATGTTGTTGTGTCAACAGATGCCTCCAACACGGGCTGGGGCGCCATGTGCAATGGTCATGCTGCCGCGGGCTCCTGGACAGGACCCCAGCGCCTTTGGCATGTCAATTGCCTCGAGTTGCTGGCTGTACGTCTCGCCCTGCACCGCTTCCATGCGCTGCTCAGGGGCCAGCACGTACTAGTCCGATCAGACAATACCGCAACAGTAGCGTACATCAACCACCAGGGTGGTCTACGCTCCCGCCGTATGTCGCAACTCGCTCGCCACCTCCTCATATGGAGTCAGAAGCATCTGAGGTCGCTTCGAGCCATTTATATCCCGGGACACCTGAACCAGGCGGCCGACGAGCTGTCTCGAGTTCGGCCTCTCGCTGGAGAATGGCGACTCCATCCCCAGACGGCCCAGCTGATTTGGGATCAGTTCGGCGACGCACAGGTAGACCTGTTTGCCTCCCACGACTCGTCCCATTGCGACCTGTTTTACTCCCTGACCGAGGGCACGCTCGGCACGGATGCACTGTCGCACAGCTGGCCGCGGGGCCTACGCAAGTATGCGTTTCCCCCAGTGAGCCTTCTTGCGCAGACCTTGCGCAAAATCAGGGAGGACGAGGAGCAGGTCATTTTGGTTGCCCCGTATTGGCCCAACCGGACCTGGTTCTCCGAACTAGTACTCCTCGCGACAGCACCTCCCTGGCCAATTCCTCTGAGGAAGGACCTCCTTTCTCAGGGACGGGGCACCTTATGGCACCCTCGTCCCGATCTTTGGAACCTCCATGTGTGGCTCCTGGACGGGACGAGGCAGGTTTGAGTACCCTACCACCTGCGGTGGTGGCTACCATCACTTCCGCTAGAGCATCGTCCACGAGACATGCCTATGCGTTGAAGTGGAACCTCTTCGTCAACTGGTGTTCTTCTAAACATCAAGAACCCACGAAATGCCCGATCAGTGTCGTGCTTTCCTTCCTGCAAGAAGGGTTGGAGCGAAGGCTGTCTCCCTCCACCCTGAAAGTGTATGTTGCCGCCATTGCCGCACATCACGAAGCAGTTGATGGTAAGTCTCTGGGAAGGCACGACCTGATCGTCAGGTTCCTGAGGGGAGCGAGGAGACTAAATCCTCCTCGTCCTCCCTTCGTACCCTCTTGGGACCTCTCAGTGGTTCTAACTGCCCTGCAGAGTGCTCCATTTGAGCCTTTACAGTCAGTGGAGCTTAAGTTCCTGTCAATGAAGACAGCGCTCCTGGTTGCATTGGCCTCCATCAAGAGGGTAGGGGACCTGCAGGCATTTTCGGTTGACGAAGCGTGCCTGGAATTCGGGCCGGCTAACTCTCACGTGATCCTGAGACCCCGGCTTGGATACGTGCCCAAGGTTCCTACCACACCCTTTCGAGACCAGGTAGTGAACCTGCAAGCGCTGCCCTTGGAGGAGGCAGACCCAGCCTTGGCACTGCTCTGTCCAGTACGCGCCCTCCGTGCTTACGTAGACAGAACGCGGTGTTTCAGGACCTCAGACCAGCTCTTTGTCTGTCATGGTGGGAAGCTGAAGGGAAAGGCTCTCTCAAAGCAAAGGTTATCCCACTGGATAGTGGATACCATTACTTTGGCATACCAGCAGCAAGGTCGTCCGTGCCCCCTTGGTGTGAAAGCCCACTCCACACGTAGTGTGGCTTCCTCTTGGGCTCTAGCGCATGGCGCCTCGCTAACAGACATTTGTAGAGCTGCAGGCTGGGCGACACCCAACACATTCGCGAGATTCTATAATCTCCGAGTAGAGCCAGTTTCTTCTCATGTACTCGCTTCAACCAGCCGGTGCTAGATTCTGCTCAGGTGTCTTCGCTTGCTCGCCATTCCTCTCCACGGACGGGATACGGGCGATATTTCTCTCAGGTGAGTCTGATAAGCTCTGAGTTTCCTCCAGCACTGGTTACGTCAACGCCTGAGTTATGCCAATCTGCCATAACGCAGCTTTTGCGCTTGACTAGGTGCCTCCATGTGCATGGTTCCCCCTCTGGGCGACCCCCACATGTGTATTCCACTGTAAGTCTCCTTGTGAGCGTGTGTCTTTCCCTTGGCAAGCCACCTTGCCACCCCTGGGGTTTAAAATTCCACCTGCGGCTGGACACCCCAGTGATTTTCCATATGCAGCCCTCTGGGTCATATGTGTATTCTAAGTCCCCCCCCATCAATGGCTGGGCATAATTGCATATTTCTCTCTGGAGATATGCTTCCCAGTGTACCTTGGTATCCCTGTGTTAAGTAGGACTCCTTCGTTCGTGCTAGTCTCACAACAGGGAGCTCAGACTTACGCAGGGCACTGGAAGACAGCCGAGGTGGCGTGATTAGACTGGAACCCCAATCGTCGTCATCCGACGTAACTCGGAGTGACCACGAAAGGGAACGTCTCGGTTACGGATGTAACCCTCGTTCCCTGAGTGGGAACGGAGACGTTACGTCTTCCTGCCACTTCCGCTGTACCGCTGAAAAACGCCTGGGGCTAGTCTCGGCTCCTCAGCGAAGACATATCTGCATTGTGCCAGCGTACTTCCTTTTATACCCCCTGCGGCGGGCGGAGTTACGCTGTGCAAATTCCGCAGACCCATGGCATTTCATTGCCATTGGCTCGTTTTATATACTCGAAGGTGATAGGCTTCTAAGCGAAACCCCAATCGTCGTCATCCGACGTAACGTCTCCGTTCCCACTCAGGGAACGAGGGTTACATCCGTAACCGAGACGTTTCTTTTCCCATAGTCTCTCGTCTCTCACCCATTTCCGAAGGGGATTATAAGCGTTTCTTCCTTTGTTCGCTTTTAATTAGGTCTATTATTTTCGTATTCTTTACTGTGGTAAAGTAGCCTAGAAAAACGCTGTAGGACAGATAGCCTACACTATTACTTGTACGTCAAATTATTTTTTAACATAGTTTGTGCTTGTTATTAGACATATAATTGTTAAGGCGCGTCAAGTTTGTAAAGCGCGTTTCACACGCGCGGGTGATTTTAGTTTGGCTTTCTCTGGCAGCGCGCAAACATTGCCTAAATGCCTTGCCCTTGTGGAAGATAAAATTCGCTCTTCATACCTTTTACAACAAGTAGAAAACATGAAGATATCAGAAAAGAGATCGATGGTCTCTTTCCTGCTCGTGTCCCACATCCAGCTATAGCCTATCACGCGTCTTTGTGTGGAAATATTAAACGAAAGTATTCTTTTTTTTTAAAGATTCACCTTTATTATATTATGTAAGTTACCAGTATTTACTGATATTTATTCAATGCTTTACGGGCTTTAGTGTGGTGTTTTTTTTTTTGTTTTTTTGTTTTTTAAACAACCCCCCAACTACCGCAACACCGCCGGTAGTTGGTCCATTTACTACCGCGGTAGGCTAGTCTAGCTTGGAAAACTGCGACAAAATGCAGAGCATAAGCGCTTTTTTTAAACCAGCCAATGGACAGGAAAAACACAAAAACACGAGCGAGGAAGAAAGTGTCAAAAAGAAGACTAAAACGGATGAAAAAGTCTACAAATTCAACCCGGATTGGCTAAAGGATTTCGAGTGGCTAGAGTACCAGGCATCGACGAAGCTAATGTTTTTCAATCTTTGCAAAGAAGCCCCTCTGTCACTCGCAGGCTCCTCACTTTTTATCTCCGGTAATCCGAATCTGAGGAGGAATGCTGTGGTGAAACACTCGGCACTCTCGCTGCAGGGATGCATTCATTAACAAATCACAGCCCAGCAACCCACGCACGGTTCAAGCCGCTATTAGCAGGCAGGTAGCATTAAGTAACCAAGAAGCAATTCGTCAGCTAAAAATTAAATTCAACATCGCCTATCTAATTGCCAAAGAAGAATTGCCATTTACCAAATTCGGACCAATGATCACACTTCACCACAAAAACGGAGTTGACATCAATCCTACATATGATAACGATGTGAGGTGTGCGGAAATGATTGGCCAAATAGCTGAAGATATAAGGGACAATCTGGCTAATCAGATGCTAGCGGGCCGTTACCTGTCAGTCCTGGTTGACGGCGACACTGACATCTCAAACACGGAATGTGAGATTGTCTATGCGCGTTTCCTGGAGGATGGGAGACCCGTGACCCGCCTCGTTGGCCAACAGAGTATAGAACATGCCCATGCACAAGGTAAGTGTTTTGCTGTTTTAATTCTACCCAGTAATACTTGGTATATTGCAAAGTTTAGCAATCTATCTAAAGGCCATGTCTTCAGCATATTACAAATCATTACTACAAATCAGTAGTAATAATAATAAAAATATATTTAAAATTTTCAATGGTCAAGATGGAATAAAAATAAATAAAAGGAAACAGGGCTAAGGCATGTCTGCTATAAGAAAGAGTAGGTCATGCATAATGAAAGCTTAAACACAATTGGAAAACATTAAGTTATTTAAGTTATATTGGATTCAATCATGCAATAATGTACTGCCTTTCTGTGTTAATATTGTTCATTGTGAAACTTAACTTAAATGTCATTTTAGGTATTCTGGATGGAACCAGTGCTGCTTTTGATGCACTTGGCACAGTTGACTGGAAAACCAAGTGTGTTGCATTTGGGGCAGATGGTGCAGCAGTTAACATGGGTGTCCATAGGGGAGTAATTGCCTTACTCAGGAGGGATATGGGAAACCATGTTATCCCTATCCACTGCATGCCACACCGGTCATTATCCTCAATATCTTTAATAATTTAATATGGGTTCATGAGTGTATGTCTGACATTAGCACATTTGAGCTTTTTTGTTTTTGTTTTTAATGGCTAGGTTGGAGTTGGCCATTCTGAATTTGCAGCGCAAGGATGCAATGGTCACAAAAGTATACGATCTTCTCCATCTTGTGTGGAAGACCTACCACTTCAGCCCTAAATCCAGGCGTGAGCTGAATACAATTGGGGAGGAGCTTGGAGTGGGGATCTGCACTCCTTCAAATGTAAAAGGAACAAGGTGGATTCCCCATGTCCACAGAGCACTTAATGTGCTTCTTCGTGCTGGAAGAGGTGGGAATCTGCCAACTGACGCTGGTCAGTATGCTGCCATTCACCACCACATGGAACACCTTGCCTCCTCTGCACCCAATGCAGACATACAAGGTCGTGCTAAAAAGGTGAGTTTTGTAAAACTGTTCAGTGCACACTGCTTTGAGGGTGACTTGATATGAATGAACTTTTTTTTTTTTTAACTCCTGTCCTTTTTTAGATTAGGAAGGAAATGCATGAAGTTAACTTCTGTGCATTTAGCCATTTCCTGGCTGATGTTTTTCAAGAGCTGGCCTCACTCAGCTGCATCCTTCAGAGGAATGATCTCATTCTACCTCAAGCAGTTTCGGAAATTAGGAAGACAGTCATGGTACTGCAGGCTATGCAGGGAACCCCTAAGAGAGGTGGCATGCTATGCCAGTTTTTGGCTTCTTTTCCAGGACAGCAAATGGAAGGGGTCACATTTCAGGTTTGTTAGGGGTACAGAGGATAGCATACATCTAAATACAATAGCATAGCTGAGACTGCATTTTGCTAACCAGTGATTTAATGTACAACCATAAAGTTGTATTCTACAGCGCCACAGTACAGCACACAAGCAATTTCTCTTACATTATCTCTCTTCATTCTATGCTCCTAACAGGGTGTGTCACTCTCTGGTGATGTGACAGGTAACTTCAATCAGAAGCTAAAAAAAAACATGAATGCTGTGATTGGCATCACTGTGGAAGCCCTGAATTCTCGCTTTGGTAGTCTGATCAATGCGGAAACCGAAGACTACACTGCGGTGAATTGTTTCACCATTTTCAACCATGACACATGGCCTGAAAACAGTGATGAGCTCCTTGACTATGGATCTGATAAGGTGGAGGCCCTCTTGGAACACTTTAGTGATGTGCTTACTAGGCAAGTTGCAATCATATACAATTTGGATGGTTTATAATTGTATCAGATAGATCAGTAACTTTATTCTCTCTTTAGCTTTGGATGCCAGCTTGAAGCCATACAAGGGGAATGGCAGAGTGTTAAGGCACTCATAAGCCACACATTTAAAGACAAGTCCTACAGCAGCTTATGGCAAATGCTTTTAACTAAAGAGCCATATAAAACAGACTACAAGGTAACAGACACAAAGTTCAACAGCACCAAAAACACTTAATTGCCACCTTTTATATAAATTGTAATGTGGTGTAAAATTTATTTAATCAATCAGTATAAAATCTTATTCAAATGACTTAATTGTTTTACAGAACCTCCTGCACCTAGTTGAGATCCTGCTGATTCTGCCTATTTCCGCTGCGCAGTGTGAACGTGGTTTCTCAGCGCAAAAGCGCATCAAGAGCTCCTTAAGAAGTAGTTTGCATGTATCTACCACTGAGGACCTAATTCGGATCAGCACAGAGGGGCCCTCCCTGGAACTGTTTGATCCTACAAAATGTGCTGAAAATTGGCTGTCTGCTGGAAAGAGGTCAAGGCGACCAGGCTACAAAGCTTGGCCAAGTGACTCAGACATGATCTTCATTTCAGATCAAATGTGAAACATACATTGGGCCTACATACAATGATAAATGAAATCTACATGACGATAAAATAGAATTAAATGAAAATCTTTTGTTTGAAAGTTTTGGTCTGATGTTCTTAACCTTACAATGAGCATTGTACATTTAATTGTTGAATAATTCTAATAATAAAACTATAATGATAAACTTATACAACAAAAATGGCTGTGCCCCCAAATATTTGTCTGTGCTCCTAAAATTTTTTATTTAGGTGCACCAGTGCTCCTTGTTCAAAAAGTAAGTGTAGAGCCCTGATGCATGCCTTTGCAGTATTGCCGCATCCTGGCAGCATTTCCTTCCCTTCAAGAAGGATGGATACATTGATCGGATCTTCTCCATCAGCACCATGGACGACCAGTATTTTTATGATGTGCTGAGTGATGTCACTGCAGCTGTCCTCCTGCATACAATTTAGAAGAAAAAATATAAGTCTTTTGAGAAACAAAAATAGAATTGCTGAAATTATTTAAAGTGACTTCATTATCACAACAGAATGAACAAACACATACACACATACTAAATAAGACCATATGGTTTCGATTATGTTAACCCTTTGATGCGTACGATTAAACCGGTGTGATTATATAGTGCATTTCAGTAATTTAAATACATTGTGTAGGTAACTATAAAGTTTACTCTTTTTTTTTTTCTCCCACTTCACCAGCCAGAGCTGCACAATTCTGGCTAAAATAAGAATCGCGATTTTTTTTTGCTTGGAATAAAGATCACAATTCTCTCACGATTCTGAAAAGTTTTATTATTTTAAAGATCTACAAATCCTGAACATTAGGTTACCAAACAAGATAGAAACAAAATAAGACATAATACTCTTGCTTCAGTCAAATTTAAATAAATGCAGTAAACAAAAAGAATGTAATATTTAAATAAATAAAAAAATGACAATTAAACATTGACAACATTCAAAGGTATTATGCCAGACTAGACCTATTAAAGATTCTTAGCAATAAACACTATCAACATTTTTGGGTATGGTGTTGCGTTGAATAGCGTTGCTTTTATAGACGTTTGTTTCGTCTGGTACTTTGTGATTGAACAGTTTTGTTTTTAACCATCTCATACTGTAGTTTAAGATAAGTGTTTATTTGAGATAAGTTTATAACATTGCTTTTCATTTATTTCTTAAAGCTCAGTTGAAGTTTTTCAATAGCTACTACATTAAAAACTACTAGCGTAACTGATAAAGTTCACACATTATTTAAAACAAGTGAACATTCAGTAATAAAATAAGAACAAATACACAAATTACAAGCAGAGATGAATACTAAATAAAGTTATTTGAAAGTCTAACAGTATATTCAGGTACAGAAATTAATAATTAAGCCTAAATGTAAAATAACACTATGTGTCACTGTATAAATTAGATATAGTTTAAGCTTTGTTAAAGCTGTATTTTATTGTTTTATTTATATCAATGACACAGAAAACAGTATGTATATATATATATATATATAAATAATATTAAGTGTGTGCTGTCACTTTAAGACCGACTGCACGGACCGAAAAAACCTGACAAATATCCGTTTCTTTCTCAGCTGTGCACATATGACATAAACGAGAGAATACTTGTCGAGACGACAATTTTGTGTTAATGTGTCCGTTCAAGGGCAAGGAAACGCGAAAGAGGAATCAATTCTGCATTCGAGCGCTGTCTGAAACGCGCCTCTCCCTCTCACTCTCGCTGTGCTTTGAGTATGTGTGGCTGTGCGCAAAGATAACGCGCAAGTCCCAGTTTCCGGCTCTTCTTCCACGATTAAAATTGTTTGAATGTGTAAATTGGCATGTCAATACACGTTCAAATTATGAACTTTTACACTATGATGGTTAAATTTAGCAGCTAAAGGAGAACTCCGGTCAATTTTAACATTGAGGTCATTTTTTTGTAAATTTGGAGTGCTGTCAATACAGAGAACTACAAAAATCGGTGTTGCCTACACCGTGTTATCCTCTTTTTAAAATTTGCACCCTGTTGACTTCAATGGGACAAGTTTTAAACCTGCTTTTAGCCTCTTAACATCCTTGATGTGTCATTACAAGTGTCCAGCCAATGTGAGTGATTCCTTCAGAGTGAACACGGGTGAATCTGACTGCAGTAGATGTGAAAGATATGAATAAAAATGATAATAATTCAGCCAGCGCAAACATGGCATGAGCTAACAGCACTCCAGTTTATAGCCCCCTTAAAGGGATAGTTCACCCAAAAATAAAAATTGTCATCGTTTACTCACCCTCAAGTTGTTCCAAAACGGTATGAGTTTCTGTCGTCTGTTGAACGAAGATATTTTAAAAGAATGTTGGTAATCAAATAGTTGAAGGTAGCCATTGACTTCCATAGTAGATTTCCAATGGCTACAGTCAACTGTTTGATAACCCATTTTCTTCTAAATATTTTCTTTTGGAGGTTCAAAGAACAGAGCAAAGAAACTCATACAGGTTTGGAATAACTTGAGGGTGAGTAAATGACCATTTTTAATTTTGGTTGATCTATCCCTTTAAAGGGATACTCCACTTTTTTCAGAAATAGGCTCATTTTACAACTCCCCCAGAGTTAAACAGTTGAGTTTTACCGTTTTAGAATCCATTCAGCTGAACTCCGGGTCTGACGGTACCACTTTTAGCATAGCTTAGCATAGATCATTGATTCTGATGAGTCCAGTAGCATTTCTTTCAAAATGATCAACGAGTTTGAATATTTTTCCTATTTAAAACTTGACTCTTCTGTAGTTAAACCGTGTACTAAGATCGACGGAAAATTAAAAGTTGCGTATTCCAGCGTAATAATCAAGGAACTGTGCGGCCGTACCATGAGTGCAGCAGGCGTAATGATATGACACAGCGCCTGATAATAGTCCCCAGCTACCAGGCTACCGAGCTGGGGACTATTATCAGGCGCTGCGTCATATCATTACGCCTGCTGCACTCATGGTACGGCCGCACAGTTCCTTGATTATTACGCTGGAATGAGAGTATAGTTCCTAGCCATATAGGCTTAGAAAATCACAACTTTTAATTTTCCGTCGTTCTTAGTACACGGTTTAACTACAGAAGAGTCAAGTTTTAAATAGGAAAAATATTAAAACTCTTTGATCATTTTGAAAGAAATGCTACTGGACTCATCAGAATCAATGATCTATGCTAAGCTATGCTAAAAGTGGTACCGTCAGACCCGGAGTTCGGCTGAATGGATTCTAAAACGGTAAAACTCAACTGTTTAACTCTGGGGGAGTTGTAAAATGAGCCCATTTCCAAAAAAAGTGGAGTATCCCTTTAAATATTGCTTTAATGTACTTTAAGTCATAAAATGTTCTCTTCACCTTTACAATTCTATGGCTTTGTAACGGAGAATCGTTTTTGGGATTTAATTAGAATAATTGTCACATATATTTAATTTATTCTTTCAGAAGATGTTGAAACGAATTTTTTACTTTTACAAGTTTCCCTTTAGGCCATCACTGAGCAGAACATGTCCATCCCTTCATCTACCTTCCCTCTCACACTTTAAGGTTAACTTGCACTTTAAACAGTAAAACAAACTATCATTTAAAATAAAAATATGCTTTACCAGGCAATCTTCAAAAAGATCATCATCTTTCTCGCCAAGGTATAGAATGAGGCTGCGGATAACTGACTCACGTCTCATCTCAATGCTTTGTGTCTGTGAACAGATTTATATTGCATCATTACACAACCTTTTATTCATACACAATGAACTCAATGAAATCAAGTGAGAACACAAAAGCATTCATGCGCAAGGAACACTGATTTGAGTACTTAGAGCAAGGTGACTCTACTTCCTGTTCCTGTCTACCTTGCGTTTTGGCCAAAGCAGAACTGTCGCTGACACTATTATCTTCAGTACAGATTCTTTATATTTGAAATTTAAGTTGTAATTTAAGACTAAAATTCTAATCATTGAAATCAAAGAACTTTTGACACTAGCACTATTTTTACTGTTTAATACAGTAAAGCTGATTTAAAGCAATCTATATTGTATAAAAAGCTATATAAATAAACAACATGTGCATGCATATATGAGAAATACATTAAGTATATCTTATTTCCAAAAATGTGAACACGCACACATTTGATCAAACACACCTGACTCAGTTTGTCCATAAATGGCCTCAGTTTGGTCCCCACAACACCTCCCTTGGCCTTCATCAGGGCAATAAGTTTTGGTGTGCATTGTTCAAGTCTGAACATGAATCTCTGCTCCAGGGAAATTGTAGTAATTCTCCTGAATTCCTCCTTGATCTAATGTGACAAAATGATTCAAGAGTACAACAGCAGAAATTTGGTTAAATAGACTGATGCAGGGAGCAAGGGTTAATTCTGTACAAGGACTGAAGATATCAACAGTGGAGTGAACAATCCAGCACTTTCTTTTGTAATGTACAAGTCCAAAAGAGAAACACTAATTTGGCATTTCAATTTTAACTTTGAGTTAAGTACATTTCAAGTTTATTTTTTGTTCATGTGCTAAATCAGTTACTGTAGTCAATATTATTATTACATCAAATTACTGTTACTTCCTGGAGGAGTTGGTAACATTTTTAAGGGCTTATAGATTCACCTACCTCAGCTTCACAAAATAGAGCAGGCCATCTTTCTTTGAAATGCTCAGCAGCTGGACTGCCACTCACAACCTCAAGCCTTCGACAGGAGAATGTTTTGGCCATTTTTTCTTGAATCACCTTGGTGTTGTTTTTCTTCAGTACTTCATTAAGAAGCACCTGTCTTTCCATTTCCAGACTGTCTATGGCCCTACGGATCGCAAAAGCTGCTTCCAAATCTTCAGTCCTCATTCTCCTGGATCTGTCTGCTGCCTTCGACACGGTGAATCATCAGATCCTTCTGTCCACCCTCTCATCACTGGGCATCACAGGAACTTCACTCCACTGGTTTGAGTCCTATCTCACAGGTAGGTCCTTCAAGGTCGCATGGAGAGGCGAGGTATCCAGAGCACATCAGCTGACCACAGGGGTTCCCCAGGGTTCAGTTCTTGGTCCCCTCCTCTTCTCCATCTACACCACATCACTGGGACACATCATACAGGCACACGGTTTTTCCTACCACTGCTATGCTGATGACACACAGCTCTTCCTCTCCTTTCAACCAGATGATCCCACAGTAGCTGCACGGGTCTCAAGCTGTCTGGCGGACATCTCCACATGGATGAAGGAACACCACCTGCAGCTCAACCTGGCAAAGACTGAGCTTCTCGTCCTCCCTGCCAATCCGTCTCTACAGCACGACTTCACCATCCAGCTAGAGTCATCATTAATCACCCCATCAAGATCGGTCAGAAATCTTGGAGTAACGTTTGATGACCAGCTGACCTTCACAGATCACATTTCAAAGACAGCTCGATCATGCAGGTTTGCACTGCACAACATCAGGAAGATCAGGCCTTTCCTAACTGAGCATGCAACACAACTTATCGTCCAGGCCCTGGTCATCTCTAGGCTTGACTACTGCAATGCCCTTCTGGCTGGACTCCCAGCATGTGCGACCAAACCCCTACAGATGATCCAGAATGCTGCAGCTCGTCTTGTCTTCAACGAGCCCAAGAGGGCCCACGTCACTCCTCTGTTCATCTCTCTGCACTGGCTACCTCTAGCTGCTCGCATCAAGTTCAAGGCTCTGACGCTTGCTTACAGAACTATCACAGGCTCAGCTCCCTCCTACTTTCACTCACTCCTACGAGTCTACATCCCTACCAGACACCTACGATCGGTCAACGAGCGACGTCTCGTGGTTCCATCACAGAAAGCCACAAAATCACTTTCCAGAACATTCTCATTTACAGTTCCATGCTGGTGGAACGCTCTCCCCACCCTCATCCGGAATGCAGAATCCCTGACAACATTCAAAAAACAGCTGAAAACCAATCTCTTCCGTGAGCACTTAACCTTATAAAAAAAAAAAAAAAAAAAAAAAAAATCCTTTCCCTTTGAAACATCACTTATCAGGCTTATGCTACTCTGAATAATACCAGAACTTCGTATTTTGAGCACTTCCTGCGTTGTTGTTGCTTTTGCCTCTTTATGATGACTCGCTGAACTTAGTCCTAATTTGTAAGTCGCTTTGGATAAGGGCGTCTGCTAAATGACTAAATGTAAATGTAAATGTCTATACTTTCTCCACTAGGATGTGGAGGGAGATAGTTCACCTCTGCTCTCTTTGGTCTTTTACAGTTTTTGGCAGGATTTTTCTCACCAGGGGACTTGTTTTTCAAGGAGTTGATATCAAGTTCAGGAAGAGGTACATTACGTTTTCTCAGTTTAGAGCGGTAATTTGCCATCTTGTATTTAAGACGTTGCTGCCACCCGTACATGCCTGAAAATGATGTTTCAGGCTCTCTTAGGCATGGATGCATCTTTATCAGAGCTTCTATAACTGCCTGAATTTGAAGACCAGTAGGATAGGCAGTGTAGTGGAATATTGCTTCCGCAACTTTCTCAAGTATGTCAGACGTTATGCTTGGATTCAGAAGGAGTGTGCCATCCGTTTTATTAGCCATGTTTCCTTCGTGAAGGGCCATTTCAACATTATATGAAAAGGTGGGTATCACAAAATTAGTTGGCCAAGATTGTAATCGATGCTCTGGGGGCTTTGGTAAAATGATGGTGTCAGATGAACTAAGTGGGGAACTCTCATCCTGGAAAGACTGATCCATTGGCAGTGGAAAGGAGGAAGCAGCAGCCTCAACGATGGGACTAAACGTGAGAACAATAGAAGGTTCCATCTTAACTAGTTTGATTGTGTCTTTATCCTTAACCACATCTGTTGATGTCAAGGTGAAGAATTCGTTATCAAAATCTTTGTCCATGTACATAACAGTAAAACTCCCTTGGAGTTGAAAATGATCCTGTGCAGCTGCCAAAAGTTCATCTACAGTGCTAGGGATGCCATCTGGAAGGGTTAACTTGTGAACTTTGGTCTCTTCAATGATAACGCGTAGTTGAGTGGGGGAAGACATCATCACCGCCTTGGGTAAGCACAACTTCAAGAGAAACAAAAGACAATGTCTCAATAAGACAAGATAAAATACTATTTTGAATTAATAAAAAATGAAAATAGTATTACAATACAAGGTGCATGTATATTAATTAAGGCATGCTATAAAGGATACATTAATAAACATTTGACAAGTTCAAATATGGAATAAAAGCGATAATGATTCCTGAAGTCACGCAACACAAGTTGGTTTCGAATTATTTGAAGTTGTACTTTACCTAGTTTGACAAACAGATGTAGTGTTTCAGAGAAACCATTCGATTGCCTTCCAATGCATAGGAAGCCAATGGGTATATGTCAGGGAGTTGTGACTGCGCAATGACTTTGACTGTGCCAGTCGACTCCAATTTGAAACATCTAAAATGCTCACAGTACCATGCACTTTGCAGTTTCACTACAAAAACTAAGCTGTCATGAACAACGATGATTTGAAGTATTTCAGCCAAGTCAGGCAACCCACCAGTGGAGCCATACACCAACATCATACCAACAGCATAACTGGTGCCTTGAAATTCCACCTTGTTAGTCAAATGAACAACGGTCTCTGCATGAAATTCCTGTGAAAAAAAATCACGTATGTTCTCATTTACAACCTCTAAAGGAACTCTTGACAACTTTGACACAGAGACAGCAGTTTTTTTTATCTCTGAACCACGGAGATGGTATGCAATCATGGACTGGTGTTTCTTGGCCATAGACTTCAAAATGTTACGGAAACAGCCAGTTTGTCTCACTACCTTCTTAAAGAAGCTGTGCTTAGCTTCAAACCTCATTGTCCATAAGGACACTAGTGGGCCAAATTGTTTAATGAGCTGTGGGTAATGCTCTACAAAATGGTGTTTTGGAATAAACTTCCGGTCTGGAAAAAGACCACGAAATCTATGTCTGTGCTCAGCAATTAGGCTATCAAGGTAACCAATGCTTTCATCTGTATGGTTAGGTGACATAACCAACTCAACAATAGCTTTGAGGGACATCAACAACTTCCATGCTTGCTCCTCTTCCGGTACTTTGGTACCAATCATAAGTGGAAGTAGTCTCAGTAAGCACCAATTTTCATGTGCATTACCACCAATGGTTCTACGAGAGACAAAGGTTGGTGGTATCCTTTGGGGACAATTTGTCCTATCTTTCCACTTATATGGGAAATGCTTGATGATTCTGTTTAGCTCTTCAAGAGAGAAATGCCTCTTCTTTATCAAGATATCTAAACACAATGCCAATTCTACAGGTACAATACCCTCAAGTAAATCGTGCAGTACATCAGGTGGGTAACCTGTTGTCACATGAAAATGATTCAATCTTTGAGTAATTGCACAATGCCTTTTAACTCCATGGCTATGGGTTTCACTAGCCAATGCTGCTTCAACATCCAACTGGTGTTGCTCTTTTGTTCTACCAGGGAATGCTCCTGACCTCACTTCAATTTTCAAAACGTAGGAACCATTGAAACTTTCAACAAACCCACCGACTGAGTGAGCCCCCAGGTTATCCGCAATCACAGAAAATACTGTGCCTTTTATGATTTTTCCCAAACAGGGCACAAAAATGCCATCCTCTTCAAAGGTTTTCAAATCCTTTAATAAGGGCTCAAGCACTCTGGGGTAGCCAAATTTCTGAACATCAACTGTCTTGCACAAAACAGCCAAGTAAATTGATGATAGCGTAGACCTTAATTCAGATGGAATATCAGCCAACACCCAGTAGACGCCTGTTACTTTGTGCTTCTTGCGGGAGGTTCCTAAAGGATTACATATTTCAAAGTCATCACAGTAGAGTAGAAGTGAAAGTCTTAACTCCTCTCCAGATAGAAATGTGTTATTCTTGAAGTGGGAACCATCACGAAAACTACTATACTGACATGAAGAACCACAGTGCCTTGCACTCTTCAAAACCTTCTCCTGAATAACACTATTGTTAAGAATTTCTGACAAGGATTGCAAAATTGGTACATATTGGAATGTACATCCCTCTTTTGCACAAAGAATATACTCCAACGGTTCAACAACAGAGAAATGCTCTTTTGTGTACTTATTTCTCTTGTGTGCTGTTCCAAGAGGACCCTCTTCACTCAAGGCTGCACTAAGAGGATTTAACTGGCAAATGCTATTTACCAAATCTGTGATTACCAATTCTTCAACAGAGCAGTTATGGGTTTTTAATGTGTTATGAACAATGTTTCTGATAACAGGTGCAGATGCTGAACAAGTGATAAATTGAAGCTCATCCACAATGTCATCGATACATCTACTAGGCACATTAAAGATGCAGTCCAATTTGAGTAATAAAGAACAAAGATGATCAACAATGACTTGAACTAAATCCTGACTCTCTGTGACAAGTGTTTCATCAGAAGTAACTTCACTGTCATCAATCAACGGACTACTATCTTCTGTTGCCTGACTTGTATACGTCTGTAAAACACTACGTTTAAAATCTTCAAGGCAGTGGGGATTGTGCTTCCTACTTCTATGTGAAGCAAAAGTTGAATATATATTACTACTGTAATCACAGTCATTAAAAACACATTGAACAGTTTCATGCTTTTTCAGATGAACTCCAAGGTGTTCAAAATATTGCCTCTCTGAGTGAAAATGACATGAATTACATACAAGACATGTAAATGAAACAACTTGCCCTAACTGTTCAGTTTGAGTATGCTCTCTAGACAAATGTGTGCGAAGCGCACCCCAACCTGTAAATGAGCAAGGACAATCTGAGTACAAGCAGGGTACTGACCGGCCTTGTCCGGTCTGTAGATGTATCAATCTATAATGCTTTAAGAGCTGTAAACGGTTTGAAGTTCTAAATCTGCATTTTTTGCATGGCCAACTCATATCATTGAAAGCCTACTCTTTTTTCCTTGATGACACCAGTGTTGAAAAACATAAATCTGTCCACTGTCTTGGCTCGTCCTAGTGTTAGGTAAGGTCCCCCTGTAAATAAACAGACACAATTTGTGATATTAAAACATTGATCAATGATATAAAAGTTACATCTTCTCACATTCTACAGTATGAATGAAACATACATTACGTTATTTTTTATATTTTTTTCATGAAATAGTTTGGAGCTCCATAATCAGCTGTCACCACACACGCAAACTATGTTGCACCAGTGCTATTGTGGTAAATTGAATTCATTCATTGAATACCCAAGTAGATCATAGAACCATTGCTACCAGGGGCATAGTCATCTTTTTTTATAAGGCTAAGAAATCAGATGCACTGCTAAACAACAACCTCTAATTTTTATTCTATATTTTTTTCCTTATGAAAATTGGTTGATTGTTTTATGTACTGCAAACATTTGTACATTGAATCATCACTGATTTTATACAATGTAAAAAACAAACAAAAACAGAATAAGGCATAACATATATTTCGCAAAGACTTTAGTTACTGTCGCTATGTCCGACAAGCTACGCCGTTCTCACGCAGTGAAAAATACATTGCGGAGCAGAGAGGAGACTGACAACACGCTGACAGACAGGACAGACCAGGTTACTTTTCGGTTACGTTTGATATTAAATAAACATATTAAACAAAGTCTCACCTTTCAAATTTGGTCATTTTTTAAAAGAAATTTAAACAATAAATACCGTTTTGTGGCTCTTTAATGTGTCGTGACAGATCGCCGTAGAGCATCAGTTAAAGTTGCTCGTGAACCGATCATCTCTTCCTTCTAGTTAATTTATAGCCTCAAATAAACATAAACGAACATAAGAAGGAATGTTGTTTTAACCACGGAAAGACGTCTGTACACTCCGTTTTTCAAGTTCAAATCCTCCCATGTAATCTACTAACTCTCCTGGCTGCTTTGTCGGACAAAATGGCGGATGGCGAAGTATGATTGGTCAGATCACCTGTCAATCAAGCTGCCTGCGAATGGTCATTACTCATCACGTTAGGCCTACTTTAGTGTTTTAAAAATACCACGAGATTGCTTGAAAAATACACAAACCATATATTTTCATAATCGTTATTGCCACTAACGATCTCTATGATCAACTTAGCGCAGTTTTAGAAACGCAGCCCTGCTTATTTTGAGACCTCATTTATGCACGATTTAGTGCGATTGAAAAAAATGTAGCTTTAACGTTATGTGTAAGTTAGACGTTCCTGAGCAATATTCAGTAAGAACATTCAAACTTTTCCATAACTTAGTCAACAGTATAATGTTACTTCAGCAGGAAAGCGGTTGACGTTAATTAATATTAAGGCCTAATTTTAGCTAGCTAGCAGTTACAACGGTAAAGATTTTCTAATAATTTCCAATCAGTTTGAAATTTTTACACGAAAAACAGTGCTTTGTGAATCTATAAAACTATTGAAAACGGTTCCGATTAAATATAACTAAATTAATGTAGGAAGTGATTGTGAATAGGGTTATAGCAGCTAATGTTCTATGGATAGGCCTAACCTACGCGCCTTACACTAATATGAGGTCATGTTATAAGATGAGCATTAATGTTTATTGAGTCAAATAAACAAGAATAATCAATCAAATCCACACAGACCCATGTTTTATTAAATGTAAAACAGAAAGACAAACTTACCTCAAACCATAGACTGTAAAATCCTCAAAGACGTCAAAAAGCAGCCACGCAGCAGCCCGCCAATTCGTCTCTGATCCAAAGTGCGCAGTTAGATTGTCTTGTCCAAACACGCATGTGCGGATTCAAACGCGCTATACTTTTCGATTAAAATTTACTTAAAATTACTATGTTTATGTGAAGTGACAATGAAACGTTTAAATATTACAAGCAAATATATAATAAGATTTACTCTTTACAACCAGTTAATTTATTACATGAATTAAATGCGTAGATATTTAAAATTTTACTTAGGAAATTCTAGTTCCCATTGAATTTTAATTTTATGAAGTAAAAATTATGATGGTTAATTTAATATATATTACTATACCAAAAAGTTCGTTTTTACAGTGCATAAGGGTGAATAATTAATGACAGAATTACAATTTTTGGATAAATTAAGTCTTTAATTTACTTGGAAATCAGTAAATTCAAGTCTTAATCTAACCAAAATAGTTTATTGTTTGAGTCACGAAAGTCTAAGATGGTTGAACTTTTTCCACCATAAACTTGCTGTATTTATAACACACAAATTGTATTAATTGTAATTGGTCTGGTTTTGTATTGTCTAGGGAACCAGCACTCCAGGATTTTTGAGAAAGTTGGATCTGCACAGCCTTTCCTGCTCTGTGAAACAACTATGCACTGAACTTTACTGTTAGCAACTGGACACAACTGATCCACTCATATCCTGCAACTGTTTTTCTTCTGCTGAATGTTGTTGACCCAAGCACTGCTGTACTGTTGCAAAGTGGAAGGTACTGAATCAACTTCACTGACACAGGACTTACATTCACTGACATGTACAGGACTTAGTATTACAGACCATTAGATAAGCAGCTTTCATATAATTCTGATGACAGAAATGCCTATTGTGCCTTCATCATTTATTTTAAAAGTTAACCTATGTTGTAAAGGGGCTTGTTCGTTAATAAAAAAAATAAGTTTGTTAAAACAACTGTTTGCATTTTGCCTTTATTTTTAACTTAACAATGAACAGAATTCCCCTATGATCCCAGACTAAGGTTACAATTTAACTCTCTGGATTGTTTTGAAATAAAGTTTTAAAAGAGTAATATAGAGTGATGTGTTTATTTCAAAGTGAATTTATTCTTTTCAGATTAAATTATTTGTCAGTTTATTTTACAGTTCTTTAAAGTAGGTATGCAGAACCCTAATAAGAAAAACTGGTAACTCCCTTAGTGTTGTTTTTATTTGTAAAAAAGTTTGTAAAAAAGGTAAATATTTGACGTGATTTCCATTTTTTTAAAGTGTTAGGTCAACACCAGAACAGTGTAGAATTTTAACTCTGCAAGTGTTTGCTACAAAGCTGCACCCAGCTCTGTAAAGCCTGGAACACACCAAGCCGAAGCCGACGAACTAGCGCTGATGAAAGCCGACTGTGTTGTTGCCTCACGTTGGGGTAAAAACTTGAACATACCGAGAGAACTACTGCCGACTGTCAGCTAGAAAGTGTGTTCTGCGCCTGCGTGTAAATGAGACAACTGTCTATTTTTGCAGATATATTCGTCTATATTCATCATTCAAATAAGGAAACAGACGCTGCCGGCAGCAAATACACAAACGTAAACAAAGCAGTGCGCACTTACCGTTTTGAATATCAAACCTGCCAAACACTTTCTTTATTCCACTTCTCTCGTGTTAATATTGAAATATTCACCAAGGAACACTCGGGTAAGATGACGTAACATTAGAACAGCCGAACTATCTGTACCGTTTTGACTTTGCTCGCTGTTTTGCTATTATTCTCGTGCACTGACTCGTTACAGCCAATCACAGTTCCCTCTTTCACCGACGGCCCGACGCCGATTCAACATGTCGAATCGGCCGTTACAAAGCCGACGAAAGACCAATTTCAGCCGACGGAGCGGAACACACCGAGAAGATTTAGTCGGCCGACGCACAGAAACTGCCCGACGGCCGACTGTCGGCTTGGTGTGTTCCAGGATTAACAGTGTTGTTGTTCTCTGCACTGTACGGCTTCGGGGGATAAACGTCTGAAACCAGGAGAAACTACATCAACCCAACTCTGCCACATAAAGAGTCAATGTTTTGAGCATGTCAATCATAGAATTAAGTATACGTTCACAAAAATAAACCGAGACTGTATCAACATACTTTTATTTACCCGCCTGTGATTGGCCCTTGTGATGCTTTGAGTTGTCCAGTGAAGTACGAGTTTATGGGTTTGGCCCATAGACTGTAAAAAAATATGGACGTAGTGTCCGTGACGTCACCCGTAGGTTTCTGAAGAGCATTTTTGAAGCCTAAAGTAGGCGGAGCCGGCCGTCGCCATCTTGGCCTCGCGTCACTCCCGGATAACAGAAAATAGGCAAACAGGCGGGGCGTGAGTGGAGCTGAGGAGCCGAAATCACCTAGCTCGACGTCATAGATATAAACACTGTTTTATATCTATGATATATCTATAAACACTGTTTATATCTATGGCTCGACGTGATCGAGTTAGCTGATGATGTAAAGCCAATTAAAAGTTCCTGGTTTTGCCCTTCGAAATATTATATTATAATATATAATATATATATAATATTTAAAAGACACGGCTACAAGTGAGACTGTGTATTGTGATTCTGTACTATTCTGCTAACGTTAGTTGAAAATGTATTATGCAGTAACTTAATATTACTCTGAGAGTGTGTGTGTGACAGTGATTTATGTGCACATGTCAGTCACTCTTTCTTATGGTCCGTCAGCGCGGCATCGCTCGTCAAGTTCGTAGAGAGCTTATTCAGTCCATTTTAAATTCTGATTTTGGCCGCCTCTCAAATGGGTTATAGATATATTGCCTATGAAGTTCAAGTAAATGCGCTAGAAAATCCGCGCTCATTCATGGATGTGGATTTATAGCATGGATGGAGAAAGCGCCGACGCCTGCATGATTTCATCTGACGGTACATAAGCATATTATAATCTATATCTGTTCCGTGAGAGCAGAACGAACGAGCCTTTATTGACGTTTTTAAATCTGAAAACTCCAAAAAGCAACGAAATTGTCAGACATCCATTAGTGCATGTTCACAGAGGAAAACTGAAATACAGCGCTGGTTGTTCTCTCGAACGATACTCGACGACAACAATCCTAAGTCGTGGGCGAAGTTAACGTTACTTAATGGGTGTATTCAATTGTATGAAATAATCCCGAAAAAAAAGCACAAACACTGCAGAGAAAGCAAGTTCAACAGCTAACACTTGCTGAGGTGAAGTGACGGCTAGTAACAACAGACAAGCGGCTAGCATTGACATCAGCGACAACCCACCTGTCACTCAAGTGGCCACACCCTTAATTATGCAGAACTTTAAATATTAATCAACTAAACGGATGAGTTATAAAAAAAATCACCCCCCTCACAGTTGTCATGAAGGGCAAAAATAGCTGTATAGACCAAAGCCACATACAGACACCAGGCTGTAAACACGTTTTTTTCTGCTGTAAAATTTGGCATTTTAACATGGGGGAGATACAGATTTGACTCACTTTTGACATCAGCCTCAAGCGGCCAGTCAACGAATTGCAGTTTAACTCACTTCCGTGTTGGTTTCAAGAGAGAGACGGGGAGGTTGCTGCTTGGTTTGGCCTATAAAAACAGGCAATCAGAAGATCCCCCTATCCCTTTGAAAATTAGCATAGGGCAGTGAATAAATACCTCTGTATCGCACTGAAATTTACAAATTTACGTTATTTCGTCACTGTTGTGATCTCGCATCATTATGCATGAACCAGCAAAGTCCGCGCCTAAGAAGGGCTCAAAGAAGGCTGTCACCAAAACCGCGGTAAGGGAGGAAAGAAACGCAGAGAGGAGAGCTACGCTATTTATGTCTACAAAGTCCTGAAGCAGGTTCATCCTGATACCGCCATCTCTTCCAAGCCCAGCAGGCACAAGATATAGACTACAACGTCGGTCAGACGTTGGATTTTGGTTGAAAATGAAAGTCGGGCTGACATCTAAATCCACTGTTTGTTTGACGTCAAGCTCCAACATTGGGCAGTTGTTGAATTTTGGTTGGTAGCTTTCTTAAAAAAGCAAAAGATCGCATGCATGTTTTCTTAATATGATCATTAAAAACCAATAGACTGATAAAAATATATCATCAGTCAATATGCAAAGTGCGGGACAAGGGGTGAAAATGCTGTGCGGTACAACGCAAAGCGGGACGGGTGGTCATCCTACCCTCATTACATCTTAAATAAAAACATAGTCGATTTTATAGAGCTAATCAGTATTATTGATTATAATCAGTAAGTATTCAGGATAACGTTAAAGTGTTCAAATATTGGTAATGCTAACTAGCACTCAGTTTTGATTAGAATACATCATGGCCGGTCACATACGATCTAGCCGCAGAAGATCAAAAATGTCAACGCATCCAAAGCTCAAGGGTGCTTCTTGATATTCAAATTGATGTTTCCTCGCTCCTCCATCCTATGACCCGGAAACCGACCGATCTCAATTCTCTAAATGCATCGCGAGGAGGCGAGGAACGAGTGAGGAGGCTTCCAGAGGAATGATAAGCAAGGATACACAGTTGTCTCCTATGTCTTTCTTGGCAAGAAACCAGATGCACTTATAAATTCTCCTCCCTCTTCACATCGGTCACAATAATTTTAATTTATGATTTACCTTTGCAGTTTAAATAAATCATACATCACACATAGTATATCAACAGGGCATCTTGCTTTATCTTTTATTATTTATTAATTTCTTAAATAACTGAACTTTAACAACATAAGGGCAGATCCTTTGAGCCCAGCTCCCAGCATCCTACAGGGGATGGAGCTGAGAGGCGAGGAAAGGAAACGAGGATGCACAGATCACATTTCAAAGACAGCTCGATCATGCAGGTTTGCAGTGCACAACATCAGGAAGATCAGGCCTTTCCTAACTGAGCATGCAACACAACTTCTTGTCTAGGCCCTGGTCATCTCTAGGCTTGACTACTGCAATGCTCTTCTGGCTGGACTTCCATCATGTGCAACTAAACCTCTACAGATGATCCAGAACGCTGCAGCTCGTCTTGTCTTCAACGAGCCCAAGAGGGCCCACGTCACTCCTCTGTTCATCTCACTGCACTGGCTACCTCTCGCTGCTCGCATCAAGTTCAAGGCGTTGACGCTTGCTTACAGATCTATCACAGGCTCAGCTCCCTCCTACTTTCACTCACTCCTACGAGTCTACATCCCTACCAGAAGCCGATCGGTCAACAAGCGACGGCTCGTGGTTCCATCACAGAGAGCCACAAAATCACTTTCCAGAACATTCTCATTCACAGTTCCATGCTGGTGGAACGCTCTCCCCACCCTCATCCGGAATGCAGAATCCCTGACAACATTCAAAAGACAGCTGAAAACTGATCTCTTCTGTGAGCACTTAACCTCATAAAAAAAAATTTCCTTTTCCTTTATATCCTCACTTATCGGGCTTATGCTACTCTGAACAATGCCTGATTTTGAGCACTTCTTGCTTTGATTTTTGCCTCTAATTTATTCCTAATTTGTACGTCGCTTTGGACAAAAGCGTCTGCTAAATGACTAAATGTAAATGTAAATGTGCACAAATAAGAAATGAGAAGCAGCCCATTTCAGATCTGACATTTCAGCATAAGCATACACAGCAAAATCCCCAGAGTTAAATTAACACTACTCAGTGTTTATGAGTCCACACAGAGTGTTATAAGTAACACTAAAGCAGTGTTAAAGTTAATGAGATAATTAAGTGATTAATTGTGTGATGATTGACCATTGAAGACATCTGGTCTGGAAGTGGTCACCATTATGTTGATTGGTGTTTAGTTTAGTTGGCCTCTTGACCCTTACTTTTCTAACTTTAGATTTTGTTTGGCTGCTGTAATTCAGTTATAACAGTCAGATGAACAAAGAGAAGGTGATCTGATGGTGTTGGTTATGTTTTAACATAATCATAAGTTGGCCTAAACTCACTGAGAGTAAAATTTCTGAGTTAAGTTTACCTTATAGATTATAGCAGCACTGTCCTTCTGTTAATCGAACAGTCCCAGAAGTGAAAAGAAAATGGTTTGACATGAAGCTTGACCCATCATCATCGAGCATATCTACATGCGATGAACACATCATTAGGATAATTGGCGAAACCTCTCTGTCGGGTATAATTCCCGATGGTGACAGTGATGAAACCCCTTTGCAGGAAAGCACTTCAGCACAATCTGATGGTAAGGCTACATTTAATTTTTTTGGGGGGCCAGCTGACATGGTAAAAAATATATATATATAATTTTAGAGGAAATACACAAAGCAGTTTACATTTGAGCAGATTTTACTTTTTTGTAAAGACAAATACCAACTGTGTCCGCCCATGAGACCACTGAAGCAGCAACTGGATCCATTCATCTTACGGCCTCTGAACCGGTATATCCAGCAGCATCCCGCAGTGTTGCCTCTGCACAGGAGACGGCTTTAAGTCAGGAAGTGCTGGATAAGCAAGACAAAATTTGTCAAGCTGTGCTGGCAATAAATTACACATTAAAAGAAATAAAGGTAAGCCTACAAGAAATATGTGATGTTATTAAACATAAGAAATAAAGTTTACTGAAACTATTTTGTGCGCTTGCTTTTTAATGCATACATACTCTTAAAAATGTAGAATTAGTTCCTGTCGCTTTGCAATTGCAGCAAGAGGTATGTCTATGTGTCGGATAGCCAACCTTGGAGGCACCATACCATGATCAGGTCTAATTATATCCTCTGGGTCTGGCAGACCATGTTCCATGGCAATGTTGTGTAGAACGGAGCAGGCCAATATTATTTTGCAAACCTTTTCTGGTCTGTATAACAGTGTACCACCTGATGTGTCCAAACACCACCAACACCCCTTTAAGATACTGTTTGTGCGTTCAATAACTGACCAAGATTTTGCGTGTGCTTCATTGTATGCCATCTCCTGCCGGCTTTGGGGATTTATCAATGGGTCATAAGCCATGGTGTCAGGGGATAACCATTGTGTAGATGGTTACCACCCAATCACCTGAGTGTAGGGGAGGGGAGGGAAAGTGTCAAATATTTGTCAAATGTTGTGAATAAATAAAATTGTACATACCAATTAGCCATCCATCTGTAACTGCACCACTGTCCAAATGTCTAGCAACTGAGCTGCTCCGAAGAATGAAACTATCATGAGTACCACCCGGCCAGCGGGCCACTACATTAAAGGGATACTTCAGGATTTAGCGTTAAGCTTTGTATTAGTAGAAAACCTGTAGTATTTTCGAATTACCACCCTCATATCTCCCTGAGACGAGAGATTTATGTATTTTTTGTCTGGAAAAAATCCTCTGATGACGCAAAAATCGTCCTTTTGCATCATCGGAGGATTTTCTGGCCAGAGGCTAAAGACTACAGCCAGTAGTAGGAGCTGTTCCGCATGTGTTCAGCCCGCCCATAGAGGGTGGGATCTCACTCACAGAATGTACACACAGTGTCAGCTTTGGAAGCTAAGCTAGCAGGCTCTTGTTCTGTGGAGAAAACTGAGTAGTAGGAGAAAGCTGAATAGTAGCGGTTACCATCCTCCTTTTCCCGGACTTGTCCGGCGGGCGAGATCGTTCAAAATGTCCGGGGTTCAGCTTTTGCGTTCTGCGGTCGCCATTCATTGTTTACATGCACACCTCTTGTTTCAGTCTAACTGAATTCATTCCGATTGGTGAATCTGAATGTAGTGTTTACATGAACGCTAAACAAGTGATCGGTTGATGTGCGTTTTAACATTGCTAAGAAAATTCCCGCTCCTCCGTGAGAGATGCGAAACCGGCGCGTCTCAGTAATGACGCCACCGGCCTCGCGCCGTTCTCCCGCGGCCATCAGCCTGGTCCTGCTCGCCACAGTAAACATGATGAATGGCGACTGTAGAACGCAAAAGCCAAATCCCGGACATTTTGGGCGATCTCGAAATCACGGGCAAACTCGTCACGGAGACTTATTAGTAGCACTAGTAGCCTAACCTTGTTGTTTTCAACTACGCTCTCTAACCGGTAGGCGTGGCTTGGGAGTGGCCTCCTAGGGCAGCGAAGCAAGTGCATTCTGGGAGTTGTTTTCTTTCATCCACATAAGCCAAAAATACATTTTCTGGCTTTTCTCAGGCTAGAAAGCTCCGAATTCAAAAATTTCTTCACATTTCTTCTACATAAATGACCTATTTTAAATACACATTCATCTTTCCAGAGATGAAGTATCCCTTTAAGTAGTGCACATTTAGCGTCACAAATTAGTTGTGCATTGATATAATGATAGTTTTTCCTATTCAGAAATGGAAATGCATCATGTGATGGTGCCTTGATGTGAATGTGTGTGCAATCAATTGCTCCTATTACGTTTGGCATGTTTTTCATCATTCTTGGCAAGTAAGTCTGCGCGGTCTCAATACGCTGAAATCTAGAAAAAGCGCTATATCAGCCATTGTAAATGTTTCTTGTTATGCCTGATTTTGGCCATTTTATAGGAAACAATTTCCGTAACAATTAAGGGGCTATTAGTTTGCCCAGCCCTATTGAAAGCAATTAATTATTTGATTAAAGTGTTCCGTTTGCAGATGCCATTACTGGCTCTCATAATAAAAGTAAAAAGAAAAACCGTATCTAATTACTATATATATAATATTTTTTCAAAATGCTGTGAAAATATGTACCCGATTAAGGTGAATTAAAATGCAGCTTATTAATGAGCAAAATGTTCGGATGTTAAACGCACTATTTACGCGTGGCTGGGAGCAGGTGTAGATTTCTTTCGTACCAACTAACATTTGGAAAATACAAACATTTTAATGAATCCGAAAATTTATGCCAGAACCACTTTACACACGATTTACACAAAAATTAGTTCTGCTCGTGTTTCATGAATGAGACCCAATGACGGTAACATTCGATGGACCGTTTTTGAGTATGAATGTGTCATTTTGAGTAGAAAAGGAAGTCCAGATATAGCCCAAAGTAGCAAATTACTAAACCTAATAACAAAATCAATAATAAAGCAATGTAAATACAGCAGGAAAACAGCAACAAAAAAATCAACCTTATTAATTATTCTAGTCCCAGTGCCTGATGGGAACAACAGTATCAGAAAAGTAGTAGTTATACTTAAATTTATGATGTTGACATTAATGCTTTAATATCTACACGCTTGAATTGTGTAATAATATAGAATTTACTTTGTTTTTTTTTGTTTTTTTATTCTTGCCTGATCTAACTTTTTAATGTAGAAATGGCATGTTTTTTTCTGTAGTATTCATTTCTATCATCAACCCATGTGTGTTTTCTATGTTCCTTGTTAGGTGGTTGTTTCTTCAGTGAAGGCAGTTATGTTTTCCTTAGACTCATCATTGAATATTTAATTACTGTGGATCCTGTTCTCTTGTGTCTCAGTTCCTGACGTGACTCTTTGCAAGCCCTCCATGGAAATCTCGCTGACCGGAGAGGGTGTGGTGCAGTTGTTAGTCAAAAACTCTGAGCAAAACAGGAAAAAACTGACCAGTAGAGCATAACACCCAGTGATGGAATTTCCTGCAATAAGGATATGACATGATTACGAGAAATAACACAGCAAAAACTCCCGTGTTAAATGAACTCTCCTGGGTACGTTCAGCTTCTCTCTTTTCTGTCTCTTTCTTTTCGTGTGAACTGAGTAGGCTACACATGCTTACATTCACAAATATAATCTTTATTTCTATTAAATTTTCTAAAATATTTATATGTCACACACACCTACCTGCCTTTTGATGTAAATAAAAGAGTGGTAAATGTTACGGACATATTAGCATGGTACCATTCAGCCAATTATTGATTTTTATCTCCACTTCCCTTTCATCCAAAGAGATGGAACTATTTGCACTGTATTTATCAATGGGAAATACATCATGCTAAAATAATATACAGTGGCTTACAAATGCACAGTGGCTCATATTAATGGGGTTGCTTTAATATTATATTAAATATAATTATATATTATATTAAATAATATATATATAAGCAAATATGTTAAGTTCCCTTTCGTTGTCACTTCGAATATGTCGGATGACGACGAATGGGGTCTCGCTTAGAAAGCCTATCATCTTCGAGTATATAAAATGAGCCAATGGCAAAGAAATGCCATGGGTCTGCGGAATTTGCATAGCGTAACTCCGCCCCACCCTGGGGGTATATAAGGAAGTGCGCTGGCAACATGCAGATATGTTTTCGCTTCGGAGCCAAGTTTAGCACTTCACTCCACAGCCAAATTCCTGAGTATCATCTCTATTCTCTTCGAGACGAGCCTTTCTCCAGGTGTTGGTGTGACAGCGAGTTCCAGCGAGTTCCAGCGAGTGCACATTCCCTGCTTACCTGTGCAGTGATTTGCCAGAGTTTGTGTGTTCATCTCCCTGGTCGCTTCAACACTTGTGGAGAAATTTCCTTTCTAAAAGAGCTTGCACGCGGCACGTCTTTTTAAAGATGCCTCACCCGTGCACTTCTGGTTGCGGTCTATACATTTCTGACTCTGATGGGCACAATCGCTGTCTTGTGTGTTGGGCATTGATCATGCTAAGGCAGCGTTTGTGGATGAGTCATGTTCCCATTGCGGGAACATGCCCATCGCACGGTTGCGATCGAGACTCAGTGACCTTCATGGTAGAGTCCCCTCATCCGCACCCTGATCTACGAGCTCCACAAGAGCTGGTAATTTGGCTGGCGGCCAGGGTGATCTGAGGGTTAAGGTGTGGCATAAAGCGCCGACTATTCCACGCTCCACACCGCCCTCTAGCACTGTGCAACCCGTGAGTGTTCCGAATGAGCCCGCAGTACAGTCCTCTGACTTGCCGCGGGTCTCATTCGGCGCTCCAGAGGAAGATTTGATGTTGATCGCTGATGTCGATCACAAGGTGGGCAGGTGTCCTTAGGAAGTGACGATTCGGCAGTGCTGCCACCTTCGGGTGCTCCAGCATTGCCCGAGTCGGATTCCGAGCTGACGGCCATGCTTTCCTGGGCAGCCGCGGCCATTGGTCTTGAGTGGTCCCCGCCACCTGGTCCAGTGCGCTCGTGGTTGGACGATTGGTTTTTGCGGGCAGCCGCTGATGGCCCGGACGTGCATGAGGAGGTCACGAGGTCCTGGAAGGCACCCTTGTCTTCCTGCGATCGCTCGGTGCCTCCTCCGCCTTTCCTCCTCTCGACCAGGCAGCTGCCAAAGGGTACACTGGGGTTCCCCAGGTTGAACGCTCTGTTGCCATGCAACTATGTCCTCAGAGTGCTTCTTCCCGCGGCGACCCTAAGCACCCCTCCAAGGCCTGTAGGTTCTCCTCCACGCTTGTGGCGAAGGCCTATAGAGCTGCGGGGCAGGCAGCCTCCTCACTGCATGCCATGGCGACACTCCAGGTCTACCAGGCCCAGATGTTGCGTGACATGCACGAGCGGAGGACTGACCCAGGGCTCTTCGATGAGCTGCGTGCCGCCACCGACCTTGCTCTCCGAGCGACGAAGGTGACCGCACGCTCCCTGGGTCAGGTGATGTCCACTTGTGTGGTCCAGGAGAGACACCTGTGGCTTAACCTGGCTGATATGCGGGAGGTTGAGCGAAACCGTTTCCTCGACACCCCCATATCGCAGGCTGGCCTCTTCGGCGGGGCAGTTGAGGACTTTGCCCAGCAGTTCTCGGCTGCCCAGAAGCAGACGAGGCTCTAAAACATGTCCTGCCCCGACGGCCCGCTGCTGCCTCCACCCAGCCGTCGGCACAGGCGCCTCAGTCTGCTTCTGATGCGGTCCACTCCCTCCCGCACGGTCCCAGCAGCAGCCTCCACCCTACGCGATTCAGTTCGCACGATCTCCTCCCCGCTTCGCGGGAGTCCGCTTTACTATGGTCGGAGGCAATGCCCCTGTCATGAGAGCGGAGGTTGCCACCCTACTGGCGAAGGGTGCGATCGAGATTGTCCCTCCAGCCGAAATGAAGTCCGGCTTCTACAGCCCCTACTTCATTGTACCGAAGAAAACTGGTGGGTTACGACCTTCACAGGATGCCGTTCAAGATGCTCACGGCCAAACGTCTTTTCGAATGCGTGCGGCCGCAGGATTGGTTTGCAGCGATCGACCTGAAGGACGCCTACTTCCATGTCTCCATTCTTCCTCGACACAGACCGTTTCTTCGGTTTGCTTTCGAGGGGCAGGCATACCAGTATGCGGTTCTCCCTTTCGGGCTAGCCCTGTCTCCTCGCGTCTTCACGAAAGTCGTCGAGGCAGCCCTTGTTCCCCTACGGGAACAGGGGGTTCGCATCCTGAACTATATCAACGACTGGCTGATCCTAGCTCCCTCTCGAGACCAGGTTTGCGAACACAGGGACTTAGTGCTCCGGCACCTAGCTCGTCTGGGCCTTCGAGTCAACTGGGAGAAGAGCAAACTCTGCCCCATGCAGAGGATCTCTTTTCTCGGTATGGATATCGACTCGGTCGCCATGTGCGCACAGCTTACGAGCGAGCGCGCGCAGTCTCTGCTGACTTGCCTTCACCAATTCGAGGGCAAGAGTGCGGTCCCACTGAAACTTTTTCAGAGGCTCCTGGGGCATATGGCATCCGCAGCCGCAGTAACGCCACTCGGATTGCTTCATATGAGACCGCTTCAGCTTTGGCTTTGCGATCGAGTCCCGAGGTGGGCATGGCAACACGGCACGCTCCGAGTCCCAGTGACTCTGACCTGCCGTCAGACCTTCACCCCGTGGACGAACCTCAGTTTTCTTCGGGCCGGAGTGCCCTTAGAACGAGTTTCCAGGCATGTTGTTGTATCAACAGATGCCTCCACCACGGGCTGGGGCACCATGTGCAATGGGCATGCTTCCGCGGGCTCCTGGACAGGACCCCAGCGCCTTTGGCATGTCAATTGCCTCGAGTTGCTGGCTGTACGTCTCGCCCTGCACCGCTTTTGTGCGTTGCTCAGGGGTCGACACGTACTAGTCCGATCAGACAATACCGCGATAGTAGCGTACATCAATCATCAAGGTGGTTTACGCTCCCGCCGTATATCGCAACTCGCTCGCCACCTCCTCATTTGGAGTCAGAAGCATCTGAGATCGCTTCGAGCCATCTATATCCCGGGAGACCTGAACCAGGTGGCCGACGAGCTGTCTCGGCTTCAGCCTCTCGCTGGAGAATGGAGACTCCATCCCCAGACGATCCAGCTGATTTGGGATCAGTTCGGGGTCGCACAGGTAGATCTGTTTGCCTCCCACGACTCGTCCCACTGCGACCTGTATTATTCCCTGACCAAGGGCACGCTCGGCACGGATGCACTGGCGCACAGCTGGCCTACGCAAGTATGCGTTTCCCCCAGTGAGCCTCCTTGCGCAGACTTTGCGCAAGATCAGGGAGGATGAGGAGCAGGTCATTTTGGTTGCCCCGTATTGGCACAACCGCACCTGGTTCCCAGAACTAGTACTCCTCGTGACAGCACCTCCTTGGCCTATTCCTCTGAGGAAGGACCTGCTTTCTCAGGGACGGGGCACCCTATGGCACCCTCATCCCGATCTTTGGAACCTCCACGTGTGGCTCCTGGAAGGGACGAGGCAAGTTTGAGTACCCTACCACCAGCGGTGGTGGCTACCATCACTTCCGCTAGAGCATTGTCAATGAGACATGCCTATGCGTTGAAGTGGAACCTCTTCGTCAACTGGTGTTCTTCTAAAAATCAAGAACCCACGAAATGCCCGATCAGTGTAGTGCTTTCCTTCCTGCAAGAAGGGTTGGAGCGTAGGCTGTCTCCCTCCACCATGAAAGTGTATGTTGCCGCCATTGCCGCACATCATGACGCAGTTGATGGTAAGTCTCTGGGAAAGCACGACCTGATCATCAGGTTCCTGAGGGGAGTTAGAGTTGAAAAATTCTGAGTAAGAAGAAGAATAAGAATAACTAGAATGTACATTTCCTGAAGAAAATGTGAAGTGGTGCTTGCAGTGGCAAAACTCGCCACTGGGCAGATGCTAACACAATTAACATGTTGTGATACCATGATATACCACATTTTAACATTATTCACCACGATGTACCATGTTTCTAAGATGATTTACTACGATTTAACACATTGCTAGCCTGGTTTACTATGATTAACATGTTGTTAGAATGATGCTAGCATGATTAGCATGTTGTTAACATGCTTTTAACAAGATGTTAACATGATTAGCATGTTGCTAGCATGTTTTTAGCTAGATGCTAACATGATTAGCATGTTGCTAGCATTATGCTAGCTTGATTAACATGTTAGCATAATGCTAGCTTGATTAGCATGTTGCTAGCTTGATTAGCATGTTGCTAGCATGTTTTTAGCAAGATGCTGTTGCCAGGTGGTTGCTAGGGTTTTCCGGGTGGTTGCTAGGCAGTTGCTAGGGTATTCTTGGTGGTTGCTAGGCAGTTGCTAGGGTATTCTTGGTGGTTGCTAGGGCGTTGCTAGGTGGTTGCTAGGGTGTTCTGGGTGGTTGCTATGGTGTTGCTAGGCAGTTGCTAGGGTATTCTTGGTGGTTGCTAGGGTGTTCTGGGTGGTTGCGATGGGGTTGCTAGGCAGTTGCTATGGTATTCTGGGTGGATGCTAGGGCGTTGCTATGCAGTTGCTAGGGTGTTCTGGGTGGTTGCTAGGCAGTTGCTAGGTGTTCTGGGTGGTTACTAGGCAGTTGCTAGGTGTTCTGGGTGGTTGCTAGGCAGTTGCTAGGGTGTTCTGGGTGGTTGCTAGAGTTTTTTGGTGGTTACTAGAGCATTTCTAGATGTTGCTAGGGTGTTCAGGGTGGTTGCTAAAGTATTTTTGGTAGTTGCTATGGTGTTACAAGGTGGTTGGTAGTTGTCAAATATGGTTACTATGGAGTTTTTATAGAGTTCTTAAAATCTTTAATAACAAGTGCCTTCAGTATGGCCGAACAGGCACAAGCATGGAGCGATATCGCAAGGCCACGAGAGTAAAATTGCTTTAAAAAATTTTTTACATTTTTTTTTGTTTTAGGGTGGTTGCTAGGGAGCTCTTAGTGGTTGCTAGGGTGCTGTAACTGGTTGCTAGGGTGTGGCTATGTAGATTTTAGGCCATTACTTATTGGCTGCTTGATAATATAAATCCTCTGAGGGAGAGAGAGGGGGAGAGACGCAGGGGTGTCAGGCCCTTTGGAGTCTGTGTGTGTGAAAATGGCAGTTGGGATTCAAATGTTTTTAGAACTCCCAATGTAAAGTCGTACACCAGATCGCTTAGCACACCTCTCCTCAATGAGCCGGTCGATTTGACACTTCACTCAGGGGTCTGTGACAAACGGTGCGGGGCGAGTTTCGCACCAAACTTATTAAATAATAAGTATGAGCAATAACAATAGTGATGCCTTGCTTTCAGCAAGCACCACTAAAAAGTATGCAAGAGAACACTAATGATGCCTTGCCTTTGGCAAGCACCATTAATAAGTATGAGCAATAACAATAGTGATGCCTTGCTTTCAGCAAGCACCACTAATAACTAGAATGTACATTTCCTGAAGAAAATGTGAAGTGGTGCTTGCAGTGGCAAAACTCTCCACTTGGCAGATGCTAACACAATTAACATGTTGTGATACCATGATATACCACGTTTTAGCATTATTTACCACGATTTACCATGTTTCTAAAATGATTTACTACGATTTACCACATTCCAGCATGATTTACTATGATTAACATGTTGTTAGAATGATGTTAGCATGATTAGCATTTTGGTAGCATGATGCTAGCATGATTAGCATTTTGCTGGCATGCTTTTAACAAGATGTTAGCATGATTAGCAGTTTGCTAGCATGTTTTTAGCTAGATGCTAACATGATTAGCATGTTGTTAGCATTATGCTAGCTTGATTTAACATGATGTTAGCATAATGCTAGCATGATTAGCATTTTGCTAGCTCGATTAGCATGATGTTAGCATGATGCTAGCTTGATTAGCATGTTGGTAGCATGATGCTAGCATTATTAGCATTTTGCTAGCATTGTTTTAACAAGATGTTAGCATTATTAACATTTTGCTAGCATGTTTTTAGCTATATGCTAACATGATTAGCATGTTGTTAGCATTATGCTAGCTTGATTAACAAGTTGTTAACATGATGATAGCTTAATTATCATGTTGCTAGCATGATGCTAGCTTGATTAGCATGTTGCTAGCATGATGCTAGCATGATTAGCATGTTGCTAGCATCATGCTAGCTTGATTAGCATGTTGCTAGCATCATGCTAGCTTGATTAACATGATGTTAGCATGATTAGCATGTTACTAGCATGTTTTTAGCAAGATGCTGTGGCCAGGTGGTTGCTAGGGTTTTCTGGGTTAGGGTTAGATACTACAACACTTATTTTGTATAAATATCGTTTTGCATATTTTTTATGATTATTATTTATGAAAAATATTCTAAAACTTCACTGTAATTCACTGTTTCATTGCCTAATTCAGTTCACACATCACTGCTGTCCTGAAGGTTATGCTACAACACTTATTTTGGGAAAAAAAAAAATATTTTAAATTGTATACAATTGTAATGTAAATGTATAATTTTTATGATTTTTATGAAAAATATTCAATAACTTTACTGTAATTCACTGTATTGTTGACAAATTCAGTTCACTCATCACTGCTGTCCTGAAGGTTATACTACAACACTTATTTTGGAAAAAAAAAATATTTTAAGTTGTATATACAATTGTAAATTTATGATTTTTTTATGATTTTAATGAAAATATTCAATAACTTCACTGTAATTCACTGTATTGTTGCCAAATTTAGTTCACACATCACTGCTATCCTGCTGGTTATACTACAACACTTATTTTGGTAAAATATATATTTTAAATTGTATATACAATTGTAAATATATAATTTTTATGATTTTTATGAAACATATTCAATAACTTTACTGTAATTCAATGTATTTTTTGCCAAATTTAGTTCACACATCACTGCCGTCCTGATGGTTAGACTACAACACTTATTTTGGTCAAATATATATTGTAAATTGTATATACAATTGTACTGTAAATGTATAATTTTTATGATTTTTATGAAAATATTCAATAACTTCACTGTAATTCACTGTATTGTTGCCAAATTCAGTTCACACATCACTGCTGTCCTGAATGTTATACTGCAACACTTATTTTGTGAAAATATATATTTTAAAATTTATATACAATTGTAAATATATAATTTTTATGAAAAATATTCAAAAACTTCACTGTAATTCACTGTATTGTTGCCAAATTCAGTTCACACATCACTGCTCTCTTGAAGGTTATACTACAACACTTATTTTGGGGAAAAAATATTTTAAATTGTATATACAATTGTACATTTGTGATTTTTTTATGATTTTTATGAAAAATATTCAATAACTTCACTGTAATTCACTGTATTGTTGCCAACTTTAGTTCACACATCATGATGTCCTGAAGGTTATACTACAACACTTATTTTGGTAAAATATATATTTTAAATTGTATATACAATTGTAAATATATAATTTTTATGATTTTTATGAAACATATTCAATAACTTTACTGTAATTCAATGTATTTTTTGCCAAATTTAGTTCACACATCACTGCCGTCCTGATGGTTAGACTACAACACTTATTTTGGTAAAATATATATTGTAAATTGTATATACAATTGTACTGTAAATGTATAATTTTTATGAAAAATATTCAATAACCTCACTGTAATTTACTGTATTGTTGCCACATTCAGTTCACACATCACTGCTGTCCTGGTGGTTATAGTACAACACTTATTTTGGTAAAATTTATATTTTAAATTGTAAAGGTGAAGGTGAAGTTATTGAATATTTTCATAAAAATCATAAAAAAATCACAAATGTACAATTGTATATACAACTTAAAATATATTTTCCCCAAAATAAGTGTTGTAGTATAACCATCAGGACATCAGTGATGTGTGAACTGAATTTGGCAACAATACAGTGAATTACAGTGAAGTTTTTGAATATTTTTCATAAATAATAATCATATAAAATATGCAAAACGACATTTATACAAAATAAGTGTTGTAGTATAACCATCAGGACAGCAGTGATGTGTGAACTGAATTTGATGACACTATAGTGAGTGACAGTGAAGTTATTGACTGTTTTCGTAGTAACTCTTTTCGGGTTTTGCACTTTTCAGACGGTCCCTTCGGATCTGTCTCGCTGCCGCCTGCGCATAGAGATCAATGTATTTTGTCCACTGCGAGGGAAAGCTCGTTTGGAGGAAAATTAGGTTGTAGCTGCTTGTCTACATTACTACGATTAAAAAGAGGTGTTATTTGTGCAGTAACAATGTTTAGCTCACGAGTTATTGACCCGGGAAGTTCGAATCTGTGAATTTACTGCCAACTTTACTCAACTGCACTAGTTCTCTTCTGCAGTCTGTGATGCAGGGAGTCTTGTGATTGGTTTTCAAGCCAGCCAATCAGAATTTAGCAGTCTCATCTCTGATTGGCTGGAATTATGGCATATTGTAACGCTGGGTTGTGTTGAGCAAGCGAGCCGTCTGTGCTTAGAGAGCGCTCACGGCTGGTATGAAAGGAGCAAGAAAGTGAAACTTTGCACACGCGAAAGAGAACGTCCGCACACATCCAAATACTTATTTTAAATGCAAAATTGATTACCATGTAAAGTTCCCTTAGATAGATAATGTTGGAAGTACTGCAGCAACGTACAGCGGAGTTCTCAATAAAGAATAACACTGCATGAAAAGAGGTGTATCCGGACCAGTATACTCCTGTATACACTGCTGAAATTCGGAAGAATCCAGGAGTATACTGGCCGGATAGCTCAAATTCCATGGGTCTGTATATATCCGTATACATCCGAAATGATACCAAATCGGATGTATGTTGTGGACGTATACTTCCGTGCTACAGCCATTTGTTGCCATGGCAAGTAATCCCTCAAAGGTTTTTTCAAGAGAACATTTTCACACCTTTGTGCACCTTTTGGCCTTCCCCCCTATTGGTCCTTTTCTTTTAAAACCACTCCCATTACCCAGACCACTATTGGAGGACAGGACACATTGAAAACCCAGGAAAGTGATTTGATTGGTTACTTTTAGAACATAGCCCACCCTAGGCCTTATCGCACAGTGATTTGATTGGTTATAGGTCAGCTATGCAGATATTGCTCAGTATACACTAAACCCCCCCTACCCCAATTTTAATACATTCAAATATAATTTTAAAAACACACAAAGAACAATGAGAAAGTCTGACATTTTTATTAAGGTAAATAAAACATTCCAAAGAGCATTATAAACAAGCATTAAAAAGGAATGGGGAAACAAAAATATTTGAGGGGATGAAAATGTAAAGGAACAAAAACAAATATAACATGAACATTCCAAAGAACATTATAAACATACATTAAAATGAATGGGGAAAAAGAAATGTGAACAAAGGTGTAAAGGAAAAAAATACAAAACGTGGAGATAAGCAACATGCACATCAAAAAGGAACAAATATACAAAGTATACAATATAAAACGAGATCAATAAATAAATATAGAAATTAAAGTGTATATAAAATATATGTAAATATTATTTTTTTCAAACTGCCATGATGCACTGGTGGTGTGACGTAGCGTGGGTCAGCCTCTAGTCTGGTTTGTAGTACCTGGCAGAGAGCAGATAACTCTATGGTTCTGTTAGGTGGAGATCTCACCATCCACACTGGCCTTCCATCAACAATAGCATCATCTTCATCAGACATCAGTTCTATTGTTGCAGTCTTTCACAGTTCCCTTTCTGTGTTGGTTTGTACAACACTGGACCTGGTCTCCAGCAACTGCAAAACATGACAGTAATTTAACCACTAAAACACAGAGAGGAGGACAGTTACATTCTGAAGAAAAACAAAACAAAAAAACTGCTTAACCAGTTTCTTAACTTACCCGTCTCTTTCGTTGATGGTTCTTTGCAGTGTTCTTCATTGTGTTTCTTTTTACTGGGCCTTTTCAGGCTGAGCCAAAGAATACTTCCTCCGCAAAGTCTCAAAATACGTCTTGCAACCTGTTGAATAAATCATAAATAAATGTAATGCCAATAAAACTAAGTAAAACAGAGGACATTAAAATGATTACAACATCTTTAAGATTACCTTTTGCACATTCAGGGTCAACGTCTGTAAAAGTTGTCCTTAATTCTTCGAAGAGATAAGTGGTCACAGCCAGGTTATGTGATGAATTTATTCTGGGGGAAAAAGTTGCAGGCATTATTAATGAAATTCAGTTTTGGTATTTCAAATCCATATAGTATTAGATTAAACTAACATTTACAGTATACAATACGCAGTCTTACCCGGTTTGTGGATCGTATTTGTGTGGGTTGTTCACTGAATTATGGAGGCACCTTACAGATTCCTGTAAAGTTTGAAATTAAAAAGCGTTTAAATGGATTCACAATCTGCAAGAACCACAAAACTGAATTTTCAGTTTGAATAAGTTGGCCATCACAGTAAACATAAGAGACAAAACATATCAGTTCATAAATCTTTAAGACGTCACGCAGCGCAAATTATGCAATCAACCTCTTTACAAATTAATGATACAAAATTTCAACTGAATGTAACTTACCGATAAAGTTGCTCTCTGGTGACAATGTAGGTTTGCACATGCACACAAAAACAGACAGCAAGATATTTAATTTTTAAGAAACGTTTGATTGATGCCAATGAATTAGGCTCCAAATAAAAGAAATGGTGAAAAATAGTTACAGCCTAAATTAACATTTGAGTCACCTTGATTTTGGGGATGCTCACTGCACTCCTTCCACTTAAACCTATAATAAAAAAAGACGTTTGTAAAGGTTTAATAAAAACTTGCATAGTTCATTCGGTAACTATTATGTCCATAACCTTAACTTTGTTTGAGTAAAAGTTAACATAACTGCTAACGTTAGCCACTAGCTCATTTGGGTGCATGTAGATAACATCACATTGAACTTGCCAGAGCAGGGCGCTTAACACAAACAACAGCAACACACTCAAAAACAGAAGGACTATCGCTTGCTGAAAAGAGTTATTGACTAACGTTAACATTATTGCCCTGCCACGACATTAACAGTAAGTTAACTTACACAGGATATTATGTCACTAGCAGGCGGACTGACGGCAATCGCGCCCGCGGCACCGCGCTTGCAACTTAAAAATAGCCTCGTCTAACAGTCAAATATCACGTGTAATATGATATTCTTACAATATTACAACAAGCAAAGTAGTTTTGAAGTGTTTTGGTTTACTTACAAGTTGTTTCATTCTTGATACCACGTCGCTCGAGAGGGTAGCCATCTTGGAAAGATTTTTCAGGTAACGTCAGTAAGGGCTGCACGTCATGACGTCATATTACGTGATCGACAGTACGCTTTAAAATAGTGAGTAAACCAGCGGTGTTCACTCAGAAATGCTGAGGCACACAAACATAAAAATACATATTTGTTCATAGACATTAATAGTTTAAAGGTGGATTAACTCAGCAAGAGATTTTAACTGTAGTGACCTCGGTCTTCAATTCAGTGGAGTAGAAAAGCTCAGGTTCCTTCTACCTTTTTAATAAATATCAAGCAGTAACGTGCGGTGAAATCTTGTCATGGGTAGGCTGTGACCTATCAATGTGGCATATATGTTCATATATTCATTCAGCAACCCAAGTTCAATATCAGGCATCATCACATCGCTGCCTGCATACAGCAAAGTCAGTCATATGTGAGGCTAATGCCCAATCAAATCTAATAATCAAATTAATGGACACATCTATCTTATGACTTATACAACAAACAAATGTTTTGTGCGGGACACAGTAAGAGAGGGAGGCGGCGCGGTGTCAGCGAACCGACAACCAGCCTAGTCACTCCTTCAAAATGCGCAAACGCGCACAGACAGCCACACACACACACTATTGGTCTGGTGACGGCGCACCAGGATTTGAATAGGCTACAGTCAGAAAACATTGTGTCAGCAGTACAGCTTTAAAGTACAAAAACAGCTTATTCGCTCCTACAAACTGCGCTACGCGCACACACCGACACGCAGTTGTCATGGTGAAACATACAATCATTTGGTAACTTATCTCTGAAAAGCCCTGAATGTGCTCTGTACAGGACATGTAATGTCTCAGAGAAATCGCTAAAACATAATGTCCTCTACAGAGGACAAAACACTATAGTAGGTAGTCAGGAGTTTTACATATAAATTGTCTCTGGTTTTACTAATCACAACTAGGTAAGCAAGATGATACGCACCTTTGTACGAACAACAGTGTTTTCACAACTCGGCGGTTTGTAGGCTTCCAAGTCATGAACCCAGCCATTTGTGAACTGAACGTGGGCTTCCATAGATTTATAATTACGAAACTGAGCCTCGGAATAAGCACTCACACCACAGACTAAATAAACAAAAATATCTGTAAATGTCAGAGGAGGTAAATCGTCGGGGTCTCGAGTATATTCTCTTGCAGGCACCTCATACGGATCCATATTTCCGATCAATGACATCTTTTCCATGTAAGTTACCGTTTTCTTGCGTCAGGTAGAAGTTTGTCTCTGTATAGTACATTTCGTTCTTTTAATCGACTTTTCAACATTGTTTCGTGTAGTAAGTGATTGTTTTAAATCTCGCCCGATGTGGCCTCACAAAATGGCGGCGCACTCTTGTTTACGTCCCAGAATGCACTGCGCAGTGACGTCGGTTGCCAAGCCCAAGAGCGAGTGGGTCACGTGACATGAAGCAAGCTCGGTCTCTGCCTCAATGTTGATCATTCAAGACAGCATGAGAACTGACTGCGCATGCGCAAACCTACGTAAACTACGTTCTATGGACCGAAGAGGCACTGCTAACCTCTGCCTCAATGGCCATGGCTTTGAATTTCCTGCATGAAACAATGGTTTTAGGAGCAAACAATGGCAAAATTAGTATATTATGTGTGTATTCCTGAACATTTTTGTTACAAAAAATTTATATTTGGAATAAAATAAATGCAATTAATAATGTGGTGAATTAATAAAGTTCTTGGAATTAATAAATGTAATGTCAACATTTCCTTTGGTGAGGCACTGCCTACCCTGACTGCACGTCCCTGATATCAAGTCACCTTTATTTATACAGCGCTTTTTACAATACAGATTGTTTCAAAGTAGCTTTACAGAGATAACAGGAAAATAATGCAAGAAAGTTTGTTTTCTAGAAGAAAATAGCTTCACAGTCCAGCTTAAGTCAGTTCAGTGGTGATTCATTTTGTTGTATAAATAAATAAATAAATTTAAATGTGTGTATATATAGCCACTTTGGAGAAAACCGTGATATCATCGTCCAGCTCAGTTCAGATCTCATATAATAGTGTCAACGCAGGCAGATCAATAATATTGTTGAATATTAAATTAAATGTCCCCAACTAAGCAAGCTAAAAGCCAATTGTGAAAAAGGTGACAAATGTTGTTGTCTGCAATTTGTAAAACTTCACAATAAAATTTGAGATATTCTGAAATGTTTGGTTCATTTTTCTTTATTTGTTCCATTAAATTTATTGCTGGGAAAAAATTAATCGTGATTAATCGCATCCAAAATAAAAGTTTGTGTTTGCATAATATATGTGTGTGTACTGTGTATAATTATTTTGTATATATAAATACACACATATGCATGTATATATTTAAGATTTTTATTTATTTATATATAAATTATTTATATTTAGATATAATATAAATTATGTATAAATGTATATACAGTATATACATGCAAATATTTCTTAAATAAATACATGCATATGTGTGTATTTATACATACAAAATAATTATACACAGTACACACACATATATTATGCAAACACAAACTTTTATTTTGGATGCGATTAATTTTTTCCCAGCACTAATTAAATTCCTTTGTTTATTTCATTAAATATTCAGATGTTTTTGTGAACGTATATGTTCAAACTGGGTGTTTATTTTGTCCTGTTTTTATAAAAAATATTTGATTAAGAGACTTTTTTTCATGCAGTGGTTTTAAGGCCCTGACACAGGCGACGTGAGTCAACCCTAGAGTCGGCTTTAGTCATTGCTAGTTCTTTGACGTCGGTTTTGTGTTTCAGGGCCTTAAGAATTTATTTATTTTTCTGTACAAAAAGCTTGTTTGCTGTAGCCTAACCTAGTAGTCCAGAGATAATTCAATCCTGAAGTCCTCCCTGGCCACCCCTCCCTCTGAGAACAGCCAGCACTGTGTCAGTCATTAACATATGAAAGGTCTTCACACCTAACAGTTGTCAGTCCTCTCACACCCAGCAGTGTTTCAGCTGTATATGTCCGTGAAATTTCACGGATTCCTGTATATGTCCGCATATGTGAGGTTTCCGGGTTTATCTGGAAATATACTGTTCCATGTTACTCTGATCCGCTTTTTCCCACATACATCCGGCAAACATCAAATTACACAGGAGTTTACCATGCCCGTATTTTGCCGGATTTGAGTCTTTTCATGCAGTGTAACTTCTGTTGAACGCGATCCCAACTGTCTCCTGGTCTCTGCTTCGATGAAAGAAAACTTTACAACAACTGAAAAGCCCATTTGCATTGTCAGGGTGGAGTGATTGTGATCCTCTCAGAATAGAGCAGCTCTGTCTCCAGAGACCATGTTCAAACCCCAAGAGCTTTATTTGACATTTACTGCCAGGTGCGATTCTAGGATTTTCATTTTAGGGGGGCTCAGCCCCCAATGAGGGTATGATTTTAAAAAAAAAAGTTAGTTTATGGTCTAATGCTCACTATTAACTAGTTTCATTCATTCATTCATCCAGTAACATGCATATGGCAGGGTTTTATAATCACTGAGGTCCCGAATGTGAGGTATTCAGGGGGGTTTGGGGGCATGCTCCCCTGAGAAAATTGATTTCTCTGATCTACATATGTGCATTTTAAGATGTTTTGAAGGCCAAAAAAATTGGATAACAATAGCTTTAAAACCATGTGCGGGCAGCTGTTTTTTTCTCACCTCATCAGCATCACACTCTTTTTCTCTTTGTTTTTTCATCTTGCTCTGTCTTTTCCCCTCCTAAAGCTGAGCTTTGACTGATATAGGCTTTTCATTTTTGTCTGTCAGTGAAGGAAGTAAACATAGGGTCAACTGATAGGTTGATTCATGAATCATTTTCTCAGACAAAGCTACCAGGAAAGCTAGGTAACTAAGTCCATCTACAATGAAATATAAATTATTTTATTTATTTATTTATTTTATTTTTATTTGTTAAGCTTTTTAGCCTTTATAATCAACAATATGGTTGGTTATTCATCAAGTCACCCCGTGAAAATTTATTTAATTTCAAATCATTTAACTAACCAGCTAATAATATTCATTAAGAATATAGACAAAATGTGTATTAATAATTGTCTACTGGCAATATGATTAATCTGTTCTATATTTATTTCTATTTATTAAAAATAACAACATGAATTATCAATTTGCCACTTCTATAAATCAAGTACTTTAAGAAAATCACAAATCCCTTTACTCTACTCTTACTCTAATATATGTATCATGATACACTCCTCCTGATTCATTATTACTTAATACAAAACTATATTTATTAATACAAAACAAAATAACTCCACATGATGTTTCTCTCTCTGGGCCATCTAGTGCTTTCAGACAATGATGTGTCTTTAATCATTTCTGTGCATGGCTGCATAATGTAATGCCGAAATACATAATAATATGTTTTAAATTTTAAAAAGTAAATTAAAATAAATCATGATCGTTTTCTATTTTGTTGGAAGAAAAAACAACTATCACACTGATAAGGGCTGAAGGTGAACGCAGCGAATCGTGTTGGTATTGGATGAGAAACCGAACCGTCCCGTGTTGCTCCCAATGCTCCAGTAACATTACATTATGTAAACTGCAATGCATTTATGACAAAGAACTGCACCGATGCAGATGTAATATCACAGCAATCTATCAATAAATGCACTCACGACACACCTTGTACTCTCTGATGTTCGCTCTGCTCGGCGCCACTGCAGATTGAAAAATGCGCTAAATCCGAGCAGACTCAGATAAGGGGAGGAGCCGAAACTTGACGCAGCTTGCCGCCGTTTCAAATGAGTTTTTTTTAAAGGGGACTGAAGCGATAAAAAAAACGTATTAATCAAATATTTTTTAGGGGGGCTGGGCAGAAGTTTAGGGGGGCTGAAGCCCCCCTAAAAAGGGCCTAGTGACGCCCCTGTTTACTGCTACATCAACCTTCTGAAAAGCACCTGCATCTTCATCTGTTAGTTGAATGATGTTGTCAGACACAAAGTGAACTTGAGAAGCTTTATTGAATGTTGCAGCAAACACAGCAGATTGAAAGATCACACACACACACACACACACACACACACACACTCTTTCAGTATTGAGTTGTAAATCACTACAGCTGCAGCACTAGACTCATGTGAATCCTGCCTGACACAGGACACTCAGATACGCCTCATCTTCAGGAGAGAAACATCAGCACTCGTGAGGAGCTCCATCATGTGTTACTCTGCAGACGTACAGCTAGGGCTGTGCAATTAATTGAATTTCGGTTTCGATTTTTGCTCCCAACGATCACCAAAATAGTATAATCGAGTAAAAACGATTATTTTGCCATGTTCCGTTTTGAAAGAACGCTCTTATTTTGTCTTGTGTTCTGAATGACGCGCACATCCGCCCCTCCCGATGCCATAAACTCTCTCAGCTTGAATGTTTAAAGTGATAAAACTTTAAAAGAAGTGAAAATTATAAACTTTAGTTACGATGCAATGCTGGCCCGATTGTGCAAGTGACAATTCCGGCATGTCCCGACTCCTAAACGCGAATGTGTGGTTTCGACGCTTGCCTTGTCCAGCGCATTTTGAGAGACAGAGAGAGAGAAGACGCAGCACCGCTGAACACTCACGCGGTTTGTGAAATTGCGTCTTGGAGAAAGTTTTAAAATTATTGATTTGATTTTATAATCTGTGAGGATTCATTTAGGCTACTCATACAATCTACATGCTAAAGTGAATCAATGTTTGCGGGGGAATTTCCCTCAATATAAGTGGTAGACCTGCGGGAATTATTAAAATACTCATTGAAGTATTATCTGTTATATATTATTTATTTTAATATTTCAAAAAGTACAATAAATGTTCAAATTTCGATTTTTTAAGAATTGTTGAAAGGTGTCTTCGGTAACACTTTACAATAAGGTTAATTAATTAGCATTAGTTAACTACCTTTGTAAAGATTAACTAATAATGAACAATACTTCTACTGCATTTACTAATCTTAGTTAATATTAATTTCACCATTTACTAATACGTTATTAAAATGAATGGTTGTATTTGTTAACATTAGTTAAGGCACTGTAAACTAACATGAACAAACAATGAACAGCTGTATTTGTATTAACTAGCATTAAAAAAATATTAATACATACTGTAACAAATGTATTTCTCATTGTTAGTTCATGTTAGGTAATACATTAACTAATGTTAATTAACATTATTGTAAAGTGTTACCGTGTTTTTTAATAAATCGTGTTACATAATCGATTTCAATACTGACCAAAATAATCGTGATTATGATTTTTTCCATAACGTCCCTACGTACAGCTCTCCCTCTTCCCAGCGTGCTTTGCTGAGGGTCAGGACGCTACTGCGGCTGTAGCGGCCGTCCTGCTGGCTCTCTGCGCTGGTCAGAACCCCCTCGGTGACCTCTGACCCGTCCAGTGTCCAGCTCACCAGCGCCCCCTGTGGAGAGTAAGAGCTGAGCAGGCAGAGCAGTGCGGCTGAGTCTCCAGAGATCTGCAGAGAAGAGGGCGGCAGCAGAGACACTGAGGGCTTCACTGTGGGACCAGCTGCAGGAGACAAACACAACACATTCACACACACACACACACACACACACACACACACACACACACACACACACACACACACACACACACACACAACACACTGCACTGCACATTCACAGCATAGGAATAATGCTGCTCTAGTTTTAGATTCAATAATCATAAAACAATATCAGTAACACTTTATTTAAAGCTTTCATACATATTGCATAATAAAAGTATTTTAATGCATTAATTATGCACTGCTATATACATTAAAATGCATGTATGATCTCATCAATAAGTGTAACAGCAGTTATAACACATATTATCTATTATCAGGCCGATCTGACTGCTTTAATACCAGCAATTATTCACTCTGAACATAAATATCTTACATTTTGAGATATTCACCTGAACTGAAAATGTAACTCAATTTCAAACAAAGTTAAAACACAATTGAATCATACAGAATGAACAAAACACTGAATTATAAGCACAACATGAGCAAAAGAGATTCAGTATCATTGACTGAACTACAGAAAGTAGCAACATTTACATTCTGATGTCAAATCTCTTTTTTCCATGTATGATTTCTACAATAAAAGATGAACTAAATATGAACTCAGTGTAGAAATAAATGAAGGAAAAACAAACCTGTAATAAACTGATTAAACTCATAGTGAGACACAGTGTGGAAATATGTTTAGAATTCCTTTTTTGTTGAAAGGAATTGTCACAACTGGACACAGAGATAATGGTAACAAAGGTTTATTTAGACACTGTATGCAGCTCCGGATAGCAAGGAAGCATAAGAGGTCAAACTCAGGGAATATAACGTTGAACTTAGAGTCTTTTGAATGCATGAAACAGATATAGTCACTCAGGACACAAAGCTGGGATACGTGGAGCTTCGCTAGCGGAGTCAACAGGACTGGTCTTGATCTTGAGGTTTCCAGGTTAATCACCGATCACAGATGCTGCCAGAGAGGTACTGAAAGTCTGGAATGTGAGAATACTTGCGGGTAGTGATGTGACATTTGAAGCGAGGCGTTGGAGCTTGTGTCGAGAAAAAATGGGCGTGCCAGATGAAGCCGCGATTCGAGGCTTGTGTTGTTAACGTGAAAATCACGTGACTGATGACAAACGAGGCCTCGGTTTGTGTGGATACGTCATTGGTTCGGTCCGAGTGTCGCTTCTGGATAAAAGGCGCTTCGAAACTCGCACCACCTTGTGGGTGTTGTCAGCAGTAGTAGAAGCAGTTGTAGTAGTGTTAAAGAGTCAGAGTTAAATAACTATCATTGTCATTGTCGTTATTGTGTCATAAATGTGTTAGAGCTGTATATTATTACATTATCAGGTTAGAATAGTTATAGTATATTGTTATTATTAATTATAGTATGCTTAGCTATATTATAGTCTTGTTATATTAATTAGATAAGATTATTTGGATTGCTCTGGATTTTTTTATTTGGATTGTCCTTTTGGATTTGTTTGCTTTTTGTGACTCTTCCTTTTTCCTGGTAATGGAGCCAGCAAGAAAGAGGGAATCCTGCCCTGTCTGGGCTCAACAGAAGCATCAGTGTCCTCATTTATACCAGCTGGCACTGCCATTTTTTAAATAAGTGTGTTACCCCAACACACTTGAAATTATTCTGTTTCTCAATAAAAATCGATTGTAATCCTTCCTTCCAGACTATTCTGTTGCAGTTTACTTTATTACACTCCCTCCAAGCTCTGCACTCAACACAGTGTCACTGTTGTTGTTCATACTGTCACTATCCAAACAATTAATGAATATTTAATTAACTGTGTGTGTGACTCTGCACAAGTAAATTCAGACAGAGAAAGATACATATTTTATATTATACACAGTAATGGACAAATGTCTGCTCATGTCTTTTTATTATTGCAAATGAAAGGTTACATACATCAACAGCGAGTACAAAATAAATAAATAAATAAATAAATATTTTTATTTATACAAATATTTTTCTAAAATATATATATTTTTCAAAAAAAAAAATATATATTGTATAAAATTGGGGGGGGGAGGGGGGGGACACTGGTTCAGAATGAATGAATTTGTCTGCTATTTCTTTGCACAGTAGCTAGGTGTCACTAGTGAGCAATGCTGAATGAAGCTTCGAGTAATGAACCTTTGGCTGAAGCAATGGGCTGCGAGGTATCAGTGGTTCAGGATGCCTCATTTTGCCATCACTACTTGCGGGATATCAAAGTCGTATTTGGAATCAGACTGGAATGGAACAGCGCTGGGGAGTCACAGACGTCTGAAGACGAGACCGGACAGTGAACTGTGAGATGGCTGGGGTTTATATCCAGAGTCAGCATGATAAGTGAAGTGATGAGGTGCAGGTGCTGTGAATCAGAATTCGGGTGATTGTGATCGGGACCAGGTGTGCTGAGTTGACGCTGGCTGAGGTGTACTGAGTGAATCCTGTGAATAATGTTATTCTTATATTAATATCATTGTTTTAGATTAAATAATTATACAACAATATCAGTAACACTTTATTAAAAGCCTTCATATATATTGCATTATAAAAGTCTTATGATCTAATAATCATTATTATTAATAAATGTTGTTCTTGTTTCAACTGTAAAACACTTTCTGAAATCTAAATTGTATTTTTTTATTAGGTGATTAAATAGACAGACTTACCGATCACCAGTTTAGTTCCTCCACCGAAAGTCCACCACAGTGATACAATCTAATGAAACGCTCGTACAAAAACCTCTATTCCACTCGAGTGAACACACACTCCAGCAGAGAGAGAGAAACAACACTTCAACACACTGATATTAGAAGATCCTCAGCTCTTCTCAACACTCACTCATTCAGATTTGACTAAATGCTTTCTGATATAACACTGTTTAAAGAAATATATTTGATGAGCTGTGACCTCTGAGGTGACCTTTGACCTCTTTGATCATGGATGATGTTGTGGAGTTTCTCATAATGATGCTTCTGTTCTTCATATGCAGATCAATCATCATGATTCACAGAAAAACCTGCAGCTTCAAATAAATGAATCAATAATTCTGAACATTTCAGATGCACATTGTTTAATATATAATGACCTGATTATGAGTCCTGATGAACTTCATGCATGTAGAAAATGTGGGAAAAATAGACATCATGAAAATATTTCCCAGATAGCAACATGTCAACATTGATTCCAAAGACCATAATGGACTTTTTTTCATTATGACTCTAAATATAGTAAAACTGATTTATTTAGTTCTTGATTTGTCATTGTTAACATGCTTGTAAAGGTGTAGCACAGAACTGAACTCAGAGAAACTGCTGCGTATGACATATGTTTAAAATGATCTACATTCATGATTCTCCAGACAAAACCTAGTGTCTTATCAGCCTGACAAACATAACAAAAATATTTCACAATTAATAAATATGTGCAATTAATCACTAAATGGTTCAATAGCATTATTCTGAAAGTAAAATCTTATATGTAGAGTTTATGAGTTTGTTATCAGCACAAGCTGTTGTAAATCCTGCCCACTTCTTTGCATTGTCAGCACATGCTTCAGTGCTCTGAGAGTGTTTATAGTGCTGTGAGTTTAACACTTCATGACTGAGAGCACAACACAATCTTCATCATCACAGAAGACTAAACTACAGCAATGAACACAATCAACATCTTCATCTGGACCATTGCACTGTTTATTCAAGGTTTGTGTAATACAGTTTTTATAATGATTATTAATTCTCCTAAAATGTGCAATATATATTAATCATTTTTGTTTGTGTTGCAATATACTTCAACTTCCAGTTGTATGCTTTAATTAACCATTAACCATTAACCCTTGTGCATCCTTAAGGACATTTTTTGTCCTTTTCAGTTTTTTTTTTTTATCACTTTACCTGTTAATGCTAACTGCATAAAATTTGGCATGGGTGTGTATTTTTATTGGAATTTTACTATTTCATCACCATTTCCTTTAAAAAATCTATTTTGCATTAGTTACACAAAATATTTCCTCTCAGGACCTTTTGGACAAAAATGGCCCCATTGAAACCCATTAAAACTGCATTTTTTTTTATCCCTGTGCCGTTTAACTATAAAATGATGCCATCTTTTTTAATAGGATTTCATTCTGTTGGCAAGGCTTCAAAATTGACATTTTAAAAATAAATGATCAGATGGTGCCATTTTTTCAGGTTTGGCCTATAAAGCAAATACTCGCTTTAATCCTGTTTTCTGCTTCGGCATATTATAGAGCCAATTGGATAAATTATGCAAGATAATTGTGTGGGTTTGTTCGTATGGATGTCTAAGTGTGGTTTGTATGTGTGTAATAAAATAAAAAGTGTGTTTGTGTGCTTGTAATATTTGAGAGAGAAAAACTCAACTGCAAATCGAAAATCCAATCACTGTGTTCAGCAGTGGAGTTTTGCTGGGATCCAATGGGGAAAGTTTGGTACTGCGCCCAAACAAAATCTTACTGAAAGCTTATTTTTTGAGATATCATCCTCAAATTCAGAACACAACCTGTTTAGATTTATGGCTTTGAATTTATATCAGTATATATAATATATATATATATATATTTTATATAAAATATTGATTATAATGTTCATAAATATTTTTCATAAACTTAAACTTCTATAACATTTCTTTGGTTGCACTTTTTTTTTTAAATTCACTTCAACAACAATCTGCCAAGGGTCTTCTTTAAAATGAGACCAAACTTAAGTATTTGCTCCCAAGCATAACATTTTATGAGAGTTTTTTGACTTGGACATTTTTGTCCACTTTGGACCTATGTGTAAGTTTTTTTTTTTTTTTATGTTAACTGCATGATTTTTGGCACAGGTGTGTATTTTTATTGTAATTTTACTTTTTCACCCCCATTTCATGTGAAAAAAATATATTTGCACTAGTTACACAAAATACTTATTTATATTTTATATAAATGTTTGATTATAATGTTCATAAATATTTTTCATAAACTTAAACTTCTATAACATTTTTTTTTGGTGGCACTTTTTTCACTTCAGCAACAATCTGTCAAGGGTCTTCTTTAAAATGAGACCAAACTTAAGTATTTGCTCCCAAGCATAATGTTTTTATGAGAGTTTTTTTACTTGGACATTTTTGTCCACTTTGGACCTATGTGTAAGTTTTTTTTTTGTTGTTGTTAATGTTAACTGCCTGAATTTTGAGCTATTATAGAGCCAATTCGATAAATTATGCAATGATAATTGTGTGCGTGTGTTGGTATGGATGTCAGAGTGTGGTTGGTATGTGTGTTATAAAAAAAAAAAAATGTGTTTGTGTGCATGTGTGTGTTTGAAAGTGAAAGTGAAAGTGAAAGTGACGGCCAAGTATGGTAACCCATACTTGGAATTTGACCTCTGCATTTAACCCATCCAAGTTAATGCACACACATTAGGAGCAGAGTAGTGAGTAGTTAACACACACACTGCAAACGTGGATACACACACCCAGAGCAGCGGGCAGCCTTTGTGTGGCGCCCGGGGAGCGCTTAGGGGTTAGATGCCTTGCTCAAGGGCACCTCAGTCATTTCCCACCGGTTCTGGAATCGAACCAGCAACCTTTGGGTTACCAGTCCAACTCCCTAACCACTAGGCCATGACTGCCCCTAGTAGTATTGAGAGAGAAAAACTCAACTGCAAATAACAAAGCCAATCACTGTGTTCAGCAGTGGAGTTTTGCTGGCATCCAATGGGGAAAGTTTGGTACTGCGCCAAAACAAAATCTTACTGAAAGCTCATTTTTTGAGATATCAACCTCAAATTTGGAACACAACTTATTTAGATTTATGGCTTTGATTTTCTAGCCGTTTTAGAGTTCAACTTGTTTCATAAAATATATATTTTATATAAAATAATATTCATAAATAATTTTCATAAACTTAAACCTATATAGGCTAACTTTTTGTAACTTCAGCAATAATCTGCCAAGGGTATTCTTTAAAATTATACCAAAGTTAAGTCTGTGCTCCCAAGCTTCAACTTTTTATGACAGTTTTTTGACATGGACATTTTTGTTCTCTTTGGACCTATGTGTAACTTTTTTAAATTGATGCACAAGGGTTAATTAATGATTTGCAAATGTAGGCTATCATTATGTTATGACTTTACTTGTTGAGGCACATGACTATTTACTAATTGTTGAGTAATATGCCATTTTGGTTTTGACATCCACACTAAGCCATGGATTTCAATTTCCAACCATCTTCAACCAAGATTTCACTGAGTCTGATGAACCTTGTTGTTCACGCACAGGAATATGTCAGGTTAAAGGGATAGTTCACTTTGAAATAAAATGTTGGTATGTTTTAGCTTACCTCAAGGGCATCCAAGATGTAGGTGTCTTTTTTTCCGCAGTAGTTTCAATTTTGATATTTTTAGGTCAAACCGTTCTTGTCTGTCAGTCATATAATGCAGGTCTATGGTCACCACCTCAAAGAGCATGCACAGAGTCCAAATTAAAACAATTCCCCATCGTCCAAATTAAACAATTCCCCATCGTCCAAATTAAACAATTCCCCATCGTAAGTACACACTGATGGCCTAAGACACGAAACGAGCGGTTTGTGTGAGAAAACGAACAGTATTTATATTGTTTTTACCTCTTGTAACACAGCCACGTCCAAGTGATCTGAGGGTGCGGGTGCTTCCTGCTGTGTGACGTGTATGCAGACTGGTGCATAGATATATAAAATAGATATCGCCTTGGCTACGGCAGTTCATGAACGAATTTTTTCGAATTTTCTCACACAAACCGCTCGTTTCGTGTCTTAGGCCATCAATGTGTACTTACGATGGGGAATTGTTTAATTTGGACGATGGGGAATTGTTTTAATTTGGACTCTGTGGATGCTCTTTGAGACAGTGACCACAGACCTGCATTATATGACTGACAGACAAGAACGGTTTGACCTAAAAATATCAAAATTGAAACTACTGCGGAAAAAAAGACACCTACATCTTGGATGCCCTTGAGGCAAGCTAAAACATACCAAAATTTAATTTCAAAGTGAACTATCCCTTTAAGTTTGAGGTCGTGTTACACTGAGAACATGCGGTCTAGAACTGCTCGTTTCATAACACTGTGTCTAGACTGGACAAAGACAACAGAACGTCCATTATAGTCAGTGATACTCTACTGGATGCGGCGCGACACTACACGACAAAAACCCAGACAGTAACTGATGCCACTCTCTATTCCTGACGTACTCTGAGCTCTTGTGCTAGTTCTGTTACGAAGGACAAATGGACTTGCAATGGCCTGTCATGTCCAGTGTAGACAGCTGGTCTCGTCCAGTTTAAACACAGTGTAACAGCGTCAGGAGTTCAGATTCTGGTGTGCTGATATTTGTGTGCGGCCCAACTTACCCCATCCTTCAAACACATTCACCGACATTCACTGCATGTGCAACGGTCAAAACCCATAAATGGCATATACTTAACAATTAGTTAATAGTCATGTGCCTCAACAAGTAAAGTCAAAACATAATGATACATTTGCAAATCATTAGCTAATGATTAAGTAAAAGTACAGAAGTACTCGTTTTTAAAAATACTTAAGTATCAGAAGTAAAAAGTAAATGTCAATGCATTGTTTTATTATTGTTGCATTGTTGTATGTAATACTTAAAGTACCGTATGCCTCTTAATCTATGCCTGCCTACCCTCATATCAATATCAAATTTATTTCTAGAACACAGTTCCAGTAGTGGGATTGAATGTGAGATTGAATAAGTCAGTGGTTGCCAACCTTTTTTTGCCTGAGACCCCCCTTTTCCCAAGAAAATATTTTAGGGCCCCCCTTCACATTTAATGATATTATCGCTCTTGTAAGCTTGCAGCAAGGATGACAGAATATGTTGTTTTCAAGCAAACGGTATGTTTAATATAACCAGATATGTTTATGCACAAATAATAGCCTATAGTATTGAAAATACAATAACAAAAACATCAGTAGGCCCTTTGTAATTTAAAAACGTAAGCCTAGGAGTAGCCTATAAATTGGCCCTATTTGAAATGCAATAACAAAAATATTCACACTGGTGTGTAGGTAAAAAAAATATATATATATATATATACATATAGGCTATTACTAAATGACTGCTGTCTGGGACCTCAATAGGCTACTTGCATGTTATTTGTGATGCTTTATCAATGTGAGGCTTTATTTTTTACGCTTTTGGCGCTATAGCGAGCGATAATAAACTTGCGTTTATTAACAGAATAATGCGTCTTTCGGAAGAACATTGTAGCCGGAACTACTTCTCTCTGTGTACGTTTATGACGAGTCACGCAGGTGCTGGGCTACTCCGCAGCGGCAGTGATCCGAACCAGTGTGAAATACTCCCAATGTAAACACTTATTATAGGTGTACCATAGTGGTTCAGGATAAGACAAAAACATGGATTGGAAAATGGATTCATGATGAACTCGCTCATTATATAAATTTTGTAAATTTTGAACAGAAAAAAGTTAAGGACTTTTATTTAATAAAGGCCCCTGACTTTTATTTAATAAAGGCTGAGGCCCCCTTGTGGGCCGCGACCCCCCTGTTGGGAACCGATGGAATAAGTCACTCAATAACGTCCACAATGGTTTCGGACACCCAAATGGCTGTTCCCTCAAATATTGCCCTGTTTAAAGTTTTTGGGCTTTTAGTATGAATATGTTAGCCTTGCTGTTATCTATAAGCTAGTGTGCTCCAAAAAAGTGACAAAAGTCACATTTAGAAAACCAAACCCAACGTTGAAAATGAAAATCAGGTTTATGTCAGAATCCAATGTCAGATTGACGTTAATCTCCAACGTTGGACAGACTGTCACGAATGAGAAAAGGAAGCCACATCCACGAAGAAAACCCATTCCGAACCAACCCTAACCCTAACCGTAACCCTAACCCTAACTGGAACCGACGACGTATACGGTGAGGCCTACGCCAGTGGCGATCGGCTTTGGCCTTGGTGCGCTTGGAGTAAAGTCTCACGGGCTCTAGTCCAAGTGCGGTGACACCTCTGGACGAAGGCGTGGGCGGAGGGGACCGCGACTTCGGATTCCAGACTAGGAAAAATTGGTGGCTGGTACCCTACACCAGGGGTTTTCAGACTTTTTGTGTGTGTGGACCACTATTTTTAATCAAGAATTTTCGCGGACCACCTCATAACATTCCCTAACAAAATGGACGAACTACTTCTGCTCTCACGCAAAAACAAGGACTTTACCAACTCTGCTGCTCTGTGTTTCACGGAAACCTGGCTGAACGAAGCCATTCCGGACAGCGCGTTACATCTACCGGACTTTCAGCTGTTCAGAGCGGATCGCGATATGGAGTCAACGGGGAAAACGCGCGGTGGTGGGACATGCTTTTACATCAACAGAAGGTGGTGTACTGATGTAACTGTGTTAAGGAAGATGTGCTGTCCTGATGTGGAAGTGCTTTTCATTAACTGTAAGCCGTTCTACTCGCCGCGGGAGTTTTCCTCGCTCGTTCTCATCAGTGTTTACATTCCACCGCAAGCACACGTGAGTACGGCGCTGCAACAGCTGGCTGATCTGATCACAGAAACAGAACAACAACACCCGGACTCTGTTCTTATCATTCTCGGAGACTTTAATCAGGCAAAACTCACACGTGAACTGCCTAAATTCAAACAGCACATTACATGCCCCACCAGAGACAATAATATTTTGGACCATTGCTACACCACAACAAAGGATGCATATCGCTCCGTCGCCAGAGCAGCTCTAGGACTTTCCGATCACTGCCTGGTTCATCTTCTACCAACTTACAGGCAAAAACTTAAAACTGCTAAGCCAGTAATAAGGACTGTAAAGAGATGGACCAACGACACAGAGCAGGTCTTACAAGCCTGTTTTGAATGCACTGACTGGAGTGTTTTTGAAGCTGCTGCCAGCGATCTGGACGAGCTCACAGAGACTGTAACATCATACATCAGTTTCTGTGAGGATTTATGCATCCCTACCAGGACTTACTTATCATTCAACAATGATAAACCATGGTTCACACCAAAACTCAGACAGCTTCGTCAGGTCAAAGAAGATGCCTACAGGAGTGGGGATAGGATCTTGTATAATCAGGCCAGGAACACATTGACAAAGGAGATTGAAGTGGCTAAGAAGAGCTATGCCAAAAAGCTGGAAAACCAGTTTTCCTCCAACGACCCTGCATCAGTGTGGAAAGGCCTGAAAGACATTACCAACTACAAGACACCATCCCCCAGCATCGACAGCAATAAGCATCTTGCGAACGAGCTGAATGTCTTTTACTGTAGATTTGAGACCCCCGATCAGACACCCCATACCCGCCCTGACCATCTCTCTACACTGCCATCAACACCTCCAGCCATCCCCCTCCCCTCCCCCCCTGCACTTCAGATCAGTGAGGATAATGTGCGTCAGATCTTCAGGAAACAGAAGAGAAGGAAAGCACCAGGCCCAGACGGTGTTTCACCAGCCTGCCTGAAAACCTGCGCTGACCAGCTGGCCTCTATCTTCTCACTGATCTTCAACAGATCACTGGAGCAGTGCAAAGTCCCTTTCTGCTTTAAACGCTCCACCATCATCCCAATCCCGAAGAAACCAAAGATCACAGGACTCAATGACTACAGACCTGTTGCCTTAACATCTGTGGCCATGAAGTCACTCGAAAGACTGGTGTTAGCATATCTGAAGGACATCACTGGACCCTTGCTGGACCCCCTGCAGTTTGCCTACAGAGCAAACCGGTCTGTGGATGATGTGGTCAATATGGGACTGCATTACACCCTACAACATCTGGACAAACCAGGGACCTATGCAAGGATTCTGTTCGTGGACTTTAGTTCTGCCTTCAACACCATCGTCCCATCACTGCTCCAGACCAAACTGACCCAGCTCTCTGTCCCTAGCTCCATCTGTCAATGGATCACCAGCTTTCTGACAGACAGACAACAGCTAGTCAGAATGGGCAAAATCACGTCCGACAGCCGCACCATCAGCACCGGTGCTCCACAGGGATGTGTTCTCTCACCACTGCTCTTCTCCCTGTACACAAATGACTGCACCTCTAAAGACACCTCTGTCAAGCTCCTGAAGTTTGCGGACGACACTACTGTTATCGGACTCATCCGGAACGGTGACGAGTCTGCGTACAGACAGGAGGTGGAGCAGCTGGCTCTTTGGTGCAGTTATAACAACCTGGAGCTGAACACGCTCAAAACAGTGGAGATGATCGTGGACTTCAGGAGAAACCCCCCTGCACTCCCTTCACTCACCATCATGGACAGCACTGTGACTGCAGTAGAGTCATTCAGGTTCCTGGGCACCACCATCTCTCAGGATCTGAAGTGGGACACTCACATAGACTCTATTGTGAAGAAAGCCCAACAGAGACTGTACTTCCTGCGTCAGCTGAGGAAATTCAACCTGCCACAGGAGCTGCTCGTACAGTTCTACTCAGCTGTCATCCAGTCCATCCTCTGCACTTCCATCACCGTCTGGTTCGGCTCTGCTACCAAAACCGACCTCCGTAGACTACAGCGGATAGTTCGGACTGCTGAGCGAATCACTGGCACTACCCTTCCCACACTCAAAGTACTGTACTCATCCAGAGTGAGTAAAAGGGCTCGCAAAATCACTCTGGACCCGTCACACCCAGCACACTTTCTGTTTGAACTGTTACCGTCTGGTCGACGCTACAGAGCACCGAGCACAAAAACAACCAGACACAGGAAAAGTTTCTTTCCCCAGGCCATCTACCTCATGAACACTTAAATGTTCCGCTACTGTGGAACAAACATGTGCAATACTTCCCTCAGACATTCCATTATAGCACCTTATAACTTTATATATATTTATAATTTATAATCTTTTTATTTTTATTTTATTTTTATTTTTTCTATTTTTTATTTATACCTATGTTACTTGTCTTGTCACTTTATATTGTATGTGTACTGGAAGCTACTGTCACCAAGACAAATTCCTCGTATGCGCAAGCATACTTGGCAATAAAGCTCTTTCTGATTCTGATTCTGATTCTGATAATACACATAATAAAATATGTCTACACACAGTCCTACCTGAATTAATCCGCACCTCTAAATAGGCTTACTAGCACTAAAACTATAACTGTTCATCACATCAGTACAACAGGCTTGTTAAAAGAAAGTTTAGCAGTACTGCACATAACGGCTGCCACATATTTTATTTATTTATTTACTCAAGCGCCCGAGGGCATAATCAGGTTCATTTGAACAACAGGCTTATTTCCATAGCAATGGAGTATATACAGTAATAAGAACACTTGGATATAGTCAACATTTCAAAACCTTTGGTGATTTTAGTGGATTATTAATCTTCAGAGTTTTACAAGTCCTCAAAAAGTAGGCTTGAGTTTGTCCACTTAACAGCACATCCGCAAAACATTTCAGAAACGCGAGATCAAGAAACTAACTGGAAATTAAAATAATAACAGGCCTTATTCATTCCATTTATAAACATTTCGTTTCATATAAACTGCCTATAAAGGCCATGCGTGTGATGTGATAATGAGAACATATTATTTGCCTCTGCCCTTTTCTCTTCAGAGAACCTGTTGCTATCCACCGATCCATGTTGTGGTTCCAACGGCACTGAACTTGAACGTCACGGCCGAGCGCCGCTAGTAATCACACAGTAACTTGACAATTTAATTAACATTTTATATCAATATAGGCCTAAATATTCTTTTTACTTTTTATTTTTTTATGGGAATTTCCTGGTAAAATGAAGGTAAAAAATATTATTTTATATTTTATTTAGCCTTTCCACGGACGACCTGCAGTACCCTCACGGACCACTAGTGGTCCGCGGACCACAGTTTGGGAATGGCCGCCCTACACTACACTCAAACGGTGATAGGCCCGTGGATGACACTGGCAACGTGTTGTGGGCGTACTCCACCATAGACAGTTGCTGACTCCAAGAGGAAGGATTCTTGGACACTAAACATCACAACGTTCTCTCCAAATCCTGGTTGGCTCGCTCAGTTTGACCATTGCTCTGGGGATGGAACCCAGAGGACAGACTGACAGTCGCCCCCAGGAGTTTGCAAAATTCTCGCCAAAATTTGGACACAAATTGGGGTCCTCTGTCAGAAACCACGTCTGTCAGGAGGCCATGCCAAAAGCCAAAAGACGTGGTTAACATCAATCAACGCTGTCTCCTTGGCTGAGGGTAATTTGGGCAAGGGAACGAAATGGGCCGCCTTCGATAACCGGTCCACCACGGTCAAAACTACCGTGTGACCCTGGGAGGGTGGTGATATAATCTAGAGCGGTATGGGACCAGGGTCTCGAAGGCACCGGCAGCGGTTGAAGTAACCCATCTGGAGGTCGATTAGAAGTCTTACCTGTGGCGCAAACTGAGCAAGCCAAGACAAAACTGTGAACGTCACGAGCCATAAGAGGCCACCAGAATCGTTGCTTGACTAAAAATTTTGTGCGATTAACTCCTGGATGGCAAGCCACATTGGAACAATGTCCCCACTGAATAACGCTAGACAGTAAACCCTCAGGCACAAATAAACGATTCGGTGGACAACGAGCCAGAGGCGTTACCCCTTCTAAGGCCTTCTTGACCTTCGATTCGATCTCCCATGTGAGTGTAGAGATGAATAGAGTCTCAAGTAAAATGCACTCGGGAGTAGACGGGCGTTTGGAACGGTCAAAAATACGCGATAAAGAATCGGGTTTGATGTTTTTGGAACCCGGGCGGTACGAGAGAGTAAAATCAAAACGACTGAAAAAAAGTGCCCACCGAGCCTGCCTGGAGTTTAGTCTTTTAGCAGTCCGAATGTATTCCAAGTTCTTGTGATCGGTCCAGACGATAAAAGGTACCCCCGACCCTTCTAACCAGTGGCGCCACTCCTCCAATGCTAACTTGACCGCCAACAACTCTCTGTTGCCAATGTCATAATTGCGCTCGTCAGGGGATAAACGATGAGACAAAAACGCGCAAGGATGCATCATGTCGTCTGAAGGAGAACGCAGGGATAACACTGCACCTACCCCCACCTCTGACGCATCGACCTCCACCACGAACTGACGTGATGGATCAGGGGTTATCAGGATGGGGGCTGAAACGAAGCAACCCTTCAGTTTGGCAAACGCAGCCTCGGCTGCGTCTGACCACCTGAACGTCGTTCTGGGGGAGGTCAAGGCGGTCAGAGGTGTGGCTAGTTGGCTGAAATTGCGAATGAAATACCGGTAGAAATTGGCGAACCCCAGAAACCTCAGTAGGGCCTTACGGGAATCTGGACTTGGCCAATCCACCACAGCCTTGATCTTCTCAGGATCCATGCGCATTCCCTCATCCGAAATGATGTAACCTAGAAAAGGAACAGACTGTGCATGAAAAGCGCATTTCTCTGAAGCCTCTGAAGCACTTGTCAGACGTGTTGCATGTGTTCCTGGAGAGACGATGAAAAAATCAATATGTCATCCAGGTAGACATATATGAACTGATCGACCATGTCTCGTAACACGTCATTGACAAGTGCCTGGAAGACCGCTGGGGAATTGGAAAGGCCGAAAGGCATAACCAAGTATTCAAAGTGCCCCCTGGGGGTGTTAAAAGCGGTCTTCCACTCATCCCCCTCCCTGATGCGGACCAAATGATAAGCATTCCATAAATACAATTTCGTGAAGATAGATGCTCCCTGCAACCTCTCGAAGGCTGAAGACATCAACGGCAAAGGATAAGTATTCTTTACCGTGATGCTGTTCAACCCCCGGTAATCAATACAAGGTCGCAACGATCCATCCTTCTTCCCCACAAAAAAGAACCCCGCCCCCGCTGGAGAAGAGGAAGGGCGGATGAACCCCGTTACTAGAGAATCAGAAATTTATTTCTCCATGGCCTCTCTCTCCGGGACAGAGAGTGAATATAATTTTCCCTTAGGCGGAGACATACCTGGCAATAACTCTATAGCACAGTCATAGGGACGATGTGGAGGAAGAGAAGCAGCCCGAGACTTACTGAACACCTCCTTCAGGTCCAGGTACTCCGCGGGCATGTTAGATAAATCCACTGCCTCCTCCTGAAACACAGGGACAGAAACAGACGGACAGGCAGACACAGGACTTACTGTATGACAATGACTGCTCCACGCCGACACAGACTTTAACTGCAAGTCCACTTTGGGGTTGTGACGGGTGAGCCAGGGGTGACCAAGGACGATGGGTGCAAGAGGAGTGTCCAGAATGTAAAAGGAGATGGTCTCGGTATGATTGCCTGATGTGATGAGGGTGATGTCTTCGGTGGCCAGTGAAATGGTGGGGAGTTCTTGACCATTGAGGGCGTGTACTGCAATCTGGTGCGTAAGGGGTTTGAGGGGAACTTGAAATTTGCGTGCAAAGGTGTGGTCCATGAAATTACCTTCAGCCCCTGAATCCAGAAGTGCTCGACAGTCGTGGAGGTGAGATGACCATCGGAGTCTTACAGGAAGGAGAGTAGATGTGGATGAGGTCTTCTCGGCAGAGATCCCACCCGAGAGTAGCCTCATACTTACTGTCGGGCTGGGCCTTTTAACGGACAGCTGTAAGCAAAATGTCCAGCTCCTCCACAGAACAAGCAAAGGCCCAGGGATCTCCGCCTCTCCTTCTCCTCCCGGGAAAGCCGGGCTCGACCCACCTGCATGGGCTCGTGATCGTTGACGGGGCTAACCGCGTCCCCGCCTCCGAAGCGTTGTCCCTCGATCCCTCCAGGAGAACGATTAGGCTGAAGACGTCGATCTACTTGGGAAAGACGTGCGTCCACTCTCAGGGCCAGAGCAATGAGATCATTTAGCTTGGTGGGAAGGTCCATGGCGTAGATCTCCTTTTGGACGCGGTCAGCCAGCCCATGCAGGAACATGTCCCATTGCGCCTCCTCGTTCCATTGGCTCTCTGCTGCTAGTCAGATACGGATCTCTCTCCTTGTCGTAAATCTGCACACACTCTAGCAGCCTCTCTCCCCGCAACGGCGCGATCGAACACCCGCCTCATCTCGTCAGAGAGCCTCTGGAATGAGGAGCAGCATTCTTCCTGATTCTCCCACACCGCCGTTCCCCATAGCGCCGCTCTCCCAGTCAGAAGTGCCAACACAAACGCGACCTTGGTTCGCTCGTCGTGGAATGTCTTGGGTTGGAGAGAGAAATGCATCGAACACCTGGTTAGGAAAGATCGACAGTAATTTGGTTCACCTGAATAAGCCTCGGGAACCGGGGAGGGGTCTGGGAGGGGTCTGCTGGTGGTGGTGGGGGAATCAGCGGTGCGGGTGGCGCAGTCGGAGCTCGAAGCTGTTGAATCTGCTGGGTGAGCCCGGACACCTGCGCCACTAGAGCCTGAACAGCGCGAGCTGTCTCGTTGAGGTTTTTCTCCTGAGTGTCCATTCTCTGTATGCAGTTATTCATAAATGCCTCCAGTGGACTTGCAGAGCCACTCGCTGCTTCCATGCTCAGGTCAGATCGTTCTGTCACGAATGAGAAAAGGAAGCAAAATGCAAGAAAAAAGCTCTTTATTGTATATATTGATGAATTGTTGCTAAAAGTCCAGAACAGACAGGCTAGCGGCGCAGGGACCCCGATGGCCAGATGAACCCGGTGAAAGGGAGTGCAGCAGTGCGCTGAGATGTGTCCAGAGGTGAGATGAATCCAGAATAAATCCACAGGAACACGAACAGGAACAAGGAAGGCACAAGACTCGAGACGCTGACTGGAACAATACCGGGACACCACAAACTACGATCTGACAAAGGAGATGAGAAAGTGGTGAGCATATAGGTGATGAGATGAGCTGCAGCTGGTGATGGGAGTGATGAGCTGGATCGCTGATGAGCGCTAATGAGCCGGCACGCCCACACAATCAGTACACACACACACAACAACAGAACACGAGACAAGAAAGAGACATAGGATTTATGAACCGTGACACAGACGTTGTATTGTGGTTGAAAATGAAAATTGGGTTGACGTCAGAAACCAACATCAGTCGGGTTCTGACGTCAACCCGACTTTTATTTTCAATCAATATCCAACGTCAGTCTGACGTCGGCTTCTGATGTCAATCGGATGCAGGGTTCTGACGTCAACCCGACTTTCATTTCCAACCAAAATGCAACCCCTGCAACCAAAATCATCCACTGACTGATGTTACTTTCTACTCAAGGACCTTGACAGAATTGTAGTGGAGTAAAAAGTACGATATTTGTCTTTCAAATGTAGTGAAGTTAAAGTAAAAAGTTTCCAGAAAAAAAATAATACTCAAGTAAAGTACAGATACTCAAAAAGTGTACTTAAGTACAGCACTCAAGTAAATGTACTTTGTTACTGTCCACCTCTGGCAGACCAAGGTGGATGGTCCTGGGTGGAGCAGAGGGAGGGAGGATCCAAGGTGGAGTCGACTGCTCGACAGGCCGAGGTGGAGCTACAGGCCTGGAGGTCTGATGTGGAGTGCTGGAATTGACACCCCTGGGCTGAGCTGGGAGAATCTGAAGCCCAAGGCTGGTCTAAGCAGGGTAGAGTACATAGTGGAGCTGAGGGACTGAAGAGAGCCAGAAAAGGTTGGGCCGAAGGACTGACTGGCTTGGGCAGAGGAGGAAGGGCCTGAGCACAGGAAGTGATCAGCAAATCCTTCTCTCCAAACTGAATTCAAATGCTGGAGGAAGGGCTTGACCACACAACTCATCAGCCAGCTCCACCAGTACCAGTACTCCACCAAGATCCATCTGTTGTATCCTTCTCTTCACGGGAAACGAAGGACGCATTTGGAGGCCACATTTGAAGGAGCCTTTGTGGCACAACGGTGACGCAATCGGCCTTCGAAAGATGCATCCTCTGAATTGGGACGCAGTTAATGTGTACATTAACCCCCTGAGGTAGGCTATCGCGCCAGCGCGATAGGCTCGTTTTTTCCTTATCAGTGCAAAAAAAAAAAAAAAATGCTTGTGTTATACATCAATCGATCCTGTTAAGTGTGTATTTTTTTTGTGTATACTCATAATAAAAACAAAGTGTTGTGCTTTTCGCCAAATAAAGAAAAATAAACATGATGCGAGTTCTGCCTCCTCTCTGTCAGTGAAGTCAATTCTGAAACGCGTCCGAAAATGAACTGTAACTCAGCGAATACTCAGTCAAACAGGCATACAGACACACAGGCATGAAGCTTGAATTCTCTTCTTTTAAATGAAGTAAGTTTTATAAAAAACAAATATTCTCAGTTTATGTAATCTGTATGAAAAGAGAGAGATGTCAGTCGTTCTCTTCTCAGCTAATTAAGTTGGCTTGAGAAAGCCAACTTACTGATTGTGATGTGGTTCAGTGTTGTAGGCAAGGGAAGGAAGAAGACAGGGGTCGGCGAGACTGGGACACTCGTTTTATTAAAGCAAAAGTTCAACAAAGAAAGGTTTGCGCACAGAGCGCGTTCACCGTGCGTACAGCACAGCACAAAACAAAATAAACAATCCATATTCTCGTGATGATTTCTTCGTGTAGACAGGCAGCAGACGAGGTCCCAGTCTAACTCTCTCTCTCTCTCTCTCTCTCATTCCCGCCGGCTTATATCCGGTCTCTCCACGCCAATTACTGCAATCAGACAGGTGTTCATCATCTGCACTTGACCTACTTACTCACCGCTCGGCTCCGTCCTCTCTCTCCCGCTACAGACTTCGCAAAACCACGCCCCCCTCGCCACACTGATATTGTACTTAAACTTATTATTAAGTTGGCTTGAGAAAGCCAACTTACTGAAATCCTTTTTAAACTTATTAAGTTGGCTTGAGAAAGCCAACTTACTGAAATCCTATTTAAACTTATTAAGTTGGCTTGAGAAAGCCATCCATCCATCCATCCATCCATCTTCTTCCGCTTATCCGGGTCCGGGTCGCGGGGGCAGCAGTCTAAGCAGGGATGCCCACACTTCCTCCAGCTCTTCCGGGGGGACACAGAGGCGTTCCCAGGCCAGCCGGGAGACATAGTCCCTCCAGCGTGTCCTAGGTCTTCCCCGGGGTCTCCTCCCGGTGGGACATGCCCGGAACACCTTCCCGGGAAGGCGTCCAGGAGGCATCCGGAAAAGATGCCCGAGCCACCTCAGCTGGCCCCTCTCGATGTGGAGGAGCAGCGGCTCTACTCTGAGCTCCTCCCGAGTGACTGAGCTTCTCACCCTATCTCTAAGGGATCGCCCAGCCACCCTGCGGAGAAAGCTCATTTCGGCCGCCTGTATCCGGGATCTTGTCCTTTCGGTCATGACCCACAGCTCATGACCATAGGTGAGAGTAGGAACGTAGATTGACCGGTAAATCGAGAGCTTCGCCTTGCGGCTCAGCTCCTTCTTCACCATGACAGACCGGTACAGCGACCGCATTACTGCAGAAGCTGCACCGATCCGTCTGTCAATCTCCCGTTCCATCCTTCCCTCACTCGCGAACAAGACCCCAAGATACTTGAACTCCTCCACTTGAGGCAGGAACTCTCCACCAACCTGAAGCGGGCAAACCACCCTTTTCCGACTGAGAACCATGGCCTCGGATTTGGAGGTGCTGATTCTCATCCCAGCCGCTTCACACTCGGCTGCAAACCGTCCCAGTGCATGCTGCAGGTCCTGGTCTGATGGGGCCAACACGACAACATCATCCGCGAAGAGCAGAGATGAAATTGTGTGGTCCCCAAACCTGATCCCTCCGGCCCCTGGCTGCGCCTAGAAATTCTGTCCATAAAAGTTATGAACAGAACCGGCGACAAAGGGCAGCCCTGCCGGAGTCCAACATGCACCGGGAACAAGTCTGACTTACTGCCGGCAATGCGAACCAAGCTCCTGCTCCGGTCGTACAGGGACCGGGTAGCCCTTAGCAAAGGGCCCCGAACCCCATACTCCCAGAGCACCCTCCACAAGATGCCACGAGGGACACAGGCGAATGCCTTCTCCAAATCCATAAAGCACATGTGGATTGGTTGGGCAAACTCCCATGAACCCTCCAGCACCCTGTAGAGGGTATAGAGCTGGTCCAGTGTTCCACGACCGGGACGAAAACCACACTGTTCCTCCTGAATCCGAGGTTCTACTATCGGCCGGATTCTCCTCTCCAGTACCCTGGAATAGACTTTCCCGGGGAGGCTGAGAAGTGTGATCCCCCTATAGTTGGAGCACACCCTCCGGTCCCCCTTCTTAAAAAGAGGGACCACCACCCCGGTCTGCCAGTCCAAAGGCACTGTCCCCGACCGCCATGCGATGCTGTAGAGGCGTGTCAGCCAAGACAGCCCCACAACATCCAGAGACTTGAGGTACTCAGGGCGGATCTCATCCACCCCCGGTGCCTTGCCACCGAGGAGTTTCTTGACTACCTCGGTGACTTCAGCTTGGGTGATGGACGAGTCCGCCTCCGAGCCCCCAGCCTCTGCTTCCTCAATGGAAGACGTGACGGCGGGATTGAGGAGATCCTCGAAGTATTCCTTCCACCGTCCGGTGATATCCCCAGTCGAGGTCAACAGCTGCCCACCTCCACTGTAAATAGCGTTGGTAGGGCACTGCTTCCCCCTCCTGAGGCGCCGGACGGTTTGCCAGAATCTCTTCGAGGCCGACCGATAGTCCTTCTCCATGGCCTCACCGAACTCCTCCCAGGCCCGAGTTTTTGCCTCCCCAACCACCCGGGCTGCAGTCCGCTTGGCCCGTCGGTACCCGTCAGCTGCCTCAGGAGTCCTACAAGCCAGCCAGGCCCGATAGGACTCCTTCTTCAGCTTGACGGCATCCCTTACTTCCGGTGTCCACCACCGGGTTCGGGGATTGCCGCCTCGACAGGCACCGGAGACCTTACGGCCACAGCTCCGAGTGGCCGCGTTGACAATGGAGGTGGAGAACATGGTCCACTCGGACTCAATATCTCCAGACTCCCTCGGGATCTGGTCGAAGCTCTGTCGGAGGTGGGAGTTGAAGATCTCTCTGACAGGGGATTCGGCCAAACATTCCCAACAGACCCTCACAGTACGTTTGGGTCTGCCGAGTCTGTCCAGCTTCCTCCCCCGCCATCGGATCCAACTCACCACCAGGTGGTGATCAGTTGACAGCTCCGCCCCTCTCTTTACCCGAGTGTCCAAGACATACGGCCGGAGGTCAGATGAAACAACCACAAAGTCGATCATCGACCTCCGGCCTAGGGTGTCCTGGTGCCATGTGCACTGATGGACACCCTTATGCTTGGACATGGTGTTCGTTATGGACAAACTGTAACTGGCACAGAAGTCCAATAACAGAACACCACTCGGGTTCAGATCAGGGGGGCCGTTCCTCCCAATCACGCCCCTCCAGGTGTCACTGTCGCTGCCCACGTGGGCGTTGAAGTCCCCCAGTAGAACGACGGAGTCCCCAGTCGGAGCACTTTCCAGCACCCCTCCCAGAGACTCCAAGAAGGCCGGGTACTCTGCACTGCCGTTTAGCCCGTAGGCACAAACGACAGTGAGAGACCTATCCCCGACCTGAAGGCGCAGGGAAGCGACCCTCTCGTTCACCGGGGTGAACTCCAACACATGGCGGCTGAGCTGGGGGGCTATAAGCAAACCCACACCAGCCCGCCGCCTCTCACCATGGGCAACTCCAGAGTGGTGAAGAGTCCATCCTCTCTCGAGGAGTGTGGTTCCAGAGCCCAAGCCGTGCGTAGAGGTGATCCCAACTATCTCTAGTCGGAATCTCTGAACCTCACGCACAATCTCAGGCTCCTTCCCTGCCAGAGAGGTAATGTTCCATGTCCCTAGAGCTAGATTCCGCATCCAGGGATCGGGTTGTCTAGGCCCCCGCCTTCGACTGCCGCCCGATCCACTTAGCACTGGCCCCTTACGGTCCCTCCTGCAGGTGGTGGGTCCACGGGAGGGTGGCCCCACGTCGCTCCTTCGGGCTGAGCCCGGCCGGACCCCATGGGGAGAGGCCCGACCACCAGGCGCTCGCATACGAGCCCCAACCCCGGGCCTGGCTCCAGGGTGGGGCCCCGGCTGCGCCATGCCGGGCGACGTCACGGTCCTCAAATTTATAGGTATCATAAGGGTTTTGCTTGAGAAAGCCAATTTACTGAAATCCTATTTAAAATTATTAAGTTGGCTTGAGAAAGCCAACTTACTGATATTGTACTTAAACTTATTAAGTTGGCTTGAGAAAGCCAACTTACTGATATTGTACTTAAACTTATTATGTTGGCTTGAGAAAGCCAACATATTGAAATCCTATTTAAACTTATTAAGTTGGCTTGAGAAAGCCAACATATTGAAATCCTATTTAAACTTATTAGTGGTGCTTTTCAAAGCAACACTATTGTTATTGTTCATACTTATTCCACAAAAAGTTTGGCGCGTAACTCGCCCCGCACCGTTTGTCACAGACCCCTGAGTGAGGTGTCAAATCGAGCGGCTCATTGAGGAGAGGTGTGCTATATCTTTTCTAAGCAATCGGGTGTACGATGTTCGCACAGCGGACGAAAAAGCGGCCAAAAAAGTCCCATTGACTTTACATGGGGAGTTCTAAAAACATTTGAATCCCAACTGCCGTTTTCACACACACCACTCCAAAGGGCCTGACACCCCTGCGTCTCTCCCTCTCTCTCTCTCCTTCAGAGGATTTATATTATCAAGCAGCCAATAAGTAATGGCCTAAAATCTTCATAGCCACACCCTAGCAACCAGTTACAGCACCCTAGCAACCACTCTGAGCTCCCTAGCAACCACCCTAAACCAATAAATAATATAAAAACATTTTTTTTTAAATTTTTTAAAGCAATATCACACTCGTAGCCTTGCGATATTGCTCCATGCTTGTGCCTATTCGGCCATAGGCACGAGGCCGCAGGCCGAGTGCCGTACTGAAGGAACTCGTTATTAAAGATTTTAAGAACTCTATAAAAACTCCATAGTAACCATCTTTGACAACTACCAACCACCTAGTAACACCATAGCAACTACCAAAAATACCTTAGCAACCACCCTGTACACCCTAGCAACGTCTAGAAATGCTCTAGTAACCACCAAAAAACTCTAGCAACCACCCAGAACACCCTAGCAACTGCCTAGCAACCACCCAGAACACCTAGCAACTGCCTAGTAACCACCCAGAACGCCTAGCAACCACCCAGAACACCCTAGCAACTGCCTAGCAACGCCCTAGCATCCACCCAGAATACCATAGCAACTGCCTAGCAACACCATAGCAACCACCTAGCAACGCCCTAGCAACCACCAAGAATACCCTAGCAACTGCCTAGCAACCACCAATAATACCCTAGCAACTGCCTAGCAACCACCCAGAACACCTTAGCAACTGCCTAGCAACACCATAGCAACCACCCAAAAAACCCTAGCAACCACCTGGCAACAGCATCTTGCTAAAAACATGCTAGCAAAATACTATCTAGCATGATACTAAAATGCTAGCAACATGCTAATCAAGCTAGCATCATGCTAATCAAGCTAACAACATGCTAATAATGCTAGCATTATGCCATCAACATGCTAATCAAGCTAGCATCATGCTAGCAACATGCTAATCGAGCTAGCATCATACTAGCAACATGCTAATCAAGCTAGCATCATGCTACAAATATGCTAATTAAGCTAGCATCATGCTAGCAAAATGCTATTCAAGCTAGCATCATGCTAACAACATGTTAATCAAGCTAGCATAATGCTAGCAACATGCTAATCATGTTAGCATCTAGCTAAAAACATGCTAGCAAAATGCTAATCATGCTAACATCTTGTTAAAAGCATGCTAGCAACATGCTAATCATGCTAGCATCATGCTACCAACATGCTAATCATGCTAGCATCATTTTAACAACATGTTAATCATAGTAAATCATGCTGGAATGTGGTAAATCGTAGTAAATCATCTTAGAAACATGGTAAATCGTGGTAAATAATGCTAAAATGTGGTATATCATGGTATCACAACATGTTAATTGTGTTAGCATCTGCCCAGTGGCGAGTTTTGCCACTGCAAGCACCACTTCACATTTTCTTGAGGAAATGTACATTCTAGTTAAGTTGGCTTGAGAGAGCCAACATATTGAAATCCTATTTAAACTTATTATTATTATTATTAAGTTGGCTTGAGAGAGCCAACATATTGAAATCCTATTTAAACTTATTATTATTAAGTTGGCTTGAGAAAGCCAACATATTGAAATCCTATTTAAACTTATTAAGTTGGCTTGAGAAAGCCAACATATTGAAATCCTATTTAAACTTATTATTAATATTATTAAGTTGGCTTGAGAAAGCCAACATATTGAAATCCTATTTAAACTTATTATTATTATTATTAAGTTGGCTTGAGAAAGCCAACATATTGAAATCCTATTTAAACTTATTAAGTTGGCTTGAGAAAGCCAACTTACTGATATTGTACTTAAACTTATTATTATTATTATTCTTCTGTGAAAAACTGTTGACTCAAACTCCTCCTAGAGCTTTAACTCTACATACTCCAAACTCGGCTCAGACACTCAAACTGATCTGAAGTTAGTTGCTTTCCCTTTTCAGACTGATCGGACTTACGGTTTTCCTACAAATGACGATCAAAACTCGGAAAAACTCCCTTTGACTTAACATTGGGCATTCTAAAAAAATTCAAACTCACCAACCGACAAAAATTTAAATCTAAATCCCTTGAAGACTAATTCAAACTGCCATTCTATATATATTAGCCAATGAAACTCATTTAAACTAATAAACTCTAATCTCATACACTTATAAACTAATTAACTTAAATTGAATAACTAATTAACTAATAAACTCATGAATTCATAGACTTATGAACTCTTAAACTCATAAATTAATAAACTCTGAACTCTAAACTCATTTAAACTTATAAACTCTAAACTCAAAAACTTGTACACTTATAAACTCATCAATTTATACACTTATAAACTCTAAACTCATAAACTCTGAGTGTGTGTGTGTGTGTGTGTGTGTGTGTGTGTGTGTGTGTGTGTGTGTGTGTGTGTGTATCTATCTATCTAACTTATTTATCTATCTATCTCTCTGTCATGAACTTCAAACTACTTTAAACTTTAAACCAATTTAAATTTCTTAAGTTTAAAGCTCCCAGCTCCCAAGCAACTCCATAGCAACCAAACTTGAGTATCCTAGCAACCGTTTTGCAAGACCTATATCTCTGTATCAGAACATCGTATAGAGGTGAGGTTTGGCTCTTTTGACTCATGCTAGCAAACAGCACTTTCAACATGCTACACATGCTAGCAGTGAATAGCTACATGCTAATAGCGATTAGTTAAGTAAGAACTCTATAAAAACTCCATAGTAACCATCTGTGACAACTACCAACCACCTAGTAACACCATATCAACCGCTCTGAATACCATAGCAACCACCCAGAACACCCTAGAAACCACCCATAACACCCTAGCAACCACCCAAAATATCCTAGCAACCGCCTAGTAACCACCCAGAATACCCTAGCAACCACCCAAAACACCCTAGCAACCACCCAGAACACCCTAGCAACCGCCTAGCAACCACCCAAAAGACCCTAGCAACCACCCAAAAGACCCTAGCAACCGCCTAGCAACCACCCAAAAGACCCTAGCAACCACAAAAAATAGCCTAGCAACCACCCAAAATACCCTAGCAACCGCCTAGCAACCACCCAAAAGACCCTAGCAACCACCCAGAATACCCTAGCAACCACCCAGAATACCCTAGCAACCACCCAAAACACCCTAGCAACCACCCAGAACACCCTAGCAACCACCCAAAACACCCTAGCAACCGCCTAGCAACCACCCAGAATATTCTAGCAACCACCCAAAGTACCCTAGCAACTGCCTAGCAACCACCCAAAAGACCCTAGCAACCACCCAGAATATACATTATGCTACCAACATGCTAATCAAGCTAGCATAATGCTAGCAACATGCTAATCATGTTAGCATCTAGCTAAAAACATGCTAGCAAAATGCTAATCATGCTAACATCTTGTTAAAAGCATGCTAGCAACATGCTAATCATGCTAGCATCATGCTACCAACATGCTAACCATGCTACCATCATTTTAACAACATGTTAATCATAGTAAATCATGCTGGAATGTGGTAAATCGTAGTAAATCATCTTAGAAACATGGTAAATCGTGGTAAATAATGCTAAAACGTGGTATATCATGGTATTACAACATGTTAATTGTGTTAGCATCTGCCCAGTGGCGAGTTTTGCCACTGCAAGCACCACTTCACATTTTCTTCAGGAAATGTACATTCTAGTTAAGTTGGCTTGAGAAAGCCAACATATTGAAATCCCATTTAAACTTATTAAGTTGGCTTGAGAAAGCCAACATATTGAAATCCTATTTAAACTTATTATTAAGTTGGCTTGAGAAAGCCAACATATTGAAATCCTATTTAAACTTATTATTATTATTATTATTAAGTTGGCTTGAGAAAGCCAACATATTGAAATCCTATTTAAACTTATTATTATTATTAAGTTGGCTTGAGAAAGCCAACATATTGAAATCCTATTTAAACTTATTAAGTTGGCTTGAGAAAGCCAACATATTGAAATCCTATTTAAACTTATTATTAAGTTGGCTTGAGAAAGCCAACTTACTGATATTGTACTTAAACTTATTAAGTTGGCTTGAGAAAGCCAACATATTGAAATCCTATTTAAACTTATTAAGTTGGCTTGAGAAAGCCAACATATTGAAATCCTATTTAAACTTATTATGTTGGCTTGAGAAAGCCAACATATTGAAATCCTATTTAAACTTATTAAGTTGGCTTGAGAAAGCCAACATATTGAAATCCTATTTAAACTTATTATTATTAATATTATTATTATTCTTCTGTGAAAAACCGTTGACTCAAACTCCTCCTAGAGCTTTAACTCTACATACTCCAAACTCGGCTCAGACACTCAAACTGATCTGAAGTTAGTTGCTTTATCTTTTCAGACTGATCGGACTTACTGTTTTCCTACAAATGACGATCAAAACTCGGAAAAACTCCCATTGACTTAACATTGGGCATTCTAAAAAAATTCAAACTCACCAACCGACAAAAATTCAAATCTAAATCCCTTGAAAACTAAATCAAACTGCCATTCTATATATATTAGCCAATGAAACTCATTTAAACTAATAAACTCTAATCTCATACACTTATAAACTAATTAACTTAAATTTAATAACTAATGAATGAATAAACTCATGAATTCATAGACTTATGAACTCTTAAACTCATAAATTAATAAACTCTGAACTCTAAACTCATTTAAACTTATAAACTCTAAACTCAAAAACTTGTACACTTATAAACTCATCAATTTATACACTTATAAACTCTAAACTAATAAACTCTGAGTGTGTGTGTGTGTGTGTGTGTGTGTGTGTGTGTGTGTGTGTGTGTGTGTGTGTGTATCTATCTACCGCTCTGAATACCATAGCAACCACCCAGAACACCCTAGCAACCACCCAGAACACCCTAGCAACCACCCAAAAGACCCTAGCAACCACCCAAAACACCCTAGCAACCACCCAAAAGACCCTAGCAACCACCCAAAACACCCTAGCAACCGCCTAGCAACCACCCAAAAGACCCTAGCAACCACCCAAAACACCCTAGCAACCACCCAAAATACCCTAGCAACACCATAGCAACCACACAAAACATCCTAGTAACCACCCATAACACCCTAGCAACCGCCTAGCAACCACCCAGAACACCCTAGCAACCACCCAAAACACCCTAGCAACCACCCAAAATAGCCTAGCAACCACCAAAAATACCCTAGCAACCACCCAAAATACCCTAGCAACCGCCTAGCAACCACCCAGAATACCCTAGCAACCACCCAGAACACCCTAGCAACCGCCTAGCAACCACCCAAAAGACCCTAGCAACCACCCAAAAGACCCTAGCAACCGCCTAGCAACCACCCAGAATACCCTAGCAACCACCCAAAACACCCTAGCAACCACCCAGAACACCCTAGCAACCGCCTAGCAACCACCCAAAAGACCCTAGAAACCACCCAAAAGACCCTAGCAACCACCTAGCAACCACCCAGAATACCCTAGCAACCACCCAAAACACCCTAGCAACCACCCAGAACACCATAGCAACCGCCTAGCAACCACCCAGAATACCCTAGCAACCACCCAAAACACCCTAGCAACCACCCAGAACACCCTAGCAACCGCCTAGCAACCACCCAAAACACCCTAGCAACCACCAAAAAGACCCTAGCAACCGCCTAGCAACCACCCAGAATACCCTAGCAACCACACAAAACACCCTAGCAACCACCAAAAAGACCCTAGCAACCGCCTAGCAACCACCCAAAAGACCCTAGCAACCACCCAAAAGACCCTAGCAACCACCCAGAACACCCTAGCAACCGCCTAGCAACCACCCAGAATACCTTAGCAACCGCCTAGCAACACCATAGCAACCACCCAGAACACCCTAGCAACCGCCTAGCAACACCCTAGCAACCAACCAAAATACCTTAGCAACCGCCTAGCAACAACATAGCAACCACCCAGAACACCCTAGCAACCGCCTAGCAACCGCCCAGAATACCCTAGCAACTGCTTAGCAACACCATAGCAACCACCCAGAATACCCTAGCAACCGCCTAGCAACACCATAACGACCACCCATAACATCCTTGCAACTGCCTAGCAAAAAACATTCTGGTCCAAACTTTCTCAAGCCAACTTAAAGTTTGTCTCGACGAACTTTCGCATCTAGTTATTATTATTATTCTTCTGTAAATAACTATTGACTCAAACTCGCCCTAGAGCTTTAACTCTACATACTCCAAACTCGGCTCAGACACTCAAACTGATCTGAAGTTTTATGCTATATCTTTTCAGACTGATCGGACTTACGGTTTTCCTACAAATGACGATCAAAACTCGGAAAAACTCCCATTGACTTAACATTGGGCATTCTAAAAAAATTCAAACTCACCAACCGACAAAAATTCAAATCTAAATCCCTTGAAAACTAAATCAAACTGCCATTCTATATATATATTAGCCAATGAAACTCATTTAAACTAATAAACTCTAATTTCATACACTTATAAACTAATTAACTTAAATTGAATAACTAATTAACTAATAAACTCATGAATTCATAGACTTATGAACTCTTAAACTCATAAATTAATAAACTCTGAACTCTAAACTCATTTAAACTTATAAACTCTAAACTCAAAAAACTTGTACACTTATAAACTCATCAATTTATACACTTATAAACTCTAAACTCATAAACTCTGAGTGTGTGTGTGTGTGTGTGTGTGTGTATCTATCTATCTACCACTCTGAATACCATAGCAACCACCCAGAACACCCTAGCAACCACCTAGCAACCACCCAGAACACCCTAGCAACCACCCAAAAGACCCTAGCAACCACCCAAAATATCCTAGCAACCACCCAAAAGACCCTAGCAACCACCCAAAACACCCTAGCAACCGCCTAGCAACCACCCAAAAGACCCTAGCAACCACCCAGGACACCCTAGCAACCACCTAAAACACCCTAGCAACCGCCTAGCAACCACCCAAAAGACCCTAGCAACCACCCAAAATACCCTAGCAACCACCCAGAATACCCTAGCAACCACCCAAAATACCCTAGCAACCGCCTAGCAACCACCCAAAAGACCCTAGCAACCACCCAGAACACCCTAGCAACCACCCAAAAGACCCTAGCAACCACCCAAAAGACCCTAGCAACCGCCTAGCAACCACCCAAAACACCCTAGCAACCGCCTAGCAACCACCCAAAAGACCCTAGCAACCACCCAAAAGACCCTAGCAACCGCCTAGCAACCACCCAGAATACCCTAGCAACCACCCAAAACACCCTAGCAACCACCCAGAACACCCTAGCAACCGCCTAGCAACCACCCAAAAGACCCTAGCAACCACCCAAAATATCCTAGCAACCACCCAAAACACCCTAGCAACCACCCAAAACACCCTAGCAACCGCCTAGCAACCACCCAAAAGACCCTAGCAACCACCCAAAACACCCTAGCAACCACCCAGAACACCCTAGCAACCGCCTAGCAACCACCCAAAAGACCCTAGCAACCGCCTAGCAACCACCCAAAAGACCCTAGCAACCACCCAGGACACCCTAGCAACCACCCAGGACACCCTAGCAACCACCTAGCAACCACCCAGAACACCCTAGCAACCTCCCAAAATACCCTAGCAACACCATAGCAACATCCTAGCAACCGCCTAGCAAAAAACTTTCTGCTCCAAACTTTCTCAAGCCAACATAAAGTTTGTCTCGACGAACTTTCGCATCTAGTTATTATTATTCTTCTTACTAAAACTGTTGACTCAAACTCGCCCTAGAGCTTTAACTCTACATACTTCAAACTAGGCTCAGACACTCAAACTGATCTGCAGCTATATGCTATATCTTTTCAGACTGATCGGACTTACGGTTTTCCTACAAATGACGATCAAAACTCGGAAAAACTCCCATTGACTTAACATTGGGCATTCTAAAAAAATTCAAACTCACCAACCGACAAAAATTTAAATCTAAATCCCTTGAAGACTAATTCAAACTGCCATTCTATATATATTAGCCAATGAAACTCATTTAAACTAATAAACTCTAATCTCATACACTTATAAACTAATTAACTTAAATTTAATAACTAATTAACTAATAAACTCATGAATTCATAGACTTATGAACTCTTAAACTCATAAATTAATAAACTCTGAACTCTAAACTCATTCAAACTTATAAACTCTAAACTCAAAAACTTGTACACTTATAAACTCATCAATTTATACACTTATAAACTCTTCTGAGTGTGTGTGTGTGTGTATCTATCTACCGCTCTGAATACCATAGCAACCACCCAGAACACCCTAGCAACCACCCAAAAGACCCTAGCAACCACCCAAAATATCCTAGCAACCGCCTAGCAACCACCCAGAATACCCTAGCAACCACCCAAAACACCCTAGCAACCATCCAGAACACCCTAGCAACCGCCTAGCAACCACCCAAAAGACCCTAGCAACCACCCAAAATACCCTAGCAACCACCCAAAACACCCTAGCAACCACCCAGAACACCCGAGCAACCGCCTAGCAACCACCCAAAAGACCCTAGCAACCACCCAAAAGACCCTAGCAACCGCCTAGCAACCACCCAAAATACCCTAGCAACCACCCAAAACACCCTAGCAACCACCCAGAACACCCTAGCAACCGCCTAGCAACCACCCAAAAGACCCTAGCAACCACCCAAAAGACCCTAGCAACCGCCTAGCAACCACCCAGAATACCCTAGCAACCACCCAAAACACCCTAGCAACCACCCAGAACACCCTAGCAACCGCCTAGCAACCACCCAAAAGACCCTAGCAACCACCCAAAAGACCCTAGCAACCGCCTAGCAACCACCCAGAATACCCTAGCAACCACCCAAAACACCCTAGCAACCACCCAAAAGACCCTAGCAACCGCCTAGCAACCACCCAAAAGACCCTAGCAACCACCCAAAACACCCTAGCAACCACCCAGAACACCCTAGCAACCGCCTAGCAACCACCCAAAACACCCTAGCAACCACCCAGAACACCCTAGCAACCGCCTAATAACCACCCAAAAGACCCTAGCAACCACCCAAAACACCCTAGCAACCGCCTAGCAACCACCCAGAATACCCTAGCAACCACCCAAAACACCATAGCAACCACCCATAACATCCTAGCAACCGCCTAGCAAAAAACGTTCTGGTCCAAACTTTCTCAAGCCAACTTAAAGTTTGTCTCGACGAACTTTCGCATCTAGTTATTATTACTATTATTATTATTATTCTTCTGTGAAAAACCGTTGACTCAAACTCCTCCTAGAGCTTTAACTCTACATACTCCAAACTCGGCTCAGACACTCAAACTGATCTGAAGTTAGTTGCTTTATCTTTTCAGACTGATCGGACTTACGGTTTTCCTACAAATGACGATCAAAACTCGGAAAAACTCCCATTGACTTAACATTGGGCATTCTAAAAAAATTCAAACTCACCAACCGACAAAAATTCAAATCTAAATCCCTTGAAGACTAATTCAAACTGCCATTCTATATATATTAGCCAATGAAACTCATTTAAACTAATAAACTAATAGACTTATGAACTCTTAAACTCAAAAATTAATAAACTCTGAACTCTTAAACTCATTTAAACTTATAAACTCTAAACTCAAAAGCTCGTACACTTATAAACTCATCAATTTATACACTTATAAACTCTAAACTCATAAACTCTGAGTGTGTGTGTGTGTGTGTGTGTGTGTATCTATCTATCTACCGCTCTGAATACCATAGCAACCACCCAGAACACCCTAGCAACCACCTAGCAACCACCCAGAACACCCTAGCAACCACCCAAAAGACCCTAGCAACCACCCAAAATATCCTAGCAACCACCCAAAACACCCTAGCAACCACCCAAAATACCCTAGCAACACCATAGCAACCACACAAAACATCCTAGTAACCACCCATAACACCCTAGCAACCGCGTAGCAACCACCCAGAACACCCTAGCAAAACACCCTAGCAACCACCCAAAATATCCTAGCAACCGCCTAGCAACCACCCATAATACCCTAGCAACCACCCAAAACACCCTAGCAACCACCCAGAACACCCTAGCAACCGCCTAGCAACCACCCAAAAGACCCTAGCAACCACCCAAAATACCCTAGCAACCGCCTAGCAACCACCCAAAACACCCTAGCAACCACCCAAAATACCCTAGCAACCACCCAAAATACCCTAGCAACCGCCTAGCAACCACCCAGAATACCCTAGCAACCACCCAGAACACCCTAGCAACCGCCTAGCAACCACCCAAAAGACCCTAGCAACCACCCAAAAGACCCTAGCAACCGCCTAGCAACCACCCAGAATACCCTAGCAACCACCCAAAACACCCTAGCAACCACCCAGAACACCCTAGCAACCGCCTAGCAACCACCCAGAATACCCTAGCAACCACCCAAAACACCCTAGCAACCACCCAGAACACCCTAGCAACCGCCCAAAACACCCTAGCAACCACCCAGAACACCCTAGCAACCACCCAAAACACCCTAGCAACCACCCAGAACACCCTAGCAACCGCCTAGCAACCACCCAAAAGACCCTAGCAACCACCCAAAATACCCTAGCAACCACCCAAAATACCCTAGCAACCGCCTAGCAACCACCCAGAACACCCTAGCAACCGCCTAGCAACCACCCAAAAGACCCTAGCAACCATCCAAAAGACCCTAGCAACCGCCTAGCAACCACCCAGAATACCCTAGCAACCACCCAAAACACCCTAGCAACCACCCAGAACACCCTAGCAACCGCCTAGCAACCACCCAAAAGACCCTAGCAACCACCCAAAATAGCCTAGCAACCGCCTAGCAACCACCCAGAATACCCTAGCAACCACCCAAAACACCCTAGCAACCACCCAGAACACCCTAGCAACCGCCTAGCAACCACCCAGAACACCCTAGCAACCTCCCAAAATACCCTAGCAACACCATAGCAACATCCTAGCAACCGCCTAGCAAAAAACTTTCTGGTCCAAACTTTCTCAAGCCAACTTAAAGTTTGTCTCGACGAACTTTCGCATCTAGTTATTAATTAATATTATTAAGTTGGCTTGAGAAAGCCAACATATTGAAATCCTATTTAAACTTATTAAGTTGGCTTGAGAAAGCCAACATATTGAAATCCTATTTAAACTTATTATTAATATTATTATTATTCTTCTGTGGAAACTATTGACTCAAACTCGCCCTAGAGCTTTAACTCTACATACTCCAAACTCGGCTCAGACACTCAAACTGATCTGAAGTTTTATGCTATATCTTTTCAGACTGATCGGACTTACGGTTTTCCTACAAATGACGATCAAAACTCGGAAAAAGTCCCATTGACTTAACATTGGGCATTCTAAAAAAATTCAAACTCACCAACCGACAAAAATTCAAATCTAAATCCCTTGAAAACTAAATCAAACTGCCATTCTATATATATTAGCCAATGAAACTCATTTAAACTAATAAACTCTAATTTCATACACTTATAAACTAATTAACTTAAATTGAATAACTAATTAACTAATAAACTCATGAATTCATAGACTTATGAACTCTTAAACTCATAAATTAATAAACTCTGAACTCTAAACTCATTTAAACTTATAAACTCTAAACTCAAAAACTTGTACACTTATAAACTCATCAATTTATACACTTATAAACTCTAAACTCATAAACTCTGAGTGTGTGTGTGTGTGTGTGTGTGTGTGTGTCTATCTATCTACCGCTCTGAATACCATAGCAACCACCCAGAACACCCTAGCAACCACCTAGCAACCACCCAGAACACCCTAGCAACCACCCAAAATATCCTAGCAACCACCCAAAACACCCTAGCAACCGCCTAGCAACCACCTTAAAAGACCATAGCAACCACCCAAAACACCCTAGCAACCACCCAAAACACCCTAGCAACCGCCTAGCAACCACCCAAAATACCCTAGCAACCACCCAAAATACCCTAGCAACACCATAGCAACCACACAAAACATCCTAGTAACCACCCAAAACACCCTAGCAACCGCCTAGCAACCACCCAAAAGACCCTAGCAACCACCCAAAATACCCTAGCAACACCATAGCAACCACACAAAACATCCTAGTAACCACCCATAACACCCTAGCAACCGCCTAGCAACCACCCAGAACACCCTAGCAACCACCCAAAACACCCTAGCAACCACCCAAAATATCCTAGCAACCGCCTAGCAACCACCCAGAATACCCTAGCAACCACCCAAAACACCCTAGCAACCACCCAAAACACCCTAGCAACCGCCTAGCAACCACCCAAAAGACCCTAGCAACCACCCAGAATACCATAGCAACCACCCAAAATACCCTAGCAACCGCCTAGCAACCACCCAAAAGACCCTAGCAACCACCCAAAATAGCCTAGCAATCACCCAGAATACCCTAGCAACCACCCAAAATACCCTAGCAACCGCCTAGCAACCACCCAGAATACCATAGCAACCACCCAAAATACCCTAGCAACCGCCTAGCAACCACCCAAAAGACCCTAGCAACCACCCAAAATAGCCTAGCAACCACCCAAAACACCCTAGCAACCACCCAGAAAACCCTAGCAACCGCCTAGCAACCACCCAAAAGACCCTAGCAACCACCCAAATTATCCTAGCAACCGCCTAGCAACCACCCAGAATACCCTAACAACCACCCAAAACACCCTAGCAACCACCCAGAACACCCTAGCAACCGCCTAGCAACCACCCAAAATACCCTAGCAACCACCCAAAAGACCCTAGCAACCACCCAGGACACCCTAGCAACCACCCAGAACACCCTAGCAACCTCCCAAAATACCCTAGCAACACCATAGCAACATCCTAGCAACCGCCTAGCAAAAAACGTTCTGGTCCAAACTTTCTCAAGCCAACTTAAAGTTTGTCTCGACGAACTTTCGCATCTAGTTAAGTTGGCTTGAGAAAGCCAACATATTGAAATCCTATTTAAACTTATTATTATTAAGTTGGCTGAGAAAGCCAACTTACTGATATTGTACTTAAACTTATTATTATTATTCTTCTTCTGAGACTAAAAATATATAACTTTAATACAGCCTAGAGCTTTAACTCTACATACTCCAAACTCGGCTCAGACCTTCAGACTATTCTGACTCGGTATGCTATATCTTTTCTAACTGATCGGACTTACGGTTTTCCTAAAAATGACGATCAAAACTCGGAAAAACTCCCATTGACTTTTTCAAACTGACCAACCGACAAAAATTCAAATCTAAATCCCTTGAAGACTAAACCAAACTGCCATTCTATATACTATATGAGCCATTGAGACTCATTTAAACTAATAAACTCATCTATCTATCTACTTCAAACTAAATTAAACTTCAAACTAAATTAATCTTCAAACTAAATTAAACTTCAAACTAATTTAAACTTTAAACTTCAAACTAATTTAAACTTTAAACTAATTTAAACTTCAAACTACTAAATTTACTTCATTTAAACTAATAAACTCATCTATCTATCTACTTCAAACTAAATTAAACTTCAAACTACTAAATTTACTTCATTTAGACTAATAAACTCATCTATCTATCTACTTCAAACTAAATTAAACTTCAAACTACTAAATTTACTTCATTTAAACTAATAAACTCATCTATCTATCTACTTCAAACTAAATTAAACTTCAAACTAAATTAAACTTCAAACTAAATTAAACTTCAAACTAATTTAAACTTTAAACTAATTTAAACTTCAAACTACTAAATTTACTTCATTTAAACTAATAAACTCATCTATCTACTTCAAACTAAATTAAACTTCAAACTAAATTAAACTTCAAACTAAATTAAACTTCAAACTACTAAATTTGCTTCATTTAAACTTATAAACTCTAAACTCATACACTTATAAACTAATTAACTTAACTCATGAATTCATAGACTTATGAACTCTTAAACTCATAAATGTATAAACTCTGAACTCTAAACTCATTTAAACTTATAAACTCTGAACTCAAAAACTTGTACACTTATAAACTCATCAATTTATACACTTATAAACTCTAAACTCATAAACTCTGAGTGTGTGTGTGTGTGTGTGTGTGTGTGTGTGTGTGTGTGTGTGTGTGTCTATCTATCTACCGCTCTGAATACCATAGCAACCACCCAGAACACCCTAGCAACCACCTAGCAACCACCCAGAACACCCTAGCAACCACCCAAAATATCCTAGCAACCACCCAAAAGACCCTAGCAACCACCCAAAACACCCTAGCAACCGCCTAGCAACCACCCAAAAGACCCTAGCAACCACCCAAAACACTCTAGCAACCACCCAAAATACCCTAGCAACACCATAGCAACCACACAAAACATCCTAGTAACCACCCATAACACCCTAGCAACCGCCTAGCAACCGCCCAAAATATCCTAGCAACCGCCTAGCAACCACCCAAAACACCCTAGCAACCACCCAGAACACCCTAGCAACCGCCTAGCAACCACCCAGAACACCCTTGCAACCACCCAAAAGACCCTAGCAACCACCCAGAATACCATAGCAACCACCCAGAACACCCTAGCAACCACCCAAAAGACACTAGCAACCGCCTAGCAACCACCCAAAAGACCCTAGCAACCACCCAAAATACCCTAGCAACACCATAGCAACCACACAAAACATCCTAGTAACCACCCATAACACCCTAGCAACCACCTAGCAACCACCCAGAACACCCTAGCAACCACCCAAAACACCCTAACAACCGCCTAGCAACCACCCAAAAGACCCTAGCAACCACCCAAAAGACCCTAGCAACCACCCAAAATATCCTAGCAACCGCCTAGCAACCACCCAAAAGACCCTAGCAACCACCCAAAAGACCCTAGCAACCACCCAAAACACCCTAGCAACCGCCTAGCAACCACCCAAAAGACCCTAGCAACCACCCAAAAGACCCTAGCAACCACCCAAAACACCCTAGCAACCGCCTAGCAACCACCCAAAAGACCCTAGCAACCACCCAAAAGACCCTAGCAACCACCCAAAATATCCTAGCAACCGCCTAGCAACCACCCAGAATAACCTAGCAACCACCCAAAACACCCTAGCAACCACCCAGAACACCCTAGCAACCACCTAGCAACCACCCAAAAGACCCTAGCAACCACCCAAAACACCCTAGCAACCGCCTAGCAACCACCCAAAAGACCCTAGCAACCACCCAAAACAGCCTAGCAACCACCCAGAACACCCTAGCAACCGCCTAGCAACCACCCAGAATACCCTAGCAACCACCTAGCAACCACCCAAAATACCCTAGCAACCACCCAGGACACCCTAGCAACTACCTAGCAACCACCCAGAACACCCTAGCAACCGCCCAAAATACCCTAGCAACACCATAGCAACATCCTAGCAACCGCCTAGCAAAAAACGTTCTGCTCCAAACTTTCTCAAGCCAACTTAAAGTTTGTCTCGACGAACTTTCGCATCTAGTTAAGTTGGCTTGAGAGAGCCAACATATTGAAATCCTATTTAAACTTATTATTATTATTATTATTAATATTATTATTCTTCTGTGAAAAACTGTTGACTCAAACTCGCCCTAGAGCTTTAACTCTACACACTCCAAACTCGGCTCAGACACTCAAACTGATCTGAAGTTAGTTGCTTTATCTTTTCAGACTGATCGGACTTACGGTTTTCCTACAAATGACGATCAAAACTCGGAAAAACTCCCATTGACTTAACATTGGGCATTCTAAAAAAATTCAAACTCACCAACCGACAAAAATTCAAATCTAAATCCCTTGAAAACTAAATCAAACTGCCATTCTATATATATTAGCCAATGAAACTCATTTAAACTAATAAACTCTAATTTCATACACTTATAAACTAATTAACTTAAATTGAATAACTAGTTAACTGATAAACTCATGAATTCATAGACTTATGAACTCTTAAACTCATAAAATAATAAACTCTGAACTCTAAACTCATTTAAACTTATAAACTCTAAACTCAAAAACTTGTACACTTAGAAACTCATCAATTTATACACTTATAAACTCTAAACTCATAAACTCTGAGTGTGTGTGTGTGTGTGTATCTATCTATCTACCGCTCTGAATACCATAGCAACCACCCAGAACACCCTAGCAACTGCTTAGCAACACCATAGCAACCACCCAGAATACCCTAGCAACCGCCCAAAATAGCCTAGCAACCACCCAAAATAGCCTAGCAACCGCCTAGCAACCACCCAGAATACCCTAGCAACCACCCAAAACACCCTAGCAACCACCCAGAACACCCTAGCAACCGCCTAGCAACCACCCAGAATACCCTAGCAACCACCCAAAACACCCTAGCAACCACCCAGAACACCCTAGCAACTGCCTAGCAACCACCCAAAACACCCTAGCAACCACCAAAAAGACCCTAGCAACCGCCTAGCAACCACCCAGAATACCCTAGCAACCACCCAAAACACCCTAGCAACCACCAAAAAGACCCTAGCAACCGCCTAGCAACCATCCAAAAGACCCTAGCAACCACCCAAAACACCCTAGCAACCACCTAGCAACCACCCAAAAGACCCTAGCAACCACCCAGAACACCCTAGCAACCGCCTAGCAACCACCCAAAAGACCCTAGCAACCACCCAAAAGACCCTAGCAACCGCCTAGCAACCACCCAGAATACCCTAGCAACCACCCAAAACACCCTAGCAACCACCCAGAACACCCTAGCAACCGCCTAGCAACCACCCAGAATACCCTAGCAACCACCCAAAACACCCTAGCAACCACCCAGAACACCCTAGCAACCGCCCAAAACACCCTAGCAACCACCCAGAACACCCTAGCAACCACCCAAAACACCCTAGCAACCACCCAGAACACCCTAGCAACCGCCTAGCAACCACCCAAAAGACCCTAGCAACCACCCAAAATACCCTAGCAACCACCCAAAATACCCTAGCAACCGCCTAGCAACCACCCAGAACACCCTAGCAACCGCCTAGCAACCACCCAAAAGACCCTAGCAACCATCCAAAAGACCCTAGCAACCGCCTAGCAACCACCCAGAATACCCTAGCAACCACCCAAAACACCCTAGCAACCACCCAGAACACCCTAGCAACCGCCTAGCAACCACCCAAAAGACCCTAGCAACCACCCAAAATAGCCTAGCAACCGCCTAGCAACCACCCAGAATACCCTAGCAACCACCCAAAACACCCTAGCAACCACCCAGAACACCCTAGCAACCGCCTAGCAACCACCCAGAACACCCTAGCAACCTCCCAAAATACCCTAGCAACACCATAGCAACATCCTAGCAACCGCCTAGCAAAAAACTTTCTGGTCCAAACTTTCTCAAGCCAACTTAAAGTTTGTCTCGACGAACTTTCGCATCTAGTTATTAATTAATATTATTAAGTTGGCTTGAGAAAGCCAACATATTGAAATCCTATTTAAACTTATTAAGTTGGCTTGAGAAAGCCAACATATTGAAATCCTATTTAAACTTATTATTAATATTATTATTATTCTTCTGTGGAAACTATTGACTCAAACTCGCCCTAGAGCTTTAACTCTACATACTCCAAACTCGGCTCAGACACTCAAACTGATCTGAAGTTTTATGCTATATCTTTTCAGACTGATCGGACTTACGGTTTTCCTACAAATGACGATCAAAACTCGGAAAAAGTCCCATTGACTTAACATTGGGCATTCTAAAAAAATTCAAACTCACCAACCGACAAAAATTCAAATCTAAATCCCTTGAAAACTAAATCAAACTGCCATTCTATATATATTAGCCAATGAAACTCATTTAAACTAATAAACTCTAATTTCATACACTTATAAACTAATTAACTTAAATTGAATAACTAATTAACTAATAAACTCATGAATTCATAGACTTATGAACTCTTAAACTCATAAATTAATAAACTCTGAACTCTAAACTCATTTAAACTTATAAACTCTAAACTCAAAAACTTGTACACTTATAAACTCATCAATTTATACACTTATAAACTCTAAACTCATAAACTCTGAGTGTGTGTGTGTGTGTGTGTGTGTGTGTGTGTGTCTATCTATCTACCGCTCTGAATACCATAGCAACCACCCAGAACACCCTAGCAACCACCTAGCAACCACCCAGAACACCCTAGCAACCACCCAAAATATCCTAGCAACCACCCAAAACACCCTAGCAACCGCCTAGCAACCACCTTAAAAGACCATAGCAACCACCCAAAACACCCTAGCAACCACCCAAAACACCCTAGCAACCGCCTAGCAACCACCCAAAATACCCTAGCAACCACCCAAAATACCCTAGCAACACCATAGCAACCACACAAAACATCCTAGTAACCACCCAAAACACCCTAGCAACCGCCTAGCAACCACCCAAAAGACCCTAGCAACCACCCAAAATACCCTAGCAACACCATAGCAACCACACAAAACATCCTAGTAACCACCCATAACACCCTAGCAACCGCCTAGCAACCACCCAGAACACCCTAGCAACCACCCAAAACACCCTAGCAACCACCCAAAATATCCTAGCAACCGCCTAGCAACCACCCAGAATACCCTAGCAACCACCCAAAACACCCTAGCAACCACCCAAAACACCCTAGCAACCGCCTAGCAACCACCCAAAAGACCCTAGCAACCACCCAGAATACCATAGCAACCACCCAAAATACCCTAGCAACCGCCTAGCAACCACCCAAAAGACCCTAGCAACCACCCAAAATAGCCTAGCAATCACCCAGAATACCCTAGCAACCACCCAAAATACCCTAGCAACCGCCTAGCAACCACCCAGAATACCATAGCAACCACCCAAAATACCCTAGCAACCGCCTAGCAACCACCCAAAAGACCCTAGCAACCACCCAAAATAGCCTAGCAACCACCCAAAACACCCTAGCAACCACCCAGAAAACCCTAGCAACCGCCTAGCAACCACCCAAAAGACCCTAGCAACCACCCAAATTATCCTAGCAACCGCCTAGCAACCACCCAGAATACCCTAACAACCACCCAAAACACCCTAGCAACCACCCAGAACACCCTAGCAACCGCCTAGCAACCACCCAAAATACCCTAGCAACCACCCAAAAGACCCTAGCAACCACCCAGGACACCCTAGCAACCACCCAGAACACCCTAGCAACCTCCCAAAATACCCTAGCAACACCATAGCAACATCCTAGCAACCGCCTAGCAAAAAACGTTCTGGTCCAAACTTTCTCAAGCCAACTTAAAGTTTGTCTCGACGAACTTTCGCATCTAGTTAAGTTGGCTTGAGAAAGCCAACATATTGAAATCCTATTTAAACTTATTATTATTAAGTTGGCTGAGAAAGCCAACTTACTGATATTGTACTTAAACTTATTATTATTATTCTTCTTCTGAGACTAAAAATATATAACTTTAATACAGCCTAGAGCTTTAACTCTACATACTCCAAACTCGGCTCAGACCTTCAGACTATTCTGACTCGGTATGCTATATCTTTTCTAACTGATCGGACTTACGGTTTTCCTAAAAATGACGATCAAAACTCGGAAAAACTCCCATTGACTTTTTCAAACTGACCAACCGACAAAAATTCAAATCTAAATCCCTTGAAGACTAAACCAAACTGCCATTCTATATACTATATGAGCCATTGAGACTCATTTAAACTAATAAACTCATCTATCTATCTACTTCAAACTAAATTAAACTTCAAACTAAATTAATCTTCAAACTAAATTAAACTTCAAACTAATTTAAACTTTAAACTTCAAACTAATTTAAACTTTAAACTAATTTAAACTTCAAACTACTAAATTTACTTCATTTAAACTAATAAACTCATCTATCTATCTACTTCAAACTAAATTAAACTTCAAACTACTAAATTTACTTCATTTAGACTAATAAACTCATCTATCTATCTACTTCAAACTAAATTAAACTTCAAACTACTAAATTTACTTCATTTAAACTAATAAACTCATCTATCTATCTACTTCAAACTAAATTAAACTTCAAACTAAATTAAACTTCAAACTAAATTAAACTTCAAACTAATTTAAACTTTAAACTAATTTAAACTTCAAACTACTAAATTTACTTCATTTAAACTAATAAACTCATCTATCTACTTCAAACTAAATTAAACTTCAAACTAAATTAAACTTCAAACTAAATTAAACTTCAAACTACTAAATTTGCTTCATTTAAACTTATAAACTCTAAACTCATACACTTATAAACTAATTAACTTAACTCATGAATTCATAGACTTATGAACTCTTAAACTCATAAATGTATAAACTCTGAACTCTAAACTCATTTAAACTTATAAACTCTGAACTCAAAAACTTGTACACTTATAAACTCATCAATTTATACACTTATAAACTCTAAACTCATAAACTCTGAGTGTGTGTGTGTGTGTGTGTGTGTGTGTGTGTGTGTGTGTGTGTGTGTGTGTCTATCTATCTACCGCTCTGAATACCATAGCAACCACCCAGAACACCCTAGCAACCACCTAGCAACCACCCAGAACACCCTAGCAACCACCCAAAATATCCTAGCAACCACCCAAAAGACCCTAGCAACCACCCAAAACACCCTAGCAACCGCCTAGCAACCACCCAAAAGACCCTAGCAACCACCCAAAACACTCTAGCAACCACCCAAAATACCCTAGCAACACCATAGCAACCACACAAAACATCCTAGTAACCACCCATAACACCCTAGCAACCGCCTAGCAACCGCCCAAAATATCCTAGCAACCGCCTAGCAACCACCCAAAACACCCTAGCAACCACCCAGAACACCCTAGCAACCGCCTAGCAACCACCCAGAACACCCTTGCAACCACCCAAAAGACCCTAGCAACCACCCAGAATACCATAGCAACCACCCAGAACACCCTAGCAACCACCCAAAAGACACTAGCAACCGCCTAGCAACCACCCAAAAGACCCTAGCAACCACCCAAAATACCCTAGCAACACCATAGCAACCACACAAAACATCCTAGTAACCACCCATAACACCCTAGCAACCACCTAGCAACCACCCAGAACACCCTAGCAACCACCCAAAACACCCTAACAACCGCCTAGCAACCACCCAAAAGACCCTAGCAACCACCCAAAAGACCCTAGCAACCACCCAAAATATCCTAGCAACCGCCTAGCAACCACCCAAAAGACCCTAGCAACCACCCAAAAGACCCTAGCAACCACCCAAAACACCCTAGCAACCGCCTAGCAACCACCCAAAAGACCCTAGCAACCACCCAAAAGACCCTAGCAACCACCCAAAACACCCTAGCAACCGCCTAGCAACCACCCAAAAGACCCTAGCAACCACCCAAAAGACCCTAGCAACCACCCAAAATATCCTAGCAACCGCCTAGCAACCACCCAGAATAACCTAGCAACCACCCAAAACACCCTAGCAACCACCCAGAACACCCTAGCAACCACCTAGCAACCACCCAAAAGACCCTAGCAACCACCCAAAACACCCTAGCAACCGCCTAGCAACCACCCAAAAGACCCTAGCAACCACCCAAAACAGCCTAGCAACCACCCAGAACACCCTAGCAACCGCCTAGCAACCACCCAGAATACCCTAGCAACCACCTAGCAACCACCCAAAATACCCTAGCAACCACCCAGGACACCCTAGCAACTACCTAGCAACCACCCAGAACACCCTAGCAACCGCCCAAAATACCCTAGCAACACCATAGCAACATCCTAGCAACCGCCTAGCAAAAAACGTTCTGCTCCAAACTTTCTCAAGCCAACTTAAAGTTTGTCTCGACGAACTTTCGCATCTAGTTAAGTTGGCTTGAGAGAGCCAACATATTGAAATCCTATTTAAACTTATTATTATTATTATTATTAATATTATTATTCTTCTGTGAAAAACTGTTGACTCAAACTCGCCCTAGAGCTTTAACTCTACACACTCCAAACTCGGCTCAGACACTCAAACTGATCTGAAGTTAGTTGCTTTATCTTTTCAGACTGATCGGACTTACGGTTTTCCTACAAATGACGATCAAAACTCGGAAAAACTCCCATTGACTTAACATTGGGCATTCTAAAAAAATTCAAACTCACCAACCGACAAAAATTCAAATCTAAATCCCTTGAAAACTAAATCAAACTGCCATTCTATATATATTAGCCAATGAAACTCATTTAAACTAATAAACTCTAATTTCATACACTTATAAACTAATTAACTTAAATTGAATAACTAGTTAACTGATAAACTCATGAATTCATAGACTTATGAACTCTTAAACTCATAAAATAATAAACTCTGAACTCTAAACTCATTTAAACTTATAAACTCTAAACTCAAAAACTTGTACACTTAGAAACTCATCAATTTATACACTTATAAACTCTAAACTCATAAACTCTGAGTGTGTGTGTGTGTGTGTATCTATCTATCTACCGCTCTGAATACCATAGCAACCACCCAGAACACCCTAGCAACTGCTTAGCAACACCATAGCAACCACCCAGAATACCCTAGCAACCGCCCAAAATAGCCTAGCAACCACCCAAAATAGCCTAGCAACCGCCTAGCAACCACCCAGAATACCCTAGCAACCACCCAAAACACCCTAGCAACCACCCAGAACACCCTAGCAACCGCCTAGCAACCACCCAGAATACCCTAGCAACCACCCAAAACACCCTAGCAACCACCCAGAACACCCTAGCAACTGCCTAGCAACCACCCAAAACACCCTAGCAACCACCAAAAAGACCCTAGCAACCGCCTAGCAACCACCCAGAATACCCTAGCAACCACCCAAAACACCCTAGCAACCACCAAAAAGACCCTAGCAACCGCCTAGCAACCATCCAAAAGACCCTAGCAACCACCCAAAACACCCTAGCAACCACCTAGCAACCACCCAAAAGACCCTAGCAACCACCCAGAACACCCTAGCAACCGCCTAGCAACCACCCAAAAGACCCTAGCAACCACCTAGCAACCACCCAAAAGACCCTAGCAACCACCCAGAACACCCTAGCAACCGCCTAGCAACCACCCAAAAGACCCTAGCAACCACCTAGCAACCACCCAAAAGACCCTAGCAACCACCTAGCAACCACCCAAAAGACCCTAGCAACCACCCAAAACACCCTAGCAACCACCCAGAACACCCTAGCAACCGCCTAGCAACCACCCAAAAGACCCTAGCAACCACCCAGGACACCCTAGCAACCACCTAGCAACCACCCAGAACACCCTAGCAACCACCCAAAAGACCCTAGCAACCACCCAAAATATCCTAGCAACCGCCTAGCAACCACCCAGAATACCCTAGCAACCACCCAAAAAACCCTAGCAACCACCCATAACACCCTAGCAACCGCCTAGCAACCACCTAAAAGACCCTAGCAACCACCTAGCAACCACCCAAAAGACCCTAGCAACCACCCAGGACACCCTAGCAACCACCTAGCAACCACCCAGAACACCCTAGCAACCTCCCAAAATACCCTAGGAACACCATAGCAACCACCCATAAAATCCTAGCAACCGCCTAGCAAAAAACGTTCTGGTCCAAACTTTCTCAAGCCAACTTAAAGTTTGTCTCGACGAACTTTCGCATCTAGTTAAGTTGGCTTGAGAAAGCCAACATATTGAAATCCTATTTAAACTTATTATTAATATTATTATTATTATTCTTCTGTGGAAACCGTTGACTCAAACTCGCCCTAGAGCTTTAACTCTACATACTCCAAACTCAGCTCAGACAATCAAACTGATCTGAAGTTAGTTGCTATATCTTTTCAGACTGATCGGACTTACGGTTTTCCTACAAATGACGATCAAAACTCGGAAAAACTCCCATTGACTTAACATTGGGCATTCTAAAAAAATTCAAACTCACTAACCGACAAAAATTCAAATCTAAATCCCTTGAAAACTAAATCAAACTGCCATTCTATATATATTAGCCAATGAAACTCATTTAAACTAATAAACTCTAATCTCATACACTTATAAACTAATTAACTTAAATGTAATAACTAATTAACTAATAAACTCATGAATTCATAGACTTATGAACTCTTAAACTCATAAATTAATAAACTCTGAACTCTAAACTCATTTAAACTTATAAACTCTAAACTCAAAATCTTGTACACTTATAAACTCATACATTTATACACTTATAAACTCTAAACTCATAAACTCTGAGTGTGTGTGTGTCTGAGTGAGTGTGTGTGTGAGGGAGGTAGTCTGTTTGTGTGTGTGTGTGTGTGTGTGTGTGTGTGTGTGTGTATCTATCTATCCACCGCTCTGAATACCATAGCAACCACCCAGAACACCCTAGCAACAACCTAGCAACCACCCAGAACACCCTAGCAACCACCCAAAAGACCCTAGCAACCACCCAAAATATCCTAGCAACCACCCAAAAGACCCTAGCAACCACCCAAAACACCCTAGCAACCACCCAAATGACCATAGCAACCACCCAAAAGACCCTAGCAACCACCCAAAACACCCTAGCAACCGCCTAGCAACCACCCAAAAGACCCTAGCAACCACCCAAAACACCCTAGCAACCGCCTAGCAACCACCCAAAAGACCCTAGCAACCACCCAAAACACCCTAGCAACCGCCTAGCAACCACCCAAAAGACCCTAGCAACCGCCTAGCAACCACCCAGAATACCCTAGCAACCACCCAAAACACCCTAGCAACCACCAAAAAGACCCTAGCAACTGCCTAGCAACCACCCAAAAGACCCTAGCAACCACCCAAAACACCCTAGCAACCACCCAAAAGACCCTAGCAACCACCCAAAACACCCTAGCAACCGCCCAGCAACCACCCAGAACACCCTAGCAACCACCCAAAACACCCTAACAACCACCCAAAATACCCTAGAAACCACCCAAAACACCCTAGCAACCACCCAAAACACCCTAGCAACCACCCAGAACACCCTAGCAACCGCCTAGCAACCACCCAAAAGACCCTAGCAACCACCCAAAATATCCTAGCAACCGCCTAGCAACCACCCAGAATACCCTAGCAACCACCCAAAACACCCTAGCAACCACCCAAAATACCCTAGCAACCACCCAAAATACCCTAGCAACCACCCAGAACACCCTAGCAACCTCCCAAAATATCCTAGCAAGACCATAGCAACCACCCATAACATCCTAGCAACCGCCTAGCAAAAAACATTCTGGTCCAAACTTTCTCAAGCCAACTTAAAGTTTGTCTCGACGAACTTTCGCATCTAGTTAAGTTGGCTGAGAAAGCCAACTTACTGATATTGTACTTAAACTTATTATTATTATTATTCTTCTGTGAAAAACTGTTGACTCAAACTTCTCCTAGAGCTTTAACTCTACATACTCCAAACTCGGCTCAGACCTTCAAACTGTTCTGAAGTTAGTTGCTTTCCCTTTTCAGACTGATCGGACTTACGGTTTTCCTACAAATGACGATCAAAACTCGGAAAAACTCCCATTGACTTAACATTGGGCATTCTAAAAAAATTCAAACTGACCAACCGACAAAAATTTAAATCTAAATCCCTTGAAGACTAATTCAAACTGCCATTCTATATATATTAGCCAATGAAACTCATTTAAACTAATAAACTCTAATCTCATACACTTATAAACTGATTAACTTAAATTTAATAACTAATTAACTAATAAACTCATGAATTCATAGACTTATGAACTCTTAAACTCATAAATTAATAAACTCTGAACTCTAAACTCATTTAAACTTATAAACTCTAAACTCAAAAACTTGTACACTTATAAACGTATCAATTTATACACTTATAAACTCTAAACTCATAAACTCTGAGTGTGTGTGTGTGTGTGTGTGTGTGTGTGTGTGTGTGTGTCTGAGTGTCTGAGTGAGTGTGTGAGCGAGGTAGTCTGTTTGAGTGTGTGTGTGTGTGTGTGTGTGTGTGTATCTATCTCTCTGTCATAAACTTCAAACTACTTTAAACTTTAAACCAATTTAAACTTCTTAAGTTTAAAGCTCCCAGCTCCCAAGCAACTCCATAGCAACCAAACTTGAGTATCCTAGCAACCGTTTTGCAAGACCTATATCTCTGTATCAGAACATCGTATAGAGATGAGGTTTGGCTCTTTTGACTCATGCTAGCAAACAGCACTTTCAACATGCTACACATGCTAGCAGTGAATAGCTACATGCTAATAGCGATTAGTTAAGTAAGAACTCTATAAAAACTCCATAGTAACCATCTGTGACAACTACCAACCACCTAGTAACACCATATCAACCGCTCTGAATACCATAGCAACCACCCAGAACATCCTAGCAACCACCTAGCAACCACCCAGAACACCCTAGCAACCACCCAAAACACCCTAGCAACCACCCAAAATATCCTAGCAACCGCCTAGCAACCACCCAGAATACCCTAGCAACCACCCAAAACACCCTAGCAACCACCCAGAACACCCTAGCAACCGCCTAGCAACCACCCAAAAGACCCTAGCAACCACCCAGAATACCATAGAAACCACCCAAAAGACCCTAGCAACCGCCTAGCAACCACCCAAAAGACCCTAGCAACCACCAAAAATAGCCTAGCAACCACCAAAAATAGCCTAGCAACCACCCAAAATACCCTAGCAACCGCCTAGCAACCACCCAAAAGACCCTAGCAACCACCCAAAATATCCTAGCAACCACCCAGAATACCCTAGCAACCACCCAAAACACCCTAGCAACCACCCAGAACACCCTAGCAACCGCCTAGCAACCACCCAAAAGACCCTAGCAACCATCCAGAATACCATAGCAACCACCCAAAATACCCTAGCAATCGCCTAGTAACCACCCAAAAGACCCTAGCAACCACCCAGAACACCCTAGCAACCACCCAGAACACCCTAGCAACCGCCTAGCAACCACCCAAAAGACCCTAGCAACCACCTCGCAACCACCCAAAAGACCCTAGCAACCACCCAGAACACCCTAGAAACCGCCTAGCAACCACCCAAAAGACCCTAGCAACCACCCAGGACACCCTAGCAACCACCTAGCAACCACCCAGAGCACCCTAGCAACCTCCCAAAATACCCTAGCAACACCATAGCAACATCCTAGCAACCGCCTAGCAAAAAACGTTCTGGTCCAAACTTTCGAAAGCCAACTTAAAGTTTGTCTCGACGAACTTTCGCATCTAGTTAAGTTGGCTTGAGAAAGCCAACATATTGAAATCCTATTTAAACTTATTATTATTCTTCTGTGAAAAACTGTTGACTCAAACTCGTCCTAGAGCTTTAACTCTACATACTCCAAACTCGGCTCAGACACTCAAACTGATCTGAAGTTATATGCTATATCTTTTCAGACTGATCGGACTTACGGTTTTCCTACAAATGACGATCAAAACTCGGAAAAACTCCCATTGACTTAACATTGGGCATTCTAAAAAAATTCAAACTCACCAACCGACAAAAATTTAAATCTAAATCCCTTGAAGACTAATTCAAACTGCCATTCTATATATATTAGCCAATGAAACTCATTTAAACTAATAAACTCTAATCTCATACACTTATAAACTAATTAACTTAAATTTAATAACTAATTAACTAATAAACTCATGAATTCATAGACTTATGAACTCTTAAACTCATAAATTAATAAACTCTGAACTCTAAACTCATTTAAACTTATAAACTCTAAACTCAAAAACTTGTACACTTATAAACTCATCAATTTATACACTTATAAACTCTAAACTCATAAACTCTGAGTGTGTGTGTGTGTGTGTGTATCTATCTATCTACCGCTCTGAATACCATAGCAACCACCCAGAACACCCTAGCAACCACCTAGCAACCACCCAGAACACCCTAGCAACCACCCAAAAGACCCTAGCAACCACCCAAAATATCCTAGCAACCACCCAAAAGACCCTAGCAACCACCCAAAACACCCTAGCAACCGCCTAGCAACCACCCAAAAGACCCTAGCAACCACCCAAAACACCCTAGCAACCACCCAAAATACCCTAGCAACACCATAGCAACCACACAAAACATCCTAGTAACCACCCATAACACCCTAGCAACCGCCTAGCAACCACCCAGAACTACCTAGCAACCACCCAAAACACCCTAGCAACCACCCATAATACCCTAGCAACCACCCAGAACACCCTAGCAACCGCCTAGCAACCACCCAAAAGACCCTAGCAACCACCCAAAATACCCTAGCAACCGCCTAGCAACCACCCAAAAGACCCTAGCAACCACCCAAAAGACCCTAGCAACCACCCAAAATACCCTAGCAACCGCCTAGCAACCACCCAAAAGACCCTAGCAACCACCCAAAATACCCTAGCAACACCATAGCAACCAAACAAAACATCCTAGTAACCACCCATAACACCCTAGCAACCGCCTAGCAACCACCCAGAACACCCTAGCAACCACCCAAAATATCCTAGCAACCGCCTAGCAACCACCCAGAATACCCTAGCAACCACCCAGAACACCCTAGCAACCACCTAGCAACCACCCAAAAGACCCTAGCAACCACCCAAAATATCCTAGCAACCACCCAGAACACCCTAGCAACCGCCTAGCAACCACCCAAAAGACCCTAGCAACCACCCAGAATACCCTAGCAACCGCCTAGCAACCACCCAAAAGACCCTAGCAACCACCCAAAACACCCTAGCAACCGCCTAGCAACCACCCAAAAGACCCTAGCAACCGCCTAGCAACCACCCAGAATACCCTAGCAACCACCCAAAAGACCCTAGCAACCACCCAAAATATCCTAGCAACCACCCAGAACACCCTAGCAACCGCCTAGCAACCACCCAAAAGACCCTAGCAACCACCCAGAATACCCTAGCAACCGCCTAGCAACCACCCAAAAGACCCTAGCAACCACCCAAAATAGCCTAGCAACCACCAAAAATACCCTAGCAACCGCCTAGCAACCACCCAAAAGACCCTAGCAACCACCCTTAATATCCTAGCAACCGCATAGCAACCACCCAGAATACCCTAGCAACCACCCAAAACACCCTAGCAACCACCCAGAACACCCTAGCAACCGCCTAGCAACCACCCAAAAGACCCTAGCAACCACCCAAAAGACCCTAGCAACCACCCAAAAGACCCTAGCAACCACCCAGGACACCCTAGCAACCACCTAGCGACCACCCATAACATCCTAGCAACCGCGTATCAAAAAACGTTACGGTCCAAACTTTCTCAAGCCAACTTAAAGTTTGTCTCGACGAACTTTCGCATCTAGTTAAGTTGGCTTGAGAAAGCCAACATATTGAAATCCTATTTAAACTTATTATGTTGGCTTGAGAAAGCCAATATATTGAAATCCTATTTAAACTTATTAAGTTGGCTTGAGAAAGCCAACATATTGAAATCCTATTTAAACTTATTATTATTATTATTCTTCTTACTAAAACTGTTGACTCAAACTCGCCCTAGAGCTTTAACTCTACATACTTCAAACTCGGCTCAGACACTCAAACTGATCTGCAGCTATATGCTATATCTTTTCAGACTGATCGGACTTACGGTTTTCCTACAAATGACGATCAAAACTCGGAAAAACTCCCATTGACTTAACATTGGGCATTCTAAAAAAATTCAAACTCACCAACCGACAAAAATTCAAATCTAAATCCCTTGAAAACTAAACCAAACTGCCATTCTATATATATTAGCCAATGAAACTCATTTAAACTAAAAAACTCTAATCTCATACACTTATAAACTAATTAACTTAAATTTAATAACTAATTAACTAATAAACTCATGAATTCATAGACTTATGAACTCTTAAACTCATAAATTAATAAACTCTGAACTCTAAACTCATTTAAACTTATAAACTCTAAACTCAAAAACTTGTACACTTATAAACTCATCAATTTATACACTTATAAACTCTAAACTCATAAACTCTGAGTGTGTGTGTGTGTGTGTGTGTGTGTGTGTGTGTGTGTGTGTGTGTGTGTGTGTGTGTGTGTGTCTGAGTGTCTGAATGAGTGTGTGAGCGAGGTAGTCTGTTTTAGTGTGTGTGTGTGTGTGTGTGTGTGTGTGTGTGTGTGTATCTATCTATCTATCTACCGCTCTGAATACCATAGCAACCACCCAGAACACCCTAGCAACCACCCAGAACACCCTAGTAACCACCCATAACACCCTAGCAACCGCCTAGCAACCACCCAGAACACCCTAGCAACCACCAAAAAGACCCTAGCAACCGCCTAGCAACCACCCAGAATACCCTAGCAACCACCCAAAACACCCTAGCAACCGCCTAGCAACCACCCAGAATACCCTAGCAACCACCCAAAACACCCTAGCAACCACCCAGAACACCATAGCAACCGCCTAGCAACCACCCAGAATACCCTAGCAACCACCCAAAACACCCTAGCAACCACCCAAAAGACCCTAGCAACCGCCTAGCAACCACCCAAAAGACCCTAGCAACCACCCAAAACACCCTAGCAACCGCCTAGCAACCACCCAAAAGACCCTAGCAACCACCCAGAACACCCTAGCAACCGCCTAGCAACCACCCAAAAGACCCTAGCAACCACCCAAAATATCCTAGCAACCACCCAGAATACCCTAGCAACCACCCAGAACACCCTAGCAACCGCCTAGCAACCACCCAAAAGACCCTAGCAACCACCTAGCAACCACCCAAAAGACCCTAGCAACCACCCAAAACACCCTAGCAACCACCCAGAACACCCTAGCAACCGCCTAGCAACCACCCAAAAGACCCTAGCAACCACCCAGGACACCCTAGCAACCACCTAACAACCACCCAGAAGACCCTAGCAACCACCCAAAATATCCTAGCAACCGCCTAGCAACCACCCAGAATACCCTAGCAACCACCCAAAAAACCCTAGCAACCACCCAGAACACCCTAGCAGCCGCCTAGCAACCACCCAAAATACCCTAGCAACCACCCAAAAGACCCTAGCAACCACCCAGGACACCCTAGCAACCACCTAGCAACCACCCAGAACACCCTAGCAACCTCCCAAAATACCCTAGGAACACCATAGCAACCACCCATAAAATCCTAGCAACCGCCTAGCAAAAAACGTTCTGGTCCAAACATTCTCAAGCCAACTTAAAGTTTGTCTCGACGAACTTTCGCATCTAGTTATTATTATTATTCTTCTGTACAAAACTATTGACTCAAACTCGCCCTAGAGCTTTAACTCTACATACTCCAAACTCGGCTCAGACACTCAAACTGATCTGAAGTTTTATGCTATATCTTTTCAGACTGATCGGACTTACGGTTTTCCTACAAATGACGATCAAAACTCGGAAAAACTCCCATTGACTTAACATTGGGCATTCTAAAAAAATTCAAACTCACCAACCGACAAAAATTCAAATCTAAATCCCTTGAAAACTAAATCAAACTGCCATTCTATATATATTAGCCAATGAAACTCATTTAAACTAATAAACTCTAATTTCATACACTTATAAACTAATTAACTTAAATTTAATAACTAATTAACTAATAAACTCATGAATTCATAGACTTATGAACTCTTAAACTCATAAATTAATAAACTCTGAACTCTAAACTCATTTAAACTTATAAACTCTAAACTCAAAAACGTGTACACTTATAAACTCATCAATTTATACACTTATAAACTCTAAACTCATAAACTCTGAGTGTGTGTGTGTGTGTGTTTGTGTGTGTGTGTGTGTCTGAGTGAGTGAGTGTGTGTGTGTGTGTGTGTGTGTGTGTCTGAGTGAGTGTGTGTGTGTGTGTGTGTGTGTGTGTGTGTGTGTGTGTGTGTCTGAGTGTGTCTGAGTGTGTGTGTGCGTGTGTGTGTGTGTGTGTGTGTGTCTGAGTGAGTGTGTGTCTGAGTGAGTGTGTGTGTGTGTGTGTGTGTGTGTGTATCTATCTATCTACCGCTCTGAATACCATAGCAACCACCCAGAACACCCTAGCAACCACCTAGCAACCACCCAAAAGACCCTAGCAACCACCCAAAATATCCTAGCAACCACCCAAAAGACCCTAGCAACCACCCAAAACACCCTAGCAACCGCCTAGCAACCACCCAAAAGACCCTAGCAACCACCCAAAACACCCTAGCAACCACCCAAAATACCCTAGCAACACCATAGCAACCACACAAAACATCCTAGTAACCACCCATAACACCCTAGCAACCGCCTAGCAACCACCCAAAACACCCTAGCAACCACCCATAATACCCTAGCAACCACCCAAAACACCCTAGCAACCACCCAGAACACCCTAGCAACCGCCTAGCAACCACCCAAAAGACCCTAGCAACCACCCAAAATACCCTAGCAACCGCCTAGCAACCACCCAAAAGACCCTAGCAACCACCCAAAAGACCCTAGCAACCACCCAAAATACCCTAGCAACACCATAGCAACCACACAAAACATCCTAGTAACCACCCATAACACCCTAGCAACCGCCTAGCAACCACCCAGAACACCCTAGCAACCACCCAAAAGACCCTAGCAACCACCCAGAATACCCTAGCAACCACCCAAAAGACCCTAGCAACCACCCAAAAGACCCTAGCAACCGCCTAGCAACCACCCAGAATACCCTAGCAACCACCCAAAACACCCTAGCAACCACCCAGAACACCCTAGCAACCGCCTAGCAACCACCCAGAATACCCTAGCAACCACCCAAAACACCCTAGCAACCACCCAGAACACCATAGCAACCGCCTAGCAACCACCCAAAAGACCCTAGCAACCGCCTAGCAACCACCCAGAATACCCTAGCAACCACCCAAAAGACCCTAGCAACCGCCTAGCAACCACCCAAAAGACCCTAGCAACCACCCAGAACACCCTAGCAACCACCCAAAAGACCCTAGCAACCACCCAAAAGACCCTAGCAACCACCCAAAAGACCCTAGCAACCACCCAGAATACCCTAGCAACCACCCAAAACACCCTAGCAACCACCCAGAACACCCTAGCAACCGCCTAGCAACCACCCAAAAGACCCTAGCAACCACCTAGCAACCACCCAAAAGACCCTAGCAACCACCCAAAACACCCCAGCAACCACCCATAACACCCTAGCAACCGCCTAGCAACCACCCAGAACACCCTAGCAACCACCCAAAAGACCCTAGCAACCACCTAGCAACCACCCAGAAGACCCTAGCAATCACCCAAAAGACCCTAGCAACCACCCAGGACACCCTAGCAACCACCTAGCAACCACCCAGAACACCCTAGCAACCTCCCAAAATACCCTAGCAACACCATAGCAACATCCTAGCAACCGCCTAGCAAAAAACGTTCTGCTCCAAACTTTCTCAAGCCAACATAAAGTTTGTCTCGACGAACTTTCGCATCTAGTTATTATTATTCTTCTTACTAAAACTGTTGACTCAAACTCGCCCTAGAGCTTTAACTCTACATACTTCAAACTCGGCTCAGACACTCAAACTGATCTGCAGCTATATGCTATATCTTTTCAGACTGATCGGACTTACGGTTTTCCTACAAATGACGATCAAAACTCGGAAAAACTCCCATTGACTTAACATTGGGCATTCTAAAAAAATTCAAACTCACCAACCGACAAAAATTTAAATCTAAATCCCTTGAAAACTAATTCAAACTGCCATTCTATATATATTAGCCAATGAAACTCATTTAAACTAATAAACTCTAATCTCATACACTTATAAACTAATTAACTTAAATTTAATAACTAATTAACTAATAAACTCATGAATTCATAGACTTATGAACTCTTAAACTCATAAATTAATAAACTCTGAACTCTAAACTCATTTAAACTTATAAACTCTAAACTCAAAAACTTGTACACTTATAAACTCTAAACTCATAAACTCAGAGTGTGTGTGTGTGTGTGTGTGTGTGTGTGTATCTATCTACCGCTCTGAATACCATAGCAACCACCCAGAACACCCTAGCAACCACCTAGCAACCACCCAGAACACCCTAGCAACCACCCAAAAGACCCTAGCAACCACCCAAAAGACCCTAGCAACCACCCAAAATATCCTAGCAACCACCCAGAACACCCTAGCAACCACCTAGCAACCACCCAAAACACCCTAGCAACCGCCTAGCAACCACCCAAAAGACCCTAGCAACCACCCAAAATACCCTAGCAACACCATAGCAACCACACAAAACATCCTAGTAACCACCCATAACACCCTAGCAACCGCCTAGCAACCACCCAGAACACCCTAGCAACCACCCAAAACACCCTAGCAACCACCAAAAATACCCTAGCAACACCATAGCAACCACACAAAACATCCTAGTAACCACCCATAACACCCTAGCAACCGCCTAGCAACCACCCAGAACACCCTAGCAACCACCCAAAACACCCTAGCAACCACCCAAAATATCCTAGCAACCGCCTAGCAACCACCCAGAATACCTTAGCAACCACCCAAAACACCCTAGCAACCACCCAGAACACCCTAGCAACCGCCTAGCAACCACCCAGAATACCATAGCAACCACCCAAAAGACCCTAGCAACCGCCTAGCAACCACCCAGAATACCCTAGCAACCACCCAAATCACCCTAGCAACCACCCAGAACACCCTAGCAACCGCCTAGCAACCACCCAAAAGACCCTAGCAACCGCCTAGCAACCACCCAAAACACCCTAGCAACCACCCAGAACACCCTAGCAACCGCCTAGCAACCACCCAGAATACCCTAGCAACCACCCAAAAGACCCTAGCAACCACCCAAAATACCCTAGCAACCACCTAGCAACCACCCAGAATATCCTAGCAACCACCCAAAACACCCTAGCAACCACCCAAAAGACCCTAGCAACCACCTAGCAACCACCCAGAATATCCTAGCAACCACCCAAAACACCCTAGCAACCACCCAAAAGACCCTAGCAACCGCCTAGCAACCACCCAAAAGACCCTAGCAACCACCCTGAATACCCTAGCAACCGCCTAGCAACCACCCAAAAGACCATAGCAACCACCCAAAATACCCTAGCAACCACCCAGAATACCCTAGCAACCACCCAAAATACCCTAGCAACCACCTAGCAACCACCCAAAAGACCCTAGCAACCACCCTAAATATCCTAGCAACCGCATAGCAACCACCCAGAATACCCTAGCAACCACCCAAAACACCCTAGCAACCACCCAGAACACCCTAGCAACCGCCTAGCAACCACCCAAAAGACCCTAGCAACCACCCAAAATATCCTAGCAACCACCCAGAATACCCTAGCAACCACCCAAAACACCCTAGCAACCACCCATAACACCCTAGCAACCACCCAAAAGACCCTAGCAACCACCCAGGACACCCTAGCAACCACCTAGCAACCAACCAGAACACCCTAGCAATTGCCCAAAACACCCTAGAAACACCATAGCGACCACCCATAACATCCTAGCAACCGCCTATCAAAAAACTTTACGGTCCAAACTTTCTCAAGTCTAAACTCATTTAAACTTATAAACTCTAAACTCATAAACTCTGAGTGTGTGTGTGTGTGTGTATCTATCTATCTACCGCTCTGAATACCATAGCAACCACCCAGAACACCCTAGCAACCACCCAAAAGACCCTAGCAACCACCCAAAATATCCTAGCAACCACCCAGAACACCATAGCAACCACCCAAAACACCCTAGCAACCACCCAAAATACCCTAGCAACACCATAGCAACCACACAAAACATCCTAGTAACCACCCATAACACCCTAGCAACCGCCTAGCAACCAGCCAGAACACCCTAGCAACCACCCAAAAGACCCTAGCAACCACCCAAAAGACCCTAGCAACCACCCAGAACACCCTAGCAACCGCCTAGCAACCACCCAGAATACCCTAGCAACCACCCAAAACACCCTAGCAACCACCCAGAACACCATAGCAACCGCCTAGCAACCACCCAAAAGACCCTAGCAACCGCCTAGCAACCACCCAGAATACCCTAGCAACCACCCAAAACACCCTAGCAACCACCCAAAAGACCCTAGCAACCGCCTAGCAACCACCCAAAAGACCCTAGCAACCACCCAAAACACCCTAGCAACCGCCTAGCAACCACCCAAAAGACCCTAGCAACCACCCAGAACACCCTAGCAACCGCCTAGCAACCACCCAAAAGACCCTAGCAACCACCCAAAATACCCTAGCAACCACCCAGAACACCCTAGCAACCGCCTAGCAACCACCCAAAAGACCCTAGCAACCACCCAAAAGACCCTAGCAACCACCCAAAACACCCTAGCAACCACCCAGAACACCCTAGCAACCGCCTAGCAACCACCCAAAAGACCCTAGCAACCACCCAGGACACCCTAGCAACCACCTAGCAACCACCCAGAACACCCTAGCAACCACCCAAAAGACCCTAGCAACCACCCAAAATATCCTAGCAACCGCCTAGCAACCACCCAGAATACCCTAGCAACCACCCAAAAAACCCTAGCAACCACCCAGAACACCCTAGCAACCGCCTAGCAACCACCTAAAAGACCCTAGCAACCACCTAGCAACCACCCAAAAGACCCTAGCAACCACCCAGGACACCCTAGCAACCACCTAGCAACCACCCAGAACACCCTAGCAACCTCCCAAAATACCCTAGGAACACCATAGCAACCACCCATAAAATCCTAGCAACCGCCTAGCAAAAAACGTTCTGGTCCAAACTTTCTCAAGCCAACTTAAAGTTTGTCTCGACGAACTTTCGCATCTAGTTATTATTATTATTCTTCTTACTAAAACTGTTGACTCAAACTCGCCCTAGAGCTTTAACTCTACATACTTCAAACTCGGCTCAGACACTCAAACTGATCTGCAGCTATATGCTATATCTTTTCAGACTGATCGGACTTACGGTTTTCCTACAAATGACGATCAAAACTCGGAAAAACTCCCATTGACTTAACATTGGGCATTCTAAAAAAATTCAAACTCACCAACCGACAAAAATTCAAATCTAAATCCCTTGAAAACTAAACCAAACTGCCATTCTATATATATTAGCCAATGAAACTCATTTAAACTAAAAAACTCTAATCTCATACACTTATAAACTAATTAACTTAAATTTAATAACTAATTAACTAATAAACTCATGAATTCATAGACTTATGAACTCTTAAACTCATAAATTAATAAACTCTGAACTCTAAACTCATTTAAACTTATAAACTCTAAACTCAAAAACTTGTACACTTATAAACTCATCAATTTATACACTTATAAACTCATAAACTCTGAGTGTGTGTGTGTGTGTGTGTGTGTGTGTGTGTGTGTGTGTGTGTGTCTGAGTGAGTGTGTGAGCGAGGTAGTCTGTTTGAGTGTGTGTGTGTGTGTGTGTGTGTGTGTGTGTGTATCTATCTATCTACCGCTCTGAATACCATAGCAACCACCCAGAACACCCTAGCAACCACCCAGAACACCTTAGCAACCACCCAAAAGACCCTAGCAACCACCCAAAATATCCTAGCAACCACCCAGAACACCCTAGCAACCACCTAGCAACCACCCAAAACACCCTAGAAACCACCCAAAAGACCCTAGCAACCACCCAAAATACCCTAGCAACACCATAGCAACCACACAAAACATCCTAGTAACCACCCATAACACCCTAGCAACCGCCTAGCAACCACCCAGAACACCCTAGCAACCACCCAAAACACCCTAGCAACCACCCAAAATACCCTAGCAACACCATAGCAACCACACAAAACATCCTAGTAACCACCCATAACACCCTAGCAACCGCCTAGCAACCACCCAGAACACCCTAGCAACCACCCAAAAGACCCTAGCAACCGCCTAGCAACCACCCAGAATACCCTAGCAACCACCCAAAACACCCTAGCAACCGCCTAGCAACCACCCAGAATACCCTAGCAACCACCCAAAACACCCTAGCAACCACCCAGAACACCATAGCAACCGCCTAGCAACCACCCAAAAGACCCTAGCAACCGCCTAGCAACCACCCAGAATACCCTAGCAACCACCCAAAACACCCTAGCAACCACCCAAAAGACCCTAGCAACCACCCAAAAGACCCTAGCAACCGCCTAGCAACCACCCAAAAGACCCTAGCAACCACCCAAAACACCCTAGCAACCGCCTAGCAACCACCCAAAAGACCCTAGCAACCACCCAGAACACCCTAGCAACCGCCTAGCAACCACCCAAAAGACCCTAGCAACCACCCAAAATATCCTAGCAACCACCCAGAATACCCTAGCAACCACCCAGAATACCCTAGCAACCACCCAAAACACCCTAGCAACCACCCAGAACACCCTAGCAACCGCCTAGCAACCACCCAAAAGACCCTAGCAACCACCTAGCAACCACCCAAAAGACCCTAGCAACCACCCAAAAGACCCTAGCAACCACCCAGAACACCCTAGCAACCGCCTAGCAACCACCCAAAAGACCCTAGCAACCACCCAGGACACCCTAGCAACCACCTAACAACCACCCAGAAGACCCTAGCAACCACCCAAAATATCCTAGCAACCGCCTAGCAACCACCCAGAATACCCTAGCAACCACCCAAAAAACCCTAGCAACCACCCAGAACACCCTAGCAGCCGCCTAGCAACCACCCAAAATACCCTAGCAACCACCCAAAAGACCCTAGCAACCACCCAGGACACCCTAGCAACCACCTAGCAACCACCCAGAACACCCTAGCAACCTCCCAAAATACCCTAGGAACACCATAGCAACCACCCATAAAATCCTAGCAACCGCCTAGCAAAAAACGTTCTGGTCCAAACTTTCTCAAGCCAACTTAAAGTTTGTCTCGACGAACTTTCGCATCTAGTTAAGTTGGCTTGAGAAAGCCAACATATTGAAATCCTATTTAAACTTATTATTATTAATATTATTATTATTCTTCTGTGGAAAATGTTGACTCAAACTCGCCCTAGAGCTTTAACTCTACATACTCCAAACTCGGCTCAGACACTCAAACTGATCTGAAGTTAGTTGCTATATCTTTTCAGACTGATCGGACTTACGGTTTTCCTACAAATGACGATCAAAACTCGGAAAAACTCCCATTGACTTAACATTGGGCATTCTAAAAAAATTCAAACTCACCAACCGACAAAAATTCAAATCTAAATCCCTTGAAAACTAAATCAAACTGCCATTCTATATATATTAGCCAATGAAACTCATTTAAACTAATAAACTCTAATCTCACACACTTATAAACTAATTAACTTAAATTTAATAACTAATTAACTAATAAACTCATGAATTCATAAACTTATGAACTCTTAAACTCATAAATTAATAAACTCTGAACTCTTAAACTCATTTAAACTTATAAACTCAAAAACTTGTACACTTATAAACTCATCAATTTATACACTTATAAACTCTAAACTCATAAACTCTGAGTGTGTGTGTGTGTGTGTGTGTGTGTGTGTGTGTGTATCTATCTATCTAACTTATTTATCTATCTATCTATCTGTCATAAACTTCAAACTACTTTAAACTTTAAACCAATTTAAACTTCTTAAGTTTAAAGCTCCCAGCTCCCAAGCAACTCCATAGCAACCAAACTTGAGTATCCTAGCAACCGTTTTGCAAGACCTATATCTCTGTATCAGAACATCGTATAGAGATGAGGTTTGGCTCTTTTGACTCATGCTAGCAAACAGTGTTCACTTATAAACTCATCAATTTATACACTTATAAACTCTAAACTCATAAATTAATAAACTCTGAACTCTAAACTCATTTAAACTTATAAACTCTAAACTCAAAAACTTGTACACTTATAAACTCATCAATTTATACACTTATAAACTCTAAACTCATAAACTCTGAGTGTGTGTGTGTGTGTGTGTGTGTGTGTGTGTGTGTGTGTGTGTGTGTATCTATCTATCTACCGCTCTGAATACCATGGCAACCACCCAGAACACCCTAGCAACCACCTAGCAACCACCCAGAACACCCTAGCAACCACCCAAAAGACCCTAGCAACCACCCAAAATATCCTAGCAACCACCCAAAAGACCCTAGCAACCACCCAAAACACCCTAGCAACCGCCTAGCAACCACCCAAAAGACCCTAGCAACCACCCAAAAGACCCTAGCAACCACCCAAAAGACCCTAGCAACACCATAGCAACCACACAAAACATCCTAGTAACCACCCATAACACCCTAGCAACCACCCAGAACACCCTAGCAACCACCCAAAACACCCTAGCAACCACCCAAAATATCCTAGCAACCGCCTAGCAACCACCCAGAACACCCTAGCAACCACCCAAAACACCCTAGCAACCACCCAGAACACCCTAGCAACCGCCTAGCAACCACCCAGAACACCCTAGCAACCACCCAAAAGACCCTAGCAACCACCCAGAATACCATAGCAACCACCCAGAACACCCTAGCAACCACCTAGCAACCACCCAGAACACCCTAGCAACCACCCAAAAGACCCTAGCAACCGCCTAGCAACCACCCAAAAGACCCTAGCAACCACCCAAAATACCCTAGCAACACCATAGCAACCACACAAAACATCCTAGTAACCACCCATAACACCCTAGCAACCGCCTAGCAACCACCCAGAACACCTTGGCAACCACCCAAAACACCCTAGCAACCACCCAAAATACCCTAGCAACACCATAGCAACCACACAAAACATCCTAGTAACCACCCATAACACCCTAGCAACCACCTAGCAACCACCCAAAAGACCCTAGCAACCACCCAGGACACCCTAGCAACCACCTAGCAACCACCCAGAACACCCTAGCAACTACCCAAAAGACCCTAGCAACCACCCAAAATATCCTAGCAACCACCCAAAACACCCTAGCAACCGCCTAGCAACCATCCAAAATACCCTAGCAACACCATAGCAACCACCCATAACATCCTAGAAACCGCCTAGCAAAAAAATTTCCGGTCCAAACTTTCTCAAGCCAACTTAAAGTTTGTCTCGACGAACTTTCGCATCTAGTTAAGTTGGCTTGAGAAAGCCAACATATTGAAATCCTATTTAAACTTATTATTATTATTATGTTGGCTTGAGAAAGCCAATATATTGAAATCCTATTTAAACTTATTATTATTATTATTATTCTGTACAAAACTATTGACTCAAACTCGCCCTAGAGCTTTAACTCTACATACTCCAAACTCGGCTCAGACACTCAAACTGATCTGAAGTTTTATGCTATATCTTTTCAGACTGATCGGACTTACGGTTTTCCTACAAATGACGATCAAAACTCGGAAAAACTCCCATTGACTTAACATTGGGCATTCTAAAAAAATTCAAACTCACCAACCGACAAAAATTCAAATCTAAATCCCTTGAAAACTAAATCAAACTGCCATTCTATATATATTAGCCAATGAAACTCATTTAAACTAATAAACTCTAATTCCATACACTTATAAACTAATTAACTTAAATTGAATAACTAATTAACTAATAAACTCATGAATTCATAGACTTATGAACTCTTAAACTCATAAATTAATAAACTCAGAACTCTAAACTCATTTAAACTTATAAACTCTAAACTCATAAACTCTGAGTGTGTGTGTGTGTGTGTGTGTATCTATCTACCACTCTGAATACCATAGCAACCACCCAGAACACCCTAGCAACCACCTAGCAACCACCCAAAAGACCCTAGCAACCACCCAGAACACCCTAGCAACCGCCTAGCAACCACCCAAAAGACCCTAGCAACCACCCAAAAGACCCTAGCAACCACCCAGAATACCCTAGCAACCACCCAAAAGACCCTAGCAACCACCCAAAAGACCCTAGCAACCGCCTAGCAACCACCCAGAATACCCTAGCAACCACCCAAAACACCCTAGCAACCACCCAGAACACCCTAGCAACCGCCTAGCAACCACCCAGAATACCCTAGCAACCACCCAAAACACCCTAGCAACCACCCAGAACACCATAGCAACCGCCTAGCAACCACCCAAAAGACCCTAGCAACCGCCTAGCAACCACCCAGAATACCCTAGCAACCACCCAAAACACCCTAGCAACCACCCAAAAGACCCTAGCAACCGCCTAGCAACCACCCAAAAGACCCTAGCAACCACCCAGAACACCCTAGCAACCGCCTAGCAACCACCCAAAAGACCCTAGCAACCACCCAAAAGACCCTAGCAACCACCCAGAATACCCTAGCAACCACCCAAAACACCCTAGCAACCACCTAGCAACCACCCAAAAGACCCTAGCAACCACCCAAAACACCCTAGCAACCACCCATAACACCCTAGCAACCGCCTAGCAACCACCCAGAACACCCTAGCAACCACCCAAAAGACCCTAGCAACCACCTAGCAACCACCCAGAAGACCCTAGCAATCACCCAAAAGACCCTAGCAACCACCCAGGACACCCTAGCAACCACCTAGCAACCACCCAGAACACCCTAGCAACCTCCCAAAATACCCTAGCAACACCATAGCAACATCCTAGCAACCGCCTAGCAAAAAACGTTCTGCTCCAAACTTTCTCAAGCCAACATAAAGTTTGTCTCGACGAACTTTCGCATCTAGTTAAGTTGGCTTGAGAAAGCCAACATATTGAAATCCTATTTAAACTTATTAGTGGTGCTTTTTCAAAGCACCACTAGTGTTATTGTCACTAAACTTATTATTCTTATTATTATTATTAGTGGTGCTTTTTCAAAGCACCACTAGTGTTATTGTCACTAAACTTATTATTCTTCTTATTATTATTATTATTATTATTATTCTGCCAAAAGTTTGGCGCGTAATGCGCCCCGCACCGTTTGTCACAGACCCCTGAGTGAGGTGTCAAAACGAGCGGCTCATTGAGGAGAGGTGTGCTATATCTTTTCTAAGCGATCGGGTGTACGATGTTCGCACAGCGGACGAAAAAGCGGCCAAAAAAGTCCCATTGACTTTACATGGGGAGTTCTAAAAACATTTGAATCCCAACTGCCGTTTTCACACACACCACTCCAAAGGGCCTGACACCCCTGCGTTTCTCTCCCTCTCTCTCTCCCTCAGAGGATTTATATTATCGAGCAGCCAATAAGTAATGGCCTAAAATCTTCATAGCCACACCCTAGCAACCAGTTACAGCACCCTAGCAACCACTCTGAGCTCCCTAGCAACCACCCTAAACTAATAAATAATATAAAAACATTTTTTTTTACATTTTTTAAAGCAATATCACACTCGTAGCCTTGCAATATTGCTCCATGCTTGTGCCTATTCGGCCATAGGCACGAGGCCGCAGGCCGAGTGCCGTACTGAAGGAACTCGTTATTAAAGATTTTAAGAACTCTATAAAAACTCCATAGTAACCATATTTGACAACTACCAACCACCTAGTAACACCATAGCAACTACCAAAAATACCTTAGCAACCACCCTGAAAACCCTAGCAACGTCTAGAAATGCTCTAGTAACCACCAAAAAACTCTAGCAACCACCCAGAACACCCTAGCAACTGCCTAGCAACCACCCAGAACACCTAGCAAAATGCCTAGTAACCACCCAGAACGCCTAGCAACCACCCAGAACACCCTAGCAACTGCCTAGCAACGCCCTACCATCCACCCAGAATACCATAGCAACTGCCTAGCAACACCATAGCAACCACCTAGCAATGCCCTAGCAACTGCCTAGCAACCACCAAGAATACCCTAGCAACTGCCTAGCAACCACCCAGAACACCTTAGCAACTGCCTAGCAACACCATAGCAACCACCCAGAAAACCCTAGCAACCACCTGGCAAAAGCATCTTGCTAAAAACATGCTAGCAACATACTAATCATGCTAGCATCATGCTAGCAACATGTTAATTAAGCTAGCATCATGCTAGCATCATGCTAATAATGCTAGCATCATGCTAGCAACATGCTAATCAAGCTAGCATAATGCTAGCAACATGCTAATCAAGCTAGCATAATGCTAGCAACATGCTAATAATGTTAGCATCTAGCTAAAAACATGCTAACAAAATGCTAATCATGTTAGCATTAAGCTACCAACATGCTAATCAAGCTAGCATGATGATAATCAAGCTAGCAAAATGCTAATAATGCTAGCATTATGCTAGCAACATGCTAATCAAGCTAGCATCATGCTAGCAACATGCTAATCAAGCTAGCATAATGCTAGCAACATGCTAATCAAGCTAGCATAATACTAGCAACATGCTAATCAAGCTAGCAACATGCTAATAATGTTAGCATCTAGCTAAAAACATGCTAGCAACATGCTAATCATGCTAACATCAAGCTACCAACATGCTAATCAAGCTAGCATCATGCTAACATAATGCTAATCATGCTAGCATTATGCTACCAATATGCTAATTAAGCTAGCACAATGCTATTCAAGCTAGCATCAGGCTAACAACATGTTAATCAAGCTAGCATAATGCTAGCAACATGCTAATCATGCTAGCAACATGCTAATCATGTTAGCATCTAGCTAAAAACATACTAGCATCATTTTAACAACATGTTAATCACAGTAAATCATGCTGGAATGTGGTAAATCCTAGTAAATCATCTTAGAAACATGGTAAATCGTGGTAAATAATGCTAAAACGTGGTATATCATGGTATCACAACATGTTAATTGTGTTAGCATCTGCCCAGTGGCGAATTTTGCCACGGCAAGCACCACTTCACATTTTCTTCAGGAAATGTACATTCTAGTTAGTGGTGCTTTTTCAAAGCACCACTAGTATTATTGTCACTCATACTTATTATTCTTATTATTATTATTCTGCCAAAAGTTTGGCGCGTAATGCGCCCCGCACCGTTTGTCACAGACCCCTGAGTGAGGTGTCAAATCGAGCGGCTCATTGAGGAGAGGTGTGCTATATCTTTTCTAAGCGATCGGGTGTACGATGTTCGCACAGCGAACGAAAAAGCGGCCAAAAAAGTCCCATTGACTTAACATGGGGAGTTCTAAAAACATTTGAATCCCAACTGCCGTTTTCACACACACCACTCCAAAGGGCCTGACACCCCTGCGTTTCTCTCCCTCTCTCTCTCCCTCAGAGGATTTATATTATCAAGCAGCCAATAAGTAATGGCCTAAAATCTTCATAGCCACACCCTAGCAACCAGTTACAGCACCCTAGCAACCACTCTGAGCTCCCTAGCAACCACCCTAAACCAATAAATAATATAAAAACATTTTTTTTACATTTTTTAAAGCAATATCACACTCGTAGCCTTGCGATATTGCTCCATGCTTGTGCCTATTCGGCCATAGGCACGAGGCCGCAGGCCGAGTGCCGTACTGAAGGAACTCGTTATTAAAGATTTTAAGAACTCTATAAAAACTCCATAGTAACCATATTTGACAACTACCAACCACCTAGTAACACCATAGCAACTACCAAAAATACCTTAGCAACCACCCTGAACACCCTAGCAACGTCTAGAAATGCTCTATTAACCACCAAAAAACTCTAGCAACCACCCAGAACACCCTAGCAACTGCCTAGCAACCACCCAGAACACCTAGCAACTGCCTAGTAACCACCCAGAACGCCTAGCAACCACCCAGAACACCCTAGCAACTGCCTAGCAACGCCCTAGCATCCACCCAGAATACCATAGCAACTGCCTAGCAACACCATAGCAACCACCTAGCAACCACCCTAGCAACTGTCTAGCAACCACCAAGAATACCCTAGCAACTGCCTAGCAACCACCCAGAACACCTTAGCAACTGCCTAGCAACACCATAGCAACCACCCAGAAAACCCTAGCAACCACCTCGCAACAGCATCTTGCTAAAAACATGCTAGCAACATACTAATCAAGCTAGCATCATGCTAGCAACATGCTAATCAAGCTAGCATCATGCTAGCATCATGCTAATAATGCTAGCATTATGCTAGCAACATGCTAATCAAGCTAGCATAATGCTAGCAACATGCTAATCAAGCTAGCATCATGCTAGCAACATACTAATCAAGCTAGCATTATGCTAGCAACATGCTAATCACGCTAGCATCATGCTAGCAACATGCTAATCAAGCTAGCATAATGCTCGCAACATGCTAATCATGTTAGCATCTAGCTAAAAACATGCTAACATAATGCTAATCATGCTAGCATCATGCTACCAATATGCTAATTAAGCTAGCACAATGCTATTCAAGCTAGCATCATGCTAACAACATGTTAATCAAGCTAGCATAATGCTAGCAACATGCTAATCATGTTAGCATCTAGCTAAAAACATGCTAGCAAAAATGCTAATCATGCTAACATCTTGTTAAAAGCATGTTAACAACATGCTAATCATGCTAGCATCATGCTACCAACATGCTAATCATGTTAACAACATGCTAATCATGCTAGAATCATGCTTAACAACATGTTAATCAAGCTAGCATGATGCTAGCAACATGCTAATCATGCTAGCATCATGCTTAACAACATGTTAATCAAGCTAGCATAATGCTAGCAACATGCTAATCATGTTAGCATCTAGCTAAAAACATGCTAGCAAAATGCTAATCATGCTAACATCTTGTTAAAAGCATGTTAGCAACATGCTAATCATGCTAGCATCATGCTACCAACATGCTAATCATGTTAACAACATGCTAATCATGCCAGCATCATTCTAACAACATGTTAATCATAGTAAATCATGCTGGAATGTGGTAAATCGTAGTAAATCATCTTAGAAACATGGTAAATCGTGGTAAATAATGCTAAAACGTGGTATATCATGGTATCACAACATGTTAATTGTGTTAGCATCTGCCCAGTGGCGAGTTTTGCCACTGCAAGCACCACTTCACATTTTCTTCAGGAAATGTACATTCTAGTGTTGTGATTACTATTCACCTAGTCAAAATTTCGGCGCGTAACTCGCCCCACACCGTTTGTCACAGACCCCTGAATGAGGTGTCAAATCGACCGGTTTATTGAGGAGAGGTGTGCTATGACTTTTATAAGCGATCGGGTGTAAGATGTTCGTCTGGCGGGCGAAAAATTTGCCGAAAAATGTCCCATAGACTTAACATAGGCACAAAATTTGAAAAATCATTTATTTGGCTCAGAAGGTCATAGAAGCTTGGGGTTGGGCTCTTTTGATTCGTCCTATCAAGCAGCCAATAAGTAGTGACATAACAACTTCATAGCCACGCCCTAGCAACCAGTTACAGGCCCCTAGCAACCAATGAACAACCTTTACAAGCCATATCTCAGCAACAAAACATTGTAAAAACACAGAGTTGGGCATTTTTTGACCCAAACCTGAAAATACTCTTTAAATATTACCCCATAAACTGTATAAACAAACCTTAGCAACCATTTGGAGTACTCTAGCAACCGTACAAACACATGAATGAGCTATATCTCAGCACCAGAACATCGTATAGACATGGGGGTGTGCTTGTTTGTTTCGGTTGGGAAACCAGTCTGTAAATATCATCATGGTAACTGTGTAACCACACCATAGCAACCGTTTAGAGCTACCTAGCAACCATATTGCAACATATAGAAGATATATTTCAGCTCCACAACATCGTACAGACATGGTTGTTGTCTCGTATGCAATCATGTACAACACCCTAGCAACCGGGTGGCGAGTTTTGCCACGGCAAGCACCACTTCACATTTTCTTCAGGAAATGTACATTCTAGTTAAGTTGGCTTGAGAGAGCCAACATATTGAAATCCTATTTAAACTTATTATTATTATTATTATTATTAATATTATTATTCTTCTGTGAAAAACTGTTGACTCAAACTCGCCCTAGAGCTTTAACTCTACATACTCCAAACTCGGCTCAGACACTCAAACTGATCTGAAGTTAGTTGCTTTATCTTTTCAGACTGATCGGACTTACGGTTTTCCTACAAATGACGATCAAAACTCGGAAAAACTCCCATTGACTTAACATTGGGCATTCTAAAAAAATTCAAACTCACCAACCGACAAAAATTCAAATCTAAATCCCTTGAAAACTAAATCAAACTGCCATTCTATATATATTAGCCAATGAAACTCATTTAAACTAATAAACTCTAATCTCATACACTTATAAACTAATTAACTTAAATTTAATAACTAATTAACTAATAAACTCATGAATTCATATACTTATGAACTCTTAAACTCATAAATTAATAAACTCTGAACTCTAAACTCATTTAAACTTATAAACTCTAAACTCAAAAACTTGTACACTTATAAACTCATAAATTTATACACTTATAAAATCTAAAATCATAAACTCTGAGTGTGTGTGTGTGTGTGTGTGTGTGTGTGTATCTATCTATCTACCGCTCTGAATACCATAGCAACCACCCAGAACACCCTAGCAACCACCCAGAACACCCTAGCAACCACCCAAAAGACCCTAGCAACCACCCAAAATATCCTAGCAACCACCCAAAAGACCCTAGCAACCACCCAAAACACCCTAGCAACCGCCTAGCAACCACCCAAAAGACCATAGCAACCACCCAAAACACCCTAGCAACCACCCAAAACACCCTAGCAACCGCCTAGCAACCACCCAAAAGACCCTAGTAACCACCCAAAACACCCTAGCAACCGCCTAGCAACCACCCAAAAGACCCTAGCAACCACCCAAAACACCCTAGCAACCGCCTAGCAACCACCCAAAAGACCATAGCAACCACCCAAAACACTCTAGCAACCACCCAAAAAACCCTAGCAACCGCCTAGCAACCACCCAAAAGACCCTAGCAACCACCCAAAATACCCTAGCAACACCATAGCAACCACACAAAACATCCTAGTAACCACCCAAAAGACCCTAGCAACCACCCAAAATATCCTAGCAACACCATAGCAACCACACAAAACATCCTAGTAACCACCCAAAACACCCTAGCAACCGCCTAGCAACCACCCAGAACACCCTAGCAACCAACCAAAACACCCTAGCAACCACCCAAAATATCCTAGCAACCGCCTAGCAACCACCCAGAATACCCTAGCAACCACCCAAAACACCCTAGCAACCACCCAAAACACCCTAGCAACCGCCTAGCAACCACCCAAAAGACCCTAGCAACCACCCAGAATACCATAGCAACCACCCAAAAGACCCTAGCAACCGCCTAGCAACCACCCAAAAGACCCTAGCAACCACCCAAAATAGCCTAGCAACCACCCAGAATACCCTAGCAACCACCCAAAATACCCTAGCAACCGCCTAGCAACCACCCAAAAGACCCTAGCAACCACCCTAAATATCCTAGCAACCGCATAGCAAACACCCAGAATACCCTAGCAACCACCCAAAACACCCTAGCAACCACCCAGAACACCCTAGCAACCGCCTAGCAACCACCCAAAAGACCCTAGCAACCACCCAAAATATCCTAGCAACCGCCTAGCAACCACCCAGAATACCCTAGCAACCACCCAAAACACCCTAGCAACCACCCAAAACACCCTAGCAACCACCCAAAACACCCTAGCAACCGCCTAGCAACCACCCAAAATACCCTAGCAACCACCCAAAAGACCCTAGAAACCACCCAGGACACCCTAGCAACCACCTAGCAACCACCCAGAACACCCTAGCAACCTCCCAAAATACCCTAGCAACACCATAGCAACATCCTAGCAACCGCCTAGCAAAAAACGTTCTGGTCCAAACTTTCTCAAGCCAACTTAAAGTTTGTCTCGACGAACTTTCGCATCTAGTTATTATTATTATTCTTCTTACTAAAACTGTTGACTCAAACTCGCCCTAGAGCTTTAACTCTACATACTCCAAACTCGGCTCAGACACTCAAACTGATCTGCAGCTATATGCTATATCTTTTCAGACTGATCGGACTTACGGTTTTCCTACAAATGACGATCAAAACTCGGAAAAACTCCCATTGACTTAACATTGGGCATTCTAAAAAAATTCAAACTCACCAACCGACAAAAATTTAAATCTAAATCCCTTGAAAACTAATTCAAACTGCCATTCTATATATATTAGCCAATGAAACTCATTTAAACTAAAAAACTCTAATCTCATACACTTATAAACTAATTAACTTAAATTTAATAACTAATTAACTAATAAACTCATGAATTCATAGACTTATGAACTCTTAAACTCATAAATTAATAAACTCTGAACTCTAAACTCATTTAAACTTATAAACTCTAAACTCAAAAACTTGTACACTTATAAACTCATCAATTTATACACTTATAAACTCTAAACTCATAAACTCTGAGTGTGTGTGTGTGTGTGTGTGTGTGTGTGTGTGTGTGTATCTATCTATCTACCGCTCTGAATACCATAGCAACCACCCAGAACACCCTAGCAACCACCCAAAAGACCCTAGCAACCACCCAAAATATCCTAGCAACCACCCAGAACACCATAGCAACCACCCAAAACACCCTAGCAACCACCCAAAATACCCTAGCAACACCATAGCAACCACACAAAACATCCTAGTAACCACCCATAACACCCTAGCAACCGCCTAGCAACCAGCCAGAACACCCTAGCAACCACCCAAAAGACCCTAGCAACCACCCAAAAGACCCTAGCAACCACCCAGAACACCCTAGCAACCGCCTAGCAACCACCCAGAATACCCTAGCAACCACCCAAAACACCCTAGCAACCACCCAGAACACCATAGCAACCGCCTAGCAACCACCCAAAAGACCCTAGCAACCGCCTAGCAACCACCCAGAATACCCTAGCAACCACCCAAAACACCCTAGCAACCACCCAAAAGACCCTAGCAACCGCCTAGCAACCACCCAAAAGACCCTAGCAACCACCCAAAACACCCTAGCAACCGCCTAGCAACCACCCAAAAGACCCTAGCAACCACCCAGAACACCCTAGCAACCGCCTAGCAACCACCCAAAAGACCCTAGCAACCACCCAAAATACCCTAGCAACCACCCAGAACACCCTAGCAACCGCCTAGCAACCACCCAAAAGACCCTAGCAACCACCTAGCAACCACCCAAAAGACCCTAGCAACCACCCAAAACACCCTAGCAACCACCCAGAACACCCTAGCAACCGCCTAGCAACCACCCAAAAGACCCTAGCAACCACCCAGGACACCCTAGCAACCATCTAGCAACCACCCAGAACACCCTAGCAACCACCCAAAAGACCCTAGCAACCACCCAAAATATCCTAGCAACCGCCTAGCAACCACCCAGAATACCCTAGCAACCACCCAAAAAACCCTAGCAACCACCCAGAACACCCTAGCAACCGCCTAGCAACCACCTAAAAGACCCTAGCAACCACCTAGCAACCACCCAAAAGACCCTAGCAACCACCCAGGACACCCTAGCAACCACCTAGCAACCACCCAGAACACCCTAGCAACCTCCCAAAATACCCTAGGAACACCATAGCAACCACCCATAAAATCCTAGCAACCGCCTAGCAAAAAACGTTCTGGTCCAAACTTTCTCAAGCCAACTTAAAGTTTGTCTCGACGAACTTTCGCATCTAGTTATTATTATTATTATTCTTACTAAAACTGTTGACTCAAACTCGCCCTAGAGCTTTAACTCTACATACTTCAAACTCGGCTCAGACACTCAAACTGATCTGCAGCTATATGCTATATCTTTTCAGACTGATCGGACTTACGGTTTTCCTACAAATGACGATCAAAACTCGGAAAAACTCCCATTGACTTAACATTGGGCATTCTAAAAAAATTCAAACTCACCAACCGACAAAAATTCAAATCTAAATCCCTTGAAAACTAAACCAAACTGCCATTCTATATATATTAGCCAATGAAACTCATTTAAACTAAAAAACTCTAATCTCATACACTTATAAACTAATTAACTTAAATTTAATAACTAATTAACTAATAAACTCATGAATTCATAGACTTATGAACTCTTAAACTCATAAATTAATAAACTCTGAACTCTAAACTCATTTAAACTTATAAACTCTAAACTCAAAAACTTGTACACTTATAAAATCATCAATTTATACACTTATAAACTCTAAACTCATAAACTCTGAGTGTGTGTGTGTGTGTGTGTGTGTGTGTGTGTGTGTGTCTGAGTGTCTGAGTGAGTGTGTGAGCGAGGTAGTCTGTTTGAGTGTGTGTGTGTGTGTGTGTGTGTGTGTGTGTATCTATCTATCTACCGCTCTGAATACCATAGCAACCACCCAGAATACCCTAGCAACCACCCAGAACACCCTAGCAACCACCCAAAAGACCCTAGCAACCACCCAAAATATCCTAGCAACCACCCAGAACACCCTAGCAACCACCTAGCAACCACCCAAAACATCCTAGTAACCACCCATAACACCCTAGCAACCGCCTAGCAACCACCCAGAACACCCTAGCAACCACCCAAAACACCCTAGCAACCACCCAAAATACCCTAGCAACACCATAGCAACCACACAAAACATCCTAGTAACCACCCATAACACCCTAGCAACCGCCTAGCAACCACCCAGAACACCCTAGCAACCACCCAAAAGACCCTAGCAACCACCCAAAAGACCCTAGCAACCGCCTAGCAACCACCCAGAATACCCTAGCAACCACCCAAAACACCCTAGCAACCGCCTAGCAACCACCCAGAATACCCTAGCAACCACCCAAAACACCCTAGCAACCACCCAGAACACCATAGCAACCGCCTAGCAACCACCCAAAAGACCCTAGCAACCGCCTAGCAACCACCCAGAATACCCTAGCAACCACCCAAAACACCCTAGCAACCACCCAAAAGACCCTAGCAACCGCCTAGCAACCACCCAAAAGACCCTAGCAACCACCCAAAACACCCTAGCAACCGCCTAGCAACCACCCAAAAGACCCTAGCAACCACCCAGAACACCCTAGCAACCGCCTAGCAACCACCCAAAAGACCCTAGCAACCACCCAAAATATCCTAGCAACCACCCAGAATACCCTAGCAACCACCCAAAACACCCTAGCAACCACCCAGAACACCCTAGCAACCGCCTAGCAACCACCCAAAAGACCCTAGCAACCACCTAGCAACCACCCAAAAGACCCTAGCAACCACCCAAAACACCCTAGCAACCACCCAGAACACCCTAGCAACCGCCTAGCAACCACCCAAAAGACCCTAGCAACCACCCAGGACACCCTAGCAACCACCTAACAACGTCCCAGAAGACCCTAGCAACCACCCAAAATATCCTAGCAACCGCATAGCAACCACCCAAAAAACCCTAGCAACCACCCAGAACACCCTAGCAGCCGCCTAGCAACCACCCAAAATACCCTAGCAACCACCCAAAAGACCCTAGCAACCACCCAGGACACCCTAGCAACCACCTAGCAACCACCCAGAACACCCTAGCAACCTCCCAAAATACCCTAGGAACACCATAGCAACCACCCATAAAATCCTAGCAACCGCCTAGCAAAAAACGTTCTGGTCCAAACTTTCTCAAGCCAACTTAAAGTTTGTCTCGACGAACTTTCGCATCTAGTTAAGTTGGCTTGAGAAAGCCAACATATTGAAATCCTATTTAAACTTATTATTATTATTCTTCTTACTAAAACTGTTGACTCAAACTCGCCCTAGAGCTTTAACTCTACATACTTCAAACTCGGCTCAGACACTCAAACTGATCTGCAGCTATATGCTATATCTTTTCAGACTGATCGGACTTACGGTTTTCCTACAAATGACGATCAAAACTCGGAAAAACTCCCATTGACTTAACATTGGGCATTCTAAAAAAATTCAAACTCACCAACCGACAAAAATTTAAATCTAAATCCCTTGAAAACTAATTCAAACTGCCATTCTATATATATTAGCCAATGAAACTCATTTAAACTAATAAACTCTAATCTCATACACTTATAAACTAATTAACTTAAATGTAATAACTAATTAACTAATAAACTCATGAATTCATAGACTTATGAACTCTTAAACTCATAAATTAATAAACTCTGAACTCTAAACTCATTTAAACTTATAAACTCTAAACTCAAAAACTTGTACACTTATAAACTCTAAACTCATAAACTCTGAGTGTGTGTGTGTGTGTGTGTGTGTGTGTGTGTATCTATCTATCTACCGCTCTGAATACCATAGCAACCACCCAGAACACCCTAGCAACCACCTAGCAACCACCCAGAACACCCTAGCAACCACCCAAAAGACCCTAGCAACCACCCAAAATATCCTAGCAACCACCCAGAACACCCTAGCAACCACCTAGCAACCACCCAAAACACCCTAGCAACCGCCTAGCAACCACCCAAAAGACCCTAGCAACCACCCAAAATACCCTAGCAACCACCCAAAATACCCTAGCAACACCATAGCAACCACACAAAACATCCTAGTAACCACCCATAACACCCTAGCAACCGCCTAGCAACCACCCAGAACACCCTAGCAACCACCCAAAACACCCTAGCAACCACCAAAAATACCCTAGCAACACCATAGCAACCACACAAAACATCCTAGTAACCACCCAAAATACCCTAGCAACCGCCTAGCAACCACCCAGAACACCCTAGCAACCACCCAAAACACCCTAGCAACCACCCAAAATATCCTAGCAACCGCCTAGCAACCACCCAGAATACCTTAGCAACCACCCAAAACACCCTAGCAACCACCCAGAACACCCTAGCAACCGCCTAGCAACCACCCAAAAGACCCTAGCAACCACCCAGAATACCATAGCAACCACACAAATCACCCTAGCAACCACCCAGAACACCCTAGCAACCGCCTAGCAACCACCCAAAAGACCCTAGCAACCACCCAAAAGACCCTAGCAACCGCCTAGCAACCACCCAGAATACCCTAGCAACCACCCAAAACACCCTAGCAACCACCCAGAACACCCTAGCAACCGCCTAGCAACCACCCATAATACCCTAGCAACCACCCAAAAGACCCTAGCAACCACCCAAAAGACCCTAGCAACCGCCTAGCAACCACCCAGAATATCCTAGCAACCACCCAAAACACCCTAGCAACCACCCAAAAGACCCTAGCAACCGCTTAGCAACCACCCAAAAGACCCTAGCAACCACCCAGAATACCATAGCAACCACCCAAAATACCCTAGCAACCGCCTAGCAACCACCCAAAAGACCATAGCAACCACCCAAAATACCCTAGCAACCACCCAGAATACCCTAGCAACAACCCAAAATACCCTAGCAACCGCCTAGCAACCACCCAAAAGACCCTAGCAACCACCCTAAATATCCTAGCAACCACGCAGAATACCCTAGCAACCACCCAAAACACCCTAGCAACCACCCATAACACCCTAGCAACCACCCAAAAGACCCTAGCAACCACCCAGGACACCCTAGCAACCACCTAGCAACCACCCAGAACACCCTAGCAATTGCCCAAAACACCCTAGAAACACCATAGCGACCACCCATAACATCCTAGCAACCGCCTATCAAAAAACTTTACGGTCCAAACTTTCTCAAGCCAACTTAAAGTTTGTCTCGACGAACTTTCGCATCTAGTTAAGTTGGCTTGAGAAAGCCAACATATTGAAATCCTATTTAAACTTATTATTATTATTCTTCTTACTAAAACTGTTGACTCAAACTCGCCCTAGAGCTTTAACTCTACATACTTCAAACTCGGCTCAGACACTCAAACTGATCTGCAGCTATATGCTATATCTTTTCAGACTGATCGGACTTACGGTTTTCCTACAAATGACGATCAAAACTCGGAAAAACTCCCATTGACTTAACATTGGGCATTCTAAAAAAATTCAAACTCACCAACCGACAAAAATTTTAATCTAAATCCCTTGAAAACTAATTCAAACTGCCATTCTATATATATTAGCCAATGAAACTCATTTAAACTAATAAACTCTAATCTCATACACTTATAAACTAATTAACTTAAATTTAATAACTAATTAACTAATAAACTCATGAATTCATAGACTTATGAACTCTTAAACTCATAAATTAATAAACTCTGAACTCTAAACTCATTTAAACTTATAAACTCTAAACTCAAAAACTTGTACACTTATAAACTCTAAACTCATAAACTCAGAGTGTGTGTGTGTGTGTGTGTGTGTGTGTGTGTATCTATCTACCGCTCTGAATACCATAGCAACCACCCAGAACACCCTAGCAACCACCTAGCAACCACCCAGAACACCCTAGCAACCACCCAAAAGACCCTAGCAACCACCCAAAAGACCCTAGCAACCACCCAAAATATCCTAGCAACCACCCAGAACACCCTAGCAACCACCTAGCAACCACCCAAAACACCCTAGCAACCGCCTAGCAACCACCCAAAAGACCCTAGCAACCACCCAAAATACCCTAGCAACACCATAGCAACCACACAAAACATCCTAGTAACCACCCATAACACCCTAGCAACCGCCTAGCAACCACCCAGAACACCCTAGCAACCACCCAAAACACCCTAGCAACCACCAAAAATACCCTAGCAACACCATAGCAACCACACAAAACATCCTAGTAACCACCCATAACACCCTAGCAACCGCCTAGCAACCACCCAGAACACCCTAGCAACCACCCAAAATATCCTAGCAACCGCCTAGCAACCACCCAGAATACCTTAGCAACCACCCAAAACACCCTAGCAACCACCCAGAACACCCTAGCAACCGCCTAGCAACCACCCAGAATACCATAGCAACCACCCAAAAGACCCTAGCAACCGCCTAGCAACCACCCAGAATACCCTAGCAACCACCCAAATCACCCTAGCAACCACCCAGAACACCCTAGCAACCGCCTAGCAACCACCCAAAAGACCCTAGCAACCGCCTAGCAACCACCCAAAACACCCTAGCAACCACCCAGAACACCCTAGCAACCGCCTAGCAACCACCCAGAATACCCTAGCAACCACCCAAAAGACCCTAGCAACCACCCAAAATACCCTAGCAACCACCCAAAAGACCCTAGCAACCACCTAGCAACCACCCAGAATATCCTAGCAACCACCCAAAACACCCTAGCAACCACCCAAAAGACCCTAGCAACCACCTAGCAACCACCCAGAATATCCTAGCAACCACCCAAAACACCCTAGCAACCACCCAAAAGACCCTAGCAACCGCCTAGCAACCACCCAAAAGACCCTAGCAACCACCCTGAATACCCTAGCAACCGCCTAGCAACCACCCAAAAGACCATAGCAACCACCCAAAATACCCTAGCAACCACCCAGAATACCCTAGCAACCACCCAAAATACCCTAGCAACCACCTAGCAACCACCCAAAAGACCCTAGCAACCACCCTAAATATCCTAGCAACCGCATAGCAACCACCCAGAATACCCTAGCAACCACCCAAAACACCCTAGCAACCACCCAGAACACCCTAGCAACCGCCTAGCAACCACCCAAAAGACCCTAGCAACCACCTAGCAACCACCCAAAAGACCCTAGCAACCACCCAAAACACCCTAGCAACCACCCAGAACACCCTAGCAACCGCCTAGCAACCACCCAAAAGACCCTAGCAACCACCCAGGACACCCTAGCAACCACCTAACAACGTCCCAGAAGACCCTAGCAACCACCCAAAATATCCTAGCAACCGCATAGCAACCACCCAAAAAACCCTAGCAACCACCCAGAACACCCTAGCAGCCGCCTAGCAACCACCCAAAATACCCTAGCAACCACCCAAAAGACCCTAGCAACCACCCAGGACACCCTAGCAACCACCTAGCAACCACCCAGAACACCCTAGCAACCTCCCAAAATACCCTAGGAACACCATAGCAACCACCCATAAAATCCTAGCAACCGCCTAGCAAAAAACGTTCTGGTCCAAACTTTCTCAAGCCAACTTAAAGTTTGTCTCGACGAACTTTCGCATCTAGTTAAGTTGGCTTGAGAAAGCCAACATATTGAAATCCTATTTAAACTTATTATTATTATTCTTCTTACTAAAACTGTTGACTCAAACTCGCCCTAGAGCTTTAACTCTACATACTTCAAACTCGGCTCAGACACTCAAACTGATCTGCAGCTATATGCTATATCTTTTCAGACTGATCGGACTTACGGTTTTCCTACAAATGACGATCAAAACTCGGAAAAACTCCCATTGACTTAACATTGGGCATTCTAAAAAAATTCAAACTCACCAACCGACAAAAATTTAAATCTAAATCCCTTGAAAACTAATTCAAACTGCCATTCTATATATATTAGCCAATGAAACTCATTTAAACTAATAAACTCTAATCTCATACACTTATAAACTAATTAACTTAAATGTAATAACTAATTAACTAATAAACTCATGAATTCATAGACTTATGAACTCTTAAACTCATAAATTAATAAACTCTGAACTCTAAACTCATTTAAACTTATAAACTCTAAACTCAAAAACTTGTACACTTATAAACTCTAAACTCATAAACTCTGAGTGTGTGTGTGTGTGTGTGTGTGTGTGTGTGTATCTATCTATCTACCGCTCTGAATACCATAGCAACCACCCAGAACACCCTAGCAACCACCTAGCAACCACCCAGAACACCCTAGCAACCACCCAAAAGACCCTAGCAACCACCCAAAATATCCTAGCAACCACCCAGAACACCCTAGCAACCACCTAGCAACCACCCAAAACACCCTAGCAACCGCCTAGCAACCACCCAAAAGACCCTAGCAACCACCCAAAATACCCTAGCAACCACCCAAAATACCCTAGCAACACCATAGCAACCACACAAAACATCCTAGTAACCACCCATAACACCCTAGCAACCGCCTAGCAACCACCCAGAACACCCTAGCAACCACCCAAAACACCCTAGCAACCACCAAAAATACCCTAGCAACACCATAGCAACCACACAAAACATCCTAGTAACCACCCAAAATACCCTAGCAACCGCCTAGCAACCACCCAGAACACCCTAGCAACCACCCAAAACACCCTAGCAACCACCCAAAATATCCTAGCAACCGCCTAGCAACCACCCAGAATACCTTAGCAACCACCCAAAACACCCTAGCAACCACCCAGAACACCCTAGCAACCGCCTAGCAACCACCCAAAAGACCCTAGCAACCACCCAGAATACCATAGCAACCACACAAATCACCCTAGCAACCACCCAGAACACCCTAGCAACCGCCTAGCAACCACCCAAAAGACCCTAGCAACCACCCAAAAGACCCTAGCAACCGCCTAGCAACCACCCAGAATACCCTAGCAACCACCCAAAACACCCTAGCAACCACCCAGAACACCCTAGCAACCGCCTAGCAACCACCCATAATACCCTAGCAACCACCCAAAAGACCCTAGCAACCACCCAAAAGACCCTAGCAACCGCCTAGCAACCACCCAGAATATCCTAGCAACCACCCAAAACACCCTAGCAACCACCCAAAAGACCCTAGCAACCGCTTAGCAACCACCCAAAAGACCCTAGCAACCACCCAGAATACCATAGCAACCACCCAAAATACCCTAGCAACCGCCTAGCAACCACCCAAAAGACCATAGCAACCACCCAAAATACCCTAGCAACCACCCAGAATACCCTAGCAACAACCCAAAATACCCTAGCAACCGCCTAGCAACCACCCAAAAGACCCTAGCAACCACCCTAAATATCCTAGCAACCACGCAGAATACCCTAGCAACCACCCAAAACACCCTAGCAACCACCCATAACACCCTAGCAACCACCCAAAAGACCCTAGCAACCACCCAGGACACCCTAGCAACCACCTAGCAACCACCCAGAACACCCTAGCAATTGCCCAAAACACCCTAGAAACACCATAGCGACCACCCATAACATCCTAGCAACCGCCTATCAAAAAACTTTACGGTCCAAACTTTCTCAAGCCAACTTAAAGTTTGTCTCGACGAACTTTCGCATCTAGTTAAGTTGGCTTGAGAAAGCCAACATATTGAAATCCTATTTAAACTTATTATTATTATTCTTCTTACTAAAACTGTTGACTCAAACTCGCCCTAGAGCTTTAACTCTACATACTTCAAACTCGGCTCAGACACTCAAACTGATCTGCAGCTATATGCTATATCTTTTCAGACTGATCGGACTTACGGTTTTCCTACAAATGACGATCAAAACTCGGAAAAACTCCCATTGACTTAACATTGGGCATTCTAAAAAAATTCAAACTCACCAACCGACAAAAATTTTAATCTAAATCCCTTGAAAACTAATTCAAACTGCCATTCTATATATATTAGCCAATGAAACTCATTTAAACTAATAAACTCTAATCTCATACACTTATAAACTAATTAACTTAAATTTAATAACTAATTAACTAATAAACTCATGAATTCATAGACTTATGAACTCTTAAACTCATAAATTAATAAACTCTGAACTCTAAACTCATTTAAACTTATAAACTCTAAACTCAAAAACTTGTACACTTATAAACTCTAAACTCATAAACTCAGAGTGTGTGTGTGTGTGTGTGTGTGTGTGTGTGTATCTATCTACCGCTCTGAATACCATAGCAACCACCCAGAACACCCTAGCAACCACCTAGCAACCACCCAGAACACCCTAGCAACCACCCAAAAGACCCTAGCAACCACCCAAAAGACCCTAGCAACCACCCAAAATATCCTAGCAACCACCCAGAACACCCTAGCAACCACCTAGCAACCACCCAAAACACCCTAGCAACCGCCTAGCAACCACCCAAAAGACCCTAGCAACCACCCAAAATACCCTAGCAACACCATAGCAACCACACAAAACATCCTAGTAACCACCCATAACACCCTAGCAACCGCCTAGCAACCACCCAGAACACCCTAGCAACCACCCAAAACACCCTAGCAACCACCAAAAATACCCTAGCAACACCATAGCAACCACACAAAACATCCTAGTAACCACCCATAACACCCTAGCAACCGCCTAGCAACCACCCAGAACACCCTAGCAACCACCCAAAATATCCTAGCAACCGCCTAGCAACCACCCAGAATACCTTAGCAACCACCCAAAACACCCTAGCAACCACCCAGAACACCCTAGCAACCGCCTAGCAACCACCCAGAATACCATAGCAACCACCCAAAAGACCCTAGCAACCGCCTAGCAACCACCCAGAATACCCTAGCAACCACCCAAATCACCCTAGCAACCACCCAGAACACCCTAGCAACCGCCTAGCAACCACCCAAAAGACCCTAGCAACCGCCTAGCAACCACCCAAAACACCCTAGCAACCACCCAGAACACCCTAGCAACCGCCTAGCAACCACCCAGAATACCCTAGCAACCACCCAAAAGACCCTAGCAACCACCCAAAATACCCTAGCAACCACCCAAAAGACCCTAGCAACCACCTAGCAACCACCCAGAATATCCTAGCAACCACCCAAAACACCCTAGCAACCACCCAAAAGACCCTAGCAACCACCTAGCAACCACCCAGAATATCCTAGCAACCACCCAAAACACCCTAGCAACCACCCAAAAGACCCTAGCAACCGCCTAGCAACCACCCAAAAGACCCTAGCAACCACCCTGAATACCCTAGCAACCGCCTAGCAACCACCCAAAAGACCATAGCAACCACCCAAAATACCCTAGCAACCACCCAGAATACCCTAGCAACCACCCAAAATACCCTAGCAACCACCTAGCAACCACCCAAAAGACCCTAGCAACCACCCTAAATATCCTAGCAACCGCATAGCAACCACCCAGAATACCCTAGCAACCACCCAAAACACCCTAGCAACCACCCAGAACACCCTAGCAACCGCCTAGCAACCACCCAAAAGACCCTAGCAACCACCTAGCAACCACCCAAAAGACCCTAGCAACCACCCAAAACACCCTAGCAACCACCCAGAACACCCTAGCAACCGCCTAGCAACCACCCAAAAGACCCTAGCAACCACCCAGGACACCCTAGCAACCACCTAACAACGTCCCAGAAGACCCTAGCAACCACCCAAAATATCCTAGCAACCGCATAGCAACCACCCAAAAAACCCTAGCAACCACCCAGAACACCCTAGCAGCCGCCTAGCAACCACCCAAAATACCCTAGCAACCACCCAAAAGACCCTAGCAACCACCCAGGACACCCTAGCAACCACCTAGCAACCACCCAGAACACCCTAGCAACCTCCCAAAATACCCTAGGAACACCATAGCAACCACCCATAAAATCCTAGCAACCGCCTAGCAAAAAACGTTCTGGTCCAAACTTTCTCAAGCCAACTTAAAGTTTGTCTCGACGAACTTTCGCATCTAGTTAAGTTGGCTTGAGAAAGCCAACATATTGAAATCCTATTTAAACTTATTATTATTATTCTTCTTACTAAAACTGTTGACTCAAACTCGCCCTAGAGCTTTAACTCTACATACTTCAAACTCGGCTCAGACACTCAAACTGATCTGCAGCTATATGCTATATCTTTTCAGACTGATCGGACTTACGGTTTTCCTACAAATGACGATCAAAACTCGGAAAAACTCCCATTGACTTAACATTGGGCATTCTAAAAAAATTCAAACTCACCAACCGACAAAAATTTAAATCTAAATCCCTTGAAAACTAATTCAAACTGCCATTCTATATATATTAGCCAATGAAACTCATTTAAACTAATAAACTCTAATCTCATACACTTATAAACTAATTAACTTAAATGTAATAACTAATTAACTAATAAACTCATGAATTCATAGACTTATGAACTCTTAAACTCATAAATTAATAAACTCTGAACTCTAAACTCATTTAAACTTATAAACTCTAAACTCAAAAACTTGTACACTTATAAACTCTAAACTCATAAACTCTGAGTGTGTGTGTGTGTGTGTGTGTGTGTGTGTGTATCTATCTATCTACCGCTCTGAATACCATAGCAACCACCCAGAACACCCTAGCAACCACCTAGCAACCACCCAGAACACCCTAGCAACCACCCAAAAGACCCTAGCAACCACCCAAAATATCCTAGCAACCACCCAGAACACCCTAGCAACCACCTAGCAACCACCCAAAACACCCTAGCAACCGCCTAGCAACCACCCAAAAGACCCTAGCAACCACCCAAAATACCCTAGCAACCACCCAAAATACCCTAGCAACACCATAGCAACCACACAAAACATCCTAGTAACCACCCATAACACCCTAGCAACCGCCTAGCAACCACCCAGAACACCCTAGCAACCACCCAAAACACCCTAGCAACCACCAAAAATACCCTAGCAACACCATAGCAACCACACAAAACATCCTAGTAACCACCCAAAATACCCTAGCAACCGCCTAGCAACCACCCAGAACACCCTAGCAACCACCCAAAACACCCTAGCAACCACCCAAAATATCCTAGCAACCGCCTAGCAACCACCCAGAATACCTTAGCAACCACCCAAAACACCCTAGCAACCACCCAGAACACCCTAGCAACCGCCTAGCAACCACCCAAAAGACCCTAGCAACCACCCAGAATACCATAGCAACCACACAAATCACCCTAGCAACCACCCAGAACACCCTAGCAACCGCCTAGCAACCACCCAAAAGACCCTAGCAACCACCCAAAAGACCCTAGCAACCGCCTAGCAACCACCCAGAATACCCTAGCAACCACCCAAAACACCCTAGCAACCACCCAGAACACCCTAGCAACCGCCTAGCAACCACCCATAATACCCTAGCAACCACCCAAAAGACCCTAGCAACCACCCAAAAGACCCTAGCAACCGCCTAGCAACCACCCAGAATATCCTAGCAACCACCCAAAACACCCTAGCAACCACCCAAAAGACCCTAGCAACCGCTTAGCAACCACCCAAAAGACCCTAGCAACCACCCAGAATACCATAGCAACCACCCAAAATACCCTAGCAACCGCCTAGCAACCACCCAAAAGACCATAGCAACCACCCAAAATACCCTAGCAACCACCCAGAATACCCTAGCAACAACCCAAAATACCCTAGCAACCGCCTAGCAACCACCCAAAAGACCCTAGCAACCACCCTAAATATCCTAGCAACCACGCAGAATACCCTAGCAACCACCCAAAACACCCTAGCAACCACCCATAACACCCTAGCAACCACCCAAAAGACCCTAGCAACCACCCAGGACACCCTAGCAACCACCTAGCAACCACCCAGAACACCCTAGCAATTGCCCAAAACACCCTAGAAACACCATAGCGACCACCCATAACATCCTAGCAACCGCCTATCAAAAAACTTTACGGTCCAAACTTTCTCAAGCCAACTTAAAGTTTGTCTCGACGAACTTTCGCATCTAGTTAAGTTGGCTTGAGAAAGCCAACATATTGAAATCCTATTTAAACTTATTATTATTATTCTTCTTACTAAAACTGTTGACTCAAACTCGCCCTAGAGCTTTAACTCTACATACTTCAAACTCGGCTCAGACACTCAAACTGATCTGCAGCTATATGCTATATCTTTTCAGACTGATCGGACTTACGGTTTTCCTACAAATGACGATCAAAACTCGGAAAAACTCCCATTGACTTAACATTGGGCATTCTAAAAAAATTCAAACTCACCAACCGACAAAAATTTTAATCTAAATCCCTTGAAAACTAATTCAAACTGCCATTCTATATATATTAGCCAATGAAACTCATTTAAACTAATAAACTCTAATCTCATACACTTATAAACTAATTAACTTAAATTTAATAACTAATTAACTAATAAACTCATGAATTCATAGACTTATGAACTCTTAAACTCATAAATTAATAAACTCTGAACTCTAAACTCATTTAAACTTATAAACTCTAAACTCAAAAACTTGTACACTTATAAACTCTAAACTCATAAACTCAGAGTGTGTGTGTGTGTGTGTGTGTGTGTGTGTGTATCTATCTACCGCTCTGAATACCATAGCAACCACCCAGAACACCCTAGCAACCACCTAGCAACCACCCAGAACACCCTAGCAACCACCCAAAAGACCCTAGCAACCACCCAAAAGACCCTAGCAACCACCCAAAATATCCTAGCAACCACCCAGAACACCCTAGCAACCACCTAGCAACCACCCAAAACACCCTAGCAACCGCCTAGCAACCACCCAAAAGACCCTAGCAACCACCCAAAATACCCTAGCAACACCATAGCAACCACACAAAACATCCTAGTAACCACCCATAACACCCTAGCAACCGCCTAGCAACCACCCAGAACACCCTAGCAACCACCCAAAACACCCTAGCAACCACCAAAAATACCCTAGCAACACCATAGCAACCACACAAAACATCCTAGTAACCACCCATAACACCCTAGCAACCGCCTAGCAACCACCCAGAACACCCTAGCAACCACCCAAAATATCCTAGCAACCGCCTAGCAACCACCCAGAATACCTTAGCAACCACCCAAAACACCCTAGCAACCACCCAGAACACCCTAGCAACCGCCTAGCAACCACCCAGAATACCATAGCAACCACCCAAAAGACCCTAGCAACCGCCTAGCAACCACCCAGAATACCCTAGCAACCACCCAAATCACCCTAGCAACCACCCAGAACACCCTAGCAACCGCCTAGCAACCACCCAAAAGACCCTAGCAACCGCCTAGCAACCACCCAAAACACCCTAGCAACCACCCAGAACACCCTAGCAACCGCCTAGCAACCACCCAGAATACCCTAGCAACCACCCAAAAGACCCTAGCAACCACCCAAAATACCCTAGCAACCACCCAAAAGACCCTAGCAACCACCTAGCAACCACCCAGAATATCCTAGCAACCACCCAAAACACCCTAGCAACCACCCAAAAGACCCTAGCAACCACCTAGCAACCACCCAGAATATCCTAGCAACCACCCAAAACACCCTAGCAACCACCCAAAAGACCCTAGCAACCGCCTAGCAACCACCCAAAAGACCCTAGCAACCACCCTGAATACCCTAGCAACCGCCTAGCAACCACCCAAAAGACCATAGCAACCACCCAAAATACCCTAGCAACCACCCAGAATACCCTAGCAACCACCCAAAATACCCTAGCAACCACCTAGCAACCACCCAAAAGACCCTAGCAACCACCCTAAATATCCTAGCAACCGCATAGCAACCACCCAGAATACCCTAGCAACCACCCAAAACACCCTAGCAACCACCCAGAACACCCTAGCAACCGCCTAGCAACCACCCAAAAGACCCTAGCAACCACCCAAAATATCCTAGCAACCACCCAGAATACCCTAGCAACCACCCAAAACACCCTAGCAACCACCCATAACACCCTAGCAACCACCCAAAAGACCCTAGCAACCACCCAGGACACCCTAGCAACCACCTAGCAACCAACCAGAACACCCTAGCAATTGCCCAAAACACCCTAGAAACACCATAGCGACCACCCATAACATCCTAGCAACCGCCTATCAAAAAACTTTACGGTCCAAACTTTCTCAAGCCAACTTAAAGTTTGTCTCGACGAACTTTCGCATCTAGTTAGTGGTGCTTTTTCAAAGCACCACTAGTGTTATTGTCACTCATACTTATTATTAGTGGTGCTTTTCAAAGCAACACTATTGTTATCCTCCATACTTATTATTATTCTTCTTATTATTATTATTCTGGACAAAAGTTTGGCGCGTAACTCGTCCCGCACCGTTTGTCACAGACCCATGAATGAGGTGTCAAATCGACCAGCGTATTGAGGAGAGGTGTGCTATGACTTTTATAAGCGATCGGGGGTACGGTGTTCGCCCCAGGGGCGAAAAAGCGGCCGAAAAATCCCATAGACTTAACATTGCGACGAACTTTGATGACTCGTAGCTCTGAGTGAGGATTTCGCAGAAACGTGTGATTTGCCACATTTGAAGAGGCTGACAGGCTCTGTAAGAACATACCTCACAATGGGGTAAAAGTTGCACCCCTGGGGGGCAGGAGCTGCCCAAAGTTTCCCATTGACTTACTATGGTGTAGGACGGCCCATGAAATGGGCCGTCCTACACCATAGCATGTGTTTTTCCTACTATGGTAAATTACATAAGGTTTTTGTATTGAACGTAGCTCTGGATCACAGTGTCATAGAGACAAGGGGGCAGGCTCATTTTACTCAGACGACCAATCAGTCTCTCAGGATCATTGTGAAGCTATCAAGCCACGCCCTAGCAACCATTTAGAGCACCTTAGCAACAAGTTCCATAGACTTCCATTGAAAGAGATCAAAGGGATATCTCTGGACTGAATTGTCATAGAAACATGAGGGTGGTCTCATTTGACTCGGGGCAGCAAACAGCCAATCATGAATCACCTCAACACTTCCTAGCCCATCCCTAGCAACCATTGTCGAGCACCTTAGCAACAAAAATCCAAAGAGGGATATCTTCCATTCTGAATGTCACAGAGGCATGGGAGTTGGTTTATATCATTCATACTGACAAGCAGCCTTTGGAGTTTCATGACTGGCAGCTGCCAAGCCACTCCCTAGCAACCAAATAGAGTACCCTAGAAACCAAAATCCAGAGAGGGATATCTTCCATTCTGTATGTCACAGAGGCATGGGAGTTGGTTTATATCATTCATACTGACAAGCAGCCTTTGGACTTTCATGTTTGGCAGCTGCCAAGCCACACCCTAGCAACCAAACAGAGTACCCTAGCAACCAAAATCCAAAGAAGGATATCTTCCATTCTGAATGTCACAGAGGCATGGGAGTTGGTTTATATCATTCATAGTGACAAGAAGCCTTTGCAGTTTAATCATTGGCAGTTGTCAAGCAACTCCATAGCAACCAAACAGAGTACCCTAGCAACCAAAATCCAAAGAGGGATATCTTCCATTCTGAATGTCACAGAGGCATGGGAGTTGGTTTATATAATTAATACTGACAAGCAGCCTTTGGAATTTCATGATTGGCAGCTGCTAAGCCACTCCCTAGCAACCAAACCGAGTACCCTAGCAACCAAAATCCAAAGAGGGATATCTTCCGTTCTGAATGTCACAGAGGCATGGGAGTTGGTTTATATCATTCATAGTGGCAAGAAGCCTTTGGAGTTTCATCATTGGCAGCTGCCTAGCAACTCCATAGCAACCAAACAGAGTACCCTAGCAACCAAAATCCAAAGAGGGATATCTTCCATTCTGAATGTCACAGAGGCATGGGAGTTGGTTTGTATCATTCATACTGACAAGAAGCCTTTGGAGTTTCATCATTGGCAGCTGCCTAGCAACTCCATAGCAACCAAACAGAGTACCCTAGCAACCAAAATCAAAAGAGGGATATCTTCCATTCTGAATGTCACCGAGGCATGGGAGTTGGTTTATATCATTCATAGTGACAAGAAGCCTTTGCAGTTTCATCATTGGCAGCTGCCAAGCAACTCCATAGCAACCAAACAGAGTACCCTAGCAACCAAAGTCCAAAGAGGAATATCTTCCATTCTGAATGTCACAGAGGCATGGGAGTTGGTTTATATCATTCATACTGACAAGCAGCCTTTGGAGTTTCATGATTGGCAGCTGCCAAACCACTCCCTAGCAACCAAACAGAGTACCCTAGCAACCGTTTATCAAGACCCATGTCTTTTCATCAGAACATCGTATAGAGATGGGGTTTGGCTCTTTTGTTTCGTTTGGGAAACAGTCTGTAAAATATCACCACGGTTACTGTGTATTCACACCATAGCAACCGTTTAGAGCCACCTAGCAACCATATTGAAACATATAGAAGCCATATTTCAGCTCCACAACATCGTACAGACATGGTTGTTGGCTCGTATGCAATCATGTACAACACCCTAGCAACCGAGTGGTGAGTTTTGCCACTGCAAGCACCACTTCACATTTTCTTCAGGAAATGTACATTCTAGTTCTTATTATTATTATTCTTCCACACAAAAGTTTGGCGCGAAACTCGCCCCGCACCGTTTGTCACAGACCCCTGAGTGAGGTGTCAAATCGACCGGCTCATTGAGGAGAGGTGTGCTATGACTTTTCTAAGCGATCGGGTGTACGATGTTCGCACAGCGGACGAAAAAGCGGCCAAAAAAGTCCCATTGACTTTACATGGGGAGTTCTAAAAACATTTGAATCCCAACTGCCGTTTTCACACACACCACTCCAAAGGGCCTGACACCCCTGCGTTTCTCTCCCTCTCTCTCTCCCTCAGAGGATTTATATTTTCAAGCAGCCAATAAGTAATGGCCTAAAATCTTGATAGCCACACCCTAGCAACCAGTTACAGCACCCTAGCAACCACTAAGAGCTCCCTAGCAACCACCCTAAACCAATAAAAAACATTTATTTGTATTTTTTTTATTTTTAAAGCAATATCACACTCGTAGCCTTGCGATATCGCTCCATGCTTGTGTCTATACGGCCCCGTTATTAAAGATTTTAAGAACTCTATAAAAAGGCCTAGCAACCACCCAGAACACCCTAGCAACTGCCTAGCAACACCATAGCAACCACCCAGAACACCCTGCAACCACCTAGCAAAGCCCTAGAAACCACCAATAATACCCTAGCAACCGCCTAGCAACCACCCAGAACACCTTAGCAACTGCCTAGCAACACCATAGCAACCACCCAGAACACCCTAGCAACCACCTGGCAACAGCATCTTTTGCTAAAAACATGCTAGCAACATGCTAATCAAGCTAGCATCATGCTAGCATCATGCTAATCAGGCTAGCATCATGCTAGCAAAATGCTAATCATGCTAGCATCATGCTACCATCATGCTAATTAAGCTAGCATCATGCTAGCAACATGCTAATCAAGCTAGCATAATGCTAGCAACATGCTAATCATGTTAGCATCTAGCTAAAAACATGCTAGCAAAATGATAATCATGCTAGCATCTTGTTAAAAGCATGCTAGCATCATGCTAATCAGGTTAGCATCATGCTAGCATCATGCTAATCATGCTAGCATCATGCTACCAACAAGTTAATTAGGCTAGCATCATGCTAGCAACATGCTAATCATGTTAGCAACATGCTAATCAAGCTAGCATAATGCTAGCAACATGCTAGTTATGTTAGCATCTAGCTAAAAACATGCTAGCAAAAATGCTAATCATGCTAGCATCTTGTTAAAAGCATGCTAGAAACATGCTAGTCATGCTAGCATCATCCTGCCAACATACTAATCATGCTAACAACATGCTAATCATGCTAGCATCATTCTAACAACATGTTAATCATAGTAAATCATGCTGGAATGTGGTAAATCGTAGTAAATAATCTTAGAAACATGGTAAATCGTGATAAATGATGCTAAAACGTGGTATATCATGGTATCACAACATGCTAATCTTGCTAGCATCATTCTAACAACATGTTAATCATAGTAAATCATGCTGGAATATGGTATATCATGGTATCACAACATTTCAATTGTGTTAGCATCTGCCCAGTGACGAATTTTGCCACTGCAAGCACCACTTCACATTTTCTTCAGGAAATGTACATTCTAGTGTTGTGATTACTATTCACCTAGACAAAACTTCGGCGCGTAACTCGCCCCACACCGTTTGTCACAGACCCTTGAATGAGGTGTCAAATCGACCGGTTTATTGAGGAGAGGTGTGCTATGACTTTAATAAGCAATCGGGTGTACGATGTTCGTCTGGCAGGCGAAAAATTAGCCGAAAAATGTCCCATAGACTTAACATAGGCACAAAATTTGCAAAATCATATCTTTGGCTCAGAAGGTCATAGAGCCTTGGGGTTGGGCTCTTTTGATTCGTCCTATCCAGCAGCCAAAAAGTAGTGACATAACAACTTCATAGCCACGCCCTAGCAATCAGTTACAGGCCCCTAGCAACCATTGAACAACATTTACAAGCCATATCTCAGCAACAAAACATTGTAAAAACACAGAATTGGGCATTTTTTGACCCAGACCTGCAAATACTCTTTAAATATTACCCCATAAACTGTATAAACAAACCTTAGCAATGATTTGGAGTACCTTAGCAACCGTACAAACACATGAATGAGCTATATCTCAGCACCAGAACATCGTATAGAAATGGGGGTGTGTTTGGTTGTTTTGGTTGGGAAACCAGTCTGTAAATATCATCATGGTAACTGTGTAACCACACCTTAGCAACCGTTTAAAGCTACCTAGCAACCATATGGCAACATATAGAAGCCATATTTCAGCTCCACAACATCGTACAGACATGGTTGTTGGCTCGTATGCAATCATGTACAACACCCTAGCATCCGAGTGGCGAATTTTGCCACTGCAAGCACCACTTCACATTTTCTTCAGGAAATGTACATTCTAGTTATTATTATTATTCTTCTTACTAAAACTGTTGACTCAAACTCGCCCTAGAGCTTTAACTCTACATACTCCAAACTTGGCTCAGACACTCAAACTGATCTGCAGCTATATGCTATATATTTTCAGACTGATCGGACTTACGGTTTTCCTACAAATGACGATCAAAACTCGGAAAAACTCCCATTGACTTAACATTGGGCATTCTAAAAAAATTCAAACTCACCAACCGACAAAAATTCAAATCTAAATCCCTTGAAAACTAAATCAAACTGCCATTCTATATATATTAGCCAATGAAACTCATTTAAACTAATAAACTCTAATCTTATACACTTATAAACTAATTAACTTAAATTTAATAACTAATTAACTAATAAACTCATGAATTCATATACTTATGAACTCTTAAACTCATAAATTAATAAACTCTGAACTCTTAAACTCATTTAAACTTAGAAACTCTAAACTCAAAAACTTGTACACTTATAAACTCATCAATTTATACACTTATAAATTCTAAACTCATAAACTCTGAGTGTGTGTGTGTGTGTGTGTGTGTGTGTGTGTGTGTGTGTGTGTGTCTGAGTGTCTGAGTGAGTGTGTGAGCGAGGTAGTCTGTTTGAGTGTGTGTTTGAGTGTGTGTGTGTGTGTGTGTGTGTGTGTGTATATATCTATCTAACTTATTTATCTATCTATCTCTCTGTCATAAACTTCAAACTACTTTAAACTTTAAACCAATTTAAACTTCTTAAGTTTAAAGCTCCCAGCTCCCAAGCAACTCCATAGCAACCAAACTTGAGTATCCTAGCAACCGTTTTGCAAGACCTATATCTCTGTATCAGAACATCGTATAGAGGTGAGGTTTGGCTCTTTTGACTCATGCTAGCAAACAGCACTTTCAACATGCTACACATGCTAGCAGTGAATAGCTACATGCTAATAACGATTAGTTAAGTAAGAACTCTATAAAAACTCCATAGTAACCATCTGTGACAACTACCAACCACCTAGTAACACCATATCAACCGTTCTGAATACCATAGCAACCACCCAGAACACCCTAGCAACCACCCAGAACACCCTAGCAACCACCTAGCAACCACTCAGAACACCCTAGCAACCACCCAAAAGACCCTAGCAACCACCCAGAACACCCTAGCAACCGCCTAGCAACCACCCAAAAGACCCTAGCAACCACCCAAAAGACCCTAGCAACCACCCAAAATATCCTAACAACCACCCAGAATACCCTAGCAACCACCCAAAACACCCTAGCAACCACCCAGAACACCCTAGCAACCGCCTAGCAACCACCCAAAAGACCCTAGCAACCACCTAGCAACCACCCAAAAATCCCCTAGCAACCACCCAGAACACCCTAGCAACCGCCTAGCAACCACCCAAAATACCCTAGCAACCGCCTAGCAACCACCCAAAAGACCCTAGCAACCACCCTAAATATCCTAGCAACCGCATAGCAACCACCCAGAATGCCCTAGCAACCACCCAAAACACCCTAGCAACCACCCAGAACACCCTAGCAACCGCCTAGCAACCACCCAAAAGACCCTAGCAACCACCCAAAATATCCTAGCAACCGCCTAGCAACCACCCAGAATACCCTAGCAACCACCCAGAATACCATAGCAACCACCCAGAACACCCTAGCAACCGCCTAGCAACCACCCAAAAGACCCTAGCAACCACCCAAAATATCCTAGCAACCACCCAGAATACCCTAGCAACCACCCAAAACACCCTAGCAACCACCCAGAACACCCTAGCAACCGCCTAGCAACCACCCAAAAGACCCTAGCAACCACCTAGCAACCACCCAAAAATCCCCTAGCAACCACCCAGAACACCCTAGCAACCGCCTAGCAACCACCCAAAATACCCTAGCAACCACCCTAAATATCCTATCAACCGCATAGCAACCACCCAGAATGCCCTAGCAACCACCCAAAACACCCTAGCAACCACCCAGAACACCCTAGCAACCGCCTAGCAACCACCCAAAAGACCCTAGCAACCACCCAAAATATCCTAGCAACCGCCTAGCAACCACCCAGAATACCCTAGCAACCACCCAGAATACCATAGCAACCACCCAGAACACCTGAGCAACCGCCCTAAATACCCTAGCAACACCCTAGCAACCACCCAGAACACCCTAGCAACCGCCTAGCAACCACCCAAAATACCCTAGCAACCACCCAAAAGACCCTAGCAACCACCCAGGACACCCTAGCAACCACCTAGCAACCACCCAGAACACCCTAGCAACCTCCCAAAATACCCTAGCAACATCCTAGCAACCGCCTAGCAAAAAATGTTCTGCTCCAAACTTTCTCAAGCCAACTTAAAGTTTGTCTCGACGAACTTTCGCATCTAGTTAAGTTGGCTTGAGAAAGCCAACATATTGAAATCCTATTTAAACTTATTAAGTTGGCTTGAGAAAGCCAACATATTGAAATCCTATTTAAACTTATTAAGTTGGCTTGAGAAAGCCAACATATTGAAATCCTATTTAAACTTATTATTAATATTATTATTATTATTATTCTTCTGTGAATAACTGTTGACTCAAACTCGCCCTAGAGCTTTAACTCTACATACTCCAAACTCGGCTCAGACACTCAAACTGATCTGAAGTTAGTTGCTTTATCTTTTCAGACTGATTGGACTTACGGTTTTCCTACAAATGACGATCAAAACTCGGAAAAACTCCCATTGACTTAACATTGGGCATTCTAAAAAAATTCAAACTCACCAACCGACAAAAATTCAAATCTAAATCCCTTGAAAACTAAACCAAACTGCCATTCTATATATATTAGCCAATGAAACTCATTTAAACTAAAAAACTCTAATCTCATACACTTATAAACTAATTAACTTAAATTTAATAACTAATTAACTAATAAACTCATGAATTCATAGACTTATGAACTCTTAAACTCATAAATTAATAAACTCTGAACTCTAAACTCATTTAAACTTATAAACTCTAAACTCAAAAACTTGTACACTTATAAACTCATCAATTTATACACTTATAAACTCTAAACTCATAAACTCTGAGTGTGTGTGTGTGTGTGTGTATCTATCTATCTACCGCTCTGAATACCATAGCAACCACCCAGAACACCCTAGCAACCACCTAGCAACCACCCAGAACACCCCAGCAACCACCCAAAAGACCCTAGCAACCACCCAAAATATCCTAGCAACCGCCTAGCAACCACCCATAATACCCTAGCAACCACCCAAAACACCCTAGCAACCGCCTAGCAACCACCCAAAAGACCCTAGCAACCACCCAAAATACCCTAGCAACCGCCTAGCAACCACCCAAAAGACCCTAGCAACCACCCAAAATAGCCTAGCAACCACCCAAAATACCCTAGCAACCACCCAAAAGACCCTAGCAACCGCCTAGCAACCACCCAGAATACCCTAGCAACCACCCAAAACACCCTAGCAACCACCCAGAACACCCTAGCAACCGCCTAGCAACCACCCAAAAGACCCTAGCAACCACCCAAAAGACCCTAGCAACCGCCTAGCAACCACCCAGAATACCCTAGCAACCACCCAAAACACACTAGCAACCACCCAGAACACCATAGCAACCGCCTAGCAACCACCCAGAATACCCTAGCAACCACCCAAAACACCCTAGCAACCACCCAGAACACCCTAGCAACCGCCTAGCAACCACCCAAAACACTCTAGCAACCACCAAAAAGACCCTAGCAACCGCCTAGCAACCACCCAGAATACCCTAGCAACCACCCAAAACACCCTAGCAACCACCAAAAAGACCCTAGCAACTGCCTAGCAACCACCCAAAAGACCCTAGCAACCACCCAAAACACCCTAGCAACCACCTAGCAACCACCCAAAAGACCCTAGCAACCACCCAAAAGACCTTAGCAACCACCCAAAACACCCTAGCAACCGCCCAGCAACCACCCAGAACACCCTAGCAACCACCCAAAACACCCTAACAACCACCCAAAATACCCTAGAAACCACCCAAAACACCCTAGCAACCACCCAAAACACCCTAGCAACCACCCAGAACACCCTAGCAACCGCCTAGCAACCACCCAAAAGACCCTAGCAACCACCCAAAATATCCTAGCAACCGCCTAGCAACCACCCAGAATACCCTAGCAACCACCCAAAACACCCTAGCAACCACCCAAAATACCCTAGCAACCACCCAAAATACCCTAGCAACCACCCAGAACACCCTAGCAACCTCCCAAAATATCCTAGCAAGACCATAGCAACCACCCATAACATCCTAGCAACCGCCTAGCAAAAAACATTCTGGTCCAAACTTTCTCAAGCCAACTTAAAGTTTGTCTCGACGAACTTTCGCATCTAGTTATTATTATTCTTCTTACTAAAACTGTTGACTCAAACTCGCCCTAGAGCTTTAACTCTACATACTTCAAACTCGGCTCAGACACTCAAACTGATCTGCAGCTATATGCTATATCTTTTCAGACTGATCGGACTTACGGTTTTCCTACAAATGACGATCAAAACTCGGAAAAACTCCCATTGACTTAACATTGGGCATTCTAAAAAAATTCAAACTCACCAACCGACAAAAATTTAAATCTAAATCCCTTGAAAACTAATTCAAACTGCCATTCTATATATATTAGCCAATGAAACTCATTTAAACTAAAAAACTCTAATCTCATACACTTATAAACTAATTAACTTAAATTTAATAACTAATTAACTAATAAACTCATGAATTCATAGACTTATGAACTCTTAAACTCATAAATTAATAAACTCTGAACTCTAAACTCATTTAAACTTATAAACTCTAAACTCAAAAACTTGTACACTTATAAACTCATCAATTTATACACTTATAAACTCTAAACTCATAAACTCTGAGTGTGTGTGTGTGTGTGTGTGTGTCTGAGTGTCTGAGTGAGTGTGTGAGCGAGGTAGTCTGTTTGAGTGTGTGTGTGTGTGTGTGTGTGTGTGTGTGTGTGTGTGTGTGTGTGTGTATCTATCTATCTACCGCTCTGAATACCATAGCAACCACCCAGAACACCCTAGCAACCACCCAGAACACCCTAGCAACCACCCAAAAGACCCTAGCAACCACCCAAAATATCCTAGCAACCACCCAGAACACCATAGCAACCACCCAAAACACCCTAGCAACCACCCAAAATACCCTAGCAACACCATAGCAACCACACAAAACATCCTAGTAACCACCCATAACACCCTAGCAACCGCCTAGCAACCAGCCAGAACACCCTAGCAACCACCCAAAAGACCATAGCAACCATCCAAAAGACCCTAGCAACCGCCTAGCAACCACCCAGAATACCCTAGCAACCACCCAAAACACCCTAGCAACCACCCAGAACACCCTAGCAACCGCCTAGCAACCACCCAGAATACCCTAGCAACCACCCAAAACACCCTAGCAACCACCCAGAACACCATAGCAACCGCCTAGCAACCACCCAAAAGACACTAGCAACCACCCAAAAGACCCTAGCAACCACCCAGAACACCCTAGCAACCGCCTAGCAACCACCCAAAAGACCCTAGCAACCACCCAAAACACCCTAGCAACCACCCAAAATACCCTAGCAACACCATAGCAACCACACAAAACATCCTAGTAACCACCCATAACACCCTAGCAACCGCCTAGCAACCACCCAGAACACCCTAGCAACCGCCTTGCAACCACCCAAAAGACCCTAGCAACCACCCAAAATACCCTAGCAACACCATAGCAACCACCCAAAAGACCCTAGCAACCACCCAAAACAACCTAGCAACCACCCAAAAGACCCTAGCAACCACCCAAAAGACCCTAGCAACCACCCAAAATACCCTAGCAACACCATAGCAACCACACAAAACATCCTAGTAACCACCCATAACACCCTAGCAACCGCCTAGCAACCACCCAGAACACCCTAGCAACCACCCAAAACACCCTAGCAACCACCCAGAACACCCTAGCAACCGCCTAGCAACCACCCAAAAGACCCTAGCAACCACCCAAAAGACCCTAGCAACCACCCCAAAATACCTTAGCAACCACCCAAAATACCCTAGCAACCGCCTAGCAACCACCCAAAAGACCCTAGCAACCACCCTAAATATCCTAGCAACCGCATAGCAACCACCCAGAATACCCTAGCAACCACCCAAAACACCCTAGCAACCACCCATAACACCCTAGCAACCGCCTAGCAACCACCCAAAAGACCCTAGCAACCACCCAAAATATCCTAGCAACCGCCTAGCAACCACCCAGAATACCCTAGCAACCACCCAAAACACCCTAGCAACCACCCAAAATACCCTAGCAACCACCCAAAAGACCCTAGCAACCACCCAGAACACCCTAGCAACCTCCCAAAATATCCTAGCAACACCATAGCAACCACCCATAACATCCTAGCAACCGCCTAGCAAAAAACGTTCTGGTCCAAACTTTCTCAAGCCAACTTAAAGTTTGTCTCGACGAACTTTCGCATCTAGTTAAGTTGGCTTGAGAAAGCCAACATATTGAAATCCTATTTAAACTTATTATTAATATTATTAAGTTGGCTTGAGAAAGCCAACATATTGAAATCCTATTTAAACTTATTATTATTATTATTCTTCTTACTAAAACTGTTGACTCAAACTCGCCCTAGAGCTTTAACTCTACATACTTCAAACTCGGCTCAGACACTCAAACTGATCTGCAGCTATATGCTATATCTTTTCAGACTGATCGGACTTACGGTTTTCCTACAAATGACGATCAAAACTCGGAAAAACTCCCATTGACTTAACATTGGGCATTCTAAAAAAATTCAAACTCACCAACCGACAAAAATTTAAATCTAAATCCCTTGAAAACTAATTCAAACTGCCATTCTATATATATTAGCCAATGAAACTCATTTAAACTAAAAAACTCTAATCTCATACACATATAAACTAATTAACTTAAATTTAATAACTAATTAACTAATAAACTCATGAATTCATAGACTTATGAACTCTTAAACTCATAAATTAATAAACTCTGAACTCTAAACTCATTTAAACTTATAAACTCTAAACTCAAAAACTTGTACACTTATAAACTCATCAATTTATACACTTATAAACTCTAAACTCATAAACTCTGAGTGTGTGTGTGTGTGTGTGTGTGTGTGTGTGTGTATCTATCTATCTACCGCTCTGAATACCATAGCAACCACCCAGAACACCCTAGCAACCACCCAGAACACCCTAGCAACCACCCAAAAGACCCTAGCAACCACCCAAAATATCCTAGCAACCACCCAGAACACCATAGCAACCACCCAAAACACCCTAGCAACCACCCAAAATGCCCTAGCAACACCATAGCAACCACACAAAACATCCTAGTAACCACCCATAACACCCTAGCAACCGCCTAGCAACCAGCCAGAACACCCTAGCAACCACCCAAAAGACCCTAGCAACCACCCAGAACACCCTAGCAACCGCCTAGCAACCACCCAGAATACCCTAGCAACCACCCAAAACACCCTAGCAACCACCCAGAACACCATAGCAACCGCCTAGCAACCACCCAAAAGACCCTAGCAACCGCCTAGCAACCACCCAGAATACCCTAGCAACCACCCAAAACACCCTAGCAACCACCCAAAAGACCCTAGCAACCGCCTAGCAACCACCCAAAAGACCCTAGCAACCACCCAAAACACCCTAGCAACCGCCTAGCAACCACCCAAAAGACCCTAGCAACCACCCAGAACACCCTAGCAACCGCCTAGCAACCACCCAAAAGACCCTAGCAACCACCCAAAATACCCTAGCAACCACCCAGAACACCCTAGCAACCGCCTAGCAACCACCCAGAAGACCCTAGCAACCACCTAGCAACCACCCAAAAGACCCTAGCAACCACCCAAAACACCCTAGCAACCACCCAGAACACCCTAGCAACCGCCTAGCAACCACCCAAAAGACCCTAGCAACCACCCAGGACACCCTAGCAACCACCCAGAACACCCTAGCAACCACCCAAAAGACCCTAGCAACCACCAAAAATATCCTAGCAACCGCCTAGCAACCACCCAGAATACCCTAGCAACCACCCAAAAAACCCTAGCAACCACCCAGAACACCCTAGCAACCGCCTAGCAACCACCTAAAAGACCCTAGCAACCACCTAGCAACCACCCAAAAGACCCTAGCAACCACCCAGGACACCCTAGCAACCACCTAGCAACCACCCAGAACACCCTAGCAACCTCCCAAAATACCCTAGGAACACCATAGCAACCACCCATAAAATCCTAGCAACCGCCTAGCAAAAAACGTTCTGGTCCAAACTTTCTCAAGCCAACTTAAAGTTTGTCTCGACGAACTTTCGCATCTAGTTATTATTATTATTCTTCTGTGAATAACTGTTGACTCAAACTCGCCCTAGAGCTTTAACTCTACATACTCCAAACTCGGCTCAGACACTCAAACTGATCTGAAGTTAGTTGCTTTATCTTTTCAGACTGATCGGACTTACGGTTTTCCTACAAATGACGATCAAAACTCGGAAAAACTCCCATTGACTTAACATTGGGCATTCTAAAAAAATTCAAACTCACCAACCGACAAAAATTCAAATCTAAATCCCTTGAAAACTAAACCAAACTGCCATTCTATATATATTAGCCAATGAAACTCATTTAAACTAAAAAACTCTAATCTCATACACTTATAAACTAATTAACTTAAATTTAATAACTAATTAACTAATAAACTCATGAATTCATAGACTTATGAACTCTTAAACTCATAAATTAATAAACTCTGAACTCTAAACTCATTTAAACTTATAAACTCTAAACTCAAAAACTTGTACACTTATAAACTCATCAATTTATACACTTATAAACTCTAAACTCATAAACTCTGAGTGTGTGTGTGTGTGTGTGTATCTATCTATCTACCGCTCTGAATACCATAGCAACCACCCAGAACACCCTAGCAACCACCTAGCAACCACCCAGAACACCCTAGCAACCACCCAAAAGACCCTAGCAACCACCCAAAATATCCTAGCAACCGCCTAGCAACCACCCATAATACCCTAGCAACCACCCAAAACACCCTAGCAACCGCCTAGCAACCACCCAAAAGACCCTAGCAACCACCCAAAATACCCTAGCAACCGCCTAGCAACCACCCAAAAGACCCTAGCAACCACCCAAAATAGCCTAGCAACCACCCAAAATACCCTAGCAACCACCCAAAATACCCTAGCAACCGCCTAGCAACCACCCAGAATACCCTAGCAACCACCCAGAACAACCTAGCAACCGCCTAGCAACCACCCAAAAGACCCTAGCAACCGCCTAGCAACCACCCAGAATACCCTAGCAACCACCCAAAACACCCTAGCAACCACCCAGAACACCCTAGCAACCGCCTAGCAACCACCCAAAAGACCCTAGCAACCACCCAAAAGACCCTAGCAACCGCCTAGCAACCACCCAGAATACCCTAGCAACCACCCAAAACACACTAGCAACCACCCAGAACACCATAGCAACCGCCTAGCAACCACCCAGAATACCCTAGCAACCACCCAAAACACCCTAGCAACCACCCAGAACACCCTAGCAACCGCCTAGCAACCACCCAAAACACCCTAGCAACCACCAAAAAGACCCTAGCAACCGCCTAGCAACCACCCAGAATACCCTAGCAACCACCCAAAACACCCTAGCAACCACCAAAAAGACCCTAGCAACTGCCTAGCAACCACCCAAAAGACCCTAGCAACCACCCAAAACACCCTAGGAACCACCTAGCAACCACCCAAAAGACCCTAGCAACCACCCAAAAGACCCTAGCAACCACCCAAAACACCCTAGCAACCGCCCAGCAACCACCCAGAACACCCTAGCAACCACCCAAAACACCCTAACAACCACCCAAAATACCCTAGAAACCACCCAAAACACCCTAGCAACCACCCAAAACACCCTAGCAACCACCCAGAACACCCTAGCAACCGCCTAGCAAAAAACTTTCCGGTCCAAACTTTCTCAAGCCAACTTAAAGTTTGTCTCGACGAACTTTCGCATCTAGTTATTATTATTATTCTTCTTACTAAAACTGTTGACTCAAACTCGCCCTAGAGCTTTAACTCTACATACTTCAAACTCGGCTCAGACACTCAAACTGATCTGCAGCTATATGCTATATCTTTTCAGACTGATCGGACTTATGGTTTTCCTACAAATGACGATCAAAACTCGGAAAAACTCCCATTGACTTAACATTGGGCATTCTAAAAAAATTCAAACTCACCAACCGACAAAAATTCAAATCTAAATCCCTTGAAAACTAAACCAAACTGCCATTCTATATATATTAGCCAATGAAACTCATTTAAACTAAAAAAACTCTAATCTCATACACTTATAAACTAATTAACTTAAATGTAATAACTAATTAACTAATAAACTCATGAATTCATAGACTTATGAACTCTTAAACTCATAAATTAATAAACTCTGAACTCTAAACTCATTTAAACTTATAAACTCTAAACTCAAAAACTTGTACACTTATAAACTCATCAATTTATACACTTATAAACTCTAAACTCATAAACTCTGAGTGTGTGTGTGTGTGTGTGTGTGTGTCTGAGTGAGTGAGTGTGTGTGTGTGTGTGTGTGTGTGTGTGTGTGTGTGTGTCTGAGTGAGTGTGAGTGTGTGTGTGTGTGTGTGTGTGTGTGTGTGTGTGTGTGTCTGAGTGTGTCTGTGTGTGTGTGTGTGTGTGTGTGTGTGTGTGTGTGTGTGTGTGTGTGTGTGTCTGAGTGAGTGTGTGTGTCTGAGTGAGTGTGTGTGTGTGTGTGTGTGTGTGTGTGTATCTATCTATCTACCGCTCTGAATACCATAGCAACCACCCAGAACACCCTAGCAACCACCTAGCAACCACCCAGAACACCCTAGCAACCACCCAAAAGACCCTAGCAACCACCCAAAATATCCTAGCAACCAACCAAAAGACCCTAGCAACCACCCAAAACACCCTAGCAACCGCCTAGCAACCACCCAAAAGACCCTAGCAACCACCCAAAAGACCCTAGCAACACCATAGCAACCAAACAAAACATCCTAGTAACCACCCATAACACCCTAGCAACCGCCTAGCAACCACCCAGAACACCCTAGCAACCACCCAAAATACCCTAGCAACACCATAGCAACCACACAAAACATCCTAGTAACCACCCATAACACCCTAGCAACCGCCTAGCAACCACCCAGAACACCCTAGCAACCACCCAAAATATCCTAGCAACCGCCTAGCAACCACCCAGAATACCCTAGCAACCACCCAGAACACCCTAGCAACCACCTAGCAACCACACAAAAGACCCTAGCAACCACCCAAAATATCCTAGCAACCACCCAGAACACCCTAGCAACCGCCTAGCAACCACCCAAAAGACCCTAGCAACCACCCAGAATACCCTAGCAACCGCCTAGCAACCACCCAAAAGACCCTAGCAACCACCCAGAACACCCTAGCAACCGCCTAGCAACCACCCAAAATACCCTAGCAACCACCCAAAACACCCTAGCAACCACCCAGAACACCCTAGCAACCGCCTAGCAACCACCCAGAATACCCTAGCAACCACCCAAAACACCCTAGCAACCACCCAGAACACCATAGCAACCGCCTAGCAACCACCCAAAAGACCCTAGCAACCGCCTAGCAACCACCCAGAATACCCTAGCAACCACCCAAAACACCCTAGCAACCACCCAAAAGACCCTAGCAACCGCCTAGCAACCACCCAAAAGACCCTAGCAACCACCCAAAACACCCTAGCAACCGCCTAGCAACCACGCAAAAGACCCTAGCAACCACCCAAAACACCCTAGCAACCACCCAGAACACCATAGCAACCACCCAAAAGACCCTAGCAACCGCCTAGCAACCACCCAGAATACCCTAGCAACCACCCAAAACACCCTAGCAACCGCCTAGCAACCACCCAAAAGACCCTAGCAACCGCCTAGCAACCACCCAAAAGACCCTAGCAACCACCCAAAACACTCTAGCAACCGCCTAGCAACCACCCAAAAGACCCTAGCAACCACCCAGAACACCCTAGCAACCGCCTAGCAACCACCCAAAAGACCCTAACAACCACCCAAAAGAACCTAGCAACCACCCAAAATATCCTAGCAACCACCCAGAATACCCTAGCAACCACCCAAAACACCCTAGCAACCACCCAAAAGACCCTAGCAACCACCCAAAATATCCTAGCAACCACCCAGAATACCCTAGCAACCACCCAAAAGACCCTAGCAACCACCCAGAATACCCTAGCAACCACCCAAAACACCCTAGCAACCACCCAGAACACCCTAGCAACCGCCTAGCAACCACCCAAAAGACCCTAGCAACCACCTAGCAACCACCCAAAAGACCCTAGAAACAACCTAGCAACCACCCAGAACACCCTAGCAACCACCTAGCAACCACCCAGAGCACCCTAGCAACCACCCAGGACACCCTAGCAACCGCCTAGCAACCACCCAAAAGACCCTAGCAACCACCCAGGACACCCTAGCAACCACCTAGCAACCACCCAGAGCACCCTAGCAACCTCCCAAAATACCCTAGCAACACCATAGCAACATCCTAGCAACCGCCTAGCAAAAAACGTTCTGGTCCAAACTTTCTCAAGCCAACTTAAAGTTTGTCTCGACGAACTTTCGCATCTAGTTATGTTGGCTTGAGAAAGCCAATATATTGAAATCCTATTTAAACTTATTAAGTTGGCTTGAGAAAGCCAACATATTGAAATCCTATTTAAACTTATTATTATTATTAATATTATTATTATTATTCTTCTGTGGAAACTATTGACTCAAACTCGCCCTAGAGCTTTAACTCTACATACTCCAAACTCGGCTCAGACACTCAAACTGATCTGAAGTTTTATGCTATATCTTTTCAGACTGATCGGACTTACGGTTTTCCTACAAATGACGATCAAAACTCGGAAAAAGTCCCATTGACTTAACATTGGGCATTCTAAAAAAATTCAAACTCACCAACCGACAAAAATTCAAATCTAAATCCCTTGAAAACTAAATCAAACTGCCATTCTATATATATTAGCCAATGAAACTCATTTAAACTAATAAACTCTAATTTCATACACTTATAAACTAATTAACTTAAATTGAATAACTAATTAACTAATAAACTCATGAATTCATAGACTTATGAACTCTTAAACTCATAAATTAATAAACTCTGAACTCTAAACTCATTTAAACTTATAAACTCTAAACTCAAAAACTTGTACACTTATAAACTCATCAATTTATACACTTATAAACTCTAAACTCATAAACTCTGAGTGTGTGAGTGTGTGTGTGTGTGTGTGTGTATCTATCTATCTACCGCTCTGAATACCATAGCAACCACCCAGAACACCCTAGCAACCACCTAGCAACCACCCAGAACACCCTAGCAACCACCCAAAATATCCTAGCAACCACCCAAAAGACCCTAGCAACCACCCAAAACACCCTAGCAACCGCCTAGCAACCACCTTAAAAGACCATAGCAACCACCCAAAACACCCTAGCAACCACCCAAAACACCCTAGCAACCGCCTAGCAACCACCCAAAAGACCCTAGCAACCACCCAAAATACCCTAGCAACACCATAGCAACCACACAAAACATCCTAGTAACCACCCAAAACACCCTAGCAACCGCCTAGCAACCACCCAAAAGACCCTAGCAACCACCCAAAATACCCTAGCAACACCATAGCAACCACACAAAACATCCTAGTAACCACCCATAACACCCTAGCAACCGCCTAGCAACCACCCAGAACACCCTAGCAACCACCCAAAACACCCTAGCAACCACCCAAAATATCCTAGCAACCGCCTAGCAACCACCCAGAATACCCTAGCAACCACCCAAAACACCCTAGCAACCACCCAAAACACCCTAGCAACCGCCTAGCAACCACCCAAAAGACCCTAGCAACCACCCAGAATACCATAGCAACCACCCAAAATACCCTAGCAACCGCCTAGCAACCACCCAAAAGACCCTAGCAACCACCCAAAATAGCCTAGCAACCACCCAGAATACCCTAGCAACCACCCAAAATACCCTAGCAACCGCCTAGCAACCACCCAGAATACCATAGCAACCACCCAAAATACCCTAGCAACCGCCTAGCAACCACCCAAAAGACCCTAGCAACCACCCAAAATAGCCTAGCAACCACCCAAAACACCCTAGCAACCACCCAGAAAACCCTAGCAACCGCCTAGCAACCACCCAAAAGACCCTAGCAACCACCCAAATTATCCTAGCAACCGCCTAGCAACCACCCAGAATACCCTAACAACCACCCAAAACACCCTAGCAACCACCCAGAACACCCTAGCAACCGCCTAGCAACCACCCAAAATACCCTAGCAACCACCCAGAACACCCTAGCAACCTCCCAAAATACCCTAGCAACACCATAGCAACATCCTAGCAACCGCCTAGCAAAAAACGTTCTGGTCCAAACTTTCTCAAGCCAACTTAAAGTTTGTCTCGACGAACTTTCGCATCTAGTTAAGTTGGCTTGAGAGAGCCAACATATTGAAATCCTATTTAAACTTATTATTATTATTAATATTATTATTATTATTCTTCTGTGAAAAACTATTGACTCAAACTCGCCCTAGAGCTTTAACTCTACATACTCCAAACTCGGCTCAGACACTCAAACTGATCTGAAGTTTTATGCTATATCTTTTCAGACTGATCGGACTTACGGTTTTCCTACAAATGACGATCAAAACTCGGAAAAAGTCCCATTGACTTAACATTGGGCATTCTAAAAAAATTCAAACTCACCAACCGACAAAAATTCAAATCTAAATCCCTTGAAAACTAAATCAAACTGCCATTCTATATATATTAGCCAATGAAACTCATTTAAACTAATAAACTCTAATTTCATACACTTATAAACTAATTAACTTAAATTGAATAACTAATTAACTAATAAACTCATGAATTCATAGACTTATGAACTCTTAAACTCATAAATTAATAAACTCTGAACTCTAAACTCATTTAAACTTATAAACTCTAAACTCAAAAACTTGTACACTTATAAACTCATCAATTTATACACTTATAAACTCTAAACTCATAAACTCTGAGTGTGTGAGTGTGTGTGTGTGTGTGTGTGTGTGTGTGTGTGTCTGAGTGAGTGTGTGTGTGTGTGTGTGTGTGTGTGTGTGTCTGAGTGTGTCTGAGTGTGTGTGTGTGTGTGTGTGTGTGTGTGTGTGTGTGTGTGTGTGTGTGTGTGTGTGTGTGTGTGTGTGTGTGTGTGTGTGTCTGAGTGAGTGTGTGTGTCTGAGTGAGTGTGTGTGTGTGTGTGTGTGTGTGTGTGTGTGTGTGTGTGTATCTATCTATCTACCGCTCTGAATACCATAGCAACCACCCAGAACACCCTAGCAACCACCTAGCAACCACCCAGAACACCCTAGCAACCACCCAAAAGACCCTAGCAACCACCCAAAATATCCTAGGAACCACCCAAAAGACCCTAGCAACCACCCAAAACACCCTAGCAACCGCCTAGCAACCACCCAAAAGACCATAGCAACCACCCAAAACACCCTAGCAACCACCCAAAACACCCTAGCAACCGCCTAGCAACCACCCAAAAGACCCTAGCAACCACCCAAAATACCCTAGCAACACCATAGCAACCACACAAAACATCCTAGTAACCACCCAAAACACCCTAGCAACCGCCTAGCAACCACCCAAAAGACCCTAGCAACCACCCAAAATATCCTAGCAACCACCCAAAAGACCCTAGCAACCACCCAAAACACCCTAGCAACCGCCTAGCAACCACCCAAAAGACCATAGCAACCACCCAAAACACCCTAGCAACCACCCAAAACACCCTAGCAACCGCCTAGCAACCACCCAAAAGACCCTAGCAACCACCCAAAATACCCTAGCAACACCATAGCAACCACACAAAACATCCTAGTAACCACCCAAAACACCCTAGCAACCGCCTAGCAACCACCCAAAAGATCCTAGCAACCACCCAAAATACCCTAGCAACCACCCAGAACACCCTAGCAACCACCCAAAACACCCTAGCAACCACCCAAAATATCCTAGCAACCGCCTAGCAACCACCCAGAATACCCTAGCAACCACCCAAAACACCCTAGCAACCACCCAAAACACCCTAGCAACCGCCTAGCAACCACCCAAAAGACCCTAGCAACCACCCAGAATACCATAGCAACCACCCAAAATACCCTAGCAACCGCCTAGCAACCACCCAAAAGACCCTAGCAACCACCCAAAATAGCCTAGCAACCACCCAGAATACCCTAGCAACCACCCAAAATACCCTAGCAACCGCCTAGCAACCACCCAAAAGACCCTAGCAACCACCCTAAATATCCTAGCAACCGCCTAGCAACCACCCAAAAGACCCTAGCAACCACCCAAAACACCCTAGCAACCGCCTAGCAACCACCCAAAAGACCATAGCAACCACCCAAAACACCCTAGCAACCACCCAAAACACCCTAGCAACCGCCTAGCAACCACCCAAAAGACCCTAGCAACCACCCAAAATACCCTAGCAACACCATAGCAACCACACAAAACATCCTAGTAACCACCCAAAACACCCTAGCAACCGCCTAGCAACCACCCAAAAGATCCTAGCAACCACCCAAAATACCCTAGCAACCACCCAGAACACCCTAGCAACCACCCAAAACACCCTAGCAACCACCCAAAATATCCTAGCAACCGCCTAGCAACCACCCAGAATACCCTAGCAACCACCCAAAACACCCTAGCAACCACCCAAAACACCCTAGCAACCGCCTAGCAACCACCCAAAAGACCCTAGCAACCACCCAGAATACCATAGCAACCACCCAAAATACCCTAGCAACCGCCTAGCAACCACCCAAAAGACCCTAGCAACCACCCAAAATAGCCTAGCAACCACCCAGAATACCCTAGCAACCACCCAAAATACCCTAGCAACCGCCTAGCAACCACCCAAAAGACCCTAGCAACCACCCTAAATATCCTAGCAACCGCATAGCAAACACCCAGAACACCCTAGCAACCACCCAAAACACCCTAGCAACCACCCAGAACACCCTAGCAACCGCCTAGCAACCACCCAAAAGACCCTAGCAACCACCCAAAATATCCTAGCAACCGCCTAGCAACCACCCAGAATACCCTAGCAACCACCCAAAACACCCTAGCAACCACCCAAAACACCCTAGCAACCACCCAGAACACCCTAGCAACCGCCTAGCAACCACCCAAAATACCCTAGCAACCACCCAAAAGACCCTAGCAACCACCCAAAAGACCCTAGCAACCACCCAGGACACCCTAGCAACCACCTAGCAACCACCCAGAACACCCTAGCAACCTCCCAAAATACCCTAGCAACACCATAGCAACATCCTAGCAACCGCCTAGCAAAAAACGTTCTGCTCCAAACTTTCTCAAGCCAACTTAAAGTTTGTCTCGACGAACTTTCGCATCTAGTTATTATTATTATTCTTCTGTACAAAACTATTGACTCAAACTCGCCCTAGAGCTTTAACTCTACATACTCCAAACTCGGCTCAGACACTCAAACTGATCTGAAGTTTTATGCTATATCTTTTCAGACTGATCGGACTTACGGTTTTCCTACAAATGACGATCAAAACTCGGAAAAACTCCCATTGACTTAACATTGGGCATTCTAAAAAAATTCAAACTCACCAACCGACAAAAATTCAAATCTAAATCCCTTGAAAACTAAATCAAACTGCCATTCTATATATATTAGCCAATGAAACTCATTTAAACTAATAAACTCTAATTTCATACACTTATAAACTAATTAACTTAAATTTAATAACTAATTAACTAATAAACTCATGAATTCATAGACTTATGAACTCTTAAACTCATAAATTAATAAACTCTGAACTCTAAACTCATTTAAACTTATAAACTCTAAACTCAAAAACTTGTACACTTATAAACTCATCAATTTATACACTTATAAACTCTAAACTCATAAACTCTGAGTGTGTGAGTGTGTGTGTGTGTGTGTGTGTATCTATCTATCTACCGCTCTGAATACCATAGCAACCACCCAGAACACCCTAGCAACCACCTAGCAACCACCCAGAACACCCTAGCAACCACCCAAAATATCCTAGCAACCACCCAAAAGACCCTAGCAACCACCCAAAACACCCTAGCAACCGCCTAGCAACCACCTTAAAAGACCATAGCAACCACCCAAAACACCCTAGCAACCACCCAAAACACCCTAGCAACCGCCTAGCAACCACCCAAAAGACCCTAGCAACCACCCAAAATACCCTAGCAACACCATAGCAACCACACAAAACATCCTAGTAACCACCCAAAACACCCTAGCAACCGCCTAGCAACCACCCAAAAGACCCTAGCAACCACCCAAAATACCCTAGCAACACCATAGCAACCACACAAAACATCCTAGTAACCACCCATAACACCCTAGCAACCGCCTAGCAACCACCCAGAACACCCTAGCAACCACCCAAAACACCCTAGCAACCACCCAAAATATCCTAGCAACCGCCTAGCAACCACCCAGAATACCCTAGCAACCACCCAAAACACCCTAGCAACCACCCAAAACACCCTAGCAACCGCCTAGCAACCACCCAAAAGACCCTAGCAACCACCCAGAATACCATAGCAACCACCCAAAATACCCTAGCAACCGCCTAGCAACCACCCAAAAGACCCTAGCAACCACCCAAAATAGCCTAGCAACCACCCAGAATACCCTAGCAACCACCCAAAATACCCTAGCAACCGCCTAGCAACCACCCAGAATACCATAGCAACCACCCAAAATACCCTAGCAACCGCCTAGCAACCACCCAAAAGACCCTAGCAACCACCCAAAATAGCCTAGCAACCACCCAAAACACCCTAGCAACCACCCAGAAAACCCTAGCAACCGCCTAGCAACCACCCAAAAGACCCTAGCAACCACCCAAATTATCCTAGCAACCGCCTAGCAACCACCCAGAATACCCTAACAACCACCCAAAACACCCTAGCAACCACCCAGAACACCCTAGCAACCGCCTAGCAACCACCCAAAATACCCTAGCAACCACCCAGAACACCCTAGCAACCTCCCAAAATACCCTAGCAACACCATAGCAACATCCTAGCAACCGCCTAGCAAAAAACGTTCTGGTCCAAACTTTCTCAAGCCAACTTAAAGTTTGTCTCGACGAACTTTCGCATCTAGTTATTATTATTATTCTTCTGTACAAAACTATTGACTCAAACTCGCCCTAGAGCTTTAACTCTACATACTCCAAACTCGGCTCAGACACTCAAACTGATCTGAAGTTTTATGCTATATCTTTTCAGACTGATCGGACTTACGGTTTTCCTACAAATGACGATCAAAACTCGGAAAAACTCCCATTGACTTAACATTGGGCATTCTAAAAAAATTCAAACTCACCAACCGACAAAAATTCAAATCTAAATCCCTTGAAAACTAAATCAAACTGCCATTCTATATATATTAGCCAATGAAACTCATTTAAACTAATAAACTCTAATTTCATACACTTATAAACTAATTAACTTAAATTTAATAACTAATTAACTAATAAACTCATGAATTCATAGACTTATGAACTCTTAAACTCATAAATTAATAAACTCTGAACTCTAAACTCATTTAAACTTATAAACTCTAAACTCAAAAACGTGTACACTTATAAACTCATCAATTTATACACTTATAAACTCTAAACTCATAAACTCTGAGTGTGTGTGTGTGTGTGTGTGTGTGTCTGAGTGAGTGAGTGAGTGTGTGTGTGTGTGTGTGTGTGTGTGTGTGTGTGTGTGTCTGAGTGAGTGTGTGTGTGTGTGTGTGTGTGTGTGTGTGTGTGTGTGTGTGTGTGTGTGTGTGTGTGTGTGTCTGAGTGTGTCTGTGTGTGTGTGTGTGTGTGTGTGTGTGTGTGTGTGTGTGTGTCTGAGTGAGTGTGTGTGTGTGTGTGTGTGTGTGTGTGTGTGTGTGCGTGTGTGTGTGTATCTATCTATCTACCGCTCTGAATACCATAGCAACCACCCAGAACACCCTAGCAACCACCTAGCAACCACCCAAAAGACCCTAGCAACCACCCAAAATATCCTAGCAACCACCCAAAAGACCCTAGCAACCACCCAAAACACCCTAGCAACCGCCTAGCAACCACCCAAAAGACCCTAGCAACCACCCAAAACACCCTAGCAACCACCCAAAATACCCTAGCAACACCATAGCAACCACACAAAACATCCTAGTAACCACCCATAACACCCTAGCAACCGCCTAGCAACCACCCAGAACTACCTAGCAACCACCCAAAACACCCTAGCAACCACCCATAATACCCTAGCAACCACCCAAAACACCCTAGCAACCACCCAGAACACCCTAGCAACCGCCTAGCAACCACCCAAAAGACCCTAGCAACCACCCAAAATACCCTAGCAACCGCCTAGCAACCAACCAAAAGACCCTAGCAACCACCCAAAAGACCCTAGCAACCACCCAAAATACCCTAGCAACCGCCTAGCAACCACCCAAAAGACCCTAGCAACCACCCAAAATACCCTAGCAACACCATAGCAACCACACAAAACATCCTAGTAACCACCCATAACACCCTAGCAACCGCCTAGCAACCACCCAGAACACCCTAGCAACCACCCAAAAGACCCTAGCAACCACCCAGAATACCCTAGCAACCACCCAAAAGACCCTAGCAACCACCCAAAAGACCCTAGCAACCGCCTAGCAACCACCCAGAATACCCTAGCAACCACCCAAAACACCCTAGCAACCACCCAGAACACCCTAGCAACCGCCTAGCAACCACCCAGAATACCCTAGCAACCACCCAAAACACCCTAGCAACCACCCAGAACACCCTAGCAACCGCCTAGCAACCACCCAGAATACCCTAGCAACCACCCAAAACACCCTAGCAACCACCCAGAACACCATAGCAACCGCCTAGCAACCACCCAAAAGACCCTAGCAACCGCCTAGCAACCACCCAGAATACCCTAGCAACCACCCAAAAGACCCTAGCAACCGCCTAGCAACCACCCAAAAGACCCTAGCAACCACCCAGAACACCCTAGCAACCGCCTAGCAACCACCCAAAAGACCCTAGCAACCACCCAAAAGACCCTAGCAACCACCCAAAAGACCCTAGCAACCACCCAGAATACCCTAGCAACCACCCAAAACACCCTAGCAACCACCCAGAACACCCTAGCAACCGCCTAGCAACCACCCAAAAGACCCTAGCAACCACCCAAAACACCCTAGCAACCACCCATAACACCCTAGCAACCGCCTAGCAACCACCCAGAACACCCTAGCAACCACCCAAAAGACCCTAGCAACCACCTAGCAACCACCCAGAAGACCCTAGCAATCACCCAAAAGACCCTAGCAACCACCCAGGACACCCTAGCAACCACCTAGCAACCACCCAGAACACCCTAGCAACCTCCCAAAATACCCTAGCAACACCATAGCAACATCCTAGCAACCGCCTAGCAAAAAACGTTCTGCTCCAAACTTTCTCAAGCCAACATAAAGTTTGTCTCGACGAACTTTCGCATCTAGTTATTATTATTATTCTTCTTACTAAAACTGTTGACTCAAACTCGCCCTAGAGCTTTAACTCTACATACTTCAAACTCGGCTCAGACACTCAAACTGATCTGCAGCTATATGCTATATCTTTTCAGACTGATCGGACTTACGGTTTTCCTACAAATGACGATCAAAACTCGGAAAAACTCCCATTGACTTAACATTGGGCATTCTAAAAAAATTCAAACTCACCAACCGACAAAAATTCAAATCTAAATCCCTTGAAAACTAAACCAAACTGCCATTCTATATATATTAGCCAATGAAACTCATTTAAACTAAAAAACTCTAATCTCATACACTTATAAACTAATTAACTTAAATTTAATAACTAATTAACTAATAAACTCATGAATTCATAGACTTATGAACTCTTAAACTCATAAATTAATAAACTCTGAACTCTAAACTCATTTAAACTTATAAACTCTAAACTCAAAAACTTGTACACTTATAAACTCATCAATTTATACACTTATAAACTCATAAACTCTGAGTGTGTGTGTGTGTGTGTGTGTGTGTGTGTGTGTGTGTGTGTGTGTCTGAGTGAGTGTGTGAGCGAGGTAGTCTGTTTGAGTGTGTGTGTGTGTGTGTGTGTGTGTGTGTGTGTATCTATCTATCTACCGCTCTGAATACCATAGCAACCACCCAGAACACCCTAGCAACCACCCAGAACACCTTAGCAACCACCCAAAAGACCCTAGCAACCACCCAAAATATCCTAGCAACCACCCAGAACACCCTAGCAACCACCTAGCAACCACCCAAAACACCCTAGAAACCACCCAAAAGACCCTAGCAACCACCCAAAATACCCTAGCAACACCATAGCAACCACACAAAACATCCTAGTAACCACCCATAACACCCTAGCAACCGCCTAGCAACCACCCAGAACACCCTAGCAACCACCCAAAACACCCTAGCAACCACCCAAAATACCCTAGCAACACCATAGCAACCACAAAAAACATCCTAGTAACCACCCATAACACCCTAGCAACCACCCAGAACACCCTAGCAACCACCCAAAAGACCCTAGCAACCGCCTAGCAACCACCCAGAATACCCTAGCAACCACCCAAAACACCCTAGCAACCGCCTAGCAACCACCCAGAATACCCTAGCAACCACCCAAAACACCCTAGCAACCACCCAGAACACCATAGCAACCGCCTAGCAACCACCCAAAAGACCCTAGCAACCGCCTAGCAACCACCCAGAATACCCTAGCAACCACCCAAAACACCCTAGCAACCACCCAAAAGACCCTAGCAACCACCCAAAAGACCCTAGCAACCGCCTAGCAACCACCCAAAAGACCCTAGCAACCGCCTAGCAACCACCCAAAAGACCCTAGCAACCACCCAGAACACCCTAGCAACCGCCTAGCAACCACCCAAAAGACCCTAGCAACCACCCAAAATATCCTAGCAACCACCCAGAATACCCTAGCAACCACCCAGAATACCCTAGCAACCACCCAAAACACCCTAGCAACCACCCAGAACACCCTAGCAACCGCCTAGCAACCACCCAAAAGACCCTAGCAACCACCTAGCAACCACCCAAAAGACCCTAGCAACCACCCAAAAGACCCTAGCAACCACCCAGAACACCCTAGCAACCGCCTAGCAACCACCCAAAAGACCCTAGCAACCACCCAGGACACCCTAGCAACCACCTAACAACCACCCAGAAGACCCTAGCAACCACCCAAAATATCCTAGCAACCGCCTAGCAACCACCCAGAATACCCTAGCAACCACCCAAAAAACCCTAGCAACCACCCAGAACACCCTAGCAGCCGCCTAGCAACCACCCAAAATACCCTAGCAACCACCCAAAAGACCCTAGCAACCACCCAGGACACCCTAGCAACCACCTAGCAACCACCCAGAACACCCTAGCAACCTCCCAAAATACCCTAGGAACACCATAGCAACCACCCATAAAATCCTAGCAACCGCCTAGCAAAAAACGTTCTGGTCCAAACTTTCTCAAGCCAACTTAAAGTTTGTCTCGACGAACTTTCGCATCTAGTTAGTGGTGCTTTTCAAAGCAACACTATTGTTATCCTCCATACTTATTATTATTCTTATTATTATTATTATTCTGGACAAAAGTTTGGCGCGTAACTCGTCCCGCACCGTTTGTCACAGACCCATGAATGAGGTGTCAAATCGACCAGCGTATTGAGGAGAGGTGTGCTATGACTTTTATAAGCGATCGGGGGTACGGTGTTCGCCCCAGGGGCGAAAAAGCGGCCGAAAAATCCCATAGACTTAACATTGCGACGAACTTTGATGACTCGTAGCTCTGAGTGAGGATTTCGCAGAAACGTGTGATTTGCCACATTTGAAGAGGCTGACAGGCTCTGTAAGAACATACCTCACAATGGGGTAAAAGTTGCACCCCTGGGGGGCAGGAGCTGCCCAAAGTTTCCCATTGACTTACTATGGTGTAGGACGGCCCATGAAATGGGCCGTCCTACACCATAGCATGTGTTTTTCCTACTATGGTAAATTACATAAGGTTTTTGTATTGAACGTAGCTCTGGATCACAGTGTCATAGAGACAAGGGGGCAGGCTCATTTTACTCAGACGACCAATCAGTCTCTCAGGATCATTGTGAAGCTATCAAGCCACGCCCTAGCAACCATTTAGAGCACCTTAGCAACAAGTTCCATAGACTTCCATTGAAAGAGATCAAAGGGATATCTCTGGACTGAATTGTCATAGAAACATGAGGGTGGTCTCATTTGACTCGGGGCAGCAAACAGCCAATCATGAATCACCTCAACACTTCCTAGCCCATCCCTAGCAACCATTGTCGAGCACCTTAGCAACAAAAATCCAAAGAGGGATATCTTCCATTCTGAATGTCACAGAGGCATGGGAGTTGGTTTATATCATTCATACTGACAAGCAGCCTTTGGAGTTTCATGACTGGCAGCTGCCAAGCCACTCCCTAGCAACCAAATAGAGTACCCTAGAAACCAAAATCCAGAGAGGGATATCTTCCATTCTGTATGTCACAGAGGCATGGGAGTTGGTTTATATCATTCATACTGACAAGCAGCCTTTGGACTTTCATGTTTGGCAGCTGCCAAGCCACACCCTAGCAACCAAACAGAGTACCCTAGCAACCAAAATCCAAAGAAGGATATCTTCCATTCTGAATGTCACAGAGGCATGGGAGTTGGTTTATATCATTCATAGTGACAAGAAGCCTTTGCAGTTTAATCATTGGCAGTTGTCAAGCAACTCCATAGCAACCAAACAGAGTACCCTAGCAACCAAAATCCAAAGAGGGATATCTTCCATTCTGAATGTCACAGAGGCATGGGAGTTGGTTTATATAATTAATACTGACAAGCAGCCTTTGGAATTTCATGATTGGCAGCTGCTAAGCCACTCCCTAGCAACCAAACCGAGTACCCTAGCAACCAAAATCCAAAGAGGGATATCTTCCGTTCTGAATGTCACAGAGGCATGGGAGTTGGTTTATATCATTCATAGTGGCAAGAAGCCTTTGGAGTTTCATCATTGGCAGCTGCCTAGCAACTCCATAGCAACCAAACAGAGTACCCTAGCAACCAAAATCCAAAGAGGGATATCTTCCATTCTGAATGTCACAGAGGCATGGGAGTTGGTTTGTATCATTCATACTGACAAGAAGCCTTTGGAGTTTCATCATTGGCAGCTGCCTAGCAACTCCATAGCAACCAAACAGAGTACCCTAGCAACCAAAATCAAAAGAGGGATATCTTCCATTCTGAATGTCACCGAGGCATGGGAGTTGGTTTATATCATTCATAGTGACAAGAAGCCTTTGCAGTTTCATCATTGGCAGCTGCCAAGCAACTCCATAGCAACCAAACAGAGTACCCTAGCAACCAAAGTCCAAAGAGGAATATCTTCCATTCTGAATGTCACAGAGGCATGGGAGTTGGTTTATATCATTCATACTGACAAGCAGCCTTTGGAGTTTCATGATTGGCAGCTGCCAAACCACTCCCTAGCAACCAAACAGAGTACCCTAGCAACCGTTTATCAAGACCCATGTCTTTTCATCAGAACATCGTATAGAGATGGGGTTTGGCTCTTTTGTTTCGTTTGGGAAACAGTCTGTAAAATATCACCACGGTTACTGTGTATTCACACCATAGCAACCGTTTAGAGCCACCTAGCAACCATATTGAAACATATAGAAGCCATATTTCAGCTCCACAACATCGTACAGACATGGTTGTTGGCTCGTATGCAATCATGTACAACACCCTAGCAACCGAGTGGTGAGTTTTGCCACTGCAAGCACCACTTCACATTTTCTTCAGGAAATGTACATTCTAGTTATTATTATTATTATTCTGCCAAAAGTTTGGCGCGTAATGCGCCCCGCACCGTTTGTCACAGACCCCTGAGTGAGGTGTCAAAACGAGCGGCTCATTGAGGAGAGGTGTGCTATATCTTTTCTAAGCGATCGGGTGTACGATGTTAGCACAGCGGACGAAAAAGCGGCCAAAAAAGTCCCATTGACTTTACATGGGGAGTTCTAAAAACATTTGAATCCCAACTGCCGTTTTCACACACACCACTCCAAAGGGCCTGACACCCCTGCGTTTCTCTCCCTCTCTCTCTCCCTCAGAGGATTTATATTATCGAGCAGCCAATAAGTAATGGCCTAAAATCTTCATAGCCACACCCTAGCAACCAGTTACAGCACCCTAGCAACCACTCTGAGCTCCCTAGCAACCACCCTAAACTAATAAATAATATAAAAACATTTTTTTTTACATTTTTTAAAGCAATATCACACTCGTAGCCTTGCAATATTGCTCCATGCTTGTGCCTATTCGGCCATAGGCACGAGGCCGCAGGCCGAGTGCCGTACTGAAGGAACTCGTTATTAAAGATTTTAAGAACTCTATAAAAACTCCATAGTAACCATATTTGACAACTACCAACCACCTAGTAACACCATAGCAACTACCAAAAATACCTTAGCAACCACCCTGAAAACCCTAGCAACGTCTAGAAATGCTCTAGTAACCACCAAAAAACTCTAGCAACCACCCAGAACACCCTAGCAACTGCCTAGCAACCACCCAGAACACCTAGCAAAATGCCTAGTAACCACCCAGAACGCCTAGCAACCACCCAGAACACCCTAGCAACTGCCTAGCAACGCCCTACCATCCACCCAGAATACCATAGCAACTGCCTAGCAACACCATAGCAACCACCTAGCAATGCCCTAGCAACTGCCTAGCAACCACCAAGAATACCCTAGCAACTGCCTAGCAACCACCCAGAACACCTTAGCAACTGCCTAGCAACACCATAGCAACCACCCAGAAAACCCTAGCAACCACCTGGCAAAAGCATCTTGCTAAAAACATGCTAGCAACATACTAATCATGCTAGCATCATGCTAGCAACATGTTAATTAAGCTAGCATCATGCTAATAATGCTAGCATCATGCTAGCAACATGCTAATCAAGCTAGCATAATGCTAGCAACATGCTAATCAAGCTAGCATAATGCTAGCAACATGCTAATAATGTTAGCATCTAGCTAAAAACATGCTAGCAAAATGCTAATCATGTTAGCATTAAGCTACCAACATGCTAATCAAGCTAGCATTATGATAATCAAGCTAGCAAAATGCTAATAATGCTAGCATTATGCTAGCAACATGCTAATCAAGCTAGCATCATGCTAGCAACATGCTAATCAAGCTAGCATAATGCTAGCAACATGCTAATCAAGCTAGCATAATACTAGCAACATGCTAATCAAGCTAGCAACATGCTAATAATGTTAGCATCTAGCTAAAAACATGCTAGCAACATGCTAATCATGCTAACATCAAGCTACCAACATGCTAATCAAGCTAGCATCATGCTAACATAATGCTAATCATGCTAGCATTATGCTACAAATATGCTAATTAAGCTAGCACAATGCTATTCAAGCTAGCATCAGGCTAACAACATGTTAATCAAGCTAGCATAATGCTAGCAACATGCTAATCATGCTAGCAACATGCTAATCATGTTAGCATCTAGCTAAAAACATACTAGCATCATTTTAACAACATGTTAATCACAGTAAATCATGCTGGAATGTGGTAAATCGTAGTAAATCATCTTAGAAACATGGTAAATCGTGGTAAATAATGCTAAAACGTGGTATATCATGGTATCACAACATGTTAATTGTGTTAGCATCTGCCCAGTGGCGAATTTTGCCACGGCAAGCACCACTTCACATTTTCTTCAGGAAATGTACATTCTAGTTAGTGGTGCTTTTTCAAAGCACCACTAGTGTTATTGTCACTCATACTTATTATTATTCTTATTATTCCACACAAAGTTTGGCGCGTAACTTGCCCCGCACCGTTTGTCACAGACCCCTGAGTGAGGTGTCAAATCGAGCGGCTCATTGAGGAGAGGTGTGCTATGACTTTTCTAAGCGATCGGGTGTACGATGTTCGCACAGCGAACGAAAAAGCGGCCAAAAAAGTCCCATTGACTTAACATGGGGAGTTCTAAAAACATTTGAATCCCAACTGCCGTTTTCACACACACCACTCCAAAGGGCCTGACACCCCTGCGTTTCTCTCCCTCTCTCTCTCCCTCAGAGGATTTATATTATCAAGCAGCCAATAAGTAATGGCCTAAAATCTTCATAGCCACACCCTAGCAACCAGTTACAGCACCCTAGCAACCACTCTGAGCTCCCTAGCAACCACCCTAAACCAATAAAAAACATTTATTTGTATTTTTTTTATTTTTAAAGCAATATCACACTCGTAGCCTTGCGATATCGCTCCATGCTTGTGTCCATACGGCCCCGTTATTAAAGATTTTAAGAACTCTATAAAAAGGCCTAGCAACCACCCAGAACACCCTAGCAACTGCCTAGCAACACCATAGCAACAACCCAGAACACCCTAGCAACCACCTAGCAAAGCCCTAGCAACCACCAATAATACCCTAGCAACCGCCTAGCAACCACCCAGAACACCTTAGCAACTGCCTATCAACACCATAGCAACCACCCAGAACACCCTAGCAACAACCTGGCAACAGCATCTTGCTAAAAACATGCTAGCGACATGCTAATCAAGCTAGCATCATGCTAGCATCATGCTAATCAGGCTAGCATCATGCTAGCATCATGCTAATCAGGCTAGCATCATGCTAGCATCATGCTAATCAAGCTAGCAACATGCTAATCAAGCTAGCATCATGCTAGCAACATGCTAATCAAGCTAGCACCATGCTAGCAACATGCTAATCAAGCTAGCATCATGCTAACATCATGCTAATCAAACTAGCAACATGCTAATAATGATAGCATTATGCTACCAACATGTTAATCAAGCTAGCATCATGCTAGCATCATGCTAATCAAGCTAGCATTATGCTAGCAACATGCTAATCATGTTAGCATCTAGCTAAAAACATGCTAGCAAACATGCTAATCATGCTAGCATCAAGCTACCAACATGCTAATCAAGCTAGCATCATGCTAACATAATGCTAATCAAGCTAGCATAATGCTAGCAACATGCTAATCAAGCTAGCATCATGCTAGCAACATGCTAATCAAGCTAGCATTATGCTAGAAACATGCTAATCATGTTATCGTCTAGCTAAAAACATGCTAATCATGCTAGCATCAAGCTATCAACATGTTAATCAAGCTAGCATCATGCTAACATAATGCTAATCAAGCTAGCATCATGCTAGCAACATGTTAATCAAGCTAGCATAATGCTAGCAACATGCTAATCATGTTAGCATCTGGCTGAAAACATGTTAGCAAAATGCTAATCATGCTAACATCTTGTAAAAGCATGCTAGCATCATGCTAGCATCATGCTACCAACATGCTAATCATGTTAACAACATGCTAATCATGCTAGCATCATTTTAACAACATGTTAATCATAGTAAATCATGTTGGAATGTGGTAAATCGTAGTAAATCATCTTAGAAACATGGTAAATCGTGGTAAATAATGTTAAAACGTGGTATATCATGGTATCACAACATGTTAATTGTGTTAGCATCTGCCCAGTGGCGAGTTTTGCCACTACAAGCACCACTTCACATTTTCTTCAGGAAATGTACATTCTAGTTATTATTCTTATTTTTATTATTATTATTATTATGGACAAAAGTCTGGCGCGTAATGCGCCCCGCACCGTTTGTCACAGACCCCTGAGTGAGGTGTCAAATCGAGCGGCTCATTGAGGAGAGGTGTGCTATGACTTTTCTAAGCGATCGGGTGTACGATGTTCGCACAGCGGATGAAAAAGCGGCCAAAAAAATCCCATTGACTTTACATGGGGAGTTCTAAAAACATTTGAATCCCAACTGCCGTTTTCACACACACCACTCCAAAGGGCCTGACACCCCTGCGTCTCTCCCTCTCTCTCTCCCTCAGAGGATTTATATTATCAAGCAGCCAATAAGTAATGGCCTAAAATCTTCATAGCCACACCCTAGCAACCAGTTACAGCACCCTAGCAACCACTCTGAGATCCCTAGCAACCACCCTAAACCAATAAATAATATAAAAACATTTTTTTTACATTTTTTAAAGCAATATCACACTCGTAGCCTTGCGATATTGCTCCATGCTTGTGCCTATTCGGCCATAGGCACGAGGCCGCAGGCCGAGTGCCGTACTGAAGGAACTCGTTATTAAAGATTTTAAGAACTCTATAAAAACTCCATAGTAACCATATTTGACAACTACCAACCACCTAGTAACACCATAGCAACTACCAAAAATACCTTAGCAACCACCCTGAACACCCTAGCAACGTCTAGAAATGCTCTATTAACCACCCAAAAACTCTAGCAACCACCCAGAACACCCTAGCAACTGCCTAGCAACCACCCAGAACACCTAGCAACTGCCTAGTAACCACCCAGAACGCCTAGCAACCACCCAGAACACCCTAGCAACTGCCTAGCAACGCCCTAGCATCCACCCAGAATACCATAGCAACTGCCTAGCAACACCATAGCAACCACCCAGAAAACCCTAGCAACCACCACCTGGCAACAGCATCTTGCTAAAAACATGCTAGCAACATACTAATCATGCTAGTATCATGCTAGCAACATGCTAATCAAGCTAGCATCATGCTAATCAAGCTAGCAAAATGCTAATAATGCTAGCATAATGCTACCAACATGCTAATCAAGCTAGCATCATTTTAACAACATGTTTTATCATAGTAAATCATGCTGGAATGTGGTAAATCGTAGTAAATCATCTTAGAAACATGGTAAATCGTGGTAAATAATGCTAAAATGTGGTATATCATGGTATCACAACATGTTAATTGTGTTAGCATCTGCCCAGTGGCGAGTTTTGCCACTGCAAGCACCACTTCACATTTTCTTCAGGAAATGTACATTCTAGTTCTTATTAGTGGTGCTTTTCAAAGCAACACTATTGTTATCCTCCATACTTATTATTATTCTTCTTATTATTATTATTCTGGACAAAAGTTTGGCGCGTAACTCGTCCCGCACCGTTTGTCACAGACCCATGAATGAGGTGTCAAATCGACCAGCGTATTGAGGAGAGGTGTGCTATGACTTTTATAAGCGATCGGGGGTACGGTGTTCGCCCCAGGGGCGAAAAAGCGGCCGAAAAATCCCATAGACTTAACATTGCGACGAACTTTGATGACTCGTAGCTCTGAGTGAGGATTTCGCAGAAACGTGTGATTTGCCACATTTGAAGAGGCTGACAGGCTCTGTAAGAACATACCTCACAATGGGGTAAAAGTTGCACCCCTGGGGGGCAGGAGCTGCCCAAAGTTTCCCATTGACTTACTATGGTGTAGGACGGCCCATGAAATGGGCCGTCCTACACCATAGCATGTGTTTTTCCTACTATGGTAAATTACATAAGGTTTTTGTATTGAACGTAGCTCTGGATCACAGTGTCATAGAGACAAGGGGGCAGGCTCATTTTACTCAGACGACCAATCAGTCTCTCAGGATCATTGTGAAGCTATCAAGCCACGCCCTAGCAACCATTTAGAGCACCTTAGCAACAAGTTCCATAGACTTCCATTGAAAGAGATCAAAGGGATATCTCTGGACTGAATTGTCATAGAAACATGAGGGTGGTCTCATTTGACTCGGGGCAGCAAACAGCCAATCATGAATCACCTCAACACTTCCTAGCCCATCCCTAGCAACCATTGTCGAGCACCTTAGCAACAAAAATCCAAAGAGGGATATCTTCCATTCTGAATGTCACAGAGGCATGGGAGTTGGTTTATATCATTCATACTGACAAGCAGCCTTTGGAGTTTCATGACTGGCAGCTGCCAAGCCACTCCCTAGCAACCAAATAGAGTACCCTAGAAACCAAAATCCAGAGAGGGATATCTTCCATTCTGTATGTCACAGAGGCATGGGAGTTGGTTTATATCATTCATACTGACAAGCAGCCTTTGGACTTTCATGTTTGGCAGCTGCCAAGCCACACCCTAGCAACCAAACAGAGTACCCTAGCAACCAAAATCCAAAGAAGGATATCTTCCATTCTGAATGTCACAGAGGCATGGGAGTTGGTTTATATCATTCATAGTGACAAGAAGCCTTTGCAGTTTAATCATTGGCAGTTGTCAAGCAACTCCATAGCAACCAAACAGAGTACCCTAGCAACCAAAATCCAAAGAGGGATATCTTCCATTCTGAATGTCACAGAGGCATGGGAGTTGGTTTATATAATTAATACTGACAAGCAGCCTTTGGAATTTCATGATTGGCAGCTGCTAAGCCACTCCCTAGCAACCAAACCGAGTACCCTAGCAACCAAAATCCAAAGAGGGATATCTTCCGTTCTGAATGTCACAGAGGCATGGGAGTTGGTTTATATCATTCATAGTGGCAAGAAGCCTTTGGAGTTTCATCATTGGCAGCTGCCTAGCAACTCCATAGCAACCAAACAGAGTACCCTAGCAACCAAAATCCAAAGAGGGATATCTTCCATTCTGAATGTCACAGAGGCATGGGAGTTGGTTTGTATCATTCATACTGACAAGAAGCCTTTGGAGTTTCATCATTGGCAGCTGCCTAGCAACTCCATAGCAACCAAACAGAGTACCCTAGCAACCAAAATCAAAAGAGGGATATCTTCCATTCTGAATGTCACCGAGGCATGGGAGTTGGTTTATATCATTCATAGTGACAAGAAGCCTTTGCAGTTTCATCATTGGCAGCTGCCAAGCAACTCCATAGCAACCAAACAGAGTACCCTAGCAACCAAAGTCCAAAGAGGAATATCTTCCATTCTGAATGTCACAGAGGCATGGGAGTTGGTTTATATCATTCATACTGACAAGCAGCCTTTGGAGTTTCATGATTGGCAGCTGCCAAACCACTCCCTAGCAACCAAACAGAGTACCCTAGCAACCGTTTATCAAGACCCATGTCTTTTCATCAGAACATCGTATAGAGATGGGGTTTGGCTCTTTTGTTTCGTTTGGGAAACAGTCTGTAAAATATCACCACGGTTACTGTGTATTCACACCATAGCAACCGTTTAGAGCCACCTAGCAACCATATTGAAACATATAGAAGCCATATTTCAGCTCCACAACATCGTACAGACATGGTTGTTGGCTCGTATGCAATCATGTACAACACCCTAGCAACCGAGTGGTGAGTTTTGCCACTGCAAGCACCACTTCACATTTTCTTCAGGAAATGTACATTCTAGTTATTATTATTATTCCGGACAAAAGTTTGGCGCGTAACTTGCCCCGCACCGTTTGTCACAGACCCATGAGTGAGGCATCAAATCGACCGGCTCATTGAGGAGAGGTGTGCTATGACTTTTCTAAGCGATCGGGTGTACGATGTTCGCACAGCGGACGAAAAAGCGGCCAAAAAAGTCCCATTGACTTAACATTGGGCATTCTAAAAATATTCAAATCCAAACCGACGTTTTCACACACACAGACTCCAAAAGGGCCTGACACCCCTGCGTCTCTCCCTCTCTCTCTCCCTCAGAGGATTTATATTATCAAGCAACCAATAAGTAATGGCCTAAAATCTTCATAGCCACACCCTAGCAACCAGTTATAGCACCCTAGCAACCACTAAGAGCTCCCTAGCAACCACCCTAAACCAATAAAAAACATTTATTTGTATATATTTTTTTTTAAGCAATATCACACTTGAAGCCTTGCGATATCGCTCCATGCTTGTGCCTATTCGGGCCATAGGCCGTACTGAAGGCACTCATTATTAAAGATTTTAAGAACTCTATAAAAAGGCCTAGCAACCACCCAGAACACCCTAGCAACTGCCTAGCAACACCATAGCAACCACCCAGAACACCCTAGCAACGTTTCTAACTAATATATCTTTCTATCTAATCCATCTTTCTTTCTTTCTAACTAATATATCTTTCTTTCATTCATTCTAACTAATCTATCTTTCTTTTTTTCTTTCTAACTTTCTTTCTAACTAATCAGTCTTTCTTTCATTCTAACTAATCAGTCTTTCTTTCTTTCTTTCTTTCTTTCTTTCTTTCTTTCTTTCTTTCTTTCTTTCTTTCTTTCTAACTAACCAATCCATCTTTCTTTCTTTCTTTCTTTCTTTCTTTCTTTCTAACTATCAATCTTTTTTCTTTCTCTCTTACTTATCTATCTTTCTTTCTAACTAATCAGTCTTTCTTTCTTTCATTCTAACTAATCAGTCTTTCTTTCTTTCATTCTAACTAATCAGTCTTTCTTTCTTTCTTTCTTTCTAACTAATCTATCTTTCTATCTAATCCATCTTTCTTTCTTTCTAACTAATCCATCTTTCTTTCTTTATTTCTTTCTTTCTTTCTTTCATTCTATCTTTCTTTCTTTCTAACTATCAATCTTTTTTCTTACTCTCTTACTTATCTATCTTTCTAACTAATCAGTCTTTCTTTCTTTCATTCTAACTAATCAGTCTTTCTTTCTTTCATTCTAACTAATCAGTCTTTCTTTCTTTCTTTCTTTCTTTCTAACTAATCTATCTTTCTATCTAATCCATCTTTCTTTCTTTCTTTCTTTCTTTCATTCTAACTAATCAGTCTTTCTTTCTTTTTAACTAATCAGTCTTTCTTGCTAACTAATCTATCTTTCTTTCTTTTTAACTAATCCATCTTTCTTTCTTTCTAACTAATATATCTTTCTTTTTAACTAATCCATCTTTCTTTCTATCTAATCCATCTTTCTTTCTAGCTAATCTATCTTTCTTTCTTTTTAACTAATCCATCTTTCTTTCTTTTTAACTAATCCATCTTTCTTTATTTCTAACTAATCCATCTTTCTTTCTTTCTTTCTTTCTTTCTTTCTAACTATCAATCTTTCTTTCTAACTAATCCATCTTTCTTTCTTTCTAACTAACTAACTAATCCATCTTTCTTTCTAACTAATCCATCTTTCTTTCTTACTAATCCATCTTTCTTTCTAACTAACTAATCCACCGTTCATTCTTTCTTTCATTCTAGCTCATCTATCTTTCTTTCTAGCTAATCTATCTTTCTTTCTAACTAATCCACCTTTCTTTCTAACTAATCAGTCTTTCTTTCTTTCATTCTAACTAATCAGTCTTTCTTTCTAATCCGTCTTTCTTTCTTTCTAACTAATCAGTCTTTCTTTCTTTCATTCTAACTAATCAGTCTTTCTTTCTTTCTTTCTAACTAATCTTTCTTTCTTTTTTTCTTTCTTTCTTTCTTTCTTTCCTTCAGTCTTTCTTTCTTTCATTCTAACTAATCAGTCTTTCTTTCTTTTTAACTAATCAGTCTTTCTTGCTACCTAATCCATCTTTCTTTCTTTCTAACTAACTAACTAACTAACTAATACATATTTCTTTCTAACTAATCCATCTTTCTTTCTTACTAATCCATCTTTCTTTCTAACTAACTAATCCACCGTTCATTCTTTCTTTCATTCTAGCAAATCTATCTTTCTTTCTAGCTAATCTATCTTTCTTTCTAACTAATCCACCTTTCTTTCTAACTAATCAGTCTTTCTTTCTTTCATTCTAACTAATCAGTCTTTCTTTCTAATCCATCTTTCTTTCTTTCTAACTAATCAGTCTTTCTTTCTTTCATTCTAACTAATCAGTCTTTCTTTCTTTCTTTCTTTCTTTTTTTCTAACTAATCTTTCTTTCTTTCTTTCATTCTAACTAATCAGTTTTTCTTTCTTTTTAACTAATCAGTCTTTCTTGCTAACTAATCTATCTTTCTTTTTTTAACTAATCCATCTTTCTTTCTTTCTAACTAATATATCTTTCTTTTTAACTAATCCATCTTTCTTTCTATCTAATCCATCTTTCTTTCTAGCTAATCTATCTTTCTTTCTTTTTAACTAATCCATCTTTCTTTATTTCTAACTAATCCATCTTTCTTTATTTCTAACTAATCCATCTTTCTTTCTTTCTTTCTTTCTAACTATCAATCTTTCTTTCTAACTAATCCATCTTTCTTTCTTTCTAACTAACTAATGCATATTTCTTTCTAACTAATCCATCTTTCTTTCTAACTAACTAATCCACCGTTCATTCTTTCTTTCTTTCTTTCTTTCTTTCTTTCTTTCTTTCTTTCTTTCTTTCTTTCTTTCTTTCTTTCTTTCTAACTAATCCATCTTTCTTTCTAACTAACCAATCCATCTTTCTTTCTTTCTAACTAATATATCTTTCTTTCTTTCATTCTAACTAATCTATCTTTCTTTCTTTCTAACTAATCTATCTTTCTATCTAATCCATCTTTCTTTCTAACTAATATATCTTTCTATCTAATCATCTTTCTTTCTTTCTTTCTTTCTAACTAATATATCTTTCTTTCTTTCTTTCATTCTAACTAATCTATCTTTCTTTTTTCTTTCTAACTTTCTTTCTAACTAATCAGTCTTTCTTTCATTCTAACTAATCAGTCTTTCTTTCTTTCTTTCTTTCTTTCTAACTAACCAATCCATCTTTCTTTCTTTCTTTCTTTCTAACTATCAATCTTTTTTCTTTCTCTCTTACTAATCTATCTTTCTTTCTAACTAATCAGTCTTTCTTTCTTTCATTCTAACTAATCAGTCTTTCTTTCTTTCTTTCTTTCTAACTAATCAGTCTTTCTTTCTTTCATTCTAACTAATCAGTCTTTCTTTCTTTCTTTCTAACTAATCTATCTTTCTATCTAATCCATCTTTCTTTCTTTCTAACTAATCAGTCTTTCTTTCTTTCATTCTAACTAATCAGTCTTTCTTTCTTTCTTTCTTTCTTTCTAACTAATCTATCTTTCTATCTAATCCATCTTTCTTTCTTTCTAACTAATCCATCTTTCTTTCTTTCTTTCTTTCTTTCTTTCAGTCTTTCTTTCTTTCATTCTAACTAATCAGTCTTTCTTTCTTTTTAACTAATCAGTCTTTCTTTCTAACTAATATATCTTTCTTTTTAACTAATCCATCTTTCTTTCTATCTAATCCATCTTTCTTTCTAGCTAATCTATCTTTCTTTCTTTTTAACTAATCCATCTTTCTTTATTTCTAACTAATCCATCTTTCTTTATTTCTAACTAATCCATCTTTCTTTCTTTCTTTCTTTCTTTCTAACTATCAATCTTTCTTTCTAACTAATCCATCTTTCTTTCTTTCTAACTAACTAATACATATTTCTTTCTAACTAATCCATCTTTCTTTCTTACTAATCCATCTTTCTTTCTAACTAACTAATCCACCGTTCATTCTTCCTTTTATTCTAGCTAATCTATCTTTCTTTCTAGCTAATCTATCTTTCTTTCTAACTAATCCACCTTTCTTTCTTTCTTTCTTTCTTTCTTTCTTTCTTTCTTTCTAACTATCAATCTTTCTAACTAATCCATCTTTCTTTCTTTCTAACTAACTAATCCATCTTTCTTTCTAACTAATCAATCTTCTTTCTTTCTAACTAACTAATCCACCGTTCATTCTTTCTTTCATTCTAGCTAATCTATCTTTCTTTCTAACTAATCCACCTTTCTTTCTTTCTTTCTTTCTTTCTTTCTTTCTTTCTAACTAATCAGTCTTTCTTTCTTTCATTCTAACTAATCTATTTTTCTTTCTTTCTAACTAATCTGTCAAACTAATCTTTCTAACTAATCTTTCTTTCTTTCTTTCTTTCTTTCTTTCTTTTTAACTAATCAGTCTTTCATGCTAACTAATCTATCTTTCTTTCTTTTTAACTAATCCATCTTTCTTTCTTTCTAACTAATCCACCTTTCTTTCTTTCTTTCTTTCTTTCTAACTATCAATCTTTCTAACTAATCCATCTTTCTTTCTTTCTAACTAATACATCTTTCTTTCTAACTAATCCACCGTTCATTCTTTCTTTCATTCTAGCTAATCTATCTTTCTTTCTAACTAATCCACCTTTCTTTCTTTCTTTCTTTCTTTCTTTCTTTCTTTCTAACTAATCAGTCTTTCTTTCTTTCATTCTAACTAATCTATTTTTCTTTCTTTCTAACTAATCTTTCTTTCTTTCTAACTAATCTGTCTAACTAATCTTTCTAACTAATCTTTCTTTCTTTCTTTCTTTCTTTCTTTCTTTCTTTCTTTCTTTCTTTCTAACTAATCAGTCTTTCTTTCTTTCATTCTAACTAATCTATTTTTCTTTCTTTCTAACTAATCTTTCTTTCTTTCTAACTAATCTTTCTTTCTTTCTTTCTAACTAATCTGTCTAACTAATCTTTCTAACTAATCTTTCTTTCATTCTTTCTAACTAATCTTTCTTTCTAATCTATCTTTCTAACGAATCTTTATTTTTAACTTATCTTTCTTTCTTTCTAACTAATCTATCTTTCTTTCTCTCTTTCTAACTAATCTTTCTTTCTTTTTCTTTCGAACTAATCTTTTTTTTTCTTTTTTTTCTAACTTATCTTTTTTCTTTCTTTCTAACTCATTTATCAATCAAAATTTAAACTACTTTAAACTTCAAACTACTTCAAACTTCTAACTACTTTAAACTTCTAACTACTTTTAACTTCTTCAAACTCTCTGGTCCGGCTTTCTCAAGCCAACTTAAAGTTTGTCTCAACAAACTTTTTTTTCTAGTTATTTTTAATGTGACTCCGCCCACGGAGAGCGCGCGCTATTCAAACGCAAATGACTTAATTTGAAATATGTATGATATAAAATGTATACATTAGTTTTTACAAAGAAAGATTGCACTTGAATTGTTGTTGTAATTGTAACCTTTTTAATAAAAAAATATATTTACAAGGTAGATGTAAACTTTTCTTTAAATCATTTTTATTGTGTTTTATTAGTGACAAATTTGGGGAGAGGATACATATTCCAAAACTGAAAATACAGTATGAGAATTAACTGCACAATTACTAGACATGGAAAAATAAAATGAGATGCTTCCAACTGTGAACCAATTTGGTAGAATATATATATATATATACATACATACATACATATTGCTCTTGCATTCTTTCTTGTGGCAGTGACACACCTGAATGAATGGCTCATTAAGTATGCGGGCCCCATTGTCTCCTCAGGTGTGAACCACTAAATATGCATGATCGTTGACGCCCACTCGCATATGGCCTTTCCAAACATAAAGTGTCTTGCAAAATTTAAATCAATGGATTGTTTTATGTGAATGATTAGGTAGGATGATTTTCACATCATTTTGAAGAAAAAACTCTAGGCGACGACATCCATTAGTCAAAAGTCTTATTGACACATATTTAGTATGTGTTTTGTTGCCTTATTTCAGAAACTTTAGTTTTTTGTTTTTTCAATAACCATGCATAAACATTATTCTCTCAAAAATACAAACATGTACATACATGTTGCTCACATATTATGATAGCCCTGTTTGTGCTAAATAGAGTGTAATTACACCTTTGCCATTAATATGTTTATAAGCAACTGAAAAAAGCACAAATGTCAGGGCATGTCAGAACATCTCAAGGACCCCAAAAACACCTTAGACCCCAGAGGGTTAAGCTTAATTTAGAACTTTGTAACTTTTGCCCAGCTGGTGGCATGGGCTAAATTAATTGGCCTGGTCTCAATGTCAGACACTGAGTTTTGTTCCACTCACTTCATGCTTGGAATCAATGCAGTTGACTTTCTTAGCATGTTGAAGGAGAATGGTTTAGAGAATAAAATAACTCATTTTTGATTACCATCCGTTTGAATATCACTCTCAGTGTGGGAAAGACCATGCAAATGAAGAAATCCGTTCTGGAACTGTAATAGACTTTGTTCATCTCTCTTTTTCTGTAATAGGTCAGGCACAAACTAGTGCAGCACCACAGACAGGTAATTATACACCTTTCAATTAGAACCAGATCTGCTTTCCACACAACTTGTAAAACAGCCTAAAAAATGAGTTTGAACTGAAAAACATAAAGCACTGCAATCAATCTGATATGTCAGCATCTTCATCTAAACATAACATTGTTGTTTATTTGTGTGTTAGTTTCTTCTGCTTCAACAGCGACATTGGACATGACTGCCTCACAGCCAGGACTCAAAGGTATTCATACTCTAATTAATGATTGATGACATAAAGTATCCTCAAGACTGGATTATTTTATTATGTTAAAGCATGACCTCTCTAAGGTGATTACTTGTGAGATTGTTCCCTTTCTATTGGCAGACCATTCCTCAGTCGTCATTTAATTAAATTTGTATAGGGCATTAAAAACTAGTGTTTGGAGATTTAATAACTCATTACTTATGGATCAAATGTTTAAAGAAAAAATTACAGAGGTTATTAAAACATTCCTTGATATAAATGATAACAGTGAAATAAATCCTGTATTATTATGGGAAACAGCTAAAGCAACCCTAAGGGGAGAGATAATAGCATACTCATCTTGGAGGAAAAAATTGAGAGAGAATAAACAAACGTTAATAGAGAACAAAATACAAAAGTTGCAAGAATTAAAAGTGAGGGATAAAATAATAGAAAAAGGACTGAATGATGCAAAAAAAGAATTAGAGAGTATTAATTCGGAGGACTTTGTAAAAGATTTCACTTTTGCTAAACAATTATTTTATGACAATAGTCCCAAAGCACAACGAATTTTAGCCTCCAAAATAAAAAAGAACAAAGAAAAAGTGGTAATCAACACAATTATGGATAATGCAACGCCAAGGAGAGGGGGACAAGAAATTTTATCTTGTTTCAGGAACTACTATGAAAACCTTTATAATTCAGAAGTAAATAATCTTGACAAGCAGACAATTGCAGGTTATTTAGATGAATTAAGTCTAGCATCTGTGACTGAAACCCAGAATGAAAGCTTAGTAAAAAAACATAACCCAAATGGAAATAATAAAAACTATTGAAAAGGGAAAATTGGGGAAATGCCCTGGAGAAGATGGTTATACCTATGAATTTTACAAAGATTACAAATACTTAATTGTACCAGTTCTACATAGAGTGTTTAATGAGGTTTTACAAACAGGAAAATGGCCAGATACTTGGAAAAATGCAATTATAACAGTCATAGCTAAAGAAGGGAAGGACCCAAAACAATGTTCATCGTATAGGCCAATTTCACTCCTGAATGTTGATCAGAAAATATTTACATCCATTATGGCAAATAGGCTCTCGGAAATCTTACCATCTATTATAAATCTGGACCAAACAGGATTTGTCAAAAATAGATTTCTTAGTGACAATGTACGTCGAACCCTTAATGTTATTGATTTTGCTAGAAAAACAAAACAACAAATGATAGTGCTTACATTGGATGCGGAAAAAGCATTCGACCGAGTTGTTTGCAGTTTTGAATAAATTTGGCTTTCACAAGAAATTCATTAAAATAATGATGGGAATGTATAATGATTCAGCAGCCAGAGTGAAAGCCATTGGCTCGCTATCGAAACCCTTTCAAATAAAAAGAGGGGTAAAACAGGGCGATCCGCTCTCTCCACAGATTTTTGCCTTGTGCATTGAGCCATTGGCGGAATGCATAAGGACAAGTATGTGTATAAAGGGCATTAAGATACAAGATGAAGAACATAAACTGGCGTTATATGCGGACGATGTCATAATATTCTTAACTGATATATATAAATCATTACCGGCCCTTCTGGAGGAAATTGGGAAATACGGGGCTATTTCAGGTTATAAATTAAACTCAGCTAAAACTGAAGCCATGGAAATAGGATGCAATCTCCAAACAGAATTTAAGAAAAAGTTTAAGTTCAAATGGGATCAGAACAAAATAAAATATTTAGGTATTACAATTCCCAGAGAAATTGATAAGTTGTACACATGTTACTATACAATTCTGGAGAACTCCTTAAGGCAGGATCTTACGCGTTGGAAAATATTGCCACTTACAATATTTGAAAAAATAGGAATTATAAAAATGAATGTATTGCCACGCTTTCTTTTTCTTTTCCAGAACCTTCCTTTGTATTTAACAAGCTCATGTTTTAAGGAGTGGGAAAGAATGCTAGGAAAGTTTATATGGGATGAAAAGAAACCAAGGGTAAAACTTAAATTTTTACAACAAAATAGGGAACAAGGTGGGTTGGGTCTACCAAATTTGAGTCTTTATTACCATGCAGCCCAAGTCAAAAGCATTTTAGTTTTGATGAATCCATGGAACCAGTGGAGGAGGAAGGGCCTAAGCACAGGAAGTGATCAACAATTCGTTCTCTCCAAACTGAATTCAAATGCTGGAGGAAGGGCTTGACCACACAACTCATCATCCAGCTCCACCAGTACCAGTACTCCACCAGGATCCATCTGTTGTATCCTTCACTTCACGGGGAACGAAGGACGCATTTGGAGGCCGCATTTGAAGGAGCCTTTGTGGCACAACGGTGATGCAATCGGCCTTCGAAGGATGCATCCTCTGAATTGGGACGCAGTTAATGTGTACATTAAGCTTCATTTAGAACTTTGTAACTTTTGCCCAGCTGGTGGCATGGGCTAAATTAATTGGCCTGGTCTCAATGTCAGACACTGAGTTTTGTTCCACTCACTTCATGTTTGGAATCTCTGAGTCCACTTTCTTAGCATGTTGAAGGCGAATGGTTTACAGAATAAAAAACCTAGCTTTTGTTTACCATCCGTTTGAATATCACTCTCAGTGTGGGAAAGACCATGCAAATGAAGAAATCCGTTCTGGAACTGTAATAGACTTTGTTCATCTCTCTTTTTCTGTAATAGGCCAGGCACAAACTAGTGCAGCACCACGGACAGGTAATTATACACCTTTCAATTAGAACCAGATCTGCTTTCCACACAACTTGTAAAACAGCCTAAAAAATGAGTTTGAACTGAAAAACATAAAGCACTGCAATCAATCTGATATGTCAACATCTTCATCTAAACATAACATTGTTGTGTATTTGTGTGTTAGTTTCTTCTGCTTCAACAGCGACATTGGACATGACTGCCTCACAGCCAGGACTCAAAGGTAATGATGCTGAGGAGGATGAAACTCCACTAATATTAACACTTTGTTTGTTATCTCATCAAAAATACAAACAAACAAACAAAAATGAACAACCTAAAACCTAATGACCTGTTTTTCTCTCTTTATGTTGTTTTGTGATTAATAGCTGTCAAGTTGGTGAATGGAACCAACCGCTGTTCTGGAAGAGTGGAGGTTCTCTACTATGGAACATGGGGAACAGTGTGTGATGATGATTGGGATTCTACAGACGCAGCAGTGGTGTGTAGAGAACTGGGCTGTGGGAGTGTTATAGAGGCAAAGAGTGTTGCTTATTTTGGACAAGGTTCTGGACAAATATGGTTGGGTAATGTCCAGTGCAATGGGAATGAATCAACACTGACAAACTGTCCATCAAATGTATGGGGATCACATTACTGTGGGCACCATGAAGATGCTGGAGTCATCTGCCAAGGTGAGTCAAACACATTTATACAACTGATGTATACTTAGGATGTTATACAGTATATTGTTGTGTATGTGAAAAATACATTTTATTTGTTTTGATATTTTCTCATGAGCAAAGCAACCATGTTTAATATTCTAAATAACATAATCTACTTGAAAGAACCAATGTATCATTATAGTATTTCATTATTTTATGTTTGCAATAACACAACAACTTTTTCCAATTATATTCCATTTATGCTTAAATCACGGGGTCAAGCTATCCAATGGCATGCACATAGTATTGTTGAGGACATTTGTGTGGTCACCCCCAGTGGTAAACGTAGGAAGTGGTTCGAAGGCTATTATATAATGTATAACTCAAAGTAATCTTAAACATACCTTTCTGCATTACTTAAATGAGAGATTACAAAATGAATGAGTGAAAAATAGATAGAAGCGAAATTAAATATTAATTCATCATCAATTTTCTGTAAATAACAAAGAAGATTAGAGGGCTGAAACTTCCTACGTATGACCCTGGTAACATAATTTAATTTGTTTCTGTAAGCAAATAAATGCTCCAGCTGCCTCATTCATTCTTTGGTTCTCCTCTCAGCTGTGAGTGACCCCTGTTCTGAGCTCAGCTGCACCGAAGATGAATGGTGTGGAAAGAGAAATGGTGTTTACGGCTGTTTCTGTAATGAGAGCCGTCAAAGACCTGACCCAGACTCTTTTGGTTGGACTCATTCCTCAACAACAATTCAAATCTAAGTTTTAAGTAATTAATCACATTTGTTTTATTAAAGCTACTGTGCTGTTCTTACTCTTTTTTCCCCCTATCAGATTTCTCTGAGGTTTGTGAAAGCAGCTCTGGTTCCATGTCTTTGTCTCGCTGCCAGCTCTTTGAGGCTGGTTTTCCTGCTGACAGCTTACACCTCAATGACCCCAGCTGCAAAGGAACACTCCAGAATGGCAGAGTGGAGTTCTATTTTGACAACAATGACCACATCTGTGGTACAAATCTTGTGGTAGGAGTCATTATAAATACTATATGCTATTTAAACACACACAGCTCTCACATCTCGATGTGTTACCGACTGAAAAGCATTGAAGTACAACTAAGGAAAAAGTACAACTAAGCCTTTTTAAAATCAAACTAAAGACTTTTTTTTGAATTTTTTATACTGCAGTTAAATGCAAGCTGCTCTTAAAAAATGTCTTTAAAATTCTTGCAGATAATATCTTGAATTACATTCAAACTAAAATGTTAAAATATTATGTCTCTGGTCCATAGGCCAATGGCACCCACTTCATTTACGAGAACTTTATTTTCGGAGCTCTGGGCTCGACCAATGTTATCATCAGCAGGAAGAGAAGTCTGAAGCTGAATTTCTGCTGTATATACCCCCAAAACCAAACACTCTCTATGAATATGGAAATCAATCCACTGGAGAGGTAGGACTTTATTGTTCGGACTCCGTTTGTGCTGCTTTATTTACAGGGGGAAAAAAAATATATGGTAATTTATATATGGTTTTATATATATGGTAATTTTCTGTAAACTGAACTGTTTAACTCTAAAATAGAGTCATTAAATTAATACACATACGTTTACATGGACACTTTTTGTTTCAATCAGAATAGGATCATCCGATTGATGAATCTGAACATAGTGTTTACATGAACGCCAAATAAAGTGCACATGAACCGTTGTGTCGTGCTGCTTATATTTATCAAGCAGTAAAAATGCCCCTTCCCGAGCTAAAAAACAAGTCATCTGTGGATGAGAGTCTGAAACAAGGACGGATGGGATGTTGTCGTTCTCCACTTCACAGACGATGAGTGGAAAGAACGTAATAGAATGACACAACAGTAATTTATGGCACTTCATTCAACAATAACAACAACTCGTTCCTCACTTCATATGTCAATGTGCAATTTCTTTGTCACTGCACACGCGCAGTACTTTCTAGTTTTGGTTTTAATCCGAACAAGTGTATACATGTCCTCTAGATCAAGTTGAAAAAGGTTTAAACCGCCCCTTTGACGTGAATTCATGTGACTATTTTATTTAGACTGCGCTAGTAGTCCGATTACGATCGGATTATTAGGGTCCATGTAAACGCAGCTAATGTATAAGTATACTGAGAGCATGTATGCTACTGTATACTTCTAAAACAGAGTCATTGAATTGATACAGTATGAATCAATGTATCAGTCAGTATCCATCCTTTTTCCACATATCTACCCCACTGTTTTTTCAACAGCATTGTCCACAAGAAGCTTCCTGCAGGTCAAGGGAGATATCAGGTCAGGATGGTTCCATATCAGGATGATGAGTTTTCCCAGCCCTTTAATGGAAGTGTGAATGTGGAGATAAACTGGCAGATGTTTGTGGAAGTTCGTGTTGAGGGGGTTGACGGCCGTCAGTTTGCCACAGTGATTGACACATGTTGGGCGACACCTGAGAACAATCCTCATCACTCTGTCCGCTGGGACCTCATCAGTGGAGAGTAAGACTTTTCTTGTGTTTTAATCAGCGCAAAGTCTTAAAGGAACACTCCACCGTTTTTTGAAATAGGGCTTATTCACCTTCTTTCCTACATTTTGATAGGTGGTTAAATGCATTTTTGTCTCAGTGCATGCATTGTTTTAGTTTTAACAGGGTCAGCACTAGCTTAGCTTAGCATAATGACTGGAATCCTTTGTTGGCAGCTAGCATGTCCTGAGCAAAAGTAATATAAAAAATAAAATAAAAAACACCTAATTACTTCTTGTGGCCTGCGTATTCACGAGTACAAATAGCGATACAGATTAACACTAGGCGATTTCCTAGGCAGGGTGTTTTTTATTTTATTTTTTATATTACTTTTACTCAGGACATGCTAGCTGGCAACAAAGGATTCCATTCATTATGCTAAGCTAAGCTAGCGCCGACCCTGTCAAACTAAAACAATGCATGCACTGAGACAAAAATGCATTTGCCCACCTATCTAAATGTAGGAAAGAAGGTGAATAAGCCCTATTTCAAAAAACGGTGGAGTGTTCCTTTAAAAGACAGAAGAGATTTACAGGACATTATTATCACTTTTGGGGTACAAATTTTCTGAAAGCACCACTTTAATGCCACCATAAATTTGATACCAATCAGTTACTGAGTTTTAGTCTGCATGCTTTTGTTGGACACTTGAAAAATGTAACACAACAAATCATTTTTATTGTGTTTTTGTTGACAATATTATTTTATACACTGTTTCAGATTCTTTTATTCTTTACATATTATTATTAAAGAATACAAAATTGACTTAATTGTCACTGCTGATATTCTCAGGTGTCCCAATCCAAGTGACGAAACAGTTGAGCTTCTGCAGAATGGAGTCTCCACATCCAGCCGTTTCTCCTTCAGGATGTTTGTCTTCACTGCAAACTCATCTAAGGTTTACCTGCACTGTACTGTTCACCTTTGCCTTCTGACAGGAAATCACTGCTCAACTGTGAGTTTACAAAACCTCTCAAAACGAATTTTGTTCTGATATATTCTTTCCAACATGATTAGAGAATAAATAGTTTTCTTGATTGTATAATTCCCTTTTAAGAAAATACATGTATAAACACACCACAGGCCTTCTAAATACAGTAGTTTCCTAAAGGTGATGATAAACAGGGCAACTTTTTAAGCAATGTTGCTGTCAACGGGCAACCAGATGAGTCACAGGGCCCACGATCGATCTAAATTATCCCGACAGAAATGTATTGCCCATTTTCAATGGGAAAGTGCCCAGCAACATTGCTCAAAAAGTTGCCCTGTGTATCGTCACCTTTAGTTTAATACTTTTTTGAGAAATTTGTCGAGAGAGCAGGTCAATGGACAACAGTCCACCATACATTTACACTTTATCCATACAACACAAAACATAACATTTCCAAATGGTATACATCAATCATTACACTATTTTAATACACAATACCTACAGTACACCTAAATTATTACCCAATACCCAACACATTACAGATCTACCCTCACTCACACAAAGCAATCATTGCTTAATTGACAATGGAATTTGAGAGAGAATTTATACCTATTCAACTTACAGGTTGTCTTGCCTGAGGGCATCAGCTCATACTCCTTATATATGGCTTGGATCAACTATAATTAGTAAGGCGAAATAAGGCTCTGCTTCTTCAGAGACAGATGGAGCTAAATGGCAATTATTTCAACCACATTTTGAAGTTGTGACCTACGTTTAATGGACACATTGTAAAGCCATAACATATTATAGATTAAATAGCTGATCTGTAGAACTGTAACATGATACTTTTATCCACCCCATAGTCCCTGAGTCTTTACAAATAATACAAGCACTGACTAGCTTGTGTCCAAACATACTCCACTTGATGGCCTCATTTTAGCTGAGAAGTAAATCCCTGAATGCTTATATGTTATTGCCTGCTAAACCTCCTCCTCATAAATTGACAGTGGGCAATGATCACCCACAAACCTTGGGTCAAAAAATAATTTCTTTTGCTCCTTACACCAAGTTATGCTCCTTACACCACTGCACAACCCCTTATATCTCTGATTTATATGTAACAATATCTGAATATTTGGTCAGTAAACTGAGTATGGCTGTATCATCCAAAAATGTAATTATAACAGGGTTTTTCCTGCATAGAGAATTATGAGGCGGCCGCCTCCGTTAAATTTTCCCAGCGTGAAGGATCTGATGTGGTTACCGCTTGTGTCCATTCTCAAAACGTATAGTAGTGCTATGCGGATAATCCGCGAGTCGTGCGAGCCAAGTAATTAAAACATTCCATTCCAATTAATCGAGGGTGGATGACAGATAAATCATTATAATGTGTTGAGTTTAATAAAGACACGGAACTCTCATCACTGTAAAACGCAATGAACGTGCGTGACTCTTTTACTTTCGTTTTCAACAGCGTAATTCTCTTCAGGGAAAACAAATCAAGGAAAACAGATCAGGGCTCGACGATAACGCTTGTCCAGGACCATAGACTGTGTCCGGGACACGTGTTTTTTTTGTTGTTGTTTTTTTGAAGGGAAAAGTGAGAGAGAATTGTAGCCAATCCGGACAAATGCCCTGATTAAAACAAGTTTAATATAAAATAAAAAATAACTAGGGAATCACCGAAAACGTGAGGATGATTCTGTTTTATTTAATGTAAGTGGCGATTGATAGCCTATAGTTGATAATAATATAGTCCTACCTAATGTACTGACGGTAACAAAGTTGCGCTGTTGAGGCTCGTGCTGTTATTTATAACATATTATAGTTAAGAAACAATATAGCCTAGGCTACACACAACCAGAGAGCTGTTTTCCTGAATGCCATCAAGATTGAAACAGAGACTGATTTCATAACAGTTCAATAAACAAAGTTAAAATTAAGTCACTTTTTTAGACGCAATGACTGTTTTTGTTCTGTTTCAGCAGCGAAAATAGTCCCAAACAAAGATTACCGCAGAACCATTGCGCATCTCACACAGCAACACTTGTTGCAGCAGCATTACTGAATGATTCAGCGTTTTGAACGAATCGGTTGAGTCAAAGATTCAATTAACTATTCATAAACTGCTTCATTCTGAATAAATCAGCTGATTGAACGAATCGTTTGAATGAATGACTCAATGACTCGCTCATTAAGACGGTCGCCTGCCGCCATCTACTGGCGGTTAATTTCATAAAGTATCATTCTTTTCAACATTCCTTATTTGTATATTCAAAAATATTTAAAATAATCTCATTTAATACAGTTATAATTTTTCAATGTAAATAATTTAATTTGATTGGTAACAGCCTAGTGTCTTATTATTTTAATTGAATATATTGATCAAATTTAAGACTTTGAAATGAAAGATAGAGCAAACATTTAGGGAAAAAAATGCCTTTTATAAAAGTACAAAAAATTATTCTGAGTGTTTTCAAACAGTGATGTAATGAAACATTGACAATTTAAGTTTGAAGGGAGTAAAGGCTCTGTTTAGGCTATTAAGGAAATGTAATTTTGCCAAAAGAAGAACTTTTATTTTAAATAAATGTTCATTTTAAATCAGCCTACTTCAATGTGATATGTTACCATATTATCATGCGGGTGGATTATTTATTTTTAACAGTGGATTCAGAATAAATCTGCCTTAAGGCCTTCAGAATCAATCGTGCAGGCGCCTGTTGCTTAAAAATGAATGGCAATGTAACGGTGCTCTTTAACCAATCAGATACTGATATCAGATTTAATCAACCAATCAGATTTCGAGATGGCGACACTGGGGGGCCATCTAGAAGGCTTAGAATAACGCCAGCCTTTTCACGTCCTTTGATTGGATGGTCAGAACACGTGCTATTACAGCTAGTCAGAGCAAACCGCAAATGGAATCTGTACAATATAAAAAAATCTATGTAGCGATTAAATACATCTTTTTTTTTCTTTTTTTTTACAAACCACAATGGCTTACAGAGGAGAATTCATTAATTTGGTCGCAGATTTACTAGCAAAGCCATTTTCAAGACAGACTTTTCAAGTAAAGCGGGAGCACCAACACGGTGGCAATACACATCAAGATTGGTCAGTACAGTTTTTGAAAAGGGAGTTGCCCTAAAGGAGCTGTTTCACCACATACTGGAACATCATGATGAGTATGACGAGGACTCTGTGCGATGTGCTGATGCATTTAATGCACGTATGGATGATTTTGAGTTTTGTTTTTTGCTTCACACATTTAAAGGGATAGTTCGGCCAAAAATGATATTAAACCCATGATTTACTCACCCTCAAGCCGTTCGAGATCCATATGTCAATATTTTTTTAGACGAACACATTTTCAGTTATTTTAGAAAATGTCTTAGATCTTTCAGTGGTTATAATGTGAAGCAATGGGGTCCAGCTCCTTCAAGTCGCAAAATGTGCATGCATCCTTGACAAAAGTAATCCATCCGGCTCCAGGGGGATAAACGAAGGCCTTCTGAGGGTAATCCGTGCGGTTTTGTCGTAAAAATATACAAATTTAAAAAATGTGTAACTGAAAATGTGTTCGTCTGAAAAAAGATTGACTTATGGATCTCGAACGGCTTGAGGGTGAGTAAATCATGGGTTAACCCCCTGCGATAGGCTCGTTTTTTTCCTTATCAGTGCAAAAAAATAAATAAATAAAAAATATAATTTTTTATCTTATATGCTTGTGTTATACATCAATCGATCCTGTTAAGTGTGTATTATTTTTGTGTATACTCACAATAAAAACAAAGTGTTGTGCTTTTTGCCAAATAAAGAAAAATAAACGTGATGCGAGTTCTGCCTTCTCTCTGTCAGTGTAGTCCATTCTGAAACACGTCCGAAAATGAACCATAACTCAGCGAATACTCAGTCAATCAGGCATAAAGACACACAGGCATGGAGCTTGAATTCTCTTCTTTTAAATTAAGTAATTTGTATAAAAAAACAAATATTCTTTGTTTATGTAATCTTTATGAAAAGAGAGAGATGTCAGTCGTTCTCATCTCAGCTAATTATTTTTAATGTGACCCCGCCCACGGAGAGCGCGCGCTATTCAAACGCAAATGACTGAGGCGATCCGTGCAAACTGTGAACGCCCCCATATCAGCTCGAGAAAACACATCAAGCTTATACAGATCATTGTACTTGTTTAGACCGTCTCGCAGCGCTGTGAGGAATAATACTATAATGGAAAATGTACCACAGAAGTGCTGGTATTTCGAGGAGCAGATGCAGCTGAGCTGAGGAATACTGTAGTAAGTTTTTTTCATTCTCAAGTAAATCGCGTTTCTTTGTGAATGAATGAACGGCAGAGATGCGCTGTTTACCACAGCTCGCACACTCGCGTTTCTGTGTGAATGAATGATCTGCTTTTAGCAAACTGTTCTGAGATGAGTAAAAATCGACTGAAATATGTTAAAATAATATGTATTTGTATAAGCAACGTATTAAACTGCAAATTAACATTTATATTCCTTATAATAAAAACGAAAGACATATGTTACAGACATATGAAAGACAACATTTCATTGACTAGTTTTGGATAGATTATATATTTTTACTGTAAAATATCTGCCACCTCAAATAAGCTTTTGTTTGCCAATTTTTGCTAATATGTTAAATATAGTATGTTTTGTCAATGTAGGCTATATTCAAAGTAATGAATCCTTAACTTTGAAATATGTATGATAAAATGTTTATTTTTTACAAAGAAAGATTACACTTGAATTGTTGTTGTAATTGTAAACTTTTTAATAACAAAATATATATTTACAAGGTAGATGTAAACAAATTTTAAAAGGTAAATATAAGCCTTTTCTTTAAATAATTTTTATTGTGTTTTATTATTGACAAATTTGGGGAGAGGATACATATTCCAAAACTGAAAATACAGTATGAGAATTAACTGCACAATTACTAGACATGTTTTCCTTGGATATTATAGAATTTGCAAGCACAATTTGTGGAAAAATAAAATAAAATTGAGATGCATCCAACTGTGAACCAATGCTCTTGCATTCTTTCTTGTGGCTATAGGTGGCTACACCTGAATGAATGGCTCATTAAGTATGTGGGCCCCATTGTCTCCTCAGGTGTGAACCACTAAATGTGCATGATCGTTGACGCCCTTTGCGCATATTGCCTTTCCAAACAAGAAGTGTTTTACAAGATTTAAATCAATGTATTGTTTTATGTGAATGATTAGGCAGGATGATTTTCACATGATTTTGAAGAAAAAACTCTAGGCGACGACATCCATTAGTCAAAAGTCTTATTGACACATATTTAGTATGTGTTTTGTGGCCTTATTTCAGAAACTTTTTTAGTTTTTAGTTTTTTCAATAACCATGCATAAACATTATTCTCTCAAAAATACAAACATGTACATGCACGTGGCTCACATATTATGGTAGCCCTGTTTGTGCTAAATAGAGTGTAATTATACCTTTGCCATTAATATGTTTATAAGCAACTGAAAAAAGCACAAATGTCAGGGCATGTCAGAACATCTCAAGGACCCCCAAAACCCCTTAGACCCCAGAGGGTTAACCCTCTGAGGTCGGCAATCACGCCGGCGTGATCTGCTCGCTTTTTTCCTTATCAGTTGAATTGAGACCCGAAATACTCTTTTGACTTTGATTTTACAAACAAGTTTCATACATCAATCGATTCTGTTAAATGTGTATTATTTTTGTGTATACTCACAATAAAAACAAAGTGTTGTGCTTTTTGCCAAATAAAGAAAAATAAACACGAAGCGAGTTCTGCCTTCTCTCTGTCAGTGTAGTCCATTGTGAAACGCGTCCGAAAATGAACAATAACTCAGCGAATACTCAGACAAACAGACATACAGACACACAGGCATGAAGCTTGAATTCTCTTCTTTTAAATAAAGTAATTTATATAAAAAACAAATATTCTCATCTTGTGAAATCTGTATTAAAAGAGAGCGATTCCAGTCGAGCTCATTACAGCTGATTCAAATGTAATGTGACTCCGCCCACGGAGAGCGCGCGCTATTCAAACGCAAATGATTGAGGCAATCCACGCAAACCTGTGAACGCCCCCATATCAGCTCGAGAAACACAAGTATATTCAGATCATTACTTGTTTACACCGTCTCGCAGCGCTGTGAGGAATAATAATAATGGAAAATGTACCTCAGAAGTGCGGGTATATCGAGGAGCAAGCTGAGGAATACTGTAGTAAGTAAGCTTTTTTCCTTCTCACGTGAATCGCGTTTCTGTTTATGAATGAATGAACGGCAGAGATGCGCTGTTTACCACAGCTCGCAAAAAGACAGTTTAAATTTAAATCGCGTTTCTGTGTGTGAATGAATGATGATGTTTTAGCAAACTGTATTGCTATACTGAGCTGAGTAAAAATCGACTGAAATATGTTGAAATAAAATGTAGGCTATTTGTATAAGCAACGTATTAAACTGCAAATTAACATTTATATGCCCTAATATTTCATAAAAACAACGTTACAGTCAGGCGAAATATGAAAGACAACATTTTGTTGACTAGATTTGGGTACAGTTTTTACTGTAGAATATACTCTAAGATTACACTTGAATTGTTGTTGTAATTGTAACCTTTTTAATAAAAATATATATTTACAAGGTAGATGTAAACAAACTATTAAAAGGTAAATATATATTTTTTTCTTTTAATAATTTGTATTGTGTTTTATTAGTAACAAATTTGGGGAGAGGATAAATATTCCAAAACTGAAAATACAGTATAAGAATTAACTGTACAATTACTAGACATGTTTACCTTGGATATTATACAATTTGCAAGCACAATTTGTAAAAAAAAAAAAAAAGTATATAAAAAAATAGAAATAAAATTTATATTTGTGTATAAATATATACACATATATATATATATATATATGTATATATATATATATATATATATGTGAGTGTATGCATATATATATATATATATATATATATATATATATATATATATATATATATATATGTGTGTGTATGTATATATATATGTATGTATGTATGTGTGTGTGTGTGTGTGTGTGTGTGTGTATATATGAAGAGTTCAGATGCAAAAGCCTCTAAATGCCATCTGAAATTTTCTTCTAGAATGATCATTTTTATGAAGCTTGTATATTTAAGTTAGCTATAGGTGACACACCTGAATGAATGGCTCATTAAGTATGCAGGGGAATTGTCTCATCAGGTGTGAACTACTAAATATGCATGATCGTTTACGCCCCATCCGCATATTGCCTTTCCAAACTAAAAGTGTTTCACAAAACTTAAATCAATGTATCGTTTTATGTGAATGATTAGGCAGGATGATTTTCACATCATTTTGAAGAAAAAACTCTAGGCGATGATATCCATTAGTCAAAAGTCTTATTGACATATATTTATTATGAGTTTTGTGGCCTTATTTCAGAAACTTTCATTTTTTGTTTTTTCAATAACCATGCATAAACATTATTCTCTCAAAAATGAAAACATGTACATACATGTGGCTCACATATCATGGTAGTCCTGTTTGTGCTAAATAGAGTGTAATTTTTTTTTGCCATTGATATGTTTATAAGCAACTGAAAAAAGCACAAATGTGAGGGCATGTCAGAACATCTCAAGGACCCCCAAAACCCCCCAGACCTCAGAGGGTTAAATATCATTTTTGGCCAAACTATCCCTTTAATGGGATTTTTGAGTATTCAGATGTGCTTTTTGCAATACTACAGAGCAAAACATTGGATGTACAATTCTGTCTGGCAAGGGTGAATAAGTTTTGTGACACCATTGAGCGAGAGAGGGGCCAATTTGGTCAGATCTATGAAGCCACTGCGCGCATCGCAGGCGCTCAGAGCGCACGGAGAGGGCCAGCACAAGGAGACCTTCGTGCACACTACCACCAACTCCACAGCACTGTTCTGGACAACATTCTTTGCCAGATACGAAATAGATTTCAAGACCACGAAAAAAACTCTCTCCTCGACCCCCAGCAGTTTCAGACATACCGGAAAAAATTCCCGCATGCAACCTTCACCAGCTTGACACAGAGTCACGGAACACTGGTCGATCTGTCCCGGCTAAAAACAGAACTGACTGTATTGTATGCCATGACAGACTTTGAAGGCAAAAGTCCAGCTGATCTCCTTCATTTCCTTCAGCAGATAAATCTGTGTGAGAGCATGGGGCAGCTACACACATTGGCATGTTTGGCGCTGACTGTCCCTGTGTCCACTGCTTCTGTCGAGCAGACATTCTCAGCCCTAAAGAGAATTAAAACGTATGCCAGAAATAAGACTGGACAGACTCGACTTTCAGCATTAGCCTCCATGGCGATAGAAAGGGAATTATTGTTGGAACTGAAACGTACAAATAACCTGTACAACAGTGTAATTGAAGTCTTCTTGAGAAAAGAAAGGAGAATGGATTTTGTGTACAGATAATCAGTTTTGGTGAGAGGGCTATAATGCATTTTATTTAGCCTACATTTGTTTATACAGCGAGTCAACTTTGGCTAACTCGGGCCCCGTTTTTGCCCCATTTTTTCTGTGCTGAATATGATTTATTTTTTATTGTGAATTTATGATCGAAAAATATATATTTTTTATTTTCATAAATTATATTATTTAAAACATTTTTATATTATCAAAATCGATTTTTTTAAATAAATAAATGTGGGTTTAAACATTTTTTTCAAAAATGACATCATTGCGGTGTGGGCGGCATCCGAAGATGAACGACTTCGAGCCGAATCTGGCCGAGCTCAAACTTCTCACCACACCAGCACCCAGTTTGCACGTCTAAATTAGTTGCTTACATTTAAAAAATGAGCATACAATAGAATAAAAAGTATTTTTTTATGAACATAAAGGTCCATGTTTAATAAAAATGTTCACGAAACTTAATGAAATGTTTAGTGAAATTAGAAAATATGTAAGAGATTGTTAATTTAGTTATATTGTACACATTCTCATATCCATATATTTTGTTTTATTGTCATGAGTAATAATCTCAGTGTTTACTGGGTTTTACACAATTCTTTTTGTAGTGTGGTATTGGTGGTGGTGTACTAAAATAAACATTGTCACGTGTGTATAGCTTCTTCTTCAAACCGCTGATTCCTGATGGTTAGAGGACAATTACTCGAGTCGCCCCCTATCGTGTCAAAGAATAGTACAACGGCGAGTGCGTCAAGTATAAACACCTCGTCCAGTTGGAGAGGTGCGCGCGCAATCTGCGGAGACTCGTGCTGCAGAGCCAGACAAAAGTATAAACAAGGCTTAAGACGAGCTTTTTAAAGAAAGCGGCACGTTTTTAGACGCGATATGTGAACGGCCCCTAGGGTTTCTTGCTTTAGTAATGGCATTCATTCTCGCTGCATGAGAGATACCGTCTGTGATGCAACAGCCTGTTGTACTGCGTTTATGTATAATATTGATGGTTTATAGTCGTGGCGTAATAATGATGGTAGCCTATTAAGAGGTGGATTAATTAATGTGGGACACCACTGAAGGCCTAGGTGTGAAAAGCACGCCCCGCCACTATAACTATATATATATATATATAGTCAGTCTTATTATTAATACTAGTGTTTAGTATTTAAATACTAATAATTAACATTCATTACTACAGTATTGATCTCCAACAAATCATATCAATTAATAAATGTATCAATAAATGTTGAAAGTGTTTAAATTTGATTAAAACATTTCATATTTTAGTATCATGACATTTTTTTTGTTGCACTATTTGGATTTACTTCTCAGTCCTAAACCAAAACACATGTTTGCTTAGCTATATGTTTTTACTGTCCTCTGCTTTAATAAAGTATAGAATCAAATGCTAGTCTAAATAATACACAGCCTGATTATCCTGTATTTCTTTTTCTCTTTTAGCACTGTAACTCTGGAGGCCACTGGAGAGAGAGAAGGTCTGTGGAATTCCATGACAGTGCTTTCATTTCCATGGGTCCCCTGATGTTGTCTGAAAGAAACAAAGGTTTTTTAAAATATTTTTTTATTATTATTATTATTTTTTTTTATTATTATTAAAAAGCCTCATTTAATTCAGTTGAGTGATGTATTGGTTATGCATATTTAATAGATTTGAATCTATTACATATCACTATATTATATTTCTTGTTCACAGATATTTGGACCCAAGAACAACGGAACATATCCACAGCTCCAATTCTGTGTGGTTCTTTGATTATGCTATTTGTTTCTCTGCTAAGTCTCCTGACCTTTTTCTAGAATATTTCACAGAGTGAAATATTTTTTACAAAGAATGTTCATTGTTTTACACACATTTAATCTCTTTCTAAATGAATGTGACACTGATGCCGCATTGCTACAAGCTGGTTTTCTTTTCACATTAAAGTGTGGGGTAGAATCATTTGGAAGAACAGAAACAATGTCTACTGTTTGACAATATTCTATGTTACTCTATATTTTTGACATGTACTGATAAATACATCTCTTCAACAAATGATCATTTAAACCTATTTTATTCCCCCCACCAGTGCTTAATACATGTGCCAAACAGACATATAGAAATAAACTGCAAAGCAATCTCAAAGGTCTTTGTCTCTTCAATAATGAGTCAATAAGATGAAGTAAACTTAACGTTTGAATGTCCTGTCTTTGATAAGTTGAAGTGATGATGAAGATGAAATGAGTTACAAATCCACAAGGCTATTTGAGTGCGATGCAATGGTTGTAATCCTATAATCCACAATGTGAGAAATGATCACAGTCAATAGCATTCAGTGAATCGTCCTCATCGCCACGTTACTGGCCATGTGTTGTAGTCTCGTTGCCAGCATGGACTGCACTTGAATTCACTGCCTCTTGTATCCAATCAGTGCTCACAAAAGAACATGTGGAAGTTAAATGTCCTTTCTAGAAAGAAAGCAAATAGCTAACATCAATGATCTTATGAAACAAACACAACGTCAAATATATAAATCAATCCATACTCACAGTTGAGCAGAAACTCAAAGAGTTCTCAACAAAGGACTTTAGAGGAGCAAGAAGGTAGCATGAGTTCAGCCATTAGATTTCCCTCTACCAAACGAACTGACTTACACTATGGTAGCTGAGTTTATATGTCCGGTTACCTCCAGGCAATAGCGCCCTCAAGCTGCTCCTTTTGTTACTGCATGTGACCCAAATACATCACACAAGGGCATCAACAAGAGTAGCTAAAATACAATAATACAAAAAGTAATGTTTTGTCCGTTACAATAGTGTACAACTAAGTCTGAAATAAAGACACAAATAAACAAATGGCCACAGTATACATATACATTTTTCCACAGTATATTTTACAACTATTTACACTATATATTCACATGGTTCCACAAACACACAAGCAAACTCGCATAACATTATAATCACCAAAGAAATGAACAATGTGGGAACGCTTTAGAATGCTGTTCCATCATTAATGAATAACTACACAGGAACAAATGAGTAACGCATCATTAACTCTCTAGTAACTACTATTACCTAAGAAGAAACTCTGACTAATGAATTAGAAACTAATGGTGCTCAGTCAAATGAGGTAGTTCACTATTAGCTAATCAGTAACTACTATTTTTTCATACCTTCCTAATGGTTATGAAAAAAACCTGCATGGTTCATATACAGCAACCATATATCTTCCTTACTTAAATCAGCCAGAATTACCTTCTGTGTTTCATATAAGGCCAATATATGTCCTATACAAAATCAGACCGATTATGGCCACTTTCATACTAAATAGCACACATACAACTTGTAGGGGATTTTTGCGTTATATATGAATACTGTTAAAAGACTTATATGAGTTTTACATGACAAAAGTATGCAAAAGTGTATGGTATTAGTAGAAATATATACAACTCATATAAAATTCATATATAAATCATTTAAAGTTCTTATACTGAATCATATGCTAGTCAAATTAAAGTCATATAGAATTTATACACATTTTGTGTAATTTGTTTATGTGTTTCATACAGATTTCATGTTTTGATGACCAACATCTGATTCACTTATATGCAGTTGGCAAATTTTTAAAGGGATACTCCACTTTAAAATGAAAATTCTGTCATCATATACTCACCCTCATGTTGTTTCAATCCTTTATGAATGTCTTTCTTCTGCTGAACAGAAAGGAAGATATTTAGAAGAATATCAGTAACCAGACAGTTTCTGATCTCATTGACTTTTTTTCCTACTATGGAAGTTAATGAGACCAGAAACTGTCTGGTTACTGACATTCTTCTAAATATCTTCCTTTCTGTTCAGCAGAAGAAAGAAATTCATAAAAGATTGAAACAACATGAGGGTGAGTATATGATGACAGAATTTTTATTTTAAAGTGGAGTATCCCTTTAAACTGTACACAGTGCAGAAGCCGGTTCGAGGATTACTGTCAGAATATCACTGATCTTTATGAAGACTGTTCATTTTCCTACAGGATTTGAAAGAGCAGTTATAAAGCAATGACATTGTAAGACCGTGCATTTACATTAATTGTGAACTGTCTGGGCCTGTTGTTTGTGAACAAATCATAACATATTATTGCAAATGAACAAAGTTGAGTCAAATATGTTTCTAGAACAGTGATTAAAATGTTGAAAATTGGCAGGAATATGCTTTTGTATATGAACTCTGGTGGTGATTCACTCAAAAAAACTTTTAATATTATTTACTCTTTTTTTTTTTGGTGAAACATTTTTACACTTAGAATATTGATTCGATTTTTAAGCAGTGAAATAAATTACATACACTGTATTAACTGAGTAAATGTAAGTAAAACTAATTAAATAGATCTGAGTAACTGCATTTGGTACATTAACAAATAAAATTGAGTAGAAAAAATTTGGGGAGAACATTTAAAAACAATTATTTATGAGTATTAACTGTGTTTATATGCCAGTAATATTAACTTTTTTATTTCCTCTAAACCTCTGTAAAAAATATTCCATACAACCACCGGTATAACTACATGACATTGGCCTTTATTGTCGATGAGTAGCCTACAACAATACAGCATATTTTATAATCTTTTTAACACGTATACAATATTTAAACTCATGTAAGAAACATTTTCTAAGTAAAAAGTAAACATTTAGGCCTAAACATTAAAGTAATTCAAGTGTAATCAACCGGTCTGTTATCCAGTATCCACCGGATCAGCGCTGGTTCCTATGCCGGAGATGGACTCGCCTCTGCGGGGGAGCCTCTAACTTTACACCGCCGTCCTGCGTCACTCACAGCCGAGAGATGCTGCGACGCGACTGACTCCATAATAACCTGCCAATAAACAAATAGTGCACAGTTCTGATGACATTTTATCATCCAAATTAGTTATATTCATTATCTCTAGGAATATAGTCGTGTGTTTATGCAAGGCGTTACAATCATGCGAAAAGGCAGACGCGAGCCGACACTCGGTGAGTAACATTGCATCTCTGTATGTTCTTTCACATTAAATAAAATGATTTAAAGCACATTAATGATTATACTGATCAAATAAAACATGCACACACCTGCATTTCACAGAGGAAATGCACCAATTCTGCGCCGCTGAGAAGAGGAGAGGAGAACTCTCTGAAGACTGAAGAGAATTCAAACAGCGCGCGCTCACTCAACCGCTGAGCTGTCGTCACGTCAGAGTGGAGGGGGGAGGGAGGAGGTGCGCGCATTGTTTTGATAGGCCTATTGAGTAAACTTAATTTCTTATGCGTGTTAAATATTAATAATATTGATTTTATTTAAGTAATATTTGTGGTTCTTGAAACAGATCATTTTAATTATCCATTCTCAAATATGGTGATGGAAATTTCACAAATATATTAGCTCAGTGTATTTTAAATAAATAATTGGTTAGTCAAATACTAAATTATTTTAGTGAAAAACTTCAAACTTAAATATAACTGTAAATTTCAGACAAAATTAATTGTTGGAGTTTTAGTCAATTAGCCTATTTCGGTATGTTCAACTCAAGTAAATGATATTCAGAGATTTTATTAAGTGAATAAAGTTAATTATTGCTGTGATATTTACTAAGCCACTAAATTTTTTATTTTTGAATTTATTTTTTATTTTACCCATAAGAATCACTTCGACATTTAGGAAAGTTATGTTAAGAATAGAACTGCATGTTGTATACCATAGTACTGTGATAATGTTTAGAGAAATTTTCACAAATGAAAATGAAAACAGGTGATGCAGGATTTAAAATGAAAACTATTTATATGTGAAATATGCAACTGTATCTTGTAGAACACACTCTAATAAATGTGTGCTTGTGTGCGAAGTTTAAATGTTGTGTTTCATCTAAGGCTGATTATACAGTATATACAGTAACCATGATTGACTACAGGCATAGGGCTTGACTTAGGACAAGATAAGAACAAGCATGAGTGAAGTAAAGCCTTATACTGATAAACTGCACTGTGTTTTATACACGTCCATGTTGGACATTCATATTAAATTAGCATTATTTTCCTATGTTTTTACATCATGAAAATCTATATGGCTTCAGTTGTATGTAGGACATATATGACATAATATGATTAAAAATACACTAATATTATACAATTTATATATGTGGTTCCCTTTCGTAAAGGGAACTCCCGCTGCATCGATACTCGATACTTTGGGGAATGCCCTCGGCATGACGCGTCTGAAGTCTGTAATGGAACTATTCCAATCTTGATTGGTGCTCGTCGCTCGTGACGTTGCATGTGACGGTGATCCGGAAGCTATAAAAGGGCAACGGAACATAGCCGTATCAGCTTTCTGTCTTCAGCAAGCGTTCTGTGTGACTGTATTGTCTTATTTGGTGTTGTTTGTCTATCTCAATATATGGCGAATATAGAGAAACGACTCAGGCGGTGTGCGTCCCCTTGCTCGCGCTATTTGAGCGAGGGTGACACGCACTCGTTTTGTGTTGTTTGTCTGGGAGTGGAGCATGCACGGGCAGTGCTCGAGGGCGCTGTCTGTGCAAACTGTTTTCAGCTATCTATGAGAGAGCTCCGCTCCCGTTTGAGCTTGTTCGATCAATCAGATCAGGCTCGCGTTTCCAGTGCATCAGGCCCCGCGTCTGTTGAGGCAGCGCGCCGCTTGTATGCATGGGATTCGCACGTGGAGCTGGCAGATAACACTGAGACGGTTGCGACCCTTTCTCAGTGTTTATTAACCAGCTCCACTGGTCTCGCGCACGGTTCGGAAGCCCGCGCTGCGGCTTCTTCCGACCGTGTTAAAGACACAGCGTTTGATTTATCTGGCTCCGAGGGGTTAGATATTATCAACACTGAATCACATAAATATGGGGATTCGCCACCCCATATTCCCGTTATTGAGGAATTGCTGGAGGTTGTGACCAGGGCAGTGGTTAAATTAAACGTTGAATGGCCATATAATAAGCAGGAAGCGACTAAGAAAAATAAAATGGATGAGCGCTTCCTGCAGACCCAGTCACAATCTTTGTGTCAGAGCCTTCCCTTTTTCACTGATCTTCATACTGAGGTATCGAGATCGTGGGAAAATCCATGTTCATCTCAATTATTTTCCCCCCATGTATATATTTACTCATCTATTAGGGAATCTAATGAGAATGGTTATGGGGTGATGCCTCGGGTTGAGGAATATTTTGCGAAATATTTTCTCCCTGACGTTGCGTCACCCCTGATAGCTCAGACACTTCCCTCCAAATCTCGTACATCGAATTTGTTAGGGAAAGCTTATATGGCGGTGGGTCGAGCCGGTGCATGCCTACACACGATGGGGTTATTACAGGCATACCAGGCTGACCTCCTCAAAGAGGTGGATGATAACTGGGAGGTCTCACTCAACGGTATTACTGAATTTCGTAGAGTAGCTGACTTATCTCTCCGTATTATTAAGGAGACGGCTCGTGCTATTGGCCGTTCTATGGCAGCAATAGTCGTCACAGAGAGACATTTATGGCTTAATCGCTTGGGGATCGAGGAGAAAGACAGGGCTTTCCTTCTCGATGCCCCCCTTTCACCTTCTGGCCTCTTTGGCGACGCGGCGAGAACCGTTGTCGAAAGGTTTCAGGAGGCAGAGCGACAATCAGCTATCCCCAGTTGTCAATCTAGGTCTCATGGGGTTGCTGCCAGGGGGCAGCCTCAGGGGACAGCCGCCAGTTCAACATATTTTGAGAAGGTTTCCTCTCGTGCCCCCGCGTATAAGGCTTGGGGCCAGAAGAGACATTCTCGTATGAAGCCCTCTATATCGAGGACAGGTCTGAGGACTGTCTCTCGGGCTAAGATGGCTTCAACTAAGAGGTCTTGTCGTAACACGCAGACCCTTATGGCCGTTCCCCCAGGAGAGCGAGTACAGGAGTCTCGCCCCCTTATACAGCCCTTAGGAAATCGATGTTTACTTCCCGCCGCCGATGGCGCTTCGGGACACATCGGCTTCCAGCGAACACAAATCGCAGTATCTGCCCGGAAACGTTGCGGCCCTGTCGAGTTCGCCGCCTCTCAGGAGGTCTGTAGAGAGCATATTTCGGTTAGTTCCTGCCAGTTAGCTGCTTCAGGTCACCGAAACCATTTGAACATTTTTAGCCAAGGCCAGTCTCGAGGGACTGGTCCCCATAATAGCATATTTAGACACCCCGAGGGGTCTTCAAAATATAGCCTGGAGGGTCCTGCTTACAGCGGAGCTAATATAAAAATATTATCTACTAAGGGTGGTTCACATGTCTGCCAGCCCCGAGCAGGGTTGGTTCTTGGAACAGGAAGTCAAGTCTCTCTTAACAAAGGAAACCTCAAGGTGAGCTCTTCCTCGGTTTCGGGAGCCCGGGTTCTACAGCCGGTACTTCATAGTTCCTGTGAGGGAAGGGGAGTAAGGCCTTGTTTCGGATCTCAGGGTAATGGATCAACCTCCGAGGGGGTTCAGATTCAAGATTCCGACTGTCAGTCAGACCAGCTCCGAGGACTGGTCTGTCGTGATAGATCCACAAGGCCCTTAACTCCTCATTCCCTTCTAACCCCATCACGGGAAGTTTCCGAGATCTGCTTTTGGGGGAAAAGCACATCAGTTCCGGATTCTTCCATTCGGCCTAGTATTGTATCCCCGCACCTCCTCGGAATGCATGGTCACTGTCCTAGCTCCATGGAGTCTTCAGGGCATCCTCATTCCTGTCCATTGACTACTAGAGCAGACGGTTCAACACCGAGGTGTTGTTTCGAGTCTCGTGAGGTGCTAGGGAATATGGCTCAGAGTCTAGGAAAAATCACCAGTGCCTCTTCAGAGAAACCGATTCCTGGGGGCGGTGTAGGTTATAGTCATGATGCAGGCACAATTGTCTCCAGCTCAGACACTCATCTTCCTTACCATAGTCATGAATATCAAGCTAGGCCAGGCCACCACTACGTGACCTTATTAAAGAGTGGGCTCGCTGGCAGCAGTGTTCAACATACTATTCTTTGGCCTGCTGTACATGGGGGCCCTGTAGTAGTGGCTCAGGACCAATGGGTTTTCCCCGAGAGGGAACCCACTCCGCATGACCAGAGTTACGCGCACATGCCCTCGTTTTCTGATCATGGGGAGGAAGTTATGGTTCCTGCTCCTAGTACCTGTGTTGGAAACACAGGGTCTGAGGAAACTTCAGAGAGACCATTAGGTTCTATTTTTGACAGACACTATGTCGATGGTCTCTCTGATCAAGGAGGGGGCAGTCATCCTGTCGAGGCAGGGGCTGCAGCCCGGGGATTTCGAACTCCACCCCAAGTTGGCTTTAGCCGGGATGGAGGTCGGTTTGTCAGAGGTGCTCCTGTTTCCCCTTTATGTGGACGGCCACCTTCTGCGCCACCTCTCCCATGCTCTTCCAGCTCTGCTGGGTTTGGATATCATGATACAGACATGGTTGAGGCCATGTCTGTGTATACTTTCCCCGATTGTTCTGCCCCCGGGGGTTCTAGAGTACAAGAGGGTTCAGCAGTACAGGATCAGCTTACTCTTAGTGGCCCTGTACTGACAGGCCCAAATATGGCTTCCAAACATCTGGGCCCTTCTGGCAGGCCTTCCGCGGTGAATCCGGATCAGGATGGTCCTCCCTCTTCAGCCCAAGGTCATGATATTTCACCCTTGGCGGTAGCCCAGGAAGCTACTGGATTGGCCCCTGAGGGGGACCAATTCATAAATTCTGGTCTCTCAACCGAGGTTGTTGAGACCATTGTAAACTCTAGAGCCCCCTCCACGAGGAAACTTTATGCATTTAAATGGAAAATTTTTATTTTATGGTGCAGAGAACATCAGTTGGACCCAGTTAACTGCCCAGTGGCTTCAGTACTGGAGTTCCTCCAGAATCGTTTCTCTGACGGGCTCTCCCCGTCCACGCTTAAGGTCTATGTGGCGGCTATATCAGCCTTCCACACGCCTTTAGGGGTGGGCACGCTGGGGACACACCCACTCATAATTCGTTTCCTTCGTGGAGCCAGGAGGATGAGGCCTGCTATCCAGCCTAGGGTCCCCACGTGGGACCTGGCAGTGGTCCTCGAAGGTTTATCCCTGGCACCCTTCGAACCCCTGGATAAGGTGTCTGAGAAATTTTTATCCTTTAAGGTAGCCTTCCTGCTCGCTATTACTTCCCTGAAACGAGTTGGCGACCTGCAGGCGCTATCTGTGGCTCCCTCTTGCCTCGAGTTCTCTCCTGGCAGAGTGAGAGCCATTCTCCACCCTAGACCTGGCTACGTGCCTAAGGTGCCCACAAATGTGGCACGGTCTATAATCCTTCCGGCCTTTCATCCTCCACCGCATGTGTCGGCTGATCAAGCTAAGTTACACTTGTTATGCCCGGTCCGAGCTCTTGAGGCCTATGTACATAGGACCTCGGGCTGGAGGAAGTCGGACCAGCTGTTTGTGTGTTTTGGGTTATCCAAGAAGGGCTCCCCGGTCTCCAAGCAGACTATTAGCAAGTGGATAGTAGAGGCTATTTCTTCAGCTTACGAGGTGCGCAATCTGCCTTCACCTCTCCTGATAAAAGCTCACTCAACCAGAGGAGTGGCATCCTCTAGAGCCTTGCTAGCAGGGGTTTCTCTTCAAGAGGTCTGTGATGCCGCTGGCTGGGCCTCCCCACACACCTTCATCAAACATTACAGTCTGGATCTGTCCTCTACACCAGGTTCACAAGTTCTCATGTCTTGAGTGTGCCAGATTGCTTCACACCAGGGCAGGGTCTCTCAGTGTGGCGGCGTGGGTATTCGTTCCCCAAAGTATCGAGTATCGATGCAGCGGGAGTTCCCTTTACGAAAGGGAACGTCTCGGGTTACGTATGTAACCCTCGTTCCCTGAGTAGGGAACGAGACGCTGCATCTCTCGGCCACACTTTTCGTGCTCCTGAGAACGACTTGCTTCGACCCTTTAAAAGCTGATACGGCTATGTTCCGTTGCCCTTTTATAGCTTCCGGATCACCGTCACATGCAACGTCACGAGCGACGAGCACCAATCAAGATTGGAATAGTTCCATTACAGACTTCAGACGCGTCATGCCGAGGGCATTCCCCAAAGTATCGAGTATCGATGCAGCGTCTCGTTCCCTACTCAGGGAACGAGGGTTACATACGTAACCCGAGACGTTTTTGCAGCATATATGTCCCTTACAATATTCTGTTGGAACATATAAAAATCACAGGAGTTTTTAGCAAACCTTTTCCTAATGGTTATGCATAGACAGTTTCACATGCATGAAACCTAATTCACGTACACACAAAAAAAAATTCACGTGCGTGAAAAAAAAATATATTCACAAAAAGCAATTCACATGCGCAAAATAAAATTATACATTCGTAAAATATATTTCACAAATGCAAAACACAATTCGTAGAAATACAACTGTGCACAAAAATCTTTGAATGTTTAAAATGTACGAGTTTATCCCTGAATGTGAACGTGCAAATCGTCATTCACGCCTTGTGTGAATCGCCTTGGATGTGTGTGTGTGTGTGTGTGTGTGTGTGTGTGTGTGTGTGTTTTTTCGAGACTTTCCTAACAGCACAATCCACCTACACAGATGAGTCGTACTCTTTAGCCAATCAGATTTAAGCTTATCAATCGACCAATCAGTATCATGTGAGGGCGGGCCTACCTCCATGTTACGTCATCAGCTTTCGACCAGTTCATGGCTAAGCAGAGTAGAGCCCTGCACGGGCCTCAAATCTAAGCCCGAGCCCGGCCCTGGCCCGAGACGCTCAGGCCCTAGCCCGACCCGTGTCCGACAGCTCATCAGAATTATCAGCCCGAATCCGACCCGAGCCCGTTTTTTTTTTTTTTTTTTTACAGCCCTATTTGCAGCTGTTCAAATAGGTCCGTTTTGTTAGTTATGTTTCTTTTCTTTTCATTTCTTTATTAAGTTAATTAAGTTAATATTAAGTTATTTTTAAAATGACGACCAAGCAGCTGAGCCGACAGCGAGTAAAACATGTTTGATCAATTTAGCCTCTCAAATCAACGCTAATACTTTACTTGGCTACAATAAAATCCATAAATATAAAACACTTCAAGCATATCACACAGACAGTTAAGTTTAATGTTTATTTATTAAACCACAGTGAGTAAAAAAAATTTTTAATACCGAGGCAGGCTCAGGCTGCTTGCAACAGCGCTCGCAAACGAAATGAGCAATAGCCTACAATCTAAACAAATTAAATTAAATAAATCAAAAACAAACTTGCAGGTTATCTTACCTAAAAAATGCACCACAGAACATGGCCATTCTTTTTTCTAGTAGTTTCCAACAGTTAAACGAAAATAAAGTCCAATCAAACGAAAAGTTAGAACAGTCTCTTACAGAGCATCGTGGAGTAAAAGAATAGCATCCACAGTGGAAGGTTTTAACCCAGTCCTCCTCTCTTCTATCACTCTTCCCGCTGCGCTGAAGACACGTTCGCTGCTGCGATCTTTCTCTTAATATTCTCCATTATTTGCACATGAGGTGAATCGTGGGTTGCGCTGACGGGAAACCTTCTGTGTGCGTGCGTGCGTGAAACTGTCATGTCAATCATATGTCAGTGTAATTATAAGATTATGAAAGTTATGAGGTTATGAAATATCTATGTTTGTTTTTCTATCGTTGACGTCAACTTCTCATATTTTTTTAATTAATGTCTAAAAATATAAAAAGAAGGATAACTCAAAAAAGGCCCGAGGCCCGGCCCGCATGTGAACTATGACGTGAAAATTGGCCCGAAGCCCGGCCCTAGGGGTGTAAAAAAGTCGGGGCCCGTCGGGCTCGGGCTGAAATGCAGGGCTCTAAAGCAGAGGTATGTATGTCTGTCTTTACTAAAGTTAAACAAGTTAGAGATCAGTTGAAGCGATAGTTTATGAACTATTTACTGATATAAGCAAGTGTTGTGGTAATCAGATGTTCCATATCGTATCAAAAATGAAGAAGAATGACGCTTTTTCTGTTGTATTTTAGCTGCATGTAGACAGCTCTCTCAGCTTCAACAATCACACTAATGAGTGCAAAACAATCCCTAGCTCTCTTAGCACTGGCCTCATCGAGATTGTTCTTTAAATAGTATATAGACCTATTTTAATGAGCACCCAGTGTTAATTTGCCATTTGTGTATGTTGGTAAATTATTAAACACTTGTTTCCCTGCATTTTTCAGGATTACTCACCTTTGGCATGACATCTGGATAGCAGTCACACACATCTTAATTCATGTTGTTTCTTTATTCTCTTTTATACTTTATTTTTTAGTATTAATGTCTTGGTACCACTTTACAATAACGTTTCATTAGTTAACATGAACTAATAATGACTTGCATGTATACATTATTTATTATTTTTTAGTTAATGTTAATTTCAATACTTCAATTTACTAAAACTTCATTAATGTCTTGTTAACATTAGTTAATGCACTGTTAACTAACAATGAACAGCTGTATTTTTAACCAACGTTAACAAAGATTAACACAGTAACAAATGTATTGCTCATGGTTAGTCAACACATTAACTAATGTTAAAGGAGTCATAATGTTGTGTTACCTTGGATACCCAAATGCTCTATTATAGTATTTTAGGCACTTCTAAAAAAGAAAAGTGGAAAAAAAATCAACACAGAGCCCCTCAGACCCTTATTTCTAAAGGCATTATTGTCTCGCGAGATCTGATGCGATGTTTTGGCTGTCGTGGACGGTCATTATAATAATGCAAATGAGGGGCGCGTTGATTGGTTGCAGGAATGTATTTTACTACTTCCAAGCGGTACAAAAACATAGACAAAATACTGCAATAGCTCAATAAATGTGACGGTACTTATTGTTAGTGAAATTGTAATCACAACCAAAGAAAAAAGAAAAAATACACCATTGCCAGATACATTCTTACAGAAGCCCCACTAACTGAAAGCTATTTTCAAACTGCATGTTTTGCATGAGTTTGGCTAATAATGTTTAGTGGTATATTGTTTTCATACTTGCATTTAAACAGTTTTAGCCACTGAGCATGGACTCCTGTACCGTCACTACTGTAGCTGCTAGTGTAAAACAAAGTCGAAAGATGTGGCTAGCATTCGTAGAGTCCATTCCCCGTGTTTACCTCGAAGGTAACGTTACACACAATAGCCGCATTAGCTGTTAGCTGCTATTTGTTAACCACAGTAGAGCAATAAAAACACAGTCTTACCTTTTCAATTTCTGGCAAGTCCCTGATGGTTGGGATGGCACCTTTTCCCAAACGGAGCTTCGAGGCCAAGTTCGCCTGATACTGCCCCAAATTTGTAAAAGATTCCGGTGTAAAATGTATGTACACCTAACGATACGCCACTTGAAAGAGTTGTTGGGACAGCGTCATTAAAAATGAATTTCATCCACTGTTCCCTGATAGTTTCGTCCGTTTTTGGTAGATAAAACACATTTGCATGTTGTTTGTGGCAGTCACCCACAGAGCATCTCAGGTGTGCACTCGATTTCTCCATCTTTCTCGAGTCAACTAAACTGAATCTGAGGGGGAGAGGGGGAGAGGGGCGGGCTTCCCGCGGCATAGGTTTGCGGTGTCCATATTTGGTATATCCTCCCCCGTCTTGACGTCAAGAGGGGGAAGAAATCAAAATCTCGTTTTTTCGTGCGCGTGCACGTGGCCTATTTTACAAACCCCGAGGTAAACAAACGCTTCACTTTTAAATATCGGCTTCCCGGCCAGTGTATAATCATTATGCAATCATAACATACATTGATTCTCGTGGAAAAGTGAAATTTCTACATTATGACTCCTTTAACTAATGAACCTTACTGTAAAGTGTTACCAATATATTCAACATTCATTTCTTTATGTTTTGTGCTGTATTGTCATCTCAAGGTTTTTAGTGTCACAGGACAATGTTGTGAAGCATTAATTTTTACTTTGCCTAGTAAAACAGGCGAATCTGATTTTATGCTGATCAGACAAAGGTATACTTATCATAGAGAGGCAATTAAGATCACGCAACTAAGATTACTCAGTAAACTCTATTCAGATACATCACTTAATCTCCCTTGTCCTCTGTCTGCACCTCTTGTACTATAGGTTTTTACTATTTTAAATATCAGACCAATATCTGATATGTCCTAACAGAGAGGTCTACTGATGACTGGATTGAACACAATGCATTTGTTAACTTTTCACTTGATGTATTGCACTTATATTTATATACTTTAAAAGCAAAGAAGACTCTGACTGGATCTCACAACTCCTGAAGAGACGTATATTTCTCTGTACTGAGTGTTGTTCTTCAAGATTTTCAGTTCATGATCTTCATATGTAACAGAAACATTAATCATGATCAAGTCATGTTATGTATATTTTATTCCCAAAGGATTCGGAAACTTTCAAATTAAATGTGTACATCAAATGTAACTATGTCTTTGAATCTTTTTATTCTGACAAGAACATTTAATAATGCAGTGACATATGAATATGAATAGTGAATAATGAATAGCAGTGCTTTATTCCACAGCGTGAAGTCCGCAGGAGACAAATGAATACAGTAACAATGCATCACTTTCAACCTCTTGTTGAAACAACTGTCAAAATGGATGGCTTGCAAATGTGACTATTTTGAAAGAATTACAGTAGAAATGGTAAGATCACAGTACTGGTTGTCTGCATCTTCATACATCATCTGTCTTGGAAATCTGAAACAATAAAACTACATAATATATGCAGATCAAAACATGTCTCCTATGCCTACATTAATGTGTGTGGTGGACAGCACAGGACATGAAAATCCGTCAATACTAACAATAAATGTTTATGTTTGCATGTGGACTAAACAGTAGTTCATAAACTATTGCTTCAACTGATCTCTTAACTTTTTTAACTTCAGTAAAGACAGACACACATACCTCTGCTTAGCCATGAACTGGTCGAAAGCTGATGACGTAACATGGAGGTAGGCCCGCCCTCACATGATACTGATTGGTCGATTGATAAGCTTAAATCTGATTGGCTAAAGAGTACGACTCATCTGTGTAGGTGGATTGTGCTGTTAGGAAAGTCTCAAAAACACACACACACACACACACACATCCAAGGCGATTCGCACACGTGAATGACGATTTGCACGTTCACATTCAAGGATAAACTCGTACATTTTAAACATTCAAAGATTTTTGTGCACAGTTGTATTTCTACGAATTGTGTTTTGCATTTGTAAAATATATTTTACGAATATATAATTTTATTTTGCGCATGTGAATTGCTTTTTGTGAATATATATTTTTTTCACGCACGTGAATTTTTTTTTTTTTGGGGGGTACGTGAATTAGGTTTCATGCATGTAAAATTGTTTACGGATGAATCGTGTTTGTTGCATGAATAATTAATGAGACTGATTTGCCTCCATAAGTTTTACAGGGACAAGGAACACTCACATTTTCTCCACATTTTAGTCCAGTTTAGTAAGAGATATTAGATTATATTATATGTTTACTTACATCATAATAAAAGAATAAAGTGTGTGAAAGGTTTGATATTGTGTAGTTTGTGATCCTCCATCAGCAGCTGCAGTTTCTCTCAGCTGTATCAGTGCAGTCACTAACCAGGTTTCCATCCAAGTGTTTTTTTGCGAAAAAAGGTTTACCGCATCAAAATGTTTACCGATATAGCTGATGGAAATGGCAATTATCGATATTTTTTTGCAAATGTCGACACAATCCTTTTCAGTTTAACTTTAGCGCATACATTCTATGTCGATACTTTAAATGACGCGAAAAACTAGTTTGGAAACACTTTTTGTCGAAAAAAAGGGCTTTAACGCAAATAAATGTGGTGTCACATGATTTTCATCACGTGCGCACTAGTGGCGCCAGGATTTTGATTGTAGGTGAATCAAAGAAAACTGGATGGGCCAGTTAAAATAAGCCCAAAAAAAAAAAAACGGGTTCCCCTTCATCTCCGTTTCAGCGCTTTTCTGCGGCACTGAGGACAGCGACTCAGTATAGCCTACCTGAATTTAATGCGTAATTAGCATAGGTTTAAAAAAAATTAAACAGGAATTTTTTGTTGCTTTTTTAATACAATTACAATTTCATTTAATTTATTGTTTAATAAAATGATAGGCCTATTATTTTTAGTTTATTAACAGCAACAACAGCTGTAAAGATGAAGTTGACGATCGCCATCTCCGTAGTACGTGCCTATAGAGAGAAATGCACATCATGAATTACATAACCAGAGAGTAGCCTATTTCTTTTCGTTTTAAATTGTTAAAAAGACATTTCAAGCTTTCTTAAGATAGGCTATATTTTATGTCTGTGAGGCATATGCTGAGTTTCGTTAAGTTAGGATGAGATGCGCTCCTGTTCACGAGCAATGCAAGTGACCGCGCGGGCGCCTCTATGATTGCTGTCTGTTATATTTAAATATTTGTATTTATTAAATGCAGGCAATTGGTTGATAAAAATAAAATAAAAATTAAGATACAATTTATACAAAACGAAATTCACTTTAAAAAAAGTCTTTCAGCAAAACTTAACTTAATTAAGTGGTCAAAATCATGTCTGACCCGCTCCATGTCTCTCGATGTTGCTCATCCTATCTTACTCGTGTAGTTCACTTTTCATAATCAACATAGATGAAAAAATAACATTATAATATTTTAACAAATATGAAACTAAATGTGCTTATTTAATGGCAACAACACAGTAGGCCTACAGACTCTCTATTTGTACAACTTGCTGCACATTCATTTTATTCTGAATTTTGCACACATAAGTTGAAAGGCATTTGTTTGTGCATGCATGTAAAACATATCTGCAACATTCATCAAGTTCACTGATAATTATGCGTGCATTTATTAATTATTATCAGAGAGAGAGAGTGTGTGTGTGTGTGTGTGTGTGTGTGTGTGTGTGTGTGTGTGTAGTTAATTTGAGCCCTATCAGATGAGCAACTGTTTAATTCTGCCGTAGTCTTCTGATATTTCGGACACTTGCAATTATTTGTGAAATTGAAATGACAGTAAGCTGGCAAATTTCAATTAACTGCCTGAATACTCTCTCCATTATTATTTTTTATTTTTTATTTGTTTGTTTGGTGTTGGGGGGTGTGCTGACTGGAACCCCAAAAGGTAGAATTTGCGATAAAAAAATAAAATAAAATAAAATAAAAGATGTATGGAAACGGCTCATTTTTTTTGCGATACACCAAAACATATGCGACAAATCGCTTTCGTCATTCGTGACGTCATCACGCACACAATCTTATCGGTAAAAGGCCAATTGAATGGAAACAGTCTGGAGACGGCAAAGTTCGTAATGTTTTTTTATCGCATATTCACTTTGTCGATTACATAACAGCGCAAAAAGTGGATGGAAACTAGGCTACTGTGACGTCTGACTGACAGAGGTTTTTGTACGACTCTTCATCACTGTGTGAACACCCAGTTACCACTGATATAGTGTGCACTCTGACAGTAATAAACTCCTGTATCTTCAGTCTGGACTCCACTGATGGTCAGAGTAAAATCACTGCCAGATCCACTGCCACTGAATCTAGATGGAGTTCCAGTATTACGGGTAGTGATGGGAAGTCCGGTTCTTTTCCGCGAACCGGTTCTTTCGGACAGTTCGTTTCAATGAACCGGTTCACCAGTTCTTTTACGTCATCACGTAATGACGTCAATTCTATCATCCCGGCGGATAAATATACATTCAAATAAAGGCATTTGTAATCATAACTTCAGTACTCATCGTCATAATCATCTTGGATAGGTTTCTTACATTTACGTTTTGAAAATGAACCCTGTAGTAGGCCTAAGGCAATGCGCAAACGCGGATGTTTTACATGTCTTAAAGTGAATAAACTGGTCTTCATCATTTTTATTTTATTTGCAATTAAATAAACTTACATTTCGCCGAATTCGGCCCCTCATTCAAGTTGGTTCACCCGTGCTCATGTAACAGCACAGCACATAGACAGTATAAACACAGCATCAGTTGGCCAAAAGAAAGTTCGGTTCAGAGACGGTGCGATCACGCATGCGCAGTCTCTCCAGCTCATCGGTTCTCCGTATCGAACGTGTCCGAAAGAAACAGTTCTCGGTTCTGTGCTGGTGATCCGAGAACTGCTGCAACAACCAGTTCTTGACTCGAGAACCGTAGCATGCCTGTGTGTGAGCTGAGAACTACTGAAACCTTACTAGGCTAAATCAGTCGACAAAACTAAAAACTTGATGCATGTCTCCAGAATGTTTAATACGTTATGTTTTGATTAACACATTATAAACATTTGCACCCTTTAAAACCTTGGAAAGAGTTTAGGCTACGTCAAAAACGTATATCACCTTACTTAGAAATTAAATTATCTGTTCCTGAAAATAATGTTTTAGTATAATAATAAATGTTTAGTTTTATAATCCATTCATTGTTTCCAATCTTTAAAATAATACAGTGAAAAGGCAGTAGCCTATGTGATAAACATGTTTCTAACATGTTTCATTTTGTTACACTTATTGATGTTCAATAAAATACTTAAGAAACATGCATTTCGTCCCTCTGAAAAAATTGCATGCATGCTCAGCTCATCAGCTCATCGGTTCTCCGTATCGAACGTGTCCGAAAGAAACAGTTCACAGTTCTGTACTGGTGATCCGAGAACCGCTGTACCTGTACGTTCGGTAGTGCGCGCATGCTCAGTATCTGCTCGTGCTCATCACTTCTCTCAGCACGTCTCAGTTCAGTGAACTGTTGGATTTACTGGAGTAACATATATGCCTACTCCGGGATATTGGTTTATTTTGAGTCGAAGGGACTGTCAGGACTCAGGCATGTCCGAAAGTGAGTAACTTAACTTGTGGATCAGCGCTGACGCAAGACGCGAACTGTTTCGAACGATTCAGTCCGATTTAGTGTACTGGTTCGACCAGTTCACTAAAAAGAAACGGTTCAAAAGAACGATTCGTTCACGAACCGGCCATCACTAATTACGGGTTGTTGCATAATATATGAGGAGTTTAGGAGCTTCTCCAGGTTTCTGTGAGTACCAGGCTAAACATTGATTACCACTATACACATACACATTACTGCTGGTTTTACAGTTTATTCTGACTTCTTCTCCTGGTTGAACTGCTGGTAGGCTATTGATGGACTCTGAGTTACAGTGATCTGTCCTCTACACTCTGAAAGAAAACACAAACAAAAATGATTAATATATATTTCACATTTTAAGAGAATTAATAATCATTATAAAAACTGTATTACACAAACCTTGAATAAACAGTGCAATGGTCCAGATGAAGATGTTGATTGTGTTCATTGCTGTAGTTTAGTCTTGTGTGATGATGAAGATTGTGTTCTGCTCTCAGTCATGAAGTGTTAAACTCACAGCACTATAAACACTCTCAGAGCACTGAAGCATGTGCTGACAATGCAAAGAAGTGGGCAGGATTTACAACAGCTTGTGCTGATAACAAACTAATATACACTAGAGTTACAGAATCATGACTTTATTTTGTATTTTTATTGTGACTCCTGAGACACTGAGGCAGGGTTCTCAAGTTTTATCAAAAGCTTGGAGTGAGATCACATGCGGTTAGGGGAGGAGCCCTAATGGAGCCCCGCCCCCGCCCGTCCGTCCCCACCCCCCAATTTTAACCATTGTTCATAATTAACCAGCACAAATTGAAATTATAACAATTGGTAAATCTGATAAATGACAGAGCAATTAATCACATCAAATATAGGCTACTCTTTAATGTTATATTTCAAAATTACAAATATACAAAAATATAACAAATTGCTCCAAACAGTTTGGAAAAACAAATCTTTTTGCATTTTGAATGTGTCTAGTCGTAATGGTATAATGATTTATTGTGTGGTGGGACATTGTGAACAAATGACATAGTATTAAGGTGTGTGTGTGTAGGGGCAGTGTAAGGGGATAGAATATACAGTTTGTACAGTATAAAAACCATTACGCCTATGGAATGTCCTCACAAATCACATAAACATGGCTGTGTGTGTGTGTGTGTGTGTGTGTGTAAGTGTGGCCTGGTAAACCTTACATTATGGGGACAAAATGTCAATGTTGGATGGCAATATCCGGAATCCTTGTTCGTGTGGGGACATTTTTTGGTCCCCATGAGGAAAACGGCTTATAAATCAAAAAAGTTATGTTTTTTTGAAAATGAGAAATTGCAGAAAGTTTTCTGTGATGGGTAGGTTTAGGGGTAGGGTTAGTGTAAGGGAATAGAATATACAGTTTGTACAGTATAAAAATCATTATGTCTATGGAAAGTCCCCATAAAAAATTAAAACACTACATGTGTGTGTGTGTGTGTGTGTGTGTGTGTGTGTGTGTGTGTGTGTGTGTGTGTGTGTGTGTGTGTACACAAGAGTACACACTGCAGCTTATGAAAAGTGTTTTGTGTTGTAAGTGTTTGTTGCACATTTTGACGCCTTGATAACATTGATATATTTAATGTTCTGGCCTAAAAATGTTAGACGAGCTTTCTTAATTCCAACTTACCTTCTCCATCACGACGTGTGTTCGCGTGATGTTGTTGGTTACTACTAGTAACGAACGTACGGCGGCCGAGAATTTTCCGTCAACTTCCGTGTGTTCGCGCCTATGGTTCGCGCATCTATGTTGCCTAGTAACGAACGCAATCTGGTCGAGATACGTGCTGGCGGCAGGAAACTTCACTTTGTGTGCCTGCGCTCGTATACAACGTTATATATAAAGCTTGCAGGACAACTTGGTTGGCATTGCCTTTTCAGCGTGAGAAATACACGGTGTGGCGTGTGAGCGTGTGAACTGGTTGAATTGCGTGTGTCTCACGGCCAATGCGTGAGACTTGAGAGCCCTGCTGAGGATGTGCAGATGAACGTCCATCTCTGTGTCCATATTCAGTCATGTGACCATCATCACTGCTACACTTCCACTAGATGAACCGCCATCACTAAAGTAAGATCATGAATCATGAGTCTGTTCAGAAAGTATCAGGACTGATTGTGAATCTCTAATCAGAGTTCATGGTGTCACTCCATCTATCATGAAGCCTCATGTGTGTCTGAAATCATCAAATGGAGAAGAAACAGGCTGTTAAAGATGGAGACATATTAGAGCTTGTTCACGTTTCATGATCTTGTGTGGAGATTCATAACCAGTCCAGATACTTTTAGAACAGACCTTGAATATGAAAACATGCTTGACTGTGTAGAACATGCAAAATACCTTTTATATTTTCATTGACTTTGGCTCTAATATTCAATAAACTCATTATTTGAAGAGATTTTCACTGAAGATTGAAGTCTGAAGCTGCAGGTTTTTCTGTGAATCATGATGATTGATCTGCATATGAAGAACAGAAGCATCATTATGAGAAACTCCACAAGATCATCCATGATCAAAGAGGTCAAAGGTCACCTCAGAGGTCACAGCTCATCAAATATATTTCTTTAAACAGTGTTATATCAGAAAGCATTTAGTCAAATCTGAATGAGTGAGTGTTGAGAAGAGCTGAGGTTCTTCTAATATCAGTGTGTTGAAGTGTTGTTTCTCTCTCTCTGCTGGAGTGTCAAGTCAAGTCAAGTCAAGTTTATTTGTATAGCGCTTTTCACAATACAGATTGCATCAAAGCAGCTTCACAGTATTAAATTAAAATAATACAACAAAGTTTGTTTCAAGAGGAATTTATTGATTGATAAAATTAAATTAAATATCCCCAAAATATCCCCAACTGAGCAAGCCAAAGGCAACAGTGGCAAGGAACCGAAAAACTCCATCAAGTGACCTAATGGTGTCCTAAAACTCCATCAGGTGCCTTAATGGAGAAAAAAAAAACCTTGGGAGAACCCAGGCTCAGTCGGGGGCCAGTTCTCCTCTGGCATTGGATAGAGGCCGGATTGTAGTTTGAACTGTGGGATTATATGAATGCCTGGCTGAAGAGATGCGACTTTAATCTAGTTTTAAACTGGGAGAGCGAGTCTGAGCAACGAACAGTATCAGGAAGACTATTCCAGAGTTTTGGAGCCAAATGTGAAAATGCTCTCCCTCCTTTGGTGGTTCTGGATATCCTAGGTATGACCAAAAGCCTTGAATTTAGTGATCTCAAAGAGCGCGATGGATTATAGGGCGATAGAAGATCCGTTAAATAGACTGGAGCTAAGCCGTTTAGGGCTTTATAAGTCAGTAGCAATACCTTGTAATTAATACGGAACTTTATAGGTAACCAATGCAGTGATGATAAAATCGGTGTTATATGATCATATTTTCTTGATCTCGTAAGAACTCTAGCGGCGGCATTTTGGACTAACTGTAGCTTGTTTATTGAGGATGCAGGACAACCAGCTAATAAAGCATTACAGTAATCCAGTCTCGAGGTCATGAATGCATGAACTAACTTTTCTGCATCAGAAACTGATAGCATATTACGTAGCTTAGCAATGTTTCTAAGGTGGAAAAAGGCTGTTTTTGTAACATAAGAAATATGATTTTCAAAAGACAGGTTGCAATCGAGTATAACACCCAGGTCTTTTACTGTAGAGGATAAAGTAACAGGACATCCTATGATGTTAAAGTTGTATTGTGCGAGGTTTTGTGGGCGGTTTTTTGAACCGATAAGTATTACCTCTGTCTTGTCTGGATTTAATAAAAGAAAATTACGCGTCATCCAATCTTTTATATCTTTAACACACTCTGTCAATTTGGAAAATGTAGCGTTTTCATCCGGCCGTGATGAAATATATATTTGAGTGTCATCAGCATAACAATGGAAACTAATTCCATGTTTCCTTATAATATTTCCAAGTGGCATCATATATATTGAAAATAACAGGGGGCCTAATACAGATCCCTGCGGCACTCCATAGTTTACTGGAGTTATGATCGATTTTTCTCCATTTAAATAGACAAAATGGTAGCGGTCAGATAGGTATGATTTGAACCAGCTTAGTGCTTGTCCTTGAACACCAGTATAATTTTGTAGTCGATCTAAGAGTATTGTGTGATCTATAGTATCGAACGCAGCACTAAGATCAAGTAAAACTAGTATTGAGATACAGCCTTGGTCAGAAGCTAAAAGTAAATCATTTGTGATTTTAACGAGCGCAGTTTCAGTGCTATGATGCGGTCTGAATCCAGACTGAAACTTTTCATAGATATCATTTTGTTGCAAGAAAGAGCCCAGTTAAGCGGACACCACTTTTTCTAATATTTTAGACATAAATGGAAGATTTGAAATGGGTCTATAATTTGCTAGATTATTATGATCTAATTGTGGTTTCTTAATGAGAGGTTTTATAACTGCCAGTTTAAATGTTCTTGGAACATGACCTAAAGATAAAGACGAGTTAATAATATTGAGGAGAGGCTCTTCCACTACAGATAACACTTCTTTCAGTAGTTTAGTTGGTATAGGATCTAATAAACATGTTGTTGTTTTAGATGAAGTGATAAGTTTATTTAACTCTTTTTGTTCTATAGTTGTAAAGCACTGTAATTGTTCTTTCGGGGTGATAATTGAAGCTGAATTGTAAGGCGCGATTGAAGATTGAACGTTTATAATTGTGGTTCTGATGCTTTCTATTTTCTCAGTGAAGTAGTTCATGAAATCATTACTACTGAACTGTAACGGGATATTTTGTTCGGGTGACGTCTGTTTATTTGTTAGTCTAGCCACGGTGTTAAATAGAAACCTTGGATTGTTTTGGTTGTTTTCTATTAGTTTGCGGAGGTGCTCAGCCCTGGCCGCTTTTAGGGCCTTTTTATAACGTGACATACTGTCTTTCCACGCGATTCTAAAGACCTCTAAATTAGTTTGTTTCCATTTACGCTCTAAAATACGGGTTTCTCTCTTTAAAACATGCGTAGTATTGTTATACCATGGTGCTTTATGGTAACACAAGATACAGGCACACTGGGTGTTCATGTGTGAAATGTGTGTTCACTCGAGTGTGTGTGTGTGAATGTGTTGTGTTTGTCTCCTGCAGCTGGTCCCACAGTGAAGCCCTCAGTGTCTCTGCTGCCGCCCTCTTCTCTGCAGATCTCTGGAGACTCAGCCGCACTGCTCTGCCTGCTCAGCTCTTACTCTCCACAGGGGGCGCTGGTGAGCTGGACACTGGACGGGTCAGAGGTCACCGAGGGGGTTCTGACCAGCGCAGAGAGCCAGCAGGACGGCCGCTACAGCCGCAGTAGCGTCCTGACCCTCAGCAAAGCACGCTGGGAAGCGGGAGAGCTGTACGTCTGCAGAGTAACACATGATGGAGCTCCTCATGAGGTCTCGTTCCACAAGAGCTCTGAGTGCTGATGTTTCTCTCCTGAAGATGAGCCGTATCTGAGTGTCCTGTGTCAGGCAGGATTCACATGAGTCTAGTGCTGCAGCTGTAGTGATTTACAACTCAATACTGAAAGAGTGTGTGTGTGTGTGTGTGTGTGTGTGTGTGATCTTTCAATCTGCTGTGTTTGCTGCAACATTCAATAAAGCTTCTCAACAAGTTCACTTTGTGTCTGACAACATCATTCAACTAACAGATGAAGATGCAGGTGCTTTTCAGAAGGTTGATGTAGCAGTAAATGTCAAATAAAGCTCTTGGGGTTTGAACATGGTCTCTGGAGACAGAGCTGCTCTATTCTGAGAGGATCACAATCACTCCACCCTGACAATGCAAATGGGGTTTTCAGTCTCACTCTTTGATTGGTTACATGATCTGGACTGGAACACTTTCACTTCTGCTTTAGTGAAGCAGCGCAGACAAACTGATCATTTATAGGAGATTAAAAAGTTTTTTATATAAAGATATCATAAAAAAGATCAAGATCAAGAATCAGCCGTTCTGACACTAATTGTTTCATAATCATTACATTTATAGACAATGGTGTAAATATATATGAAAATGTTATGAAAATCATAACTAATACATGATCACAAATCAAGAATCAGTGTGTTGTTAATAAATATTAATATCATAGTGTATTTGTTCATTGTTCATACATGTTTATATTAAAGTGTATTTGTTAATTTTATAATAAAAACCCAGCTCTCAGTGATATGTGTCGGGTCCCCGTTTTGATAACAGTAACTTTCTCAAATGTTTACAAAACAAGCGGGAACCCAGTGTGCCTGTATCTTTCTCTATTGCTGTTCTATTACAAGATAGAAAGTCTAAGGCCTTCAGAGGTGGAAAGAGTACTGAAAATGTGTACTCAAGTACAAGTACCGTTACATTGCTGAAATAATACTCAATTACAAGTAAAAGTACTGGTGTCAAAAAAGTAATTAAGTAAAAGAACAAATTACTCTTCTCAAAAACTACTCAGAGTACTAGTTACTAATTACTTTTTAGCTGGCGATAGTTAATGCATTACCAATAAAAATATACAACAAAATCATAGATTTATGTAGAAAATAGCTACTTTTAACACATTTTTACCTTATTGTCGAAGGACATTAATTAGTGGATACTGGAATTTCTAACTTCAATATGACACCTTGAAATATGTCAATATTCAGTAGGCCTAGCCTATAATTTTTAATACCATCGGGAAAACTACTACATACTAAATATTTTAATATCTACATTTTTGTCCATCCATTTTGTCAAGGCAATCATTATTTTCAAGCTTTGAAAAGCACAACACTCATTGTAACAGTAATCTATTTGAATGGAAAAGTTTAATTCAAGTCTTCTGAAGAGACACGTCCACTTTATAAGGTGAGATTTTAATTTAGGCTTTTGTTTACATATTTAAACATTGATCAATAACCATTACAATAATCTAATATTTACTCACTCAGTGTATTTGTCTTTACAATAGGGTAACGTGAACTGTTGCAATAGCTCACACACAGCACAAGGAAGCTTGATTTCAATTCAAACTGAATTTAATTTGCAAAAAGACTAGATTTTTCATAACTTTTGACAGCGTTTAATTCAAGAGCATGGAGAGATTGGAGCTGGACGTCATTTGAGTCTGCAGTGAGAACCACTTGGAGAGATTCGCGATTACACATGATATGACACACAGTCCGAGGGCGCACACTCAATATCCAAGTCCAGTTCATTCGTAGCCTACATTTGAGAGCTCGCGTCCAGTTTTCTGCGATTACATGAATGTGCCCTCGCGTTATAATATTGTTCGTGACATTTGCCATTAAAATATGCCATAGAAACTTGCAGGTATTAATAAAATGATGCGTAATAGGCCTACCTGCAATCCCGCGCTGAGGGGAGGCGGGTGTGTCAAACTCGCTGTCGTTGAGATGAGAGAATGAGAACACGCAGCTGGTATCGTATTGGTGTATAGGCCAAAATGAGTATTGACAGATATTTCAGTATTGATATGTATCAAAATATAGATATGTTGACAGTACTACTATGTAGTTTGTTGTTCCAAACTTTCAGTCCAGCCATTAATCACTCTGAGCTCCTCGCCTCCTTCATGATCAGCTCTTCAAAACCTGCTGCGACTGCGGCGGCTTTCATTCAGTCCAAATATCAGGGGTTTTATTGGTCCGTTTACGATCGAATATTTTTATTGGCTACCGAAATGCCATTCAAAGATTTGAATATCAATTCAAATTGTACTCAGTAACGAAATGTGATTTTACAAGTAGCGAAGTAGATTACTTAGCTTAATATGTACTTGAGTACAAGTAAAATTACAGATTTAAAAATATACTCAAAAAAGTACAAGTACCCAAAAAAACGACTTAATTACAGTAACGTGAGTAGTTGTAATTCGTTACTTCCACCTCTGAAGGCCTTCAATAGCCGTACAGCAAACCCAACTAATCTGGTGCCTATTACACGTCAAACTAATATTGCTGTGGGGAAAAGTAAGTCTGTTAAGTTAGCTCTTTTAAACATTCGCTCACTTAAAAATAAATCACTTCTAGTCAACGACTTAATAACCACAAACAACCTAGATTTTATGCTTCTAAATGAAACCTGGCTAGAAGACAGCTGCAGTGCAACAATCCTCAATGAAACAGCCCCTCCTAACTTTACTTTTATGAGTGTCTGCAGAGCTGTTAAGAGAGGTGGGGGTCTAGCTGCTCTTTTTAAAGATATCTATCAATGTAAGCAAATATCATTTGGGAATTACTTGTCTTTCGAATATCTGGGTATTGTGTTAAAAGGTGCTCCACGCATTTTACTTTTCATTATTTACAGGCCTCCAAAATACTCTCCAGCCTTTGCTGAGGACATTACAGAACTGTTATCAACAATTACCTCAGAGTTTGACTGTTTTGCCATTGCTGGAGATTTTAACATCCATATAGATAATGCAGAAAACAATATGGCAAAAGAAATCAAAACTGTTTTAAAAACTTTTGACCTGACTCAGCATATACATGGACCCACACACAATCGTGGACACACTCTAGATTTACTTATCAGTAAGGGTCTAAACATTTCATTGATTGTTATTAAGGATGTAGCACTGTCTGATCATTTCTGTATTTTCTTTGATATATTGATCTCTCCTGCCATTGAAGCGAGATCTGTGTCTGTCAAGAAGAGATGTTTAAATGAGAACACTAGTGTACTATTTATGAAGGTTATATCCTTAACACCAAGCATATCTGCAGACTCTGTTGATTTTCTCCTTGATTCTTTTAACTCAAAAGTTAAAGGTGTAATTGATGATATTGCTCCTGTGAAAGTCAGGAAGAAGAGTGGCAGACAAAAAGCACCTTGGAGAAACTCAACAGCAGTGCAAAATATGAAAAGACAATGCAGAAAAGCAGAGCGCATGTGGCGGAAGACAAAACTTGTAGTCCATTATAACATCTACAAAGACAGCCTTCATGCTTTCAATATGGAACTGGGCAAAGCTAGACAGACTTTCTTCTCAAATATTATAAACAGCAATTTAAACAACACACGCACTCTTTTTGCTACTGTAGAGAGACTGACAAACCCCCCAAGCCAGATTCCTAGTGAAATGCTCTCAAACAGCAAGTGCAGTGAGTTTGCTTCTTTCTTCTCTGAGAAAATCAATAATATCAGAAAGGTGATCAGCACATCCTTGAGTTGCACTGGGGTCAGACAGATCAGACCACCTGAGAAAGTAGTTACTATGTCTGATTTCAAAGAAATTGATGGCAAAATTTTGGAAGAAACCGTACAGCACCTTAAAACATCAACCTGCGCTCTCGACACACTTCCCACATCATTTTTCAAAAGTGTGTTAAACAGTCTAGAAGCAGATCTTCTAGAAGTGGTAAATGCCTCACTTCACTCTGGTAGTTTTCCGAACTCCCTGAAAACTGCAGTTGTCAAGCCCCTCCTGAAAAAGAACAATCTGGATAAGACCATATTAAGCAACTATAGACCGATCTCAAATCTTCCTTTCATAGGCAAGATCATTGAAAAAGTTGTCTTCAATCAGCTGAACAAATTCTTGAGCTTGAATGGATCCTTTGACCATTTTCAATCTGGTTTCCGACCGCACCACAGCACAGAGACAGCGCTCATAAAGATAATAAACGATATTCGCTTAAATACTGATTCAGGCAAATTATCAGTGCTGGTACTACTCGACCTCAGTGCTGCATTTGACACTGTCGATCATAACATACTTCTTGACAGGCTGGAAAACTGGGTGGGGATTTCTGGGATAGTTCTAAAATGGTTCAGGTCATACTTAGATGGGAGAGGTTATTATGTGAGTATAGGAGACCATAAGTCTGAGTGGACATCCATGACATGCGGAGTCCCTCAAGGCTCAATTCTTGCACCACTCCTGTTCAACCTGTATATGCTCCCAATGAGCCAAATAATGAGAAAGAACCAAATTGCTTACCACAGCTATGCAGACGACACACAGCTCTACTTAGCCCTATCGCCTAACGATTACAGCCCCATTGACTCCCTGTGCCAATGCATTGATGAAGTCAACAGTTGGATGTGTCAAAACTTTCTTCAATTAAACAAAGACAAAACTGAAGTCATTGCGTTTGGAAACAAAGATGAAGTTCTCAAGGTGAACGCATACCTTCACTCCAGGGGTCAAACAACTAAACATCAAGTCAGGAATCTTGGTGTGACACTAGAGTCAGACCTTAGTTTCAGTAGTCATGTCAAAGCAATAACTAAATCAGCATACTATCATCTGAAAAATATTGCAAGAATTAGATGCTTTGTTTCCAGACAAGACTTAGAGAAACTTGTGCATGCTTTCATCACCAGCAGGGTGGATTATTATAATGGACTCCTCACTGGCCTTCCCAAAAAGACCATAAGACAGTTGCAGCTCATACAGAACGCTGCCGCCAGGATTCTGAGCAGAACCAGAAAATATGAACATATCACACCAGACCTCAGGTCTTTACACTGGCTCCCAGTTAAATTTAGGATTGATTTTAAAGTATTATTACTGGTATATAAATCATTCAATGGCCTAGGACCTCAATACATTGCAGATATGCTCACTGAATATAAACCCAACAGATCACTCAGATCATTAGGATCATATCAGCTAGAAATACCAAGGGTTCACTCTAAGCATGGCGAATCTGCTTTTAGCTATTATGCCAGCCGCAGCTGGAACCAGCTTCCAGAGGAGATCAGATGTGCTCCTACAGTAGTCACTTTCAAATCCAGACTCAAAACACATCTGTTTAGCTATGCATTTACTGAATGAGCACTGTGCCAATGTTCGTCCGACTGTTTGTACTGTACTGTATTTTATTTTTCTAAACTGTTTTAATTATTTCTTTTATTATTTTAATTTCTTCTATGTAAAGCACTTTGAACCCTTATGAAACAAAAATATATTGCAGTATATTGGAAAATATCACGTAATATATTAGGCCATATATTATCATATATGGGATTTAATATTTATATTTTCCAATATATTGCAATATATGCATTGACCATATATGTATATATATTGATACATATAAAAAAATATATTGCAATCAAACCAAAAAAGGCACTATATTTTTACATGTAATAGTTTCTTTATATGCTTTAATATACTGCAATATATGCTTAAATATATTGCAATATATGCTTAAATATATTGCAATATATGCTTAAATATATTGCAATATATACATGTGCTCTCTCTCTCTCTCTCTCTCTCTCTCTCTCTCTATATATATATATATATATATATATATATATATATATAGTTACATTTTATACTTTCCAAATAAACCATAGCATATGCATGGACATGCATATAGCTATAACCTAAAGAAAATAGTGAAGACAAAAATCTGCATTACACAAGCAACAGTTTTATTGGAACAGAGACCACATTCACCCTTGACTGTAAATGAGAAAAATATTATAAACATATACAAAGATTTTTTCATTCATAAAAATGTACTTTGCCCTTTAATTTTCAATCCTCCACACTGGATCTTGGAGGTATACATGCGTAGAGACTTGCATATTGTGGCAGATCAATTAGCATACATTTTCTTTTGAACAGTGTCACATCAAATATCTGTTTCCTGCCCCGGAATTCCCTTTTCAGACCAACTACATTTTCAACATTAACCAGTGTATTATGTGATCTATCATACTTTCTTCCAAAAGCAAAACATTTTCTGTCACCATGTTGCTCTACTACAATGTAGTAGTATACAGTGATTATGTGTCCATTCAGCAACAGCACAGTGAAGCTGTTCCTTTTCACTACCCTTGTGAACTCCTGTGAGTAATACAGCTCTCCGTTGACTAGAAGTCGGCTGAATATTTTCACAACTGTATCCGCGGTGACTGAAAGTTGCTCTCTCATGACCAGTATCTCTTCACTAGAAAGTTTTCGAGAATAATGCAAACCAAGGGTAACAAGTTGATCGCAGACTCTTTCAAACTGCTTCAGTCTTTTTCGGCCAGTTAAGTTACTAAATAGCTGGATGCATTCAGGCACAGCATTTTTCAGAGCATCATTCCTCAAAAGAGGCAAAATTTGTCTGTATGTGAATTGCTTCATTATCTGTAAAGGGACACACTGAGTGCCATGAAACATTTTCAGTATATCACCATTAAATGACTCAAAAATATACCCAGAATGAGCCCACAAAGGTCCCCAATTCCTGACCGATTCTGGCAAATGAAGACATAAATGTACATTAAATGACACATGGGTCTTTCCATACAGTGTTTCAAATTGTTTGACAAAATCTACAACAAGTTCCTCACATTTTTGTATGTCCTCTGTTGTAATAATGTCCTTGCATAGTAAGTACATAAATGTGACGAGGACTAACCAGTGCTGGTAAAATACCCGGGGCAGAATTCCCTTTAGCACAAAGATACTATAAAACAGTAACCAGTTCTGCCATTCACTAGCCTTCCAAAATCTCCTTTGCTGAAGAGATCGGGGCACTCTTGTGATATTGCAAGGAGGCTTGATTAGCAAGAGCTGTTCATCAAGTTCATTCACTCTATTGCCAATGTAATATGGCTTCTCATGGTTATCACTATCCAGCCACATGCTTGCCATTTGGCGAACCACACCAAGATGTACATTATGCATGTGGTCAGGAGGCATGCCAGATATGATGTCAAAGTGTGGAATCTTTATCAGACATGTGGTCCCTTTAACACCCCTCACAGATGTTTTGGTATGTAAAGCCTCTCTTGCATCAATTATGGTTGAAGCGTGGTCCCTCTTTGGAACGTCTTTGTATGGGTAGACCCTGACAGTGCCATGACCCTTTTCAACTTGTTCACCGGGATGTAAACAGAGGCTGCATCCATACCGACCATTAAACTGGGTCATGTTTTGAAGTATGGGCCTAGCTACCGAATCGCACATCATAAGAGCTGCCACAACTCTACATTGCTCCAAAAGGCTGTTTCTTTTTATCTTAAAGCCCGCAGTTGACAACTTCTGACACTCTAAAGTGAATGGCTTTAAAAATGTATTAACATTTGGCTTTTTATCACCAAACCACAAGCCAAAAAGCAGAACATTTTCCTTGCGCACAGGGTAAGGAAGCTCGTTTACAATCCCATATAATGGCCAAATACCATAGAGTGATGATTTGAATACAGGCACTCCATCACAGTTGAGGGTTAAGGAGTATCCATGAGTACAGTGAAGCGGGCCTCCAATTTTGTACAGATTATGGTACATTTTACCACTTCCAATATCTTCATAAGTTTCAGAATTACATGTACTATCTCTTGATTTGAGACATTGTGCAATATCTTCCCTTTGAAGAAGATGTTCCAACTGTGTTTGTATTGGTAAGTATATAAAGAAGTTTCCATTCTTCAGCGAGCTGTTTTTATCCCACGTTGTGTGGCATACAACACATTGTCCTTCGCTATCCTGGTCACCGATGTAGTACTCACAGTTTGGACAATATATGTGACATTGTAGGTGACCTTCTACAGGCTTAAGCTCTTTTAAGAACAGATGCTTTGAGGTTAACTGTGTGTTTTCTGGACAGTGAATATTGATCAAATCTAGGAGATCAGAGAGAGCCATGCCTGTGAGTCCGTGTCTCAAAACAAATGAAAGTATAAGTAAAAAACTCTGAGCTTGGGTTAGTCGTGAACCAGTGTAAAGTGGCTCTTCGTTTTCCAGAGGAACCTGTTCATGACTGACTTCTCCAAGAAGCGATTCCTCATTTACTGACTCATCAGGGCTTTCATCAAATAAAAGGGAATATTCTTCTTCACTTCCAATAATGGATCCTAGACTGTTATCAGCAATACAGTTACTGGTATTTGGTGAAGCTTGGCTGCAATTAGGTTCATCATTGAAGTGAGGTTCACTCTCTGTTGAACATTCATCTTCAAACAAGAGTGGGGAAGTAGGACTTCTGGGAATAGAATCTCCACAGTCAGCATGCAGGCCCTATAATACAAATTCTGATTAGAAATGTTATTTGACTGTTATTATTTGACCCTCTCACACACAATAAAGGTAAAGAGGTAACGCAAGGGAACTAGGTGAGTTAGAGGATGTGGAAAACTAAAATAAAAACACAATCAAAATCTTTAGAACCAATGCAGTACATAATGACGGTAAAATGCCTCATCACACTCTAAAAACTCCTGGGTCAAAAATAACCCATAATGGGTTATTTTTGACCCAACTCCTGGGTTAAAAAGGGACCAACTAATTTATGGGTTATTTCAACTCAGAAAATTGGGTTATGCTTTTTGACCCACATTATGGGTTAAATACCTGACCCAAATGTTGGGTTTAAAAAACCCAACATCTGGGTAGAAATAACCCAAAAATTAGTTGGTCCCTTTTTAACCCAGGAGTTGGGTAAAAAATAACCTAACTTGGGTCACTATCCCAGTATGCCTTATTTCAGAAAATAAAACTTTGTTTTACATTATATTACACACTTCAAGCACTTTTACATTTTTATTGCATTAAATAAAAATCTATAAGAAAAAACACACACTTGGACATGTTTATTTTCATATTTATTTTAGGTCACACTGTAATAACAATATTAGAAATAAAAAATAGAAAAATAAACAACAATTCTCAGAAGAGCCTCAGGAATTTAAGCCTGGGGCCAACTTTGGGGACAAGATTTTTGATGGTGTCCTCATCAAAGAGAAGAAATGCCTCCTCATCTATCTGAAAGACAGAAAACAAGACAATATGAGTATTGTTAATAAGTCGAGACAATTGTGAACCACTCACCAGACACTCTTTCATTATCAAGCTAACAAATAATCACTTTTAAGGTAATGCAGTGGCTTTTTTATTAATTTTTTTTTACGTGGCCCAAATTGCTAGTTAACTAATGTGGTTATTTTGCAGCATTAACATTACCCATTTTGTGTGAATGACATATTTTCTTTCATTAAAAAGTGTAATGACAGCCCATTCTTATGCATAACAGCTTGAAGACAAGGCACAGTAATCTTTTAGGGTTGTACATACCCCACTGTCGAAGAAGTTGTGACTTTCACAAAATCTTGCACTGACACATTTAAGTCTTATTAAAAAAAAAAAAGTAGGTATAGAGAGATGATATAAGGACAATAAGAGTAAAATGCTCACCTCTAAAATTCTCTGTCAGCTCAGACTTATCAGCGACAAAACTGTGGAGAAAACATAGCAATATAGAGGTTAGCAACAATTTGAAGACTTGACCCGCTTCTTTAACTCTACCTAACGTTACTTCAGCCAGTAGAGCACTGTATAATATGATAAGCACGGCACAGCTGGTAAACATAACTCAACTATTGTGTTGCCTCGTCGCTCTGTAGCCGCAGCTATGGGGCTCGCACACCGGACGAGAAGCGCCGCGTCGCGTCTAGGACAACTCGAGGTATCGCTCACCGGACGTGCACTCTCTCAAGGGGCTCGCGAAGCGCAGCGCCGCGTCTTTAAAATTCGAACACATTATTCTCTATGAGTGTAACGGACACACACACACACACACACACAGCGGCGGTCTGTCCGCGGCACCCAGCAACGGCTCAGGACCGTGTTCAAAATCGCGTCCGCTTGTGCGATAACGTTACCTCGAGTTGTCCTAGACCTAGATGTTGTCGTGATAGCCGCGGCTACATGCCAACCACAGAATTACCACGGCTAGTCTCAACGTAGCAACGTATTTTTTTTTTTTTTTTAGCAAATGGTGCTAAACTAGCAACAGGGACATGGACACAGAAAAGTTAACATTACATCAACACTGAAAATACTCTCTTACCTTGAATATAGATGAAGTTGCACCGATGAAGCACAGGCCAAAACGGATCGAGCGCGAAGCGACGGTTATTTCAAACGACTGTTGTGAGAAAATTCCAGAACAACTGCGAGAGAGAGAGAGAAAGCCAACCCTATAACCCAGAACATGGGTTACTCTTTGAAAAATAACCCAGAAACCCAAACAACCCATGAATTGGGTCAAAATATTAGCCCTATAACCCAGAAAATGGTTACTCTCTGAAAAAATAACCCATAATTTTAACCCAACACAAATAACCCAGAAAATGGGTTGAAGAAATAACCCAGGAGTTTTTAGAGTGCATCAGGTGAAAAGATGCTGCTGGCAACTGCACATATATCTGAGGAAGAATTATTGGACTACTTGCACACCTCTGCTGTACCTGGACTGTACAGATTGTAAAGCCCCTTGAAACAAATGTGATTTGTGGGCTATATCAAATTTAATTTGATTTTACTACTTCATAACTATTGGATAAACTGATTAATGTCAGATAAGTGGCTTGCATCACATCCACTACAAATATTTCTATTTATTGAATATATTAAATTATGTAACTTCTCAGTAATGATTTCATGTAATTTATGTGTTTATCTCCATTAATGAGAATAGGCTATTTAATCTAAATGTTTATATCAGAAGTAAAACATTATTTAAATCATTCTTTTATTTATTTAAACTGTTATTGTGAACATGCACTGTATTTATGATTATAGGACTCATAATGAAGATTTACGGTTTTACTTCATCTGCCGTTATATATGCCGTCAGTTTCACTTAACGGCCCAACGCGCTCGATGGAGCGGGCATTTAAAAAGGGATGGATATTTGCTTAAAGAAATAGGCTTGGTGAGTGAAATTATATTTGCATAATCTTGTAGCTATAGGCCTATATTTCATTTTCTTTACATTTTCTGTCTAAAAGTGACAAAAAAGACATTTAACTCCAGCTCACCATCGGTGTTGCCAAACTGCTCCATCTCCAAATTGTTCGCGTCAAGTTTGTTTTTATAAATCATAACTTTTGCGTCGGAAGTGGTGTACGCCTCTTTTTTCAGTGCCTTTTTTGTGTGTATATGTAACGGTTATAAATGAGGCCCCTGGTCTCTGCTCTACCATTTTGCTGATCTGGCACTAAGCAGAGTGCACTAAACAGGCATCATGCTAATGCTCTGACTGACGGTGAGATGACCAGGGCATTCATTCTAGCTTCCCACCTGCAAACAGCCATATATTCAACTAAACACCACACACACAGTTGAGACTTACACAGCCTTCAGCTCCTCCTGACAAACTTTGTTGTCCACTGAGAGGAACCCAAGGTTCAGAATCATCATTAGTTACCTAAAGAAACAGATTACAAAATAAAAATCCATAGATGGAACACAAGCCAACCTCCATGTTACCAAAATGAAACATGTCTGGTTCTTAGGATATGTCTAAGAAAAAAACTGAAATGTACTGTACACATTATACTCACTGTAATGTGGCCGACATCATGTGCATCTTCAGAGCCATTGTCAAAGTCGTAGTGAGAGGAATTTTCATTCAGGGTCTGTGTTTAAGAAAAAAATACAAAATGTTAATTAACCTTTGTCACATGCACAGTCACCAGCCACCAACAGGATGTAGCATGTTCTATGTAACCTACTAAGTACTACAGGGCTGCCAACTCTCACGCATTGAGCGTGAGACTCACGCAATTGACACTTTTCACACGCTCTCACGCCACACATCCATTTTCTCACGCACAGAAAAATTGTGGAGCAAAGAGGTACTTTTAATATTAAACTAATTATCAGCTCTTAGATTCCGTCAATTTTATTACGAAATTCAGACAAAAATACGTTTGGCGCTTGTAAATGTGACGTGACAGATCGCTGAGCGCCTCAGTTCAAGTGCACGTGAACCGATCATCTGTTACTTTTTTATTTAAAGATGCAGTACAACTTACCGAAAGTATACATAATATCGACCAATTAGTGTTTTTCAACCACGGAAAGAGGTCACTATAACAGCAGGAGAACAATTATGTCACATAACGTTACATTTACCTCAGGAAAGCCATTTAATGACCATAGCATGTTAATTGAATAGAAAAAATAGCTAGAGAGGAGATTTTGCTGAGCACTATATTACATATTTATCATATTTTTACTTATGTCATTAAATAATTGTTATTATAACAAAAACTGCATTATATTTAATTAAATTTGTTATTTTTAACCTTTAATAATACCAGCAGATTGGGCCCTCTATGTTTACAGCATTAGGTAAGATTATTTTTTTAAATAAAATTTAAAATAAACATACAATATTGAATCAAAATCGGAATCAAATCACAAGAATGGAATTGAAATCTTGAAATTTTTGTCAAGCAATAATAAAAACTGTATCCTACCAGTCATTGTACAATGTAAACATTGTAACATGTTGTCACTAAACTTCATAAAATTCTATTTAGTTACCAAATGTTTTGACAATCACAATTACACTTATTGTGATGCAATATTTGTTTTTACAAAAATCTCACTCCAAGCTAAACTCAAAAGTTGGCAGCCCTGAGTACTATAAACACACATTTTACACTTTGTGCTCAAACCAAAATGGTCAACAAAACTTATATGCTATAACTCTATAAATGTTAGTGCTACTGGCCAGAATCTTGCAAAAGTTAAAAGCATAGCTAAAGAGCAGCCTACATTGTTCAACTAAACACCACACACACAGTTGAAACTTACACAGACTTCAGCTCCTCCTGACAAACTTTGTTGTCCACTGAGAGGAACCCAAGGTTCAGAATCATCATCAGTTACCTAAAGAAAAAAAGAAAAAAGTGTTGTACATCCAGCGCACAGCTTGCTCTTGCAGTACCCCACCCCTCCTCCGAAGCACAAACACATTGTGAATGGTTTCATCTCGAGCGGGCATCTCCTATGTTAGCATTACGGTATTAGGGATGTCACGATTCCAAATTCCAGTAGACGGTACCGATACCATTAAAGGCGTGGTATAATGCCTTTTTCACAAGATGTAAAATAAGTCTTTGATGTCCCCAGAGTGTGTATGTGAAGTTTTAGCTCAAAATACCCCACAGATATTTTTAGCATGTTGCAATTATACATTTTTGAGGGTGAGCAAAAACGACACAGTAATTATATTATTACTTTATACTTTAATTATATGACATTACTGTGTGTGTCCCTTTAAATGCAAATGATCGATTTAAATGCATGTCAATATAATATTTATAGTTTTCCAGCACTTGAAACTTACATTGGCCTCTTCTGTAGTTTCTGATAGACTTTCAGAAGATGGTTCACTTACGGGGATCCAGGCATCAAAACTGGCATGAGCTCTTGGCTAAACAAAAGAAAGGACAGTTTCAACGTAATCAATGCAACAAATTTGACCAAAATCTGTAACTCAATGACAATCTAAAAAAGTAATGTATATTGCAAAATTACTAACAATATTGTCATTGCCAAAATGTACTCATAGGCTACACACATTTTAAGATATTAATGAAGACCTCTGTGCAGGAGATGCATCTGGCAATACAATAGTATTTATTTAAAATAAGAAGACAAATAGTAATTCTTTCTATTTTGTGACAAGTAGGATGTTCTGGCTAAAGACAGCACAGCACAAGTAAGGTCTAGTTTTACATTTACATGTTTAAAGTTCATGACTTACCAGATCCTGGTTTGGCTGATCAATCTTGGTCTCTCTCATTTCTTTCCTGGGTGTAAGTGATAGAAAACACTGATTCATATTTATCTTTGAAACATCAAATTATTTAAATGTTTAGCTCACATACATCTATGAAATAAAAATGCTACTGTGACGTGATCATATCAATAGATGCAAAAGATAAATGGTGTAATAATCAGGGATTCTCAAGGTCGCGACCCAAAAGTGGGTCAAAGAAAAGTAAATTATATTTAATGCGCATCTGATGTTGGTCATGTGTTTTTTTTGTGTGTGTGTGTGTGTTTTTTTGTGGAAAAGTAACTTATATTATCTGTCTCCATGTTGTGCAGTTTGCTATTTAATTCACTCTGTACATGCAGGTTGTCATGATCATTTTCTCATATGCTCTGAAATTCACTTGTGAATTTACACAGTGATGGGCAAGCTAACGTTACATGGAAATTGTAGTGAGCCAAGCTATCTGTTACTCTTTCACGAATAAAGCTTCACAACAAAATAGCTACAAAATAGCGGCCGCATATGCGCCCAGCGGCCATAGCTAACGTTACTCTCTATGTCTATGTTGAGAATCTCTGTGCTAAATGCTAGTAAAAGATATTAGCCTTGTTGCAAATAATGTTATGTCATTCCAAGTTGCCTTTCTTTGGCGACATCATGGCTATACACGGGTTTCTTGTTTACAAACAATACCGGATGCGCGCGCATCCAGGAGGCAGAAAACCGCTATCTGTTATGCCGAGTTATGTAAAAGAACATTGTAATTAACGTAGATTTCGCATTGTTTGTAATTTCTTGTTGACTCAATAATAAACTGCAATTTCAGAGTTGGATCTGTTTGTTTGTGTTTCATATTAATATAACATTATGTAAAACGTCCAATTGTTTACGAATCAAAATCCGGACATACTGTGATGCATGTATGAATTATCATGTTAGACTAAGTTAGTAATGTAATAGCCTCTATAGAGCCCGAATTTGCTTTTATACAAGTTAACCTTGTTTACGTTACTTTACGACCTGCAACATATCATGACTGCACACATATAACGTTACTTTACTGTAAATCAAAGATTTGACGATGGATTATGTGGGAAGCCTTAGTACCTCCGACCGTGGCGATTATATTAAAAAACGTACTCTCAGCAATGGTGAGATCTTGCCGGATCCCTACGCAATACCTGACGATCTTTGGATTGTGGATGACAAGAAGTGGCCTGCAATTGTATGGCCTGATATATATAATTATCTAATTCAGACTCCAAGTGTGTATACAAGAGAAATGATTAGAGCGTACAAATCCCTTGATGCATACAACTACGTGCTATGTGGTCATGTGCAGCTCGTCAAATACTTTGATGCTGCACCGGATTTTTGCGTGTTGAGGTCAGATGTGCTCCCTAGTCAAAGGCAAGGCATTAAAGCCAAGCCTTATGATGCCTGGGTGTATGTCCATAAGGGCCTTGGTTACATCCTTACGGCTAACTGCAAATGCATGGCAGGGTACGTCTATCAAAATGTATCTGCCATCACACAAAAATAATGTATGCTAATTCTGCTTTTACTCACATTACTCTGTCCATCACTCCAGCCTAGCCTCTTGTTGTAGTCATGCTGCTGCCATCATGTGTCAAGTTGAACTGTCGGGACGGAAATATGCTACTGAGGAGGAGGTTGCCTGCACCTCCAAACCCAATCAGTGGAAGGATATGTCTCGGTCAAAAGTTCAGCCACAGAAATTAAAAATGATTAACTTCAGCCGTCCAAAAAGGCATCTAACCGAGTTACCCCAATCTCGTTGTGTACCAACACTCCAAAACGTTCCAGGTAGCCTACACACTGAGCCATCTGCATCATAGAGGCGCAACCATTATGAATAGAAAGAATATAACATACAACTTCCTCCTTCTGTCCCACTCTTCCATTTGCCTAGATTTGGAATTACTTGCAACATGTATAATTTAAATGAGCAGATAAAACACAACAGATAGGCCTGCATGTAAATAAATTATGAATACAATTATGAAAATGCAACACCATCATACAAATAAACATTCAAACTGTAGTAAAATGTTCATTGAAAAAGTTGTATTAAATATACTGCCTTTCTATTGAAAATATACAAATCTGTTCCTACACTCAGCAATTATATCCGATGATCTTCAGGCTCTGAAAACAATATGCCCAGATGCTGCTTTGTTTACAGCTATCAACACAGACATGGACTCTGACACAGATACAGCCTCTGAAACTGAATACGAACTCCCTGAACCTCTGACAGCCATGTATGATCCATCTGCAAGGGACCTGTCACCAGCTGACCTAAAAGTTAAGTGTGAAGTTAGCTTTGACAAAATGAGAATAAGATGCACAATTTCTAAACTGGAACATCTACAGGATGTGACTAAAGAGCAGGCAAAGTGCACAACATGGAACATACACAGAGTAGGACGTATAACTGGAAGTACTTTTAACAGGGTTGTTAGATGTAAGCAGTCTTCAGTTGAAAGTGTGGTCAAACATGTAATGCAGTATGACACCAAAGAGCTCACTGTACCAGCTGTCATGTGGGGCAGGCAAATGGAAGATACTGCACGTCAGTGTTACGAAACAGAAATGAGGAAGACACATACAAATTTCAACCTAAAAGCAGTGGGGCTAACCGTAAAAGCAGACAAGCCATATCTGGCTGCTTCTCCTGATGGGGTATTCTCCTGTGACTGTTGTGGAACAGGTTTACTAGAGCTCAAATGTCCGTACAAATACAGAGAGGGACTACAGGGGTCTGAAGCTGATGCTACCTTCTGCCTAGATGAATATTATGAGCTGCGCCAAAACCACTCGTACTACTCACAGGTTCAACTGCAAATGTATGTTTGCCAATTGAACATGTGTGATTTCATGGTGTGGACAAAGAACAATAGCATCACCGCCGGATATGGAGAGATGACCGCTTCCTTGAAGAAACCCTTTCAAAGGGTGAAGTGTTCTTCATGGACCACCTCCTTCCAGAGCTGGTCTGCCGCCGCCAAGATCCCCAGTTGGCTGAAGAGGTCAACTGTCCTCGCTGCAAAATACCCAGCTTTGGCAAAATGATCACATGCATAGACCGTTGCAAGCAGTTCCACTATAAATGTGTGAACATTGTCAGACAGACCAAAAGATGGAAATGTGGATGTGAAGACATAGCCTAGGTGGATACTGTACTGCACATGATGCCCCCCCAAAAAAGTCACCAAGTCATACATCTTTGTTAAATATATACATTAATTTCATTTAGTTTGTTACATTACATCATATTACAAATATCATTAATTATTCATACATCACACAGTTATTACAATCATTATATTGTAAGCTATATTCAAGTTGTTGGTCCGTTTGATCACAACATAAAGTAGTGGTTCTTAAACTAGGGGTCGGGACAATTATTATAATTTTTTTTTTTTACATATATACATACACATGCTGCTGTCTATTTCCGGGGGACCACAGACCTCTTCAGATTTGTGAGACCGGCACAAATGGTGACAATGTGATCTAGCATGTCAACCTGGCTTATTGGTATGACGCTGTTCAATATTTGGAAATTCTTCAGCTGACCAATTACACGTTCTACATGTATACGAACCCTCGATAACTGTCGGGACGTGTCAACGCACAAACCAGACAACTGTGACTTACCCTTAGTGAAACTAGGGATTTTTAAAGTTGCTCCCACACTCGCCAACTCTTCTCTCACTAGGAACCCTCTGTCTGCAAGTATGACATCACCATGGTCAAGTTTGTTTACAAAGTTTGAATCTAATGTAATTAGTTTGTCTGAGGCCCGACCACCCCACCCATCGGACAGAAAGGAAATGGAGCCTGCAGGTGTTATGCCAATTAAATATTTGATTGTGTTCTGGTGTTTGTAATTGGACCAAGTTTCAGCTCTGGCTTTCAAATTGTATGTCCTTTGTATAAAAATTTCAGTACAGTCAATTATGCATCTACAGTTTTTGAATTTGGGTTTAAATGATTTAGGCAAGTTTGCTCTCACTGCTTCCTTACTGGGCCAAATTACTAGTGGTTTTAGGACGGAGGACAGCAGGGGTACCCACTCCCTTAAAATTTTGGAAACAGTGGAGAAGGGAAGGCCGAATCGATATGCTATGTCCTTGTTGGAGAGGGCAAGCCTTAATTTCATGAGCACTAACAGGAGGTGGTTCTCCCATGTTAATCCACCCTTCAGTGTGATCGCTGAGCTTCTTTTGAGAATGCTCAAAAGCCATAAAAAAGCCTGTACATTTTGGAGACCGGTGAAGAAGCAAAGCGCAGAGTCTGAAATAGAATTGAACCCGAATTTGGATTTCTTCAGTTTCTCTTTCAGCTGCTGGTTTTCTTCTTGTACAGCCTCCAGCTCTCTTTTCAGTGAAGAGTAGTCCTCACGCAGCTCTCTATATTTCGTTTCGAGTGCACTCTCAGGGGAAAGCTCATCTACGAAAGAGAGAGAGAGGGAGAGAGAGACATACACACACACACACACACACACACACACACACACACACACACACACACACATTTTACTAAGGAAAGGCAAACACATTGTGTAACAAACTAAAAGTGTCAGTTTATTAATTACTCAAAATTAGGAGTTTGGCATACCTGCAGCTGATTCCAGATCAGGCATGACACCAGGTCTCTCATCAGGAGCCCTTGACTCCCGTCTTCTCTTTCGTTCATACCTACGACAACAGCAGAGGAAGGCATATCAACATAAAAATATCAGCAAACAATCTAGGCTGTTTTCGAGAGCAAACAAAACAATATATGAATAGTTCAGATGCAAAAGCCTCTAAGTGACATCTGAAATTTTGTTCTAGAATGATCATTTTTATCAAGCTTGTTTAAGTTCAATAATTTCACTTAAATGACAATTAATAGGTAATTTTCATTGCCATTTAAGTGAAATTACTGAACTTAAATATAGAAGCTTGATAAAAATGATCATTCTAGAACAAAATTTCAGATGGCACTTAGAGGCTTTAGCATCTGATCTCTTCATATACAGACAGGACACAGAAACTGTTAGAAAAACTGTCAAATAAATGAGGTCAAAATATTTTAAATGACTCAAAAGGTTAAAAAATACGGACAGACCTTGCCACTTTTCCACCACTGTCTATGGTGATGCTGCTATGAGGGAATATGGAGGGAACAAAGTCTGGACTATCACAGTCAAAGGATGGCTCCCCTGGTAGAAAAAAAACAAAACATGACAGATTAGCAATAATTACTTTCTTAATGTTTTATATTAACATTTACTCAATGACAGAGAAATATATCGCGCTGCTAGCTAGCTAGCTATCTGCTACTACTACCAGATTCACTGAACCAAAGCAACGTCTTTTGTTTAATGATAATTGATTTATGAACGTGAACATGGACGAGCATGCAGTGCTAACTCAAACTCATAGATAGAGAATTAAGATAGCTATAAAACAAAACACTTACCAGTTATGAAGTGTGCGCTGCAGACACTCTCACCTCCTTTCGCACCATCCGGACCCCAATCTGCCCTTTTTATGGCTTGAAGCAACCTGGTCTCACAGGATTCCGTGAAATGTCCACGGGCCCTTAACTCAAAATCCGTGGAGCCATCACGGAATCGCCCCAAATTCCGTGATGCGGCCACGGATATTACTCCAATGCAAGTCAATGACATTGACCTTCCGTGGTCCACACACGGATACCCGTTTCAATGACGGAGAACAGATCTCACTCAATCGACGTGCTTTCTCATTTGGAAACGCAACATTTGAAGTATTTGTGAACTTTTCCAACATCAAATGCCATAATGACGTTAACCTGACTGTTATTGAAGCTATTGCATTGTCCTGTCATCATAAAATTTCGGTTTGTTTCAGTTAGCCTAACCAAAGTCCCGTGATGGCACCACGGACCTCAACAACCTGACCTCACTCATGGACGTTGTAATGTTGCTGGCTTGTTTAGGAACTTATAAGCTTTAGGTCGACTGTGTTGCAATGGCATGTAATTAACTTGACATTTTGTCTCGTCCTGTCATCATAAAATCCAGTTTGATGACGTTTTACACCTATTGCTCGCTTGGCTATAGTCAGATCTAAAATCTGTGATAGGAGCACGGAGTGAGTCTGTGGTGAGACCACGGATAACTCCAACGCGCAAGTCAATGACACTCATCTTCCGTGGTCCACACACGGATACCCGTTTCAATGACAGAGAACAGATCTCACTCAATGGACGTGCTTTCTCATTTGGAAACACAACATTTTAAGTATTTATTTATTTTCCAACACCAAATACCATAAAGACTTTAACCTCTCTGTTATTGTAGCTATTGCATTGTCCAGCCATCATAAAAATTCAGTCTGATTCTGTTAGCCAAACTGAAGTCCCGTGATGGCACCACGGACCTCAACAACCTGACCTCACTCACTGGATGGTGTGATGTTGCTCACTTGTTTGAAAGCTTTATGTCGACTGTGTTGCAATTTTGTCTTGTCCTGTCATCATAAAATCCAGTTTGATGGCGTTTTACACCTATTGCTCGCTTGGCTATATAGTCAGATCTAAAATCTGTGATAGGAGCACGGATTGAGTCTGTGGTGAGACCACGGATAACTCCAACGTTCGTGATATGGTCACGTAATTTAATCTATTGATTCGTGCCACGGACACGTTTATTTCGTAATTTTTCGTCTTTCGTGATTACAGCTCGATTATTTCTGCCTGTCGGCTGCAGCAGAGAAGCTGTTTAATCAACATTTATTCACGAGATCTTATCGTGGTTTATGTATTTTTTTTTATGTTATTATTTCGGTCTTATTGCCAGGGAAGCTGGATTGTTTTGCTGTTTATTGATATTTTTAAAATGATATTTTATTAGTAGGAAATCGCGCTGAAGAAGTCTCGTTCCGAACACATCGCGATATTTGGCATCAGTTCACGTGTGTCAGCTGTTGGTAAGTAGCCTAGTAAATAAATACCTAAATACGCTGTCCTAATAATGTGTGATATAATGTCTTTTCTGTTTGTCGATATTAATCTGCCAAATATATCTGCCATTTCCACGGAGACTTTGCGTTTCATTGCTTTCTAATTCAAAATATATGATTAAACACTGCCTGTCACGTGACGTGCTATAGGCTTAGATATTCATATCAGATTAAAAATAGTACAATTAGTTCCAAAGTTGTATTTGTAGTAGAAGCACAGTAAAAACAACACTTACCATGCTTTTACCACAGTAACATTAGTTTAACTGTGATAAGTGTAGTAAAAAGACAGTAATCACAAAACTTACCATGCTTTTACCACACTATTGGTAGTTTTAATGTGATACTTATTGTAAATGCACAGTAACCACAACACTTACCATGCTTTTACCACAGTAACCCTAGTTTTACTGTGATAGGGTGTGGTAAAAGGACAGTAACCACAAAACTTACCATGCTTTTACCTCTGTATTGATAGTTTTAAAGTGATATTTGTTGTAAATGCATACTGTATTAACCACAACACTTGCCATGCTTTTAACGCTTTATAATGTAACATCCAATATTTGTAAGGTAAATCAGTACTTTTTCCTTTAAATAATCCTATATATTATACATAATTATATTTTCTTTTCTCTTTTTTCAGCTGAAAAGACCTAAAGGGCCTTTCGGACTCAGTCAGCCCATTATTGTTTGAGGAGAAGTAAACGGAGGAGACGGAAAGCTGCAAAGGCAAATATTCACGATGGTATGTATGTGTTGGTTTTAACCCTAAATCAAACATTTTATCAACCATTTGTTGTTTCTTAAAACTTTTCTCACAAAACCCATAGCCCAATCAGTACAAACATAGTCTGAAAGTCTTAATAATTCAAAAGATTTAACAAGTTGTCAAATTCGTACGATACTCGTACATATTTGTATACCCGTACACAATCCTGCAGCTTTTACTCCTAGTGCTGTCATTGGCTACTGCCTCAATTCCTGTACATATTTATCGCGATATTTGTAAATCAGTTGCGCCACTTCTTGGAAAGTTGTCGGATATCACACACACTGTGTTCATGTTCCAGTGATACATGATGTCTCTCCACACCTCATAACCTACCTCTGTTTGCAAGAGTGGAAAAGCTTATCTGACTTGTCACATGACATCAGATACTCGATTATTTTGTCATAATCAGAATGTTACACTGCTGATAACTGTCCCGTTTGCATGTAAATCATTTTCATATGATTATTGCTTGCTATTAAAGACATACTTTTATTCATAGAAATGCCCACATATCAGTGAACTTATAACATAAAAATGCTTTTAACATTTAATTATGCAACACTCTTTACAGAAAACATATCCCACAGTTATGGATAAACTCACAACGTCATCATCAAGTGCTGTGCTGGGCACATTGGGCAACAAGTGTCCTCCAACGTATTCGATCCGTGGCCAAGTTCTCCACATCTTCCCATGGGACACTGACATTCTTCAGGTCTTCATGAAACATCTGTCTCTGTGTCTTCCTTGGTCTTCCCTGTCTCCTGCATCCTCCTGGGGGTGTCCACTTCATCACTGTGTTTGGGTGGTGTTGTTTGGGCATTTGTAGGATGTGTCCAGCGAGGTGCACCCTTTGCTCTGTCACAGTTTCTGAAAGTCTTCATGTGGAGTCCCACTCCTCCTCAGGATCTCTTTGATATATGCAGAACCAATATTGAAAATAGTGATTTATCTTTTTCCATATTGTTAAAGCATTTTGTTTTCTCTTTTCAGCTTCATAAACTGTACTTGATTTCTGCCTAATGCCTTTATAAAAAAGGGTCAGTGCTCATCAGGTGTTTTGCTAAAGGACATATTTATTGCATAGTTACAATAAAAGTGACCAATAATCACAAGGATATAGAATGAAAGTTGAGAATGTAAAATGTTGTGCTTATGTTTTTGCCTATTTGTTCTTTAAAGCGACGAAACAAATGTATTTTCACATAACAAAGTTGAATCTCATATTTTGGTTTGTAAATATATAACTTCATCATAGCAATTTTTTGAACGTTAATGTATGTCACTATAATAGATTGCCCCTGTATCTGGATATTTTAAATTAACTGATTTTTATACTGTTGTGCAGTAGTTTTGGCGCTACATTTGTCTTTAAACAGTTTGACATTAAATATTGGAATAAGCTTTCAAAATTGTGTCCATTCATTGTGCTTTTGTTACATTTATTTGAATATAATTGATATATCTTTGACTATACATACACTGTAAATGTTAGAATCACTTTAGTAGGCCTACATGCAATTATCTTTAATTAAAATACTGCAAAACTACCCCTGCTGTAGGCCTTTGCTTAGAAAAAAGTTTCTCTTTCAAATGTATTTATGCATCAGTCTAATCAAATAAGCAAATTTGTGTCATTGATCATGTGAACTCGTTTTTGGACGGTAACCACACAAAGAGTCTTTTGTTTTTAAATATGAGTTTTATAATTTAATTAGAAATAATACATGTTTAACAGCCTTAATTAAATATTTAAGGTATCTATCCCTGCAGCCGGAACCAGAAGAGATCTGTCATCATTTGCCATAAATGGGCATGTAAGTGTGACGCATTTATTCAGCTGGGTTTGTATTGGCTGTGACTTTATCGCAGAACTCGCTGTGATTGGACAATCGTTTAACCCATATAAACTGGCGCTTCATGTTACAAAGTATGGTTTGGTGTTATTATTACATTAGTTATACATTAAGCTAACTATAAAGTGTCTCTATAATGTGAGAAATTACTCCTTTACCGAGATCCTAACCCTAACCCTAAGCATGTCTGCACATTTCAATGAACTACAGAACAATGCTTCCTGTTCCACTGATAGAATGACAGAGATATGTGGGTAATGTAGTATAAAACGTTTAGTAATAAAACAATAAATGTTAAATAAATTATATATTTAATGGACAACTGGATATCTTCATTGCGCAAACCTTTATGACATATATGAGGGACAGGCTGAAATTTGATATTTTACTGTGAGCACTTTAAAAATAACCTTTATGCCAGCTTTCCATATATATCTGAAAACTGTGGCCAACATTATTTATTATACATAGCATAAGCAGTCGTCCTGCCGATTTTCTCTTTGATACACTAACCGGACTTCGAGTTACAGCCATTTGAAATGTGCATTTGTTTGCTCTTCTGGGGGCCATTGCTGGGCCATACAATCTACACAGATATACACACACTATTACTATTACACAAGGGTAATGCACCATTCAGTAAAACAACAAAAAAACAGTGCCAACATTTCCTTTTCACCCCCTGATTGCTGCTTATATGCCTGACATCAGTGATATATGCTTTCATTCAAAAAGCAGTTGTAGATGTGCTAGAATGATCAACATGGATCATCTTCAATTAAGCGTTAAGTATTTATAGCAAGATAGCCCACTGTAGCCTCTTGTTATTCACATAGCTTCCTTTTATTTCACTGCAAACTGGCATACATGCAAGTATGTGCAACTTTTGTTGCATTGTTGTCCCAAATATCATTAACCAGATCTACATTTTTTTATGTCCCAAGTAAAAGAATCATGGTCATTAATTATATGTAGTAATTTATAAGTTATTAATTATATGTAGGCCTAGTTATTTTTTAATTAATTAAACTAAAGAAATAAGAAATTAAAATTTCTCAAATAAAAATTTTTATTTACTGTACCAAACACCACTTTCAATACACTATAGTCACCATACTTTATTAAACAACACTTTATTGGAGGACACAAAATAAAGTTAATAAAGTAGCATAAAGACAAATGAGATTCAAGATAAATAAAAATGTGTCTTCAAAAATACATTAACATCATAATAGTCCATTCACAGCTGCTGAAGCCATAAAATTAGTGCCAGAGAATCATATTCAGTCACCTACAGAAAACAGATTTGATATTGTGTTGGAAAATAATGATTCATTATCACAGCTAAACTGGTTTCTTGCTCTTCCCTGTACGTCTCTATCATGTTCGTGTTCTTCTTCCTCGTCTAAACAGTTTGTTCAGTTGAAGAACAGAAGAACAGAAGATGTGATCACTGATGTGGTGTAGCTTTTTCTCAACCAGAAGAAGAAGTCTCAACATCCCATTGTCAGGTGTTCTCCAGTCCTGGTCTGAAAGTAAAACAGAAAACAGAAACCATTCAAATAAAGTTGTTTAATGGCCAGTCGGGTCAGCTTATGTTCTGCATTATTTAAAGCAGTGATGGTTTACTCTGGCCCTCAGCGTCCACTGTCCTGCAGATTTAGCTCCGACCTCAAACCCTCCTGCCTATTGTCTAGAAATAAACCTGAAGACTTTGGTTAAAATTTTCAGATGTGCTCGATTAGGGTTGGAGGTTAACTCTTAACTAACCTCAAAAAGTAGAATGCAAAGGGCCAGAGTTGCCTGTTCCTTACATAAATTTACAAAGCAGCATTATATAATATACACATTGAAGTATTTATTATATATATATATATATATATATATATATATATATATATATATATATATATATATATTGGAGCACATAATATAAGCTAAGTACTGAACAAAAACTGTTTTACCCATATCAACAGCAACCTATTTTAAAAGATTTTTAAGAAAGGCATTGTCTCTTTTGAGCCTTTGCCAGTGATGCTTGATTTCTTTCCAGACAACATACTCTTCTGTCACTTGTTTCAAGAGCTTCACATGATCAAAAACCAAGTGAAAACCTGTACAATGTAAAATTGTCAACATCAAATTATGTACTACATTTTACAGCATTGTTTCAATTCAAGACATACCAATGGACTCGCGCACTTTTCTGTCTTCTTTGGGCACCAGATGTTCCTTCCTCACCCGAAACAAAGGACTTATTCGATTAGCTTGCGTTGATATAAGGACTGGTCTTCCTTCTCTGCTGTAAAACAAGATAGTCTCGATTTACTCTATGTGCAATTACTATTGTTCCTGAAACATAAATTAAGACAGTATTAAATAAGTTAATTTACCATATGATTCAGGAGAGAACATTTGATGAGTAAATACTGATTGCAATATTCTAGAAACTTCACCTGGGAAGGGCTGATCACGGCAAGATTCGCTGCGACTCACTAGTAGCTCTTGTAATGGTTGGCTCTTAAAAGAGCTGTTGAGTTTGATATTGTAGAGCTTTAAAAAAAAGGACTAAGCAATCCTGCAAAACAGAAAGGAAGGTAATTTTAATACATTACTTGCAAATAGTCAGTTTATAACTGTATGATATGTTTTCTGTAAAGAGTGTTGCATAATTAAATGTTAAAAGCATTTTTATTTTATAAGTTCACTGATATGTGGGCATTTCTATGAATAAAAGTATGTCTTTAATAGCAAGCAATAATTATATGAAAATTATTTACATGCAAACGGGACAGTTATCAGCAGTGTAACATTCTGATTATGACAAAATAATCGAGTATCTGATGTCATGTGACAAGTCAGATAAGCTTTTCCACTCTTGCAAACAGAGGTAGGTTATGAGGTGTGGAGAGACATCATGTATCACTGGAACATGAACACAGTGTGTGTGATATCCGACAACTTTCCAAGAAGTGGCGCAACTGATTTACAAATTTCGCGATAAATATGTACAGGAATTGAGGCAGTAGCCAATGACAGCACTAGGAGTAAAAGCTGCAGGATTGTGTACGGGTATACAAATATGTACGAGTATCGTACGAATTTGACAACTTGTTAAATCTTTTGAATTATTAAGACTTTCAGACTATGTTTGTACTGATTTGGCTATGCGTTTTGTGAGAAAAGTTTTAAGAAACAACAAATGGTTGATAAAATGTTTGATTTAGGGTTAAAACCAACACATACATACCATCGTGAATATTTGCCTTTGCAGCTTTCCGTCTCCTCCGTTTACTTCTCCTCAAACAATAATGGGCTGACTGAGTCCGAAAGGCCCTTTAGGTCTTTTCAGCTGAAAAAAGAGAAAAGAAAATATAATTATGTATAATATATAGGATTATTTAAAGGAAAAAGTACTGATTTACCTTACAAATATTGGATGTTACATTATAAAGCGTTAAAAGCATGGCAAGTGTTGTGGTTAATACAGTATGCATTTACAACAAATATCACTTTAAAACTATCAATACAGAGGTAAAAGCATGGTAAGTTTTGTGGTTACTGTCCTTTTACCACACCCTATCACAGTAAAACTAGGGTTACTGTGGTAAAAGCATGGTAAGTGTTGTGGTTACTGTGCATTTACAATAAGTATCACATTAAAACTACCAATAGTGTGGTAAAAGCATGGTAAGTTTTGTGATTACTGTCTTTTTACTACACTTATCACAGTTAAACTAATGTTACTGTGGTAAAAGCATGGTAAGTGTTGTTTTTACTGTGCTTCTACTACAAATACAACTTTGGAACTAATTGTACTATTTTTAATCTGATATGAATATCTAAGCCTATAGCACGTCACGTGACAGGCAGTGTTTAATCATATATTTTGAATTAGAAAGCAATGAAACGCAAAGTCTCCGTGGAAATGGCAGATATATTTGGCAGATTAATATCGACAAACAGAAAAGACATTATATCACACATTATTAGGACAGCGTATTTAGGTATTTATTTACTAGGCTACTTACCAACAGCTGACACACGTGAACTGATGCCAAATATCGCGATGTGTTCGGAACGAGACTTCTTCAGCGCGATTTCCTACTAATAAAATATCATTTTAAAAATATCAATAAACAGCAAAACAATCCAGCTTCCCTGGCAATAAGACCGAAATAATAACATAAAAAAAAATACATAAACCACGATAAGATCTCGTGAATAAATGTTGATTAAACAGCTTCTCTGCTGCAGCCGACAGGCAGAAATAATCGAGCTGTAATCACGAAAGACGAAAAATTACGAAATAAACGTGTCCGTGGCACGAATCAATAGATTAAATTACGTGACCATATCACGAACGTTGGAGTTATCCGTGGTCTCACCACAGACTCAATCCGTGCTCCTATCACAGATTTTAGATCTGACTATATAGCCAAGCGAGCAATAGGTGTAAAACGCCATCAAACTGGATTTTATGATGACAGGACAAGACAAAATTGCAACACAGTCGACATAAAGCTTTCAAACAAGTGAGCAACATCACACCATCCAGTGAGTGAGGTCAGGTTGTTGAGGTCCGTGGTGCCATCACGGGACTTCAGTTTGGCTAACAGAATCAGACTGAATTTTTATGATGGCTGGACAATGCAATAGCTACAATAACAGAGAGGTTAAAGTCTTTATGGTATTTGGTGTTGGAAAATAAATAAATACTTAAAATGTTGTGTTTCCAAATGAGAAAGCACGTCCATTGAGTGAGATCTGTTCTCTGTCATTGAAACGGGTATCCGTGTGTGGACCACGGAAGATGAGTGTCATTGACTTGCGCGTTGGAGTTATCCGTGGTCTCACCACAGACTCACTCCGTGCTCCTATCACAGATTTTAGATCTGACTATAGCCAAGCGAGCAATAGGTGTAAAACGTCATCAAACTGGATTTTATGATGACAGGACGAGACAAAATGTCAAGTTAATTACATGCCATTGCAACACAGTCGACCTAAAGCTTATAAGTTCCTAAACAAGCCAGCAACATTACAACGTCCATGAGTGAGGTCAGGTTGTTGAGGTCCGTGGTGCCATCACGGGACTTTGGTTAGGCTAACTGAAACAAACCGAAATTTTATGATGACAGGACAATGCAATAGCTTCAATAACAGTCAGGTTAACGTCATTATGGCATTTGATGTTGGAAAAGTTCACAAATACTTCAAATGTTGCGTTTCCAAATGAGAAAGCACGTCGATTGAGTGAGATCTGTTCTCCGTCATTGAAACGGGTATCCGTGTGTGGACCACGGAAGGTCAATGTCATTGACTTGCATTGGAGTAATATCCGTGGCCGCATCACGGAATTTGGGGCGATTCCGTGATGGCTCCACGGATTTTGAGTTAAGGGCCCGTGGACATTTCACGGAATCCTGTGAGACCAGGTTGCTTCAAGCCATAACCTCCGCCGGTTTTTGGCAAAACCATGCTTCCCCCTAGGAACGTTGAACATCTGGCACCCAGCACTGGCTCGGTTGGTACAATTGACCACGCAACAACTCCTTGGCATTTTGACTAGCGACAACACCACCACTATGCTACCTTTACTCCGGTACGAAAACCGCGGGTCTTTTGCCTCCAGGTTGCGCGCGCAAGCAGTGATGACGTCGCCGAGAAATCCATGTATAGAATCCCATTCAGAGCAATACAAATAAAATGAACTATCCCCATAAATCAGGTTGAGACCATGGTTGAGACAAAAAATAAAGTTAGCATTATCATGTGTTGCATAAATAAGCCAGAATCAAGCACAAAAAAAAAAAAAAAAAAACTAACCTTTTTTTCCATAACCGTCTTGTCCTTCTTGGAATATCAGTTTGATCAGAACCCGGAAGAATATATTTCCTTTTCAATCGGACTCGGTCCATTTTCTTTGTCGGTACTCACTCAGCACCGATTGCTTAGCACGACGAAGGACACAGTGAGCTCACCTCACGCATGCGTAATACTTTGAGCGGGAAGGTGTGTTTTTTTTTTCTTTTTCTTTTTTTTTTTCAATCTTTATTCAATCTTTACGATACAAGGAGTAAGAACACACAAATAGAGTCATTAATACAGAGAAAACAATATACAAACAAGAGCAGAGCCAGGAAGGTGTGTGTGATTCAAGCGCGAGCAACGGCTCTGGGCGCGAGGAGAGGACGGAAGATCATTCTTGCGCATGCGCAATGCTTGAGCGGGAAGGTGTAATTCAAGGCGCGAGGAGACTCAGGAGAGGAGAGGACTGTTAATCAGACACCAGCATCGAGGTGGTAAAAAATGTCAAAAAATAGGTTTGCCCTTGTTAGTTGGGCCGAGGGACCCGACAAAGACCAAACCAGCATAATTCCAATCAGTTGGATAATCGATTTCGACCCAGCTGATACTGACAAGAAATATTTTGTTGAATGCCGTTCAACAAATCACAAGAAGCCTACGTCTGGATGGCCCGTCGAACACGCGGTTGTTCTTCAGTTAGCAGGCAAGTAACGTACACACTTGGACTTATTTCCTACCATTTATTGTATTCGCAAATACAGCTAACGTTCTTCTGTTTATCTATCAAAATGTGTATCCCATTTTTGACTGTTTTACAATGGCTAACTAGCTCTAATTGTGTAAATGTATCCCATGATGTTTGTATGTTTTACAATGGTTATCATTACCCGAATCTGCATAAGTTAGTTCGTTTTTAAGGAGGCAGTGCCATGATTGAATTTCCCCCTATAACATTATATCTGAGTATTAAAGCTAGGGTAATTGATATTGTTTTATCAAAAACAATAGTATTTTGTTAGAAGGTTAAAAGGCTAGCCTATATTCTGATAGTAATAATTGCTAGAGAGAGTGTTTGTTCAGTAACAGGAGTTTCGATGTCTCCATCTCTTTAATAAACAGAAAATACTTTTTCAGGTAGGTGACAAATGTCAGCCAATCAGAAAAGAGTACCAATTTATTAGCTTCAATTTTTGTAATGTTTCAGTTTAAATTTTTTCAGCTCAATTCTTTGTGTGATCACTTCCAATTTAAATTGTTTAATCTGTATCCTGTGTGAATTCTCTCCTGGTTGGACAAAATTGGAACTGAAACTAAACTGAAAATGCATTTTCTGTTTAATAAAGATCTAGAGAGACATGGAGACTCCTGTTACTGAACAAACACTCTCATGAACTATCATAATATAGAGCTATTTAACAATTATTTTAACAAAAAAATCACTTAAAGGGATAGTTCACTTTGAAATAAAATTTTGGTATGTTTTAGCTTACCTCAAGGGCATCCAAGATGTAGGTGTCTTTGTTTCCGCAGTAGTTTAAATTTGTATATTTTTAGGTCAAACCGTTCTTGTCTGTCAGTCATATAATGCAGGTCTATGGTCACTGTCTCAAAGAGCATGCACAGAGAAGTCCAAATTAAACAATTCCCCATCGTAAGTACACATTGATTACCCTGGTAAACCAGAGTTCTCGCAAGAGCAAAAGTTGAATTTGCTCAGCGAGTTACTCTGGTGTCGAGTAATGGAGTTCATTAAATATGCCCCTCGATCTGAGCTGCACCAATGACATCGGGTTATCTGATATAGGCGGGCCAGAGGCGAGCTAAACAGATGACGGCAGTGCTGTGACGTCGAAGTCATCAGTAAACATTGCAAGATACCTATGGATAAATAGCAGTGGTTTGTAACGGCTTTGGCCACTACAATGAACGAGTTAGATTTGGCTTTTTCCCAAAAGAGGAACAGAAGACGGCGCTCGAATCGTTCCTTTGCAAGAAGGGCGTTTTTGCTGTTTTGCCGACCGGAAGAGTCTAATCTACCAGTTAGCTCCGCTGGTAGCTAAGCGTATGGGGTTTATTGTTGTGATTGGTCGTAGTGTTATCCAATTGCGTGCTGTGAGATTTTCAAATGCATGCTTGGTGCCGCCCCTCGAGCTGGCCGATTTTCATTGATCGACAACAGACCATTAATCTTTTAGATTTAGGTCTGGATTTCCAGGCTACACATTGATGGCCTAAGGCCCCGTTTACACGTACATGGTTATTTTGAAAAACGGAGACATTTCCCTTCGTTTGCACCCTTCGTTTACACGCAAACGGAGGATTCGCCAATGAAACCGATTCTTTCTAAAAACTCCGGCCAGAGTGGAGATTTTGAAAATCTTCGTTTGCACGTTTGCATGTAAACTGAGAAAAACGGAGTTTTAGGCAGCGACGTCACAGAATGTGACCATTTTCGGGATTCTGATTGGCTAAGGTGGGCTTGAGCTTCTCGTTACACTGCCACCTACAGGTTTGGCATGCTCTTGACAGCATATACACAGGTTCGTGTGCACGATGTTATTTTTGAAAACGAAGAGGGGAGAAATGTCCGTTTATGAAAATAGCCATCCACGTGTAAACGTAGCCTAAGACACGAAATCGTCTGAGAAAACGAACAGTATTTATATAATTTTTACCTCTTGTAAAAGCTTTCCGGCGCTTGTGCAGACTAAGCCAGAACGTGCGCACACGTCACACTCCAGGAAGCGCGCGCGCCCTCAGATCACTTGGACGTGGTTGTGTACAAGAGGTAAAAATGATATAAATACTGTTCGTTTTCTCAGACAAACCGCTCGTTTCGTGTCTTAGGCCATCAATGTGTACTTACGATGGGGAATTGTTTAATTTGGACTCTGTGCATGCTCTTTGAGGTGGTGACCATAGACCTGCATTATATGACTGATAGACAAGAACGGTTTGACCTAAAAATATACAAATTTAAACTACTGCGGAAACAAAGACACCTACATCTTGGATGCCCTTGAGGTAAGCTAAAACATACCAACATTTTATTTCAAAGTGAACTATCCCTTTAAAGGAGAACTCCGGACATTTTTTTGTAAATTTGGAGTGCTGTCAGTACAGAGAACAACGACAAAAATCGGTGTTTCCTACACCGTGTTATCCTCTTTTTAAAATTTGCACCCTGTTGACTTCAATGGGGCAAGTTTTAAACCTGCTTTTAGCCTCTTAACATCCTTGATGTGTCATTACAAGTGCACAGGTCATGTGAGTGATTCCTTCAGAGTGAACGCGGTGAATCTGACTGCAGTAGATGACGTGAAAGATATGAATAAAAATGATTCAGCCAGCGCACATACCTGTATTTACTTCCGGTTTTCGGTCGAAGTCCACAGTAGTTGATTGTGGAGTTCACGCGCATAGGTTTAGTACCTATGATCACGCGCGTAAACTCGACAATCGACTACTGTCGAACACCGATTTTTGTCGTTGTTCTCTGTATTGACAGCACTCCAAATGTACAAAAAAATGAGCTCAATGTTAAAATTGACCGGAGTTCTCCTTTAACCTCAAGATTATGTACAAAGGAACATTTATTTTAAAAAAATGTACAGTGAGTGTTACGTTTGTTGATCACTACAGTATCACTGCAAGGTCTTTTTCCATTGGCCAAGTGGTTTACAGGACTAAAATCAATTCCATACATAAACACTTAGGTTACATATTTGAAAAAACAAAACAGTTAATTCCTGGAACCTCTTTAAAGAAGTCTGAAAATGGGACACAATTATTTTTATTTATTATTCATTGTTGTAATGGTGTTGATTTTTGGCATTAAGAGAATCTATCCTTCTACGTGATTGTAGAAAAAGAGGCTACACTCAGAGCTGCTGAGCGTGAACTATATCCAGAGGACATGGCGGGCAAGAGGGTAAGGAAAGCCAAATGCCTAGACTTTGGTGAGGAAGATACCACCAGTACTGGCAACAAAGCCTCTGGCTCTGGAAATCCTAAACAGGTAATTACACATCAAAGATTGATATATCAGATTATGGATCATTTGTGTATTGGATTATCCATGATTAAATATTAAAAATGAACATCTTTGCCCTATAGAAAAAGGCCAAGGTTGCTGCACAAAGACGGGCAGAGGAGGAATTACTGTCTGAGGACAGAGCAGAATCGTCAAGCCTGGAAAGTGACCTTACCAGAGACCTGCAGAGCCAGATCAAGGCTCTACAAAAAGAAAATGCCAAACTGCGGAACATGGTAGTTAAAGGCAAGTATTGAGTATTATATCATCAAATATTACTCTAAATCAAATGGTATTAAAGGGGTCATATAATGCCATTTTTGTACAAGCTAATATGTTTCTTTAGGGTCTAAATTAAAAGTTTGTAATATACTTTAATTAAAAATTCTCATTAGTATTGTAAGAAAACACTCCTTTTACCTGGTCAAAAACAGCTCTGTTTTCAGCACGCCGTTTAAGTGCATGTGTCTTTAAATGATAATGAGCTTTGCTCACTCCGCCCCTCTGTTCTGTGGGGTGTTTTGACACAACAACACACGTGGAGTGTTGCCTTGACAACAGTTGAGGGTAACGTTATATTTTGAGGAATGGCAGCTGGAGTCTCTGAGGACACTGTGCAACCGTATCAGTTTGAACCGGAGTCGAAAAACGGGATGTTTCTGAATGGTTGGTTAACGTAATGTTACTTTGATCTATCTTTGTGTGTACTGGCAGGGTAGAGTATTGAGATACGAACGCTATGTGTTTGCTGATGTATACGTTAGTTCATTGACAGATTGATGTTACAGCTAATGGTCATGAAAAACTTTTTTCCTTTAAAGTCCAACTGAAATCAAAATGGACCGTATTTACTTTGTTAGCGCATATTACTAGTCTTGTGGTGAACAATTAATCCGTGCAAGTTAAAACACAGAAACATTTTTTTGGCTTCGTAATCTTTAATCAAAATCTGAAAATGCCCCTCCCCTCTGCATTGGAGGACCTTCCCTGATGACGTAGGCGGCTTGGTTTGGGAAACGCTTAACCACTCCCCTCAAATCGTTAGTCTGCTATGAGCGAGAGATGGAGAGGAGGAGCGCTAGAGTAAAACCCTGCCCTCTGTTCAATATTCCTTTTCACTGGGAAATACGTCACAGCACTGGAGAAAAGTCGTTTGCAACTTCCGGTTCACGCAGACTTTAAATGTAGGCTTGTCAGTGATGCGTAACGTTATCTATGCAGTGTTAGGTACAACTGTCAGGGCTGAACCACTAACATTTTTCTGATCTGTTTAAAAAATAACCAGTCTGTGAGACTATGACAGTCATTAGGCACATAAACAACACATACTCAGACAGGAGCTATGATTCGCGCAACTATGATTGACAACAATCGTGGGAGATTTGATTTGAACGGCTTGATTTGAGAGGGGAAAACAGATTAACACTAGAACTCCCAAGGCGGTCATTTTGACCGTTTTTAAATTTTACAGTGTAATAACTTTGTTAAAATAAAATAAATGTGGCTGTAGGACTCTGACTTTTCCTAAATATGTGTATATTTTATTCTGACACTGTTATTTTATTAAAATCACAAAAAACAAAAAAGTTCTGACTATTTCTACCTAGAATGACCATGACGGTCATTTTGACCGCACGCATTATAGATATCATAAGTCCGTTACATTGCAAGTTTCGCGGAGGGACTTCATCACACGACTGGCGAGCGAACTTCGCTCCGACCACATGGAATCAAAAGCCATACAACTGGAGGAACTGCAAACAAAATAAAACCAAGGAGACATGTGCCAAATGTCACAAAGTGGTGTGTGGGAGCTGCACACGAAAGGCGGTGTTTACCTGTGTGGACTGTGCGTATAAGCGTCAATGATGCGGGGTTGTTTGCGCCGTTCAAATGGGCAGTTAACCTGATTTTGTTCGTTAATATTTTTTGTTCACTGAAACTAATCGTTCTAAAGCAGTTCGTTTTCTTGTTTAGCTAATGTTCATGTTTTTTCTTAGCCTGTTTGTGTGTGTAAAGCTACTGTATTGTGCTGCATACATGTCCGTGAAAGTTTTTACAATGTATTCAAATATATCAGTGTTTTTGTTATTGTATATGTTATAAGTTATTGTATCATAAGATTTATTTTTATTGTACAAAGAAAATAAGAAAATATTTATCAATTAGGCTGGAAAATACATTTTCACATTCATTTGAATTAAGATTTTGTGTTTATTATTACCTATCATAACATTGTAGATCCATTTATTTTTTTGATTTTGTATTGATTATTGACCTTATTTACAAACAGGGCTGTACTAAACGGTATGAAGCTTTGACGTTTCCTAACTCCTAACACCGTGAGTGCGGTGAATTTTTTTTATTATTTTGACGCAAAACGTTCCTCAAATAGAGGCAGCACCTGTCGGGGCAATCTTTCTTTTGTGCTTGTTTTAAGGGCTATGAAGACAGGAATTAAAAGCTTCATTGGAAAAGAGAAGGTTAACATGTACAATAGATATGACATGACGAAAATGACGTTCAGTACAGCCAAATGAACGTCAAAGTATGAACGGTCAGAATGACCGCTATGGTCGTTCTAGTAGTTATGGAATTCCGGTAGTTCTAGTGTTAAAAAAAGAGTACTCTTTTTTTTTTTTTTTTTTAATGATGGTTGTGTACAGGCACTGCCAACACACATTTCAGTACAATCAACTTGTAAAAGTGCATGTACCATTATATGACCCCTTTAATCCATTTATACCTGAAGGTGATTCTAAATACACTAAAATACGCCCACCTATGTGGACAGATAGGTTAACCGCATGCATTTTCAGAGCATGTTTGAAGAATAAATAAAACATAATAATACCTCTTTATATTTATATAGCGCTTTTCAAAATACTCTTAAGACACTTTACAAAAAAAAGAAAGAAACAAACAACTTTATTAATAAATTACTATTTAAAAGACTAAGAACTTAATGAACAAAAATCACTTGAATCAAAAAGACAAAGAAAATTAGGAGGGGAAAGCAAGTCTAAAAAGTTCAGCTCTAAATGGGTTAATATTAGAAAACTGGAGATGTGGTTTTCATGCACATATTTGCTTCTATGGTTGCTGTCTGTATAATCTTGTTGCACTTTTTTTTTCTTAGAAATTCCAGCATTGTTGGTGGACGTGAGAAAGCTTGTCTCCATCAACAACACCACCAACAAAGATGTTGTCGACCGCTCCACCAAAGATGTTGATGACCCTGATGCTGAGAGTGACGGCCCAGGTGAAACGTCACTTTGCACACCTTGCAGACCTTCACAAGTAAGTATTTATTAATTGGTAAATTAAAACAATTAAACAAAAATTAATGCTTTTTTGACATTCTATTGCTTGTGGTGATTTTCCTTGTTTATTTCTTTGCTTATGGTCTTTATTTATTTATTATAATTTTTTTGTTAAATTTTTTTGTTTGTTTGTTTGTTTGTTTACAAAAGGTGAAAATCGGGAATGATGGAACAGTCACTGTCTCGTCACATTGTTGGGAGACGGCAAAAGCTAGTACCACCCCCAATGGGATGGCACGGGTGCTACTGATGGGGCTCTTCAGTGTGGATGTCCTCCTCAAGTCCAACCTAAAAGGAGGGGTCAGCAAGCTGGATCCCTGTGCTGATCGTCGGAAGGCTCTCGACCCGAGGAAACTTCAAGCTTTACTAGGTAAATAGTTTTTAGAGCTGGTGCTTTCCAGAATCTACCAGGCGGGGGGAGTGGGTCGAGATTTTCGCAAACCTGAGTGAGGAGGGGTAGAGTAATCATTGTTGTTCTGTTCCACAGATGCTGTTGTAAACCAGTTTCCGACGGCCAAGGAAGCTGATGTCAGAAAATCGATTAACGGTAGAATCTGCGAGCTAAGACACCAAGTGAAGTCCAAAAGTGTGCTCGTTTAAATCTGTGAAGGACCAAGATGGACTCCTAACCAGGATAACGCCCTGTTCTTTTAGCATATTTCTTGGCTTTTCCACAGTTTTTATTTATTTATAATTATTCTTTTTTTTGTTTTTCTTTTATATAAATTTTATTTAGATTTTATAACAGCACTGCTGAATGTTTAGAACAGACATAGGTCAGTGAAATTGCTTTAATTTATCATTTATATTTTGTATATTTTGTGTTCAATGCCATGGTACCGTTAAAAAATGTTGCACTGTTAAGTTTATCTGACCATATGGTTTTAATACCGGTAGGCCTGTGTAGCTCTTTATTATCTGCCTGATTAAAAGAAAATAAAGCTGGCTTTTGATAGATTATCCATTAGTCTGTGTTAATATGTGGTATAAAGGTTTGCACATATATTGCAGATTGCATATTTATTAATTCATATTTTAGATGGTACATGTAAATATACTGTATATATCACCATATGTATATTGTATGAGCATGTTCTCATATGTACACGTATTGTGTGTATATATATATATATTTTCATATAATATTACATACATTTTAAAATGTATCCCACAATATATTGAACACATCTGTACATATATTTCATGTATATAATTCCATATAATATTCCATATATTTAAAATGTATCCCACAATATATTGAACACATCTGTACATATATTTCATGTATATAATTCCATATAATATTCCATATATTTAAAATGTATCCCACAATATATTGAACACATCTGTACATATATTTCATGTATATAATTCCATATAATTTTACATATATTTAAAATATATTCTACCATATATTACACATATATGTGACACTATATCTTTACATATATTACCAAAACATTTTCCCATATAAATTGAAATACATTATGGTAGATATTTATAAATATAATATTGCATATATTTTGGGATATATAAACACATATATTATATATTCATGTTCAATATATTGTAATATATTGAAAGCGGCAATCATTTGTATATTTTGCAATATATTGCAATATATTATATGAATATATAATATAGTGTATAATATATTTATCATCAATATATTATTCAGTGTATTCAAATATATAATATATTGGAAAATAAAAGGGGGAAATAATATATTACAATATATTACAATATATTTTAAGAAATATATTGGTAAATATATTTTCCTTTCATAAGGGAATTGCCATTGTGTATGAAATGTGCTATATAAATAAACTTGCCTTGCCTTGCCTTACAATCATTTAACCCGCCATGGGCAATGCTGAAGTCACTGTTACAAACTGTACAGCGTGCAAGACTATCATTATGTTTTACTCTTATAAGACAGGGGTACACTTTCATGTAGTCTGCCGTAAAATGTATCTTATACTTTCGTTTTTTGCATGTTTTTTTGTGGCGCTCCTGTTTCTAGATACACTGAACTGATTAATTTGGTTCGGGAGAAGAGATAAAACCCACCCACACTGACAATTGATTGGTTGATTTACCGAAACAGGCCAATCAGATGCTCTCTATCTTACGTGCGCACACACGCACACACGCAAGGTCTCTCGCTCCCTCTCCCTCTCTGCTGTGCACGCACGCTCTGGCTCGCTCGCTCTAGATTCCGGGAGATTTTAACTCATTTGCGGGTATCAGGGAGCCACTATCAATATGCGGGAGACTCCCGGAACTTCCGGGAGACTTGGGATGTCTGGCATTAAGTGTCCATTTCATTATAATATTCAGATTTATCATAAATAATTGAACATGCACATGTATTTTAAGTTCTGTTAAAGCAGCACTCAGTAGCTTCGGGATTTCTTCGCTGTATTCTCGCTTTTTGCTCGCAGGTTTCTCTCTAGAGCTCCCCCCACAGCTTCGGAATAGATATTTGACAACACTGTTGTAAAAACTCGTTGGTGATTCTCAGACACCAGAGGCTAGTAGATCAACGGCATCAAAGCAGATGGGACATTCTTTAAAACGTCTTCTTCATTCGGGTTCGAACAGCGTGAGGGAGCGCAATAATGACAGCATTTTAGCAGATTTCTTTTGGCCATAAAGCAATTGTTTACATCGCGAGACCTGATATCACGCGAGACTTCCTGACGCGGCGGCCCGCCGGCTCAAAGTTGCAAGTGCGTATTTTCCGCTCACGGGCACCAGGGGGGTGCGAAACGACCACCATTCAACCCGAAATAAGTAATATAACCATTCCAATGACTCCGAAGCTGTTCAGTTAAGGTAAAAAAAGTTACTTAGTTCACCTTTAAAGAGGGGTAGAGGTGGGGTCACATTTGAGCATTTAAAATTTAATTTTACTTGAAAGTAACGCAATAGTTACTTTCTTAAGTAACTAGTTACTTTTAAAATTTGTAACTGAGTAACTAATTTAGTTACTTTTTGGAAGAAGTAACTAGTAACTGTAACTAATAACTTTTAAAAGTAACTTGCCCAACACTGAGTAAGAAACAGTATTCTGAAGTGTTACCACATTTTCTACACATTTTAGTCCAGTTTAGTAAGGGATATTAGATTGTATGTTACATGTTTACTTATCATAATAATTAATTCATATCATATTAAATAAAGTCTGTGAAAGGTTTGATATTGTGTAGTTTGTGATCCTCCATCAGCAGCTGCAGTTTCTCTCAGCTGTATCAGTGCAGTCACTGTGACGTCTGACTGACAGAGGTTTTTGTACGACTCTTTATCACTGTGTGAACACTTCTTTACTGTTGATGGTGTGTCTACTCAGACAGTAATAATCTCCTGTATCTTCAGTCTGGACTCCACTGATGGTCAGAGTAAAATCACTGCCATAGTCAGATCCACTGCCACTGAATCTAGATGAAGTTCCAGTATTAAGGGTTCTTATGTAATAAATCAGGAGTTTAGGAGCTTCTCCAGGTTTCTGCTGATACCAGTACACACAGTCACGACAGCCAGAAATCGGCTGACTGGTTTTACAGCTAATCGTAACAGTTTCTCCTTGTTTGACGGGTTTTATTGTTGGATTCTGAGTCACTGTCACTTGTCCCCAGATCTCTGAAATTGGACAGTTTAGTCATTAATATGATTGTAAATTAGATGTGATTGTTTATTTTGCAAGATTTTTATACAAAATATTTACCATGAATGCACAGACAGAGAGTCCAGATGAAGATGTTGATTGTGTTCATTGCTGTAGTTTAGTCTTGTGTGATGATGAAGATTGTGTTCTGCTCTCAGTCATGAAGTGTTAAACTCACAGCACTATAAACACTCTCAGAGCACTGAAGCATGTGCTGACAATGCAAAGTGACTCTCTCTATTTAAATCATTATCCTGAAGACTGTAGATCAGTCACAAACACTTTTTTGGTTACACTTTACAGGTTCATTAGTTAACATTAGTTAAATAAATTAGTTAGCATGAACTAATAATGAACTGCACTTATACAGCATTTATTAATCTCTGTTAGTGTTAATTTCAACATTAATACTTTATTAAAATCTTAACATTGTTGAACAAACAATGAACAGCTGTATTTTTATTAACTAACGTTAACAAAGATGAACAAACACAGAAACAAATGTATTGCTCATTATTTGTTCATGTTAGTTAATACAAACATACAATACATTAATGTAATACATTACACACAAGGGTAACCAAGGGAACGTCTCGGTTACGTATGTAACCCTCGTTCCCTGAGTAGGGAACGGAGACGTTACGTCGGATGACGACGAATGGGGTTTCGCTTAGAAATCCTATCACCTTTGAGTGTATAAAACGAGCCAATGGCAAAGAAATGCCATGGGTCTGCGGAATTTGCATAGCGTAACTCCGCCCCACCCTGGGGGTATATAAGGAAGTACGCCGGCAACATGCAGATATGTCTTCGCTGAGGAGCCGAGACTGAACTCAGGCGTTCCAGCGGTACAGCGGAAGTGGCAGGGAGACGTAACGTCTCCGTTCCCTACTCAGGCAATGAGGGTTACATTCGTAACCGAGACGTTCCCTTTCGTGGTCACTCCGAGTTACGTCGGATGACGACGAATGGGGTTCCCAGTGTAATCACACCACCTCTCGACTGTCTTCCAGTGCCCTGCGTAAGTCTGAGCTCCCTGTCGTGAGACTGGCATGGATGAAGGAGTCCTACTTAACACAGGAATACCAAGGTACACTGGGAAGCATATCTCAGTGGAAATATGTAATCATGCCCAGCCCGAAGGGGGGGACTTGGGATACACATATGACCCCGAAGGGCTGCATATGGAGAATCACTGGGGTGTCCAGCCGCAGGTGGAATATTTCAACCCCAGGGGTGGCAAGGTGGCTTGCCAAGGGAAAGACACATGCTCAAAGAGGCTTACAGTGGAATACACATGTGGGGGTCGCCCAGAGGGGGAACCATGCACATGGAGGCACCTAGCCAAGCGCGAAAGCTGCTCAGTTGCAGAACTCTGGCGTTGACGTCGTCAGTGCTCGAGGAGACTCAGGGCTTATTAGGCTCACCTGAGGAAAATATCGCACGTATCCCGTCCGTGGAGAGGAATGGTGAGCAAGCGAAGACACCTGAGCAGGATCTCTTACCGGCTAGTTGAAGCGTGTACATGAGAAGAAACTGGCTCCACTCGGAGATTGTAGAATCTCGCGAATGTGTTGTGTGTCGCCCAGCCTGCAGCTCTGCAGATGTCTGTTAGCGAGGCGCCATGCGCTAAAGCCCAAGAGGATGCCACACTCCGGGTGGAGTGGGCCGTCACACCAAGGGGGCATGGTCGACCTTGCTGCTGGTATGCCAAAGCAATGGCGTCCACTATCCAGTGAGACAACCTTTGCTTGGAGAGAGCCTTTCCCTTCAGCTTCCCACCATGACAGACAAAGAGCTGGTCTGAGGTCCTGAAACACTGTGTTCTGTCTACGTAAGCACGGAGGGTGCGTACTGGACAGAGCAGTGCCAAGGCTGGGTCTGCCTCCTCCAAAGGCAGCGCTTGCAGGTTCACCACCTGGTCTCGAAAGGGTGTCGAATTCCTGGTCTCGAATTCCAGGCACGCTTCGTCAACCGAAAATGCCTGCAGGTCCCCTACCCTCTTGATGGAGGCCAATGCAACCAGGAGCGCTGTCTTCATTGACAGGAACCCTCTGAGGTCGACAAACGCGCCCACGCGTTTTGCTGGATTTTTTTCAGTTCAGTTCAAAAGAAATTAATTTTGCTCTGTTGACTTTGATATTACAAGCAAGTTTCATACATCAATCGATTCTGTTAAATGTGTATTATTTTTGTGTATACTCACAATAAAAACAAACTGTTGTGTTTTTTGCCAAATAAAGAAAAATAAACGTGATGCTAGTTCTGCCTTCTCTCTGTCAGTGAAGACCATTCTGAAACGCGTCCGAAAATGAACAATAACTCAGCGAATACTGAGTCAAACAGGCATACAGTCACACAGGCATGAAGCTTGAATTCTCTTCTTTAAAATGAGGTAATTTATATAAAAAACAAATATTCTCATCTTGTGAAATCTGTATTAAAAGAGAGCGATTCCAGTCGAGCTAATTAGAACTCATTCAAATGTAATGTGACTCCGCCCACGGAGAGCGCGTGCTATTCAAACGCAAATTACTGAGGCAAACCTGTGAACGCCCCCATATCAGCTCGAGAAAACACAAGTTTAATCATATCATTGTAGCCTACGTGTTTACACCATCTGGCAGCGCTGTGAGGAATAATAATAACGGAAAATCTACCTCAGAGTGCGGGTATTGCAGGAGAGAGGATCCGAATATGTAGTAAGTTTTTTTTCCTTCTCAAGTTAATCGCGTTTCTGTGAATGAATGAACGGCAGCCGCAGAGATGCGCGCTGTTTACCACAGCTCGCAAAAAGACAGTTTAAATTTAAATTGCGTCTCTGTGTGAATGAATGATGTTTTAGCAAACTGTATTGCTATACTGAGCTGAGTAAAAATCGACAGAAATATGTTGAAATAAAATGTAGGCTATTTGTATAAGCAACGTATTAAACTGAAAATTAACATTTATATGCCCTAATATTTCATAAAAACAACGTTACAGTCAGGCGTTTCTGTTTGTGAATGAATGTTTCGGTTTTAGCAAACTGTATTGCTATACTGAGTAAAAATCGACTGAAATATGTTGAAATAAAATGTATTTGTATAAGCAACGTATTAAACTGCAAATTAACATTTATATTTCTTATAATAAAAATGAAAGACCTATGTTACAGACATATAAGACATAAAATATCTGCCAACTCAAATAAGCTTTTATGCTCATGTTAAATATAGCATGTTTTGTCAAAAATAAAGTAATCAAATAATCAATCAAATCCTTAACTTTGAAATATGTATGATGAAATGTATACTTTAGTTTTTACAAAGAAAGATTACACTTGAATTGTTGTTGTAATTGTAACCTTTTTAATAAAAAAATATATTTACAAGGTAGATGTAAACAAACTTTTAAAAGGTAAATATAAGCCTTTTCTTTAAATAATTTTTATTGTGTTTTATTAGTGACAAATTTGGGGAGAGGATAAATATTCCAAAACTGAAAATACAGTATGAGAATTAACTGCACAATTACTAGACATGTTTTCCTTGGATATTATAGGTCAAATTGCAAGCACAATATGTGGAAAAATAAAAAAGAATTGAGACGCTTCCAACTGTTGCTCTTGCATTCTTGTGGCTCAGTGACTCACCTGAATGAATGGCTAATTAAGTATGCAGGCCCCATTGTCTCCTAAGGTGTGAACCACTAAATATGCATGATCTGTGTCGCCCACTCCGCATATTGCCTTTCCAAACAGAAAGTGCTTTGCAAAATTCAAATCAATGTATTGTGTTATGTGAATGATTAGGCAGGGTGATTTTCACATCACTTTGAAGAAAAAACACTAGGCAATGACATCTACATTTACATTTACATTTATTCATTTAGCTGACGCTTTTATCCAGAGCGACTTACAATTGCTATATATGTCAGAGGTCGCACACCTCTGGAGCAACTAGGGGTTAAGTGTCTTGCTCAGGGACACATTGGTGTCTCACAGTGGATTCGAACCCGGGTCTCTCACACCAAAGGCATGTGTCTTATCCACTGCGCCACCACCACCCCACATCTATTAGACAAAAGTCTTATTGGCACATATTTAGTATGTGTTTTATGGCCTTATTTCAGAAACTTTAGTTTTTAGTTTTTTCAATAACCACGCATAAACATTATTCTCTCAAAAATGCAGACATGTACATTCTTGTTGCTCACATATTATGGTAGCCCTGTTTGTGCTAAATAGTGTGTAATTTTTTTTTGCCATTAATATGTTTATAAGCAACTGAAAAAAGCACAAATGTCAGGGCATGTCAGAACATCTCAAGGACCCCAAAAACACCTCAGACCCCAGAGGGTTAAGTACTTTGACAGCTCAAGTCCTCACCATTTTTCCCTTCCTCCCATTTCCATTTTCTCCAAACTCAACAACAACTGTGCAACAACACCACAGCATTTCAAACACTTACCTGGCTCCTGAATCTGGACCAGAGCTGTTCTCTGCTAGACATTTCTTCAAGTCCTCTCCCTCTCCGGTCCCTCTCCTCCTCGTGGACAATGCTGAAGGCAGACAGTCTTGCTGGATCATCCAGGTCTTGATTTAGCTGGGACAGGAATGACCCAGGAGGTTGATTGTCTCCATCATCTTTAATCTTTCTCAGAGCAGCCACTGTCACAGGAACCTAATAAAAAGACAGGGATTAAATGTGGTAAATGCTGCAGAGAGCTTCTGAAATATCCTATTAAAATAAATTCTTACCTGTTATTTCAGTGCCAGAAAATGTACTTTTTCCTTCTGGAACAATTTGGACAGGCAGCTTAGGTGTGGCAGCACATCTGCTTGCAGGTAGACTGCTGCCTCAAACCTGTATGTTGCCAGGAAGGAATACAGCCCCTTGGCTGATGGGCACCTGTTGACCTCTGACTCTTCAGCCAAGGCTGCCAGGACTGCACAGAGGTTGCGCTGGAGGTTTAGCTGCATCTTGCGACAGCCAGCGTGTGTCCTTCACCTCCTAAACAATATTTAATGAGTAAAAAGATAAAAACATGAGCAGGCCCAGAAGGTACAAGTCATAAGTTGTGTTACAATTTAATTATCCAAATCAACCTACAATTGGTGATGCAAGAATTGTTTAACTTTCAGCAAAACTTGCCTTGACTTTCAAATCATCGATGCCCAAGGTCTGCCCTGCCATCTTCAGAGCAGCAGTCCTATTGGCGCTGTTGCGGAAATACAGGTGGAGCTTCTGCAGGTGGTCCCTAAATGTTCCCATGTAGGGTACCGATGTTGACGCATCCTTGCATGACAGGGCAAGCCGATGGGCAGCACAGGCAACAGACACCAGCCAGGGGAAGGCATCCCCAAGTTGCTTGGCTACACCATTCACTCTCCCTGTTTGGAGACACCATTAGTTACTGTATACACCACAATATCTGTTAACTCACACTGAAACAGCCTTTGAACATGTGTGCATACCAGTCATGACAGCAGCTCCATCTGTTCTCAGCCCATACAATTTTGTGGTGGGAATTCATTTTTTAAAAAGGACACCTTTGATGGCTGCCACTATGGTATTTGCTTTGCCATCAGGGACACTAATCATGTCAAGAAATTGACTGAAGACCTGCCCTTCTACATCTGTGTATCTAATGAAGACATGAAATCTTGATGTAAAAAAAAAAGAAATGGTAGCGTTTCATATTTGCAAAAAATAAAAATGTCTTACTCAAACTTGCCTCACGTGTAGATCTAACTGTCGACTGACAGAAATGTCAGTGGTTTCGTCAACTTCCAATCCGATTGCTACAGATTGATTGATATCGTTGAGGATTGGTTCCTCCACCACTCTGTTTATTACGTCTAACATCTCGTCTATAATTTGTGATGTATAGTTAGTTGTTTTCCCAATCTGAAAAGTTCAAATCAAATATTAATATATTAAAAATAATGTTTATGATAAATGTTGAATATAGTGCCAAAATGTATGTTTTACCTTGAGCTTTTTGAAATAATCACACCCCAAACACTCTGCAAAATCCAACAAAGCTGGATAATTGGTGTGATGTGCCTGCTCTCGTTTGATGGTGTAATAGAGGCACTTAAATCCCCCTATTACAGCCTCATGCTCAAGCACCACCATGGGTTCAAAGGCAACCAGTACTGAGTTTGTTCCTGTGGGAAGTTTTATGTATCTGCATCATCATCCACAATCAATTTTAAACTATTAAGCAACCACTAAACTATACAACCAAACAAAATGTATATTGACAAAACCAGTGCATAAATGCATAAATTAATAAAAATGAATGTCAATATATTATTGTTAACTAGCTTTAAAATGCCAACAGGCCATTTACACAGGATTTTTTTTATTTTTTTTTTATTTATCCTTTATTTAACCAGGAAAAGCCCATTGAGATTAAAAATCTCTTTTGCAAGGGAGACCTGGCCAAGATAGGCAGCAGAATTACATCACATCATTACATACGTACAAGACACACACAAAAAAACATGGATCTTACCTTGTATCAGAGAGGAGTGAGATTTTACACTTTCCTGGTGGTGTTGAGTGTTGAGGTGCTTGTCCAGGTAGTCAACTCGATAAAGCTGGCATCCAATTTCGATAAACGGCCTCTTTCCCACACCTCTTTTGGGTGCCTTCTTGTGCTGCCGACACAAGCGACAGAACATTCCTACAGGCAACAAAAGATTTATTATATTTTCTCTCAAAAGAACAAATATGGTGGATAATTCAGGTTATGTTGAATAATCACCATGGCTGTGTACGTGGTACAACCAAGGCTTGAATCTGGAGATATCAACCCAGTTAGGCTCCCATCCAGACCGCCTGTGGCGTCCTGTTGTTGTTGTTGTCCCCTTGGTCCTGTCCATCCACCTCTCCTCGCACCTCCTCTCGCTCATGTCCTACCACTACAACTACTCTCTCCTGCTCTCTTGTAGTCTCTCCTTGGTCCTGTCCTCTAACCTTTCCTCGGTCATCTCGCTCATGTCCTACCAATGCAGCCTCTCTCTCTTGCTCTCTTGTAGTCTCTCCTTGGTCCTGTCCTCTAACCTTTCCTCGGTCATCTCGCTCATGTCCTACCAATGCAGCCTCTCTCTCTTGCTCTCTTGGAGTCTCTCCCGCAAGGTCTCGTTCCTCCCTCACCTGCACTACTGATCTTTTTTTCTGTAACACACTCTAGCACTTAGATACATCATCATGTAACCAGTACTTTCATTTATTTGATCCTGTAGACATTTTGAACATTAAAATCCAAATTAAACTTTTCATTAGTTTTAAAAGGTGACTAGCTTGCATAGCCTATTTTACTTCACTATCCTCCAGGGATACTATTTTATGTTTTTGAAAGAAGTCTTACGCTCATCAAGCCTGCATTTATTTAATCAAAAATACAGAAAAACCGGTAGCCTAATATTGTGAAATATTATTACATGATGTTCTTTTTTACTTTTTATTAAAGTATTCTTTAAAAAAAAAGAGCATCACATATCATATTAGAATGAATTCTAAAGGATGATGTGACACTGAAGCCCCACAAAGTGACAAATCCCCACCCCACCCCCCGCACGTTCTAACCTCAGCTCCTTGATGGTCCTCATCCACCTTTCTCTTCACCAACCAATTTAGTAGACTCATCTGAAAAATGAATGGTATTTTCAATACCAGTGAAAATTCATGGTTCTTGGTACCAATTTCGCAGTTCGTACCGCTTTCTCCTTTCCACAAGCGCTTGCTCGCTCTCCCGTGGCATCTGTCGTTGCTATGCAACCATGAACAGAGGCGTGCCTAAAAACGAGCGCGCCTAGTCGCTTATATTATGAGCGCGCGCCCACATTTGAAATAATGAATTTCACACGCAAAAAATGCGCTATGTGAACGGCCCCTTATGGCAACGTGACATTAGCCCAGGGCTTGCAAAATTTCAAAATCGCTGGTAGCCCTTCGGGCAGGCACACTTCAGATTTTACTAGCCCAGATAATAAGACAATTTTTTATGTAGAAAATTGGTTAGGAGTCAAAACAATGAACCAAAACATTTTTCAAAACACAAATATGCATCTGGTTCTAACTGAACTGAAATTTGTGTGACTAGTATGGAACATGAATCAGTCTGTGTCGGTTGCTCAGCCCCCAGTGAGGGTGTGATAAAAATAAAAAATAAAGTAACTCTTTAGTTTAGGGTCTAATACTCACTATTAACTAACTAGTTTCATTAACATGCAGATGGCAGGTTTTTTCATCACTGAGGTCCCGAATAATATTATTATATCATATTATGAGGTAGCTGCTAGGCTAGTCAGGGGGGTTCGGGGAACCCCTGAGAAAATGTTGATTTCTCTGATCTAACGTTACATATGTGCATTTTAAGATGTTAGTGAAGGCTACAAATTATATTTTAATTCTCAACATGTACACATTCATTATTAATCTTGTGCCTAACATGATGAAAACGGCTTTGTTAATGTCCCCTCACAATGACAGTAAACTAATTAGTCACGTTACATAGGCCTATTTTCAGTTCAAAATGGCGAAATTCGACAAAAGTATATTCGTTTGCCTGATTATTTTTGTCATTCGTTTCACATTTATGACCTAAAAAAGCTGTCAAATATGAAATTTTTAGTTTAGCTACTTACATCTTATCTCGCACTTGACCGTGAATCGTCAGTTGATCGCTCTGGTCAAATTCGCGCTCAGCACAGCAGCTTCTTCTTCTTCTTCTTTTTTGTTTATTGGCGGGTGGCATCTAACGTCTAGGTGCATTTCCGCCACCTACTATGCTGGAGTGTGAGTCGGAGTAAGATCAAACTAATAAATAAAAAAAAAAAAAAAAAAATTCGATTCAATAAATGATTTGTTGTAAAATCGATTGTTTTAAAAACTCAATCACCAACTTATATTTACTTCAGCACAGCAGCTTCTTTGAACATAAGGCTTTAAGCTGTGCTGAGCCTACTTTGATTTGATTGGTCATCTCACACACACACACACACACACACACACACAGCCTCTGTTTCTGAAGTGCGCTCTGCGTGCTCGGCGCCGCTGCGGATTGAAGATCGCGCTGAATCTGAAGACTGAAGCGCGAACATTATCAGATAGCCCTTCGGACAGGCCGGTTATGCATTTTGGTAGCCCGACTGGAAAAACACAGTACCCCCGGGACGTCGGACTATCGATCCTCGTCGGACTACTTTTTTGTCAACAAGTGGATTCATCGCATTAGCAATGTGGTGATATTACTGATCATGTGAAGATTTTGCAGCGGCGCTGAAAATCCAGCGGCTGGATAATAGACAGTCATCTTCCCCACAAAGTGTTAAAGGAAATATCATTGGGGATCACTACAGCCCACAATTCGGATAGTACCAACAGTTCCAAGGAGCAGAGAAGTTTTAGTTCCTCAAAGATGAGCGGCGGCCATTGTAGTTCAGTGATAAGTTGCATTGACAGTTCATCAGAGAAGACATCGCACAGCTCCATAAATGTCACGTCGTTGCCAAACACAGCAAAACGAAGCAAGTACAACAAGAAACAATATTGTCTTTATTGTAATAAGGCCATTTCTAAATTGGCAAGACACCTCGAATCCGCTCACAGTACACAGCCTGATGTTGCAAAGGCTTTCAGTTTTAAGAAAAGATCGCGCGAAAGAAAAGATTTGTTACACTCTCTTAAGAAGAGGGGAAACTTTAACCATAATGTCACTGTGGAAAGCAGTGGTGATGGAGAAAGCTGTTTGGAAGATTGCTTGTGAAATGAACCAGGATGACATTTCTTTATGTAACCAAGGCCCATTGTGGCCCAGGTAAATTTAGCAAATAAATTTGAAACGATCAAATTAAGGAATAATGCCTGACTACGCCACCTTGGGAATTTCACCCAAAGAATCTAACTAAAAGGCTTTACACAGGTTCCCTACCCAGTGGCAAGCAAAACGTGGAGACACACGTATCAGTCAAATACAAAAGTTGTATTATAATGGCATAAAAGCATAGATTAGACAACCTCACACATCTACTTTAATACAGACTTACACAAGTCACTTCAAATGTCACGGAGCTGCGGCCAAACTACAGGGAAGATGCTCCGATAATAAGGGATCTCCCAATCTGCACAGCACACACGTCAATTAAAGAACCCCAGTGCACGCCACAGACCACAGCACACAATGAAGACACACCACCACCATCTATAGAGGAATGGTCACCCTGGTCAATAAGGCCTGCAGCTCCTAGGCAAGGCAAGGCAAGGCAAGTTTATTTATATAGCACATTTCATACACAATGGCAATTCAAAGTGCTTTACATAGAAGAAATTAAAATAATAAAAGAAATAAGAATAATTAAAACAGTTTAGAAAAATAAAATAAAATACAGTACAGTACAAACAGTCGGACGAACAGCGGCACAGTGCTCATTCAGTAAATGCATAGTTAAACAGATGTGTTTTGAGTCTGGATTTGAATGTGACTACAGTAGGAGCACATCTGATCTCTTCTGGAAGCTGGTTCCAGCTGCGGCTGGCATAATAGCTAAAAGCAGACTCGCCATGCTTAGAGTGAACCCTTGGTATTTCAAGCTGATATGATCCTACTGATCTGAGTGATCTGTTGGGTTTATATTCAGTGAGCATATCTGCAATATATTGAGGTCCTAGGCCGTTGAATGATTTATATACCAGTAATACTACTTTAAAATCAATCCTAAATTTAACTGGGAGCCAGTGTAAAGACCTGAGGACTGGTGTGATATGTTCATATTTTCTGGTTCTGCTCAGAATCCTGGCGGCAGCGTTCTGTATGAGCTGCAACTGTCTTATGGTCTTTTTGGGAAGGCCAGTGAGGAGTCCATTACAGTAATCCACCCTGCTGGTGATGAAAGTAACAATAGACAGTATAGTGATCCTAGACAACAATAACTCAATACACACACACACACACACACACACACACACACACACACACACACACACACACACGTTAATACAATCTAGTGTACCAATTACACAACTGTAAAGAAAAGCTTAAACACAATACACTTTAAATCAAAATAAACTACAACAAATTAAACTAAACCCCAAAACAAATGTACAGACAAATGTTTCACAATATTATCAACCAAAATAAATCAACTAAACAAAACCAATAAACTCAATTTAAATTGAGACAAAGAAGGAAAAATTAAATCAGTTTAAATAAATTCAAATAATAACCCAATTTCACATTAATATAAAAACTAAATTACAATACACAAGAAAAATAAATCAATACTAAAGATTTACAAAACCACGATCAAACAAATTCAAAATGACTGATAAGCAAAGTAGGCTACAACTGATTTGAATTAAATAAACGAAGAATCCAACAAATTTAACAAGAGCATAAGTATGCTATTCGTATCAGTAGCCCCGATTATCAGATGGCCCAACACTTTTTACATATGCAAGAATGATTCCCTACTAAAAATCGAGGTTTTGGAGCATGTGAGACCTTTGGATAGAGGTGCTTATAGGATCCGTAGACTCAACCAGCGCGAGTCATTTAGGATCCATCAGTTGGATGTGCTTCGATATCCAGGTCTGAACGAGGATATAGAGTTTAAGTGTTTTATGATAGGCCGTTTTCTGATGATATGTTTTCTATGCACTTTTGTTGGTGTTGCCTTGTACTTATTGCCTTGGTTTTTTCTTTGTTTATATATGATATTTGTCTTGTTTTTCTCTCCAGATAGCCTACGGTGAGCGAGATTTCTTTCTTTTCTTTTTGGAGATCGTTTTCTTTATTGGTTCTTTGTTATGTTTACTTGCTTCGTTGCTCATTACGTTGGTTTCCCCAATCCTGTAGACCTTATTGCCTTATTGGGTTAACCCTCTGGGGACCAAAAACGCGCCCGCGCGTTTTGCTCGTTTTTTTTTTTAGCAATGAAAAATAAACACAAAATGCTCTGTTAATTTTGATCTTTCATTTTCGTGTAATACATCAATCGATCCTGTTCAGTTTCTATTTTTTTTCTGTATACTCACAATACAAATAAAGTGTTTTGCTTTTTGACAAATAAAGAAAAACTAACATGATGCTATTTCTGCCTTCTCTCTGTCAGTAAACTCCCATTTGAAACGCGTTCGAAAATTATCTATAACTCCGCGAAAATTCAGTCAAACAGGCAAACAGACCCACGGGCATAAAGCTTGAGATCGCAGCTTTTAAATGAAGTAATTTATATAAAAAACAAATATTATCAGCTTCTGTAATCTGTATAAAAAGAGAGCGACTCCAGTCGAGCTCATTAGGAGCCATTCAAAAGTAATTTGACCACGCCCCGGAGAGCGCGTGCTATTCAAACGCAAATTCTGAGAACCATTTCAGTCTGTGAAACGCCCCCACATCAGCTGTAAACAAAGAGGCATAATATAGCCTACCTTATGGAGAAAATTTTCCGTGCTGATATGAGGAGCAGATCCCGCTGAGGAGTGAGGTAGGCTAAGTTATCCTTTCTCAAGTGTTAATGTGGAATAACGTTATGGAATAACGTTGTAGGCTTATGTAAACAAAAAGATGAATCGCGTTTCTATAATATGAATAGCGTTTCTGTGAGATGAATGAAGGGTACATATTTGTAAAGACTGTTTAGCCTAAATATGAATCGCGCGTCTGTGTGTGAAAGAATAAACTGCTTTTACAGTTACAGTTACTGCGTTACAGTCAGGCGAAGTATGAAAGACAACATTTTGTTGACTAGATTTGGGTACAGTTTTTACTGTAGAATATACTGTCACATCAAATAAGCTTTTCTGCTCATATATATAAAATACTATTTTGTCAAAAATAAAGTCATAGACTAAGATGTTCCAATGTTGGCTATATTCAAACTAATGAATACATATGATAAAATGTAGGCCTATAATCTTTTTTTTTTTTTTTTACAAAGAAAGAGTACTTTTTTTGCAGAAATATTGCTGAAATTGTAATTATTGTTGTAATTGTAACCTTTTTAATAAAATAGCAAAACATATTTACAAGATAGATGTAAGCAAAATCTTAAATGGTCAATATAAGTCTTCTTCTAAATATATAGGCTATTTTGTCCTTGCATTGTGGCTCAGTCAGTGTCACACCTGAATGAATGGCTAATTATGCAGAGTCATTATGCAGAGTGGGTGGGACTGGGTAATCTAAGGTGTAAACTACTCCTCCCCCTCGCATATTGGCTTTCCAAGCAAAACCTGTTTTACACCATTTAAATCAATGTATTTTTTTTTTGTGAACGATAAAGCAAGACTATTTTCACATAATTTTGAAGCTAGAACTCCAAGAGAAAACATCCATTAGTCAAAAGTCTTGTGGGCACATATTTTGTATGAGTTTTGTGGTCTTATTTCAGCAACTTTCATTTTTATTTTTTTAAATAACCACGCATAAACATTATTCTCTTAAAAATACAAACATCTACATACATGTTGCTCGCATATTATGGTAGGCCTGTTTGTGCTATATAGAGTGAATTTACACCTTTGCCATTAACATGTTTATAAATAACTGAAAAAAGCACAAATGTCAGAGCATGTCAGAACATCTCAAGGGCCCCAAAAACAGCTTGGTCCCCAGAGGGTTAATTGAATGCTCTCTGATTATGGGTGGGACTTAATTTATAATTTGGTGTCATTCTCATTCTCTGTGTTACTTTGCCCTGAAGAAGACCACTTGTTGGTTGAAACATGTTGGCTTGTGTACTTTTTTGTTTTTAAAAATGACTTAAGCCATACTAAATAAAGGCTTTTTAACTCTATCCTTCTCCTCATTAGTTTGACTGAGTGCCTGGGACCTGATTTTCGTTTCTTTGGATTTTCCCTACCCCAAGAGCACCTATCACGGATTTTATAACTCTACCTGAGCGCCTGGTTGAACCTCTTGCAGTACAAAATAAAGACACTCAAAACCTTTTGTTGAGACAAAACATACACACAAAGACACAGTTCGTTGGCACGGGTCAAACACCACCGCGACCCAAAACACACACGGACTCAATGCAAATCGACCATAGGACGAGACAGCGGTGCTGCAACTGCAAGGATGTTATTCACCCTGAAATCTGCGCAAGAAACATACAATTAATATTCAATAATCTATGAAGAAAACAAGAAAAACTATGACTTACCAAATGACAGCTGCGGGAACCGGGATGTAGCTGTAAGTTTAGTTACTCAGACTATTTGCAACAGCCGTCACCCGTACACCAAACATCAACTGAAATAAAACACAGATTGCGACTCGCACCACTTCCACGGCTGATAAGCAGATATAATAAATTAAACGCATACCTGGAGGAGGACAGATGCAAACTCACAGCCATCAGCCGATTAGAGCAGCTGTGACAAAACGGCAAATGCGGAAACGACCATAAACACCGCCGTTCTACTTTACCGAACCAGAGTCACGTTCGATCGCAACAGCGGAAACCACACCACATCCGGGAAATGACGCTCTGCCTAGGTGCATTCGACAATGGCTTTTATAACCCGCACAATTGATGACATTAAAATGCCCGGCCCAACCATTTAACTCGGGAAATCATGCCACATTTAGTTGTAAGGAGTGAAAGAGACTTAGTCTTGGCGAGTCAATGTACAATGGCAGGAAACCAAATGAGAAAAGAAATGATTACATACGTCAAAAAATGAGAGAGATGGCAAGACTCTTGATAACTGCAGGAGCTACAACACCTTTGAAGAGCACTGAAGACATTGTTAGTCCCAGTAATTTCCCCCACGTGATACTAGCAGTGAGATCTGTTGCTGGTTATGACTTGGATAGCAACTCATATAAAATCCCATCATTGGCTTTAAAATTATGTCACAGTTTGGCTAAGGTTGCAGGCTTTGTGCAATGCAATGCCATCATTGCAAATCGCAATGCCGTCGCAGAGTCTGTCAAGCAATTCGCCACTCTGTATGAGAAAAGATGGGCGGAATCCATTTCAGGTGCTGCACTGGGTACACTTCAACAAGCCAAATGGAATAAACCACATGTTTTGCCCTTTACAGAGGATGTGTCCCTGCTGCACAAGTCTCTTGCTACTGAGCGTGCTAAGTGCATGAAGGACCTTGAGGAAGAACCCAACATCGAAAGCTTTGGGAATCTTGCACAAGTGACTTTGACGCAGGTGGTACTATTTAACAGAAGAAGGCAAGGGGAAGTTTCAAAACTGGAACTCCAGGCTTTCACATCCAGAAATCGTACAGAGTTGATTCCTGACATTATGATGGGCCTTACTGAGTTTGAGAGGAAGGTTGTAAAATAGTACTTTGACAGAGTTGAGATTCGAGGTAAAAGGTCACGAATGGTGCCCGTGCTTCTCACACCTGACATGATCACTGCAATGGACCTCCTCATTAAAAACAGGAATGAGTGTCAAGTCCACACAGAGAATGTGTACTTGAGGGAATACCAGTCCTTACCAATCTTGGAAATCTGGCCAAAGCATGCTGCTCACTGCTTGGGTTTGACATATGCACTTAATCTTGAGTATCCATCCAAGCTTTCCAAAACATTTGAGGTGTTTCAAAGACTTTCCGTAGGACTTGACACACTGCGCCCAAAACCAAGCCCAAGTTCATGACTCTGAAACACAAGCTCCTGGCCAAGGCACTCAGACATGACTGTCACTCTGCACTTGTGAACAGCTCATTTTGAATATGGCTTGTGAATTGTTACAAAAGTGCCTGTTGACTTCATTTTAAAATGTTGTAAGATTATGTACACAGTGAAAAACTGTACCGTGAAGGTGTTCCACTAACCTGCACTTTATTAGCTGAGGGCATGCTTTCTTTAATGCATGAATACAGTTGTTATTGATTGTTTATACTGTCCAGCTCATTGCTACTGTTTGGATATGGCAATGATTTAATAAATGTTGGAAATTGACATGATAGAAACTAATTATTTGAAGCCGTTTACACTTCCAAAACAAAGAAAGGGCAAATTGGTCAAAATGAATAAATCAGAGGACATTAACTATTTTTTCATTTAAATGTTACCTATTTTAATTAAGTCTAATGTGTATAATATGCTGATATTTTTTACATTGATTGTACTTAATTTATTGGCTTTTTCTGAAAATGCTACTTAATCTTTTCGCATACATTGAAATGCATATTATTAAGTTGTCCTTACTCAAAATATCAGTTAGTTCACTAAACTTGCAAAAAAAGTAGTTGGAAAATGTTATCTTAATTTTATTGAGTTCGATCCAAATAACAGTTCTAACAGTAGTGCAAAATAGATTTGTTTAAAGGAAATGGGGGTGAAATAGTAAAATTCCAATACAAATACACACCTGTGCCAACATGTATGCAGTTGGCATTAACAAAAAAATATATATAATTTGTCCAACTGTGTACATCTGATAAACGTTTGTTTAAAAAAGTGCGGATTCACTCGTAACCAAATGCAACATAGACGTTTCCTAAATGTGTGTTTAATATTTGACAAGGGACATTTGACAGACGTACAGTATGGCAGATTAAACTCTTAAAAATACATCTTCCAGATGAAAACACATCAGATAGCCGTGTGTGTGTTGAATGTGTGCTATAATGTCATCCATTTGGCCTAAGCTTTTGTCAACACTTTACATTACACACATAAATGCTTATTTTACTGATTTACATAAAGATTTACATAACTGAAGATAATTTTTAGATTTTATTTGTCTATGATGTAGTAGCCTTTTGATCACATAAATGACAGATCTAACATTAAATCTTGTTTGGATGTTACAGGGACCGATGAACACACGCAGCCTTAGATGCAGCAATCAAAGGTTTTGAGGAAGTATACCATAGAAAATAATTATAAAAATAAATAAAAAAACATATATTTGTTACCATAATGATGTAATTTTAACCAGAAGTATTAAAGCAGTTTCTGATTCTTGATTTCTAATCACTTGTTGCAGAGCTTTTGTAGTGGAGCAGAGCCTCAACAAAACAACAACCTTAAAGTCGACATGAAATCAAAATTGACCCTATTTACTTTGTTAGCGCATATTACTAGTCTTGTGGTGAACAATTAACCTGTGCAAGTTAATACACAGAAAAAAAATGTTTGCCGTGGTAATCTTTAATCAAAGTCTGAAAAGATACTTCCTGTCTGAAATGGCGTCTTTTTCTGATGACGTAGGCTTGACGGCTTGGGTTGAAAACGCTTAACCACTCCTCAAACCGTTAGTCTGCTATGAGCAGAGATGGAGAGGAGGAGCGCTAGAGGAAAACCCTGCCCTCTGTTCTATATTCCGTTTCACAGGGAAATACGTCACAACACTGGAGAAAAGTCGTTTGCAACTTCCGGTTCACGCAGACTTTAAATAGAAGTATAAAGTATAATGATTGTGTTACTAATAATGCAATTAGTAATGACTATGACAAAAAAAATTGTTAATGACTATGTAAATAGCGTAATTAAAATGAGTGATGTATTCTGTTTGAACATTTCTGTAAGATCTGAAATCCTAGAAATAAGATCCATGAAATAAAGACCCAGGAAACCGGAGTAGAGAGAGGCCTTTAGTAAGGATCTTTCAAATTTTGTAAAACTGTAGAAACATAATAATATGGCATTACAAACTGCCCATATATACATATACATGAATATGCAACTCAAGTCTAACATATATAGCTATCCCATAAGAAAAAAATAGCCATTATAATGAGACTTGCAGCAATTAAGCTAATATTAGGCAGATATTGACTTATATATTAAGGACTATATTAGGGGGAAGCACAGGCGAAGCACTGCTACCTGGGGCGTGATATCTCTGCGCCTAAGTAGCAGTGCTTCGGCTGTGCTTCCCCCTAATATAGTCCCAAGTCAATATCTGCATAGGAAATCGCCTAGTGTTAATCTGCATCGCTATTTGTACCTGTTGTGAATACGCAGGCCACAAGAAGTAATTAGGTGAGTTTTTTTTTTCTTTCATATATCACTTTTACTCAGGACATGCTAGCTGGCAACAAAGGATTCCATTCATTATGCTAAGCTAAGCTAGCGCCGACCCTGTCAAACTAAAACAATGCATGCACTGAGACAAAAATGCATTTGCCCACCTATCTAAATGTAGGAAAGAAGGTGAATAAGCCCTATTTCAAAAAAAACGGTGGAGTGTTCATTTAATGAATTAATGAAACAAGTTCATAATGCCCATGGGCAAATGGTCATGTTTATTGAGTTCGCCAGGCTAATTTTCCAGCTAGTTTCAAGCTAGTCAGGTGATTCGCCAGTTAACTAGTTTACTAGCCACCAGGCTGTCAGTTAGTTGCTTTGCTAGCTATATTATTTTAACTGGCTATAAATAAGCACACTTGTTTTTCCTGAAGCTAATGTGAAACGTGAAGGCATAACACAGTGTTTGACTGATTAAAGTATGTAAAAACAGTGAGATAACCTGATATGTCTGACTAAATGCATTTATGTGCATTTATTTAAGTAATGTGGTGACCCACAATAGATAAGAACAAATTCTTATTTAAAATGGTGGCCTGGCAAACGACAAGGGCCACTCGAGTGAAGGGTTAATAAATATATAATAAAAAGTTTGGGAACCGCTGCTGTAGACTGTGTTATACTGACAGTCGTGCCCTGAAGGCTATGCTGGGAGCAGCCACACATATTCCTGTGAAGTAAAAACAGTGGATTACATTCTGCTGCTAGTCTGCATTGCTTTTGCATGGTGAGATCTGATTAGTTAATACAATAGCAAATGTATTTTTGCTTAAGCTCTCTTTGTGTTTGTTTCAGATCAATGGACAGCTTTGTCATTAACACTTTGACAGAGTGGCAGCTGACAGACCTTGTCGAAAGATTTAAATGTAAGAAATATTTGTTTTCCCATCCACAGCATATCAAGTCTGCATTGCTACTCAAGCCCTTTTTAGACATGAATTCTTAATTCTTTTTTCCAATAGCTTCCATGTAATGTGTCAAAGTGACTCCAATAGATGAATAGGGCACATGTGTTTTGTAGGCTTTCAGCACTTCATTCTATTTTGTAATAACAAATGATGGAATATGCATGTTTATTACTATATCTTCCATGTAATTAGCCATACATTTTTGTTTTGTACTAAACAAAGATGTCTTTGTGTTTTCTATTTTTGTCTTTCAGAGGAGGGGATTGATGAGGAGAGTTTTCTTCGTTTAGATGAGGCTACCATCAACCAGTTGATCCCAAGAGCCGGCCCTAGGCTGAAGTTCCTCAACACATTTAGAGGACTTGTAAGATCAGTGTAGACATGAGAGGCTCAATTCTTCAGTTTTCCAGACACTATTATTATTTCTGAGTATTTAATATAGCTAATGGCTCTTAATAGCAGCTTTTTAATAGGAATTTGAATTTCTTGAATTTGTTCACTATAGACCTGTTGACTGTTGGCCTGTTGAATGTTCAGCCAGTTCATTCGTAATTGTTGTTTTGCTCTGAATGTTTTCTTACTTCAGTGAAATTAACTGCACCAGTTCCACTATATTGTTGATATTAATTAATGCAATATAATAAAAATTTTCAAAGATTCCATTATGTTGTTTTGTTTTTGTATTGTTTAAGTGTTTATTGCATAATATGCATAAATCTAGCATGTATTCTGTTCGAGTTTTGTAGTTTAAAGGAACACGCCGACTTTTTGGGACTTTGGCTTATTCACCGTATCCCCCAGAGTTAGATAAGTCCATACATACCATTTTCATCTCCGTGTGTGCCGTAACTCTGTCTGACGCACCCACCACTAGCCTAGCACAAAGACTGGAGATAAACAGCTCCAGCTAGCATACTGCCTAGAGCCCTGCACGGGGCAAAACATCCAGCCCTAACCGAGACCTGGCTCGAGGTGTTCAAGCCCTAATCCGGCCCCAGCCCGAAAACGTCTGCAATTTTTTCACTTTGAGCTCTTTCTCTCACGTCTCACGTCTCTGCTAGACGCACACACATACACACACGCTACTAGGTAAAATTTTATTATAGGCCTCAAACATAACTACCACCGACAATTATGCCCACAAATAATAATACAGACTGTCCATTACAGAGAAGCATAAGCAGTAAATAAAGATTTACGGCCTACCTTTCTTTGATGTCAGGTAACTTTACTGAAGAACAATGTGTCACGGGGTGAAAAATGGGAACCATAATAAATGGAACGAGTTCCCTTGGGGAAACAGTTCTGGCGGGACACTAGTGATGGGATTTATGGCTCTTTGAGGGGATCCGGATCTTGGCGATCCGTTCCTTTCAAAGAGCCGTTCAAAAGAACGGCTCTTTTGGCTCTTTTTAAATATTTAGTCAGTTTTAAGAAGCCAGCTTGGGGGCATCTCAGTTTATCCTGGAAATAATCACTGGGAGGAATGATGAGGTGAGATTTGTAGTCAAATAATTAAAACTCAGATATCACACACCAATATCTGAGTTTTAATTATTCTGAAATATTGATTATTACCTCATTTGTCATGTGTGGACTATATTCCATAGGGTTGCACAACATCCCTCTGCTTAGACAGTGACATCACTATTTTGGATTTACCTTTAGTACAAAGTGTGTGTATGTGTAAAGCTACGTTGACTTATGTTATTCATACACTAGCCTACCTACTCACAAATAAATATCAAAAACAAAGCCGGCTGCAATGAATTTCTGTGCAAAATAGCTTTTACTACAAACACTTCCACACAAGAACATTGTTATCACACAAGAACATTTTGATAGAAAACAAAAAAATATTTAAAGTTTTAAATATATACTGTAGATAAAATTAGAATAAATAAAATGGAAATGTCTACATACAGTCCACTATTAGGCTGCTACTATTACTACTGTAAACTTTGCAAATAGGACATAGGCAGTAGCACCCCTGCGCTGGGTGCGCCCCTCCCCTATAACTGTTCTGGGGTGCGTTTCCCGAAAGCATTGTTGGCCAACTATGGTCGCAAGTTCCGTCGTTACCAATAGAGTTCAAAGGACATCGCGATGAACTTGCGACCATAGTTGGCCAACGATGCTTTCGGGAAACGCACCCCTGTCTTGCAGAGGAGCTCATTTGTGTGCATCTGTGTGAAACACGCATAGGAAAAAAAGAACGACAGAAAGAACGGCCTGTCATGGCCGCCCGTGTTGATGAGCGACAGCTGCAGTGAATTATGAAGTAGCTATTTCAACGTTCGCCGTGCAGCGTTGAGGGGCGGTGCGGGAAAGCGGAAGGGCAGCGGGCAGCTGGCGAGCTCGGCTTCGGCCGAAGCGGAGGAGAGTGGCATGATGAAAGGATGCTCTGTTGTGCGGCGGTCTGGTGTTCAGTGTGCATGGCGGCTTGAGAAGAGAGAAACGGCAGTTTGAAGAGGAGAGGTGCAGACAAGCAAAGCGGACTTGATCAAAACTGAGGTACGAGAAGACGAGAGGCAGAGGCGGCAGTTTGGAGGCGCGAGTGTGCTTTGAATTACGGATCTGCCGGCCTGACGAGTGAGGTGAAGGTACCCTTTTCACTTTTAAGTGGTGTGTCATTGCAGTGTCTGACGATTGAAGTGAGCACGTGTGAAGATTTAAAGTGGTTTGATACATGCATGAGTATTTGAAAGCTTGATGTTACCAGCACTCTAAAGCTCGGTCGGAGATCGTCCAGCCCGGTGGGGGACCAAGGATTAATGTGAACCCAGAGAAACTGCTATCCGCTGTTGTTAACTGCTGGATTCTGTACGCACTATTGTTGTTCTATGAACAGAGAGAAAGAGATCCTGAGATCCACCGCTGCATCCTGCCATTGCCGCCCTGTGGTAAGAAGACTCACTATTGTTGTTCTATGAAAAAAGATCCTGAGATCCGCCGCTGCATCCTGCCATTCCCCTGTCGTCCTGTGAAAGAGGTGGCACTCAGTTAACTGATGCTGTCCTGTGAGAAGAGAAATCCCCCCCCCCCCCTGTTCGTTGATCCCTTATCAGTGTCTGCTCCATTACACTCAGTTAACTGATGCTGTCCTGTGAGAAGAGAAACCCCCCCCCCTGTTCGTTGATCCCTTATCAGTGTCTGCTCCATTACACTCAGTTATCTGATGCTGTCCTGTGAGAAGAGAAAACCCACCGCTGTGTGAATCCTTACCAGTGTCTGCTCCATTACTTACCTCTGCCTGAAGAGGAACCGCTGTGCGAACCCTTACCCCAGTGCTTGTTCTACTGCTTGTCTCTGTCCGTCCGAAGAGGGATCGCTGTGCGAACTTCCCACGTAGCCTGTTGAAGAAGAGAGGCGGATCAGCCTGGGAATTTTAGTTTAGAGTTGAGCTTATTTTAATTCAATAAAATACAACTTTTGATACTGTCTATCTTGTCTGGTCTGTTGGTGTCTCTGGGTAACTCCTCGAGGTGGTGCGCTCAACAGGGGCGGGGGAGGCCACCCACCCTGGCCTGTGACAAATGTTTCAAAGAACTCTTCGCCAACTGGCTAACGTTAAATAATAATAAAAATATAATAAAGAAAAAAAAAACCTGTTGAACTAAGTAGGCTCATTCACTGTTTATTCGCGATCGTTGTGAAGAAAAAGAATAGCATCCACTGTTGAAGGCTTCAGGCTCGGTAATCAAATCAAAACTCTTTCAAAATGCAGCTTTTCCTGAAGTATTGGGAACTTTTAGTGACTCCTTACACTCCAACTTCTCCCTGATGCTCTGTATGGTCAACTGTCATCTAATGCATTGCACGCGCATCTCGTTACTCGCGTGATTGCATATTGCGTTGCATATTTATAATATTATCAATATAACAATGTTTCATACAGTAGCCTGCGCTCTGCACGTATATTATGGGCACAATGAAAGGAGAAAAGCTAATGAGCCCAAGCCCGAGTCCGACCAAAGCCCGATCTGTAAAAAAAGTAAAAAATAATGCCAACATTTTCCTATTTACATGTTGTGATTTGTATAGTCACAACGTGTATAAATAACATGGTCACATATTCTCAGAAGGCGAAGCACTGCTACTTGGGCCGAGTGATTTGCTCACAGCGTCTGAGAAGCACTGTAGTGAGGAGCAGAGAGTTCGCTCAGAGTTGGAGTAAATCACTCCGCAGAAGTAGCAGTGCTTCGTCTTCTGAGAATATACAGTGAGGAAAATAAGTATTTGAACACCCTGCTATTTTGCAAGTTCTCCCACTTGGAAATCATGGAGGGGTCTGAAATTGTCATCGTAGGTGCATGTCCACTGTGAGAGACATAATCTAAAATAAAAAATCCAGAAATCACAATATATGATTTTTTAACTATTTATTTGTATGATACAGCTGCAAATAAGTATTTGAACACCTGTCTATCAGCTATAATTCTGACCCTCAAAGACCTGTTAGTGTGCCTTTAAAATGTCCACCTCCACTCCATTTATTATCCTAAATTAGATGCACCTGTTTGAGGTCGTTAGCTGCATAAAGACACCTGTCCACCCCATACAATCAGTAAGAATCCAACTACTAACATGGCCAAGACCAAAGAGCTGTCCAAAGACACTAGAGACAAAATTGTACACCTCCACAAGGCTGGAAAGGGCTACGGGGAAATTGCCAAGCAGCTTGGTGAAAAAAGGTCCACTGTTGGAGCAATCATTAGAAAATGGAAGAAGCTAAACATGACTGTCAATCTCCCTCGGACTGGGGCTCCATGCAAGATCTCACCTCGTGGGGTCTCAATGATCCTAAGAAAGGTGAGAAATCAGCCCAGAACTACACGGGAGGAGCTGGTCAATGACCTGAAAAGAGCTGGGACCACCGTTTCCAAGGTTACTGTTGGTAATACACTAAGACGTCATGGTTTGAAATCATGCATGGCACGGAAGGTTCCCCTGCTTAAACCAGCACATGTCAAGGCCCGTCTTAAGTTTGCCAGTGACCATTTGGATGATCCAGAGGAGTCATGGGAGAAAGTCATGTGGTCAGATGAGACCAAAATAGAACTTTTTAGTCTTTTTAACTTTTTAGTTAAACTTTTTGAAGCATGGGGGTGGTAGCATCATACTTTGGGGGTGTTTTTCTGCACATGGGACACGGCGACTGCACTGTATTAAGGAGAGGATGACCGGGGCCATGTATTGCGAGATTTTGGGGAACAACCTCCTTCCCTCAGTTAGAGCATTGAAGATGGGTCTAGGCTGGGTCTTCCAACATGACAATGACCCGAAGCACACAGCCAGGATAACCAAGGAGTGGCTCTGTAAGAAGCATATCAAGGTTCTGGCGTGGCCTAGCCAGTCTCCAGACCTAAACCCAATAGAGAATCTTTGGAGGGAGCTCAAACTCCGTGTTTCTCAGCGACAGCCCAGAAACCTGACTGATCTAAAGAAGATCTGTGTGGAGGAGTGGGCCAAAATCCCTCCTGCAGTGTGTGCAAACCTGGTGAAAAACTACAGGAAATGTTTGACCTCTGTAATTGCAAACAAAGGCTACTGTACCAAATATTAACATTGATTTTCTCAGGTGTTCAAATACTTATTTGCAGCTGTATCATACAAATAAATAGTTAAAAAATCATACATTGTGATTTCTGGATTTTTTTTTTTTAGATTATGTCTCTCACAGTGGACATGCACCTACGATGACAATTTCAGACCCCTCCATGATTTCTAAGTGGGAGAACTTGCAAAATAGCAGGGTGTTCAAATACTTATTTTCCTCACTGTAGATCCCAGTATGGATCCGGTTAGAAGATGGCTGTGTCTCATGTGACCTTGTTATTCGTACACGCTGTGACTATACAAATCACAACATGTAAATAGGAAAATGTTGGCGTTATTTTGTCACTTATTGGGAGCAGTATGCTAGCTGGAGCCATTTACCTCCAGTCTTTGTGCTAAGCTAGGCTAGCAGTGGGTGCGTCAGACAGAGTTACGGCACGCACGGAGATGAGAAGGGTATGTATGGACTTATCTAACTCTGGGGGATACGGGGAATAAGCTAAAGTCCCAAAAGGTTGGCGTGTTTCTTTAACAGTTTTATAGCTATGGGTATTCTATTGCAATTTATTTTCTTAAATTGTACTGTAATGTGTTAGAATTAATCTGGCATTTGGGTTAATTTTACCCAGGATTTGGGTACACTATATAATAAATACTTAGTTGAATCAACCCAGAATTGTATTTAATTTGACCCAGCATTTGGGTAGAATATTTAACTAATCTGTTGGGTTAAAAATGACCAACCCATCTTGCTGGGTCAAATTAATTACTGCTGGTCTGGTGCAATATTGATCCAGCGGTTGGGTTATAAATCAACCCACGTTGGATTATTTTTAACCCTTCAGACCAATTAGACACATTTAACTACAACTCCTTTTTTATTATAAAAATGTGTCAATAAACATTAATATTTATAAGATCAGGTAAAATGAAATAGACAGTGGTTCATGGGTTCACAGAGATCATCGCCCCCTAGTGACGAACCAGTGACATTTGGAAACAGTAACGACATGAAGCCAGTGCTGCCAGATTTGGGCAGTTTTGAGTTTGATTGTTCTGGTAAAAATTGGTTTGGCGGTTTTCAAACACCTACATTTTATAGACTAATTGGTTAATAAACAAAACTCAAGTGTGCATGTAGTCCATAAAATCAGTCATCATGATGTGTAAATACACCGGCCCACTGCAGATCTGATTCAGCCAATCAGAGATCAGCAATCAGACGTGATCATTCATGACTGACGGGTTCTCTTACGAGAGTTCTCTCGTACTGCGTCTTAGCTAAGACGCTGCGGGAAAAGTCTCTTTTCACGAATATTGAAGCAAAAAATTATCCTTAATTTTAATATTTGTAAAACGCATTTGCAGCAGTATGCAGCCATAGGCAAGACGGCTCGTTTGCTCATTGGCTGTTCTACTAGCAAATGCATAAGCCTATCGAGCGCAAGCTGATGCAACATCAGACCAATGAGGCCACTTCCCGCCGACGCGGGCGTGGCCTTGCCCTATAAAGGTAGCTCGAAAAGGCTGACTCACTCGATTTTTCATCTCTTCAGCGAACCTCTCACATCGCTGGATCTCGGATAGAAGCAAGCGTCGTCTGAGTGCAAGCACATCAGCGGGACGAGCCATCTGAAGTCGCTGGCCTTCACCGCCTTCCACTGCCGTACCTGCTGCGCTTTCCGGCGCTCATATCCTTTTTCTGTTCCTCTGTGTGTGTGTGTGTTCGCCCCGCGACACACACTCGTAAAAGAGCTCGCGTCTTTTTAAAGATGCCTTCCTGCGGCTCGTGCCGAGCCCCACTCAGCGAGGGAGACCGTCATGTCATCTGTGTCTCCTGCCTGGGTGAAGATCATGCAGCGCTCGCGCTCGCTGACGGCGGCTGCCCTCACTGCGAGCTTATGCCTTTGGTGACTCTGAGGACTCGCCTGGCAGTATTCTCCGAGCCTGCACTCCCCGCCGCGTTGCCGCGCCGCAAAAAGCGGCGTAAAAAGCGCCGCTCCCAGCGGATTCCGGAGCCCTCTACAGCCCGACCGAGCTCGCCGGAGCGCCCGCTCGCTTCGCCGGCCTCGCCTGAATCACTTCCTGATGCTCAGCGCCCGCAGTCTGCCGTCGCTTCATCAGAGGAAGTCGATTTCAAAGCCGCGTCGGGGGATGAGGACACGTGCTCTCTGTTAGCTTCGGGCAGCGGCGATTGGTCGAGCTCTGAGGATCTCGCGCTCGCTGCTCGTAAGCCTAGCAGACGAGCTAACATCGAGAAGGAGTTGATGCGAGTGCTCTCACTGGCCGCGACGAGTCTCGGCCTCGAGTGGTCTGCACCAGCACCTCCCTCTCGTACCCGGCTGGATGGTAGCTTCCTTCCCGGTGAGCATGCTTCTCCTGAGTCTAAGCCCGCCCCCTTTCTTCCTGAGCTTCATGAAGAAGTGGCAAAGGCCTGGAACGCTCCCTTCTCAGCACGAACTCGTTCGTCTGTTTCTCCAGCATTCTCCACACTGGACGATGCTAAAAACAGAGGCTACCAGTCACTTCCGCCGGTGGAACAGGCGATAGCGACGCACCTTTGCCCGCCCTCTGCTGGACGGCGGACGAAACCAGTGTTGCCATCCAAAGCCTGCCGCACGACGTCATCGCTGCTCGCGCGAATCTTTTCCGCTGCTGGGCAGGCTGCGTCTGCACTACACACTATGGCCACGCTGCAGATTTTCCAGGGAGATCTCCTCCGTAAACTGGACGAGATGGGACCTGATGCAATCTGCCTCGCGGATTTGAGAAGCGCTTCGGATCTCACCCTTCGCGCTACTAAGTCTGCCGCTCAAGCTATGGGACGTGTTATGGCTTCCGCCACTGTGGCTGAAAGACATCTTTGGCTGACGTTTTCAGACATGGCCGAGTCTGAGCGCACCGCGTTCCTCGACGCCCCGCTGAACCCCACTGGCCTCTTCGGATCCTCTGTCCTCTGCCTGAGTTCATAGAGAGATTCGCAGAGGACCAGAAAGCGTCGCAAGCCTTTAAGCACTTCCTGCCGAAGCGCTCCAGTTCTGCAGCGAGTCGTGCTAAGCCGACCCAGCGGAGCTCTCAGCCACAGCCCCCTCCTCCTGCTGCGTCATCACGACAGCAACGCAGCGCGAGACCTCGCTCTCGCTCTACCAGCCGTCGCCCCGCGCCGCGTGGTCCACGGCAGAGGATTGTGGTGAAACCGGAAGCCCCGAACACATCCTAGCACGCCTAGGAAAGCGCCGGTGTACGAGTCCCGCTGCGGCCGGGCTCCCACCCAAGCGCGCCGCTGTTTCAGTTCCAGGAATTGCGACTGTCTCAGCGTCTTATGCAACGCGCAAGCCTGTACAGTTGCCCGCTTGCCTGCACACAAAAGCCGTTTTCACGGCTACCCAGATATATCCCATAAAGAGTGTATTTTCTGGTGTCCCGGCCACGGCCGATGGTGCTATAAATGTAACGCTGATGCCCACTATTCAGTGCCCATCCGTACACACAAGCACAGCCCTTCACACAGGGCTCGCGCCCATAAAATTGACTCAAGTCGATCGCGCGCACTGCATAGTAGACGTGCCCACTCCTCAGTGCACACGAACACTATGTCACGCACGTCTGACGGTTTCTGTAAAAACGAAACCCGTGCACGTTCGTTCTGCTCAGACAGACAACGCGCCAAAAGTAGTAAAGGTGCGCGCTTCCAGCCCACATTTACTCACAGACGATACGAGTCCCACGGGACTCGCTCAGCCCTCCCTCACTCGGCTAAGCGCCATAGCGGGGTCGAGGACGAGCGCTCTGCCCGCTGTCATCAGCGCGCCCCACGCCTCGAATGCCACAGACATAACGCCTATGTTACAGCACACCGAAGCGCTTCCGTTGCTCAGCCAACAGAGTGCGCTTCGCATCCAACCCTTAGCCATCCATGCAGATGCATGGGCAGCGCTTCCAGGGGTTTCGGAATGGGTGCTAAGCATTATAAAGAGAGGCTACTCGCTACAGTTTTATCGACGCCCTCCCCGCTTTACGGCGCGTGTCGAAACTACGGTGAATTCGGAAGTAGCACACCTACTCCGAGCCGAAATTTCAAAACTGATGAGCAAAGGGGCTATAGAGCCTGTATCTCATGCTCAAAGCGAACGGGGGCTGTACAGCAGATACTTTCTGGTTCCCAAAAAAGACGGGGGCTGCAGACCCATACTGGATCTGAGACAGCTGAACAAAGCATTAGTGAAACGCAGTTTCAGAATGCTTACGACCAGGAAAATCCTTGCGCATATTCGCGAAGGAGACTGGTTCATGTCAATAGATCTGAAGGACGCGTATTTTCAAATACAGATAGCGTCACGTCACAGGCAATACTTGAGATTCGCCTTCGACGGTCAGACATACCAGTATACAGTCCTGCCATTCGGTCTGTCCCTAGCACCTCGCACATTTACGAAGTGCATGGACGCAGCGCTCGCCCCTCTCAGACTCAGAGGCATGCGAGTGCTGAACTATTTGGACGACTGGCTGATTCTGGCTCATTCACGATCAGAGCTCGTGGAGCACAGGACCATGTTACTCGATCACCTCGAGAAACTCGGTCTCAGAGTCAATTGGACGAAGAGTTCACTGAACCCCAGTCAAACGATTTCGTTTTTGGGCATAGTTCTGGACTCACAGTCTATGACGGCGCGGCTGTCGTCACAGCGCGCGCTCGGCATTCAGCGCGCAGCGAGATCTCTCCGCTGCGACGCGTCCTTCCCGCTCAAAACGTTTCAGAAGATGCTAGGTCTCATGGCCTCAGCATCGCCAGTTCTTCAGCTGGGCCTGCTCCGCATGCGCCCCCTACAGTTCTGGCTGAAAGCGCGGGTACCACGCAGAGCGTGGACTTCTGGTCGACTGCGCCTCAAGGTCAACCAGAGCTGTGTTACAGCTCTAGAACCTTGGACAGTGAACGGCTGGTACCAATCAGGTGCAAGCCTGGGGACTTCCTCGAGAGTGAGAGTGGTGTCTACGGACGCCTCCACCTCGGGATGGGGAGCGCTGCTCGAGGGCAGACCGTTATATGGCCTGTGGTCAGAACGGGAAAAGCTCCGACACATCAACTGTCTGGAAATGCTGGCAGTAGAAAACGCGCTGATACGTTTTCGTCCCCATATCAAGGGCCATCACGTCTTAGTCCGTTCGGACAACATGTCTGTAGTGTCCTACATAAATCGCCAGGGCGGTCTCAGATCCCGAGATCTGTACAGGTTGGCGGAACGCCTCCTGGTATGGGCTCAGCACAACTTGCGCTCGCTGAAAGCAGCTCATGTGCCTGGGATACAGAATGTGGGTCCAGACAGACTGTCCAGGAACAACATTCCCGCGGGCGAATGGTCTCTACACCCACAAACAGTCCAGCTGCTGTGGGAGAGATTTGGCAGAGCGGAAGTGGACCTCTTCGCGTCCAGCGAAAACGCTCACTGCCCCGCGTTCTTTTCCAAGAGCGAAAGCGCGCTGTCCCAGAGGTGGCCGCGCTGCCCGCTCTATGCCTTTCCCCCCGTCTCCCTCCTTCCAGAGGTGATAGAACGAGTGAGGGAAACGAAATGCTCAGTGCTGCTTGTAGCACCACTCTGGAGGAACCAACCTTGGTTTCCAGAGCTGATGCAGTTAGCAGACACTGCCCCATGGCCGGTGCCATTGAGAAGGGACCTTCTCTCGCAGGCCAGGGGCTCGATTTGGCACCCTCAACCAAAGTTGTGGGCCCTACACGTGTGGGCTCTCAATGGTTACCCGCTGATTTCTCAGTAGGAGTGCTAAATACTATCACTCAGGTTAGAGCACTGTCGACTCGACGGCTCTATGCCTCAAAGTGGTCGGTATTCTCCAGTTGGTGTGTGGCTCGGGGATGCTCACCCCTCGACTGTGAGGTAACGGAGGTCCTCTCCTTCCTTCAAGAGCTGTTGGATAAGGGCAGAGCCCCATCCACGCTCAAAGTATATGTGGCGGCTATCGCAGCGTTCGCTGAGACAACGCTCGGTCAGTCGATAGGAAGGAACGATTTGGTCATCCGCTTCCTCAGGGGAGCTAGGAGACTGAACCCTCCCAGACCCCCGTCGGTTCCTGTTTGGGACCTCTCTACGGTTCTGGAGGCCATGAAAGGTTCCCCTTTCGAGCCCATCCAGACGATTAGTCTCAAACATCTGTCATTTAAGACAGTGTTTTTGCTGGCCCTTGCTTCAGTGAAGCGCATAGGGGACCTGCACGCGCTCTCGGTGAGCCCGTCGTGTCTGGAGTTTGGGCCTAGTGACTCGAGAGTCATACTCAAACCTAGGCACGGCTATGTGCCGAAATCCCTCAACACGCCGTTTCGGGCTCAGGTTATATCCCTGTCCGCCCTGCCGGTGTTAGAAGAGGAAGGAGACTTGAGCTCTCTCTGCCCTGTCAGGGTTTTAAGAGCCTATGTGTCTCGCTCTGCTGTCTTTAGACAGACTGAGCAACTATTTGTCTCGTTCAGTGGACGTTCCAAGGGAATGGCTGTTTCGAAACAAAGCCTATCCAGATGGATAGTTGACGCCATAGCGTTAGCATACACCTCCAGAGGTCTTCAGTGCCCACTGGGTGTCAGAGCGCACTCCACGAGAGGCGTTGCCTCTTCGTGGGCCTGGTCTAGTGGGATATCTTTACAGGATATTTGTATGGCGGCAGGCTGGGCCTCGCCGTCTACATTTATCAGGTTTTATAACCTTGAGGTTCCCGCTTTGCAGGCTAAGCTGTTATCGGTGTAATTGAACACTGAGAATACAAGCGCAGTGCGTTACTACTATCTTACGGGCAGTATTACGTAAGACCCATATTCCCACTTTAGTCAAGGGTGTCTTGTCTAAGTGATGTCATATATTGCGTCTGCGGACGCAGCCACATATCAGGACGGAGAGTTCCTCCTCCTGTTCTAGGACTCTCTGTGAGTCCCTCTGGTGATTGTGCACTGTAAATCCTGGGTTCGCCTCAAGGTTTATGGTTGTTAATCCCTGCACGCACGGCGTCTTACATTGGGTTCCCGCAGCGTCTTAGCTAAGACGCAGTACGAGAGAACTCTCGTAAGAGAACGTACTCGGTTACTAACGTAACCTCGGTTCTCTCTAGTAGAGGGAACGAGTACTGCGTTCCTTGCCGTGCGTACGATTCACTTTGGTTCGCTTCTTCGATGAAATAAATCAAGTGAGTCAGCCTTTTCGAGCTACCTTTATAGGGCAAGGCCACGCCCGCGTCGGCGGGAAGTGGCCTCATTGGTCTGATGTTGCATCAGCTTGCGCTCGATAGGCTTATGCATTTGCTAGTAGAACAGCCAATGAGCAAACGAGCCGTCTTGCCTATGGCTGCATACTGCTGCAAATGCGTTTTACAAATATTAAAATTAAGGATAATTTTTTTGCTTCAATATTCGTGAAAAGAGACTTTTCCCGCAGCGTCTTAGCTAAGACGCAGTACTCGTTCCCTCTACTAGAGAGAACCGAGGTTACGTTAGTAACCGAGTACGTTTTTAGTGAGATCATTTGTAGCTGTATATTCGAGTGATCAGTATGTCAAAGTGTCATAAAAATACAGTTGTATCTACAGTAAAGAGTGGGAGAGGGACCCAACTCTCTAAACGTGGATTACACCTGGTGGGACTCGAAGGCTCTTTATGAATATAACTGTAACTCTGAGAGCACAGTTGAATGACTTCATTGAAATGGAGTATGGGACTATGACTCCTGTCCATCATCATGTGCACACTGGCCTGATCAGGACATCTGCAACTTCTAAAACGTCCAGACTGCGCTCTACTCGTCCTGACCGCTAATGGAAGAGGTTTCAATCATTCATCAGTTTTGGCTGTGCTAATTTCTGTTATGATCTACAATGTGCACTTCAAGAAAGACGTACTCGTTCTGTTTAAAGTTAAAGCGCAATACAAAGGTAAGCTCATTACTATTATTTTAGTTATTTTTCTGAACACGAATGACACATTTTCGGCTTTTAGTGTGTGTGAGGCTTTTAAAGTCTGTTAATTTCTAGAAACGAAGTTCACCCGCAGGGGAACCGCCTAACTCATCTGCAAACTCGACCGGGAGAAACAAGCGTCTTTTAGAGGAAATATTCTCTTTTATAGAGATATTATCTTGCTAGAGAATATTCTCCTTTGGAAATAAAGGAAGTGTTGAAGTGCCCAGAGAAACTCTCTTGCTGACAGATAGGGAACTCAGTAATATTAAAGATCTGTCCTCTAGTGGTGAAGGATGGAAGTGCAATTAAAGTGATTGACTTTCCTACAGTTCGATTACATTGTAGTGGCAAGTTTTACAGGAACAAGCTCCACTCACATTTTCTCCACATTTGTGTCCAGTTTAGTAAGGGATATAAGAATAAATGTTACATGTTTACTTACATCATAATAAATGAATAAAGTGTGTGAAAGGTTTGATATTGTGTAGTTTGTGATCCTCCATCAGCAGCTGCAGTTTCTCTCAGCTGTATCAGTGCAGTCACTGTGACGTCTGACTGACAGAGGTTTTTGTACGACTCTTTATCACTGTGTGAACACACAACTACTAGGACAGTGTACACTCTGACAGTAATAATCTCCAGTATCTTCAGTCTGGACTCCACTGATGGTCAGAGTAAAATCACTGCCAGATCCACTGCCACTGAATCTAGATGGAGTTCCAGTAGTACGGCTGTTTATGCCATAAATCAGGAGTTTAGGAGCTTCTCCAGGTTTCTGCTGATGCCAGGCTAAACCTTTGCTGTATATTCCTACATCTATATTACACTCTATTGTTGCTGTTTGACTCTGTTGGACAGTTTTAACTTCAGGTTGAGTCAGAGTCACTCCTCTGGATTCTGAAGAAGAGAAAATAAAGTCAATTAGTTTGTTAATCATCTTTTAAGAAATCAATGTTTGTATATTAAAGTGATCAAAACAACATATTATACTTATATTAAAAAGTAACAACCTTGAATAAACAGTGCAATGGTCCAGATGAAGATGTTGATTGTGTTCATTGCTGTAGTTTAGTCTTGTGTGATGATGAAGATTGTGTTCTGCTCTCAGTCATGAAGTGTTAACCCCCTGAGGTCTACGGTATCGCCGGCGATACCAGCTCACTTTTTTTTTATCAATGTAAAAGAAACTCATAAATACTCTGTTGACTTTGATTTTCCATAGGAGTTTCATACATCAATCGATTCTGTTAAATGTGTATTATTTTTGTGTATACTCACAATAAAAACAAAGTGTTGTGCTTTTTGCCAAATAAAGAAAAATAAACACGAAGCGAGTTCTGCCTTCTCTCTGCCAGTGAAGTCCATTCTGAAACGCGTCCGAAAATGAACAATAACTGAGCGAATACTCAGTCAAACAGGCATACAAAGACACAGGCATGAAGCTTGAATTCTCGTCTTTTAAATGAAGTAATTTATATAAAAAACAAATATCTTCATCTTGTGAAATCTGTATTAAAAGAGAGCGATTCCAGTCGAGCTCATCTCATCTCATTACGTTATAATCGGCCCCGCCCACGGAGAGCGCGCGCTATTCAAACGCAAATGACTGAGACGATCCCATACAAACTGTGAACGCCCACATATCAGCTCGAGAAAACACATCAAGTTTATTCAGATAAGTGTACTTGTCTACACTGTCTCGCAGCGCTGTGAGGAATAATAATAATGGAAAACTTACCTCAGAAGTGCTGGTATTTCGAGGAGCAACGGATGGAATAATGTAGTAAGTTTTTTTTTTCATTCTCAAGTAAATCGCGTTTCTGTGTGAATGAATGAACGCAGAGATGCGCTGTTTACCACAACTCGCAAAAAGACGGTTTAAATTTGAATTGCGTTTCTGCGTGTGAATGAATGATCTGCTTTTAGCAAACTATTTTGCTATACTGAGTAAAATCGATTGAAATATGTTGAAATAAAATGTATTTGTATAAGCAACGTATTAAACTGCAAATTAACATTTATATTCCTTATAATAAAAACGAAAGACCTATGTTACAGACATATGAAAGACAACATTTCGTTGATTAGTTTTGGATAGATTACACATTTTTACTGTAAAATATCTGCCACCTCAAATAAGCTTTTGTTTGCCAATTTTTGCTAATATGTTAAATATAGTATGTTTTGTCAATGTAGGCTATATTCGAAGTTTGAAATATGTATGATAAAATGTATACTTTAGTTTTTACAAAGAAAGATTACACTTCAATTGTTGTTGTAATTGTAACCTTTTTAATAAAAATATATATATTTACAAGGTAGATGTAAACAAATTTTAAAAGGTAAATATAAGCATTTTCTTTAAATAATTTTTATTGTGTTTTATTATTGACAAATTTGGGGAGAGGATACATATTCCAAAACTGAAAATACAGTATGAGAATTAACTGCACAATTAATAGACATGTTTTCCTTGGATATTATACAATTTGCAAGCAAAATTTGCTTCCAACTGTGAACCAATTTGGTAGAATATATATATATATATATATATATATATATATATATATATACTGTATATTGCTCTTGCATTCTTTCTTGTGGCTATAGGTGACACACCTGAATGAATGGCTCATTAAGTATGCGGGCCCCATTGTCTCCTGAGGTGTGAACCACTACATATGCATGATGCTGTTGAATGGTTGACGCCCCTTGCGCATATTGCCTTTACAAACAAAAAGTGTTTTACAAGATTTAAATCAATGTATTGTGTTATGTGAATGATAAGGGCAGGATGATTTTCACATCATTTTGAAGAAAAAACTCTAGGCAAAGACATCAATTAGTCAAAAGTCTTATTGACACGTATTTAGTATGTGTTTTGTGGCCTTATTTCAGAAACTTTAGTTTTTAGTTTTTTCAATAACCATGCATAAACATTATTCTCTCAAAAATACAAACATGTACATGCATGTTGCTCACATATTATGGTAGCCCTGTTTGTGCTAAATAGAGTGTAATTATACCTTTGCCATTAATATGTTTATAAGCAACTGAAAAAAGCACAAATGTCAGGGCATGTCAGAACATCTCAAGGACCCCAAAAACCCCTCAGACCTCAGAGGGTTAAACTCACAGCACTATAAACACTCTCAGAGCACTGAAGCATGTGCTGACAATGCAAAGAAGTGGGCAGGATTTACAACAGCTTGTGCTGATAACAAACTAATATACACTAGAGTTACAGAATCATGACTTTATTTTGTATTTTTATTGTGACTCCTGAGACATTGAGGATGTGCAGATGAAATGAGCGAGACGTATTAAGGGCGGTAAATTGTACACCCAGAGCGGAGTAATTATGAAATGCTTTGAGCGTGGAGCGCAAATTCTCTCCGCTCCGCTCACATACTCTGGTACAGTTCAACAAGCCACATGGAATAAACCACATGTTTTCTCCTTTACACAGGATGTGTCCCTGCTGCACAAGTCTCTTGCTACTGAGCGTGCTAAGTGCATAAAGGACCTTGAGGAAGAACCCAACATCGAAAGCTTTGGGAATCTTGCACAAGTGACTTTGACGCAGGTGGTACTATTTAACAGAAGAAGGCAAGGGGAAGTTTCAAAAATGGAACTCCAGGCTTTCACATCCAGAAATCGTACAGAGTTGAATCCTGACATTATGATGGGACTCATTGCTGAAGTCAAGGGCTGCCTCAACTTTGCATTTAAGGAACACAAATTGTAGTAAAAATAGCTAATGTGAGGACCTGGGCTTTTCATTCAAGACTCTATGGAAATATCTAAAACTGTACAATATTGGTTACCCACAATATGAAGACATTGTTAAACACACACACTCTAAACGTTGAAACATACAATGTCAGGACGTCATCTGAAACACAGTTCAGTCTTTCACAGCCTAAAGCAAAATGAGGACATAACGACTGAACACACAAAGAGTCAGCGTTCCTGTCTTCTAAGTTATACTGTTGTAGTAAAAGAAAGCTAAAATCTCCACAGTAATGGACAGGGATCTACTTCCCTAGAAGTTAAACCATGTAAACTGATAAGCAGAAGCTTACATGGGCAATAAATGTGTTTGAAGTAGATAAAAACATTAAATTTTGTGAAAATTAAAATAATTTTTAATGTTTTGAGGGGTAGTTAGATCTATCAAATGCTAGGGGTATTTGCAGTTGTAAGTATCAAACACCAGGTAAATATCGTTTTGCAGCTCCTCTCTCAGCAGCTCTGCTAAAAACAGGTCGCTTTTGGTCTATTTAATTAATGTTCACAAACCTTTCTTCTGATTTGCCGACAATCTAATGACTTCAGTCAATGCAATTTTTGTCAAGGACTCTATGCAAGAGATAGTCTGGAGACATGTCAGAAACTGCCCTCAGAAGTCTGTTGAGGTGGAGACTAGAGTTGGGCGAAAACGGATCCACACCAAAAGCTGATACACTTCATGAAGCTGTTTGGAAGATTGCTTGTGAAATGAACCAGGATGACATTTCTAGTTGTAAGGAGTGAAAGAGACTTAGTCTTGGCGAGTCAATGTACAATGGCAGGAAACCAAATGAGAAAAGAAATGATTACATACGTCAAAAAATGAGAGAGATGGCAAGACTCTTGATAACTGCAAGAGCTACAACACCTTTGAAGAGCACTGAAGACCTTGTTATGCACAGTAATTTCCCCCACGTGATACTAGCAGTGAGATCTGTTGCTGGTTATGACTTGGATAGCAACTCATATAAAATCCCATCATTGGCTTTAAAATTATGTCACAGTTTGGCTAAGGTTGCAGGCTTTGTGCAATGCAATGCCATCATTGCAAATCGCAATGCCGTCGCAGAGTCTGTCAAGCAATTCGGCCACTCTGTATGAGAAAAGATGTGCGGAATCCATTTCAGGTGCTGCACTGGGTACACTTCATCAAGCCAAATGGAATAAACCACATGTTTTGCCCTTTACACAGGATGTGTCCCTGCTGCACACGTTTCTTGCTACTGAGCGTGCTAAGTGCATGAAGGACCTTGAGGAAGAACCCAACATCGAAAGCTTTGGAAATCTTGCACAAGTGACTTTGACGCAGGTGGTACTATTTAACAGAAGAAGGCAAGGGGAAGTTTCCCATACAGAAAATAAATATATTTGAAATATATTTTCAGAATATATTTTGAAATATATTTTTGGAATATATGCAAATATTCTAAATTGGCCCAATAAATATATTTTAGTTAAATATGTGAATATATTTATCTCAATATATTAACTAACAACATATATGTTCATATATTTATAGTTTTAATTTTTGCAAATTGTTTCATTTGAAATATATTTTGAAATTTAAAAAGTTAACATTTTCACAAACAAACAACACATTTTCAATTTATTTTTTACATTTTTATTTATTTCATTTTAAATCTGAGCTCAGCTATTTTTGAGTTGACAGCTGTCCCCAGTTGTCCCTTGGTGGCCTGTGGAAATTTCTTCAACACTGCGTAGAGGAATTACTATGATCAAAATACATTTTCGACCCTTCTTTAGCAAGCTAAACATTTTATGACCATATATTTTGTCATATATTTTACATGTTATAAATGTAAATATATTTCACACTTAACATCATATATTTTTGTTATATTTCAAAATGATAAATATAAGTGAACAACAATGCAAATATATTTCAATGTATTTGGAATATATGCCCACATATATTTTTGACACTTTAAAATATATATATATAAAAAAAAAATTCTGATTGGGTTCAAAAATGGAACTCCAGGGCCCAGTTTTTCAAAAGTAATCCAGTGGGATTTCGGATCACGGATTGGATCAAATCTTGGAAATGGGTTTTTCAAAAGCAAAAGAGGGATTCTGAACTAAGATCAGATCATGTAATCCGATCTTAAATTTGATCTGGATCAAACCTGCCCTTTGGGTTTTTCAGAATTTTGAACTCGGATTAGGATCTATTTGATCCAAAAAAACAGGATTATCCTGATCCCATCAGAAGGGTGGATTCAGTTGTGATTTTTCGAACCAAATAAAACCAGAGAGGTTTTTTTTTTAAGTGAATGATCACAAAATCAATGTTTACTGATGATATATACATTTCTTCATATTTGAAGCATATATGAAGCATGTCACATCTAATGAGATATGGTAAAACAACAAAATCTACAATTTAACATTATAACAAAATAAGGAAAGTAAAATGTTTCTGTTTATTACAGTGTTTCTGTTTCTTAAAATTAAAATAAACAACGGTTATTTGTGGCCACCGGTATTTTGCCAACTGCTGTTCTTTGCTAAGCCAGTAGGCTACACTGTTGGTTCCATTTAAAGATGAACTGAACTGAAAAAAAAATTTTTTTATAACGTGTTGTTTATGACAATTAAAAGTAAATTACACTAAAAATTTTTTAAAAAAATATCAAAATAGCTTTTTTTTTAAGCAACACAAAAATTGCGTTTGTTAGTATAAGAACGCTGGCAATTCTGATGACGTCACTGGAATGGTAGGACCTGCGAAGGTATATGGCAGCTGCAACTGCAGGTCCTATACACACGAAAATGAGTCATTTTGGTTACGTGTTTGAGCCTGTGAGGGACAGGCCAGTAGTACTGACTACCACCACAAGGAGGACGATCAGTTTCAGGCTCCAACTACAGTACAGGATCGTTTGGGGGGAGCGGCGCGCGCTGTATCGATTCGCCTCACTGATCAAGTGCAAAAGAAACTACGAGCATGCAACGCCGTTACGTTGTAAATTACACGAAATAAAAGTAATGCAGGTATGATCCAGATTGTATTTGCAATGTACATAGTCAATTATTAATGGAGCAATAGTGGTTCATGGTGTTATAAGAGGGAAATGTGGTGGGAGGTTGGAGGGCTGTAGTAGCCTGTCATGCACTCTCATTTATTGTATACAAGCACATTATGCATTTTATTAAATAGAGACTGCTTATATATGTCGTGTGCATTTAGAGAAAAATACTAAAACATGGTTGAGGTACTGTGCGTTTTAGAAAGTCAAGGCAGATAAATGGCAAATGTGATTGGACGAATTCATCCAATGGGATCGCTTGTTCAGTTAGCTGCACGCAAAAATGTTAAAATCAAAATACTCCCTGCATCAACAATGTTAATCCTGACACGATGAACATCAGCTAGCTTCAGGGTGAGTAGAGAGGGACATTGGATTCTGTTGACAGACCTGATGCGGTTTAGTTAGCTGCCAGTAAACGCATCAATCTGTGATATCGTCGGAGTCATTATTTATTTATACAGTTTATATGGTCGGAGTGGTGGCTAGCTTGTGGAGTTTGACAAAAGTGCTTCCAACTCGTTTAGCTGCTAGCTCTTTACCTAGGTTGGATCGTTTGGTATCTAGCTTGGTTTTGTGACTCAATTTCAATGAATGCCGAGTGTGTCAGTCTCAGTTTTGTTGAACGCTATAAAGCCTGGTTTCCTTGTCAAAGGTAACGTTAGCCTGTGAAAATGTATCGTAACCCCAGCTGCCTTAATAATGCGTTTACTAGCAGCTAACTAAACCGCATCAGGTCTGTCAACAGAATCCAATGTCCCTCTCTACTCACCCTGAAGCTAGCTGATGTTCATCGTGTCAGGATTAACATTATTGATGCAGGGAGTATTTTGATTTTAACATTTTTGCGTGCAGCTAACTGAACAAGCGATCCCATTGGATGAATTCGTCCAATCACATTTGCCATTTATCTGCCTTGACTTTCTAAAACGCACAGTACCTCAACCATGTTTTAGTATTTTTCTCTAAATGCACACGACATATATAAGCAGTCTCTATTTAATAAAATGCATAATGTGCTTGTATACAATAAATGAGAGTGCATGACAGGCTACTACAGCCCTCCAACCTCCCACCACATTTCCCTCTTATAACACCATGAACCACTATTGCTCCATTAATAATTGACTATGTACATTGCAAATACAATCTGGATCATACCTGCATTACTTTTATTTCGTGTAATTTACAACGTTACGGCGTTGCATGCTCGTAGTTTCTTTTGCACTTGATCAGTGAGGCGAATCGATACAGCGCGCGCCGCTCCCCCCAAACGATCCTGTACTGTAGTTGGAGCCTGAAACTGATCGTCCTCCTTGTGGTGGTAGTCAGTACTACTGGCCTGTCCCTCACAGGCTCAAACACGTAACCAAAATGACTCATTTTCGTGTGTATAGGACCTGCAGTTGCAGCTGCCATATACCTTCGCAGGTCCTACCATTCCAGTGACGTCATCAGAATTGCCAGCGTTCTTATACTAACAAACGCAATTTTTGTGTTGCTTTAAAAAAAAGCTATATTGATATTTTTTTTATTTTTTTTTAGTGTAATTTACTTTTAATTGTCATAAACAACACGTTATAAAAAAATTTTTTTTTCAGTTCAGTTCATCTTTAAGGCTCTAGTAAACAGGATTTGGTGATCCTGAAAAGTTCCTATCCGGATCAGATTGATCCAATCCGATGTTGCTTTGAAAAACTGGCTCAAAAGTAAGGTGGATTACGTGATCACGGATCGCAAAAAATTTTTCAATTTTATCCGGATTAAACCTTTTGAAAAACCGGGCCCAGGCTTTCACATCCAGAAATCGTACAGAGTTGAATCCTGATATTATGATGGGGCTTACTGAGTTTGAGAGGAAGGTTGCAAAGTACTTTAACAGAGTTGAGATTCGAGGTAAAAGGTCACGAATGTTGCCCGTGCTTCTCACACCTGACATGATCACTGCAATGGACCTCCTCATTAAAAACAGGAATGAGTGTCAAGTCCACACAGAGAACGTGTACTTGTTTGCACGCCCATGTGTGCTTTCCCATTACAGAGGCTCTGACTGCTTCCGCAAGTATTCAAAACGATGTGGTGCAAAAAACCCAGAGTCACTCACCTCAACAAGATTGAGGAAACAAGTTGCCACTTTGTCAACAGTACTAAACTTAAAAGAAAATTAAATGGATCAACTTGCTACCTTTCTAGGACATGATATACGGGTCCACAGGGAATTCTGTCGGCTTCCAGAGAGTACCCTGCAGCTTGCAAAGGTTAGCAAACTGTTGATAGCAATGGAAAAAGGAAGACTGTCTGACCTGCAAGGGAAAGGGCTGGATGGCATTGAGATCAATCCTGAAGGTGAAATTCAGTTTTAAATTTTGTTTTTAAGTACTTCTCATATCACATTTATAATTGTATTTAGTTTTTGATTTAAATACTTGGTCCAAACTGTTTTTTTTACCCAACCAGATGAAGTAGGCACGAGTGATGATGATTCTAGTGAAAAAAACATTGCTGACCTACATCAACATGAAGGTATGAACGTGCCGCATAATCAAGGATTTTTGCCAGGGTTTGTGTAAAATGTAAAACAGCCTTTATAACCTGAGACTTAAAAACAACCTTTTTCATCATATTATATATATATATATATATACATACATACATACATACGTCTTTCTCATGAGACACACCCAATTCAAGTCTTGCAATCTGTACTAATGAGCTGATAAGTTGAATCAGGTGTGTTAAGTGAGGGAGACTTGTGCAGTGGTGAGGGGTCACCAGGACAGGGTTGAGAAATACTGAAACACAGAAAGGAACATGTTAAAGAAGCAGTGGTATGTATTTAGTTTAACTTTTTATGTAACATAGCCAATGTAAATAATGTAACATTTTACATTGTAGTGTATAACATAACAATATGTGAACAGGAAGGAAACACACTTTAAATACTAATAGTGGAAAAGTAGAATAAAACATTTGACTAAACTTTAACACAGGAAAAATATAACAACATATTTATAATGTATTACATTAAAACTGGTATGTGTGTATATGTGTGATATATGTGTCATGTATATTGTGGTGGAGTGTTTAATTTTCCACAAACATCTGTGCGATGTCTTGTAGAGCAGGTTCGTTGTCATCGGTCATAGTAAGGACTTACTTTCAGTCTGTTTTTTTTTATCTTTTGTGGTGTTGGACACTTGTTGTTAGCAGGACGTTTTTGTGGAGTTTTGGGTCAGGAGGAAATGCAGGTGGGTCAGAGGTTGAAGGTTGGTCGTTCCAGGATGTTATTGACTTGTTAGGTTGGTCACTGTTTGTAGTGGACTGGGTAAAGTAAGGTTGGTCACTGGTTGTAGTAAAGTTAGGTTGGTCACTGGATGTAGTGGACTGGGTAAAGTTAGGTTGGTCACTGGTTGTAGTAAAGTTAGGTTGGTCACTGGATGTAGTGGACTGGGTAAAGTTAGGTTGGTCACTGCTTGTAGTGGACTGGGTAAAGTTAGGTTGGTCACTGTTTGTAGTGGACTGGGTAAAGTTAGGTTGGTCACTGGTTGTAGTGGACTGGGTGAAGTTAGGTTGGTCACTGGTTGTAATGGACTGGGTAAAGTTAGGTTGGTCACTGGTTGTAGTGGACTGGGTGAAGTTAGGTTGGTCACTGGTTGTAGTGGACTGGGTGAAGTTAGGTTGGTCACTGGTTGTTGCAGATTGGCTTTGTGGCAATGTAGGGGTTGATTTGGAGGAGAGGTCTTGTTTGGTTTCGGTGAGGTCTGTAATATGTTTTTCAGCAGTATATGTAACTGTCAGAGGCCCGGCAGTCAGTAAATATTCTTCAACGTCAACTGCATCAATTGCATTTATGTCCTTTAGGTTTTTAAAAAACTGTCTCAGGACAGAGTTGGTTATGGTTAGCTCTACTGCTTCGGTGGTTGTGTTAAAGTCAGTAGTCCGCTGCATGTGCTGATGTAGGTGGTTGCTTTCCGGTTTACTTTGCATACTTTGCAGCGGTGGAAAGTTTGTTTCAAGGTTACCTGTTGAGGAGTATTGCATTTTGGGCATTTGTTTGATTGGTTTATCACAGCTCCTTCAATCTCTCCTGTGATCTGTTGTAGTGGAGGTTGTTGACTGGTGTGTGGAGAAATGGATGCAATCGGGGTTTGTAACAGAGTTATGGTGGTTTGTGAAGTTGTTGTCAGGGTACTGTTAAAGATACAGGTTGAAAGGTTTGTGAAATTGTATGAGCGGTTTACTTCAACTAGATGAATGTGTTTGTCCCACAAGGAAATTTCAATATTTCCTGTGTTGTCTGCTATGGTGCATGTTTTGAGTTCGCATGCAGATAGGTTTGAAATCGGTAATAAAGAAAGTAAATTAGAATCAAGATGAAATATGAATTTACAGCTTATAAATATGATGTTGTTCAACCCTCGGTAATCAATACACGGTCGCAGAGAACCATCCTTCTTCCCCACAAAAAGAACCCTGCCCCCGCTGGAGAAGAGGAAGAGCGGATGAAGCTAGCCGCTAGAGAATCAGAAATATATTTCTCCATAGCCTCCCTTTCAGGAACAGAAAGCGAGTATAATTTGCTCTTAGGGCATAATTATAATTAGAAAGTATAATTAGACTTAGACGGAGACTTACCTGGCAGTAAATCTATGGCACAGTCATAGGGTCGATGCGGAGGAAGAGAAGCAGCACAGGACTTACTAAACACTTCCTTCAGGTCGAGGTGGAATTTGTGAGCAAAGTGTTGGTCCATAAAATTACCTTCTGCTCCTGAGTCCACCAAGGCATGAGAGTGATGGGTACGGGTTGCTCATCTCAGTCTTACTGGGCGGAGGGTAGATGAGGTCGTCTCAGCAGAGATCCCTCTCTTTGGCCAAGATTCATGTTGGTAATGCAGAATGTATAAAGAGTTATGAAAATGTGTTTCAGTATTAACCCCCTGAAGTCGGCGGTATCGCCGGCGATACCAGCTCATTTTTTTTTTATCAGTGTAAAAGAAACTCATAAATACTCTGTTGACTTTGATTTTCCATAGGAGTTTCATACATCAATCGATTCTGTTAAATGTGTATTATTTTTGTGTATACTCACAATAAAAACAAAGTGTTGTTTTTGCCAAATAAAGAAAAATAAATGTGATGCGAGTTCTGCCTTCTCTCTGTCAGTGAAGTCCATTCTGAAACGCGTCCGAAAATGTTTACACCGTCTCGCCGCGCTGTGAGGAATAATAATAATGGAAAATGTCCCTCAGAAGTCCGGGTATATCGAGGAGCAAGCTGAGGAATGGTGTAGTAAGTTTTTTTCCTTCTCACGTGAATCGGGTTTCTGTTTATGAATGAATGAACGGCAGAGATGCGCTGTTTACCACAGCTCGCAAAAAGACAGGTTAAATTTAAATCGCGTGTGTGAATGAATGATGATGTTTTAGCAAACTGTATTGCTATACTGAGATGAGTAAAAATCGACTGAAATATGTTGAAATAAAATGTAGGCTATTTGTATAAGCAACGTATTAAACTGCAAATTAACATTTATATGCCCTAATATTTCATAAAAACAATGTTACAGTCAGGCGAAATATGAAAGACAACATTTTGTTGACTAGATTTGAGTACAGTTTTTACTGTAGAATATACTGCCACATCAAATAAGCTTTTGTTTAGCAATTTCTATATATATAAAATACTATTTTTGTCAAAAATAAAGTCATCAACTAAGATGTTAGCTGTTCCAATGTTGGCTATATTCAAACTAATGAATACATATGATAAAATGTAGGTCTATAATCTTTCTCTTTTTTTTACAAAGAAAGAGTACACTTGAAATATTGTTGAAATTGTAATTATTGTTGTAATTGTAACATTTTTAATAAAATAGCAAAACATATTTACAAGATAGATGTAAGCGAAATCTTAAATGGTCAATATAAGTCTTCTTCTAAATATATCTTTTGTCCTTGCATTGTGGCTCAGTCAGTTTCACACCTGAATGAATGGCTAATTATGCAGAGTCATTATGCAGAGTGGGTGGGACATTGTATTCTCAGGTGTAAACTACTCCTCGTTCACGCCCTCTCGCATATTGGCTTTCCAAGCAAAACCTGTTTTACATCAATTTAAATCAATGTATTGTTTTATGTGAACGATAAAGCAAGACTATTTTCACATAATTTTGAAGCCAGGAGTCGAAGCAACAACATCCATTAGTCAAAAGTCTTATTGACACATATTTATTATGAGTTTTGTGGTCTTATTTCAGCAACTTTCAGTTTTATTTTTTTCAATAACCACGCATAAACATTATTCTCTTAAAAATACAAACATCTACATTCTTGTTGCTCACATATTATGGTAGCCCTGTTTGTGCTATATAGAGTGAATTTACACCTTTGCCATTAACATGTTTATAAATAACTGAAAAAAGCACAAATGTCAGAGCATGTCAGAACACCTCCAGGGCCCAGAAAACCGCTCAGACTCCAGAGGGTTAAACAATGCTTGGTAGCATTTTTTATTTTTATTTTTTATCAAATAGCCTCCCATATTTCTATTAGGGTTAAATGCCCTTGCTGAAGTTGTCTTTAAATGTGTGAAGGTGTTGTGCTATTTTTTTCTTTCCTCCTGCCACATGTAAGCAGTGTCACATGATCAAGAGTGCCGTTATACTGAATATCAGCACGCCTGTGATTCTACCATAGACATGAAGAGCAGCACGACTGTGAATGTGATATTACTTTATATAACAGTTCTATAAGCAATAACTTTCTAACTTTCCTTTCAGAACAAATCTGATTAGTTAGTATGTATATTATTTCCACGACCACTGATGAAAGAAACCACTGAGATCAATCCTGGAGTGAGAAAACACATTAAAAACAGCTGGTGTTTCTGCTTCACTCCGCATCGCTCTCATACTGTGATCTGAAACACTGACAATAAAACATCCCAGTGCCATAATCAATATCAGCCCCAACTCTTATTTCATATCAAATACATTACTACTGATAAATGTATATTTTTAGAAGTGTTTAGAAACTTTGAACTAAACATTGATATTGTGTAGTTTGTGATCCTCCATCAGCAGCTGCAGTTTCTCTCAGCTGTATCAGTGCAGTCACTGTGACGTCTGACTGACAGAGGTTTTTGTACGACTCTTTATCACTGTGTGAACACACCATTACCACTGCTGTGATAACTCTGACAGTAATAATCTCCTGTATCTTCAGTCTGGACTCCACTGATGGTCAGAGTAAAATCTCGTCCAGTATCTGCTGTTCCACTGCCACTGAATCTAGATGGAGTTCCAGTATTACGGGTGTTTATATATTTAATCAGGAGTTTAGGAGCTTCTCCAGGTTTCTGCTGATACCAGTATAAGTGGGTGCTGTATATTCCTACATCTATATTACACTCTATTGTTGCTGTTTGACTCTGTTGGACAGTTTTAACTGGTTGAGTCAGAGTCACTCCTCTGGATTCTGAAGAAGAGAAAATAAAGTCAATTAGTTTGTTAATCACCTTTTAAGAAAACAATGTTTGTATATTAAAATGATCAAAACAACATATTATATTTATATAAAAAAGTAACAACCTTGAATAAACAGTGCAATGGTCCAGATGAAGATGTTGATTGTGTTCATTGCTGTAGTTTAGTCTTGAGTGATGATGAAGATTGTGTTCTGCTCTCAGTCATGAAGTGTTAAACTCACAGCACTATAAACACTCTCAGAGCACTGAAGCATGTGCTGACAATGCAAAGTGACTCTCTCTATTTAAATCATTATCCTGAAGACTGTAGATCAGTCACAAACACATTATCAAACAACTTCCTCATGTTGAGAAATGCTAAGCTATTATACACACATTTCTGAAGAGTCTATTGACAGAATCATACATATTATTGATTCAGTCATTATTAATATTTACATTGCACTTATTTAACAACTGACAAGGAAACTATTGATTTGAAGACATTCATATATTGTATTATTTATAATATGTAATATTGTATATATATATTCATATATATTAACCCTCTACTGCAAAACATTTTGATGGCACATGATAAAAATTATTCCACATCATTTCTTGGCTCATTTGGAAATATTTTATTGATTTATTGATCATTTTCCCTCCCCCGAAAAACTTATGAAAATCTTAATAAATCCTGTCAAAAGGCTTCTCTACACCTTCATACACACACATATTTTTAATGTACAGTTCATGTAATTTTATATAAGACTATTAAAGCAAATAATCTTGCCTTCTTCTCACACCATGTGCTCCAGTGACCATGTGTCAGAAGAGGACTGTGCTTGATAGCGACTCCCAAACCTTATTGGCCTGTTCTTTGATACTCTTTTAACCCTTCTAATTGGCTGCAATCATTTAAAGAAACATGTACTGAACATGATGTACTGAGGGCTTAAGAAAACTTTATATAAAATATATATTTTATGAAACATGTTGAACTCTAAAACTGGTAGAAATTCAAAGCCATAAATCTAAACAAGTTGTTTTCCAAATGTGAGGTTGATATCTCAAAGAATCTGCTTTCAGTGAGAGTTAGTTTGGGTGCAGTCCTGGATCTGTGATTTGCAGTAGAGTTTTTCTCTCTCAAATATTACAAGCACACACACACACACACACACACGCACGCACGCACGCACGCACGCACGCACGCACGCACGCACGCACACACACACACACACACACACACACACACACACACACACACACACACACTTGATTACACACATACAAACCTCACTCTGACATCCATACCAACACACCCACACAATTATCGCTGCATAATTTATCCAATTGGCTCAATAATATGCCGAAGCAGAAAACAGGAATAAAGTGAGTATTTGCTTTATAGGTCAAACCTGAGAAAATGGCACCATCTGGTAAAAAAGCCTTTGGTTTGAAGCTTCGCCAACAGAATGAAAGCCTGTTAATAAAGATTGCATAATTTTACAGTTAAATGGCCCTGGGATTCAATTTTTGTCCAAGTCGTTCAGTGCTATTGTCCATATGACTTAATTTTAAAAACTATATTTATTCCAATAAATTAATACTTTTTTTTTTTTTTTTTTTTTTTTTAGTTATCAATAAGTAAAAAGTGTGAATATTTTCGTAACTTAATATTTTCTATAATAAAATTAATTTAATTGGACTTCACCATAAATTGATTTTACAAAACTCCTCAAGTCTCAAGTCTCCTGGTGTGGCAGAATTTAAGGAAAGATGGCCTACCCTCTTCGAGCCATTCCTGTTAAGTGACTTATCATTCAGTTTTTCCTGACACTACTCAATTCTGAGAATCTTTTGGAAATTGTGACTTGGACATGATATAGTAGATTCACTTTTTTGCTTTGCATAAAGTTCAAATGTTGCTAATCTTTAAACCCCCTTAAATAACAGTCAAACATTTGCTGTCTTACAGGTGAACGAGGAGTTCTGGAGATGTTCTGCGGTTCCTCTGGACGTTTATGTCACAGCTGGACAAGCACATCCCAAAGCTCCTAGAGCTCTTCAGTCCCAAGAGGAGACACTGGTCAACGCATCAATAACTTGTTGATGGAACTGATACAGGCGGGGCAAAAGTGGTTACAAAGTTAAAAGGTACAATATTAATCAATTGAGTAGTTTGATTTTCAGTTATCTTACTTATCTGTGTTTTTTTTTTGTTAATTAGACAGTTTGTTTCTAAATAGTCTCAATTGTTATTACTATTATTATATTATAATGAATAATAAAGATAAACTAATACAGACCTACAGTAATGATGTCATTACAGGGTTGGAGTGAATTTACCAACAAAAAGTAATGTCTTCATTATTGTTGTATTAACTAGGACCCAGTGCCAGTGCAGTGAAGGGTTAGGGTTAGGTGAGATGAGACGCCTCTTTGAGTGTATGGGAGAGAGTGGACAGGAGCTCATCTCTGATTACTGGCTCGGTCTGGTGAACAGGTTTATAATGTGCTGACTGTTAATGTGAACTGACTGAACCAGCATTTGGCAGGTACTGGTGGAGGATTTGTTTTTCATCAACAAATGAGATTGTTTGTCTTAAATACTTTATCTTTTATCTCAAAGGGGGCTGCAGAGACCACTGTTCATGAGGACCTGGACATGAAGAATATGAGCATCTGTGTCTGCCGTGAGCCAGATGCAGTAGGAATCATCATTGAGGGAATACCAGTCCTTACCAGTCTTGGAAATCTGGCCAAAGCATGCTGTTACTGCTTGGGTTTGACATATGCACTTAATCTTGAGTGTCCATCCAAGCTTTCCAAAACATTTGAGGTGTTTCAAAGACTTTTAGTGGGACTTGACACACTGCGCCCAAAACCAAGCCCAAGTTCATGACTCTGAAACACAAGCTCCTTGTCTAGGCACTCAGACATGACTGTCACTCTGCACTTGTGAACAGCTCATTTTGAATATGGCTTGTGAATTGTTACAAAAGTGCCTGTTGACTTCATTTTAAAATGTTGTAAGTTTATGTATGTACACCGTGAAAAACTGTACGGTGAAGGTGTTCCACTAACCTGCACTTTATTAGCTGAGGGCATGCTTTCTTTAATGCATGAATACAGTTGTTATAGATTGTTTATACTGTCCAGCTAATTGCTACTGTTTGGATATGGCAATGATTTAATAAATGTTGGAAATTGACATAATAGCAACTAATTATTTGAAGCCGTTTACACTTCCAAAACAAAGAAAGGGCAAATTGGTCAAAATTAATAAATCAGAGGACATTTACTATTTTTTCAGTTAAATGTTACCTATTTTAATTAAGTCTAATGTGTATAATATGCTGATATTTTTGACATTGATTGTACTTAATTTATTGGCTTTTTCTGAATATGCTACTTAATCTTTTCACATACATTGAAATGCATATTATTAAGTTGTCCTTACTCAAAATATCAGTTAGTTCACTAAACTTGCAAAAAGTAGTTGGAAAATGTTTGTCTTAATTTTATCAAGTTAGATCCAAGTAACAGTTTTAACATTAGTGCAAAATAGATTTTTTTTTTTTAAGGAAATGGGGGTGAAATAGTAAAATTCCAATACAAACACACACCTGTGTCAACATGTATGCAGTTGGCATTAACAAAAATTATTAAAAATAAATAAAACTGATAAAGACAAAAAATGTCCATAAGATGCACAAGGGTTAAACATCGTTTTCTTGACAGCATTGCTTTAACTGTGTACAAACATCAAACATTTGTTTCAAGTGCAGATTCACTCGTAACCAAATGCAACATAGACGTTTCCTAAATGTGTGTTTAATATTTGACAGGGGACATTTGACAGACGTACAGTATGCCAGATGAAACTCTTAAAAATACATCTTCCAGATGAAAACACATCAGATAGCCGTGTGTGTGTTGAATGTGTGCTATAATGTCATCCATTTGGCCTAAGCTTTTGTCAACACTTTACATTACACACATAAATGCTTATTTTACTAATTTACATAAAGATTTACATAACTGAAGATCATTTTTATATTTTATTTGTCTATGATGTAGTAGCCTATTGATCACATAAATGACAGATCTAACATTAAATCTTGTTTGGATGTAACAGGGACCGATGAACACACACAGCCTTAGATGCAGCAATCAAAGGTTTTGAGGAAGTATACTACAGAAAGTAATTATAAAAAGAAATAAAAAAACATATATTTGTTGTCATTATCAGTGGTTAAATTGGGCCGGGGCTCTCCGGGGCTCAGCCCCGGCACATAAGCCTGCTCGTTTGTGTCCTGATGTGCCTGTTTACAGTCAGTTGCCTAATGGAAATTATGTCACATCAAATTTGATGAAAGTGGTGCTTTTTTATTATAAAAATGTGTCAATAAACATTAATATTTAAAAAACTGATCTGAGATCAGGTAAAATGAAATAGACAGTGGTTCATGGGTTCACAGAGATCATCGCCCCCTAGTGACGAACCAGTGACATTTGGAAACAGTGATGACATGAAGCCAGTGCTGCCAGATTTGGGCAGTTTTGAATGTGATTGTGCTGGTAAACATTGGTTTGGCGGTTTTCAAACATCTACATTTTATAGACTAACTGGTTAATAAACAAAACTCAAGTGTGCATGTAGTCCATAAAATCAGTCATCATGATGTGTAAATACACCGGCCCACTGCAGATCTGATTCAGCCAATCAGAGATCAGCAATCAGACGTGATCATTCATGACTGACGGGTTTTTAGTGAGATCATTTGTAGCTGTATATTCGAGTGATCACTATGTCAAAGTGTCATAAATATACAGTTGTATCTACAGTAAAGAGTGGGAGAATGACCCAACTCTCTAAATGTGGATTACACCTGGTGGGACTCGAAGGCTCTTTATGAATATAACTGTAACTCTGAGAGCACAGTTGAATGACTTCATTGAAATGGAGTATGGGACTATGATTCCTGTCCATCATCATGTGCACACTGGCCTGATCAGGACATCTGCAACTTCTAAACCATCCAGACTGATATGAAGTGATTCTGAACACGAATGACACATTTTCGGCTTTTAAAGTCTGTTAATTTCTAGAAATGAAGTTCACCCGCAGGAGAACCGCCTAACTCATCTGCAAACTCCACCGGGAGAAACAAGCGTCTTTTAGAGGAAATGTTCTCTTTTATAGAGATATTATCTTGCTAGAGAATATTCTCCTTTGGAAATAAAGGAAGTGTTGAAGTGCCCAGAGAAACTCTCTTGCTGACAGATAGGGAACTCAGTAATATTAAAGATCTGTCCTCTAGTGGTGAAGGATGGAAGTGCAATTAAAGTGACTTTCTTACAGTTAGATTACATTGTAGTGGCAAGTTTTACAGGAACAAGCTCCACTCACATTTCTCCACATTATAGTCCAGTTTAGTAAGAGATATAAGATTGTGTTTCATGTTTACTTACATCATAATAATGAATAAAGTCAGTGAAAGGTTTGATATTGTGTAGTTTGTGATCCTCCATCAGCAGCTGCAGTTTCTCTCAGCTGTATCAGTGCAGTCACTGTGACGTCTGACTGACAGAGGTTTTTGTACGACTCTTTATCACTGTGTGAACACAGCTTTACTGTTCGGATAGTGGAAACTCTGACAGTAATAATCTCCTGTATCTTCAGTCTGGACTCCACTGATGGTCAGAGTAAAATCACTGCCAGATCCACTGCCACTGAATCTAGATGGAGTTCCAGTATTACGGGTTGTTGCATAATATATGAGGAGTTTAGGAGCTTCTCCAGGTTTCTGTGAGTACCAGTGTAAGTAATGACCATATGAACTATAATAATACACATCACTGCTGGTTTTACAGTTTATTCTGACTTCTTCTCCTGGTTGAACTGCTGTTATTGATGGACTCTGAGTTACAGTGATCTGTCCTCTACACTCTGAAAGAAAACATAAACAAAAATTAAAATGATTATATACAGTATATGATAAATATATACATTTCACATTTTAAGAGAACTGATAATTGTTGTGAAAACTGTATTACACAAACCTTGAATAAACAGTGCAATGGTCCAGATGAAGATGTTGATTGTGTTCATTGCTGTAGTTTAGTCTTGTGTGATGATGAAGATTGTGTTCTGCTCTCAGTCATGAAGTGTTAAACTCACAGCACTATAAACACTCTCAGAGCACTGAAGCATGTGCTGACAATGCAAAGTGGGCAGGATTTACAACAGCTTGTGCTGATAACAAACTAATATACACTAGAGTTACAGAATCATGACTTTATTTAGTATTTTTATTGTGACTCCTGAGACACTGAGGATGTGCAGATGAACGTCCATCTCTGTGTCCATAATCAGTCATGTGACCATCATCACTGCTACACTTCCACTAGATGAACCGCCATCACTAAAGTAAGATCATGAATCATGAGTCTGTTCAGAAAGTATCAGGACTGATTGTGAATCTCTAATCAGAGTTCATGGTGTCACTCCATCTATCATGAAGCCTCATGTGTGTCTGAAATCATCAAATGGAGAAGAAACAGGCTGTTAAAGATGGAGACATATTAGAGCTTGTTCACGTTTCATGATCTTGTGTGGAGATTCATAACCAGTCCAGATACTTTTAGAACAGACCTTGAATATGAAAACATGCTTGACTGTGTAGAACATGCAAAATACCTTTTATATTTTCATTGTTGACACTTTCTATTGACTTTGGCTCTAATATTCAATAAACTCATTATTTGAAGAGATTTTCACTGAAGATTGAAGTCTGAAGCTGCAGGTTTTTCTGTGAATCATGATGATTGATCTGCATATGAAGAACAGAAGCATCATTATGAGAAACTCCACAACATCATCCATGATCAAAGAGGTCAAAGGTCACCTCAGAGGTCACAGCTCATCAAATATATTTCTTTAAACAGTAGCTATGTTTCCATCAACTTGTCAATCGAATTATCTGAAGTTCGGTAAAAAAAATCATGCGAATAAAGCTGGTGAAAGTGTGTTTCCATCAAACGGCTTTAAAGCGAATAAAAACCTGTGCGTAATGACGTCACATGCTGTTTTGCGATCAAATTGGTATATCGAATTGATTTGAGACATTTTAAGGTGTTTCCATTCATTTTCGCACTGAATCGCACAACATTCAAGCAAACATTTGCGAACAAAGTTTTGCTAGACAAAATGGATCGCGCCATCTACCAACAAATGATCAATATTGCACAAGTTGTAATAGTGCAGAGTCCTGCACGGGTCCATTTTTGGAGACCCGTGCCCGCGATAAATCGCACACAAGCTAAAATCATTCCATTTAAAGTGCTTTATTTTTTATCTCGCACCTCTCTCAACATCACAATAGCCTCATGAATGGGCTAATGAGCGCTAAAGTGTGCTTTGTTTTGGGCCATTCAAGTAGCTTAGGCTACCTCCAGTTCACGCGCGGGCGCCTCTCCGTGTCCTGATTATTGCCTGCTATATTTAGCTCTTATTTATTAAATCCAAGGAAAATGGTTGATTAAACATTGGTTAAAATTAAGATACAATTAATACAAAACGAAATTCACTTTAAAGAAAGTCTTTCTACAAAAACAAACTTAATAAAGTGGTCAAAATCATGTCTGCCCACTCCATTTGTCTCCCGATATTCGGGATCATCTTATCTTATTCATGCTTTTTTCACTTTTCATATAATCAACATGCAATTTTAAACAAATATATATATATATATTATTTATTTAAACATGAATATGAAACTAAATCGTTTTTTAATGACTGGGCTACAATACATAGGCTTATTAGCCTGCCCTACAATCATTGAATATTATTTTGCTTGATTGACGGGTTTTTATTTAAAAGAAAGAGCGTAGCCTACACAATACTTAGGCCTACTAAAATATAATTAATATTATTTTATTGCATTTGTATTAGTTGTTTGAAGAGTAAAAAAAAAAAAAAACGGTCGATCTTAACGCAAGTTTACAACCGGCCAGTCGGTCGGACTAAAAGGGGAAAAAAATTAATTGGGTCGGTCCTAAATTGACAGGATCGGTCGGATAACGGCAAACAAGAATATTTTTAAGGATGCCCTACGAGTGTGTAATGGCAATTTAGACATACAAATATTGCACATATTTTTCATCCGCTACCCGCCCGCAAGGAGTTCATTATCCGCCCGCATCCCCGCCTGTGAAGTTTAGGAATGTCACAATCCACCCGTTTTAGCCACTTTTATGCGGGTACCCAACCCATTGCAGGACTCTAGGTGCTTATGTGACAGCTGATAGCGACATTATTTGACTATTATGGCATTTCTTAGATTTTTGCTATAATAGCCGTTTTATTTTTCTGTTAAATTAAATTCAAAAAGTGTATCTCGTCTCCTCGTTTGTCCACTTTGTTGACACCGGCCATGTGTGCAAACCAGACAGTATATAATGGGTACAAACTGGGCGGAAATTAACTAAAACTTCTTCTTTTGTGGCGGGTTGTACCCATAAAATGACCTAAAACTTAATCGCAATCCATTATTTATTCGGCAAATAACGTTTCCATCAGCGTTTATCGCATAAACCGTACATCGATCAAGATCAAATCCGATGAGACAGACCGTATTTCATTTTAGTCGATATTCAAGAAATTCCATCGAATTTTACTGTTTCCATAAGGCATTTTTCATTCGATATCACATAATTCGGATAAAAACGTGTTGATGGAAACATAGCTACTGTTATATCAGAAAGCATTTAGTCAAATCTGAATGAGTGAGTGTTGAGAAGAGCTGAGGATCTTCTAATATCAGTGTGTTGAAGTGTTGTTTCTCTCTCTCTGCTGGAGTGTGTGTTCACTCGAGTGGAATAGAGGTTTTTGTACGAGCGTTTCATTAGATTGTATCACTGTGGTGGACTTTCGGTGGAGAAACTAAACTGGTGATCGGTAAGTCTGTCTATTTAATCACCTAATAAAAAAATAATAATTAGATTTCAGAAAGTGTTTTACAGTGGAAACAAGAACAACATTTATTAATAATAATGACTATTAGATAGTGTGGTGAAACTTTACTTGAAGCCTTTATGTATAATGTATTATTAATGTATTCATAATGTAGATTTTAATGTCACATATATCTTTTCATAAATTATTGTAACCAAGTGTCACGGTGCACTCAACGACGCCTCCTTCTGGTTTCGCTAGATCACTTTCCCCTGAATTCTAGGACTCATCACACTCATCACCTTCCATCCCTGTCTTATCCTCATTATCACTGCCACCTGTTCTCACTCAACCTCCCTTTATCAGGACCTCGCTTCCCTCTGTTCCCTGCGAGGTCTTGTTTCTGCCACGGCGTACAACTCTGAGCATTCCACTGCTATTTCCTAGTGTTCCCGGTTTCTCGATCCTGGCCCGTTTCCAAGGACATTTATATGAACGTTTGCTGCCTGCCCCGACCCTTGCCTGGTATCTACTAACGAGTTCTGGACTTCCCCTGAGTGCTTATACATTACCGTGTCTGTTCTACTCTGTTTACTTGTGTGTTCTAATAAAGTATCTGCACATGGATCCAAACGTCTCTGCCTCGTCATCACAGAAGACCTCGCCAGCGCCGGATCCAGCAGCCATGCATCAACTAACCACAGAGGTCTCCAATCAAGCTTCAGTTCTGTTGGTCCATCAACAACAGCTTGAGAAATTAACTTCACTTACCGAGGATTTGGTGAGATCCATGCAGGATCTCTCAACTCAATTCGCCGCTGCTGCTCAAACCGCTGCACCTCCAGTGCAACCGTCTCCCAGTCCCAGTGCGAGTACTTCCAATAATCCTCGCCTATCCCTTCCTGATAAATACGATGGCTCATCAGCAACGTGTAAAGGGTTTCTGCTACAATGCACTTTGTATATTAATCAACAACCCAACCTCTTTTCTAACAATGACGACGCCCGTGTGTCTCTCATATGTTCGTTGCTGACTGGAAAAGCCCTGGAGTGGGCGACAGCGCTTTGGGCAGGAGGAAACCTTGCTTTTCCCTCTTATGACAACTTTCTCGCCCAATTCAGAGAGGTTTTTGAACATCCCGCTGGTGGAAAGGACCCGGGCGAGCTGTTACTGTCTTTACGTCAGGGAGGATCCTCCGCGGCGGATTACACTCTCACCTTCCGCACTCTCGCGGCACAGACGGGCTGGAAGGATGATTCGCTGAGATTACTCTATCGCAAGGGGCTCAATTCAGATCTGCAAGGAGAACTTGCTTGCCGGGATGACGGAAAATCTCTCAGTCAACTAATGGATCTTGCTATTCGTCTGGATAACCTCATGCGCGCGCGCCGCACACCGCCCAAACCCCGAGTGGGCGAATATCCATCCGCCAGTTCTGAACCAGAGCCCATGCAGATCGGCTTTACGCGCTTAACTACAGAGGAGCGAGAGAGAAGAAGACGCAACAACCTCTGTCTATACTGTGCTCAACCTGGCCACTTGAGGGCGACATGCCCTGTGAGACCCACTTCAAGAGACTCTGCTGCGGTGAGTTCCTGTGTTCGCTCTTCCAATTCTCTCACTTTAGAGGTTTCTCTCAGTTCTGATAAAGGGACTGTTAATATTCACGCATTGATTGACTCAGGGGCAGCAGGAAACTTTATTGATCTCGCTTTTGCTAAAGCTCACTTTTCTCTCATTTCATGTGAATCCCGGGTGGCAGTGGCAGCACTAGATGGACGACCCTTGGGAACGGGTAAGATTCAATATATCACTCAGCAGTTAACCCTCAATACTGGCACTCAGCACTCTGAGACCATTCAATTGTTCATCATAAATTCACCGCAACACCCTGTGATTCTGGGTTTTCCCTGGCTGGAGAAACACAACCCCTACATTTCGTGGTCCGAGAGGAAGGTAATCCAGTGGTCCTCTCTCTGTTTAACTAACTGTCAGCCCGCTGTCTTTGGTCCTGAATCTGGTTCCAGCCGTCCCGAAAATCCCGATCTCCTGGGTGTACCTACAGTCTATCATGATCTCGCTCAGGCTTTCAGTGAAAAAGAGGCGTCTCAACTTCCACCACACAGATCTGGGGATTGTGCCATTGACCTCCTTCCTGGAGCTGTGCCGTCCCGCGGGAGAGTCTATCCGTTATCCCAGCCTGAGACCGACGCTATGAGATCTTACATTGATGAACAACTCTCAAAGGGCTTCATCACTCCTTCCACTTCTCCTGCTTCTGCTGGGTTCTTCTTCGTGAAGAAAAAAGATGGAGGTCTCCGCCCCTGTATAGACTATCGCAGTCTTAACGAGATCACTGTCAAGTACCGCTATCCTCTGCCACTGGTTCCCGCTGCTCTGGAGATGCTCCGTACCGCCAAATACTTCACCAAGCTGGACCTGCGGAACGCCTACAACTTAATTCGTATTTGAGAGGGTGACGAGTGGAAGACGGCTTTCTCCACGACTACTGGTCACTATGAATACCGGGTGATGCCTTTCGGCCTTTCCAACAGTCCTTCTGTCTTCCAGGCCTTCGTAAATGAGATCTTCCGTGACATGTTGAACCTGAGAGTCATTGTCTACATTGACGACATTCTGATTTATTCGGATACCCTCGAAGCACACGTCCGGGATGTGCGAATCGTACTTCAGCGGCTCATTGACAATCAGTTGTACGCCAAGATCCAGAAGTGTGAGTTTCACCAGACTCGGATCGCGTTCCTGGGGTATGTCATCAGTCCTGAGGGAGTCATCATGGACGACAGTAAAGTGAGAGCAGTAGTGAACTGGCCTCGACCCGCCACCGTGAAGGAGTTGCAGCGTTTCCTGGGCTTTGCCAATTTTTATCGAAGGTTTATTCGGAATTTCAGCATCACGGCCGCTCCTCTAACATCCCTCCTACAGGGGGGGGGGGCAGCATTTGAAGTGGTCACCGGAGTGCACTTCTGCGTTCGAACGGCTCAAGGAGAAGTTCACTACTGCCCCCATCCTTCATCATCCGGACCCCGAGTGTGAGTTCATCGTGGAGGTGGATGCTTCTAATTCAGGAATTGGGGCCATCCTGTCGCAGCGACACGGTAATCCTGCTAAAATGTTTCCCTGCGCCTTCCATTCTCGTAAGCTCACTCCTGCCGAACGCAACTACGACGTGGGTGACAGGGAGCTTCTGGCCATGAAGGCTGCCTTTGAGGAGTGGAGGCATTGGTTGGAGGGTGCTCGTCAGTCCTTTACGGTTCTCACTGATCATCGCAACCTCGAGTACATCAAGTCAGCTAAACGTTTGAATGCCCGACAAGCCAGGTGGTCTCTTTTCTTCTCAAGGTTTAACTTCAAGATCACGTATCGCCCAGGATCCAAGAACGGAAAGGCTGACGCTCTGTCTCGCCAATTTGATGGTACCTCTGATCATGCCAAGCCTGAGTCCATTCTGCCATCAACCCTCATCGTAGCTCCTGTCCAGTGGGACATCATGTCTGAGATTTCAGCCGCTCAAAGAGATCTTCCGACTCCTCCTGAATGCCCTCCTGACCGAACCTTTGTACCTTTGAACTTCCGCACTCGTGTTCTTCAGTGGGTGCATTGCACACCTAGTGCTGGTCATCCTGGGATTTCAGCCACATTACAACTAGTCACTAACCGTTTCTGGTGGCCCACTCTCCACGCAGACGTAGTCAAGTTCGTTCATCAGTGTACCACATGCAATGTCGTAAAGGCTTCCCACTTACGGCCGGCCGGACTTCTTCAGCCTCTGCCTGTTCCTCAGCGGCCATGGTCCCACATTGCAGTGGATTTTGTCACTGATCTGCCTCTTTCTCAGGGTTTTACCACCATCCTCTCAGTAGTTGATCGTTTCTCCAAGGCATGTAGGTTTATCCCCTTGGCCGGTCTGCCCACAGCTCTTCAAACCGCTGAAGCCCTCCTCCATCATGTTTTCCGGTTGTATGGTTTACCGGAGGATATCGTCTCGGACAGAGGATCCCAGTTCACCTCCCGGGTCTGGAAAGCTCTCTGCAGTCAACTAAACATTAATGTCAGTCTGACTTCTGGTTATCACCCGCAGGCCAACGGACAGGTGGAAAGGCTGAACCAGGATCTCACTCGCTTCCTCCGAACGTACTGCCACCGGAATCAGCAGGACTGGAGTCGGTTCCTGGTGTGGGCAGAATATGCACAAAACTCTCTTCGCAAGCCATCGACCGGTCTCACGCCCTTCCAGTGCGTGCTGGGGTTTCAACCTCCTCTGTTCCCCTGGTCAGGTGAGCCCACGGATCTCCCAGCGGTGGACGCGTGGTTACGGAGGAGTGAGGAGACCTGGAACACCGCCCATGTTCATCTCCAACGTGCAGTGCGTCAGTTCAGGCTGCAGGCTGACCGACGCAGAAGAGGCGGTCCCATCTTCAGGCCAGGCCAGTGGGCATGGTTGTCCACCCGAGATCTGCGTCTCCGTCTCCCTTGCAAAAAGCTGTCTCCCCGTTTCATTAGACCCTTCCGAATCCTGAGACAGATCACTCCTGTCTCATACAGGTTAGCACTCCCTTCCTCATACCGCATCTCACCCACTTTCCATGTCTCCCTTCTCAGACCCGCTGCTACACCCAGGAGAGAGGACGACCGGGAGGAAGTTGCGGCAAGGAGTGCTCCCCCCATCGACATCGGAGGCGAGGAGGTTTATCGGGTGCGAGAGATCCTGGATTCCAGGCGCCGCGGCGGGGTTCTTCAGTATCTGATCGACTGGGAGGGGTACGGCCCTGAGGAGCGATCCTGGGTGAGGTCCCAAGACATTCTGGACCCGGCTCTGCTTACCACCTTCCACCAAGATCACCCTGATCGTCCAGCTCCCAGGCCCCGTGGGAGACCCCGTCGTCATTCAGGTCCTCGCTTCCGGAGCCGCTCGCAGGGAGGGGGCTCTGTCACGGTGCACTCAACGACGCCTCCTTCTGGTTTCGCTAGATCACTTTCCCCTGAATTCTAGGACTCATCACACTCATCACCTTCCATCCCTGTCTTATCCTCATTATCACTGCCACCTGTTCTCACTCAACCTCCCTTTATCAGGACCTCGCTTCCCTCTGTTCCCTGCGAGGTCTTGTTTCTGCCACGGCGTACAACTCTGAGCATTCCACTGCTATTTCCTAGTGTTCCCGGTTTCTCGATCCTGGCCCGTTTCCAAGGACATTTATATGAACGTTTGCTGCCTGCCCCGACCCTTGCCTGGTATCTACTAACGAGTTCTGGACTTCCCCTGAGTGCTTATACATTACCGTGTCTGTTCTACTCTGTTTACTTGTGTGTTCTAATAAAGTATCTGCACATGGATCCAAACGTCTCTGCCTCGTCATCACACCAAGTTAAAAGTTAAAATGCTAAAAGTTAAAGGTATCAATAGCATATGTTATAATGTCATGTATGTTTTCATAAATAATTGAAACCAAAGTTAAAATGTTTTATAATATTTGCTAATGAGTTAGACTAGAATAGATAATATTATAATGTGTTATAACTGCAGTTATAATTAGTGTTCAGTAAGTCTGTTTATTTAATTCTTATAATATTCCTAAACATACAAATTAAAACAAGTTGAAACAAGAAAAACATTTATTAATGATAATTATTATTACATATTGTGGTGAAACTTTACTTAAAGCCTTTAATGCATTATAAAGTGTTTCATAATGTGTTACAATGCCTTATATCTTATCATAAATAACTGTAACCAAATCTAAAATGCATTATAATATTTGCTATTTCATTGTTTCATCTCAAAATGGTTGTTCTTCATTAAGGTGAATCAATGAATAGATAATATGTGTTATAACTGCTGTTACACTTATTGATTAGATCATACATGCATTTTAATGTATATAGCAGTGCATAATTAATGCATTAAACATACTTTTATAATGCAATTTGTATGAAAGCTTGAATATGAATGTGTTGTGTGTGTGTGTGTGTGTGTGTGTGTGTGTGTGTGTGTGTGTGTGTGTGTGTGTGTGTGTGTGAATGTGTTGTGTTTGTCTCCTGCAGCTGGTCCCACAGTGAAGCCCTCAGTGTCTCTGCTGCCGCCCTCTTCTCTGCAGATCTCTGGAGACTCAGCCGCACTGCTCTGCCTGCTCAGCTCTTACTCTCCACAGGGGGCGCTGGTGAGCTGGACACTGGACGGGTCAGAGGTCACCGAGGGGGTTCTGACCAGCGCAGAGAGCCAGCAGGACGGCCGCTACAGCCGCAGTAGCGTCCTGACCCTCAGCAAAGCACGCTGGGAAGAGGGAGAGCTGTACGTCTGCAGAGTAACACATGATGGAGCTCCTCATGAGGTCTCGTTCCACAAGAGCTCTGAGTGCTGATGTTTCTCTCCTGAAGATGAGCCGTATCTGAGTGTCCTGTGTCAGGCAGGATTCACATGAGTCTAGTGCTGCAGCTGTAGTGATTTACAACTCAATACTGAAACTGAGTGTGTGTGTGTGTGTGTGTGTGTGTGTGTGTGTGTGTGTGTGTGTGTGTGTGTGTGTGTGTGTGTGTGTGTGTGTGTGATCTTTCAATCTGCTGTGTTTGCTGCAACATTCAATAAAGCTTCTCAACAAGTTCACTTTGTGTCTGACAACATCATTCAACTAACAGATGAAGATGCAGGTGCTTTTCAGAAGGTTGATGTAGCAGTAAATGTCAAATAAAGCTCTTGGGGTTTGAACATGGTCTCTGGAGACAGAGCTGCTCTATTCTGAGAGGATCACAATCACTCCACCCTGACAATGCAAATGGGGTTTTCAGTCTCACTCTCTGATTGGTTACATGATCTGGACTGGAACACTTTCACTTCTGCTTTAGTGAAGCAGCGCAGACAAACTGATCATTTATAGGAGATTAAAAAGTTTAGAATATAAAAATATAATAAATAAAAAAAATCAAGAATCAGACGTTCTGTCACTAATTGTTACATAATCATTACATTTATAGTGTAAATATATATATATATATATATATATATATATATATATATATATATATATATATACACACAAGAAAATGTTATGAAAATCATAACTAATACATGATCACAAATGAAGAATCAGTGTGTTGTAAATAAATGTTAATATCATAGTGTATTTGTTCATTGTTCATACATGTTTATATTAAAGTGTATTTGTTAATTTTATAATAAAAACCCTTGGTTGAATCTGTGTTTCACTGCCAGTTTCTGCCCAGCCGACTCTCAGCCAGATCTGACCTGCTGTTATCAACTCAAGAGTGAAACCAAAATCATGTTGCTCTAGTGATGGGAGAAACAAAGCTTTTAGAAACCATTGAACCGATTGATTTGCAAAATGATTCACTGTTTCGAGGCTCTCGAAGCTCCACACGCTGGAGACCAGTGCTGGTCAGAACAGCAGAAACTCAGCAGAAAAACACCTTTACAAACCAAATGCAAATGTTTTATTGAAGGTGTAATGTAAATGTAATTACCAAATCATCTAATATTATTAAATATGAAATGTTTTTAAAATTTGTGTTAGTTTATTAACCCTCTGAGGTCTGAGCTGTTTTCTGGGCCCTGGAGGTGGTCTGACATGCTCTGACATTTGTGTTTTTTTCTGTTACTAGTGACATTTTCATGGCTAAAGTCTAATTACACTGTATTCAGCACAAACTCTGCTACAATAATATATCAGCAGCATGTATGTAAAAGTTTGTAGTTTTGAGATAATGACATTTATGCGTGGTTTGTGAAAATACAAAAAAAAATTCTCACTGAAATAAGGCCATGAAACCCATACTGATTATTTCTTCACAAGACTTTTGAAAATTGTATGACGTAGCCTAGAATATTTGCTCCAAAACTATGTGAAAATCACCCTGACTGCTCATTCAGATAAGACAATATATTGATTTAAAATTTCTAAGACGTGTTTTGTGTGACAAAGCCATATGCGAAGAGGCGTGATCATCTCATGAATATGTAAGCCTTCAACACCTGAGAAAGACAAAGACACTCCCCTAACGGCCCTATTAGGAGCGATCAGGCCCTGTCATTCAGAGCAACCTTGCACAAAGAATGAGGAGATTTAAAAAAGAATGGCTTTTAGATTGTTTGGATTTATTTACAACACAACACAATCCAAAAATACAAATGACAAAAGAGCACATTGAAAACAATTGAATTGAATTGAATGAATTGAATTGAATGAATAGCTTTATTGGTCACTAGTCACAAGTACCAGCGAAATTCCGCCATCAACCTGTCCATACAAACATACATACAATATGACAAGGGGGTAGACAGGACAGGAAGACAGAGCATTTTAGGAAAGAATACAGCATAACATGAGGAGAGGTGAGGAGAAAAAAAAGGCCACCCCCAGACTACGCTCCTGTAAGGAGTCCAGTTTGGGAACAGTAAAAAACACCTCAGCAACATTGGCACATAATCAGTACACAACATGAACACACAAGACTTGCAAAAGGGGAGGATAGTTGGGGATGGAGGTAACCCAGCACAGACAAGCAGCCATCCGGTTCCTGCAGCCATTCTTCGGCGCTGGTCGGACCCGCCTGCCAGACTGGTGGTATGTAGCGTCGAAGGCGAGGGATGAGGGTATGGGGTGGTGATTGCATATCTGTATATATGTAGTGCGTGTATGTGTAGGCCTGGAGAGCCGCTGCGTCTGGCATCCTAATCTAGCCTCAGTCCGCAGGATTTCATTGCGAAACACAGCAATTGCTATGGAGACAGCCTTGATCAGGTCCCAGACAGAGTCAACAATCAGCAGGTGTCTGTGGGGGATGGGGGAAGGAACGCAAGAGCGTCACGCTGCAGTGCTCCACGGGGGGAGTTGTAGTTCCAGCAGCAGCCTCGGCCAAGGCCAGTGCTGGTTGAGGGGGGCCGAAAGCAGATAAGATTGGGGTTGTTTGGTCTTGGGACGAGTAGCTGCATTCCAATTTACGCAGCCCCTGGTCCATTTTGGTCTCCGAAACGATCCATTTGCCTTTGCAAAGCTGTAAGTTTCTCCAAGATGTTATCCATATTTTGGTTCAAAGTCACCAAGGTCACAGTCTGAGTGCTGACAGCTCTGCCCACTGCTTCAATCATGACGGGCAGCCTTATGGGGTTTTGGACAGCTGTCACCGTCTTCTTAATTCCTCGATAAACCAGGGCAATGCCTAATCCAAACAGCAGAAAACCTGTTATCATGGTTCCGAATAGGTAGATGTCTTCAATGTCCTCCACGGAAAGAGCCGCCAGACACACGACCCGCCACTTCCCCCACGCGTCCATCGTGTAGCCAGCTGCAAACGTTCCGGCAGGGCAGTCAGGTTCCCCCGAACCCAAGCTTCTCGTCGAGAAGATGGTGTCAATTGCGCTGAGAGACCAGTTGATCAATTCCATAATTTCTTAGTTTGGAGAGCAGTGCGGAGAGAGTCTCTCAAAGTACAAGTAGACTAGACGAGACGAGAGGAGCAAAGCAGGGGAGATAAGGGAGAGGAGGGTAAGAAAATGCGACCGCCTTCGTTGAGAGCAAAAGAGTTCAATGATCCAAAACAGAGACCTTTGTGCCATTCCTAAAAACATTGTACATACCTTTAATTTCCAAGGTGTTTGATTTTCACTTTACCATGTTCATGTACAGAGACTCATGTGAAAGTTGAAGTCAGCAGGACTCAGTTGCATCTGGTCCCTGAAAGAAAAAAAAAAGGAAAAAACTGTGAACATACTGATATCAAGAGAAACTATAGGGCTGCACGATTTTGGGAATAGATTTTAGATTTTTCTGGTTAAAATTTCTTTTTAAAATTCACAGAATACACACACACACACGTTTCCAACAATATATAATGAACACCAGGTTTGTTGTGCCTTGTAGGCATAGGCTACGCAGTGCTGCATAAAATAATAATAACAATAAATTAAATCTTCCAAAAGATTTCAAGAACAACTACGCTAGAGAAAAATATATTGATTATCATATGTTACTCCAAATGTTTCCATTCGTTATGATGATATGAAATGAGATAATAGTAAAAACATAAAGCCTAATGTTTGGTGCATTTTTCCTTTCAAACGCAATCGCGCTCCAAAATATGATACATTCAAACCCACAGCGCGCTCCAAAATATGATACTCAAACCCACAGCGCGCTCCAAAATATGATACATTCAAACGCCATCGCGCTCCAAAATATTAAACATTATGGTTATACATATGTTTGAGCAGATATCCACAAACAGTATTTAACAGGAAACACGGGTCTAAATAGTATAATATCACCATATATCTAGCAACAGTTCAACTGCAATGTGAAGTTTATGCAACAATACCATAAACTAATAAGTAAGAATTTCTTACCTTACATCTTTCTTGTCTTCAAATCGCGTTCTTCTTCTTCTGAGTTATATCCAATGTAAGCTCAGACGTGTCTTCCAAACTCGACGAAAAGCAGAGACTTGTGAAGTGTTTTGGTGTTTTGTGTTTGAGGTAACGAGGGCGTTCGCGTTGCATGTGGAGATTTGCATGTGAATCACTTTTGCGCGAGTGGGCGTGTCGAATTAAAAAGTAATTAGCAAGCGTTTGAGATACTGGACATCCTGTTGGTTTTATACAAATTACTTAAACAGAGAATATTTGTTTGCAGTTTGAATCCGATCATTTAAAAGTACACACTTAAATGTGTATAAAGGTATATGGCTCATAAATGTGTGAGAAGTTTTCGCTGAGTTTTGTTTCAGTTTATAGACGTGCTCAGGAAAAAAAAGTTCACCGCGACGGAGAGGCAGAACGCACACCCTGTTTATTTTATTTATTTTACAAAAGCACAATGTTTTGATTTGATTGTAAGTGGACACATACAAAAGTAGAAATATCACAGATTCTTTTTTTATATTTCTTTTTTCTGTATAACCATAAATGACGGAGTAATTTAAGTTTATGTTGCTGCTATGTGAAAAAAATCCAGCAAAACGCGTCGGCGCGTTTCTCGACCTCAGAGGGTTAAATTGTAGGGCTTGTTTTGTTTGTTTTATGGAGAGATTGGTTAATCAGTAGCCTGGTTAAAACCAGACCCTTCTCAGTTGAAACTGAGTATAGGGTCTGGCGAAGCTATGTAGACAAATCATTTCCAAAAGGGCGTCGCCAACCGACGTAGCTCAAATTCCTCTGGGCGCAATTGGATAGTCATAAAACCAATCAGATCGATGAAGGAGATGACGTATGCTTCGAGTGTTGTTCTTTGCTCCGGTTTTAACGAAAACGGTAAGTTTAAATCGCTCAAAACAGACGCGATAACTGATTCGTTTATATACTGTCTATGATTCGAACGAGTGATGTTCCACGGCGGCATCCATCTTTGTAATGAAATCTCCTTCAGCGTCGCTGCGCTGTCGTCATCATGTAAATCCCTCCCCAAACGTTTCTGATTGGTGCCGCGATTTCGGCGGCACAGAAATGAGTTTGAATGGGCTCTTCTCCAGACTATCCTGGAGAGAGAATTAAAATTCGCCGGAAGTAGTCTGGGTTTTCCCAGGCTAGTTAATCAGACCAATTAGACACTTTTAACTACAACTCCGTTTTTATTATAAAATTGTGTCAATATATGTCTAAAAACATTTAAAACTGGTCAGAGATCAGGTAAAATCAAATAGACAGTGGTTCATGGGTTCAGTGACGAACCACTGAAATTTTCGACACCGTTATGACACAAAGTCTAGTGTAGTGCAGTCACGTGACTGTGAGTTTTAATACACGCTCTGAATCACTGTTATAAATAAATTATTTTCAGAGCCTCATGAAGCAGTGTTTGAAAACACCCATCCCTAGTTTGCTGTTTTACAAGTTGTGGATGATGCAATGAGTGAATAATTACTCATAGGCCTATAAGCACAGCTTGTGTAGCATTTTTTTGTTCAAATTCAGTGAAATTGACACTATAATCCGACAGAACAACATAAATAAGATGGTTTTAGAAAAAAACCCGAGCTTCTAACTCCACCTGGAGCGTACTATTTGTTTTGCAAAAATCCACCGCTCCCGTCTCATCGGGTCCAATCAGGGCAGGGGGGTGTGAGATCTGACTGTCAATCACAGGTCGTGCACACGCGTCAGATTCCCTCTCCCTCGCGCAGACGCGCACGTTACAATATTACATGCACACGACACACCTGAAGTTCGCCTGAAGATTGTACGAAGAGTGATGGCGGAGAGAAAATCTACTAACAAGCTTCCAATTCCTCGGTTATTGCTATCTATGGATAGATTAGCCAGGGCAGCCTACCTCCGAGTCCATGGTGTTGATCGATGCTGAAGAGACGGACGCGTTCACAGAAAATCAGGTACACACGCACTGACGATGGGCGGGTGCTCGTTGGTAGTGGGGGAGGGGCATGAGAGTTGTAAACATTCAAAATTTTGGCTAAGTCCACTCAATCTGCCAGACTTGCCGACTGCAGCTTTAATATGAACACAATATAAAGAGCTGAATACGCCACCCCTTTAAGAATAGAACAGCTTCAGTACCACTGAGGGCAAAAGAGACACAAGTATATTAGAAAAGTTTATTAATACCACATTATAAATAGAGAAAACATTCAGGATGGCAGTGTAGCCAGTTGATTGGGAAATCTCAGTTTAATTTATATGTTTTCATGTATAAGGAGAAATGTTCTATAAGTGAGTTAACTTCAGCAAAACTTGAATGAAATGTTCTGTTTCTAATGGTTCTGATCTGAGTTCCAGTCAGTTGTTGTGATGGGACCTTAATTATAGGGACACCATAGGAAGATGCATTGCAACGGTAGTTCTCTTACGAGAGGTTCTCTCATACTGCGTAATAGCTTACGCTAGGGGAAAAACTCCTTTTCCACGAGATATTGAAGCCAAAAAATTATCCTTAATTTTGTATTAATGTAAAACGCGTTGCAGCAGCATGCAGACATGGGCGAGACGGCTCGCGTGCCCATTGGCTGCCCTGCGGCAACTGCAGCAGCCTATCGAGAGAGCCCTCTCATGACGTCAGACCAATGAGGGCGCTTCGCGCCCACTGCGTCATGTCCTGCCGAATTGGCGGGCTTCTTGGGCTATAAATATAGGCTCGAAAGGCTGGTTTAGCTGATTTTTCATCTCTTCAGCGAAGCTGTCGCGTTGCTGGATCCCGAGAGGAAGAAGCCGCGCCGTCTGATAAAGCCTTCTGCGGGACGAGCCTCTGCATCTGAAGCTGCTGGTCGACAACTCGCCGCCTTCAGTCGCCGTTCCTGCTAATGCTTACCGGCATTATATCCTTATCTCTGCTACTGTGTTTTGTGTATGTGTGTGTGCTCGCCGCCGCGACACACACTCTCATTTCACTAAAAGAGCCGGGCGTCTTTTTCAAGACGCCCAATTTCCTGAGAACCCCCCCAACCCGCAAAGCTCGCCGGTGCGCCCGCTTGCCTTGCCTGCTTGGGGGATGATACCCGCTCTCCCTCTGTTCGAGCCGCGCAAACCGCGCCGTTCACAGGGGATGTCAGGAGCGGACGGTCACGGGGCTAGCTTTCTCTCTCCCTCTGTTCGAGCCGCACAAACTGCGCCGTTCACAAGGGAGGTTGGAAGCGGATGGTCGGGGTTAGTTTTTCTTTACGTTACAAGAAAGCTACCCTGCCCCTGCGCCCCATTCACGCGTCACTCACCAGAGTGAGTTGAAAAAAATAGTGTTTTTAGTCCCGCCGAGGCTGGATCTGACCTCAATTTCTCACACATTTCTCAGTTCCCTGATCAGGCGACTGGAAATATCAATATTGCAGCAAACGAGCCTGTTATATACACGCACGCCTGCAAGCAAACGCCGAAGAAAACATGTTGACGCTCTCTTATATGCTTGTGCATCTGAAAGCCTTTGTGTTCCCCCCCTGTGGCTCAGTGGCGGAATCTTAGGTTTTTCGCACGAGAGACCGGTGTTCGAATCCCGGTCTAACGGCAGATAAATTATGCCGCCAATGCTTCGCTCTGTCAGTTCCCTGAAAGGCGACTGCAGATGTGCATTTTGCAGCCAATGAGCGCGTTGTACAGCCCGCTCGCCTGCACCAAAACACCGTTTCTATGGTTCCCGTGCGTCACTGGCGAAACGAGAAAAGAGTGTTTTTAGTCCCGCTGCGGCCGGGCCGACCTCCGTTTCTCACACATTTCTCATTCCCCTCTGAAGTTCAGGCGACTGGAAATGTCAATATTGCAGTGAGCGAGCCTGTTGTAATACACGCACGTCTGCAAACAAACGCCAGCATGTTGACGCTCTCTGATAATACTCGCGCTAACTGAATACCTATGTGTCTTCCCCTGTGGCCCAGTGGCAGATACTCAGGTTTTCGCGCGAGAGACCCTTGTTCGATCCCGGGTCTACCAGCAGATAAAATTAGGCCGTCAATGCTCGCTCTGTCAGTTCCCTAAAAAGGCGACTGCAGATGTGTATTTTGCAGCCAACGAGCGCGTTGTACAACTCGCTCGCCTGCACCCAAACACCGTTTCTATGGTTTCCGTGCATCACTGGCGAAAGGAGAAAAGAGAGTGTTTCTAGTCCCGTTGCGGCCGGACCGACCTCCATTTCTCACACATTTCTCATTCCCCTCTGAAGTTCAGGCGACTGGAAATGTCAATATTGCAGTGAACGAGCCTGTTGTAATACACACACGCCTGCAAACAAACGCCAGCATGTTGACGCTCTCTGTTTCTATGGCAACTTCTCGCTTGTTCAGTTCCAGTAAATGCGACTGTTCCAGTGTATTCTGCAGTAAACAAGTCGGCGACACAGCCCGCTTGCCTGCACACAAACGCCGCTTTTACGGCTACCCAGATAAATCCCATAAGAGTGTATTTTCTGGTGTCCCGGCTCACTTTTTATGAGTGTAGACAAAATGCCCACTGCCCAGTGCTCATTCCTACACACAAACACAGCCCGTCACACAGGGCTCGCACACATGAAATCGACCCAGATCGATTGTGCATTAAACGTGGTAAATGTGCCCACTGCCCAGTGCCCACAAACACTACGTTCTGCATGTCTCAAGGTTTCTGTAAAAACGAAACCAACGTGCATTCGCTGTGCTCAGGCGGACAATGCTCTCAGTGTTGTAAATGTGCCCGCTATCCCGCGCCCACATTCACACATAGACATGACAGGTCCAACGGGACTTGCCCAGCCCTCCCCCTCTCGGTTGACCACCACAGAGGAGTCGAGCGCGGGCAATCTGCCCGCTGTTATCAGCGCGCCCCCTGCCTCAAATGCCATAAGCACGACGCTTATGTTGCAGCACACCGAAGCCCCTCTGTCGCTGAGCGACCAGAGCGCGCTCCGCATTCAACCCCTAGCTATTCGTGCAGATGCATGGGCAAGGCTACCCGGGGTTTCGAAGTGGGTGCTAGACATTATAGAAAGAGGCTATTCGCTACAGTTTCGCTGACGTCCTCGCCGCTATGCGACGCGCGTCGAAACTACGGTAAAAACAGAGGTAGCACACCTACTTCAAGCCGAAATTTTTAAACTGTTGAGCAAAGGGGCCATAGAGCCTTAATCTCAAGCTCAGAGCGAAGGAGGGCTATACAGCAGATACTTCCTGGTACTGAAAAAAGACGGGGGTCTCAGACCCATACTAGATCTAAGGCAACTGAACAGAGTGCTTGCGAAGCGACAGTTCAGAATGCTCACGACCAGAAAAATCCTCGCGCAGATTCGCCGAGGAGATTGGTTTGTGTCAATAGATCTGAAAGACGCGTATTTTCAAATACAGATAGCGTCACGTCACAGGCGATATTCGCCTTCGAGTGCCAGGCATATTAGTACACAGTCCTACCGATCGGCTTGTCCCTAGCACCCCGTACATTTACGATGTGCATGGACGCAGCGCTCGCACCCCTCAGACTACAGGGCATGCGAGTATTGAACTACTTGGACGATTGGCTGATTCTAGCTCAATCTCACTCGAAGCTCATAGAGCACAGGACCATTTTACTCGATCACCTCGAGAATCTGGGTCTCAGAGTCAATTGGGCGAAGAGTTCTCTGTCCCCCAGACAGATAATATCCTTTCTGGGCACAGAACTGGACTCGCTGTCTATGATAGCGCGACTGTCACCACAGCGCGTACTGGACATTCAGCGCGCAGCGAGCTCTTCCGCTGCGGCACATCGGTCCCGCTCAGGAAATTTCAGAGGATGCTAGGTCTCATGGCCTCAGCATCATCAGTACTTCAGCTGGGCCTGCTTCACATGCACCCGCTACAGTTCTGGCTGAAAGCGCGAGTACCGCGCCGAGCGTTGGCTTCCGGTCTGCTTCGTCTCAAGGTCAATCAGAAATGCATCGCAGCTCTGAAACCTTGGAAAGCAAACGACTGGTACCGATCAGGTGTAAGCCTGGGGACTTCCTCGAGTGTGAGGGTGGTGTCTATGAGGCGCCGGACTGGACAAAAGAGAAGCGAACTGCGCGAGCGAGCGACAATGCTCGAGAGAGACCGAAAGTGCGCGAGAGAGACCGAGTGTGTCTGCGCGCGCGAGCGAAAGTGCGCGAGAGAGACCGAGTGTGTCTGCGCGCGCGAGCGAAAGTGCGCGAGAGAGACCGAGTAGTGTCTGCGCGCGAGAGAGACCGAGTGTGTCTGCGCGCGAGAGAGACCGAGTGTAATATAATATAAAATAAAAACAAGAATTAAATTATTACCACTGAATTAGCAGGATGTAGCTTATACTTTCTTTCTCTCTTAACAGACTGTTGTCTTCAATTCATATTATTATTCAATAAACCAAACCCCAGTGTTACCCGTCCCTAAATAGAACCACAAAACTGGCAAATTACTGATAAATTACACAATTAAAAGAGACAACTTCTTTCAAAATATCGATTCAGTGACCATGACTTGGATAAAGACTTGGAAATGGAGAACGGACGACATAAACTCATGGATACCAAGAAAGAGAACAGAGACTATGCAGACTGTGATTTGAATCAGATAGAAGATGGAAAAACTTTTTTGTCTGTCCCAAGTAGCCTACTACAAGGGAATATTTTTTCTACAATTTGCAGCACTGAATTTGTCATTCTTTAGCCTACTCTAAGTGACTCAGAGAAACATTACTATTTTGCTCGAAAAAAAAATATTATTTTATATTGTAATTATTTTTTATATGCATTGTATTTATAATTAATATTAGGAAAGACTAGAGATAGTATCTTCTGTTATAATTATTATTATTGCAATTAATATGACCTATTATCCGACTGCGCGAGACGAGAGATAGTGTGTCCGAGTGCGCGAGAGAGACCGATGGGTGGGTGCGAGAGCTTAGGAGTGAACTTCATTCATAACGGCATTTGAATGTGACGTGATGTCTGACGCCGCTAGGAGAATAATTACCAATATTCTCTCAAGTCCAGCGGTACTTGAGAATATTGACAGGGCTTTAGATAATGTAAACCAACCCCAAAGATCTTCAGAGGTGCAGAGGATGTTTAATTCTGCTTCCTCAAATGTTTGCCGGCCGGCATTTGATTTTTCCCGCAATTTTTGTGGATCTGCAACAAGCGGGTCTGTAAATATGTCACGGAACAGGTAACGTTATGTCAATCAGAATGTTTCTGTTTAAATTTTATTTAACAGTTACATAAGAACTTGGGATACCCTCACTCTACTGTGACTTTTTTATTGTGATCTCAGATGTCCGGTGTTTTACTAAAAGATGCTACTTAGGCTGCCACTAACGTAGCTTACTCAGGCCAGGGCAGACTCACAGATGATGTCAGTTTCCACCGTTTACACATGCCTAATATTCGGTGTTAATAAAAGGTGTTAATGTTCTTAAATTTACTTAAATATTTATTATTCTATTTTGAAAATGCTTTATATTTTCACATTTACTTTTTTATTTTTCAGAGATGCATCATGTTTTATGGAGAAATGTAGACAGTAGGCTAGATTAGCGTTTACTTAGCCAGGCTTTGAAGCACATTTGAGAATAAAAAAAAAAATCCTACTGGATCAATTCTTTAAATGTAAGGGCCGTTACATAGGCCTAGTCAACGCATCGGCCGCCATTATGCGTCGATGCGTAGCCAAATGTGTCGTCCACACGGACACGGGTATTTTTATAACCGTGACTTTTTTTACGCGGTTCGTCCACACGGAAACGCAGTATCAGGTAACTGAAACCGAACATTTTTGAAAACCCCTGCCGGGGTGAGGATTTTCAGAAACGCCGGTTGCAGTGTTGTCGTGTAGACAGTAAAACCAGAGAATGTCTAATAAGGGGAGAAGTTTCACTCTCAGTACACTTCCGGCTTCTGAACTGGTTGCAGTTCCACTCTGATTCCATATGAGGGCGCTCACAGGACGAGTGCAGAATGAATGGAGGTCTATGGCGCTATACCAATAAAAATTCACTTCGCCCCAGTGGAACTCGCACGTGAAGGCAGCATTCGCTGTATGCTTTTGACCGTTTTGTTTTGTTTGGTTTAATAATTAAGATTATATTTGCGAGTGGGCTATGCCTCCTAGTGTGAATGAGCAGAACTTGATTTCGAATGTCACTTGTTGAAATAAATAATAAAAATAATAAAAATAACCTATACAGTGTTGGTGTCTGTCTACTGAATTTGACCCTCCCGATTCACCTCATTTGCCATATGGGAAAGTGAATATTTACAATTACAACACAAAAACTTAAGTTACATTTTACACATTTCCAACAAAGAGATTGATCTACCTCTCAGCTTGTTGATTATTATTTGGATATTTCTACCATGACTGCAGCTGCAGCGTGCGATACTTTTCACAGTACACATCAACATTGTGAACAAAATTCTACAAAAAATAAGTGAAAACACAAAATGATCATGCAATCCGATACAATAGATTATATTCCCTGCAAACGATACCATGAAGAATGCGAATATTTAATGAGCCAAAAAGGTAAGTAACGTTATTGGTATTAATTTCAGTATAAACGACGCAAAACGTCACTAAAGGCGACACATTTTAGTAAACGATAAACTCTTTTCTCGATTATAAACGATAATAGTTTCTCGATTTGAGCAGCTGCCTGCAAATCAACAAAGCATAGACATTTCAAAATAAGTGCATTTCTTCTTTTTGTTTTTATAAATAAAAGTCACTTAGTGTGTCCCTTTTGGGCTCAATTTCCACCCGGTTATCATTTGGCTACACAAACTATTTCATTTAATTTCCTTTTAATTTAAAATAAACTTGTAGCTTATGTCTTGGATGCTCTGTCACAGTAAAGACTAGACATCATTTGACGCATATTGTTATGCATAGAAAGTTAACAGAGAATACAACTATAAAGCATTTTCATTACTTGAACACGTTAACTGCCATAAAATAAACTTTTTATTATTTTCATTACCTTGAAATAATCTGTTAATTAGTTTCACTGACAACTGAAACAAATTAATAAACTATTCAGACACGCAAAAAAAAAAACGTGCCGTGTCAATGAAAAATCACAACGAAACTGTTACACTGTGGTAAAAGATTTTTTTCATATATATTTTTAACAAAGGTTAGGCTTACAGTAAAGCATTACATGCATGTTCAAAACCATATCAGACTTGTATTCTTAAAAGTTAAATGATTTTTCATGGTAATTTCTCATTGTACCCCTTTATTAAAAACACACTACTTGCTAATTTTCTATTGTGCCCCTAAAGTTACTGAAAGCACTCATTTATTTCAACAGAGGAGCATAGGTGCTCCTTGGGGTTAAAGTAAGCCGTTAGCATTTATGTTTAATGCCATATTTATTATGTTGACAAATAACATGTGACTTCTATTAATTAAGGCATGGGAAAAGAAAAAGGATGACTGAACATGTCCCCTTCCTTCGAGATGTTTGCCTTCTTTCATCTCCCAGAGACTGCACGGTCCCAAGGTCCAGCAGTAAAACACTATTAGCAGAGCAAGGGCATATAGTGTCTGCCGTGCAGTTTCAAAAGGAGTGGACTGCACAGGAGATCCTGCAACACCTGGCAACCATATTCAATTCAAAACTGAAGAGTAGCACAGAGTAAGATAACATCCAAATCCTATCAGCACTCCATCAAATCACTTAACTGGCAAATCTAAAATTGATAAAAGTAAATAGAAAAGTAAATAGTAGATAAATAGAACACTTTGAACAAAATGTATGGGTGTATCAATTTGTAGATGTTTGATTATTGAAAATAATGTTGAAAAGAATTTATAAAATTATAATCATGTGCTATTTCTTTAGAATCACAATAATGATGGCCACCTACACCAAGTTGGTCAAACCAGTGTTGGAGGCAGGTAGAAGTCTTGATGGTGCAGTGTTATGCAAACTTTTTAAAGATAAGACCATCTACCTTCTGCCGTCAATTGATCTCATAGATGAAAAAGAAACAACAGATGATGTAAGTTAAATAAATGAACCTAAACATAATCTATACTGTAGTGTATTGTCAAGGACCGCAAACCTGTTTTCATTTCACTTTTAATAGGTGTCCCATACATTTTTCTGTGAAGTCACAGTGGGGAAAAAATGTGAAGAATGTAATTTCTTCAACTCCAACTAATTGCAAAAAGTTTTCCATAACATTGTCAAATGTCATGCTCCCACCCCAAACTAATGCTACTGGTGAGCCAATTTAGATATTTGCGACATGTTAGGATCGCACAGACAAAAAACAATGTTGAAAGCAACTTTTGAGCCAAAGTGTGTTCACTTTGTGGAAATTGGCAGATTACCACTTCATTTATCATTGTCTGTCCACATTAAGCTGGGATTGGACAATGTATTTCAAAGGGATAGTTGACATTAAAATTAAATTCTGTCATCATATACTCACCCTCCAGTTGTTTCAAACCTGTATGAGTTTCTTTCTTCTGCTGAACACAAAGGAAGATATTTTCCCCATTGGGTCCAGTTAACTGTTTGGTTACTGACACTCTTCAAAATATCTTCCTTTGTGTTCAAGAGAATATGATGACAGAATTTAATTTTAATGTAAACTATCCCTTAAACATAAATTACACACTTCACATTAAATTTTTCTATATAATAAAATAAGATTTATTTTCTACTCTGATAAAAATCCTTATTTTTATTTATATATTATTAAAAATGCCTTATTTTTTCCATTTACTTTTTTAAAAGGACACTGCCAATGAAATGCTAGATGCTGCTTGCAGTTCTGTAACTGACCATGGCACCATCGTTACTTGTGAAGAGCAGTCAGATGCAGACATCCTTCTAAACGATGATGATCTCTCTTTTGCATCATGTTCCATTGCTATGATCCCTTCCAGCTCTGTTGAGATGAATCAGATGATGTCAAATTGTAATACACGTCCTCAAGTCTCTGGTTCTCAGTTGAATGAGGGAAGTTCAATGAATCTTACCAACACTGTCATCATTGATATTTGTGAGGAGCAGACAGATGCATTCATTCTTTTAAATGATGATGATCCATCCGTTGCCTCATCTTCCATTGCCATGATCCCTGCCAGCTCTGTTGTGATGTCAAATAATGATGCAGACCAAACCTCTGGTTCTCAGCTAAATGAGGGAAGTTCTAGGAGTCTATTAGACAACAACAGGTAAAAAATCCAAAACATCTTTGACTTTGTTGTACTTTATAGAAGTTCTCTCTATAATATTTTATTGATGAAAGTGTTGTGCTAAGGCTCAGACTTATTGTTTAAGGGAGTGGCAATACGCAGCACTCTTCGAAAGTGATAGTGAAAACGAATTTCAACATTTCTCAAATGAAATAGAGGACATTGAGTCCACTTCGTCAGAGGAAAGGTAAGAATTCTGTTTTTCTAACAGCTCAGTAGTGTTGGCACTTTGCACTATTTCTGTCATGGCAACCCATGCACATAGTAGCCTATGCTTGCTTTTAATGTTAAATTAACAGTGGTTTGTCAATGTTTATGCTTTAATAACAAATAATTTATCACCATCATTACAGGTGTTTTATTTACCTTACTTGTGAGCATCACCAATTCACAGCAGGCTACAGCAAACATTATCCTATTCTCTTGTAGTTGGCCTGGCGGTGGAAGAGAGGCCCATGAATAGTAGACAGGCCAGAATCACCCTGTTCTTGGCAGAGCTCCTGAGAAAAGAGATGTAAAAATATATTGAGATGGTTTTTAGTACTTACTTGTACCGCAAATATAATTCTTAAGGACATCAAAAGGGACTCCAGGCCATTGAATTGCAGCCATTGTAAGCGGCGTTACACCTAGGGTGTGCATTATTTTTCTAATAATTCAATGACCTGGAGTCAGTTATTTCCGTTTATACTACAGGGCTGTTGAATGATTGAATCTGATTGGTTGACGAACGTTCTAAGGTGTGCATTATTTTCAGGGAAATGCACGGCTAAAGTAGTTCCAGGCAGGTCTTGACCGCATTACAGTTCCATATCACTATTTTTTTTTATATTTTGGAAGTGAAATATGAAAGGTGAATATGGATTATATAAATTTTTCAAGCTAGAGACATAAAAGACAATTCAATTCAGTATTCGTCCGCTGAGACACTGGTTTTCGGGGTGCATGTTTTGAATGTTTGCGTTCATGGAACTTCTTGACTTGAACACGTCCTGTAATAATGTTGAGAATCACTAGTTATACAAAATTCAGGTAAAAGTTCACGTTTTACTTACAATTTAGTTTTAATCCAAATAACACGTGCTGATCTGGATCAAGTCCAGACCGAACTTCCCGACCAAAAAAATGTTGTGGGCGGGGTTTGGGCTGGCACCCAGGCTAGCCCTGTAGTAGAATAGTAAATTATTTTATATTTATTTTATAATAAATATAATAATTATAATAATTGTGTTATTACATTATTCTGTTTCTGTTATTCTGTTACTTTACTGTTATACTTGCTTTTCCTGTATAATGATGTGTTCCAACTGTATAGCTTCTTACATTTTTCAACAGAGACATTACAGGGATTATTGATAAGCTGGCAGAGGGAATTGATGAGAGCAGAGCTTCCTATTTTAATATAAGTAGAAGACATATGTGGGAAAGTGCAAGACTTACCATGTCCATGAAGTCATTCTGCCCATCGAAGAGGATTGATGTGAAATTTATGGATGACCTGGGTGCAAGTGAGGGAGCAATAGATTCTGGTGGGCCAAGAAGGGAGTTCCTCACTCTGCTTATGGAGAACCTTAAGCAGGGGGCATTATTTGTTGGTCCTGATGAAGCCAAATTCCTGAATTTCACCAGTAGATGTAAATAAGCACTTTATATACCTAAATGTATCCATGCACTGACACAATCAATTATATTTGAACAAGTCTTGATATTTGTTTAGAATAAATGATAATCAGTATTCAATAATCTGTCTAAATACTTGTTTTTCAGCCATGCAGAATGATGATTTCTTCTTTGCTGGGGTTGCCATTGCCCTCTCCATTGTGCATGGGGGACCAGGACCACAGTTTATTTCACCAAGCCTCTTCAAAGCACTGACAAGTAACCCTGAGGGCACTGTCATTGCTGTTGAAGAAGTTACAGATCCGATGCTGTGCATCAACTTGCAAAGAGTAAGGTTTTAGTACAAAATACAACAGTATTAATCCTTTAAATATTCTCTTAATATTCTGTTGTTACCTTGTCATAGTTGGCTTCCGGTGATTATGATGCCTTCACAAATATTGAGTCCATCATAGATATGGCTGGGACTTTTGCAGTCATCAAGGACCATCAAACAGCCAGGAAGGTTGCCTTAGACACTGCACACTGGTACTGTCTTGGTCGCAACCGGTCTGCCTTTGAAAGGTGTGCATTACTGGACACTTTTCAAATCGTGGATTATATTTTACAATGCATTTTATAATTTGTAATTATGTAAGTGTATATTAAATTACTTGCATAACTGCATATTTAAAATTAGGTGCCATCACTTGACTATGGCTTGTACTCAAGTTGGTAATTCTTCGATTATATCTCATCAGATTCAAAGAAGGTTTGAAAACCCTGGGGGTTCTGGAGGCAATGCAGGAAAATCCAACTTCCTTTTCAACGGTGATGTGCCATCAACCTCAACAGTTCACTTACTGCAGCTTCTCTTCATTGATGGAGCCTGAACTGAATCTGCCAGGTTCTTCCAAAAGGAACACAGAAAACCTTGTTGTATCTTTCTGGAGAAACCTGTTGCTTGAAATTGAAGGTAAAGTAATTTTTCTGTCCTAAGAAATGTCATTTAAAATGAATATTAGTCAGGTGCATATATGGCTTGACCCCAAAAAAAATCTAACAAAAAGTTGTATGAGTAAACCCATTCAAATTATTTTATTTAATGCCATGTCAGCATTTAAAGCTATTTTCATGGCAAAAATTCAATCACAAAAATACAAATATTTAAATACAATAAAAAAATCAAGTCATATTATAAAATATTTTTTAAAGCAACATGATAAAAAAAAAAATCCAAAACCTTTTCAGGCATAATCTAACTAAATATGTCCCAGTTACTTAGTTTGTTTCTTAGTGAAGCGCGTACCTCCCCCTTTTTGCACCAACTCTGTAAGAAATGAATTTAGAAATTCTGCATTTCTCAGCCACATGTAAGGGTGCGTTAAATCGTACTCGGTTACTAACGTAACCTCGGTTCTCTCTAGAAGAGGGAACGAGTACTGCGTAAGATATCTTACGCTAAGGGAAAATCCTTTTCCGCGAGATATTGAAGCCAAAAATTATCCTTAATTTTGTAATAATGCAAAACGCGTTGCAGCAGCAATGCAGACATAGGCGAGACAGCTCGCGCACCTATTGGCTGCTCTGCGGCAACTGCAGCAGCCTATCGAGCGAGGCCTGGCGTGACGTCAGACCCAATCAGGGCACTTCGCGCCCGCTGCGTCACGTCCCGCCGAAATGGGCGTGGTCTAGGCCTATAAATATCGCTCGCAGGCAGCTATTATCTGGTTTTTCATCATCGAAGCAACCAGAGCGTGTGCATGCACGGCAAGATACGCAGTACTCGTTCCCTCTTCTAGAGAGAACCGAGGTTACGTTAGTAACCGAGTACGTTCTCTTACGAGAGGTCTCTCGTACTGCGTAAGATATCTTACGCTAGGGGACCCAATGTAAAACGCCATGCATGCTGAGATCTGACACCAAAGACCCAAGGGCGAAAGCCCGGGGTACATATAGTGCACAATCACTCAGGGAACTCACAGGGAGTCCGGGAAGAGGGAGGGGTGCAGCCTCACCTTTCCACATATAGTAGCGTCGATGGGACGCGAATTTCATCATACAGACAGGGCGGGGTACGGCCTGAACTGATGGGGAAATGTGGGTCTTACACAGTTTGCCCAGCTTTATACTGTCGAACATTGAGCTGTGCTCAGCAGACGCAGCATTCTGAGCTGATCGCATCAGGTCAGATAATACTGGTAAATTTAGACCGACAGCAGCCTGGCCTGCAGGGCGGGAACCTCTAGGTTATAAAACCTTATAAATGTAGACGGGGAGGCCCAGCCTGCCGCCATACAAATATCTTGCAAGGCAATCCCACTTGACCAGGCCCACGAAGAGGCCATGCCTCTCGTGGAGTGCGCTCTGACACCCAATGGGCACTGCATGCCCTTGGAGGCGTATGCCAGCGCTATAGCATCAACTATCCATCTGGATAGGCTCTGTTTCGACGCGGCTAGTCCCTTAGAACGTCCGCTAAACGAAACAAAAAGCTGCTCCGTCTGTCTGAAAACAGACGAGCGAGACACATAAGCTCGTAATGCACTGACTGGGCAAAGGAGGCTCGCGTCTCTTTCCTCATCAGGGACCGGTAGGGCTGACAGGGAGATAACCTGTGCCCTAAACGGTGTGTTGAGGGATTTTGGAACATAACCGTGCTTAGGTTTGAGTATAACTTTTGAGTCATTGGGCCCAAACTCCATGCACGCCGCGCTCACAGAGAGCGCGTGCAGATCCCCTATGCGCTTCACTGAAGCGAGAGCCAGCAAAAACACCGTCTTGAAAGACAGGTGTTTCAAATCGATTGACTGTAAAGGCTCAAATGGCGCACCTTTCATGGCTTCCAGAACCGTAGAAAGGTCCCATACGGGGACTGAGGGAGGTCTGGGAGGATTCAGTCTCTTAGCCCCTCTAAGGAAGCGGATGACTAAATCGTTCCTTCCTATTGACTGACCAAGCGTTGTTTCTGAGAACGCTGCTATAGCCGCCACATAAACTTTGAGCGTGGAGGGGGCCCTGCCCCCATCCAACAGCTCTTGTAGGAAGGAAAGCACCTCCGTCACACCACAGTTTGTGGGTGACACACCACGGGCTGTGCACCAGCCCGAAAACACCGACCATTTCGAAGAATAGAGTCGTCTTGTGGACGGAGCTCTAGCCTGCGTGATCGTGTTTAATACTCCTTTAGGGAGTCCAACATGTACCCGTTGATGGCCCAGACATGAAGGGACCATAGTTCCGGGTGAGGATGCCAGATCGAGCCGCGGGCCTGTGAGAGGAGGTCTCTCCTCATTGGTACTGGCCACGGGGCAGTACTTGCTAACTGCATCACGACTGGGAACCAAGGTTGGTTTTTCCAGAACGGTGCTACCAGCAGTACTGAGCATCCTTCTTCCCTGATCCGTTCTATCACCTGAGGCAGGAGAGAGACGGGGGGAAAAGCATAGAGCGGGCGGCGGGGCCACACAGGGGCCAGCGCGCTCCTGCTCTTGGAGAAAAATTCTTGACAGTGAGCGTTTTCTTGAGACGCAAACAGGTCCACTTCCGCTCTGCCAAATTTCTTCCACAGCAGATGGACTGTCTGTGGGTGTAGAGACCACTCGCCTGCCGGAACATTGTTCCTGGACAGTCTGTCCGGTCCTATGTTCAAGATCCCTGGCACGTGCGCTGCTCTGAGCGAGCGCAGGTTGCACTGAGCCCATACCATGAGGCGTTCTGCCAGCCTGTACAGTTTCTCGGATCTGATGCCGCCCTGGCGATTTATGTAGGACACCACAGACATGTTGTCCGAACGGACCAAGACGTGGTGACCTTTTATTTGGGGACAAAAACGCGTCAGCGCGTTGTCTACTGCCAGCATTTCGAGGCAGTTTATGTGCAGGAGCTTCTCCCGTTCTGACCATTGGCCGAAGAACGGTCTGCCCTCGAGCAGCGCTCCCCATCCCGAGGTGGACGCGTCCGTGGACACCACTTTCACCCTCGAGGAAGTCCCCAGGTTTACACCTGATTGGTACCAGTCGTTCGCTTTCCAGGGTTTCAGAGCTGTGACGCACTTCTGATTGACCCTGAGGCGAAGCAAACCGGGTGCCCACGCTTCGCGTGGGACTCGCGCTTTCAGCCAAAACTGCAGCGGGCGCATGCGGAGCAGACCCAGCTGGAGCACTGACGATGCTGAGGCCATGAGACCTAGCATCTTCTGAAATCTCTTGAGCGGGACAGACGCGCCGCAGCGAAAAGAGTTCGCTGTGCGTCGAATGTCTACCGCGCGCTGTTGTGATAGTCGCGCTATCATGGATAGTGAGCCCAGTTTTGTGCCTAGGAAAGATATTTTCTGACTGGGTGACAGGGAGCTCTTCGCCCAATTGACACTCAGACCCAAATCCTCGAGGTGATCGAGTAAAATGGTCGTGTGTTCTATGAGCACTGCGCGAGATTGTGCTAGAATCAGCCAATCGTCCAAATAGTTCAGCACTCGCATGCCTCTCATTCTGAGGGGTGCGAGCGCCGCATCCATGCACTTCGTAAATGTACGGGGTGCCAGGGACAAACCGAACGGCAGGACTGTGTACTGATATGCCTGGCCCTCGAAGGCGAATCTCAAATATCGCCTGTGACGTGACGCTATCTGTATTTGAAAATACGCGTCTTTCAGATCTATTGACACAAACCAATCTCCTTGGCGAATCTGCACAAGGATTTGCCTGGTCGTGAGCATCCTGAACTGTCGCTTCACAAGCACTTTGTTCAGTTGCCTTAGATCTAGTATGGGTCTGAGACCCCCGTCTTTTTTCGGTACCAGGAAGTATCTGCTGTATAGCCCTCCTTCGCTCTGAACTTGAGAGAGAGGCTCTATGGCCCCTTTGCTCAATAGTTTCGTCACTTCGGCTCGAAGTAGATGTGCTACTTCTGTTTTTACCGTGGTCTCGACGCGCGCCACATAGCGGCGAGGGCGTCGGCGAAACTGCAGCGAATAGCCTCTTTCTATAATGTTCAGCACCCACTTCGAAACCCCGGGTAGCTTTGCCCATGCGTCTGCATGGATAGCTAGGGGTTGAATACGAAGCGCGCTCCGCTCGCTCAGCGATGGAGAAGCTTCGGCGTGCTGTAACACAAGCGTGGCGCTCGTGACATTTGAGGCATGGGGCGCGCTGATGACAGCGGGCAGATTGCCCGCGCTCGACTCCTCTGCGGTGGTTAACCGCGAAGGGGAGGGCTGGGCGGTTCCCGTGGGAACTGTCATGTCTATGTGTGGATGTGGGCGCGGGACAGCGGGCACATTTATCACACCGAAAGCATCGTTCGCTTGCGTGAAGCGAGTGCATGTTGGTTTCGTTTTTACAGAAACCGTGAGACATGCATAACGTGGTGTTAGTGGGCACTGGGTAGTGGGCACGTTCACCATGTTTGAAGCGCAACCGATCTGAGTCGGTTTTATGTGCGCGAGCCTTGTGTGACAGGCTGTGCTTGTGTGTAGGGATGGGCACTGGGCAGTGGGCATTCTTACTACACATGAAACACCATCGGCCGTGGCCGGGACACCAGAAAATACACTCTTTTGGGGATTTATCTGGGTAGCCGTGAAAACGGCATTTGTGTGCAGGCAAGCGGGTGACAGAACCGACTTGTTGGCTGCAGAAAACACTGGAACAGTCACATTTTCTGGAACTGGACGAGCGAATAGCTTTGGTGTGAGTCCGGCCGCAGCGGGACTGGAACACCGTCGTTTTCCTAGCTGTGCTAGGACGACTTCGGGGCCTCGGGCTTCACCGTGATCCTAGGTCGCGAGCCACGTCCTGCGGGGCGGCGACCGGATGAGCGGGAGCGCGGTCTCGCGCTTCTGGCCTGGCGGCGCTGTGAAGTGGAGGCAGTGGACGGTGGCTGTGGCTGTGAGCTCTGAGCAGACGGTTTCGCACGGCCTGCTGCAGAGCTGGAGCGCTTCGGGAGGAAGTGCTTCATAGCCTGGGACGCTTTCTGTACCTCTGCGAATCTCTCCGCGAAGTCCTTGACGGAGGATCCAAAGAGGCCTGTGGCGGAAAGCGGGGCGTCGAGGAACGCGGTGCGTTCAGACTCGGCCATTTCCGAGAGCGTCAGCCAAAGATGTCTCTCAGACACGGTGAGAGAAGCCATAGTCCGTCCAATGGCTTGTGCTGCGGACTTAGTAGCACGAAGAGTGAGGTCCGTGGCACTCCTTAAGTCCGGCACGCAGATCGCGTCAGGTCCTTCCTCATCCAGCTTACGGAGGAGATCGGCCTGGAAGATCTGGAGCGTTGCCATGGTGTGCAACGCCGACGCAGCTTGCCCGGCGGCGGAGAAAGCGCGGCGGAGCAGGCTTGACGTCGTGCGGCAAGCTTTAGAGGGCAGGGCCGGCTTAGCGCGCCGTCCAGCGGAGGGCGGGCATAAGTGGGCCGCTATCGCCTCTTCAACCGGCGGCAGCGAAAGGTATCCTTTGTTCTTGGCATCGTCAACGGCGGAGAATGCCAAAGAAACAGCAGGACGCACTCTAGCAGAATAGGGGGCGTTCCAGGACTTGGCGACTTCTTCGTGTAACTCAGGAAGAAAAGGCGCCGGTCTGGACGCAGGCGAAGCGCGCTCCCCAGGCAGGAAAAATCCATCCAGCCGGTTGTGAGCGGGCTGCTCAGGCGAAGACCACTCGAGGCCGAGGCTCGCCGCGGCCTGTGCGAGTACTCGCATGAGTTCCGTCTCAATGGAAGCTCTCTTGCCTGACGACGTGCGGGCAGGGGGTGCGGGGTCCTCAGAGCCCGCCCAATCCTCACTGCCTGACGCCAGGATAGAGCAGGAATCATCCTCTCCCAGCAGGGCTTCCTCATCCGCGATGTCAACGGAAGCGGCGGCAGACGGCGGCCGCTGTCCGTCAGGAAGCGATACAGACGAAGCCGGGGAAGCAAGCGGGCGAACCGGCGAGCTTTGGCGGCTGAGGGAGGGTTCCGGGGCCCGCTGGGCACGGCGCTTTTTACGGCGCGACGCCGTGGCGGGCGGGGGAGCAGTCTCGGTGAAGACGGCTAGGCGAGTCCTCAGAGTCGCCATTGCCATCAGCTCGCAGTGAGGGCATCCGCCGTCAGCGAGCGCGAGAGCTGCATGTTCCTCACCCAGGCAGGAAACGCAGATCACGTGGCGGTCCCCGTCGCTGAGTGTGGCTCTGCACGAGCCGCAGGAAGGCATCTTTAAAAAGACGCTAGCTCTTTTAGAATGTGTGTCGCGGCGGCGACACACACACACAAATACAGAGTAATAAAGAGAAGGATATAAGCGCCGGAAAGCGCAGCAGGAAGGCAGGAAGGCGGCGCGGCCAGCGACTTCAGTGACTCGTCCCGCTGAAGGTGCTCTCTCTCGACGGCGCGGCTTCTAATCCAGCTCCAGCGATGCGTGTGCTTCGCTTGAAGGATGAAAAATCTGATAATAGCTGCCTGCGAGCGATATTTATAGGCCTAGACCACGCCCATTTCGGCGGGACGTGACGCAGCGGGCGCGAAGTGCCCTGATTGGGTCTGACGTCACGCCAGGCCTCGCTCGATAGGCTGCTGCAGTTGCCGCAGAGCAGCCAATAGGCGCGCGAGCTGTCTCGCCTATGTCTGCATTGCTGCTGCAACGCGTTTTGCATTATTACAAAATTAAGGATAATTTTTGGCTTCAATATCTCGCGGAAAAGGATTTTCCCCTAGCGTAAGATATCTTACGCAGTACGAGAGACCTCTCGTAAGAGAACCTAAATGTTATGTCCACTTTAACCGATCCCCTGAGGCGGGTGAGAAACAGCACCGCGAATTGGGCTGAAGGCAAAATAAGCTGTTATTTGTGCTTTGTGTAATGTCAAGTTCAAAGTTTCATTAAACAAAATAATTCTACAGTAAAAAAAAAAAAAAAAAAAAAATATTAGTAGCTCTACTAACTAGATAATGTCCACTTAAAAGCACCCTCATAAATGTAGGCATTCTTACTAACCATACAGAAATGTCCAGGTCCGTCTAAGTTGCAATCTTCCTGAGTCTTTCCTTAAGGCTGCAGTGGTTATTTTTGAGATTTTGGAAGACTGAGATTATTCGTGTGTTTCTTGCCAGAGTATCCGAAACGAATGTAACGGATTCTTTTGAATGCCGGAGGCGGGAAGCAAGTAGCAGCTCATTTGCATTTAAAGGGGCACACACAAAAGGCTCTTTTTTTGCCAAGTCCTCACTGCAGCCTGTAGTGTAGAGCATTGACATAATTGATATCAAATACATAGTTAACGTTCTAACATTTGGATTTAGTTGCGTTTTAGTTGGCAAAAGAGGCAAATTTGCCAAGCTATACTAAATGATCTGAGGGTATTTTGAGCTGAAATTTCACAGACACATTCTGGGGACCATAGATTTAGATAACATCTTAGATTACATCTTGTGAAAAGGGGCATAATATGTGACATTTAAAGCATGTTTTTTATTAAAGGTCAGTAGGTACAGTTTTTGAATATATTTCTTTAATTCTTTTAATGTAAAAATGTTTTCCCCTGATTATTCTACAGATGACCCCAGTGAGCTGCAGTACAGTGACATCTTCTTTTTCACTACTGGCTTAAAAACCCTGCCACCTCTGGGATTGAGACCTCGCCCCAGTGTTCACTTCCTGCACACTGTTGAAGATAATAACATGCTGTCACTTTTGCCAAAAGCAAATACATGTGCCAACAATAATAATATAATATTAATTAATATATAATAATAATAAGAAGAGCCAAATCCAACTATGCTACTAAACTAGAAGAACAAATCACCTCTAATGATACACGTTTTATCTGGAAAAAACTTCAAAACATGACAAATTACAAAAAGAAACCCACCCCCATACCTGACGGCGATAATCAGCTTTCTGATACACTCAACTTCTTTTATGGGAGGTTTGAGCAGGTACCGGCTACACCACCATCTCCCCCAGACCCCCTCCCCTCCCCCTTTTACCATTTATGAGGAGGAGGTGAGGAGCACCTTCAGGGGACTTAAGAGGAATAAAGCCCCCGGCCCAGACAACATCAGCCCCACCATTCTCCACCACTGCGCTGCAGAACTGGCTGGGGTCTTCGCCGACATTTTCAATACCTCCCTCTGTCAAAACTTAGTACCCAAGTGCTTCAAAGAATCCATTATCATCCCGGTTCCCAAGACCAAGACCATCTCCTGCCTCAATGATTACAGACCTATTGCCTTGACATCAGCAGTCATGAAATCATTCGAGCGCATCATACTCAATCACCTAAAAACCGTCACTACCCCCCTCATGGACCCATTCCAATTTGCATACAGAGCCAACAGGTCAGTTGAGGACACCATCAACTTAGCAATTCATCACATACTGAACCACCTTGAGTCCGCAAATACATATGCCCGCATCCTGTTTATGGATTTCAGTTCTGCATTCAATACAATAAACCCGGCCAAACTGTTTAATATATTACTGGACATGAATATCGACCCATGCATCTGTCACTGGATTCACAGTTTTCTCTGGAACAGGCAACAGAAGGTAAAGATTAACAATTATACTTCCTCACCTCTGTTCCTCAGTACAGGCGCACCCCAAGGTTGTGTTCTTTCACCCTGGCTATTCTCTCTTTACACAAACCAGCTCACATCACACCATAGTTCTGTCAGCCTATACAAATATGCGGACGATACAACCATCATTGGATTCATTACCAACAACCAAGAAACCGAATACCGTGCACAGATCAACCAAGCAGTGACCTGGTGTACAGACCATGATCTCCTACTCAACACATCAAAAACAAAAGAACTTATCGTCGACTTAAGACGTCAGCCATCCCCCAAAATTCCTGTGCTCATTGAAGGTGAATCCATCTCCATCACTGAAACATTCAAATTCCTTGGGACTCATATCAGCAACAACCTCAAATGGAAAATCAACATAGATCATATCTACAAAAAAGCCCAGCAAAGACTTTTTCATCTCCGACAGCTTAAGAAGTTCAGAGTAAGGTTTCATCTCCTGCTCCGCTTCTACACGGCCATCGTTGAAAGCATCCTCACCACATCCATCACAGTCTGGTTTGGTAGTCTTGACACACTTTCCCGGAAGAAATTACAGCGCATCATCAACAGAGCATCTAAAATCATTGGTTCACCCCTACCATCCCTTGAATCACTCTACCACAAACGGACACTACGCAGAGCCCACAAGATCATTTCTGATATCACCCACCCTGCACACTACGCCTTCCAGTTACTGCCCTCTGGGAGGCGTTACAGGACAATCGCCTCCAGAACAACTCGCTTCAAAAACAGTTTCATCCCAATAGCAGTAAATATTCTGAACTCTGAACGCTGAGGACTGTGGATTAAGCATGACCCCTTATGTATTATTATGTATCAATGTGTTTGTTTGTATGTATATGTATGTTATATTATATGTTTATTGTTTGTTTAATGTAATGCTGGAACCTGTACTAAAGAGTTGTACTGAAAACAAATTCCACCAGCTTGGCTGTGTGGTCATTAAAAATCAAATCAAATCAAATCAACAGCCTGTATCTTCCGACTGTGCATGAAAATTACTATGACTTCAAAAAAAACATGATCTATGCAATTCAAAATTGCCAAGGCTTTGGATTTTCATAGTTTTTAATTTGAATTTACTTTTGTGTATGGTGGACATCACCCTAGATGTCACGTTAGTTTGGGGTTTGTTCTTCTTATTATTTTTTGGTCTTATTAGCGGTTCGCATTCTGCATTTACGCCATTTACTGTAGTAATAGATCAGAGACATTTTATCCAGAGAGGGATACTGACTACTACTTCTAAGTTCTACTACTACTACTACTACTAATAATAATAATAATAATAATAATAGCCTATCTATATTCTATTAGTTCTATTAAGTAAATCAGTATTATTCTTTCTACTGAGATTAAAAGCTTCTGTAATGTTAATTGTTGATCACCTGTCTTCTGAAATTCTTCAACTGTCTTACTTCTTTCCTCTCAATATGTATTACTCTTAATAAGTTTGGGGTTTGTTTTATGTTTCATGCCTTTTATTTTTTAATTTTGTCATCACGTTTCCTGTTTTTCATGTTTCTACTGCTCTTCATGTGATAGAGTCATGTGCTTCCTCTGTTTAAGTGTCTTTTTCTCATTGGTTCATTATCAAATTGTTCACGTGTGTTCCTTGCCAGAGCCAACGGTTGTGTGATTAGGCTTGTGTGTGTAGCCCTCACGTTATCGTTGTCTCCTCTCGTCGAGTATTGTCCATATAACTGATGGTAAGTTTAATCAAGTTATAATATGTCAAGTTTGTGTTATGATTGTTTGCTAAATAAACTGCGTTTGGCTTCTACATTGCCTTATTGAACTTGTTCAAGGGATGTCGCGGTGAAGGCATTTCCCTTTATTATTGTGTGTTCAAAATACCTGTATAAATAAACAACATATTTGCGCTTTAAACAACTACATTGTCGACTGAAAAACTATAAAAAATACATTTCATGACACAATAACAGTAGTATTTTTAAATTTCGCGATCTTTCTCCTCTGCTATTGACGCAATTTGAGATTTTAAATATTAGCTAGAATAGGCTATATACAATTTACATATACAATTTAATTTAATCTTACCTTGCACAGCGGGATTTTAATGAAGATAAAAGCAACATAAAAGGTAATATAAAACTTTTATATTACCTGTAGTGGTATTTCTTTAAAAGGGTGTAAAAGTATACACGAACTTGATTTACACACAAATGTCCAACCACCCATAATGATGTCACTTCCTGGAGAATCATGTCATACATTTTTTTATAAATAAATAATTTATAAACTCAAAACAATGAAACAGTTCAGTTTACTTAAAAATACATAACTTCTGTGAACTTGAAAGAAAAAGTGCTAAATACTCATAAGTTACAAGTACTATTCCATATATTTAAGACATTCTGTAATTGCAAACTGAAATAAAATCAATTACAAAAAGATAGTGATCAATACCGTGGTTGCCATCATCGGTAAGTGGGTTACATGCAGCATGTAAACGGGTAACATTGTCAGGATTTAATGTTAAGTTACTTTCTGGAACTATAATTTGTTCATTATCTTCCCGAACTACAGGGCCATCATAGTCAATGCCAAAGTCACCAGGTTCTTCTTGTGTGAGAAGCTCCAGATTTGGCTGCAAGAACATACCCGTGTACCACATAGCCAGGGGTGTCATGGATTGGGCTGAACTCAAAGTATGGTGGTTCCACTGCTGGCAAAATTCTCTCGATGACCGCTGTATTCTACCAAGGTACACAAAATGCAAAGCCCATAAGTGGACTTCACTTGTGGAGTCCAAGATTTCAGAGTGTTCCATATACTGGAAAAGTTGCTTATAGAAGTCTGACACCACCCTATTTACATCACCCCAAAGGCGTTCGATTCTCTGATTATGAACACTTCTGCCCACTATAAAACTCCCTCTTTCACTACCGCGATTACTGATCATGTACCTGGCAACTTCAATGTTCTCACCACCTCTGTCTCCCCTGACTCTGTAAGGCAAACCAAATCTTGCAACACCCTGCTGAAAAAAGGTAACTACTGTAGATGCTCTGTTGTTTGTACAGCACTCAAGGTAAATAACAGTCCGGCTATAACCATCAATGCACCCATGGAACACAAATCTCCATGAAATTAATTTGTGGTTCGAATCAATGTGCCTAGAAAAAAAGAATTTCTTTTAGAAATTGACACCGATTTTTGTCTGCATAATATGAGTGTTACATACCAATGTCACTGAAATACATACCAAAGATGATTTGGTCCTCTAAAATTATATACTCTCCTCCTAATTGCATGCCGTGTACGGATCATGGTTCCAACAGGGTCAACTGCTGCCAGTCGCTCCCGGACACGCCGCCTTTGAATAAAGAGTCCTCTACTTCTGAGACTTCCTACAATGCAATTAAAAAATGTTAGCACACGACATTAAAATGACACATGATGAGATATCATTAACATGTATATGCTGTCTACTTGCCTAGGACAAGTGTGACTCCGGCATTATGTGTTTGGCTGATGATTGAACGGATCAGTGCATCGAGGTCAACGTCTGAAATGGTGCTGAAATTAGTTTCAATGCCAAACTGAAGACGTCGTCTTCGTACTGTTCGACAGCTCACTCCCACACAGGTAGAAATAGCTGTCCATGACATTCCTGTCTCTCTCAGCTGGGTCAACTGTTCTCTGGTCAGATCATACCTTTGTAAGGATATACATGAAAATGCAGACTGTTATTATTAAATTGTATTTAATGCACCCAGGAATTTCTGACAAATGCTAATCATTGCTGCAATTGTGAATTTAGTTGAAGGAATTGATTTATAAGGAAACTAGTTGGGAGGTGAATTTGGCCATTTTTGTTTGAAACTGCTTTTCTCTTGGTTGTGTGTAGTCAGGGAGATAGGTACGTTAATTTATTTATTTTCTTTTTGTTTTATGTATAGGTAAGTTATGGTTAAAGCTAAGTTAGACACCTTTTTTTGTGTTGGTCTTTGCACCATCCTAAAGCTTATGTTTCCCTTTGTCTTATGATTCAATAAACACCAATTTAGGCTTATTATTTCTGGATGTGTGCTACTGTGGCTGGAGACAAGAAATTCCTGTGCTCTCTCTCCAAAATGTGTTACTGCTTTGCCTATTGCCCCAAGACAAAACAAACTCATATAACTAAACATTAAACTTTAATTAAACTTTTTACGGCTTCACTAGGCCCTACATTTCTGCCTAACCCCCCTAAAAATGTGTGATTAAGTGTAGGCTACACGCATTCGTGTTCGCTTCAGGTTTGTTATAATTAGATTCAGCGTGATCTTCATCAACATAATCACCTTGGTCGCCCACCAGTCCTAGAGATCGATAGGCCTATTTGAATTGCTGGTGTGAGCTGGGGATGGAGGATTATTTCCAGTTGCATTAACATTACGCAGAGATTGTCATGTAACTCGGCTAGCATGGTCAAAATCTGATTATCCTATAGGAAAAGAGAATATATTAAACTTTTTTTATATTGCATAAATTACATTACATTACATAAATTTTTAATACATTGGATTAATCATGCTTATTTACAACTTTTAATTACCTGAGAGGGTCTCATATGGTCCAACATCCTGGATAAAATACGAGAATGCTCCTCCAATAACCTCTGACAGTGTTCCATGCTGTTGAAGTTTCTTGAGAGCATACTTTCATCGTACAATATCACACACGCGTTTATTTCAGTAAAATATTGTTGTACATCGTTGCACTGACAACTACTGCAGTGCAACATAATGTAAGCTAATAAAAAAAGTTTCTTAAACATATTGAAAAATGTATGATATTCGCGTTGTGTTAAGTAAATCACGGTGGTTCAATATGTTCAATCTCGTGCTGTTCCGTGCGCTCTTAGACACACTCGGTCTCTCTCGCGCACCGTTGACACACTCGGTCTCTCTCGCACACAGCACACTGTATCAAGTTCAAATTCCTTTATTAGCTGACATTTTGAGTAGAGTATTATTGCCAAATAGGACTAGTAGGCTACTGCTAGTAGTAACATAGTAGCCTATTGCCATTTTAACTATATTTAAATACAGAATTACACCATCAAAGGTTGAAGTCAGCTGAAATGAGCTATGTTTAGGTAAATTACTTTAAATAATATCAAATAAGCCCTGCATGACATAATGATATTATTATAAATTAGCATTGGTCTCTTAAACATATGTATTTAAGCACGAAAAAGTAAATTATGAGTTAGAATATCAACAGGTGATACAGTACGTGAGCAAAGGCACTAAGTTTCAGGTAAAATGGGCCAATATAAAAAAATAGAACAACACAGGTAATTTCGGCTGAAATCATTTTATTTTTAACAGTAAATTGACACTGCTATCTTAAGTCTGATAAAGCAAATGTATTTCATTACGCTAAATAGAAAGTTTAACGAATATTTTATTAAAAAATACAATTCAAACTTAACTGATCATAATCATAGTGTTTATGTACACTGGTGTATTTTGTGTGCATGTGTGTATGCTTGTCAAATAATGTCAAACATTTTGTTAAAGATGATAACATCTCAGAAAAAGAAAGAAAAAAACACTTTATTTCCTGTAGCTACATATCAGACCAATTAGATGTTTTGCTGCATTCTTATCAAAGGGAGTCTTTGCAGATATACCATCTAGATGCCATTATCCTCTCCACAGCTCTCGTGGTACTGATCTCGATCTCGGTGAATAACATCCAGTCATTGTTATTTGACGCTTAAGAAACGTAAAACCTGGTTGTGGTACAGTGTTCATTAACTATATAGGTTATGAAATCTTACTATTACTGCCTGAATTCAATCTTATTAAATCGTATATGAAAGTTTTTGCTCGAATAATTTATATTTATTAAATAGTTCAAAGCAAGACGTGTGTAGTAGGCAGCCTACTGATTATTGCTGTCCATTAATCTAACGTCCATGCCTCTTATATAATAATTATATATTACTTTGTACCAATTAGCCTACTAAACTAATGCTCGGACACACTCGGTCTCTCTCGCGCGCAGACACTACTCGGTCTCTCTCGCGCGCAGACACTACTCGGTCTCTCTCGCGCACTTTCGCTCGCGCGCGCAGACACACTCGGTCTCTCTCGCGCACTTTCGCTCGCGCGCGCAGACACACTCGGTCTCTCTCGCGCACTTTCGGTCTCTCTCGAGCATTGTCGCTCGCTCGCGCAGTTTGCTTCTCTTTTGTCCAGTCCGGCGCCTCATAGGTGTCTACGTGCCAGTGCTCCTAAACGTAGGACCGGACAGACTGTCCAGGAACAATGTTCCGACAGGCGAGTGGTCTCTACACCCACAGACAGTCCAGCTGCTGTGGAAGAAATTCGGCAGAGCGGAAGTAGACCTGTTTGCGTCTCAAGAAAACGCTCACTGTCTGGAATTTTTCTCCAAGAGCAGGGACGCGCCGGCTCATGTATGGCCCCGCCGCCCGCTCTATGCCTTTCCTCCCGTCTCTCTCCTGCCTCAGGTGATAGAACGGATCAGGGAAGAAGGATGCTCAGTGCTACTCGTAGCGCCGTTCTGGAAAAAAACAACCCTGGTTCCCAGTTCTGATGCAGCTAGCGAGCACTGCCCCATGGCCAGTGCCAGTGAGGAGGGACCTCCTCTCTCAGGCCAAGGGCTCGATTTGGCATCTTCGCCCAGAGCTGTGGTCCCTTCATGTTTAGGCCATCAACGGGTACCCGCTGACCTCCCAGAGGGAGTGTTAAACACGATCACGCAGGCTAGAGCCCCGTCTACGCGACGGCTCTACTCCTCGAAATGGTCAGTGTTCTCCAGCTGGTGCACAGCTCGTGGCGTGTCACCCCCAGACTGTGGGGTGACGGAGGTTCTCTCCTTCCTACAGGAGCTGTTGGATAAGGGAAGGACCCCTTCCACGCTCAAAGTTTATGTGGCGGCCATAGCAGCGTTCTCAAAAACAACGCTTGGTCAGTCAATAGGAAGGAACGATTTAGTCATCCGCTTCCTTAGAGGAGCTAAGAAACTGAATCCTCCCAGACCTCCCTCAGTCCCTGTATGGGACCTTTCTACGGTGCTGGAAGCCATGAAAGGTGACCCATTCGAGCCTTTACAGACGATTGATCTTAAACACCTGTCTTTCAAGACAGTGTTTCTTCTGGCTCTCGCTTCAGTAAAGCGCATAGGGGACTTACACACGCTCTCAGTAAGCGCGACGTGCATGGAGTTTGGGCCAAGCGACTCAAGAGTTATACTCAAACCTAAGCACGGTTATGTTCCAAAATCCCTTAACACACCGTTTAGGGCGCAGGTCATTTCCCTGTCAGCCCTACAGGTCTCTGACGAGGAAGGAGACGCGAGCTTCCTTTGCCCAGTCAGGGCATTACGAGCTTATGTGTCTCGCTCATCTGTCTTCAGACAGACGGAGCAGCTCTTTGTTTCGTTCAGCGGACGTTCCAAGGGACTAGCCGCGTCGAAACAGAGCCTATCCAGATGGATAGTTGACGCCATTGCGCTGGCGTACACTTCCAAGGGCATGCAGTGCCCGTTGGGTGTCAGAGCGCACTCCACGAGAAGCCTGGTCAAGTGGGATTGCCTTGCAAGATATATGTATGGCGGCAGGCTGGGCCTCCCCGTCTACATTTATAAGGTTTTATAACCTAGAGGTCCCCGCTTTGCAAGCTAAGTTGCTCGCGGTCTAATTTTTCAGTAATTTCTGCCCGATGCTATCGGCTCAGGATGCTGAAACTGCTGGAGCATCGATCACCGATCGTCTATATACTTCTGTGGGCAGTGTGTAAGTCCCCCAATGTTTATCTATATATGCTCTTATGGAGCTCTATATTACAGGAATGATGCTATTCTAGCCCCTCTTCCCAGATTCTCTGTGAGTCCCTTGTGATTATGCACTGTATGAGCCCCGGGCACCCGCCCTTGGGACTTTAGTGTTGTATCTCAAGCACGCACGGCGTTTTACACTGTGTTCCCCTAGCGCGGGGGTCGGCAACCCGCGGCTCTAGAGCCACATGCGGCTCTTAAGCGCCGCCCTAGTGGCTCCCTGGAGCTTTTTCAAAAATATGAAAATGGAAAAAATATTTTTTGTTTTAATATAATTTCTGTAGGAGGAAAAACATGACAAACATTCTTAACCCTTTCGCACGTACGGTCGCATCGGTGTGATCAGAACAGTCAGTGCATCACGTGATCAACTGCTAAATTCAAATGTGCTTTCGCGCGTTGGCTGGCGCTGAGCCAGAGACAGGCACGCTCAGAGCTGTCATATATCACAACTTTTCAGTGTTTTCAACCACATAATGTTTATTTTAGGTTTCAGACATATAAGTACTAAAAAAACAATACATTTAGAGTTTGTAAAATACACACTGATGTTAAAGGAAGAGGCAATAATCCTTTTCATTATAATTAGTCACGTTTTATTCATATCAGATAATATACATTGTGTAAGTAACTTTAAAGTTTACTCTATTCTTCTCCCAGGTCACCAGCCACTTACTTTTATGTATTTCGGGAGAAGTGGATGCATTCACGTGTTGTAAATCCAACAGATCCGATTCTCTGAACTGCGTCTGCGGCACAAACTAAGATGGCTGCGCATACAGCTCAACTAACGCGATCGTTATAAAGGTGTTTAAACAACAAAACACTTCCACTTGCATATATTTGACAATCGGAATATCAGATATTTCATGCCATATCTAACAAATTTGTGAATATTTTGAATAAAAAAGGAAAAATAACATAAAAGCAGATCATCATTCATTCAGCTCTGTTGTTGCTGCGGTGTGTCACGCGACACGCAATGACGCGTCACCTTGGAAACCATAAAGTGACACATTCTAAATAACGGTCGCCTTGAAAAACTCACGCTGGGGGGTCAGTCAGAATATTTTAAACTTACGTGTGAAAGGGTTGAAGTTTTTCAACGTTGTAAAAATAATACACAAATAAATAAAACGTAATACATAAAAATTATAATGGAAGTTAAACTTAAAGCACCATCGTAGAGTAGTCACGTGGTGCGTCATTCTCTCCAGGATGCGCTGCAGGGAAAATAAACATTTAATCATGAATGCTCATTATGTATTTGTTGCCTAGGCTACTTATCATTTTGATACTAGGGGGCTAATAAAGCTAATATAGACACTTAGGCTACAGCATGTGTTGCCTTCATTATAAGGCTTATATAAGGCTTTAATTTTTTGCGGCTCCAGACAGTTTTTTTTTTTTTTTTTTGGGTCCAATATGGCTCTTTAAACATTTTGGGTTGCCGACCCCTGCCCTAGCGTAAGCTATTACGCAGTACGAGAGAACCTCTCGTAAGAGAACGTACTCGGTTACTAATGTAACCTCGGTTCTCTCTAGAGAGTAGGGTTGGGAACCGGTTCCGACGTAAACGGTTGTAACGAGACAGAATAAGAACGAAACTTTCGGTGCCTGATTTCGGTGCCTGACTTTTTTTGTACTGCTCCTATAAAACATCTCGCGGCACGAGTGTTCCAATAATAAAACATCTACAGTTAACCAGCAGAGCATTCATTTAGTTTGTTTGTTAAATAAGAGACGATCAGCGCTGAAATGTGTTTTTTAAAGCAAAGTGATCAAAGTGCTCGTTGCAGCGGCGATCAGTGGCGCGGATACAGTGTTTTCTTTTGTGGCTCGCGCACACCGCACCGTCTTTACTCGGACGCGCTTCAATACGTTGCGGGGACTCTCTATTCGTTCCGGTGAAATCAAAATATAATGCACACAAACCTGTCCCTGCTTGATATACAACCACTGATGAGCATAATCGGTTTAAAAAAAAAAAATACGAATGCGGATTAGAACCCAAAACCTCTGACACACTTGATGAAAGTTCAAATTCAGCTGCCAGTGTCCTGGTGGACATGGTAAGTCTAGTATTTTAACTGCAAATCTTGCATATCAAGTATGAAGTATATCAAGTATATTTATTTGAGGCTATTATGTGTGTGTTAAATATTTCTGCTCAGTGTCAGATATTTCTCTGTTTTAAAGTAAAAGTCATAATATGAGAAGACAAAATTTTGATCTTAAATTAGCCTAAGTGTTTTAGGCTACATCAGTAGCCTATTAAATGGCACAATTTTTCAGAAATCAGAAAATCTTTAAAGATTTAAGTTAATATTGTGTCCAGTTTGGACACGGACACACATATTATTTATTTGATAAAGTGTGTGCAGTTTCGTTTTCTTAAGTACCGGTTCAAGAACCGGAACCATTTAAAAAATACAGAGTAGGTACTGGTATCGGATAAAACCCAACCGATACCCAACCCTACTAGAGAGGGAACGAGTACTGCGTAACTTGCCGTGCATGCATCACGCTCTGGTTCGCTTCGGCGATGAAAAATCAGCTAAACCAGCCTTTCGAGCTATTATTTCGATTATTATATTGTAGTGGCTTTACAAGAACAAGAAGTTTTACAACAACAATCACCACTCACATTTTCTCCACATTTTAGTCCAGTTTAGTAAGGAATATAAGATTGTGTTTCATGTTTACTCACATCATAATAAATGAATAAAGTCTGTGAAAGGTTTGATATTGTGTAGGTTGTGATCCTCCATCAGCAGCTGCAGTTTCTCTCAGCTGTATCAGTGCAGTCACTGTGACGTCTGACTGACAGAGGTTTTTGTACGACTCTTTATCACTGTGTGAACACATCACAGCTACTAGGACAGTGTAAACTCTGACAGTAATAATCTCCTGTATCTTCAGTCTGGACTCCACTGATGGTCAGAGTAAAATCATTGCCAGATCCACTGCCACTGAATCTAGATGGAGTTCCAGTATAACGGTTTGTTGCTGCATATATGAGGAGTTTAGGAGCTTCTCCAGGTTTCTGTGAGTACCAGTGTAAGTAATTATTATTATACACATTACTGCTGGTTTTACAGTTTATTCTGACTTCTTCTCCTGGTTGAACTGCTGGTATTGATGGACTCTGAGTTACAGTGATCTGTCCTCTACACTCTGAAAGAAAACAGGAAAAAAATTTTTTAATAATGTATATTTGACATTTTAAGAGAGTTAATAATTATTTTAAAAACTGTATTACACAAACCTTGAATAAACAGTGCAATGGTCCAGATGAAGATGTTGATTGTGTTCATTGCTGTAGTTTAGTCTTGTGTGATGATGAAGATTGTGTTCTGCTCTCAGTCATGAAGTGTTAAACTCACAGCACTATAAACACTCTCAGAGCACTGAAGCATGTGCTGACAATGCAAAGTGACTCTCTCTATTTAAATAATTATCCTGAAGACTGTAGATCAGTCACAAACACATTATCAAACAACTTCCTCATGTTGAGAAATGTTAAGCTATTATACACACATTTCTGAAGAGTCTATTGGCAGAATCATACATATTATTAATTCAGTCATTATTAATATTTACATTGCACTTATTTAACAACTGACGAGGAAACTATTGATTTGAAGACTATAATATATATATACCCTTTCCTGAAAACATTTTGATGGCACATGATAACAATTATTCCACGTCATTTCTTGGCTCATTTGGGAACATTTTATTGATTTATTGATCATTTTAGTAAAAAAAACTCAAATCTTTTTCAAAAATGTGAAGAAATCATTAAGTAAAAAGGGAAAAACACTTGAAACACATTGATATATTTGATTTGAACTGACTGAACCAGCATTTGGCAGGTAGTGGTGAAGGATTTGTTTTTCTTCAACAAATGAGATTGTTTGTCTTAAATACTTTATCTTTTATCTCAAAGGGGGCTGCAGAGACCACTGTTCATGAGGACCTGAACATGAAGAATATGAGCATCTATGTCTGCCGTGAGCCAGATGCAGTAGGAATCATCATTGAGGGAATACCAGTCCTTCCCAATCTTGGAAATCTGGCCAAAGCATGCTGTTACTGCTTGGGTTTGACATATGCACTTAATCTTGAGTATCCATCCAAGCTTTCCAAAACATTTGAGGTGTTTCAAAGACTTTTCGTGGGACTTGACACACTGCGCCCAAAACCAAGCCCAAGTTCATGACTCTGAAACACAAGCTCCTTGTCTAGGCACTCAGACATGACTGTCACTCTGCACTTGTGAACAGCTCATTTTGAATATGGCTTGTGAATTGTTACAAAAGTGCCTGTTGACTTCATTTTAAAATGTTGTAAGATTATGTATGTACACAGTGAGAAACTGTACTGTGAAGGTGTTCCAATAACCTGCACTTTATTAGCTGAGGGCATGCTTTCTTTAATGCATGAATACAGTTGTTATTGATTGTTTATACTGTCCAGCTCATTGCTACTGTTTGGATATGGCAATGATTTAATAAATGTTGGAAATTGACATAATAGCAAACTAATTATTTGAAGCCGTTTACACCTCTTTAACACCGCAAGCGTCAGTGGCGCGTCAGCGTAACTACATCGTCACTGCAGCTGCAGACTCGTGCGAATATTCTACCTGGAAGCGTATAAGTACAGCGTCACAGCAGCGGCTGCAAAGCGTGTTCGGCAGACAATATAACCATTTCAAACAATGGGTAAGTTCTTTCAACATTTTTATTTTTATACATTATAACTTGCAAAATATTTGTAATACCTGGAATAGTTTGTTTTATCTAAAATCGTTGTTCATAGTCTACTTTACCGCCGTACGTATTTAAACATTTTGTTTTAATTCCTTTTAGAACATGTTGTAGACAGAAGGAGAGTCATCGCACTTTACCTTTTGTTCAGAAAGTTGCGTCGAAGAATGTGGGTTCATCCTAACAAACTGTGCAGGGTGCTTTTCACAATCTTGTCGTGGAACTGCGCCTGGATAACGACCGTCATCCGACATATTTTCGTATGAGTGCTGAGCAAATGAACGGGCTTCTTTCTGTTGTTGGACCCGAGCTCACAAGGCAGTCAACGAATTATCGAGCAGCCATCGAACCCAAACAGCGTCTTGCAATTACATTGAGGTAATAACAGACACACTGTGTGATTTGTCTGCCATCAAATTATATGTTTGTAGTTTAAGTACATTTCTCCATATTGTAATTTAATAATAAAATATAATACAATTTAAAACCTGTATTGTTTATGTAAATTAATAAAACAATGACGTAGTCGATTTAGTTTCCAAAATGTGTTTAATTAAATTATAATTAAAAGGCAACCGAATAAACTCTAAACGGAACAGTATAAATATCACAACAGAAGTATGAAAACTTTTATATAACTGTCGAAAACTGTCTATAAAATAATGACTAAAACATAAAATTTATTAAATTAAAGTCATAAATATTTACAACCTAGTTCAACTGCAAAACTGCTATTAAACAGAATTAAATGTTGGAAAGCAAAATTAATTTATTAAAAATGGTGATATACTGGCGAAGATGGGTCTTCCATAGATGTACCTTGTTGTTCGACAGACCTTGTTGAAAAAGGTGTTGATTGGGCTAGGTGATGTGTCTGGATTTGCTGAGTGTGGTTTTGATGGTAAGTAGGGGTTGGCTGGTATTGATGAAATCCTGAACTGTTTGGTTGCTGACTGCTTGTGAATGGTTGGGTTGAAGTGTGGCTTTGTTGCATGGTTTGTTCTTCTGCTTCTAGATCTGAGAGGTAAGTCAGTATAGTATATTAATCTGTGCTTTTGTCTGGTTCTGGGGAAGTAGTCTTGAAAGTCTAGGTACTAAACTAAGAGCAAAGTAGTACATTTCATCTCCAGGTTTGGGAATATATGGTGACGGTGTTGTGGTTGGTTGTGTTAAAATGTCCAATAGCTGTTGCTCTGTTGCAGTTGGATCATTTGACCTCCTCCTCTTCTGTCTTGTTGGCTGAGCCTCACTAATTAGAGCTTGCACTCTGGAATGGGGTGTTGGAGTATTTAACCTCTGACTGGCCAGTGGTGGTGTGGAGATGTCCGATTGCGAAATAGTAGAAAGTGTTGGGGTTGCAGATCTCCGTTGAGGTGGCACTGGAGAACTTGGCCTTGATAGTTCTGTTAAATCTGGCTCCACATCATGTTCTGCAACAGTCATGTCCACAGGTCCATCTTCCAACTGCAGAGTGTGTCTGGAGCTACAACAAATAACAATAAAAACATTTATTTACATAGTTTAGAAACTAGGGATGGTAAGATTAACCGATTCGCATCGGTGCATCGGCATAAAAGCTAACGATGCGATGCATCGATTTAAATAAGTGTGCATCGGATAAGTTGGCATTTGTATCGCGATGCATTGTTTCTAACATATTTGCATCGGTAAAAAACGATTTATTCATTCATATTTATTATACTTCTACTATTTAGAAAGTGATCAATCATTTGTGACCAATATTTTATTATGTAACTGCTGCGTCCACAACGAACGCGAATAGAGCGTCTGGAGCTAGTGGTTTCCATGGTAAAAAGACGCGTTGACGCGCGTCTGGTGGTCTTGCGGCGCGATAGACATGTTAAGCACGGCGCGATGGACGCGATTTCCCCTCATTCGTGTCTCATCATCACAATCACTGAACTGTTGCTCAAGCGCTCTCATCACCACTGCTGCAGCTGCTACGTGAATATGATGCATCACAACACTACGGAGTGCGAGGTGTGTCATGAGAGTCACCTACAACCTAAAAGGAGTATATATATATATATATATATATATATATATATATATATATATATATATATATATATATATATATTCTCCTTTTAGGTTGTAGGTGACTCTCATGACACACCTCGTTGACACACCAAATATATATATATTTGCATTTGAATACATTTATGAACGTTTATTTTTTATTATTGTTTGTTAAAACAGCATCTTCTTTCAGCTGAATTTTTTTTTTTTTTTGTGAAAACCAAATCTTTTGTTTGTGAAAGAGCCATTAAAAGTCAGGCACTTAAGCTACTTTATGATTTGCTGTATGTCTGATATTTATTTTAAAATAAACATATAATAAAAACTATAATTGCATAGCATCATATTACATTGAATCGCATCGCACTGCATCGTAATAGTAGTGAATCGTATCGCATCGCATCGGTAGCTGCTTATATGCATCTTTAATGTATCGTATCGTTGGCTATGCATCGAGATGCGTATCGTATCGGCCTAGTTATGGAGATGCCCATCCCTATTAGAAACACTTTGAAAGACTATTTACAACACTTTGTAAAATTTAGTTTAACAATGCCTTTTTCATTTTGATTATTTGATATATCCCATTAACCTTCTGGACTGCATATGGGGAAGCAGAAAGGACATCACTTGGGCTGCGTTCACACTGCAGAGCTTAATGCTCAATTTCGATTTTTTTTAAAAATTCGATTTTTTTGCAAGGTCGTTCACATTTCCAATTAAATGCGACCTTTTGTGATCTCCTGTGTGAACGTGAAATGACCCAGAAGTGACCCGCATGCGCAGAAGAGTACTCAACGGTCAACGACGTCACTTGTTGTTTGCGGAAGTAGCTAAACTTCAACTAACTGTGATTCACTCACACACACTCACACAACACACGAGCGCGCGCAGCGACCATTACACAAGAGCCAGACAGCAGCCGCTGACCTATCTAATATCAGCACAAATAAGTTAACATAACATTAGTCTACTCTTATTCACATTGGATATATCATGATGGTGGCCATGGGCTTTTATTTATTTATTTTTAAATTCAGTTATCACTCTTTATAATAATGTGAACGTAACCACTGGTCCTCTAGAAGTATGAAAAACAAAACTATGATTAAGATTGCCAATAGCGCTCCCTTTAAGCCATCACTTACTTACCGTGTTCTACACACTCTCACTAAAACTCTCGTCATAAACACTGAAGTTGTCCGCATCTGCACAGTGAATCTCTTATTTACATTGCGTCTAGACTTTGATGTTTATGAGGGGATTTGCGAAAGGATAAAGCTTGCGCTGATTCTGAACATGCATTTTGAGCGAATACTCCGCATGGTGACTCTAAACGCCTCTGATTGGCCACTGCGTTCATGCGCTTAATTTACATGTCTGTGATTGGCTACAATGCTCAACGTTGAAACAACACAAGGAGTTTCGTTTCGTTTTTGAATAATATTGTGTCCTCCAGTGCCTGGACTCGACTGTACTCGGAACATTTTCCGAGTCTAAAGTGTCCGAGTCCGTGTCAAATCCGAGTACAAATTCACCCGAGTGTGTGATAAGGCCGAGTTCATTAAAAATTGGACTCGAGTCCAAGTTCCCCAACTCTACAAATCCACATTTTCAAACTAAACTCACAAAACCATTAACTATTCTCAAAAAGTCAAACAATTGCTGTCCTGAAAATCACACTTGAGTCAATAAAATAAGCACTACAGATCATCCATCAGACACTACATCAAAACATGGAGAAAACAGCATCCAGAACGTTACAGAAAATAATAATATTGTATACAGTAAACAATTTTTGCAATTACATAAAAGGTCTAGTAATTGCAACTGAGTAATGTGAACATATTGTATTCTGTATGCACTACAAGTAGGCTATAGTATTTGACTGAATATTGAAAAGTAGGCCTATTGAATCTCTGTATATTCAGCACTTGTCAGCACAAATCTCTTAGCATTTTTTTATCTTACCTTAAAACTTTTTTTTTTTTTGGGTAGCTTTTAATTGAAGTTTTGCATACATTTTTCATTGTGCATTATTTTATATGGTGTATTTTGTTGCTTTAATTTTATATTGTGGATTATTTTATATGGTGTATTTTTGTTGTTTTATTTGTTTCTGTAAAGCGCTTTGAGAAGTACAGTTAAAGGCACTATAGAAAATAAAGTTTATTATTTATAAAACGTGGTGGGGACATGTCCCACCCATCCCACCCTTAAATTATGCCTATGGTGCAGTGTGTTGAAAAGCTTGGAGTAATGAAGCATTCTACGATACAGTTGAGGGAAAAGCCTCAGTGCTTCACAAAGCTTCATTTCTCCATCACTAGCACCTGCTCTTTGCTGATCGCAGAATTTGCTTCAGTGAGAAATTGTGATTTGGGGTTATTAAACACATGAAGTTACAGCAAAGTGAAAATCACAGTTGACAGCGCTACTCTTCAGCACAATGGTAACCACAGAGTTCAATAACAGAAACTCCTCTAAATGTCCAACCAGGAGTGGACTGAACATCTGGCAGACATGGCATTTCTCCGCTGGGCTGATGTGCTTTTGGGCCGATACATCTCACACTTTTATTTCATTTTTCTTGTCTGAACGGCCCATAAAACTCGTACATCGGCGGCCCATTATTATAGTTGTGCTTAATTGTCGGTGATGGGGTCTCTATGCTGGTGTAACGCATCTGTCAAAAAAAGTCAGCGTAGGATTTTTATTATTTTTTTAAGACTGACTGTTATGATTCCAAAGAATCACCACAAAATAGGAGAGAACGAATGCATCTACATTGCTGAAATCTGCACTTTATTTCACATTATTCTTTGAATTAAGCCGAAGTTCGGCCATTTACAATTATCTGTATCAACGCGAAACATCAGGCACTGCCACGCCGAACCAGAACAGAAGACACCAGCCAACAAGAAACCGACAGCTTTTGTAGGGAACGAAGAACCTGCGCACCGGTGCTCCAATTACACCGCAATCAGCCAGTCACCTGCAAACAATACAAACACACACATATACACACACACAAAACAAGGAAGGACTGACAGGGACATCACACTGACGCAGAGAAATTTCGTAAAAAAAGAAACAGGCCCTTCAGTGATACAGTGTAAAACACATAAATTGACTCTCCTAAATGCAGTCCCTTGCAAATGTGGTGAAGTGCTCCTTTAAGCATGACTCCGCCCCATGATTATTTAGCGGGACTTATTTGGACTATATAAAGGGCATTTCCAGAGTGGTAGGATATGGCGTCATCCTTGCGTTCATCTGGGTGTCGTGGTTGCTGGTCCTCGCTTGCTCCGTGTGAGCTGACTTTTCCGCGCAGCTGGTGTCTGTGTGGAGGTACGGAGCGTACTGCTCGAGGGTTTTTCCTCTGCATTGCTGCTGTAGGTCCAGTGTAGAAAAGGGAACCGATCGTATGTATAACCCAGCGTGCTGTGAGTGACTGCTACTTTACTGCTCGGTGCGTGAGGTAGGTCCATTGTATTGTGAATATGTGGGCGTGGGACGTGTTTTTATTTAGCAAATGTGTGACGTGTGAATTCCTCTGTGTAGTAAATGGGATGAGGGAATGGTCTGCCGGATATTCGAACGGAAGTCCGGCTGATCGGCCGTTAAAGCAGGGCTCAGTAGTTTCGGGATTTCTTCGCTGTATTCTCGCTTTTTGCTCGCAGGTTTCTCTCTAGAGCTCCCCCCACAGCTTCGGAATAGATATTTGACAACACTGTTGTAAAACTCGTTGGTGATTCTCAGACACCATGGCTAGTAGATCAACGACATCAAAGCAGATGGGACATTCTTTAAAACGTCTTCTTCATTCGGGTTCGAACAGCGTGAGGGAGCGCAATAATGACAGCATTTTAGCAGATTTCTTTTGGCCGTAAGGCAATTGTTTACATCGCGAGACCTGATATTACGCGCTACTTCCTGACGCGGCGGCCGGCGGCTCGCCGGCTCAAACTTGCAAGTGCGGATTTTCCGCTCACGGGCACCAGGGGGGTGCGAAACGACCACCATTCAACCCGAAATAAGTAATATAACCATTCCAATGACTCCGAAACTGTTCAGTTAAGGTAAAAAATTACTTAGTTCACCTTTAAAGAGGGCGCTTGATCGCGACGCTGTTTAGCCTCGACGCTTGTTTCTAGCTGTCTTGTTTTCTAGCTGTCTTGTTTCTAGCTGTTTTGTTTCTAGCTGTTTTGCTCTTAGTAGTTTTGTTTCTAGTTTTGCTTTCATGTGTTTCGCTTTCATTTGTGTTTTCAATTGTTTTTGTGTTCTCTGTCTTTATTGTCGGTAGCAACGGTACTTTGTTTCTGTGTGTTTATTTGGCGTTAATTGCCTATTGCTGGCAATATTAACAGTTAATGCTGCATTTGTATTCTTTTGTTAATTGGTATTCTTTTTCTTTCACAGGAGCAGGGGTGACCCAAAATCGGGCAGGCTAGCCATCCTGTGCATGGTGAACAGAAGTTCTCCTTTGAGTGTGTGGTAGAGGTTTTCTTGTAGTGGATTTCACAAGTGTGTATGCTTTGGAAGTTTTGGGCACGGTGTACTCCTTGCGGGCTGATTCGAGGCCTACTGCTCAGCCAGCCCAGCTAATGGTGCACCCCAGCTCCGTCACGAGAGTCGACATGTCTGTTTACTGATTGAACTTCGTTGCTCATATACAAAGTAATGGCCTTGCCATTCAGCCCCATTATTTGACTGACTCTAGTACCCTTTTTAAACTATTTATGATCATTAAATAAAGAATTATATATATTTTTGTACGTATTCACGTCTCAGTGTCTTGTGATTGTGGGAGGGAGAAACGAACTTGTGTGCCCCTTTTTTTTTATGGATATTTCCCCAGCTGGGTTAATGCTGGGGTGGCGTAGTCGTGATTCATTATAGCTCTGTATTTGAGAGCGTGCCCGTAACCATCCAATGCTCTCATATCGCCACACAAAGCATGCTGGGAACTCCAGGTCCATGGCCCAGGGCTGCGTTTAGCATCATAAGCCTGAAGTAGATCGTAGAGCACACGGGGAAAGATGTTGGCAGTTTATGTTAAAGGGGGGGTGAAACACTCATTTTCATTCAATCTCATGTTAATCTTGAGTACCTATAGAGTAGTATTGCATCCTTCAAATCTCCAAAAAGTCTTTAGTTTTATTATATTTATAAAAGAAAGATAGGCTGTACCGAGTCTTTCCGGAAAAAAAACGAGCGGCTGGAGGCATGCCGTGTGGGCGGTGCTTACGCGCCGATAGCTAACAACACTTAGACATTTGAAGCAGTTTGTCTATGAGTTTTACTCACCGTCTGCGGTTCCAACGCAAGACCGTGAACCTTTATCGTTGGGACTGCTAAATCCGGCGTCGGAACAAACAAAGTCCTGTGACTGCAGCAAGCACAGCGCTTAGATGAGGTAGTACTGCTTTCGCTCTCGCTCTGGTCTACGGGTGTGCGCACGCCCTTCCGGGAGAAGTGCCCTTAGGACCGTATAAGGAAATCCCGCCCCATCTGACGTCACACAGACCCATACTCGAAAAAAAACTTTCCAAAACTTGTGACAAACCGGAAGGAGTATTTTTGGTACAGAACTACTCCATCAAATGTACAACTAAATTTTTTTAACTTTGTCCGTGTTTAGCATGGGAATCCAACTCTTTAACAGTGTAAAAAACTCAGTATGCATGAAATAGCATTTCACCCCCCCTTAATGTCTAATGTTCAGTTCTGTTGGACATTTAGAGTTGTTTCTGTTATTAAATGTTGTGGTTTGTGCTGAAGAGTAGCGCTTGTGCTCAGACTGCCCATACAGAAATGTAATATATGTCAATATATGTACATTACATATATAATGTTAGTGCCCATGTATGTCTGCTGCATATATGAGAATATATGCAAAATTCATATATGTAAAACACATAGACATATATGAAACATATATTTCAAAATATAGCAAAAATGGCCGTTTTCATGTAAGTGCCATATATTTTCCCGTATATGCACATAAATGTGGAATATATGTAAGACGCATATATGTATCCATGCATATATGACGCATATATGTATCCATGTATATATGACGCATATATGTATCCATGCATATATGACGCATATATGTGTACATGCATATATGTACTTATTTCTATAGTACATACTTTCACATATATACAGTATATTAGGGATACAAATCTTATATCTGAATGCCTTGAAATTAAATGCCTATAGTTGGAGATTTTGTCTATTGTGTGAATACCAAATATAGTATTTTAATACAATAATGCAGTGTTTTCTTTGTCATTTTTGACAAATACATCCACAAAGTACCATAACCATATGCCACAGCTTTAAAAATGCATCAGTATCACATGCATGTACACTGTAAAACTTTTCACTGTAAATTTACAGTAAAATACTGGCAGCTGGGTTGCCATCCACATACTGTATTTTTACAACACTACTACAGTAAACAGCATTTACAGTACTCCACTGTAATTACCAATTATACCACATTTTACATTATTAAACTTGTCGACAGCAATAAATTGTATTTTTACAGGGAATACTGCTTTTATTATTACATAATTAAAATATTATACTTTAAGGTTTCATAAGAGTAGTCACACTAGGAAAAAGAAAAACAACATTTTCTGGGTTTTAAAACATTTATTTAGTTAAAATGCCATCTGTGAACATGTTGGCTGAATTACTTTTTAAACATAAAATGCAATTTTAACACTTAACAACAAACAGGTAACAGTTAGCACTTAAAGGAATAGTTTACCCAAAAATTTAAATTAGCCTATGATTTACTCACCCTCAAGTCATCCTAGGTCTATATGACATTCTTCTTTCAGACGAATACAATCAAGAGTTCTATTAATAAATGTCCTGGCTCTTCCAAGCTTTATAACGACAGTGAAATGCTGTTTCTTTTTTGAAGTCCATAAAAGTGCAAACGAAATCCCATTCAAAGTCTGCAAGTTTTCACAGAAGTGAGGACACCTGTAGGCTTACAGTGGTGTTCTTGTTTTGCACAACTTGGCCAGTTTTCTTTGAAGTTACTTGTCCTTTCTTTGTTTTTGATCCACGTTCAGGATTGATGTCAAGAAAGCATCTAAAAGGCAGAAAAAAACAACAATTAAATATTATTAACTGAGTGTATATATTTTGACAAAGAGAGACAGCACAAAAGCTGTCTAAAACTGAACATGAAAAAAAAAAAAAAATGCAATGTTGGATGTTGTGATCAATAACTGATATTTTTTCTGCCCTGGTAAAATACATCAACTCAATGTGTCTGTTTACATGCAACACTGTCAACTAACTAAATTTTTGGAAGTGGGGTTGCCAGATTTAAAGTTTTATTCTACAACTTTTGTCTACTCATCACCCAGCTCATCATCCCCTCATCAGGTCCATCAGAGTATCAGTGGAAAGGCAGTCTTTAGACTCCGTTTATATAGAGCACACACTGCCAGAATCCAGCCCAAACATTTGTGACAGAAATAATTTAACTTAATTGCAAGCCTTGCAATGTTTATTGCATATATGACAACATGATTTACCAGACTAAAATGCATGTTTGCACCCAAAAATTTAAATTCTGTCATTATTACTCACCCTCAAGACTTCTGTTCATCTTCGGGACACAAATGAAGATATTTTTGATGAAATCCGATAGTTTTGTCCTTCCATTGATAACAATATCATTGCAACTGTCAAAGCCCAGAAAAGTGGTAAAAACATTGGTAAATATATAGCTACAGTGGTTCAACCTAAATATTATGAAGCAGGGTTTCTGCACATTTTTTAAAGTCAAATTTAAGGCTTTTTAAGACCCGAAGAAATCAAAATGAATACCATGCATTAGGGGTGCGCAATATTGACAAAATATGTCTCGATCGATATTTTCAAAGTTTTCTTGATAATAATTAGATAACATTTTACTGATTGTGTTTCTGTGCTTGGTGCCATGGCTTGTTTAGGCCTGTTGACAGCTGACTGACAAAGATATTCATATTTTTCATATTCTATGCAGTGGTCAGTTTACAGCACTGACAGAAATGAACATTTTTTATTAAGGGGTAATATTTGCCACCTTAATTTGATTTCAAGGGGCATTTTCACCTATATATGGACATTTGTAGATGTTTCAACAAGATATCTTTCACATCTACTGCAGTCAGATTCACCCGTGTTCACGCTGAAGGAATCACTCACATGGCTGGGCACTTGTAATGACACATCAAGGATGTTAAGAGGCTAAAAGCAGGTTTAAAACTTGCCCCATTGAAGTCAACAGGGTGCAAATTTTAAAAAGAGGATAACACGGTGTAGGCAACACCGATTTTTGTCGTTGTTCTCTGTATTGACAGCACTCCAAATTTACAAAAAAATGAGCTCAATGTTAAAATTGACCGGAGTTCTCCTTTAAGGTTGCACTAGTTACATGGATTATTTAAACAATGTTTTTACTAGCTTTCAGGGCCCGTATTCATAAAGAATCTTAATGCAAAGAGTAGCTCCTAGTGACAAAATTCTAAGAAAATTCTTAGAAATGTGGGCGTTTACTCTTAAAATTAAAGAAAAAATCCTAGTAAAGAAAAAAGTAATTCAGAAAGCATCTTAACCCTTAAAAGAGGTCTTAAGGTCAAAATTGTTAGGAGCACGGACGAGGACTTTTAAGAGGCTTAAGAGTTTCTTTAGCAGAGGAGAAAATGGCAGAAAGACGAAGAGGGAGAAGAAATGTGTTGCAGACAATGAATAACAGTGAGTTAATAAGACGCTATAGATTAGATCGTGCAGGGATCACTGATCTTATTAGAGACACGCTAACATCTCCGACACAGCACAGAAATGCCATAGCGCCAGAAATGAAAGTAATCACTACATTACGATATTTGGCAACTGGGAAAATTCCATGTTTGATACATTAAAACCAACATTCAAACCACCACTTAAATAGACATGCCAGCAATCAGTGTAACTGGAAAGAGTGGAACAATTTTTATCATTATAAGCCAATCAAATACCTTATAGGAAATTAACAGCATGGTAAATAAAATAAAAAGGATTTATATACACATATATAATGTGTGTGTGTGTGTGTGTGTGTGTGTGTGTGTGTGTGTGTGTGTGTGTGTGTGTGTGTGAGAACGGTCAAATAGGAAAAATTTCGCATGTAATTTCAAAGTGAAGGCTTAGAATAGACCCTATACTTAAAATCACTTTCTTTTTTTTTTTCTTCTTGGACAACCAACCAATCACAGTCTTCAAAAGATTGTGTCATACATAGCAACGGGGTCAACCCTGCCTCCTTACTAAGATGAAAGTTTTTGGCTTTTCCTTACTCAGAGTTGCTCTCAGATCGGTCCCGAATCGCTTTTAAGCTAAGACTCCTACGTAAAAGTTTTTAAGCTAAATTAAGAGTTTTCTTAGAGGATTCTTAGAATCTTTATGAATACGGGCCCTGGGCCTTAAAAGTTGCAAAGACGTTGCTGTCTATGGGTGGTTCAGAAACCTCTCAGATTTCATCAAAAATATCTTAATTTGTGTTCTGAAGATGAACGAAGGTCTTACAGGTTTGGAACGAATTGAGGGTGAGTAATTAATGACAGAATTTTCACTAATCCTTCAACTGAAAACAACTTGCACTGGCATATCTTAAAATATATGACTGCCACTGTTTTATCTCAAGATGCACACCAGTAATGTTTTTTTTTTAATGATACATTATTATAAAAGCTGCTTAAATACCCTAATTTTATTAAGGCCTAGACCTGGCTTAAGCTAAGCCCTGTATGGAAACCAGGGCCATATTGTTCATACCAGTAGTCAACATAATAAATACTGTCAAGTCAAGGTTAGTGACACAATTCAGTCTAATATATATATATATATATATATATATATATATATATATATATATATATATATATATATATATATATATATATATGAATGGCAAATATGCCAATGACTAACCTCTGAACAAACTCAAGGTGCTGCCTCTTCCTGGTACTGCAAGCTGAACTCATAGGAGGAGGCAAACAGCGCTGCCAGGCCAGTGATGAAGTTAGGCTGTGATCCTTCACACACACCTTGACCTTCCAAACTTAATATCCAGCACTGGTTGCTTAGAGATTGACCTGTAATGGAATAAAAAAAAAAAAAGGAATAAATAAATAATTAAAATAATTAAAATAACTACTGTGGGTTCCACTGTGGTTCGATGTAGTTGTCTATTCATAGTTCTATGAATTACATTTTTCAACTAAAAATTTAAATTGGTTAGAATGCTAAAATGCACTGGCATATAATTTTGTTTGTTTTAAGCATAAACTCACTTAATTTTGACTTATTCTTTCAGAAAACAAGACAATTTTTACGTGTCTATTAAATGCTTCTTCATGTAAGAATTGTAGATATCTGGACTGGAAACAAAATAAAAACACTAATTAAGAAAAACATATTTTGCAGTGGGGTGAGTAAATGATGGCTTTTCATTTTAGGTTTCATCTACCCCTTTAATGTTTACATACCAGGAAATAAGTCGTGGACTTTCTGGCAAATGTAGATTGCTGGACATCAGCGATGCAAATTCCTGAAACAATTTTTAAAAAGGACAGCACAACCTTGATCAACAGAACCAAAACATAAAACATATTACAGATTAATGAGATTTGCTGAATAATCTCTATTATCTGCTTGAAGGATAACACCGTCTAACTTCTTTGAATTAGGGAGTAACGTTAGTTGTAGGACCATGGGATGGCAATCAGGAATAGGCCTACTACATTTGAAAACAGCATTAGGAACATGGATTTTCATGTGCTAGCAAAATTCTGACAACGATTCAAAAGCACGATCACAGAACTGACAGAATTTGACAGCATTTTTTTTTTTACCACATAGACTATAACTGTAACACTACTTAAAAGCACTTACATTAACAATGGCCATCAGATTACAAAGCCTAAAACGAAAAAATATATATATCAAATGCACGTCATGCAAATAGCATGGTAAAGGTTGCCTATTATATGAAATGTCGAAGTTAACGTTACTTGGTAAACAGGTGAACAGAGTCAGTGAATTGCTTGCGCGGCCACGGTAGTAAACCGCGTTCATCAAACCAAATACGTGAAAACAATGTAGAAATGCGAACGCAAAAAAATAAAATAATAATAACTTATATATTGGCTTACCGTATCACTCAGTTGAACAATTCTCCATCTTCTCAAACTCTAAATCCCACTTATCGTCACGCGCAGGTTAGATTATTCAATGACAAATTCTTCCATCCGTCTTCAGGTAACGTTAGCTGCCTGCTACCGTTAACGTCGTCCATTTTCTGCTGCGTCACAGGCAACTAATGTTTGAAATACAAACTGAACCGAACCTCAAAAAAGCTTTAAAATTGCTCACAGATTCGCAGACATTGTTTATCTTGATATCAGGAATGATTATTTGTTCAGTTGAATCCCGCTGACAAAACAAGTTTGTCTGTTGTAGCTGCCTAACGTTACTGTCTGCTCGCATGACGCGTCACATTTGAACTGAATTGAGCCCGAAAGAAATCAATCCCACAATGCAATGCCTTTTCAGTCAGTATGATGGTATGATCCTATAGAACGAATTTATCAGGACGAAAACAGAAATGTGCTGTATATTTACAGCTGTTCTGTAAAAGATACAGCTTAATACTATATTATGGAAATACAGTACAATTCTGTAAGAAATTCGTTGTAAATTTACAGTAAAGGGTTACAGTGTATGTTTACATACATTTATTAAATATGTGGAAAACAAATATGTATGTCACATATTTATAATTAATGTTGTCCATATATGCGAGAAACCAATACTGTAATATATGCAGATATATGGTATCATATATGGATGAACTCAAATATTTTCTTCACATGTTTGGACACATAAATGTTCATATATGTTGCAGGCATATATTGTGTTTTCAGATAAGTCAAATATATGTATAGATATATGTTGCAGTCATATATTGTGTTCTCAGATAAGTCAAATATATATATAGATATGTTGCAGTCATATATTGTGTTCTCAGATAAGTCAAATATATGTATAGATATATGTTGCAGTCATATATTGTGTTCTCAGATAAGTCAAATATATGTATATATATGTTGCAGTCATATATCGTGTTCTCAGATAAGTCAAATATATGTATAGATATATGTTGCAGTCATATATTGTGTTCTCAGATAAGTCAAATATATGTATAGATATATGTTGCAGTCATATATTGTGTTCTCAGATAAGTCAAATATATGTATAGATATATGTTGCAGTCATATATTGTGTTCTCAGATAAGTCAAATATATGTATAGATATATGTTGCAGTCATATATTGTGTTTTCAGATAAGTCAAATATATGTATAGATATATGTTGCAGTCATATATTGTGTTCTCAGATAAGTCAAATATATGTATAGATATATGTTGCAGTCATATATTGTGTTCTCAGATAAGTCAAATATATGTATAGATATATGTTGCAGTCATATATTGTGTTCTCAGATAAGTCAAATATATGTATAGATATATGTTGCAGTCATATATTGTGTTCTCAGATAAGTCAAATACATATATAGATATGTTGCAGTCATATATTGTGTTCTCAGATAAGTCAAATATATGTATAGATATATGTTGCAGTCATATATTGTGTTCTCAGATAAGTCAAATATATGTATAGATATATGTTGCAGTCATATATTGTGTTCTCAGATAAGTCAAATACATATATAGATATGTTGCAGTCATATATTGTGTTCTCAGATAAGTCAAATATATGTATAGATATATGTTGCAGTCATATATTGTGTTCTCAGATAAGTCAAATATATGTATAGATATATGTTGCAGTCACATATCGTGTTCTCAGATAAGTCAAATACATATATAGATATGTTGCAGTCATATATTGTGTTTTCAGATAAGTCAAATATATGTATAGATATATGTTGCAGTCATATATTGTGTTCTCAGATAAGTCAAATATATGTATAGATATATGTTGCAGGCATATATTGTGTTCTCAGATAAGTCAAATATATGTATAGATATGTTGCAGTCATATATTGTGTTTTCAGATAAGTCAAATATATGTATAGATATATGTTGCAGTCATATATTGTGTTCTCAGATAAGTCAAATACATATATAGATATGTTGCAGTCATATATTGTGTTCTCAGATAAGTCAAATATATGTATAGATATATGTTGCAGTCATATATTGTGTTCTCAGATAAGTCAAATATATGTATAGATATATGTTGCAGTCATATATCGTGTTCTCAGATAAGTCAAATACATATATAGATATGTTGCAGTCATATATTGTGTTTTCAGATAAGTCAAATATATGTATAGATATATGTTGCAGTCATATATTGTGTTCTCAGATAAGTCAAATATATGTATAGATATATGTTGCAGTCATATATTGTGTTCTCAGATAAGTCAAATATATGTATAGATATATGTTGCAGGCATATATTGTGTTCTCAGATAAGTCAAATATATGTATATATATATATATGTTGCAGTCATATATTGTGTTCTCAGATAAGTCAAATATATGTATAGATATATGTTGCAGTCATATATTGTGTTCTCAGATAAGTCAAATATATGTATAGATATATGTCATGCTATTTAAAATATAAGTACATATATGGCCATATATTAAATTTTTGTATGGGTGTGGACTCTCAGTGTTTTATACTCACTGACATCTGACTTTATATAGTTATTCATTATATACAGTGTGCATAATGATGAACAACACTGTTAATCCAACTAAACAGAGTTATTTTGAATAAACTCGATTAAGTTGTATAGATAATATTGTAGTGGCAAGTTCTCTTACGAGAGGTCTCTCGTACTGCGTACTTTGCGCCCTCCGCGCCACTTCCCGCCGAAACGGGCGTGGCCTAGTCCTATAAAGGAAGGCTCGGGAGGCTGATTCTCTGATTTTTCATCTCTTCAGCAAAGCTCACGCATCGTTGGATCACGAGAGAAGCCGCGCGCCGTCTGAAGAAGCCTCTCAGCAGGACGAGCCACCTTCTGAAGCCGCTGGCAGTTAATTCTCATACTGTATTTTCAGTTTTGGAATATTTATCCTCTCCCCAAATTTGTCACTAATAAAACACAATAAATTTTATTTTTTTTTATTAAAAAGGTTACTACAACAACAATTCAAGTGTAATCTTTCTTTGTAAAAACTAAAGTATACATTTATCATACACAGGGTTGGGGAGTAACGGAATACATGTAACGGTGTTATGTAATCAGGATACAAAAATCCAGTAACTGTAATCCGTTACAGTTACGTCAAAAAACGTTGTAATCAGATTATAGTTACATTTTGAAAAAAAGGGGGAATACTTTCAGGATTACAATGGTTTCATTTAAAACTAAATAAATCAGTATTTTGGCATAATAACACTATATTAAGCGCTGCTTGATTATGCAGTAGTTCCTGGTTCTGTTGACAGTAATGACTCACGTGTGCCACGCGCTGGTGCATGTGCAAATAACAGCCTTCTACAATCTCCTCAGACGCAGAGTGAATCACTGCTGCCAGTAGAAACGATGCTGCCTGCGGGTAAAATCGCTTTTAATTCATGGAAATTCCGCTGCTATTTTGTAGAAGTTAGGAGAGTAGCTTTTTTAGTACCCAAAATGTCCTTTCTTAATCTTTTCTCGCGTAACGGGATGGTCGCTGTCTAGGTAACGTAGGGGAACTCCCACTGCCAAAGCCCCTAAATTCAGTCAGGCAAATTAAGAAAGATCACGGCTTTAGTCAACATGTAGGCCTATTTTAAAATAAACTAATATGTAGATTGTGTAAAAAATTTTAAATGTTGTGTTTTTATTTTTTTGTTAAACATTAGTTAAAAATAAAACAAAATAATCTGTAATACCATACATTAGCCACTAGATGTCTGTATAGCCCTTTACATAAATATATATTCAGGCCTGTGTGTATATTTTGCAAATATTGTACACTGGACCAAATTATTAATAAATAAAAGTTTATTTTATTTTATTTTTTATAATATTTCTTCTTGCTTGACTTTATTTATATACGTGACCTTGAAGTAATCCAAAAGTAATCAGTTACATTACTTTCATATTATAGTACTTGGATTACGTTACTGAATACTTTTTTTATGAAGTAATTTGTTACTGTAACGGAATACATTTTTAAAGTAACCCTCCCAAGCCTGATCATACGTATTTCAAAGTTAAGGATTCATTACTTGAATATAGCCTAGGCTACATTGGAATAAACACTATAACATATTATTTGATTATTTTTGACAAAACATACTAGATTTAACATATGAGCAAAAATTGGCAAACAAAAGCTTATTTGAGGTGGCAGATATTTTACAGTAAACATGTATAATCTATCCAAAACTAATCAATGAAATGTTGTCTTTCATATGTCTGTAACATAGTAACTTTCGTTTTTATTATAAGAAATATAAATGCTAATTTGCAGTTTAATACGTTGCTTATACAAATACATTTTATTTCAACATATTTCACTCGATTTTTACTCAGTAGCCTATAGCAATACAGTTTGCTAAAAGCGAAACATTCACAGACAGAAACGATTCAAATTTAAACCGTCTTTTGCCAGTTGTGGTAAACAGCGCGCATCTCTGCCGTTCATTCATTCATTCATGCACAGAAACGCGACGCACTTGAGAATGAAAAAAAAAAACGTACTACATTATTCCATAGCCTCGGATCTGTTGCTCCTCGTACTTCTGAGGTAAATTTTCCATTATAGTATTATTCCTCCCAGCGCTGCGAGACTGTGTAAACAAGTACAATGATGTGTTTTCTCGAGCTGATGTGGGCGTTCACAGTTTGCAGGATTGCCTCAGTCATTTGCGTTTGAATAGCGCGCGCTCTCCGGGGCGGGTTCACATTACATCTGAATGAGCTGTAATTAGCTCGACTGGAATCGCTCTCTTTTAATACATATTTCACAAGCTGAGAATATTTGTTTTTTATATACATTACTTCATTTAAAAGAAGAGAATTCAAGCTTAATGCCTGTGTGTCTGTATGCCTGTTTGACTGAGTATTCGCTGAGTTATGGTTCATTTTCGGACGCGTTTCAGAATGGACTTCACTGGCAGAGAGAAGGCAGAACTCGCTTCGTGTTTATTTTTCTTTATTTGGCAAAAAGCACAACACTTTGTTTTTATTGTGAGTATACACAAAAATAATACACACTTAACAGGATCGATTGATGTATAACACAAGCATATAAGATACAAAATTATATATTTTTTTTACATTTTTTTTTTCACTGATAAGGAAAAAAACGAGCCTATCGCGCCGGCGCGACAGCCGACCTCAGGGGGTTAACCCTCTGAGGTCTGAGCTGTATTCTGGGCCCTGGAGGTGTTCTGACATGCTCTGACATTTGTGCTTATTTCTGTTACTTGTGACATTTTCACCACACCGCTAACACCACACCGGCTCTCTTTACCCAGCATTTTCCTTGCCAATGTACGGTCGCTGTTGAACAAAATGGAGGAGATTCGACTCAACATCACATACAGCAAGAGACTTTTGAACTGTAATGTTCTAATTTTCACGGAAACATGGTTAAACAGCGGAATACCGGACAACGCTATTGAGCTAGCGGGACGCCATACATTCCGGGCGGATAGAACATTAGATGGCTCCGGTAAGACCAGAGGTGGTGGATTGTGCATTTACATTAACAAAGCTTGGTGCACAAACTCTGCTATTGTTGGGAGACATTGTTCAGCTAACCTTGAGTTTCTCATGGTTAAATGTAGACCGTTTTATCTACCGCGGGAGTTCACTTCCACTATTATAACTGCAGCCTATATTCCCCCGGATGCTGATGCCAAGTTTGCTATGAAAGAACTTCACGCAGCCATCAGTAAACAACAGACCGTTCACCCGGAAGCTGCGTTTATTGTTGCGGGTGATTTTAATCATTCAAACTTAAAGTCAGTGCTACCGAAATTTCACCAGCATGTTTCCTGTCACACCAGAGGAAACAAAACCTTAGACCATGTTTACACAAACATGGCTGGAGCTTACGTCGCGACACCCCTCCCCCACCTGGGACAGTCAGATCACCTTTCTTTGTTCCTCACCCCCAAATATGCACCTCTCATCAATCGCGTGAAGCCATCAGTGAAGACCATCAAGGTGTGGCCTGTGGGGGCAGATTCCTCACTCCAGGAAAGGTTTCTACACACAGACTGGAGTATGTTTGCTTCTCAAGCCACCAGTGGCTCTCACACGGACATTGACTGCTACACCTCCTCTGTACTGGATTATATCAATACCACCATTGACAGTGTTACAACCCAGAAGCAGATCACCACATACCCAAATCAGAAGCCATGGATGAACAGGGAAGTGCGACTCCTATTGAAGACACGCAACACTGCCTTCAGATCAGGAGATGCACAAGCCTATAGCACATCCAGAGCAAATCTGAAAAGGGGCATCAAAGAGGCCAAGCACTGCTACAAGCTTAAGATAGAGGGACACTTTTCCAACGCTGACCCTCGGCGCATGTGGCAGGGCATTCAGGCCATCAGTGACTACAAACCCTCTCACTCCACCCCCGCAGCCACTGATGTCAACTTCCTGAATGAGCTAAATGACTTTTATGCTCGCTTTGAAAGAGACAACAGAGAAACTGCCACCAAGCTCAAATCCTCAGCTGACCACCCGCCGATCACACTCTCCTCCACAGATGTCTGCAATGCACTGAGCAGGATCAGCACGCACAAGGCTGCTGGACCAGACAACATCCCTGGACGCGTACTCAGGGCATGTGCGGAGCAGCTCGCTGGGGTTTTTACAGACATTTTCAACCTGTCTCTTGCCCAAGCAGCTGTACCAACATGCTTTAAATGCACTTCCATTGTGCCAGTGCCAAAACACTCCAGCCCGAAGTGCCTTAACGACTACCGCCCTGTAGCACTCACACCCATCGTAATGAAGTGCTTTGAGCGGCTGGTCCTGGCACACCTAAAAGACTCTCTTCCATCCACATTGGACTCACACCAGTTTGCCTACCGTAGCAATAGGAGCACAGAGGATGCAGTTTCCATGGCACTGCACTCTGTGCTCACACATCTGGACAATAAGAACACTTATGCACGCATGCTGTTTGTTGACTTCAGCTCAGCATTCAACACTGTCATCCCAACTAAGTTAATAGCCAAACTTGGAGACCTGGGCATCAACACCTCCATGTGCAACTGGATTTTGGACTTTTTGACCAACAGACCCCAGAATGTTCGATCAGGCTCCAACTGCTCCACGTCCATCACACTCAACACTGGTGTACCACAGGGCTGTGTGCTAAGCCCGTTTCTCTACTCCCTCTTCACCTCCGACTGCAAGCCTGTGTACGGATCTAATTCCATCGTCAAGTTTGCGGACGACACTACGGTGATTGGTCTCATCAGCAACAACGATGAGACTGCCTATAGGGAGGAGATCAAGCACCTGGCCACATGGTGCACTGAAAATAACCAGCTCCTCAACACCACCAAAACGAAGGAGCTCATCGTGGACTTCAGGAAAGTGTCAAGAGGCACACACGACACCATCCACATCAATGGAATGGCTGTTGAGCGTGTCTCCAGTTTCAAGTTCCTGGGGACCCACATCTCGGCGGACATGACCTGGACAACCAACACCTCCAGCCTGGTCAAGAAGGCTCACCAGCGCCTTTTCTTCCTGAGGACACTGAGGAAGAATCAGCTTTCCTCCACTATCCTGGTGAACTTCTATCGCTGTGCAATAGAAAGCATCCTGACCAACTGTGCTACAGTGTGGTATGGGAGCTGTTCTGTTGCAGAGCGCAAGGCACTGCAGCGGGTGGTGAAAACCGCCCAGCGCATCACTGGGACTCCACTACCTGCCATCGAGCACATCCAGAGGAAACGCTGTCTGCATCGAGCTCGCAGCATCCTTAAGGACTCCTCTCACCCAGCCCACAGACTGTTTTCTCTCCTGCCCTCCGGCAGGCGTTTCAGGTGCCTCCGGACCAGGACCAGCAGACTAAAGAACAGTTTTTTCCCCAGAGCTGTCTCTTTATTAAACTCTAACCCTCATTGATCCCACTCCCCTCATATACTGATTGACTCTCCTCTCCCTCCTCACACCTGCCTCCATTTTGTTATTTGCAATACTATAATGTTCATTTGCACTGCTGACTGTTATTATAGAAACAACTGTTTACATATGCATCTTGCACTACTACCTTGACTGGAATATGCTCAATTTGCACTGCCGACTGTTTATTTACAGTACCGACTGTTTACATATACATTTGCAATACCGTACTTTAACTGTAATATGCAATTACTTCCACTGCACTTTCACTCGGATAGCTTCTGTCCAAACTTTATTTGCACTACTTTAAATCCATTGTTATACTGCTCATTTTAGCCTAACTTATACATATATCTATTTGTAAAATTCTGTTTATAGTAATAGCCATCTGTATATTATGCTCACATTCTGTTTATAGTAACACCCATCTGTATATATATTCATAGTACATATCTATCTGTAAAATTCTGTTTATAGTAATAGCCATCTGTATATTATGCTCACATTCTGTTTATAGTAACAGCCATCTGTATATATATTCATAGTACATATCTATCTGTAAAATTCTGTTTATAGTAACAGTCATCTGTATATTATATTCAGTACATATCTATCTGTAAAAATTCTGTTTATAGTAATAGCCATCTGTATATTATATTCAGTACATATCTAGCTGTAAATTCTGTTCACAGTAATAGTTATCTGTATATTATATTCATAGGACAAATCTATCTGTAATTTTTTGTTTATAATAGTATTCAACTCTATATTTATTCAGTACATATCCATGTTCTGCACTTATGGAACCACTGTATATCCTGCACTTGCTGCTATTGCACTTCTGGTTAGACCTAAACTGCATTTCGTTGCCTTGTACCTGTACTTGTGTAATGACAATAAAGTTGAATCTAATCTAATCTAATCTAATTTTCATGGCTAAAGTCTTATTACACTGTATTCAGCACAAACTCTGCTACAATAATATATCAGCAGCATGTGTGTAAAAGTTTGTAGTTTTGAGATAATGACATTTATGCGTGGTTTGTGAAAATACAAAAAAAAATTCTCACTGAAATAAGGTCATGAAACCCATACTGATTTTTTCTTCACAAGACTTTTGAAAATTGTATGACGTAGTCTAGAATATTTGCTCTAGAACGATGTGAAAATCACCCTGACTGCTCATTCAGATAAGACAATATATTGATTTAACATTTTTACGACGTGTTTTGTGCCACAAAGCTTTATGCGGGAGCTCATTAATATGTAAGCTTTCCACACCTGAGAAAGACAAAGACACTCCCCTAACTGCCCTATTAGGAGCGATCAGGCCCTGTCATTCTGAGCAACCTTTCACAAAGAATGAGGAGATTTAAAAAAGAATGGCTTTTACATTGTTTGATTTATTTACAACACAACATAATCCAAAGATAACCAATGATCCAAAGACATAGACCTTTGTGCCATTCCTAAAAACATTGTACATACCTTTCATTTCCAAGGTGTTTGATTTTCACTTTACCATGTTCATGTACAGAGACTCATGTGAATGTTGAAGTCAGCAGGACTCAGTGGCATCTGGGCCCTGAAAGAAAAGACAAAAGTGAACATACTGATATCAAGAGAAAGGCCTGCACGATTTTGGGAATACATTTTAGATTTTTCTGGTTAAAATTGCTTTTTAAAATTCACAGAATACACACACACACACACAAATGTTTCCAACAATAATATAATGAACACCAGGTTTGTTGTGCCTTGTAGGCATAAGCTATGCGCAGTGCTGCATAAAATAATAACAATAACCATAGCAGCCTATATAAATCTTACAAAATATTTCAGTAACAACTAAGCTAGAGAAAAATATATTGATTATCATGTTACTTCAAATGTTTCCATTCGTTATGATAATATGAAATGAGATAATAGTAAAAACATGAAGCCGTTTGGAGCGTTTTGCTTTTCCAAAATATGATACATTCAAACGCGATCATGATCCAAAATATGATACATTCAAACGCGATCGCGATCCAAAATATGATACATTCAAACGCGATCGCGCTCAAATATAAAACATTATGGTTACCATATACATATCTACGTTTAAGCAGATATTCACAAACACAGTAACAGTAAACACGGGTCTAAATATTACAATATTCACCATATATCTAGCAACAGTTCAACTGCAATGGGAAATTTATGCAACAATAACAAACTAATATGTAAGAATTTCTTACCTTATCTTTCTTGTCTTCAAATCGCGTTCTTCTTCTTGGGTAAAGCCAATGTAAGCTCACGGCGCGTCTTTCAATCTCGAAAAAAAAGCAGAGACTGATGAAGTGTTTTGGTGTTTTGTTGTTGAGGTAATGAGCGCGATCGCATTCCACGTGGAGATTTGCATGTGAATATCTTTTGTGCGAGTAGGCGTGTTCAAATTAAAAGTAATTAGGAAGCGTTTGAGAAGCTGGACATCTTGTTGGTTTTATACAAATTACTTAAACAGAGAATATTTGTTTTCAGTTTGAATCTGATCATGTAAAAGTACACACTTAAATGTTTATAAAGGTATATGGCTCATAAATGTGTGACAAGTATTCGCTGAGTTTTGTTTCAGTTTATAGACGTGCTCAAGAAAAAAAAGTTCACCGCGATGGAGAGGCAGAACGCACACCCTGTTTATTTTCTTTATTTTACAAAAGCACAGTGTTTTGATTTGATTGTAAGTGGACACATACAAAAGTTGAAATATCACAGATAATTTTTTTATATTTCTTTTTTCTGTATGTCCATAAATGACGGAGTAATTTAAGTTTAAAGTGCTACAATGTGAAGAAAATCCAGCAAAACGCGCCGGCGCGTTTGTCGACCTCAGAGGGTTAAGTATGCGGGCCCCATTGTCTCCAGGTGCGAACCACTAAATATGCATGATCGTTGACGCCCACTCTGCATATTAAAATTTAAATCATTGTATTGTGTTATGTGAATGATTAGGCAGGATAATTTTCACATCATTTTGAAGAAAAAACTCTAGGCAACGACATCCATTAGTCAAAAGTCTTATTGACACATATTTAGTATGTGTTTTGTGGCCTTATTTCAGAAACTTTAGTTTTTTGTTTTTTCAATAACCATGCATAAACATTATTCTCTCAAAAATACAAACATGTACATGCATGGTGCTCACATATTATGGTAGCCCTGTTTGTGCTAAATAGAGTGAATTTACACCTTTGCCATTAATGTTTATAAGCAACTGAAAAAAGCAAAAATATCAGGGCATGTCAGAACATCTCAAGGACCCCAAAAACACCTTAGACCCCAGAGGGTTAAAGATGCCTTCATGCGGCTCGTGCCGAGCCCCACTCAGCGAGGGAGACCGCCATGTCATCTGCGTCTCCTGCCTGGGTGAAGATCATGCAGCGCTCGCCGACGGTGGCTGCCCTCACTGCGAGCTAATGCCGATGGTGACTCTGAGGACTCGCTTGGCAGTTTTCTCCGAGCCTGCACCTCCCGCTGTGTTGCCGCGCCGTAAAAAGCGCCGCGCTCAGCGGGTCCCGGAACCTTCTCCAGCCCGACGAAGCTCGCCGGTTCGCCCGCCTGCTTCACTGGCTTCCCCTGAATCACTTCCTGATGCACAGCGGCCGCTGTCTGCCGCCGCTTCCTTTGAGGAGGATGATTCTAAAGCCGCGTCGGGGGAGGATGACACGTGCTCTCTGCTAGCCTCGGGCAGCGAGGATTGGGCGAGCTCTGTGGATCTCGCGCCTCCTGTTCGTAAACCTAACAAGAGAGCTAACATCGAGAGGGAACTGATGCGCATACTCACGCTGGCCGCGACGAGTCTCGGCCTCGAGTGGTCTGCACCGGAACTCCCTTCTCACACCCGGCTGGATGGTTGCTTCCTCCCCGGGGAGCGTGCTTCGCCTGAATCCAAGCCGGCTCCTTTTCTTCCTGAGCTTCATGAAGAAGTTGCCAAAGGTTGGAGCGCTCCCTTCTCAGCACGAACACGTTCGTCTGTGTCGCCAGCATTCGCCACCCTTGACGATGCTAGGAACAGAGGCTACCATTCACTTCCGCCGGTCGAACAGGCGATAACAACCCACCTTTGCCCGCCCTCTGCTGGACGGCGGACGAAACCGGTGCTGCCGTCTAAAGCCTGCAGCACGACGTCAACACTGCTCGCGCAAATTTTCTCCGCTGCAGGTTCTCCACGCTGCAGATTTTCCAGGGTGATCTCCTCCGAAAGCTGGACGAGATGGGACCTGACGCAATCTGCCTTATGGACTTAAGAAGCGCTTCTGACCTCGCTCTTCGCGCTACTAAGTCTGCTGCACAGGCCATTGGACGGTGTATGGCTTCCGCCACTGTTGCTGAGAGACATCTATGGCTGACGCTCTCGGAGATGTCTGAGTCTGAGCGCACCACGTTCCTCGACGCCCCGCTGTCTTCTGCTGGCCTCTTTGGATCCTTTGTCAACGAGTTTGTAGAGAGATTCGCCGAGGCGCAGAAAGCATCACAAGCCTTCAAGCACTTCCTACCGAAGCGCTCCAGTTCTGCAGCGGATCGTGCAAAGCCGACTGCTCGGAGCTCTCAGCCACAGCCTCCGCCTTCTGCTGCTTCATCGCAACGCCGACAGGACCGCAGCTCGAGACCCCGCTCTCGCTCGGCTAGCCGCCGCCCCGTTCCGCGTGGGCCACGGCCAAGGATTGCGGTGAAACCGGAAGCCCCGAAGCCATCCTATCACGCCTAGGAAAGCGCCGGTGTTCGAGTCCCGCCGCGGCCGAACTCTCACCAAAGCGCACCGCTGTTTCAGTTCCAGGAATTGTGACTGTCTCAGCGTATTCTGCAATGTGCAAGCCCGTACAGCTGCCCGCTTGCCTGCACACAAAAGCCGTTTTTACGGCTACCCAGATAAATCCCGTAAAGAGTGTATTTTCTGGTGTCCCGGCCACGGCCGATGGTGCTATAAGTGTAGAGCTGATGCCCACTATCCAGTGCCCATCCCTACACACAAGCACAGCCCTTCACACAGGGCCCGCGCTCATAAAATCGACTCAGGTCGATTGCGCACTCAACATAGTAAACGTGCCCACTGCCCAGTGCCCACAAACACTATGTCATACATGTCGCACGGTTTCTGTAAAAACGAAACCGGTGCGCGCTCGCTCTGCTCAGGCAGACAGCGAGTCCAAAGCAGTAAATGCGCCCGCTCCCCCGCGCCCACACTTACTCACAGACATTATGAGTCCTACGGGACTCGCTCAGCCCTCCCTTACTCGGTTAAGCACCGTAGCGGGGTCGAGAGCGAGCGTTCTGCCCGCTGTGATCAGCGCGCTCCCCGCCTCGAATGTCACAGGCATGACGCCTATATTACAGCACGCTGAAGCGCTTCTGTCGCCCAGCGAACAGAGCGCGCTTCGCATCCAACCCCTAGCCAACCACGCGGATGCATGGGCATCGCTTCCAGGGGTTTCGGAATGGGTGCTAGACATTATAAAGAGAGGCTACTCGCTACAGTTTTGTCGACGCCCTCACCGCTTCACAGCGCGCGTCGAAACTACGGTGAATTCAGAAGTAGCACACCTACTTCAAGCCGAATTATCAAAACTGCTGAGCAAAGGGGCTATAGAGCCTTTATCTCAAGCTCAAAGCGAAGGGGGGCTGTACAGCAGATACTTCCTGGTACCGAAAAAAGACGGGGGTCTCAGACCCATACTGGATCTAAGACAGCTGAACAAAGCATTGGCGAAACGCAGTTTCAAAATGCTCACGACCAGAAAAATCCTCGCGCAGATTCGCAGAGGAGACTGGTTTATGTCGATAGATCTGAAGGACGCGTATTTTCAAATACAGATAGCGTCACGTCACAGGCAATACTTGAGATTCGCCTTCGAGGGCCAGGCATATCAGTACACAGTCCTGCCGTTCGGTTTGTCCCTAGCGCCCCGTACATTTACGAGGTGCATGGATGCAGCGCTCGCACCTCTCAGACTCAGAGGCATGCGAGTGCTGAACTATTTGGACGACTGGCTGATTCTAGCTCAATCACGATCAGAGCTCGTGGAGCACAGGACCATTTTACTCGATCACCTCGAGAATCTAGGTCTCAGAGTCAATTGGGCGAAGAGCTCTCTGAACCCAAGTCAAACGATATCGTTTCTGGGCACAGTTCTGGACTCGCAGTCTATGATAGCGCAGCTATCATCACAGCGCGTGCTAGACATTCAGCGCGCAGCGAGCTTTTTCCGCTGCGGCGCGACCGTCCCGCTCAGGAAATTTCAAAGGATGCTCGGTCTTATGGCCTCAGCATCATCAGTTCTTCAGCTGGGCCTGCTCCGCATGCGCCCTCTGCAGTTCTGGTTGAAAGCGCGAGTACCGCGCAGAGCGTGGGCATCCGGTCAGCTGCGTTTCAAGGTCGATCAGAGTTGCAGCTCTGAAAACTTGGAAAGCAAGCGACTGGTTCCAATCAGGTGTAAGCCTGGGGACTTCCTCGAGAGTGAAAGTGGTGTCGACAGATGCCTCCACCTCGGGATGGGGAGCGCTGCTCGAGGGCAGACCGTTCTTCGGCCAGTGGTCAGAACGGGAGAAGCTTCAAAATATCATCTGCCTGGAAATGTTGTCAGTGGACAACGCGCTGACGCGTTTTGGTCCCCAAATAAAGGGCCAGCACGTCTTAGTCCGCTCGGACAACATGTCAGTGGTATCCTACATAAATCGCCAGGGCGGTCTCAGATCCCGAAATTTATACAGGCTGGCGGAACGCCTTCTGGTATGGGCTCAGCGCAACCTGCGCTCGCTGAGAGCAGTGCACGTGCCTGGGCTTCAGAATTTGGGGCCAGACAGACTGTCCAGGAACAACATTCCGGCGAGCGAATGGTCTCTACACCCGCAAACAGTCCAGCTGTTGTGGGAGAGATTCGGCAGAGCGGAAGTAGACCTGTTCGCGTCTCACGAAAACGCTCACTGCCCTGTGTTCTTTTCCAAGAGCGAGAGCGCGCTGTCCCAAACGTGGCCGCGCTGCCCGCTCTACGCTTTTCCCCCCGTCTCTCTCCTGCCTCAGGTGATAGAACGGATCAGGGAAATAAAATGCTCAGTGCTGCTTGTAGCACCGCTCTGGAAGAACCAACCATGGTTCCCAGTTCTGATGCAGTTAGCAGACACTGCCCCAAGGCCAGTGCCCTTGAGGAGGGACCTCCTCTCTCAGGCCAGGGGTTCGATTTGGCATCCTCACCCGGAGCTGTGGTCCCTTCATGTGTGGGCGCCCAACGGGTACCCGCTGACCTCTCAGTGGGAGTGCTAAATACTATCACTCAGGCTAGAGCTCCGTCTACCAGACGGTTCTATGCCTCGAAGTGGTCGGTATTCTCCGGCTGGTGCACAGCTTGGGGATTTTCACCCTTCGACTGTGGGGTGACGGAGGTTCTCTCCTTCCTACAGGAGCTGCTGGATAAGGGCAGGGCCCCCTCCATGCTCAAAGTCTATGCGGCGGCTATCGCAGCTTTTTCTAAGTCAACGCTCGGTCAGTCAATAGAAAGGAACGATTTAGTAATCCGCTTCCTCAGAAGGAGCTAGGAGGCTGAATCCTCCCAGACCTCCCTCAGTCCCTATGTGGGACCTCTCTACGGTTTTGGAAGCCATGAAAGGTGACCCTTTCGAGCCTATCCAAACGATTAGCCTCAAACATTTGTCTTTCAAAACTGTGTTTTTGTTGGCTCTCGCTTCAGTGAAGCGCGTAGGTGACCTGCACGCGCTCTCGGTGAGCGCGACGTGCTTAGAGTTTGGGCCAAGCGACTCAAGAGTCATACTCAAACCTAGGCACGGTTACGTTCCAAAATCCCTCAACACACCGTTTCGGGCTCAGGTCATTCCCTGTCTGCCCTGCCGGTGTCGGGCGTGGAAGGGGACGCAAGCTTTCTTTGTCCAGTAAGGGCGCTAAGAGCTTATGTGTCTCGCTCGTCTGTTTTCAGACAGACTGAGCAGCTATTTGTCTCGTTCAGTGGACGTTCCAAGGGACTGGCTGTTTCGAAACAGAGCCTATCCAGATGGATAGTTGACGCCATAGCGCTGGCGTACACTGCCAAGGGCTTACAGTGCCCGTTGGGTGTCAGAGCGCACTCCACGAGAGGCGTCGCCTCTTCGTGGGCTTGGTCTAGCGGGATTTCCTTACAAGACATATGTATGGCGGCAGGCTGGGCCTCACCGTCTACATTTATAAGGTTCTATAACCTGGAGGTTCCCGCCTTGCAGGCTAAGCTGCTGTCGGTATAGACGAATCAGTGCTGTCTGATTAGGACACCGAGATCGTGAGCGCTGCGCGCCGGGCATGCTATGGGCATTATTGCGTAAGACCCGCATTTCCCACATTAGTTCAGGCTTGTCCCGCCTTGTCTATGTGATGTCATGTTAGCATTGCGTCTACGGACGCTGCTGTATATGGATAGAGGGATCCCCCTCCTGTTTTCCAGGACTCTCTGTGAGTCCCTCTGGTGATTGTGCACTGTAATTCCTGGGCTTTGCCTCCAGGTTTATTGGTGTTTAATCCCAGCACGCATGGCGCTTTGCATTGGGTCCCCTAGCGTTTTCAACGCAGTATGAGAGACCTCTCGTAAGAGAACGTAACCTCGGTTCTCTCTAGAAGAGGGAACGAGTACTGCGTATCTTGCCGTGCATGCAACTTACTCTGGTTCGCTTCGCGATGAAAAATCCAGAGCCTTCCTTTATAGGACTAGGCCACGCCCGTTTCGGCGTCACCTCAGGCCTCGCTCGATAGGCTGATGCAGTTGCCGCAGAGCAGCCAATTTTGCAATAATTCAAATTATAAGGATAATTTTTTGGCTTCAGTATCTCGTTGAAAACAGGTTTTCCCCTAGCATTTTCAACGCAGTACTCGTTCCCTCTTCTAGAGAGAACCGAGGTTACGTTAGTAACCGAGTACGTTTTACAGGGACAAGCAACACTCACATTTCTCCACATTTTAGTCCAGTTTAGTAAGAGATGTTAGATTGTGTTATATTCTATGTGTAGATATGTTTACTTACATCATAATAAATGAATAAAGGTTTGATATTGTGTAGTTTGTGATCCTCCATCAGCAGCTGCAGTTTCTCTCAGCTGTATCAGTGCAGTCACTGTGACGTCTGACTGACAGAGGTTTTTGTACGAATCTTTATCACTGTGTGAACACCCAGCTACCACTGATAATGTGTGCACTCTTACAGTAATAATCTCCTGTATCTTCAGTCTGGACTCCACTGATGGTCAGAGTAAAATCACTGCCAGATTCACTGCCACTGAATCTAGATGGAGTTCCAGTATAACGGATTGTTGCTGCATATATGAGGAGTTTAGGAGCTTCTCCAGGTTTCTGTGAGTACCAGACTAAACCATGCACATTACTGCTGGTTTTACAGTTTATTCTGACTGCTTCTCCTGGTTGAACTGCTGGTATTGTTGGACTCTGAGTTACAGTATACTGTCCTCTACAGTCTGAAAGAAAAAACAAACGAAATGAAAATAATGTATATGATGTACATTTTAAGAGTATTAATATTTATTGTAAAAACTGTATTACACAAACCTTGAATAAACAGTGCAATGGTCCAGATGAAGATGTTGATTGTGTTCATTGCTGTAGTTTAGTCTTGTGTGATGATGAAGATTGTGTTCTGCTCTCAGTCATGAAGTGTTAAACTCACAGCACTATAAACACTCTCAGAGCACTGAAGCATGTGCTGACAATGCAAAGAAGTGGGCAGGATTTACAACAGCTTGTGCTGATAACAAACTAATATACACTAGAGTTACAGAATCATGACTTTATTTAGTATTTTTATTGTGACTCCTGAGACACTGAGGATGTGCAGATGAACGTCCATCTCTGTGTCCATATTCAGTCATGTGACCATCATCACTGCTACACATCCACTAGATGAACCGCCATCACTAAAGTAAGATCATGAATCATGAGTCTGTTCAGAAAGTATCAGGACTGATTGTGAATCTCTAATCAGAGTTCATGGTGTCACTCCATCTATCATGAAGCCTCATGTGTGTCTGAAATCATCAAATGGAGAAGAAACAGGCTGTTAAAGATGGAGACATATTAGAGCTTGTTCACGTTTCATGATCTTGTGTGGAGATTCATAACCAGTCCAGATACTTTTAGAACAGACCTTGAATATGAAAACATGCTTGACTGTGTAGAACATGCAAAATACCTTTTATATTTTCATTGTTGACACTTTCTATTGACTTTGGCTCTAATATTCAATAAACTCATTATTTGAAGAGATTTTCACTGAAGATTGAAGTCTGAAGCTGCAGGTTTTTCTGTGAATCATGATGATTGATCTGCATATGAAGAACAGAAGCATCATTATGAGAAACTCCACAACATCATCCATGATCAAAGAGGTCAAAGGTCACCTCAGAGGTCACAGCTCATCAAATATATTTCTTTAAACAGTGTTATATCAGAAAGCATTTAGTCAAATCTGAATGAGTGAGTGTTGAGAAGAGCTGAGGATCTTCTAATATCAGTGTGTTGAAGTGTTGTTTCTCTCTCTCTGCTGGAGTGTGTGTTCACTCGAGTGGAATAGAGGTTTTTGTACGAGCGTTTCATTAGATTGTATCACTGTGGTACACATTCGGTGGAGGAACTAAACTGGTGATCGGTAAGTCTGTCTATTTAATCACCTAATAAAAAAATACAATTTAGATTTCAGAAAGTGTTTTACAGTGGAAACAAGAACAACATTTATTAATAATAATGATTATTAGATATTGTGGCAAACTTTACTTGAAGCCTTTATGTATAATGCATTATAAAGGTATCAATAGCGTATGTTATAATGTCATGTATATTTCAATAAATAACTGTAACCAAATGTTAAAATGTTTTATAATATTTGCTAATGGTTGTTTGTCATGAGTTTTGGTGTATTATAATTTTTTGAAGGTGTAACAATGAATAGATAATATTATAATGTGTTATAACTGCAGTTATAATTAGTGTTCAGTAAATCTGAAAATCTAAAAAAAAAATTATTCTTATAATATTCCTAATCATACAATTTAAAACAAGTTGAAACAAGAACAACATTTATTAATGATAATTATTATTACATATTGTGGTGAATCTTTACTTAAAGCCTTTAATGCATTATAAAGTGTTTCATAATGTGTTACAATGCCTTATATCTTATCATAAGTAACTGTAACCAAATCTAAAATGCATTATAATATTTGCTAATTCATTGTTTCATCTCAAAAGGATTGTTCTTCATAAAGGAGGATCAATGAATAGATAATATGTGTTATAACTGCTGTTACACTTATTGATTAGATCATACATGCATTTTAATGTATATAGCAGTGCATAATTAATGCATTAAAAATACTTTTATAATGCAATATGTATGAAAGCTTTAAATAAAGTGTTACTGATATTGTTTTATAATGATTTAATCTAAAACTGTGTGTGTGTGTGTGTGTGTGTGTGTGTGTGTGTGTGTGTGTGTGTGTGTGTGTGTGTGTGTGTGTGAATGTGTTGTGTTTGTCTCCTGCAGCTGGTCCCACAGTGAAGCCCTCAGTGTCTCTGCTGCCGCCCTCTTCTCTGCAGATCTCTGGAGACTCAGCCGCACTGCTCTGCCTGCTCAGCTCTTACTCTCCACAGGGGGCGCTGGTGAGCTGGACACTGGACGGGTCAGAGGTCACCGAGGGGGTTCTGACCAGCGCAGAGAGCCAGCAGGACGGCCGCTACAGCCGCAGTAGCGTCCTGACCCTCAGCAAAGCACGCTGGGAAGAGGGAGAGCTGTACGTCTGCAGAGTAACACATGATGGAGCTCCTCATGAGGTCTCGTTCCACAAGAGCTCTGAGTGCTGATGTTTCTCTCCTGAAGATGAGCCGTATCTGAGTGTCCTGTGTCAGGCAGGATTCACATGAGTCTAGTGCTGCAGCTGTAGTGATTTACAACTCAATACTGAAACTGAGTGTGTGTGTGTGTGTGTGTGTGTGTGTGTGTGTGTGTGTGTGTGTGTGTGTGTGTGTGTGTGTGTGTGTGATCTTTCAATCTGCTGTGTTTGCTGCAACATTCAATAAAGCTTCTCAACAAGTTCACTTTGTGTCTGACAACATCATTCAACTAACAGATGAAGATGCAGGTGCTTTTCAGAAGGTTGATGTAGCAGTAAATGTCAAATAAAGCTCTTGGGGTTTGAACATGGTCTCTGGAGACAGAGCTGCTCTATTCTGAGAGGATCACAATCACTCCACCCTGACAATGCAAATGGGCTTTTCAGTCTCACTCTCTGATTGGTTACATGATCTGGACTGGAACACTTTCACTTCTGCTTTAGTGAAGCAGCGCAGACAAACTGATCATTTATAGGAGATTAAAAACTTTATTATATAAAAATATCGTAAAAAAAAAAGATCAAGATCAATAATCAGCCTTTCTTACACCAATTGTTACATAATCATTACATTTATAGGCGATGGTGTAAATATACTGTATATGAAAATGTTATTAAAAATATAATACAAGATCATAAATCAAGAATCAGCCGTTGTGACAGTAATTGTTTAAGAATGTAAAAGTTTCTGTGTCTCAAATGGAAAGCATGACCTCCAGGGTCACCGTGATTTTGCCAAGTAAGATGTGTTCCTGGATCAACATTTAATCAACCAATCACAAGCCTCTGATGTCATCAGTGTGTGCCAACCAAATCCAATCGGTCCATTTTGAACATTCCCTCCTCTCTTCCCTCGGCTGACTGACAAAAGGTAAGTTATTTTGTCTGTCCTCTTTCTTTGACCCTCTCTGCAACTAAAAATCTGACTTTGTAAATGTATTTATGCACTAAAAAATCCTGAAATAGAACACTTAAATGGCCTAATGTAATGCAACTCTGAACATACATACAAAAGCCATGTGCTGTTTAGCTAATAGCTAAGCTTACTTTACTCCACAACCCCTAAAAGTCTTCTTTCTCTCATACCTTTACACACAAATACACATTAAATATTTAATAAAATGTTATAATAATGTTTAAAAATTTCAATAAATTCCAGGGGCCGTATTCACAAAGAATTTTAAGGCTAAAAGTAGCTCCTAACTGGCGAATTTAGGAGCAACTCATAAAAATAATGGGTGTGTCACTCGTAACTTTAGGACTCCTAATTTTTTTGACTAAGAGTAATTCACGAAGCATTTTAGCCCTAAAAGTAGCACCTAAGCCTGGGACAGCTTAAAAGAAGTCGAGAGGACTCCTAACTCACTAAGACCTATTCACAAACCGCTTTTTGTGGCATTTCACGTTGCGATGTTTTGAAATGCGTATGCGGCGGCTACAGGAGCTTCCAATCGCGAGGGAACAATTTTGCATTGGATGCAATAACGCCACCAACAACAACCAAAACTAGGCTACTCATTGCATGTAAACTAATTGTAACATTTCATTGTGAATCAAATTAAAATGTTCTTCTCTTTGCAAACGTAGGCAGAGGCATATAGTGACAGATTAATTCAATAATGTTGCAAAGATATTGCATCAATCCATATGTTTCATTAGGCTACTATATATTTGTTTTGCCTTACTCTTTATTCATTTAGGCTATTTATTCAGTTATTCATCATCTTCCGTCCTTCGCACTACTTGTGTAGCGCACGCATTCTCAGACCTGTCACCTGTCACTCATCATCGTAGGGGAGCTGTTTGGAATCATTCCCGCGTTACAATCATCAGCCAATCAAGGTGGTCACTTCAGTCAAGCTCGTGCATGAGTAATGACGTCATCCATAGCAACGAAGACTCACTCTTAGTTTAGGAGTTGTCATTTTTCTTTACTAAGAGTAGGTCTGAAAGGCGTTGTGAATAACTTTTAAGAGAAAACTCCTAGCTAAAATCTTTTAGTGCGATTTAGGAGTACTCCTAGTGGTAAGATAAAATGCTTTGTGAATACGGCCCCTGGTCTTTAAAACAGATTACTATGATTTTAGTCTGAATAAAGTGTGCAAAAAGTATATGACATTTAAAAAAACAGTAGAATAATTGCTTTTTTAATTCTGATTGTAATAAATATATTTTGATAATTCGTCCCCTTGGAATTATAAGGTTCTATCTGACATTTTTGTCAAAATTTAGTTATTTACATATTCTTATTCTGTGACCACTTCTTTACATTATATGATGTTGATTTTTTAAGTTGTGTACATTTTGGAACTTTTTATTTAGAAAATAAAAAGGTTCTTTCTACACAGTCGAATGGAATGCAAAAACTTTAAAGCTCAATATCTCAAAACTGCTCAGAACGCAGATAGAACCTTATAATTCCAAGGGGACGAATTGCTATCGTCATCATTTCAATATGGGGTAGATTCGCTAATGTTTATCCAGGACCATCATGGTCATTTCAATATGGGGTAGATTCGCTAATGTTGATCCAGGACCATCATGGTCATTTCAATACGGGGTAGATTCGCTATGTTGATCCAGGACAATCATGATAATTTCAATATGGGGTAGATTCGCTATGTTGATCCAGGACAATCATGATCATTTCAATATGGGGTAGATTCGCTAATGTTGATCCAGGACCATCATGGTCATTTCAATACGGGGTAGATTCGCTAATGTTGATCCAGGACCATCATGGTCATTTCAATATGGGGTAGATTCGCTAATGTTGATCCAGGACCATCATGGTCATTTCAATACGGGGTAGATTCGCTAATGTTGATCCAGGACCATCATGACCATTTCAATATGGGGTAGATTCGCTATGTTGATCCAGGACAATCATGATCATTTCAATATGGGGTAGATTCGCTATGTTGATCCAGGACAATCATGATCATTTCAATATGGGGTAGATTCGCAAATGTTGATCCAGGACCATCATGACCATTTCAATATGTGGTATATTCGCTAATGTTGATCCAGGACCATCATGACCATTTCAATATGGGGTATATTCGCTAATGTTGATCCAGGACCATCATGATCATTTCAATATGGGGTAGATTCGCTAATGTTGATCCAGGACCATCATGACCATTTCAATATGGGGTATATTCGCTAATGTTGATCCAGGACCATCATGACCATTTCAATATGAGGTATATTCGCTAATGTTGATCCAGGACAATCATGACCATTTTAATACGGGGTAGATTCGCTAATGTTGATCCAGGACCATCATGACCATTTCAATATGGGGTAGATTCGCTAATGTTGATCCAGGACCATTATGATAATTTCAATATGGGGTAGATTCGCTAATGTTGATCCAGGACCATCATGACCATTTCAATATGGGGTAGATTCACTAATGTTGATCCAGGACCATCATGACCATTTTAATACGGGGTAGATTCACTAATGTTGATCCAGGACCATCATGACCATTTCAATATGGGGTAGATTCGCTAATGTTGATCCAGGACCATTATGATAATTTCAATATGGGGTATATTCGCTAATGTTGATCCAGGACCATAATGGTCAGTTCAATATGGGGTAGATTTGCTAATGTTGATCCAGGACCATCATGGTCAGTTCAATATGGGGTAGATTCACTAATGTTGATCCAGGACCATCATGACCATTTTAATACGGGGCAGATTCACTAATGTTGATCCAGGACAATCATGACCATTTTAATACGGGGTAGATTCACTAATGTTGATCCAGGACCATCATGACCATTTCAATATGGGGTAGATTTGCTAATGTTGATCCAGGACCATCATGACCATTTTAATATGGGGTAGATTCGCTAATGTTGATCCAGGACCATCATGGTCATTTCAATACGGGGTAGATTTGCTAATGTTGATCCAGGACCATCATGACCATTTCAATATGGAGTAGATTCGCTAATGTTGATCCAGGACCATCATGATCATTTCAATATGGAGTAGATTCGCTAATGTTGATCGTTGATCCAGGACCATCATGGTCATTTCAATACGGGGTAGATTCGCAAATGTTGATCCAGGACCATCATGGTCATTTCAATACGGGGTAGATTCGCTAATGTTGATCCAGGACCATCATGGTCATTTCAATACGGGGTAGATTCGCTAATGTTGATCCAGGACCATCATGACCATTTCAATATGGGGTAGATTCGCTATGTTGATCCAGGACAATCATGATAATTTCAATATGGGGTAGATTCGCTATGTTGATCCAGGACAATCATGATCATTTCAATATGGGGTAGATTCGCTAATGTCGATCCAGGACCATCATGGTCATTTCAATACGGGGTAGATTCGCTAATGTTGATCCAGGACCATCATGGTCATTTCAATATGGGGTAGATTCGCTAATGTTGATCCAGGACCATCATGGTCATTTCAATATGGGGTAGATTCGCTAATGTTGATCCAGGACCATCATGACCATTTCAATATGGGGTAGATTCGCTATGTTGATCCAGGACAATCATGATCATTTCAATATGGGGTAGATTCGCTATGTTGATCCAGGACAATCATGATCATTTCAATATGGGGTAGATTCGCAAATGTTGATCCAGGACCATCATGACCATTTCAATATGGGGTATATTCGCTAATGTTGATCCAGGACCATCATGACCATTTCAATATGGGGTATATTCGCTAATGTTGATCCAGGACCATCATGATCATTTCAATATGGGGTAGATTCGCTAATGTTGATCCAGGACCATCATGACCATTTCAATATGGGGTATATTCGCTAATGTTGATCCAGGACCATCATGACCATTTCAATATGAGGTATATTCGCTAATGTTGATCCAGGACAATCATGACCATTTTAATACGGGGTAGATTCGCTAATGTTGATCCAGGACCATCATGACCATTTCAATATGGGGTAGATTCGCTAATGTTGATCCAGGACCATTATGATAATTTCAATATGGGGTAGATTCGCTAATGTTGATCCAGGACCATCATGACCATTTCAATATGGGGTAGATTCACTAATGTTGATCCAGGACCATCATGACCATTTTAATACGGGGTAGATTCACTAATGTTGATCCAGGACCATCATGACCATTTCAATATGGGGTAGATTCGCTAATGTTGATCCAGGACCATTATGATAATTTCAATATGGGGTATATTCGCTAATGTTGATCCAGGACCATAATGGTCAGTTCAATATGGGGTAGATTTGCTAATGTTGATCCAGGACCATCATGGTCAGTTCAATATGGGGTAGATTCGCTAATGTTGATCCAGGACCATCATGACCATTTCAATATGGGGTAGATTCACTAATGTTGATCCAGGACCATCATGACCATTTTAATACGGGGCAGATTCACTAATGTTGATCCAGGACAATCATGACCATTTTAATACGGGGTAGATTCACTAATGTTGATCCAGGACCATCATGACCATTTCAATATGGGGTAGATTTGCTAATGTTGATCCAGGACCATCATGACCATTTTAATATGGGGTAGATTCGCTAATGTTGATCCAGGACCATCATGGTCATTTCAATACGGGGTAGATTTGCTAATGTTGATCCAGGACCATCATGACCATTTCAATATGGAGTAGATTCGCTAATGTTGATCCAGGACCATCATGATCATTTCAATATGGAGTAGATTCGCTAATGTTGATCGTTGATCCAGGACCATCATGATCATTTCAATATGGGATATATTTGCTAATGTTGATCCAGGACCATCATGACCATTTCAGTATGGAGTAGATTCGCTAATGTTGATCCAGGACAATCATGACCATTTTAATACGGAGTAGATTCACTAATGTTGATCCAGGACAATCATGATCATTTCAATATGGGGTATATTCGCTAATGTTGATCCAGGACCATCATGACCATTTCAATATGGAGTAGATTCGCTAATGTTGATCCAGGACCATCATGACCATTTTAATACGGAGTAGATTCACTAATGTTGATCCAGGACAATCATGATCATTTCAATATGGGATATATTCGCTAATGTTGATCCAGGACCATCATGACCATTTTAATACGGAGTAGATTCACTAATGTTGATCCAGGACAATCATGATCATTTCAATATGGGATATATTAGCTAATGTTGATCCAGGACCATCATGACCATTTCAATATGGAGTAGATTCGCTAATGTTGATCCAGGACCATCATGACCATTTCAATATGGGGTAGATTCGCTAATGTTGATCCAGGACCATCCAACCCAGTCTCACGGCAGTTCGTGAATGGTCACGTAATTTAATCTATTGATTCGTGACACGGACACGGACATGTTTATTTTGTTATTTTCATAATATCAGCACGTTTTTTAAAGTAATGTATTTCAATGGGAAGCATCTTTCGTGATCACAGCACGATTCTTTCTGCCTGTGTCGGGCTCTTGCAGAGAAGATGTTTAATCAACATTTATTCACGAGATCTTATCTTATCATGGTTTATGTATTTTTTTAATGTTATTATTTCGGTCTTATTGCCAGGTAAGCTGGATTGCTTTGCTGTTTATTGATATTATTAAAATAATATTTTATCAGTAGGAAATCACGCTGAAGAAGTCTCGTTCCGAACACATTGCGATATTTGGCATCAGTTCACGTGTGTCAGATGTTGGTAAGTAGTAAGTAGTGTGTCCAGCGAGGTGCACCCTTTGCTCTGTCTCAGTTTCTTAAAGTCTTCATGTGGAGTCCCACTCCTCCTAAGGATCTCTTTGATATATGCAGAACCAATATTCAAAATAGTGATTTACATTTTTACATTTATGCATTTGGCAGAAATATTGTTAAAGGATGTTGTTTTCTCTTTTCAGCTTCATAAACTGTACTTGATGTCTGCCTAATGCCAAATATCAAAAAAGGGTCAGTACTCATCAGGTGTTTTGCTAAAGGACATATTCATTGCATAGTTAAAATAAAAGTGACCAATAATAACAAGGATACAGAATGAAAGTTTAGAATGTAAAATGTTGTGCTTACGTTTTTGCCTATTTTTTCTTTAAAGCGAAGAAACAAATGTATTTTCACATAACAAAGTTGAATCTCATCTCTTGGTTTGTAATATATAACTTCATCATAGCAATTGTTTAACGTTATTGTATGTCACTATAATAGATTTCCCCTGTATCTGGATATTTTTAATTAACTGATTTGTATAATGTTGTGCAGTAGTTTTGGCGCTACATTTGTCTTTAAACAGTTTGGCATTAAATATTGGAATATGCTTTCAAAATTGTGTGCATTCATTGTGCTTTTGTTACATTTATTTGAATAGAATTGATATACCTTTAATATATTTACATAAACTGTAAATGTTAGAAGCACTTTAGTACATGTAAATATCTTTAAATAAAATACTGCAAAACTACCCCTGCTGTAGGACAATGCTTAGAAAAAAGTTTCCCTTTCAAATTTATGCATCAGTCTCATCAAATAAGCAAATTTGTGTCGTTGATCACGTGAACTCGTTTTTGGATGGTAACCACACAAAGAAATATTTTGTTTTTAAATATGAGTTTTATAATTTAATTAGAAGGAACACGTTTAACAGCCTAAATATAAAATATTTAAGGTATCTATCCCTGCAGCCGGAACCAGAAGAGAGCTGTCATCATTTACCATAAATGGGCATGTAAGTGTGACGCATCTGTTCAGCTGGGTTGTTATTGGCTGTGACTTTATCGCAGAACTCACTGTGATTGGACAATCGTTTAACCCATATAAAATGGCGCTTCATGTTACAAAGTATGTTTTGGTGTTATTATTACGTTAGTTATACATTAAGTTAACTATAAAGTGTCTCTATGTTGTGAGAAATTACTCCTTTACCGAGATCCTAACCCTAACCCTAAGCATGTCTGCACATTTCAATGAACCACAGCACCATGTTTCCAGGGCCGGCGCGTGCACTTCTGCCGCTCTAGGCGAAAAACATTTGTGCCGCCCCTATAGGGCTGGTCCGAATACCATTTTTTTGAGCTTCGAAGCTGCGGTAGTAATGAACATCGAATATTCAAAGCTTCGAGAGGGTGCTGAACATATTCTTCTCTCTAATAAAGGCAGGAATCTCTATGTGTCTATATGTCCGTTTGCATTTTGATTATTTCGAGAACCGTTCATCCAATCGACTTCACAAGGGAGTGCAGTGTAGCATTCGGTGGTGCAATATAGATGGACACGCGAGACACGACACGTTCAGAATTAATAAACTTTTAGTAAACTACAGAACACCGCGAGCGGGAAGCGGCGCACCTCAAGCGGGCAGGGCTTATATACTTGACGCACACTGCACTAGCAATATAAAACGCACACACACATGTCTGTTAAATTAAGCAATACTTTAAGGTAGTCTATATTTTTCTGATTAACAAATTACTGACACAGTAAAGGGTAGATTTAAATTAAGAAAAACTAAATTTCAATAAAGAAAAACAAAATTTAAATAAAGAAAAAAACTAAATGTAAAATTTAAATAAAGAAAAAACGAAATTTAAATAAAGAAAAAAACATTTAAATAAAGAAAAAACAAAATGTAAAATTTAAACAAAGAAAAAACGAAATTTAAATAAAGTAAAACGAAATTTAAATAAAGTAAAACGAAATTTAAATAAAGAAAAACGAAATTTACATAAAGAAAAACGAAATTAAGTTAAATTAATTTAGATTGATAATAATGGGTAAAAAGGCTAATAGCCTATATTTTGTTTCTATATATTTTCCACAATGTCAAAGCAACGCAGTTTAACCCAAAACACAAGCTCAGGCATGCACTTCTGTCCATACAAACTCCGCTGTTCTGCGCTCTAGCCAGAGAACACTCCCGTTGCAGGAACACTTTAGGCCAAGAGGAAGCAAATATATACATATACTATATGCGTAGGTGGATGTGATCGGGGATTTTGGCTGTGTAACATTCAAAGCCACTTAAATTAACGAAATGACTCAAATAAAGATTCGTTCATTTTTATGAACGAGATCGAACAAGAGAGTTAGTAAAATTATCTGAACTTCCCATCACTCAGTCATGACTCGTGAGAGCAGGGGACGGGGCGGGGCGGGGCGGGGCGGCGCAGCGGCAGCTCAGCAAATCATATAGCCTATTTTGTGAATTGTTCATTCCCGATTGGCACACATTTTGCCGCCCTTACAAAAGTGCCGCTCTAGGCAATTGCCTAGTTCGCCTATATGGACGCGCCGGCCCTGCATGTTTCCTGTTCCACTGATAGAATGGCAGAGATATGTGGGTTATGTAGTTTAAAACGTTTAGTAATGAAACAATAAATGTTAAATAATATCTTTAATGGACAACTGGATATCTAAATTTGTTCATTGTGCAAACGTTTATGACATATATGAGGGACAGGCTGAAATTTTATATTTTACTGTGAGCACTTTTAAAAAACCTTTATGCCTGCTTTCCATATATGTCTGAAAACTGTGGCCAACATTATTTATTAAACATAGCATAAGCAGTTGTCCTGCCGACTTTCTCTTTGATACACAAACCAGACTTTCAGTTACAGCCATTTGAAATGTGCATTTGTTTGCTCTTCTGGGGGCCATTGCTGGGCCCCTGGGGCTGGAAGGGCAGTACAATCTACACAGATATACACACACTATTACTATTACACAAGGATAATGCAACATTCAGTAAAACAACAAAAAAACAGTGCCAGAATTTCCTTTTCACTCCCTCTGATTGCTGCTTATATACCTGACATCAGTAATGTCTATGCTTTTGTGGCAGGAAGGGCGTTCCTGTTTTTTTCATCACATTGTTATTGATGGCCATTCTAGCCTATCATCTGTGCTCCTGGACTTTAAAACCGCAACGCATTTACCGCTCGTCAGGCGTCACGTTTTGAATCGCTGCGTCGTTAACGCGCTTCCGTCACTGCTTCACTGGAAACCGGATGCGAACACCCGAGCCGGTAAGGAGAATGCGCTGCTAGTTGTTTTTAGCTCATGAAGTATTTAGTTATGCGAAGTGTTCTTTTAATGTACTTTTAAGAGACACCATTTTGCTTTGGAGAGTGTGCTTCTGTCTTCCGTTGCACAAGCTCGTTACGATTGTTATTTGCGTGTGCTTAGACCCCGAAGCCGCCGCCAGGCGCCGCCATTTGCGCCATTTAGAATTTCAGCCGCCGCCAGCCAATAATTTCGTAAGCCAAATTGAGCCGCCATCTGATAAAGTTTGGCTGAGCCGGCTAGAATTATTTGCATCAAATAATAATTCTATCACATAGAGACATACAAACACGAAATATATAAACAATACACGAGATCTATTTTCCCACTGGATTCATAACAGCACAGTCTTGTGCTCGTTGCTACGATACACAGACTCACAGTGAATTGACGACCAATTAAAATTGCTCGTTTTCCGTACAGAAGAAGCGATGCATTTTTTTCTCGCACTGAGGTGAAATGGCGGAAAGAAGCAAGCAAGGTAATTTTGATCTCACTTCTCACATACTTTCCTAATTCCTACTTACTTTTTTTTTTTTACTTAGGCCTACCCAGACTTTTGTTAAATCTTCAGGGCACGGTTGCACAAACACCTGAATCAAAGATTGATGTTATGAACCAAATATTCTGGAACGGAGAGATTTATAGCACTGAACGTGATATTACTGCAGTAACAAACCACCGTTTCCACATTGCTAATTCACGACGCATGCTTCAGTGTACATTGAAGTGAAATGTGCAAAACTTTGTCCAAAATAATACTGATAACAGTGTGTGTTTATATTAAGAGACACGGCAGGCAAAAACATCGGGGTTTTTTTACTGGTCAATTTTGAGATTTTTGGATATTTGTCTTCAATAACATGTCTTCTTTCAGACTTGTGGTGAAAAAAAGTCCGAAATACACATTTAGGTCTTTATTTTACTACACTTTGTCTGTTTGCGTCTGTAGATTTCTCATAAATTCAACAAAAGTTTGCGTTCTTAATCAACATACTTCTCCGCGATCTCTGCCGTCGCTATTTGAAAATGTTTAGTAGCATACAGACTACAAAATAAATATGTACATACGTTGTGAAAGTAAAATCTGGTGTTTTCTTTATTACATTGTATTGCATTTTGTAGAAATATAGTGTAAGCCATGCATTGCTTGGAAATATTGAGATCTAGTAAATCAGTATAACATAGACATCTGTAGACATGAAGTGGCAGCTTCAGCCATTTGCAGCTATGAAAAGTTTGGCGGCTGCAGCAGCCATTTAGGTTTTGGCTGAGCCGGCTAGCCAGCCAATAACTTCATCAGCCAGCCATTATTCTCAAAACAAATGGCTTCGGGCTCTACGTGTGCTGGATGCGTGTACTGGATGTGGACGCTGGAGAAGGTAGGGAGAGTTTGTTAATCTCTCGCTAATCGTGCTCTGTTGTAGGAAATGCGTGTTTTTGAAGTGCTAGTTTGTATTTAAGTGTGTCCTAATCCGTACCCTTTCTCAGTTGTGAGAACCTGAGTTCCCCTCCAGAGAAAGCTACGTTTCATTTTCCTCGACGATCGGTATTAGTTTTAAGTGAGAATTTATCTCACTTAAATGAGATAAATTCTCATTTAGAATTTATCTCACTCTGCTAGAGAATTTATCTAGCAGAGTAACAATCTTATGTTGTTTATAGGGCCCTGTTTATAGGTCTGTAAAGGGCTATAACTGCCTTCCAGTCGGGGTGCTCCGTGTTCATTTACGGCCGCAGTGCTGTCCTGTTTTGGTCCTGTTTCAACTGTATTAACTGTCAACAGATTCAACTACAACTTGGGACTTTAGTCGATCTTTTTTAGTTTCTTTTTGGCTTGTATGTAGTTTTCATTTTTCTTTGGACTGATATTAGCTACAAAGACTGGTGCTAAAATCTGAACTGCAATCTTTGCTCTTCTCTCATTTCAATTTATTTTGATTTTTTTTCTGCTTGCACTTTCATTTGTATTCGATTTTGCTTCTAAAGTTGAATTATCTATTCTCCAATTATTTTCTGAAATAATAGTTCATTTCTTTAACTTGCTTTATTTTGCTTCAAATTGCTTGACTTGTTTGCTCGATTAATAATTTGGACTGAAGTTTGGTTTGTTTCCTTTATTGATTTCTTTATATATTTTGCCGTCGTTGACATTTGGGTTTAGTTTCAATCAACTGTTGCTTTCAATTTATTATTTGTAAAATTATTTTGGTTACTTTGATTTGAGCATCAATAATCCTTCTAGCTATCAAACTGATTATTTCTGTATTTGATTATTTTTATATTTGATATATATCTTTTGTGTGTGTTAGCAGGGCCTGAGCACCAGGGGCAGAGGATTCTTATTTGGGTGACGGTATCTTTTCTCACCGTGTGCAGTGCTTGGTATTAACACCTGTGTGAGTGTGAGTGTGAGTGTGAGTGTGAGTGTGAGTGTGTGTGTGTGTGTGTGTGTGTGTGTGTGTGTGTGTGTGTGTGTGTGTGTGTGTGTGTGCGCGCACACAGTGAAGTGCAGTGGTCCTGCATCTGCGGGTGGCATGCTACGACTCTCTGCCTCTGTGCCTCTCGTCCCTGCTTTGACCTGGTTCTAAACCTTTAGAAGTTCATTGAATTTGAACAAAGTGCTTTATATCCTTTTTATGCTGTTCTCTTTTAAGAATTGTCAATAAAAGCTATTTTTGTACGATGACCCATGTCTCTGACTCTATTAGGTGATACGAACCTGTGTGTGCCTTTTGTTGGGGTCTATTCTCATTCTTTGGTTGAAATTCCCAGAGTGGCGTAGTCGGAGTGTGAATGATACAATCTTATTAATTATAATCCTTTAAGAAACCCCATCTTACTGCCCTCGTGTCACCTGCCACACTTTCATTTGAAATGCAGTAGTAGATGTAATGATCAACATGGATCATCTTCAATTATGCTTGAAGTGTTTATAGCAAGATAGCCCACTGCAGCCTCTTGTTATTCAGTTTCCCTTTATTTCACTGAAAACTGTCATACATGCAAGTATGTGCAACTTATGTTGCATTGTTGTCCCAAATATCATTAACCAGATCTAAATTTGTATGTCCTGAGTAAAAGAATCAGGGTAATTAATTATATGTAGTTGTTTTTAAATTATGAACTAAACTAAAGGAATAAGAAATTAAAATTTCTCAAATAAAAAAATTATATTTACTGTACCAAACACCACTTTCAATACACAATATTCACCATACTTTATTAAACAACACTTTATTTATCAATAAAGTTGATAAAGTAGCATAAAGACAAATGAAATTCAAGATCAATAAAAATGTGTCTTCAAAAATACATTAACATCATATTAATCCATTCACAGCTGCTGAAGCCACAAAATGAGTGCCAGAGAATCACATTGTCAGGCATTCTCCAGTCCTGGTCTGAAAGTAAAACACAAACCATTAAAAATAAGTTGTTTAATGGACAGTCGGGTCAGCTTATGTTCTGAGTTATTTAAAGCAGTGATGGTTTACTCTGGCCCTCAGCGTCCACTGTCCTGCAGATTTAGCTCCGACCTCAAACCCTCCTGCCTATAGTCTAGAAGTAAACCTGAAGACTTTGGTTAAAATTTTCAGATGTGCTCAATTAGGGTTGGAGGTTCACTCTCCGCCTCAAAAAGTAGAATGCAAAAGGGCCAGAGTTGCCTGTTCCTTATATAAATTTACAAAGCAGCAGTCAGTACATTATATAATATACACATTGAAGTATTTTATATATATATATATAAATAAAATACTTCAATGTGTATATTATATAATGTACTGACTGCTGCTTTGTAAATTTATTTATATATATATATATATATATATATATATATATATATATATATATACACACACACACACACACACACACACACACACACACACACAGTACAGGTCAAACGTTTGGAAACATTACTATTTTTAATGTTTTTGAAAGAAGTTTCTTCTGCTCATCAAGCCTGCATTTATTTGATAAAAAAAAAAAAAAAAGATTGTGATATATTATTACAATTTAAAATAATTGGTTTTCAATTTATTATACTTTAAATTATCATTTATTTCTGTGATGCAAAGTTGAATTTTCAGGATCATTACTCCAGTCTATCACATGATCCTTTAGAAATCATTCTAATATGATGATTCATTATCAAAGTTGGAAACAGTTCTGCTGCTTAATATTTTTAAAAATATAAATATAAATAAATTAAAAAAAGAAGCAAATTTAAAGAAAATAGAAATCTTTTGTAACAACAATATACACTACTAGTCAGTAATTTGGGGTCAGTAATTTTTTATCTTTCTTTTTTTGAAATAAATCAATACTTTTATTCAGCAAGGATGTGTTAAATTGATAAAAAGTGATAGTAAAGAAGATTTATATTATTAGAAAATATTTTTTTATTTTGAATAAATGCAGTTCTTTTTAACCTTTTATTCATCAAATATATTAGGCAGCAGAACTGTGTCCAACACTCATAATAAATCAGAATATTAGAATGATTTCTAAAGGATCATGTGATAGACTGGATGTCACATGTGACACTGAAGTAATGATCCTGAAAATTCAGCTTTGCATCACAGGAATAAATAATTTTTTCAAGTATATTCAAATAGAAAACTATTATTTTAAGTTGTAATAATATTTCACAATATTACTGTTTTTTTCTGTATTTTTGATAAAATAAATGCAGCCTTGATAAGCATTAGAGACTTCTTTCAAAAATATTAAAAAAAAAATGTAATGTTTCCAAACTTTTGACCTGTACTGTATACATATATATATATATATATATATGTATAATATTGCAGCACATAATATAAGCTAAGTACTGAAAAACAGTTTCACCCATAATCAACAGCAACCTATTTTAAAAGATCTTTAAGAAAGGCATGGTCTCTTTTGAGCCTTTGCTAGTGATGCTTGATAATTTCAAGAAAAAATACTCTTCTGTCACTTGTTTCAAGAGCTTCACTTGGTCAAAAACCAAGTGATTACCTGAACAATGTAAAATTGTCAACATCAAATGATGTACTACATATTACAGCATTGTTTCAATACAAGACATACCAATGGACTCGCGCAGCTTTCTGTCTTCTTTGGGCACCAGATGTTCCTTCCTCACCCGAAACAAAGGACTTATTCGATTAGCTTGCGTTGATATAAGGACTGGTCTTCCTTCTCTGCTGTAAAACAAGAAAGTCTCGACTTACTCTATGTGCAATTACTATTGCTCTTGAAACATAAATTAAGACAGTTATAAATAAGTTAATTTACCATACGATTCAGGACAGAGCAGATGAGTAAATACTGATTGAAATATTCTAGAAACTTTACCTGGGAAGGGCTGATCAGAGCAAGATTCGCTGTGACTCACTAGTAGCTCTTGTGAGGGTTGGCTCTTAAAAGAGCTGTTGAGTTTGATATTGTAGAGCTTAAAAAAAAAAAAAAACGACTAAGTAATCCTGCAAAACAGAAAGGAAGGTAATTTTAATAAATTACTTGCAGTTTATATATAACTGTAGGATATTTTCTTCTGTAAAGAGTGTTGCATAATTAAATGTTAAAAGCATTTTTATGTAATAAGTTCACTGATATGTGGGCATTTCTATGAATAAAAGTATGTCTTTAATAGCAAGCAATAATCATATGAACTTGTTTAAAAATAACATGCTTTACATGCAAACAGGACAGTTATCAGCAGTGTAACTGTTCTGATTATGACAAAATAATCGAGTATCTGATGTCATGTGACAAGTCAGATTAGCTTTTCCACTCTTGCAAACAGAGGTAGGTTATGAGGTGTGGAGAGACATCATGTATCACTGGAACATAAACAGACGGGGACCAATTTATAATTAATTTTTCTAATAAATACAGTGCAATTAATATCAACTTTCTGACAGTGTGTGGGACATCCGACTACTTTCCAAGAAGGGGCGCAACTGATTTACAAATATCGCGATAAATATGTACAGGAATTGAGGCAGTGGCCAATGACAGCACTAGGACTAGGAGTAAAAGCTGCAGGATTATGTACGAGTATACAAATATGTACGAGTATCGTACGAATTTGACAACTTGTTAAATCTTGTGAATTATTAAGACTTTCAGACTATGTTCATACTGATTGGGCTATGGGTTTTGTGAGAAAAGGTTTAAGAAACAACAAATGCTTGATAAAATGTTTGATTTAGGGTTAAAACCAACACATACATACCATTGCGAATATTTGCCTTTGCAGCTGTCCGTCTCCTCCGTTTACTTGTCCTCATACAATAATGGGCTGACTGAGTCCGAAAGGTCCTTTTGGTCTTTTCAGCTGAAAAAAGAGAAAAGAAAATATCATTATGTATAATATATAGGATTATTTAAAGGGAAAAGTACTGATTTACCTGACAAATATTGGATGTTACATTATAAAGCATTAAAAGCATGGCAAGTGTTGTGGTTAATATGCATTACAACAAATATCACTTTAAAACTACCAATACTGAAGTTTTGTGATTACTGTCCTTAACTACACCAATCACAGTAAAACTAAAGTTACTCTGGTTTAAAGCATGGTAAGTTTTGTGGTTACTGTCCTTTTACCACACCTATTACAGTAAAACTAGGGTTACTGTGGTAAAAGCATGGTAAGTTTTGTGATTGATGTCTTTTTACTACACTTATCACAGTAAAACTAATGTTACTGTGGTAAAAGCATGGTAAGTGTTGTTTTTAATGTGCTTCTACTACAAATACAACTTTGGAACTAATTGTACTACTTTAAATCTGATATGAATATGATTAACTGAATAAGGTCTTGGCCTATAGCACGTCACGTGACAGACAGTGTTTAATCACCCTGTTTTGAATTAGAAAGCAATGAAATGCAAAGCCTCCGTGGAGATGACAAATATAATGCAGTGACTGAACGTGAGCTAATCTGATTAATATCGACAAACAGAAAAGACATTATATCACACATTATTAGGACAGCGTATTTACTACTTACCAACATCTGACACACGTGAACTGATGCCAAATATCGCAATGTGTTCGGAACGAGACTTCTTCAGCGCGATTTCCTACTGATAAAATATAATTTAAAAAATATCAATAAACAGCAAAGCAATCCAGCTTACCTTGCAATAAGACCGAAATAATAACATTAAAAGAAATACATAAACCATGATAAGATAAGATCTCGTGAATAAATTTTGATTAAACAGCTTCTCTGCTGCAGCCCGACAGGCAGAAAGAATCGTGCTGTGATCACGAAAGATGCTTCCCATTAAACGCGTCCGTGTCCGTGTCACTAATCAATAGATTAAATTACGTGACCGTTTCACGAACTGCCGTGAGACTGGGTTGGATGGTCCTGGATCAACATTAGCGAATCTACCCCGTATTGAAATGGTCATGATGGTCCTGGATCAATATTAGTGAATCTACCCCGTATTGAAATGGTCATGATGGTCCTGGATCAACATTAGCAAATCTACCCCGTATTGAAATGGTCATGATGGTCCTGGATCAACATTAGCGAATCTACTCCATATTGAAATGGTCATGATGGTCCTGGATCAACATTAGCGAATCTACCCCATATTGAAATGGTCATGATGGTCCTGGATCAACATTAGCGAATATACCCCGTATTGAAATGGTCATGATGGTCCTGGATCAACATTAGCGAATCTACTCCATATTGAAATGGTCATGATGGTCTTGGATCAACATTAGCGAATCTACCCCATATTGAAATGGTCATGATGGTCCTGGATCAACATTAGCGAATATACCCCATATTGAAAAGGTCATGATGGTCCTGGATCAACATTAGCGAATATACCCCATATTGAAATGGTCATGATGGTCCTGGATTAACATTAGCGAATCTACTCCATATTGAAATGGTCATGATGGTCCTGGATCAACATTAGCGAATCTACCCCATATTGAAATGGTCATGATGGTCCTGGATCAACATTAGCGAATATACCCCGTATTGAAATGGTCATGATGGTCCTGGATCAACATTAGCGAATATACCCCATATTGAAATGGTCATGATGGTCCTGGATCAACATTAGCGAATATACCCCATATTGAAATGGTCATGATGGTCCTGGATCAACATTAGCGAATATACCCCGTATTGAAATGGTCATGATGGTCCTGGATCAACATTAGCGAATCTACCCCATATTGAAATGGTCATGATGGTCCTGGATCAACATTAGCGAATCTACTCCATATTGAAATGGTCATGATGGTCCTGGATCAACATTAGCGAATCTACTCCATATTGAAATGGTCATGATGGTCCTGGATCAACATTAGCGAATCTACCCCATATTGAATTGGTCATGATGGTCCTGGATCAACATTAGCGAATCTACTCCATATTGAAATGGTCATGATGGTCCTGGATCAACATTAGCGAATCTACCCCGTATTGAAATGGTCATGATGGTCCTGGAGCCACATTAGCGAATCTACCCCGTATTGAAATGGTCATGATGGTCCTGGATCAACATTAGCGAATCTACCCCATATTGAAATGGTCATGATAGACCTGGATCAACATTAGCGAATCTACCCCGTATTGAAATGGTCATGATGGTCTTGGATCAACATTAGCGAATATACCCTGTATTGAAATGGTCATGATGGTCCTGGATCAACATTAGTGAATCTACCCCATATTGAAATGGTCATGATGGTCCTGGATCAACATTAGCGAATCTACCCCATATTGAAATGGTCATGATGGTCCTGGATTAACATTAGCGAATCTACTCCATATTGAAATGGTCATGATGGTCCTGGATCAACATTAGCGAATCTACCCCATATCGAAATGGTCATGATGGTCCTGGATCAACATTAGCGAATCTACCCCATATTTAAATGGTCATGATGGTCCTGGATCAACATTAGCGAATCTACCCCATACTGAAATGGTCATGATGGTCCTGGATCAACATTAGCGAATCTACTCCATATTGAAATGGTCATGATGGTCCTGGATCAACATTAGCGAATCTACCCCATATTGAAATGGTCATGATGGTCCTGGATCAACATTAGCGAATCTACTCCATATTGAAATGGTCATGATGGTCCTGGATCAACATTAGCGAATATACCCCATATTGAAATGGTCATGATGGTCCTGGATCAACATTAGCGAATCTACCTCATTTTTGAAATGGTCATGATAGTCCTGGATCAACATTAGCGAATCTGCCCCGTATTGAAATGGTCATGATGGTCCTGGATCAACATTAGCGAATCTACCCCGTATTGAAATGGTCATGATGGTCCTGGATCAACATTAGCGAATCTACCCCATATTGAAATGGTCATAATGGTCCTGGATCAACATTAGCGAATCTACTCCATATTGAAATGGTCATGATAGTCCTGGATCAACATTAGCGAATATATTGAAATGGTCATGATGGTCCTGGATCAACATTAGCGAATATACCCCATATTGAAATGATCTTGAATGTCCTGGATCAACATTAGCGAATCTACCCCATATTGAAATGGTTATGATGGTCCTGGATAAACATTAGCGAATCTACCCCATATTGAAATGATGACGAAAGCAATTATCAAAATATATTTATTACAATCAGATTCAAAAAGCAATTATTCTACTGTTTTTTTTTTAAATGTCATATACTTTTTGCACACTTTATTCAGACTAAAATCATAGTAATCTGTTTTAAAGACCTGGAATTTATTGAAATTTTTAAACATTATTATAACATTTTATTAACAATTTAATGTGTATTTGTGTGTAAAGGTATGAGAGAAAGAAGACTTTTAGGGGTTGTGGAGTAAAGTAAGCTTAGCTATTAGCTAAACAGCACATGGCTTTTGTATGTTCAGAGTTGCATTACATTAGGCCATTTAAGTGTTCTATTTCAGGATTTTTTAGTGAATAAATACATTTACAAAGTCAAATTTTTAGTTGCAGAGAGGGTCAAAGAAAGAGGACAGACAAAATAACTTACCTTTTGTCAGTCAGCCGAGGGAAGAGAGGAGGGAACGTTCAAAATGGACCGATTGGATTTGGTCGGCACACACTGATGACATCAGAGGCTTGTGATTGGTTGATTAAATGTTGATCCAGGATCAACAAAATTTGTTGATCCAGGAACACATCTTACTTGGCAAAATCACGGTGACCTCACGTCCAGACAGCAGAAGTGACTGAATGCAGTCTGTTCAGTTTGATTGACAGGATCATATATTACACCTAAAACATGATGATCATATTGAAACACTGACTCATTCTCTTCATAAACACAAGATTGATGTTGATTGTAATAATATAGTGTTATTAGTGTTTGAAAATACAATCATAAATCATTATTCAAACCTGAACTAAACACTGCCAGAGTCAAGAGGAAGATGATGCTGAAAGTCATGTTTGTTGGTTGATGAAGAAGAGCTCTTGATCATGTCATGTTCAGTTCATAGAGCTATAAACACATGCAGAGTGAAGCATGTGCTGATCATATAAAACACCCTCTGAATGCAAAAGCTGCTGTAGACTGTGAGCTCACGACGAGACCGAAGAGAGATCAGGACGAGATACAGACTCACCTCAGACTCATCAGAGTCAAAGAGCTTTACTGACAGGGTTAAAGAACGACTTTAAATGGCCAAAGCACAGTAACATTAAATATACTGACACACACATTTACACACAAATACACACAGTTAAAAATATATATATATTGAGTTCAGTCATTAAACTCTAGATCAGTGGTTCCTGGTCCTGCAGTATCGCCTACAGTCGCTATGTTTACATGCACAACTTGTGTTTCAATCGGACTGAATTCATTCCGATTGATGAATCTGAATGTAGTGTTTACATGAATATTAAACATGCGATTGGGTTAATGTGGTTTATATGTCACACGCTTCAAATCAGAATATATTTTTGTACATGCGCACACGAATATACAGAGTTTCCCGCTGTTTGCGCATAATAACTATTCTCCCCCTTACAGAAAAAAACACATGAACTTCACATGTGCAAAGACTCATGTGACCACATGCACATGTGTGATTTTGCACATATGAAATTTAACATGTAAAAACATGTTAAAAGCACATGTGAAACGTGTTTTGCACATGGGAAATGTGTGCTTTTGGAATATTTACACATGTGAAACAAATGTAAAATTCGCAGATGGGAGTTCTCTTACGAGAGATACTCTCGTACTGCGTAGAATACGCTAGGGGAAAATCCTTTTCCACGAGAATACTGAAGCCAAAAAAATTATCCTTTAATTTTGTATTAATGTAAAACGCGTTGCGGCAGCATACAGACATAGGCGAGGCAGCTCGCGCGCCTATTGGCTGGTCTGCTGGCAACTGCTTAAGCCTATCGAGCGAGACCTAGAGTGACGTCAGACCCAATGAGGGCGCTTCGCGCCCTCTGCGTCACGTCCCGCCGAGACGGGCGTGGCTTAGGTCTATAAATACCGCTCGCAGGCATTATTTCTCTGATTTTTCATCCTTCAGCGAAGCAACTCACATCGCTGGATCCGAGAAGAAGCCGCGCTGTTGAAGAAGCACCTCAGCGGGACGAGTTGACGAAGCTGCTGGCCGCGCCGCCTTCATCGCCTTCCTACTGCGCTATCCAGCGCCCATATCCTTTATTGCACTGTGTGTGTGTGTTCGCCGGCGCGACTCACACTGTCTAAAAGAGCTGCGTCTTTTTCAAGATGCCTGCTTGTGGCTCGTGCAAAGCCACACTCAGCGACGGGGACCGCCATGTCATCTGCGCTTCCTGCCTGGGTCAAGAACATGCAGCTCTCGCGCTCGCTGATGGCGGCTGCCATCACTGCGAGCTGTTGCCATTAGCGACTCTGAGGACTCGCTTGGCACTGTTCAACGAGACTGCGCCCACACCTGCTGTTGTGCCGCGCCGTAAAAAAGCGCCGCGCTCAGCGAATCCCGGAGCCCTCTCTCAGCCGTCAAAGCTCGCCGGTGCGCCCGCCTGCTTCTCCGGTTTCATCAGCTTCACTTCCGGACGGACAGCGGCCGCGGTCTGCCGCCGCTTCTGTCGATGACGCTGATGAGATCGACGCGCTGCTACGAGAGGGGGATTCCTGCTCTCTCATAGCATCAGGCAGTGAGGATTGGGCGAGCTCTGAGGATCCCGCCCCCCCTGCCCGTGCTTCTACGGGAAAGAGAGCGAGCATTGAGGCGGAGCTCATGCGCGTGCTCACTCAGGCCACGGCGAGCCTCGGCCTCGAGTGGATTACGCCTGAGCAGCCTGCTCACAACCGGCTGGACGGCTACTTCCTGCCTGGGGAGCGCGTTTCACCTGCATCCAAGCCAGCGCCCTTTCTTCCTGAGCTTCATGAAGAAGTCGCTAAGTCTTGGGGCTCCCCTTTTTCGGCCAGGACACGATCCTCTGTCTCTTTGGCGTTCTCCGCTGTCGACGACGCAAAGAACAGAGGCTACCACTCCCTACCGCCGGTCGAAGAGGCTATTGCAGCGCACTTATGCCCGCCCTCTGCTGGACGGCGTGCTAAGATGGCGCTGCCCTCAAAAGCCTGCCGCACGACGTCAGCCCTGCTCCGCCGCGCTTTCTCCGCCGCCGGGTAGGCCGCGTCAGCGTTGCACACCATGGCCACGCTCCAGATATACCAGGCCGATCTCCTCCGCCAGCTGGACGAGAGAGGACCTGACGCAATCTGCGTGCCGGACTTGAGGAGCGCTACAGACTTCGCTCTTCGCGCCACCAAGTCAGCAGCACAGGCCATTGGACGGAGCATGGCCTCGCTCACCGTGTCTGAGAGACATCTGTGGCTTACGCTCTCTGACATGACTGAGTCAGAACGCACCGCGTTCCTCGACGCGCCGCTTTCCCCTGCCGGCCTCTTCGGAACCTCGGTCAAAGATTTCGCCGACAGGTTCGCTGAGGTGCAGAAAGCGACCCAGGCCATGAAGCACTTCCTCCCGAAGCGCTCCGGTTCTGCAGCAGGCCGTGCGAAACCGTCTGCTCAGAGCTCACAGCCTAAGCCTCCGCCCGCCGCCTCCTCTTCTCAACGCCGCCAAACTCAGAGCTCGAGACCGCGCTCTCGCTCATCCGGCCGCCGCCCCGCCCCGCATGGCCCGCGGCAGAAGATTGCGTTGAAGCCAGAGGCCCCGAAATCGTCCTAGCACGCCTAGGAAAGCGACGGTGTCCAAGTCCCGCTGCGGCCGGACTTCCACCAAAGCTTGCCGCTCGTCCAGTTCCAGGAAATGTGACTGGTCCAGCGTATTTAGCAGCCAACAAGCCGGTTCCATTACCCGCTTGCCTGCACACAAAAGCCGTTTTTACGGCTACCCAGATAAATCCCTTAAAGATTGTATTTTCTGGTGTCCCGGCCACGGCCGACGGTGTTTCATGTGTAGAAAAAATGCCCACTACTCAGTGCCCATTCCTACACACAAGCACAGCCCTTCACACAGGGCCCGCGCACATAAAATCGACTCAGATCGATTGCGCTTCAAATGTAGCAAAAGTGCCCACTACCCAGTGCCCACAAACGCTACTTCCCACATGTCTCACGGTCCCTGTAAATACAGGACCAGTATGCATATGCTCTGCTCACGCGAGCAATGCTGTAAAGGTGGTGTATGTGCCCGCTGCTCTGCGCCCACGCCCACACACAGACATGAAACTAGCCCAGCCCTCCTCCTCTCAGCTAAACACTGCGGAGGAGTCGAGCGCGGGCATTCTGCCCGCTGTTATCAGCGCGCCCCCTGCCTCAGATGTCATGAGCGCGACGCTTATGTCACAGCACATAAAAGCCGCTGTATCGCGAGCCGATCAGAGCGTGCTTCGCATCCAGCCCCTAGCTACTCGCGCACCTGCGTGGGAAAAGCTTCCCGGGGTTTCGAGATGGGTGCTGAACATCATAAAAGAAGGCTATTCGCTGCAGTTTCGCCGACGCCCTCGCCGCTTCATGGCGCGCGTCGAGACCACGGTAGAATCGAAAGTAGCTCATCTACTTCGAGCCGAGATTTTGAAACTGTTGAGCAAAGGGGCTATAGAACCCCTATCTCAAGCTCAAAGCGAAGGGGGGCTTTACAGCAGATACTTCCTGATGCCCAAAAAAGACGGGGGTCTCAGACCCATACTAGATCTGCGGCAGCTGAACAGAGCGCTTATGAAGCGCCAGTTCAGGATGCTCACAACCAGAAAAATCCTCGCGCACGTCCGCCAGGGGGACTGGTTTGTGTCAATAGATCTAAAGGACGCGTATTTTCAAATACAGATAGCGTCACGTCACAGGCGATTTTTGAGATTCGCCTTCGAGGGCCAGGCATATCAGTACACAGTCCTGCCTTTCGGCTTGTCCCTGGCACCCCATACATTTACGAAGTGCATGGACGCAGCGCTCGCACCCCTCAGATTACGGGGCATACGAGTGCTGAACTATCTGGACGACTGGCTGATTCTAGCCCAATCTCACTCAGAGCTCGTAGAGCACAGGACCATTTTACTCGATCACCTCGAGAATCTCGGTCTCGCAGTGAACTGGGAAAAGAGCTCGCTTTTCCCCAGACAGATTATATCTTTTCTGGGAATAGAGCTGAACTCGCTGCTAATGACAGCACGCCTGTCATCTCAGCGCACACTGGACATTCGGCGCGCAGCCGGCTCGTTCCGCTGCGGCGCGATAGTCCCTCTCAAAGCCTTTCAAAGGATGCTCGGTCTGATGGCCTCAGCATCTTCAGTTCTCCAGTTGGGCCTTCTGCGCATGCGCCCACTGCAGTTCTGGCTCAGAAAGAGAGTACCACGCACAGCGTGGGCCTCCGGTCGGCTTCGCGTCAAGGTCAATCAAGCATGCATTGCAGCTTTGAAACCTTGGGAGGCAAAAGACTGGTACCAATCAGGTGTAAGCCTGGGGACTTCCTCGAGAGTGATGGTGGTGTCCACGGACGCATCCACCTCGGGATGGGGGGCGCTGCTCGAGGGCAGACCGCTTTTTGGCCAATGGTCAAAGCAGGAGAAGCTCTTACATATCAACTGCCTCGAAATGTTGGCAGTGAGCAAAGCGCTCACGCGCTTTTGTCCCCTCATAAAGGGACACCACGTGCTAATACATTCAGACAACGTCTCAGTGGTGTCCTACATAAATCGCCAGGGCGGCCTCAGGTCCCTGACTCTGTACAGGCTAACCAGGCGCCTCCTGATATGGGCCCGCAGCAACCTGCTCTCGCTGAGAGCAGCGCACGTGCCAGGGCTCCTAAATATAGGACCAGACAGACTGTCCAGGAACCAGGTTCCGACAGGAGAATGGTCTTTGCACCCACAGACAGTCCAGCTGCTGTGGAAGAAATTCGGCAGAGCGGAAGTAGACCTGTTCGCGTCTCAAGAAAACGCTCACTGTCCAGAATTTTTCTCGAAGAGCAAGGACGCGCTGACCCACGAGTGGCCTCGCCGTCCTCTCTACGCTTTTCCCCCCGTCTCCCTCCTGACTCAGGTGGTAGAACGGGTCAGGGAAGAAGGATGCTCAGTGCTGCTTGTAGCCCCACTTTGGATGAGCCAACCTTGGTTCCCAATTGTGATGCAGTTAGCGAGCACCGCCCCGTGGCCGGTGCCTCTGAGGAGGGATCTCCTCTCTCAAGCCAACGGCTCGATTTGGCATCCTCACCCAGAGCTGTGGTCCCTCCATGTGTGGGCCATCAACGGGTACCCGCTGACCTCCCACAGGGAGTGTTAAACACTATCACACAGGCCAGAGCTCCGTCTACGCGACGTCTCTATGCCTCAAAATGGTCAGTGTTCTCTAGCTGGTGCACAGCTCGTGGTGTGTCACCCCTGCATTGCGGTGTGACGGAGGTTCTCTCCTTCCTACAGGAGCTGTTGGATAAGGGCAGGTCCCCTTCCACGCTCAAAGTCTATGTAGCGGCCATAGCAGTGTTCTCTTCGACCACGCTCGGCCAGTCTATTGGAAGGAACGATTTAGTCATTCGCTTCCTTCGAGGAGCTAAGAGACTGAATCCTCCCAGACCTCCCACAGTCCCTATATGGGACCTTTCTACGGTACTGGAAGCCATGAAAGGTCATCCATTTGAGCCCTTGCAGGAGATTGATCTTAAACACCTGTCTTTCAAGACGGCGTTTCTTCTGGCTCTCGCTTCAGTGAAGCGCATAGGGGACTTACACGCGCTCTCAGTAAGCGCGACGTGCATGGAATTTGGGCCGAATGACTCTAGAGTTATACTCAAACCTAAGCACGGTTATGTTCCTAAATCCCTCAATACACCGTTCAGAGCACAGGTCATTTCCCTGTCTGCCCTGCCGGTCACTGAAGGAAATATGGACGAAAGCTCCCTTTGCCCAGTCAGGGCGTTAAGAGCTTATGTGTCTCGCTCGTCTGTTTTCAGACAGACGGAGCAGCTCTTTGTTTCGTTCAGCGGGCGTTCTAAGGGACTAGGCGCTTCGAAACAGACCCTATCCAGATGGGTAGTGGACGCAATAGCGCTAGCTTACACAACCAAGGGCATGCAGTGCCCGCTGGGTGTCAAAGCGCACTCCACGAGAAGCATGGCTTCATCGTGGGCATGGTCAAGTGGGATTGCCTTGCAAGATATTTGTATGGCGGCAGGCTGGGCCTCTCCGTCTACATTTATAAGGTTTTACAACCTAGAGGTTCCCGCACTACAGGCCAGACTACTGTCGGTCTAGTATGGCCAAAATCTCATAACTGGCGCTGTCAGTTATGCAGCTATTGAGTATTGCAATCCTTGCTCTATGCTGCTATAAGGAAGATAGTGGCTAACCCCCCTCTCTTCCAGGATTCCCTGTGAGTCCCCTGGGTGATTATGTACTGTATGAACTCCGGGCTGTCGCCCTTGAGTCTATGGTATCAGATCCCAGCACGCACGGCGTTTTACAGTAGGTTCCCCTAGCGTATTCTACGCAGTACGAGAGTATCTCTCGTAAGAGAACGTACTCGGTTACTAACGTAACCTCGGTTCTCTCTAGAGAGAGGAACGAGTACTGCGTATCCTGCCGTGCCTGCACGCGCTCTGGTTGCTTCGACTATGAAAAACCAGAGAAATAATGCCTGCGAGCGGTATTTATAGACCTAAGCCACGCCCGTCTCGGCGGGACGTGACGCAGAGGGCGCGAAGCGCCCTCATTGGGTCTGACGTCACTCTAGGTCTCGCTCGATAGGCTTAAGCAGTTGCCAGCAGACCAGCCAATAGGCGCGCGAGCTGCCTCGCCTATGTCTGTATGCTGCCGCAACGCGTTTTACATTAATACAAAATTAAAGGATAATTTTTTTGGCTTCAGTATTCTCGTGGAAAAGGATTTTCCCCTAGCGTATTCTACGCAGTACTCGTTCCTCTCTCTAGAGAGAACCGAGGTTACGTTAGTAACCGAGTACGTTTTACTTACTCAAACATGTTCTGAGGGCAGAAAGGAAAATGATTGGTTTACAGTTTCAACCAATGAAACTGAAGCAAGGGCGGGGTTTAGACGTTTGAATTTGAGATGCGCTGCGGAGGGATTTCTTGAGGAATCCAGGAAAAGACAGATGTTCGTGGGAGAACGCATTTATTGCAAGGTAAGTGAATTTACAACTATATTTTGTTAATTCAACATCCTCTAATGTTTACTAAGATAATAAGCGAACATTTAAAAATGCACAGAACTAATCATCGTCTAAATAACGTAGGCTATTGTATGCATTTTGATTTGACTGTTTCATCAGTAGAGCAAAACAAAGCTGCTTATGGGGTAACTAGTGTAAAACATGCTTTTCCAATGCTTCCTCGCTGTCTGTTAAATTGATATGCGAGAACAGAACTCGTTCAAATTTTCCGCGGTCGAAATGATACATCTCCCGCCTTCGCGCTGCTCTCAGGGCAGGAGTACTCGATAGATTCAAACTGCTGTTATTTTAGTGTATTACTCGCTGCTCTCAGGGCAGGAGTACTCGATAGATTCAAACTGCTGTTATTTTAGTGTATTACTCGCTGCTCTCAGGGCAGGAGTACTCGATAGATTCAAACTGCTGTTATTTTAGTGTATTACGCGCTGCTCTCAGGGCAGGAGTACTCGATAGATTCAAATTGCTGTTATTTTAGTGTATTACGCGCTGCTCTCAGGGCAGGAGTACTCGATAGATTCAAACTGCTGTTATTTTAGTGTATTACTCGCTGCTCTCAGGGCAGGAGTACTCGATAGATTCAAACTGCTGTTATTTTAGTGTATTACGCGCTGCTCTCAGGGCAGGAGTACTCGATAGATTCAAACTGCTGTTATTTTAGTGTATTACTCGCTGCTCTCAGGGCAGGAGTACTCAATAGATTCAAACTGCTGTTATTTTAGTGTATTACTCGCTGCTCTCAGGGCAGGACTCAGGAGTACTCGATAGATTCAAACTGCTGTTATTTTAGTGTATTACTCGCTGCTCTCAGGGCAGGAGTACTCGATAGATTCAAACTGCTGTTATTTTAGTGTATTATGTGCTGCTCTCAGGGCAGGAGTACTCGATAGATTCAAACTGCTGTTATTTTAGTGTATTACTCGCTGCTCTCAGGGCAGGAGTACTCAATAGATTCAAACTGCTGTTATTTTAGTGTATTACGCGCTGCTCTCAGGGCAGGAGTACTCGATAGATTCAAATTGCTGTTATTTTTAGTGTATTACGCGCTGCTCTCAGGGCAGGAGTATAGATTCAAATTGCTGTTATTTTAGTGTATTACGCGCTGCTCTCAGGGCAGGAGTACTCAATAGATTCAAATCACTTTTATTTTCAGTGTATTACGCGCTGCTCTCAGGGCAGGAGTACTCAATAGATTCAAATCGCTGTTATTTTAGTGTATTACTCGCTGCTCTCAGGGCAGGAGTACTCAATAGATTCAAATCGCTTTTATTTTAGTGTATTACGCGCTGCTCTCAGGGCAGGAGTACTCAATAGATTCAAATCGCTGTTATTTTAGTATATTAAACGCTGCTCTCAGGGCAGGAGTACTCAATAGATTCAAATCGCTTTTATTTTAGTGTATTACGCGCTGCTCTCAGGGCAGGAGTACTCAATAGATTCAAATCACTTTTATTTTCAGTGTATTACGCGCTGCTCTCAGGGCAGGTGTACTCAATAGATTCAAATCGCTGTTATTTTAGTGTATTATGCGCTGCTCTCAGGGCAGGAGTACTCAATAGATTCAAATCACTTTTATTTTCAGTGAATTACGCGCTGCTCTCAGGGCAGGTGTACTCAATAGATTCAAATCGCTGTTATTTTTAGTGTATTACTCGCTGCTCTCAGGGCAGGTGTACTCAATAGATTCAAACTGCTGTTATTTTAGTGTATTACTCGCTGCTCTCAGGGCAGGAGTACTCAATAGATTCAAATCGCTGTTATTTTAGTGTATTACGCGCTGCTCTCAGGGCAGGAGTACTCGATAGATTCAAACTGCTGTTATTTTAGTGTATTACGCGCTGCTCTCAGGGCAGGAGTACTCAATAGATTCAAATCGCTTTTATTTTAGTGTATTACGCGCTGCTCTCAGGGCAGGTGTACTCAATAGATTCAAATCGCTTTTATTTTAGTGTATTACGCGCTGCTCTCAGGGCAGGAGAACTCAATAGATTCAAACTGCTGTTATTTTAGTGTATTACGCGCTGCTCTCAGGGCAGGAGTACTCAATAGATTCAAATCGCTGTTATTTTAGTGTATTACGCGCTGCTCTCAGGGCAGGAGTACTCGATAGATTCAAACTGCTGTTATTTTAGTGTATTACGCGCTGCTCTCAGGGCAGGAGTACTCAATAGATTCAAATCGCTTTTATTTTAGTGTATTACGCGCTGCTCTCAGGGCAGGTGTACTCAATAGATTCAAATCGCTTTTATTTTAGTGTATTACGCGCTGCTCTCAGGGCAGGAGTACTCGATAGATTCAAAGCACTGTTATTTTAGTGTATTACGCGCTGCTCTCAGGGCAGGAGTACTCAATAGATTCAAACTGCTGTTATTTTAGTGTATTACGCGCTGCTCTCAGGGCAGGAGTACTCAATAGATTCAAATCGCTGTTATTTTTGTGTATTACGCGCTGCTCTCAGGGCAGGAGTACTCAATAGATTCAAATTGTTGTTATTTTAGTGTATTACGCGCTGCTCTCAGGGCAGGAGTACTCAATAGATTCAAATCGCTGTTATTTTAGTGTATTACGCGCTGCTCTCAGGGCAGGAGTACTCAATAGATTCAAATTGCTGTTATTTTAGTGTATTACGCGCTGCTCTCAGGGCAGGAGTAGCCTACTCGATTGATTAAAATCGCTGTTCTTTTAGCGCAATACTCCAAGCTGTCAGTGAAGGAGTACTTAAGAGATTCTAATTGCTTTGCATTTTCCTAGAAATGAAGTCCTGTAATATTCCTGTATTGCAGGAATATACAGTAGTATTGATACTATGTGCTCTAATAATTTGATACACTAAGCTCAGTTCTAGAATAATTATATTTTTCTCTATAACTAATCATTGTTAATTAAAAAAAAACAAAAAAAAAACATCACTCATAAAAACATTCAGTAAACATGGCTGTCAGCTCCCAGGGCATTACTTTTGTAAAACTAAAGCAAAGTTGTCCCACAATACCAAAATATACAGTACAAAATACTCTTTTTTTTTCTTTTTTCTGTTTATATTTTTGCTGGTTTTATAGTCTAGTAAATCTATAGCCCTACACATTTTTAAGGGTATATTTGATTATTTTTAATCATTTTGTTGTTACATAAGTAGACCATTTCTTTTTGGTCTATTATTAACTTGTTCTTTTATCTCATTCTTCAGTTACCTGAAAGAGCTGGCAGAAACTGGATGAATAAAAGGAGCCAACACTGAAGATGCCTGATGCTACCCAGTCTATGATTAAGGCCTGGATGCAAAGATGGAGAGCGTTTGGTTCCACCTGATACAAGCACTCAATCTCAGTGTTGACTTTGTGATGCATAAATGTGATTGCAAAATGTGGATCTATGTTCAAATACTTAATTTTCCACTGAGTATTGCAGAGAAACAAAGACACTTAATTTCAGGGTTCCTACGCAATTTGGAAAAGTTTGGCATTTGATTTGAGTAATTTCCAAGTATAGAAAAATATTTTTGTTTCCATATTTTTCCCACCATTCTGTTTGCCAAAATATAAAATTAAGATTTTCTAAAAATACATTTATCAAAAGCCGATTGAATACATGGCAAAAGTTTAGTGATCATTTAGAGATTGTTTGTCTTTATCATAAGCGAGTCTCTTTTGAATATCACTAAATTAATGTGCATTTACCCCTCTACCAGCAACAGATAAAGGAGCAGACTACCATTTAACTCATGCAACATCAAACCACACAGGTTATAAAGCATTTTAGGTTTCTTCTCATCCTGTTAGTGCTTATCACTTCCAGAAAACATTTGTACTGTATACCAAAGATGTAATGTTTTATGAAACATTAATGTTTAATATGGTTAGAAAAAACTAGAGAGAGGATTGCAATTTTAAGTCTGTGTGGAAAAGTGTAAGATTAAAAATAATTAAAGATATTTGAAAATGAACAAAAACATTTTATTTTACTGTTTCAATTCCCCTTTCTTACCCCAGGGTACCATTTGGAATTCCTAAAGGCAGAGGTGCTGATAGTGCTCAAGGCCTGTAGGTCAAAATGTGTGTACTTCGGGGGTCAACGAATTGTCACACCTTTTACAATGGGGGAAATTGTAATTATCTGATTAGTCGATTTGAACGTCTCACATTTGGGTTACAGACACATGGTCAAGGAAGTCATCAAAGATTATAACAGTTTCTCTGTCCCTTTTATTCTCTGGCTCTCTTTGTCTCTTTCTGCACCCTCTCCCTCTCTTTATATCTCTCATGAAACACTTTACATATATGGGGGAACAATTAATGGTATTTTGGGATGGGATAAGTTTTTATCATCACATCTATTTTGTAACTTTAAGTGTAACCATATATAGTGTCATTAGACCCTTTCAATTACATATAATGTGCTAACTAGTTTTGATTAGGTATTGACTTTGAAGTGCTACCTATTGCAAAACAATATCGTCACTCTATAGCAGCAATCTGCCACATATTTAGCTGTTGTTACAACTTGTAACTGCGCTTATTTCTGTTGTTGATTTAAGTAGCAGTGGGTGGTAATGGACAAGAAATCTACAGTTTTCCACCATCTTCCACCATTGAGTACTCCTGCCCTGAGAGCAGCGCGTAATACACTAAAAATAACAGCAATTTGAATCTATACTCCTGCCCTGAGAGCAGCAGTTAATATACTAAAATAACAGCAATTTCAATCTATACTCCTGCCCTGAGAGCAGCTAGTAATATAAGTTACTAAAATAACAGCGATTTGGATCTATTGAGTACTCCTGCCCTGAGAGCAGCGCGTAATACACTAAAATAACAGCGATTTGAATCTATTGAGTACTCCTGCCCTGAGAGCAGCGCGTAATACACTAAAATAAAAGCGATTTGAATCTATTGAGTACTCCTGCCCTGAGAGCAGCACGTAATACACTAAAATAAAAGTGATTTGAATCTATTGAGTACACCTGCCCTGAGAGCAGCGCGTAATACACTAAAAATAACAGCGATTTGAATCTATTGAGTACTCCTGCCCTGAGAGCAGCACGTAATACACTAAAATAAAAGTGATTTGAATCTATTGAGTACTCCTGCCCTGAGAGCAGCGCGTAATACACAAAAAATAACAGCAATTTGAATCTATACTCCTGCCCTGAGAGCAGCGTTTAATATACTAAAATAACAGCAATTTGAATCTATACTCCTGCCCTGAGAGCAGCGTTTAATATACTAAAATAACAGCAATTTGAATCTATACTCCTGCCCTGAGAGCAGCTCGTAATATAAGTTATTAAAATAACAGTGATTTGAATCTATTGAGTACTCCTGCCCTGAGAGCAGCGCGTAATACAGTAAAATAAAAGCGATTTGAATCTATCGAGTACTCCTGCCCTGAGAGCAGCGCGTAATACACTAAAAATAACAGCAGTTTGAATCTATCGAGTACTCCTGCCCTGAGAGCAGCGCGTAATACACTAAAATAACAGCAGTATGAATCTATCGAGTACTCCTGCCCTGAGAGCAGCGCGAAGGCGGGAGATGTATCATTTTGACCGTTGAAATATCGCGGAAAATTTGAACGAGTTCTGTTCTCGCATATCAATTTAACAGACAGCGAGGAAGCATTGGAAAAGCATGTTTTACACTAGTTACCCCATAAGCAGCTTTGTTTTGGTCGACTGATGAAACAGTCAAATCAAAATGCATACAATACGATATTTAGACGATGATTAGTTCTGTGCATTTTTAAATGTTTGCTTATTATCTTAGTAAACGTTAGAGGATGTTGAATTAACAAAATATAGTTGTAAATTCACTTACCTTGCAATAAATGCGTTCTCCCACGAACATCTGTCTTTTCTTCCGACTATTCCTCAAGAAATCCCTCCGCAGCGCATCTCAAATTCAAACGTCTAAACCCCGCCCTTGCTTCAGTTTCATTGGTTGAAGCTGTAAACCAATCATTTTCCTTTCTGCCCTCAGAACATGTTTGAGTCAGTAAAACTCCCATCTGCGTAAAATTCCCATGTGAAACCCATGAGCTAGTCAAGCTCGCATCAGTGACTCTCAGCTGATCCACATCTACCTATAGGAATACGACGCCTATCACTGTATACATATATAAGCTCCTTCAGTATTATCAGCAGCTATCGCGTTTCTCAGGAGCTAATTACCCTCCTCCATCCCCAGCTCCTCTCGTTTCTCAGGAGCTAATTACCCCCCACCATCCCCAGCTCCACTCGTTTCTCAGGAGCTAATTACCCTCCTCCATCCCCATCTCGTCTCATTTCTCAGGAGCTAATTACCCTCCTCCATCCCCATCTCCTCTCATTTCTCAGGAGCTAATTACCCTCCTCCATCCCCAGCTGCACTCGTTTCTAAGGAGCTGATTACCCTCCTCCATCCCCAGCTCCTCTCGTTTCTCAGGAGCTAATTACCCTCCTCCTGCTCCACTCGTTTCTCAGGAGCTAATTACCCTCCACCATCTCCAGCTCCACTCGTTTCTCAGGAGCTAATTACCCTCCACCCTCCTCCAGCTCCACTCGTTTCTCAGGAGCTAATTACCCCCCACCATCCCCAGCTCCACTCGTTTCTCAGGAGCTAATTACCCTTCTCCATCCCCAGCTCCTCTCGTTTCTCAGGAGCTAATTACCCTCCTCCAGCTCCACTCGTTTCTCAGGAGCTAATTACCCCCCACCATCCCCAGCTCCTCTCGTTTCTCAGGAGCTAATTACCCCCCACCATCCCCAGCTCCAATCGTTTCTCAGGAGCTGATTACCCTCCTCCAGCTCCACTCGTTTCTCAGGAGCTAATTACCCTCCTCCATCCCCAGCTCCTCTCGTTTCTCAGGAGCTAATTACCCTCCTCCAGCTCCACTCGTTTAATTACCCCCCACCATCCCCAGCTCCTCTCGTTTCTCAGGAGCTAATTACCCCCCACCATCCCCAGCTCCAATCGTTTCTCAGGAGCTAATTACCCTCCTCCATCCCCAGCTGCACTCGTTTCTCAGGAGCTGATTACCCTCCTCCATCCCCAGCTCCTCTCGTTTCTCAGGAGCTAATTACCCTCCTCCAGCTCCACTCATTTCTCAGGAGCTAATTACCCTTCACCATCCCCAGCTCCACTCGTTTCTCAGGAGCTAATTACCCTCCTCCATCCCCAGCTCCTCTCGTTTCTCAGTAGCTATTTACCCTCCACCATCTCCAGCTCCTCTCATTTCTCAGGAGCTAATTACCTTCCTCCATCCCCAGCTCCACTCGTTTCTCAGGAGCTAATTACCCTCCTCCATCCCCAGCTCCTCTCGTTTCTCAGGAGCTAATTACCCCCCACCATCCCCAGCTCCACTCGTTTCTCAGGAGCTAATTACCCTCCTCCATCCCCATCTCGTCTCATTTCTCAAGAGCTAATTACCCTCCTCCATCCCCATCTCCTCTCATTTCTCAGGAGCTAATTACCCTCCTCCATCCCCAGCTGCACTCGTTTCTAAGGAGCTGATTACCCTCCTCCATCCCCAGCTCCTCTCGTTTCTCAGGAGCTAATTACCCTCCTCCAGCTCCACTCGTTTCTCAGGAGCTAATTACCCTCCACCATCTCCAGCTCCACTCGTTTCTCAGGAGCTAATTACCCTCCACCATCCCCAGCTCCACTTGTTTCTCAGGAGCTAATTACCCTCCTCCATCCCCAGCTGCACTCGTTTCTCAGGAGCTGATTACCCTCCTCAATCCCCATCTCCTCTCATTTCTCAGGAGCTAATTACCCTCCTCCATCCCCAGCTGCACTCATTTCTAAGGAGCTGATTACCCTCCTCCATCCCCAGCTCCTCTCGTTTCTCAGGAGCTAATTACCCTCCTCCAGCTCCTCTCGTTTCTCAGGAGCTAATTACCCTCCACCATCTCCAGCTCCACTCGTTTCTCAGGAGCTAATTACCCTCCACCATCCCCAGCTCCACTTGTTTCTCAGGAGCTAATTACCCTCCTCCATCCCCAGCTGCACTCGTTTCTCAGGAGCTAATTACCCTCCTCCATCCCCATCTCCTCTCATTTCTCAGGAGCTAATTACCCTCCTCCATCCCCAGCTGCACTCGTTTCTAAGGAGCTGATTACCCTCCTCCATCCCCAGCTCCTCTCGTTTCTCAGGAGCTAATTACCCTCCTCCAGCTCCACTCGTTTCTCAGGAGCTAATTACCCTCCACCATCTCCAGATCCACTCGTTTCTCAGGAGCTAATTACCCTCCACCATCCCCAGCTCCACTTGTTTCTCAGGAGCTAATTACCCTCCTCCATCCCCAGCTGCACTCGTTTCTCAGGAGCTGATTACCCTCCTCAATCCCCATCTCCTCTCATTTCTCAGGAGCTAATTACCCTCCTCCATCCCCAGCTGCACTCATTTCTAAGGAGCTGATTACCCTCCTCCATCCCCAGCTCCTCTCGTTTCTCAGGAGCTAATTACCCTCCTCCAGCTCCTCTCGTTTCTCAGGAGCTAATTACCCTCCACCATCTCCAGCTCCACTCGTTTCTCAGGAGCTAATTACCCTCCACCATCCCCAGCTCCACTTGTTTCTCAGGAGCTAATTACCCTCCTCCATCCCCAGCTGCACTCGTTTCTCAGGAGCTAATTACCCTCCTCCATCCCCAGCTCCTCTCGTTTCTCAGGAGCTAATTACCCCCCACCATCCCCAGCTCCACTCGTTTCTCAGGAGCTAATTACCCTCCTCCATCCCCATCTCGTCTCATTTCTCAAGAGCTAATTACCCTCCTCCATCCCCATCTCCTCTCATTTCTCAGGAGCTAATTACCCTCCTCCATCCCCAGCTGCACTCGTTTCTAAGGAGCTGATTACCCTCCTCCATCCCCAGCTCCTCTCGTTTCTCAGGAGCTAATTACCCTCCTCCAGCTCCTCTCGTTTCTCAGGAGCTAATTACCCTCCACCATCTCCAGCTCCACTCGTTTCTCAGGAGCTAATTACCCTCCACCATCCCCAGCTCCACTTGTTTCTCAGGAGCTAATTACCCTCCTCCATCCCCAGCTGCACTCGTTTCTCAGGAGCTAATTACCCTCCTCCATCCCCATCTCCTCTCATTTCTCAGGAGCTAATTACCCTCCTCCATCCCCAGCTGCACTCGTTTCTAAGGAGCTGATTACCCTCCTCCATCCCCAGCTCCTCTCGTTTCTCAGGAGCTAATTACCCTCCTCCAGCTCCACTCGTTTCTCAGGAGCTAATTACCCTCCACCATCTCCAGATCCACTCGTTTCTCAGGAGCTAATTACCCTCCACCATCCCCAGCTCCACTTGTTTCTCAGGAGCTAATTACCCTCCTCCATCCCCAGCTGCACTCGTTTCTCAGGAGCTGATTACCCTCCTCAATCCCCATCTCCTCTCATTTCTCAGGAGCTAATTACCCTCCTCCATCCCCAGCTGCACTCATTTCTAAGGAGCTGATTACCCTCCTCCATCCCCAGCTCCTCTCGTTTCTCAGGAGCTAATTACCCTCCTCCAGCTCCTCTCGTTTCTCAGGAGCTAATTACCCTCCACCATCTCCAGCTCCACTCGTTTCTCAGGAGCTAATTACCCTCCACCATCCCCAGCTCCACTTGTTTCTCAGGAGCTAATTACCCTCCTCCATCCCCAGCTGCACTCGTTTCTCAGGAGCTAATTACCCTCCTCCATCCCCAGCTCCTCTCGTTTCTCAGGAGCTAATTACCCCCCACCATCCCCAGCTCCACTCGTTTCTCAGGAGCTAATTACCCTCCTCCATCCCCATCTCGTCTCATTTCTCAAGAGCTAATTACCCTCCTCCATCCCCATCTCCTCTCATTTCTCAGGAGCTAATTACCCTCCTCCATCCCCAGCTGCACTCGTTTCTAAGGAGCTGATTACCCTCCTCCATCCCCAGCTCCTCTCGTTTCTCAGGAGCTAATTACCCTCCTCCAGCTCCACTCGTTTCTCAGGAGCTAATTACCCTCCACCATCTCCAGCTCCACTCGTTTCTCAGGAGCTAATTACCCTCCACCATCCCCAGCTCCACTTGTTTCTCAGGAGCTAATTACCCTCCTCCATCCCCAGCTGCACTCGTTTCTCAGGAGCTGATTACCCTCCTCAATCCCCATCTCCTCTCATTTCTCAGGAGCTAATTACCCTCCTCCATCCCCAGCTGCACTCATTTCTAAGGAGCTGATTACCCTCCTCCATCCCCAGCTCCTCTCGTTTCTCAGGAGCTAATTACCCTCCTCCAGCTCCTCTCGTTTCTCAGGAGCTAATTACCCTCCACCATCTCCAGCTCCACTCGTTTCTCAGGAGCTAATTACCCTCCACCATCCCCAGCTCCACTTGTTTCTCAGGAGCTAATTACCCTCCTCCATCCCCAGCTGCACTCGTTTCTCAGGAGCTAATTACCCTCCTCCATCCCCATCTCCTCTCATTTCTCAGGAGCTAATTACCCTCCTCCATCCCCAGCTGCACTCGTTTCTAAGGAGCTGATTACCCTCCTCCATCCCCAGCTCCTCTCGTTTCTCAGGAGCTAATTACCCTCCTCCAGCTCCACTCGTTTCTCAGGAGCTAATTACCCTCCACCATCTCCAGCTCCACTCGTTTCTCAGGAGCTAATTACCCTCCACCATCCCCAGCTCCACTTGTTTCTCAGGAGCTAATTACCCTCCTCCATCCCCAGCTGCACTCGTTTCTCAGGAGCTGATTACCCTCCTCAATCCCCATCTCCTCTCATTTCTCAGGAGCTAATTACCCTCCTCCATCCCCAGCTGCACTCATTTCTAAGGAGCTGATTACCCTCCTCCATCCCCAGCTCCTCTCGTTTCTCAGGAGCTAATTACCCTCCTCCAGCTCCTCTCGTTTCTCAGGAGCTAATTACCCTCCACCATCTCCAGCTCCACTCGTTTCTCAGGAGCTAATTACCCTCCACCATCCCCAGCTCCACTTGTTTCTCAGGAGCTAATTACCCTCCTCCATCCCCAGCTGCACTCGTTTCTCAGGAGCTAATTACCCTCCTCCATCCACATCTCGTCTCATTTCTCAGGAGCTAATTACCCTCCTCCATCCCCAGCTGCACTCGTTTCTAAGGAGCTGATTACCCTCCTCCATCCCCAGCTCCTCTCGTTTCTCAGGAGCTAATTACCCTCCTCCAGCTCCACTCGTTTCTCAGGAGCTAATTACCCTCCACCATCTCCAGCTCCACTCGTTTCTCAGGAGCTAATTACCCTCCACCATCCCCAGCTCCACTTGTTTCTCAGGAGCTAATTACCCTCCTCCATCCCCAGCTCCTCTCGTTTCTCAGGAGCTAATTACCCTCCTCCAGCTCCACTCGTTTCTCAGGAGCTAATTACCCTCCACCATCTCCAGCTCCACTCGTTTCTCAGGAGCTAATTACCCTCCACCATCCCCAGCTCCACTTGTTTCTCAGGAGCTAATTACCCCCCACCATCCCCAGCTCCTCTCGTTTCTCAGGAGCTAATTACCCTCCTCCAGCTCCTCTCGTTTCTCAGGAGCTAATTACCCTCCTCCATCCCCAGCTGCACTCGTTTCTCAGGAGCTGATTACCCTCCTCCATCCCCATCTCCTCTCATTTCTCAGGAGCTAATTACCCTCCTCCATCCCCAGCTGCACTCATTTCTAAGGAGCTGATTACCCTCCTCCATCCCCAGCTCCTCTCGTTTCTCAGGAGCTAATTACCCTCCACCATCCCCAGCTCCACTTGTTTTCTCAGGAGCTAATTACCCTCCTCCATCCCCAGCTGCACTCGTTTCTCAGGAGCTAATTACCCTCCTCCATCCCCAGCTGCACTCGTTTCTCAGGAGCTGATTACCCTCCTCCATCCCCAGCTCCACTCGTTTCTCAGGAGCTAATTACCCTCCTCCAGCTCCACTCGTTTCTCAGGAGCTAATTACCCTCCTCCATCCCCAGCTGCACTCGTTTCTCAGGAGCTGATTACCCTCCTCCATCCCCATCTCCTCTCATTTCTCAGGAGCTAATTACCCTCCTCCATCCCCAGCTGCACTCATTTCTAAGGAGCTAATTACCCTCCTCCATCCCCAGCTGCACTCGTTTCTAAGGAGCTGATTACCCTCCTCCATCCCCAGCTCCTCTCGTTTCTCAGGAGCTAATTACCCTCCTCCAGCTCCACTCGTTTCTCAGGAGCTAATTACCCTCCACCATCTACAGCTCCACTCATTTCTGAGGAGCTAATTACCCTCCACCATCCCCAGCTCCACTTGTTTCTCAGGAGCTAATTACCCTCCTCCTCCAGCTGCACTCGTTTCTCAGGAGCTGATTACCCTCCTCCATCCCCATCTCCTCTCATTTCTCAGGAGCTAATTACCCTCCTCCATCCCCAGCTGCACTCGTTTCTAAGGAGCTAATTACCCTCCTCCATCCCCATCTCCTCTCATTTCTCAGGAGCTAATTACCCTCCTCCATCCCCAGCTGCACTCGTTTCTAAGGAGCTGATTACCCTCCTCCATCCCCAGCTCCTCTCGTTTCTCAGGAGCTAATTACCCTCCACCATCCCCAGCTCCACTTGTTTCTCAGGAGCTAATTACCCCCCACCATCCCCAGCTCCACTCGTTTCTCAGGAGCTAATTACCCTCCTCCATCCCCATCTTGTCTCATTTCTCAGGAGCTAATTACCCTCCTCCATCCCCATCTCCTCTCATTTCTCAGGAGCTAATTACCCTCCTCCATCCCCAGCTGCACTCGTTTCTAAGGAGCTAATTACCCTCCTCCATCCCCATCTCGTCTCATTTCTCAGGAGCTAATTACCCTCCTCCATCCCCATCTCCTCTCATTTCTCAGGAGCTAATTACCCTCCTCCATCCCCAGCTGCACTCGTTTCTAAGGAGCTGATTACCCTCCACCATCCCCAGCTCCTCTCGTTTCTCAGGAGCTAATTACCCTCCTCCAGCTCCACTCGTTTCTCAGGAGCTAATTACCCTCCACCATCTCCAGCTCCACTCGTTTCTCAGGAGCTAATTACCCTCCACCATCCCCAGCTCCACTTGTTTCTCAGGAGCTAATTACCCTCCTCCATCCCCAGCTGCACTCGTTTCTCAGGAGCTAATTACCCTCCTCCATCACCATCTCGTCTCATTTCTCAGGAGCTAATTAGCCTCCTCCATCCCCATCTCCTCTCATTTCTCAGGAGCTAATTACCCTCCTCCATCCCCAGCTGCACTCGTTTCTAAGGAGCTGATTACCCTCCTCCATCCCCAGCTCCTCTCGTTTCTCAGGAGCTAATTACCCTCCATCCCCAGCTCCACTTGTTTCTCAGGAGCTAATTACCCCCCACCATCCCCAGCTCCACTCGTTTCTCAGGAGCTAATTACCCTCCTCCATCCCCATCTTGTCTCATTTCTCAGGAGCTAATTACCCTCCTCCATCCCCATCTCCTCTCATTTCTCAGGAGCTAATTACCCTCCTCCATCCCCAGCTGCACTTGTTTCTAAGGAGCTGATTACCCTCCTCCATCCCCAGCTCCTCTCGTTTCTCAGGAGCTAATTACCCTCCTCCAGCTCCACTCGTTTCTCAGGAGCTAATTACCCTCCACCATCTACAGCTCCACTCGTTTCTGAGGAGCTAATTACCCTCCACCATCCCCAGCTCCACTTGTTTCTCAGGAGCTAATTACCCTCCTCCATCCCCAGCTGCACTCGTTTCTCAGGAGCTGATTACCCTCCTCCATCCCCATCTCCTCTCATTTCTCAGGAGCTAATTACCCTCCTCCATCCCCAGCTGCACTTGTTTCTAAGGAGCTGATTACCCTCCTCCATCCCCAGCTCCTCTTGTTTCTCAGGAGCTAATTACCCTCCTCCAGCTCCTCTCATTTCTCAGGAGCTAATTACCCTCCTCCATCCCTATCTCCTCTCATTTCTCAGGAGCTAATTACCCTCCTCCATCCCCAGCTGCACTCGTTTCTAAGGAGCTGATTACCCTCCTCCATCCCCAGCTCCTCTCGTTTCTCAGGAGCTAATTACCCTCCACCATCCCCAGCTCCACTTGTTTCTCAGGAGCTAATTACCCCCCACCATCCCCAGCTCCACTCGTTTCTCAGGAGCTAATTACCCTCCTCCATCCCCATCTCGTCTCATTTCTTAGGAGCTAATTACCCTCCTCCATCCCCATCTCCTCTCATTTCTCAGGAGCTAATTACCCTCCTCCATCCCCAGCTGCACTCGTTTCTAAGGAGCTGATTACCCTCCTCCATCCCCAGCTCCTCTCGTTTCTCAGGAGCTAATTACCCTCCTCCAGCTCCACTCGTTTCTCAGGAGCTAATTACCCTCCACCATCTACAGCTCCACTCGTTTCTGAGGAGCTAATTACCCTCCACCATCCCCAGCTCCACTTGTTTCTCAGGAGCTAATTACCCTCCTCCATCCCCAGCTGCACTCGTTTCTCAGGAGCTGATTACCCTCCTCCATCCCCATCTCCTCTCATTTCTCAGGAGCTAATTACCCTCCTCCATCCCCAGCTGCACTCGTTTCTAAGGAGCTGATTACCCTCCTCCATCCCCAGCTCCTCTTGTTTCTCAGGAGCTAATTACCCTCATCCAGCTCCTCTCGTTTCTCAGGAGCTAATTACCCTCCACCATCTCCAGCTCCACTCGTTTCTCAGGAGCTAATTACCCTCCACCATCCCCAGCTCCACTTGTTTCTCAGGAGCTAATTACCCTCCTCCATCCCCAGCTGCACTCGTTTCTCAGGAGCTGATTACCCTCCTCCATCCCCAGCTCCACTCGTTTCTCAGGAGCTAATTACCCTCCTCCAGCTCCACTCTTTTCTCAGGAGCTAATTACCCTCCTCCAGCTCCACTCGTTTCTCAGGAGCTAATTACCCTCCACCATCCCCAGCTCCACTCGTTTCTCAGGAGCTAATTACCCTCCACCATCCCCAGCTCCACTTGTTTCTCAGGAGCTAATTACCCTCCTCCAGCTCCTCTCATTTCTCAGGAGCTAATTACCCTCCTCCATTCCCAGCTCCACTCGTTTCTCAGGAGCTAATTACCCTCCACCATCCCCAGCTCCACTCGTTTCTCAGGAGCTAATTACCCTCAGGAGCCAATTACCCTCCTCCAGCTCCACTCGTTTCTCAGGAGCTAATTACCCCCCACCATCCCCAGCTCCACTTGTTTCTCAGGAGCTATTTACCCTCCACCATCTCCAGGTCCTCTCATTTCTCAGGAGGTAATTACCCTCCTCCATCCCCAGCTCCACTCGTTTCTCAGGAGCTAATTACCCCCCACCATCCCCAGCTCCACTTGTTTCTCAGGAGCTATTTACCCTCCACCATCTACAGCTCCACTCGTTTCTCAGGAGCTAATTACCCTCCACCATCTCCAGCTCCTCTCGTTTCTCAGGAGCTAATTAAAACATAATTAATATAATATGATATGATAATTTGATTGTCAATCCAAACTGTATACTAATTGTCAATCATATTTGCCGATAGTGGTCCTGACAGAACTCTAATCACATATGAAACCCATTAAATCACACGTGAAACGTACATTCCCATGTGAGACCCATGGAATAACATTTGAAACCCATCAACAATCTATGTTAAATCTTCACCCAATGTAAACCTGTAACTTCATGTGAAACCCATGTAAAAATCATTAAGCAATATACCACAGAAAACGGTAGGCCTACCATGTTCTTTTGTTGGGCCTATAGCCATATTTCCCAACATTAAAACAAATAATTCAAATTGAGCTTTTATTCCATTTAAAAATGAAATGTATTCAACGGCGAGAAGGCTTCTTCAGCTTAGTCTCGAAGTCCAGCGAAGAGTGCCTATAAAGTCCTGCTTTATGCCAAGCCCAAATTGGCGGGCTCTGGCGGGCTTCTCTGCCATAGGCTCGTGCAGCTCTGCTGCCTTGCCATTGGTTCGTTTTATTACTCTGCACGAACCAATGGCCGTGCAGTTTCACTGTGTGATTAAAAAGGCTTCAGAATTCGGAGAAAAAGGAGTATGTGTTGGAGATTTTCCTTTGCCTCGTGTAAAAGTCTGTATTGCTGTGTCTCAGTCAGAAACCAGGTTAAATCAGGATAAATCAGGTTAAATTAGGTCAAGGGGTCTGTGAGGATGGAAAAGTACCTAACAAGCTAAGAGAGAAGATGTGTATAGGTAGTTGATAAGATGGTACTAAAAACGTTAATTAAAAATGATGGATGGCACTAGGACACTGGAGGTGCAGAGAATCATGTTACCTGAGATATTTAAAAAAAATGGGTGTGACCAAAGATTTTTCCACCAATAAAAAGATATCTCCGGGAAAGATGATTCTAACGGTAGCGAGATCTCGAGGCGGAGCAAAAAGAGAAAGATAGCTGTTTTGCTACGTAGTGATAAGAAAAGGTATAAGACCTGAAGTTCGACCATTGCAGGTCACTGTGTTTGCCGATAGAGAGAGATTGTTGAACAAGCCCTTCTTTTCTGGACATAGAATCTCAGCTACTTTTAACATACAATCCTTCATAAACTGCCCTTCAGTGAATGGCTTTCCTGCTTTAGCGATCAACTCACTCACCACATAACTTGCTTCAACTGCAGCATCAGCATCTTTTTTGGCTTTGTGGAAAAGGCTTTGCTGGGACGTTAGCTCTGTCTTCAACTTCATGGCTGTTTTTTCTCTCTCGTCTGCCTGGTACTTCTCATAATGTTCTCCATGTTTAGTTGTGTAATGACGCTTGAGATTATACTCCTTTAGGAATGCGACTTTGTTGCTTGTCAATAAAGTTAATTCTTCTGAAACATGGAACTTTGACTCTTGAGAGATTTCTTTGAGACCCGATTTGAGGACTTTGTATTTGCTACAACATTTTCCCCATAACAGCATCTAGCAATGCAGTACGAGTAAAGTATCGAGAGGAAACTCAGTAATATAAAGATGTGTCCTCTAGTGGCGAAGCATGGAAGTGCAATTATTACATTGTAGTGATTTCACAAGAACAAGCACCACTCACATTTTCTATACATTTTAGTCCAGTTTAGTAAGAGATATAAGATTATATGTTTACTTAGTACTTCATAATAATGAATAAAGTCTGTGAAAGGTTTGATATTGTGTAGTTTGTGATCCTCCATCAGCAGCTGCAGTTTCTCTCAGCTGTATCAGTGCAGTCACTGTGACGTCTGACTGACAGAGGTTTTTGTACGACTCTTTATCACTGTGTGAACACATACTGACTGTTCGGATAGTGAAAACTCTGACAGTAATAATCTCCTGTATCTTCAGTCTGGACTCCACTGATGGTCAGAGTAAAATCACTGCCAGATCCACTGCCACTGAATCTAGATGGAGTTCCAGTATTACGGGTTGTTGCATAATATATGAGGAGTTTAGGAGCTTCTCCAGGTTTCTGTGAGTACCAGGCTAAACATTGATTACCACCCCACACATACACATCACTGCTGGTTTTACAGTTTATTCTGACTTCTTCTCCTGGTTGAACTGCTGGTATTGATGGACTCTGAGTTACAGTGATCTGTCCTCTACACTCTGAAAGAAAACACAAACACAAATGAAAATGATATATATGATGATATACAGTATAGGATAAAAATATTTAACATTTCAAGAGAAATAATATTCATTATATAAGCTGTATTACACAAACCTTGAATAAACAGTGCAATGGTCCAGATGAAGATGTTGATTGTGTTCATTGCTGTAGTTTAGTCTTGTGTGATGATGAAGATTGTGTTCTGCTCTCAGTCATGAAGTGTTAAACTCACAGCACTATAAACACTCTCAGAGCACTGAAGCATGTGCTGACAATGCAAAGTGACTCTCTCTATTTAAATCATTATCCTGAAGACTGTAGATCAGTCACAAACACATTTTTTCAAAAACGTCCTCATGTTGAGAAATGCCAAGCTATTACACACACACATTTCTGAAGAGTCTATTGACAGAATCATACATATTATTGATTGTCATTATTAATATTTACATTGCACTTATTTAACAACTGATGAGGACACTATTGATTTGAAGACATTAATATTAAATATTGATATATTAATTATATTAAGTTGCTGTAAAACATTTCATTTTCATATATCTACCAGTCGTGCTTCATTAAGCACACATACTTCTCCAGATTTGTTAAACATCGTTTTCTTGACAGCATTGCTTTAACTGTGTACAAACATCTGATAAACGGTTGTTTAAATAAGTGCAGATTCACTCGTAACCAAATGCAACATAGACATTTCCTAAATGTGTGTTTAATATTTGACAGGGGACATTTGACAGACGTAAAGTACGGCAGATGAAACTCTTAAAATACATCTTCCAGATGAAAACACATCATATAGCCGTGTGTGTGTGTGTTGAATGTGTGCTATAGTGTCATCCATTTGGCCTAAGCTTTTGTCAACAATTTACATTACACACATAAATGCTTATTTTACTAATTTACATAAAGATTTACATAACTGAAGAAAATTTTTAGATTTTATTTGTCTATGATTTAGTAGCCTTTTTATCACATAAATACGGTGGCCCAGTAGTGCACAACACAACGAAATTCAAAAAGCAAACAGAAGTTCACAACACAACGAAAACAAGCCGCAACACAACGCAAAAAAGTTGCAATACAACGGAAACAAGCCACAACACATAAATGTACATAAAATGTATGTTTAATTTTAGTGTTGTTAAACACTTTAACACAATATTTGTCCAGTGCAGTAGATAGATAATTACTGTGTACTTGCCAAGAAGTTAGTCAAAGATTATTGTCACAGGTCGGGGTGGAGCGCCAGCGGGCCGCCCACCCCTCCGCTTGCGTGCCGCCCCTGAGGAGCTGGCCGTGGACACGAAGGAGACAGACACGGTATTAAAAATAAATGTTCTTTATTAATATAAATAAAATAGTTTCTCTTCAGCATGAGTAGGCTCTTCCAGCATTAACAGGCTCTTCCAGCATTAGCAGGCTCTTCACTAGCATTAGCAGGCCCTTCCAGCATTAGCCGGCTCTTCACTAGCCTCAGGCAGAGGGTGGAAGATACGCGTTTACAGCATTAACGGGCTCGTCCAGCATTAGCAGGCTCTTCCAACATCAGCAGGCTCTTCACTAGCATTAGCAGGCCCTTCCAGCATTAGCCGGCTCTTCACTAGCCTCAGGCAGAGAGTGGAAGATACGCCTTTACAGCATTAGCAGGCTCTTCCAGCATTAGCAGGCTCTTCCAGCATTAGCAGGCTCTTCCAGCATTAGCAGGCTCTTCACTAGCCTCAGGCTCTTCCAGCGTTAACAGGCTCTTCACTAGCCTCAGGCCGAGAGAGGAGTGGATACAGGTAACTCACAGCATTAGCAGGCTCTTCCAGCATTAGCAGGCTCTTCCAGCATTAGCAGGCTCTTCCAGCATTAGCAGGCTCTTCACTAGCCTCAGGCCCTTCCAGCATTAGCCGGCTCTTCACTAGCCTTAGCAGGCTCTTCCAGCGTTAACAGGCTCTTCACTAGCCTCAGGCCGAGAGAGGAGTGGATACAGGTAACTCACAGCATTAGCAGGCTCTTCCAGCATTAGCAGGCTCTTCCAGCATTAGCCAGCTCTTCACTAGCATTAGCAGGCCCTTCCAGCATTAGCCGGCTCTTCACTAGCCTCAGGCAGAGAGTGGAAGATACATGTAACTCACAGCATTGGCAGGTTCTTCACTGGACTCAAGCAGAGAGTGGAGGACACGTGTACTCACAGCGTTAACGGCTCTTCCAGCATTAGCAGGCTCTTCACTAGCCTCAGGCAGAGAGTGGAGGATACATATACACACAGCGTTAGCAGGTTCTTCACTGGACTCAGGCAGAGAGAGGAATGGATATGTGTAACTCAGCGTTAGCAGGTTCTTCACTGGACTCAGACAGAGAGAGGAATGGATACGTGTAACTCACAGTGTTAGCAGGTTCTTCACTGGACTCAGGCAGAGAGAGAAGTGGATACAGGTAACTCACAGCATTAGCAGGCTCTTCCAGCATTAGCAGGCTCTTCACTAGCATTAGCAGGCCCTTCCAGCATTAGCCGGCTCTTCAAGCGTTAGCGGCTCTTCCAGCATTAGCAGGCTCTTCACTAGCCTCAGGCAGAGAGTGGAGGATACATATACACACAGCGTTAGCAGGTTCTTCACTGGACTCAGGCAGAGAGAGGAATGGATATGTGTAACTCAGCGTTAGCAGGTTCTTCACTGGACTCAGACAGAGAGAGGAATGGATACGTGTAACTCACAGCGTTAGCAGGTTCTTCACTGGACAGCTGTGACTGCGAGTGAACAGCAGAAATAATTCCCACACTCACATATCCACCACACACTGTAAGGTTTCACTCGTGCTCATTTCCACAATAAAACTGCAATTCAACAGACTCACGGTGCAACCAAGGCTTACACCCGCAATCCAGCCGAAGTCTTTTCTCTCTCACTTTCTCTCTCTCCCGCGGCCTCCCGCCGCGGCCGCGGCCGCTCGCGTGCTGCGTGCCTCACCTCTCCTCGAGCCCTCCTGCGCGCCTTCCTCACTGCCAAAGTGTCCTTTTATCAGCCACCTTCCTCCTCCATGTCCCAATCACCACCCTGTATCCTCCCCTCTCACACCTGCCGCGAGTTTTCCTCATCAAGCCTCGCCCGCCGCCATGACACTCACGTGGGAAACCGGAACCGTCCTGGTGTCACCGCGGAAGCACTCCCCGGGGGAAACACGTTCTCAAAAAAAAGGTTCCCGCCTTCGTCACCCCGTGACATCCTCCCCCACCGACTGGAGCGGGACGCCGAAGAAAAGAAAAAAAGAAAGAGAAAAAAAGAGACAGAGCAAAAACAACAAAAAAAAAGGGAAAAAAAAACTGGTCGCCATACCTTCGGCCCACGGTCGCTCAACTCAGGGCGGCACCCTGCCGACTACGCCACTTGTCACAGGTCGGGGTGGAGCGCCAGCGGGCCGCCCACCCCTCCGCTTGCGTGCCGCCCCTGAGGAGCTGGCCGTGGACACGAAGGAGACAGACACGGTATTAAAAATAAATGTTCTTTATTAATATAAATAAAATAGTTTCTCTTCAGCATGAGTAGGCTCTTCCAGCATTAACAGGCTCTTCCAGCATTAGCAGGCTCTTCACTAGCATTAGCAGGCCCTTCCAGCATTAGCCGGCTCTTCACTAGCCTCAGGCAGAGGGTGGAAGATACGTGTTTACAGCATTAACGGGCTCGTCCAGCATTAGCAGGCCCTTCCAACATCAGCAGGCTCTTCACTAGCATTAGCAGGCCCTTCCAGCATTAGCCGGCTCTTCACTAGCCTCAGGCAGAGAGTGGAAGATACGCGTTTACAGCATTAGCAGGCTCTTCCAGCATTAGCAGGCTCTTCCAGCATTAGCAGGCTCTTCACTAGCCTCAGGCCTTTCCAGCATTAGCCGGCTCTTCACTAGCCTTAGCAGGCTCTTCCAGCGTTAACAGGCTCTTCACTAGCCTCAGGCCGAGAGAGGAGTGGATACAGGTAACTCACAGCATTAGCAGGCTCTTCCAGCATTAGCAGGCTCTTCCAGCATTAGCAGGCTCTTCCAGCATTAGCAGGCTCTTCACTAGCCTCAGGCCCTTCCAGCATTAGCCGGCTCTTCACTAGCCTTAGCAGGCTCTTCCAGCGTTAACAGGCTCTTCACTAGCCTCAGGCCGAGAGAGGAGTGGATACAGGTAACTCACAGCATTAGCAGGCTCTTCCAGCATTAGCAGGCTCTTCCAGCATTAGCGGGCCCTTCTAGCATTAGCAGGCTCTTCACTAGCATTAGCAGGCCCTTCCAGCATTAGCCAGCGCTTCACTAGCATTAGCAGGCCCTTCCAGCATTAGCCGGCTCTTCACTAGCCTCAGGCAGAGAGTGGAAGATACATGCAACTCACAGCATTGGCAGGTTCTTCACTGGACTCAAGCAGAGAGTGGAGGACACGTGTACTCACAGCGTTAACGGCTCTTCCAGCATTAGCAGGCTCTTCACTAGCCTCAGGCAGAGAGTGGAGGATACATATACACACAGCGTTAGCAGGTTCTTCACTGGACTCAGGCAGAGAGAGGAATGGATATGTGTAACTCAGCGTTAGCAGGTTCTTCACTGGACTCAGACAGAGAGAGGAATGGATACGTGTAACTCACAGCGTTAGCAGGTTCTTCACTGGACTCAGGCAGAGAGAGAAGTGGATACAGGTAACTCACAGCATTAGCAGGCTCTTCCAGCATTAGCAGGCTCTTCACTAGCATTAGCAGGCCCTTCCAGCATTAGCCGGCTCTTCAAGCGTTAGCGGCTCTTCCAGCATTAGCAGGCTCTTCACTAGCCTCAGGCAGAGAGTGGAGGATACATATACACACAGCGTTAGCAGGTTCTTCACTGGACTCAGGCAGAGAGAGGAATGGATATGTGTAACTCAGCGTTAGCAGGTTCTTCACTGGACTCAGACAGAGAGAGGAATGGATACGTGTAACTCACAGCGTTAGCAGGTTCTTCACTGGACAGCTGTGACTGCGAGTGAACAGCAGAAATAATTCCCACACTCACATATCCACCACACACTGTAAGGTTTCACTTGTGCTCATTTCCACAATAAAACTGCAATTCAACAGACTCACGGTGCAACCAAGGCTTACACCCGCAATCCAGCCGAAGTCTTTTCTCTCTTACTTTCTTTCTTTCTTTCTTTCTTTCTTTCTCTCTCTCTCTCTCTCTCTCTCTCTCTCTCTCTCTCTCTCTCTCTCTCTCTCTCTCTCTCTCTCTCTCTCTCTCTCTCTCTCTCTCTCTCTCTCTCTCTCTCTCTCTCTCTCTCTCTCTCCCGCGGCCTCCCGCCGCCGCCGCGGCCGCTCGCGTGCTGCATGCCTCACCTCTCCTCGAGCCCTCCTGCGCGCCTTCCTCACTGCCAAAGTGTCCTTTTATCAGCCACCTTTCTCCTCCATGTCCCAATCACCACCCTGTATCCTCCCCTCTCACACCTGCCGCGAGTTTTCCTCATCAAGCCTCGCACCCCGCCATGACACTCACGTGGGAAACCGGAACCGTCCTGGTGTCACCGCGGAAGCACTCCCCGGGGGAAACACGTTCTCAAAAAAAAGGTTCCCGCCTTCGTCACCCCGTGACATTATAGTCTGAATGCCCTTCTGCCAGCCCTGAAACAGGCTGCTTCTTCCCTAAAAAAAAACAAAACAGTGAAGGTATCTTTTATATGCCTTTTATTTATTTTATTTAAATTTATATTTATATAGGGATGAAGACTATTGCAACTTCCATTTCATAATTACTTTAAAGGATACACTTTAAAAAGTTTAACTATTATAACTACATTTTTTTGGTGAAACATTTTTACACTCAAAAAAATGTAGTAAATTTTAAAGCTGTATGTATTGAGTAAATGCAAGTAAAAAAGAAAATAAAAAAAGAAAAGTAAATCTGAGTAACTGCATCTGGTACATTAACAAATAAAATTGAGTAGAAATAATTTAACATTTAAAAAACAATATTTATGAGTAATTTTATTTATTTATGAGTTATATTAACTTTTTTATTTCCTCTAAACCTTGTAAAATAGTATTCCATACAACCACCAGTATACATGACATTGGCCTTTATTGTCGATGAGTACAACAATACAGCATATTTTACACTGTTTTTAACATGTATACAATATTGCCTACATTTAAACTCAATTAAACATTTTAGAAGTAAAAATGAAACATTTAAACATTCAGGAAGCCTAATTCAAGTGTAATCAACCAGTCTGTTATCCAGTATCCACCGGATCAGCGCCGGTTCTCGTGCCGGAGACGGACTCGCGCTCTGCGGGTGAACTTCGAACTTCAGACCGCCGTCCTGCGTTTCACTCACAGCCCAAAGATACTGCGAGCGACTGACTCCATAATCTGCCAATAAACAAACAGTGACAGCTCTGAGGATGTTTTATCATCCACATTAATTATATTCATCATCATTAAGAATAAAGTTGTGTGTTTTATGCAAGGCGTTTCAATCACGCGAAAAGACAGGCGCGACTCTCGTTTAGGTGTCACATTACGCCTCTGTATGTTGTTTTGCATTAAATGAAATGATTTAAAGCACAGTAATGATTTCATAGATACAATAAAACATTCACAAACCTGAATTTCACAGAGGAAATGCCCCAATTCTGCGACGCTGAGGAGAGAAGAGGAGAACTGTTCAAAAAAAATCTAATCAAATCAAAATTTATTTATATAGCACAATTCATACATCAAAGCAGTTCAATGTGCTTTCCAAAGAAAAATAATAAAGAAACAAATAAAAACATCATAATAGTACAAGATAGACACAAGAAAGAATAAAAAATGTAAAAGATGGAATAAAAGCAAATAAAAAATTGTAAGGCTGAACAGTATAGCTAGGTTGAAGAGCTCAATCGTAAGCACGTGAAAAAAGAAATGTTTTTAATTTGGACTTAAAAATCAGCACATTTGGGGCACATCTAACATCTTCTGGTAATTTGTTCCAGTCGTGTACAGCAGAGACGCTAAACGCAGCTTCTCCATGTTTTGTTCTAACTCTTCGCTCCACTAGCTGACCTGAGTTCATTGATCTAAGAGTCCTGCTTGGTTTATATTTTTGAAACATTTCCGAAATGTACTCAGGTCCTAAGCAATTCAGCGCTTTATAAACTAAAAGCATTACTTTAAAAACTATTCTATAGCTGATTGGCAGCCAATGTAAAGTTTTAAGAACCGGAGTGATGTGCTCTATTTTCTTAGTCCCGGTTAATAATCTAGCAGCTGCATTCTGAATGAGCTGGAGCTGCTTTAAAGTCTTTTTCGGAAGTCCGGTTAATAGGCCATTACAGTAATCAACCCTACTTGAAATAAAAGCATGGATGAGTTTCTCAAGGTCTTTTTGAGGCACCAAGCCTTTGATTCTAGAAATATTTTTCAAATGATAGAATGCTGTTTTGGTGACCGCTCTGATATGGCTGTTAAATGTAAAATCTGAATCTATTATAACACCAAGATTACGCACTTGGATCCCTAGTTTTAAAGGCCCGAGAATCTAATTCTTTAATAATACTTGTTCTTTTGTTTTTGTTGCCAAACACAATAACCTCAGTTTTATCTTGGTTTAGTTGTAAAAAATTTAGATTCATCCAGATTTTTATTTGGTCTATACAGTGGCACAAAGAATCTATTGAACTGTTATCATCTGAATTAAGAGCCATATATATTTGAGTGTCATCAGCGTAACTATGGTAATTAATGTTATTGTAATGTAGAATCTGGCCTAAAGGTAACATATAGAGATTAAACAGAAGCGGTCCAAGAACAGATCCCTGTGGAACTCCGCATGTCATGCCAACCCTATCAGATTCAGAGTTTCCGATGGTAACAAAGTAATTCCGACCATACAGGTACGATCTGAACCAATCAAGGACTGTCCCAGAGACTCCTACCCAGTTTTCCAGCCTATCTATAAGAGTTCTATGATCTACAGTGTCAAATGCTGCACTGAGATCTAATAGAACCAGAACTGTTATTTTACCCGAATCAGTATTCAGCCGTATATCATTTAAAACTTTAATTAGGGCAGTTTCAGTACTATGTTGTGGTCGAAAACCTGACTGAAATGTATCCAAAAGACCACTTGAAGTCACAAACTCATTTAGTTGAATAAAAACAGCTTTCTCAATAATCTTGGATATAAAAGAGAGATTTGAAATAGGTCTATAGTTGTTCATTATAGAAGCATCCATTGTTCTCTTTTTTAATATGGGTTTAATGGCAGCGGTTTTCAAGGACGTAGGAAAAATGCCTGATTGCAAAGAACTATTGACTATTTGGTGCAGATCTACTGCTATAGAGCTAAATATTGTTTTAAAAAAGTCTGAAGGCAGTATGTCTAAACAGCACGTGGAAGATTTAAGATGTCTAACTATTTCTTCTAGGAGTTTTTGATCGATTACATTAAAATGTGACATAGTAACCAAGTTATGTCTTGGTGGTTGTAGAGATGGTAGAGAATCAGTGTTAGACTGTGTAGTACTAATAATCCGTCTAATATTTATAATTTTTTCACGAAAAAAACACACAAATTCATCACATTTCATAGTGGATGTAAATTCTGATGCTATTTGCTGTATTGGATTTATAAGCTTGTCAACCATGATAAATAGAGTGCGGGTATTATTAATACTATTATTGATCATTTCCGATATGTGTTGCTGTCTGGCTCTACATAACTCATTATTGAAATTGCCAAGACTTTGTTTATAGATATCATAGTGAATTTGTAGTTTAGTTTTCCGCCACTTGCGTTCTGCTTTCCTACATTCTCTTTTAAGGGTATTTACCGCCATGGTGGTTCTCCATGGTGATTTCTGTTTGCTCATATTTCTCTTTACCTTAACCGGTGCAACACGATCGATGACATTCAATACTTTAGTATTAAAATTATCCAAGAGAGCATCAACTGACTCAACACTTATTGTTGTTGGGAATCTGGCTATAGCTTCTATGAACTGAGCACTGGTACTCTCATTAATGTACCTTTTCTTAATAGAAACAGAGTTTACTGGCAAATTCAGGGTAGTAAATGATTCAAAAAAGACACAAAAATGATCAGACAGGGCAAGATCTTTAACCATAACAGATGAAATATCAAGACCTTTAGAAATAACCAGATCTAAAATGTGACCATGAGTATGTGTACGCTCTTTCACATGTTGAGTAAGATCAAAAGTGTCTAAAAGTGCAAAAAGATCTTTGGCATTATTATCTGTACTATTATCAATATGAATGTTAAAATCCCCTGTAATGATAAACAGCCTAAAATCAACCGATATAATAGAGAGTAATTCAGCAAAATCATCAATAAAATTAGCAGAGTATCGTGGTGGTCTATAAATCGTTAAAAATAGAATTTTGGGAGTGCCCTTCAATGTAAAACAAAGATATTCAAACGAAGAAAAATAACCTAATTTATTTTCTTTACACTGATATGTATCTGTAAATAAGGCAGCCACCCCTCCTCCTTTCCTACCATTTCGACACGAAGTCATATAGGCAAATTTTTCAGGAGCTGTCTCATTAAGGATAGTAGCACTACTGTCCTCTGTAAGCCACGTTTCAGTGAGAAACATGAAATCTAAATTATAAGATGATATAATATCATTTAACAAGAATGATTTATTGGCAAGGGATCTGATGTTAAATAAGGCCAATTTAATAGATGTAGTAGGGGATCCTAAACTAGTAGGTTGATGTAGTACAGTTAACAAATTAGCCAGGTTTATTTTATTAGTTACACGCTCGTTACGATTCCTTCTATTTCCAATCAACACAGGAATAGAGATACCGGGTCCTAGCTTGTACTCAACACAGTCAACATGACTATTTTCACAATGGCAAGGACCCGGAAAACATCACTTAGTGCTTTTTGTGCTCTGTGGAATTAGAGGACAAGATGGTTGACGATGTGGCAGTTGTCTAAGCACTCGTTTTGAACAGTGGGGTGAAGTGGGACATAGAGAAAGTTGAGCTCTGCTCTCTTTGGTTAGAACTAGTTCCCTGATAGATGAGTGTGTTGGAAGAAAGGAGGGTGTATGTGATACTCAGTTTCAGTCAATCTCATGTTAATCTTGAGTACCTATAGAGTAGTATTGCATCCTTCATATATCCAAAAAGTCTTTAGTTTTATTATATTTATAAAAGAAAGATGGTCTTTACCGAGTCTTTCCGGAAAAACCCGAGCGGCTGGAGGCGTGCCATGTGGGCGGAGCTAAAGAATCACGAGCAGTTTCAATAAACAAACAGACACCTACAGTGGCCAGCTAAACATGTATTTAAACACACACACACCATACATCGCATGCTCCATAGATACATTAACTATACGTGATCATGTTGTTAACTTGCTGTGCTTGCGCGCCGATAGCTAACAACACACAGACATTTTGAAGCAGTTTTACTCCCTGCCTGCGGTTCCAACGCACGACTGTGAACCTTTATCGTTGGGACTGCTCCATCCTAAGAATTAACGTTAGACGATCTGCAAATCCGGCGTCGAACTGGTCCTTGTTTATAAAACAATCATTGTCGAAATGCAGGGAACGTTGATGGCCGTACTGCTTTCGCTGTCTCTTGCTCTGGTCTACGGGTGTGCGCCCGCGCTCTTCCGGGAGAAGTGCCCTTAGGACCCGTATAAGGAAATTCCGCCCCATCTGACGTCACACAGACCCATACTCGAAAATAACTTTCCGAAACTTGTGACAAACCGGAAGGAGTATTTTTGGCACAGAAATACTCCTTCAAACGTACAATTTAATTTTTGAAACTTTGTCCATGTTTAGCATGGGAATCCAACTCTTTAACAGTGTAAAAAACTCAGTATGCATGAAATAGCATTTCACCCCCCCTTTAAAGGGATAGTACACCTTAAAAAGAAAATGATGCATGTCATCATTTACTCGCCCACAAGGTGTTCTAAACCTGCATGAAGTTCTTTCTTCTGAACATAAAATAAGATATTTTGAAGAATGTTGGTAATGAAATAGTTGGTCCCCATGGACTTCTATAATAGAAAAAAAATACTATGGATGTCAATGGGGACCAGTAACTGTTTGGTTACTCATGTTCTTTAAAATATCTTCTTTTGTATAAAGCACAATAAATAAATTAATAGAGGTTATGAACAAGTTGAGGGTGAGTAGAATGGTGATAGAATTTACAATTTTGAGTAAACTAACCCTTTATCCAACACCATTGTTAATTTCATCTTTTGTTTTATTTTCAAGTTTGTGGTCTGAATCATGTCGTCTGCAATGTCGGAGGTGGGAGAAGGGGAGAAAACGTCTCGGTTACGTATGTAACCCTCGTTCCCTGAGTAGGGAACGGAGACGTTACGTCGGATGACGACGATTGGGGTTTCGCTTAGAAGCCTATCACCTTCGAGTATATAAAACGAGCCAATGGCAATGAAATGCCATGGGTCTGCGGAATTTGCATAGCGTATCTCCGCCCACCGCAGGGGGTATATAAGGAAGTACGCTGGCAACATGCAGATATGTCTTCGCTGAGGAGTCGAAACTGGACCCAGGCGTTTTTCAGCGATACAGCGGAAGTGGCAGGAAGACGTAACGTCTCCGTTCCCTACTCAGGGAACGAGGGTTACATACGTAACCGAGACGTTCCCTTTCGTGGTCACTCCGAGTTACGTCGGATGACGACGATTGGGGTTCCAGTCTAATCACGCCACCTCGGCTGTCATCCAGTGCCCTGCGTAAGTCTGAGCTCCCTGTTGTGAGACTAGCACGAACGAAGGAGTCCTACTTAACACAGGAATACCAAGGTACACTGGGAGCATATCTCTGGAGAAATATGCAATTATGCCCAACCATTAAGGGGGGGACTTGAGAGACACATATGACCCAGAGGGATGCATATGGAGTATCACTGAGGTGTCCAGCCGCAGGTGGAATATTTAAACCCCAGGGGTGGCAAGGTGGCTTGCCAAGGGAAAGACACACGCTCAAAAGAGACTTACAGTGGAAATACACATGTGGGGGTCGCCCAGAGGGGGGACCATGCACATGGAGGCACCTAGTCAAGCGCAAAAGCTGCGTTATGGCAGACTGGCAGAGCTTATCAGACTCACCTGAGAAGAAAATCGCACGTATCCCGTCCGTGGAGAGGAATGGCGAGCAAGCGAAGACACCTGAGCAGAATCTAGTACCGGCTGGTTGAAGCGAGTACATGAGAAGAAACTGGCTCTACTCGGAGATTATAGAATCTCGCGAATGTGTTGGGTGTCGCCCAGCCTGCAGCTCTACAAATGTCTGTTAGCGAGGCGCCATGCGCTAGAGCCCAAGAGGAAGCCACACTACGAGTGGAGTGGGCTTTCACACCAAGGGGGCATTGACGACCTTGCTGCTGGTATGCCAAAGCAATGGTATCCACTATCCAGTGAGATAACCTTTGCTTTGAGAGAGCCTTTCCCTTCAGCTTCCCACCATAACAGACAAAGAGCTGGTCTGAGGTCCTGAAACACTGTGTTCTGTCTACGTAAGCACGAAGGGCGCGTACTGGACAGAGCAGTGCCAAGGATGGGTCTGCCTCCTCCAAGGGCAGCGCTTGCAGGTTCACTACCTGGTCTCGAAAGGGTGTGGTAGGAACCTTGGGCACATATCCAGGCCGGGGTCTCAGGATCACGTGAGAGTTAGCCGGCCCGAATTCCAGGCACGCTTCGTCAACCGAAAATGCCTGCAGGTCCCCTACCCTCTTGATGGAGGCCAATGCAACCAGGAGCGCTGTCTTCATAGACAGGAACTTAAGCTCTACTGATTGCAAAGGCTCAAATGGAGCACTCTGCAGGGCAGTTAGAACCACTGAGAGGTCCCAAGAGGGTACGAGGGGAGGATGAGGAGGATTCAGTCTCCTCGCTCGCCTCAGGAACCTGATGATCAGGTCGTGCTTTCCCAGAGACTTACCATCAACTGCGTCGTGATGTGCGGCAATGGCGGCAACATACCCTTTCAGGGTGGAGGGAGACAGCCTTCGCTCCAACCCTTCTTGCAGGAAGGAAAGCACGACACTGATCGGGCATTTCGTGGGTTCTTGATGTTTAGAAGAACACCAGTTGACGAAGAGGTTCCACTTCAACGCATAGGCATGTCTCATGGACGATGCTCTAGCGGAAGTGATGGTAGCCACCACCGCAGGTGGTAGGGTACTCAAACCTGCCTCGTCCCGTCCAGGAGCCACACGTGGAGGTTCCAAAGATCGGGACGAGGGTGCCAAAGGGTGCCCCGTCCCTGAGAAAGGAGGTCCTTCCTCAGAGGAATTGGCCAGGGAGGTGCTGTCGCGAGGAGTACTAGTTCGGAGAACCAGGTCCGGTTGTGCCAATATGGGGCAACCAAAATGACCTGCTCCTCGTCCTCCCTGATCTTGCGCAAAGTCTGCGCAAGAAGGCTCACTGGGGGAAACGCATACTTGCGTAGGCCCCGCGGCCAGCTGTGCGCCAGTGCATCCGTGCCGAGCGTGCCCTCGGTCAGGGAATAATACAGGTCGCAGCGGGACGAGTCTTGGGAGGCAAACAGGTCTACCTGTGCGTCCCCGAACTGATCCCAAATCAGCTGGACCGACTGGGGATGGAGTCGCCATTCTCCAGCGAGAGGCCGAACTCGAGACAGCTCGTCGGCCGCCTGGTTCAGGTGTCCCGGGATATAAATGGCTCGAAGCGACCTCAGATGCTTCTGACTCCATATGAGGAGGTGGCGAGCGAGTTGCGACATACGGCGGGAGCGTAGACCACCTTGACGGTTGATGTACGCTACTGTCGCGGTATTGTCTGATCGGACTAGTACGTGCTGACCCTTGAGCAGCGCATGGAAGCGGTGCAGGGCGAGACGCACAGCCAGCAACTCGAGGCAATTGACATGCCAAAGGCGCTGGGGTCCTGTCCAGGAGCCCGCGGCAGCATGTCCATTGCACATGGCGCCCCAGCCCGTGGTGGAGGCATCTGTTGATACAACAACATGCCGGGAAACTCGTTCTAGGGGCACTCCGGCCCGTAGAAACTTGAGGTTCGTCCACGGGGTGAAGGTCTGATGGCAGGCTGGAGTCACTGGGACTCTGAGCGTGCCGTGTTGCCATGCCCACCTCGGGACTCGATCGCGAAGCCAAAGCTGAAGCGGTCTCATATGAAGCAATCCCAGCGGCGTTACTGCGGCTGCGGATGCCATATGCCCCAGGAGCCTCTGAAAAAGTTTCAGTGGAACCGCACTCTTGCCCTCGAACTGACGAAGACAAGTCAGCAGTGACTGCGCGCGCTCGCTCGTAAGCTGCGCGCACATGGCGACCGAGTCGATCTCCATACCGAAAAAAGAGATCCTCTGCACGGGGCAAAGTTTGCTCTTCTCCCAGTTGACCCGAAGGCCCAGACGAGCTAGGTGCTGGAGCACTAGGTCCCTGTGTTCGCAAACCTGGTCTCGAGAGTGAGCTAGGATCAGCCAGTCGTCGAGATAATTCAGGATGCGAACCCCGTGTTCCCGAAGGGGAGCAAGGGCTGCCTCGACGACCTTCGTAAAGACGCGAGGAGACAGGGCTAGCCCGAAAGGGAGAACCGCGTACTGGTATGCCTACCCCTCGAAAGCAAACCGTAGAAACGGTCTGTGTCGAGGTAAGATGGAGACATGGAAGTAGGCGTCCTTCAGGTCGATCGCTGCAAACCAATCCTGCGGCCGCACACACTGGAGGATGTGTTTGGCCGTTAGCATCTTGAACGGCAGCCTGTGAAGGGAGCGGTTCAAGACGCGCAGGTCGAGGATTGGCCGTAACCCACCGGACTTCTTGGGTACAATGAAGTAAGGGCTGTAGAAGCCGGACTTCATCTCGGCTGGAGGGACAATCTCGATCGCACCCTTCGCCAGTAGGGTGGCGACCTCCGCTCTCATGACAGGGGCATTGCCACCGACCATAGTGAAGCGGACTCCCCTGAAGCGGGGAGGAGATATCGCGAACTGAATCGCGTAGCCGAATCTGATGGTTCTCGCGACCCAGCGGGACAGTCTGGCAAGCTCTAGCCAGGCCTCCAGAAAGTGCACCAGCGGGGTCATACGAACCACAGACGTACCGTCGGTGGGGCAGCGAGGCGGAATGACCGGCACCGGCGAGGGTGGCATAGCGGCCCTGTGCGGGGGCACGGTCATTAACCGCGTCCTGCCAGAGGAGGCCAGGGGAGGGCGCGCGTCCCACGGGGGCGTGCTCTGGCAGGGGTCTGGCGACAGAGGGGGATGAGAGGAGCGTGGCCCGTGGGCGGCGCGTGCTGTCATCCCGCACCTCTGGGACAGAGGAGGGCGGCAGTGGCGGGACCCGAGGGTGGCGCGCACTGCGGCCCTCAGACTCTGTCGGCTCAGGGGGATTCAATTCTTTCTCTATAGAACAAAAGATTCTCCCCCGGCCCTCCACCGGGGGAAGGAGTGGCCCTGCTACCAGCTCCTGGGACAGAATTAAAGCCAATCCTGAGCAGCCCATCTCAGGAGCGCCGCTTGGCCTGGCGTTTAGCGGGCAGCGGGGCTGGAGAGGGCTGTGGCACCTTCCTGCGGCTTCCTCCACGACGCGGCCCAGATAAGGCTGCTGCTGGGGCCGTGCGGGAGGGGCGGGAGCCGCGGGAGGGCGCCCTCGGCGGCGAGCAGGCTGAGGATTCTGTGCCGACGGCTGAGCAGCGGAGCGTCGGGGCAGAATGTGCTGAATCGCCTCAGTCTGCTTCTGGGCAGTCGAGAACTGCTGGGCAAAGTCCTCGACCGCACCGCCGAAAAGGCCGGCCTGGGATATGGGAGCGTCGAGCAGACGAGTCCACTCTGGCTCGCGCATATCGGCCAGGTTCAGCCAGAGATGTCGCTCCTGGACCACAGCTGTGGACATCACCAAACCCAGGGAGCGCGCGGTCACCTTCGTCGCTCGGAGAGCGAGGTCGGTGGCGGCGCACAGCTCATCGAAGAGCCCTGGGTCTGTCCTGCCCTCGTGCATGTCACGGAGCATCTGGGCCTGGTAGACCTGCAAGATGGCCATGGCATGCAAAGAGGCAGCTGCCTGTCCCGCCGCTCTGTAAGATTTCGCCACCATGGTAGACGAGAACCTACAGGCTTTGGACGGGTGCTTAGGATCACCACGCGATGAAGCGCTTGCCGGACACAGCTGCATCGCGACAGAACGTTCGACCGGGGGAATCCCAGTGTACCCACAAGCATCAGCCTCATCGAGGGGAGGAAAGGCGGAGAAAGCCGACGAACGATCACGGGAAGACATGGGAGCCTCCCAGGACCGCGTGACTTCCTCATGCACTTCCGGGAAGAATGGTATTGGGTTTGGGCGGCGACGAGTGTCAGCGGCCGCTCCCAAAAACCAATCATCCAGCCGCGGGCGCACTGGATCGGGTGGCAGGGATCCACTCCAGCCCAATGGCCACGGCTGCCAGGGAA